>NW_027362761.1:700083651-701303651 GCF_046119375.1 Phyllobates terribilis
ATGTATGTATATATATATTACCAGCAGTGTTCTCCAGTGACCGCGGACATTCCTGTATGTATGTATGTATGTATATATTACCAGCAGTGTTCTCCAGTGACCGTGGACATTCATGTATGTATGTATGTATGTATGTATGTATATATTACCAGCAGTGTTCTCCAGTGACCCCGGACATTCCTGTATGTATGTATATATATATTACCAGCAGTGTTCTCCAGTGACCGCGGACATTCCTGTATGTATGTATATATATATTACCAGCAGTGTTCTCCAGTGACCGCGGACATTCCTGTATGTATGTATATATATATTACCAGCAGTGTTCTCCAGTGACCGCGGACATTCCTGTATGTATGTATGTATGTATGTATGTATGTATGTATGTATATATTACCAGCAGTGTTCTCCAGTGACCCCGGACATTCCTGTATGTATGTATATATTACCAGCAGTGTTCTCCAGTGACCGTGGACATTCCTGTATGTATGTATGTATATATTACCAGCAGTGTTCTCCAGTGACCCCGGACATTCCTGTATGTATGTATGTATATATTACCAGCAGTGTTCTCCAGTGACCGCGTACATTCCTGTATATATGTATGTATATATTACCAGCAGTGTTCTCCAGTGACCCCGGACATTCCTGTATGTATGTATATATATTACCAGCAGTGTTCTCCAGTGACCGCGGACATTCCTGTATGTATGTATGTATGTATATATTACCAGCAGTGTTCTCCAGTGACCCCGGACATTCCTGTATGTATGTATGTATATATATTACCAGCAGTGTTCTCCAGTGACCGCGGACAATCCTGTATGTATGTATGTATATATATTACCAGCAGTGTTCTCCAGTGACCGCGGACAATCCTGTATGTATGTATGTATATATTACCAGCAGTGTTCTCCAGTGACCGCGTACATTCCTGTATATATGTATGTATATATTACCAGCAGTGTTCTCCAGTGACCCCGGACATTCCTGTATGTATGTATGTATATATTACCAGCAGTGTTCTCCAGTGACCGCGGACATTCCTGTATGTATGTATGTATGTATATATTACCAGCAGTGTTCTCCAGTGACCCCGGACATTCCTGTATGTATGTATGTATATATATTACCAGCAGTGTTCTCCAGTGACCGCGGACAATCCTGTATGTATGTATGTATATATTACCAGCAGTGTTCTCCAGTGACCCCGGACATTCCTGTATGTATGTATGTATATATTACCAGCAGTGTTCTCCAGTGACCCCGGACATTCCTGTATGTATGTATGTATGTATATATTACCAGCAGTGTTCTCCAGTGACCGTGGACATTCCTGTATGTATGTATGTATATATAACCAGCAGTGTTCTCCAGTGACCGTGGACATTCCTGTATGTATGTATATATTACCAGCAGTGTTCTCCAGTGACCGCGGACATTCCTGTATGTATGTATATATTACCAGCAGTGTTCTCCAGTGACCGCGGACATTCCTGTATGTATGTATGTATATATATTACCAGCAGTGTTCTCCAGTGACCGCGGACAATCCTGTATGTATGTATGTATATATTACCAGCAGTGTTCTCCAGTGACCCCGGACATTCTTGTATGTATGTATGTATGTATATATTACCAGCAGTGTTCTCCAGTGACCGCGGACAATCCTGTATGTATGTATGTATATATAACCAGCAGTGTTCTCCAGTGACCCCGGACATTCCTGTATGTATGTATATATTACCAGCAGTGTTCTCCAGTGACCGCGGACATTCCTGTATGTATGTATATATTACCAGCAGTGTTCTCCAGTGACCGCGGACATTCCTGTATGTATGTATGTATATATATTACCAGCAGTGTTCTCCAGTGACCGCGGACAATCCTGTATGTATGTATGTATATATTACCAGCAGTGTTCTCCAGTGACCCCGGACATTCTTGTATGTATGTATGTATGTATGTATATATTACCAGCAGTGTTCTCCAGTGACCGCGGACAATCCTGTATGTATGTATGTATATATTACCAGCAGTGTTCTCCAGTGACCCCGGACATTCTTGTATGTATGTATGTATGTATGTATATATTACCAGCAGTGTTCTCCAGTGACCGCAGACATTCCTGTATGTATGTATGTATATATTTCCAGCAGTGTTCTCCAGTGACCCCGAACATTCCTGTATGTATGTATGTATATATTACCAGCAGTGTTCTCCAGTGACCCCGGACATTCCTGTATGTATGTATGTATATATTACCAGCAGTGTTCTCCAGTGACCGCGGACATTCCTGTATGTATGTATATATATATATATTACCAGCAGTGTTCTCCAGTGACCGCGGACATTCCTGTATGTATGTATGTATGTATATATTACCAGCAGTGTTCTCCAGTGACCCCGGACATTCCTGTATGTATGTATATATTACCAGCAGTGTTCTCCAGTGACCGCGGACATTCCTGTATGTATGTATGTATGTATATATTACCAGCAGTGTTCTCCAGTGACCGCGGACATTCCTGTATGTATGTATGTATATATTACCAGCAGTGTTCTCCAGTGACCGCGGACATTCCTGTATGTATGTATATATATATATTACCAGCAGTGCTCTCCAGTGACTGCGGACATTCCTGTATGTATGTATGTATGTATGTATATTTATATTACCAGCAGTGTTCTCCAGTGACCGCGGACATTCCTGTATGTATATATATATATATATTACCAGCAGTGTTCTCCAGTGACCGTGGACATTCCTGTATGTATGTATGTATATATATATTACCAGCAGTGTTCTCCAGTGACCCCGGACATTCCTGTATGTATGTATGTATATATTACCAGCAGTGTTCTCCAGTGACCCCGGACATTCCTGTATGTATGTATGTATATATTACCAGCAGTGTTCTCCAGTGACCCCGGACATTCCTGTATGTATGTATGTATATATTACCAGCAGTGTTCTCCAGTGACCCCGGACATTCCTGTATGTATGTATGTATGTATATATTACCAGCAGTGTTCTCCAGTGACCCCGGACATTCCTGTATGTATGTATATATTACCAGCAGTGTTCTCCAGTGACCGCGGACATTCCTGTATGTATGTATATATTACCAGCAGTGTTCTCCAGTGACCGTGGACATTCCTGTATGTATGTATATATTACCAGCAGTGTTCTCCAGTGACCCCGGACATTCCTGTATGTATATATATTACCAGCAGTGTTCTCCAGTGACCGCGGACATTCCTGTATGTATGTATGTATTACCAGCAGTGTTCTCCAGTGACCCCGGACATTCCTATATGTATGTATATATTACCAGCAGTGTTCTCCAGTGACCGTGGACATTCCTGTATGTATGTATGTATGTATATATTACCAGCAGTGTTCTCCAGTGACCCCGGACATTCCTGTATGTATGTATGTGTATATTACCAGCAGTGTTCTCCAGTGACCGCGGACATTCCTGTATGTATGTATGTATGTATTACCAGCAGTGTTCTCCAGTGACCCCGGACATTCCTATATGTATGTATGTATATATTACCAGCAGTGTTCTCCAGTGACCCCGGACATTCCTGTATGTATGTATGTATATATTACCAGCAGTGTTCTCCAGTGACCACGGACATTCCTGTATGTATGTATGTATATATTACCAGCAGTGTTCTCCAGTGACCGCGGACATTCCTGTATGTATGTATGTATATATTACCAGCAGTGTTCTCCAGTGACCGCGGACATTCCTGTATGTATGTATATATTACCAGCAGTGTTCTCCAGTGACCGTGGACATTCCTGTATGTATGTATATATATATTACCAGCAGTGTTCTCCAGTGACCCCGGACATTCCTGTATGTATGTATATATTACCAGCAGTGTTCTCCAGTGACCGTGGACATTCCTGTATGTATGTATGTATATATTACCAGCAGTGTTCTCCAGTGACCGTGGACATTCCTGTATGTATGTATATATTACCAGCAGTGTTCTCCAGTGACCGCGGACATTCCTGTATGTATGTATGTATATATTACCAGCAGTGTTCTCCAGTGACCGTGGACATTCCTGTATGTATGTATATATTACCAGCAGTGTTCTCCAGTGACCCCGGACATTCCTGTATGTATGTATATATTACCAGCAGTGTTCTCCAGTGACCCCGGACATTCCTGTATGTATGTATGTATGTATGTATTACCAGCAGTGTTCTCCAGTGACCGCGGACATTCCTGTATGTATGTATATATTACCAGCAGTGTTCTCCAGTGACCCCGGACATTCCTGTATGTATGTATATATTACCAGCAGTGTTCTCCAGTGACCGCGGACATTCCTGTATGTACGTATATATTACCAGCAGTGTTCTCCAGTGACCGCGGACATTCCTGTATGTATGTATGTATGTATATATTACCAGCAGTGTTCTCCAGTGACCGTGGACATTCCTGTATGTATGTATATATTACCAGCAGTGTTCTCCAGTGACCGCGGACATTCCTGTATGTATGTATATATTACCAGCAGTGTTCTCCAGTGACCGTGGACATTCCTGTATGTATGTATATATTACCAGCAGTGTTCTCCAGTGACCGTGGACATTCCTGTATGTATGTATATATTACCAGCAGTGTTCTCCAGTGACCGCGGACATTCCTGTATGTATGTATATATTACCAGCAGTGTTCTCCAGTGACCGTGGACATTCCTGTATGTATGTATATATTACCAGCAGTGTTCTCCAGTGACCGCGGACATTCCTGTATGTATGTATATATTACCAGCAGTGTTCTCCAGTGACCGTGGACATTCCTGTATGTATGTATGTATATATTACCAGCAGTGTTATCCAGTGAACGCGGACATTCCTGTATGTATGTATGTATATATATATTACCAGCAGTGTTGTCCAGTGACCGCGGACATTCCTGTATGTATGTATGTATGTATATATTACCAGCAGTGTTCTCCAGTGACCCCGGACATTCCTGTATGTATGTATGTATATATTACCAGCAGTGTTATCCAGTGAACGCGGACATTCCTGTATGTATGTATATATTACCAGCAGTGTTCTCCAGTGACCGCGGACATTCCTGTATGTATGTATGTATATATTACCAGCAGTGTTCTCCAGTGACCCCGGACATTCCTGTATGTATGTATGTATGTATGTATATATTACCAGCAGTGTTATCCAGTGAACGCGGACATTCCTGTATGTATGTATGTATATATTACCAGCAGTGTTCTCCAGTGACCGCGGACATTCCTGTATGTATGTATGTATGTATATATTACCAGCAGTGTTCTCCAGTGACCCCGGACATTCCTGTATGTATGTATGTATATATTACCAGCAGTGTTATCCAGTGAACGCGGACATTCCTGTATGTATGTATATATTACCAGCAGTGTTCTCCAGTGACCCCGGACATTCCTGTATGTATGTATGTATATATTACCAGCAGTGTTCTCCAGTGACCCCGGACATTCCTGTATGTATGTATGTATATATTACCAGCAGTGTTCTCCAGTGACCCCGGACATTCCTGTATGTATGTATATATTACCAGCAGTGTTCTCCAGTGACCGCGGACATTCCTGTATGTATGTATATATTACCAGCAGTGTTCTCCAGTGACCGCGGACATTCCTGTATGTATGTATGTATGTATATATTACCAGCAGTGTTCTCCAGTGACCGTGGACATTCCTGTATGTATGTATGTATGTATATATTACCAGCAGTGTTCTCCAGTGACCGTGGACATTCCTGTATGTATGTATGTGTATATATATATATTACCAGCAGTGTTCTCCAGTGACCGCGGACATTCCTGTATGTATGTATGTATGTATGTATATCTTACCAGCAGTGTTCTCCAGTGACCCCGGACATTCCTGTATGTATGTATGTATATATTACCAGCAGTGTTCTCCAGTGACCGCGGACATTCCTGTATGTATTTATGTATGTATATATTACCAGCAGTGTTCTCCAGTGACCCCGGACATTCCTGTATGTATGTATGTATATATTACCTGCAGTGTTCTCCAGTAACCGCGGACATTCCTGTATGTATATATATATATATTACCAGCAGTGTTCTCCAGTGACCCCGGACATTCCTGTATGTATGTATGTATGTATATATTACCAGCAGTGTTCTCCAGTGACCCCGGACATTCCTGTATGTATGTATGTATATATTACCAGCAGTGTTCTCCAGTGACCGTGGACATTCCTGTATGTATGTATGTATATATTACCAGCAGTGTTCTCCAGTGACCCCGGACATTCCTGTATGTATGTATGTATATATTACCTGCAGTGTTCTCCAGTAACCGCGGACATTCCTGTATGTATATATATATATTACCAGCAGTGTTCTCCAGTGACCCCGGACATTCCTGTATGTATGTATGTATGTATATATTACCAGCAGTGTTCTCCAGTGACCGCGGACATTCCTGTATGTATGTATGTATATATTACCAGCAGTGTTCTCCAGTGACCGTGGACATTCCTGTATGTATGTATATATTACCAGCAGTGTTCTCCAGTGACCGTGGACATTCCTGTATGTATATATATATTACCAGCAGTGTTCTCCAGTGACCCCGGACATTCCTGTATGTATGTATATATTACCAGCAGTGTTCTCCAGTGACCGCGGACATTCCTGTATGTATATATGTATATATTACCAGCAGTGTTCTCCAGTGACCGCGGACATTCCTGTATGTATGTATGTATATATTACCAGCAGTGTTCTCCAGTGACCGCGGACATTCCTGTATGTATGTATGTATATATTACCAGCAGTGTTCTCCAGTGACCCCGGACATTCCTGTATGTATGTATGTATGTATTACCAGCAGTGTTCTCCAGTGACCCCGGACATTCCTGTATGTATGTATATATTACCAGCAGTGTTCTCCAGTGACCCCGGACATTCCTGTATGTATGTATATATTACCAGCAGTGTTCTCCAGTGACCGTGGACAATCCTGTATGTATGTATGTATATATTACCAGCAGTGTTCTCCAGTGACCCCGGACATTCCTGTATGTATGTATGTATGTATTACCAGCAGTGTTCTCCAGTGACCCCGGACATTCCTGTATGTATGTATATATTACCAGCAGTGTTCTCCAGTGACCCCGGACATTCCTGTATGTATGTATATATTACCAGCAGTGTTCTCCAGTGACCGCGGACAATCCTGTATGTATGTATGTATGTATGTATATATTACCAGCAGTGTTCTCCAGTGACCGCGGACATTCCTGTATGTATGTATGTATATATTACCAGCAGTGTTCTCCAGTGACCGCGGACAATCCTGTATGTATGTATGTATGTATGTATGTATATATTACCAGCAGTGTTCTCCAGTGACCGTGGACATTCCTGTATGTATGTATGTATATATTACCAGCAGTGTTCTCCAGTGACCCCGGACATTCCTGTATGTATGTATGTATATATAACCAGCAGTGTTCTCCAGTGACCCCGGACATTCCTGTATGTATGTATGTATGTATATATTACCAGCAGTGTTCTCCAGTGACCGTGGACATTCCTGTATGTATGTATGTATATATTACCAGCAGTGTTCTCCAGTGACCGCGGACATTCCTGTATGTATGTATGTATGTATATATTACCAGCAGTGTTCTCCAGTGACCCCGGACATTCCTGTATGTATGTATGTATATATTACCAGCAGTGTTCTCCAGTGACCCCGGACATTCCTGCATGTATGTATGTATATATATTACCAGCAGTGTTCTCCAGTGACCCCGGACATTCCTGTATGTATGTATGTATATATATTACCAGCAGTGTTCTCCAGTGACCCCGGACATTCCTGTATGTATGTATATATTACCAGCAGTGTTCTCCAGTGACCCCGGACATTCCTGTATGTATGTATGTATATATTACCAGCAGTGTTCTCCAGTGACCGTGGACATTCCTGTATGTATGTATATATTACCAGCAGTGTTCTCCAGTGACCCCGGACATTCCTGTATGTATGTATGTATGTATGTATTACCAGCAGTGTTCTCCAGTGACCGCGGACATTCCTGTATGTATGTATGTATATATTACCAGCAGTGTTCTCCAGTGACCGTGGACATTCCTGTATGTATGTATGTATGTATATATTACCAGCAGTGTTCTCCAGTGACCGTGGACATTCCTGTATGTATGTATGTATATATTACCAGCAGTGTTCTCCAGTGACCGCGGACATTCCTGTATGTATGTATGTATATATTACCAGCAGTGTTCTCCAGTGACCGTGGACATTCCTGTATGTATGTATATATTACCAGCAGTGTTCTCCAGTGACCGTGGACATTCCTGTATGTATGTATATATTACCAGCAGTGTTCTCCAGTGACCGTGGACATTCCTGTATGTATGTATGTATGTATATATTACCAGCAGTGTTCTCCAGTGACCCCGGACATTCCTGTATGTATGTATGTATATATTACCAGCAGTGTTCTCCAGTGACCCCGGACATTCCTGTATGTATGTATATATTACCAGCAGTGTTCTCCAGTGACCCCGGACATTCCTGTATGTATGTATGTATATATTACCAGCAGTGTTCTCCAGTGACCCCGGACATTCCTGTATATATATATATATATATATATATATATATATATATATATATATATATATATATATATATATATATATATATATATATATATATATATATATTACCAGCAGTGTTCTCCAGTGACCCCGGACATTCCTGTATGTATGTATGTATATATTACCAGCAGTGTTCTCCAGTGACCGCGGACATTCCTGTATGTATGTATATATTACCAGCAGTGTTCTCCAGTGACCCCGGACATTCCTGTATGTATGTATATATTACCAGCAGTGTTCTCCAGTGACCGTGGACATTCCTGTATGTATGTATATATTACCAGCAGTGTTCTCCAGTGACCGTGGACATTCCTGTATGTATGTATATATTACCAGCAGTGTTCTCCAGTGACCGCGGACATTCCTGTATGTATGTATGTATGTATGTATGTATGTATATATTACCAGCAGTGTTCTCCAGTGACCCCGGACATTCCTGTATGTATGTATGTATGTATGTATGTATGTATGTATATATATATTACCAGCAGTGTTCTCCAGTGACCCCGGACATTCCTGTATGTATGTATGTATTAACAGCAGTGTTCTCCAGTGACCGTGGACATTCCTGTATGTATGTATATATTACCAGCAGTGTTCTCCAGTGACCGTGGACATTCCTGTATGTATGTATATATTACCAGCAGTGTTCTCCAGTGACCCCGGACATTCCTGTATGTATGTATGTATTAACAGCAGTGTTCTCCAGTGACCGCGGACATTCCTGTATGTATATATTACCAGCAGTGTTCTCCAGTGACCGCGGACATTCCTGTATGTATGTATATATATATTACCAGCAGTGTTCTCCAGTGACCGTGGACATTCCTGTATGTATGTATGTATATATTACCAGCAGTGTTCTCCAGTGACCGCGGACATTCCTGTATGTATGTATATATATATTACCAGCAGTGTTCTCCAGTGACCGTGGACATTCCTGTATGTATGTATGTATATATTACCAGCAGTGTTCTCCAGTGACCGCGGACATTCCTGTATGTATGTATATATATATTACCAGCAGTGTTCTCCAGTGACCGTGGACATTCCTGTATGTATGTATGTATATATTACCAGCAGTGTTCTCCAGTGACCGTGGACATTCCTGTATGTATGTATGTATATATTACCAGCAGTGTTCTCCAGTGACCGCGGACATTCCTGTATGTATGTATATATATATTACCAGCAGTGTTCTCCAGTGACCGTGGACATTCCTGTATGTATGTATATATTACCAGCAGTGTTCTCCAGTGACCCCGGACATTCCTGTATGTATATATATATTACCAGCAGTGTTCTCCAGTGACCGTGGACATTCCTGTATGTATATATTACCAGCAGTGTGTTCTCCAGTGACCGTGGACATTCCTGTATGTGTGTATATATTACCAGCAGTGTTCTCCAGTATCCGCGGACATTCCTGTATGTATGTATGTATATATTACCAGCAGTGTTCTCCAGTGACCCCGGACATTCCTGTATGTATATATATATTACCAGCAGTGTTCTCCAGTGACCGTGGACATTCCTGTATGTATATATTACCAGCAGTGTGTTCTCCAGTGACCGTGGACATTCCTGTATGTATGTATATATTACCAGCAGTGTTCTCCAGTGACCGCGGACATTCCTGTATGTATGTATATATTACCAGCAGTGTTCTCCAGTGACCCCGGACATTCCTGTATGTATGTATATATTACCAGCAGTGTTCTCCAGTGACCGCGGACATTCCTGTATGTATGTATGTATGTATATATTACCAGCAGTGTGTTCTCCAGTGACCGTGGACATTCCTATATGTGTGTATATATTACCAGCAGTGTTCTCCAGTGACCGTGGACATTCCTGTATGTATGTATATATTACCAGCAGTGTTCTCCAGTGACCGCGGACATTCCTGTATGTATGTATGTATATATTACCAGCAGTGTTCTCCAGTGACCGTGGACATTCCTGTATGTATGTATATATTACCAGCAGTGTTCTCCAGTGACCGCGGACATTCCTGTATGTATGTATATATATATTACCAGCAGTGTTCTCCAGTGACCCCGGACATTCCTGTATGTATGTATGTATATATTACCAGCAGTGTTCTCCAGTGACCGCGGACATTCCTGTATGTATGTATGTATATATTACCAGCAGTGTTCTCCAGTGACCGCGGACATTCCTGTATGTATGTATATATTACCAGCAGTGTGTTCTCCAGTGACCGCGGACATTCCTGTATGTATGTATGTATATATTACCAGCAGTGTTCTCCAGTGACCGCGGACATTCCTGTATGTATATATATTACCAGCAGTGTTCTCCAGTGACCGCGGACATTCCTGTATGTATATATATTACCAGCAGTGTTCTCCAGTGACCGCGGACATTCCTGTATGTATGTATGTATATATTACCAGCAGTGTTCTCCAGTGACCGCGGACATTCCTGTATGTATGTATATATTACCAGCAGTGTGTTCTCCAGTGACCGCGGACATTCCTGTATGTATGTATGTATATATTACCAGCAGTGTTCTCCAGTGACCGCGGACATTCCTGTATGTATATATATTACCAGCAGTGTTCTCCAGTGACCGCGGACATTCCTGTATATATGTATGTATATATTACCAGCAGTGTTCTCCAGTGACCGTGGACATTCCTGTATATATGTATGTATATATTACCAGCAGTGTTCTCCAGTGACCGCGGACATTCCTGTATGTATGTATGTATATATTACCAGCAGTGTTCTCCAGTGACCGCGGACATTCCTGTATATATGTATGTATATATTACCAGCAGTGTTCTCCAGTGACCGTGGACATTCCTGTATGTATGTATGTATATATTACCAGCAGTGTTCTCCAGTGACCCCGGACATTCCTGTATGTATGTATATATTACCAGCAGTGTTCTCCAGTGACCGCGGACATTCCTGTATGTATGTATGTATATTACCAGTAGTGTTCTCCAGTGACCGTGGACATTCCTGTATGTATGTATATATTACCAGCAGTGTTCTCCAGTGACCGTGGACATTCCTGTATGTATGTATATATATTACCAGCAGTGTGTTCTCCAGTGACCGCGGACATTCCTGTATGTATGTATGTATATTACCAGTAGTGTTCTCCAGTGACCGTGGACATTCCTGTATGTATGTATATATTACCAGCAGTGTTCTCCAGTGACCGTGGACATTCCTGTATGTATGTATGTATATATTACCAGCAGTGTTCTCCAGTGACCGTGGACATTCCTGTATGTATGTATATATTACCAGCAGTGTTCTCCAGTGACCGTGGACATTCCTGTATGTATATATATATTACCAGCAGTGTTCTCCAGTGACCCCGGACATTCCTGTATGTATGTATGTATGTATATATATTACCAGCAGTGTTCTCCAGTGACCACGGACATTCCTGTATGTATGTATGTATATATATTACCAGCAGTGTTCTCCAGTGACCGCGGACATTCCTGTATGTATGTATGTATATATTACCAGCAGTGTTCTCCAGTGACCCCGGACATTCCTGTATGTATGTATGTATATATTACCAGCAGTGTTCTCCAGTGATCGCAGACATTCCTGTATGTATGTATATATATATTACCAGCAGTGTTCTCCAGTGACCCCGGACATTCCTGTATGTATGTATATATATATTACCAGCAGTGTTCTCCAGTGACCCCGGACATTCCTGTATGTATGTATGTATGTATATATATTACCAGCAGTGTTCTCCAGTGACCACGGACATTCCTGTATGTATGTATGTATATATATTACCAGCAGTGTTCTCCAGTGACCGCGGACATTCCTGTATGTATGTATGTATATATTACCAGCAGTGTTCTCCAGTGACCCCGGACATTCCTGTATGTATGTATGTATATATTACCAGCAGTGTTCTCCAGTGATCGCAGACATTCCTGTATGTATGTATATATATATTACCAGCAGTGTTCTCCAGTGACCCCGGACATTCCTGTATGTATGTATATATATATTACCAGCAGTGTTCTCCAGTGACCCCGGACATTCCTGTATGTATGTATGTATATATTACCAGCAGTGTTCTCCAGTGACCCCGGACATTCCTGTATGTATGTATATATTACCAGCAGTGTTCTCCAGTGACCGCGGACATTCCTGTATGTATGTATATATTACCAGCAGTGTTCTCCAGTGACGGTGGACATTCCTGTATGTATGTATATATTACCAGCAGTGTTCTCCAGTGACCCCGGACATTCCTGTATGTATGTATGTATATATTACCAGCAGTGTTCTCCAGTGACCGCGGACATTCCTGTATGTATGTATATATATATTACCAGCAGTGTTCTCCAGTGACCGCGGACATTCCTGTATGTATGTATATATATTACCAGCAGTGTTCTCCAGTGACCGCGGACATTCCTGTATGTATGTATATATATATATTACCAGCAGTGTTCTCCAGTGACCGCGGACATTCCTGTATGTATGTATGTATATATTACCTGCAGTGTTCTCCAGTGACCCCGGACATTCCTGTATGTATGTATATATTACCAGCAGTGTTCTCCAGTGACCGCGGACATTCCTGTATGTATGTATATATTACCAGCAGTGTTCTCCAGTGACGGTGGACATTCCTGTATGTATGTATATATATTACCAGCAGTGTTCTCCAGTGACCGCGGACATTCCTGTATGTATGTATGTATGTATATATTACCAGCAGTGTTCTCCAGTGACCGCCGACATTCCTGTATGTATGTATATTTATTACCAGCAGTGTTCTCCAGTGACCGCGGACATTCCTGTATGTATGTATATATTACCAGCAGTGTTCTCCAGTGACCGCGGACATTCCTGTATGTATGTATATATTACCAGCAGTGTTCTCCAGTGACGGTGGACATTCCTGTATGTATGTATATATTACCAGCA
Organism: Phyllobates terribilis; assembly: GCF_046119375.1. Classification (NCBI taxonomy): domain Eukaryota; kingdom Metazoa; phylum Chordata; class Amphibia; order Anura; family Dendrobatidae; genus Phyllobates; species Phyllobates terribilis. The sequence goes on from NW_027362761.1 coordinate 700,097,304, forward strand.
GTGTTCTCCAGTGACCCCGGACATTCCTGTATGTATGTATGTATGTATATATTACCAGCAGTGTTCTCCAGTGACCGCCGACATTCCTGTATGTATGTATATTTATTACCAGCAGTGTTCTCCAGTGACCGCGGACATTCCTGTATGTATGTATATATATTACCAGCAGTGTTCTCCAGTGACCGCGGACATTCCTGTATGTATGTATATATATATATTACCAGCAGTGTTCTCCAGTGACCGCGGACATTCCTGTATGTATGTATATATTACCTGCAGTGTTCTCCAGTGACCGCGGACATTCCTGTATGTATGTATGTATGTATGTATGTATGTATGTATGTATATATATATTACCAGCAGTGTTCTCCAGTGACCCCGGACATTCCTGTATGTATGTATATATATATATTACCAGCAGTGTTCTCCAGTGACCGCGGACATTCCTGTATGTATGTATGTATATATTACCAGCAGTGTTCTCCAGTGACCGCGGACATTCCTGTATGTATGTATGTATATATTACCAGCAGTGTTCTCCAGTGACCCCGGACATTCCTGTATGTATGTATGTATATATTACCAGCAGTGTTCTCCAGTGACCGCGGACAATCCTGTATGTATGTATGTATATATTACCAGCAGTGTTCTCCAGTGACCCCGGACATTCCTGTATGTATGTATGTATATATATTACCAGCAGTGTTCTCCAGTGACCGCGGACAATCCTGTATGTATGTATGTATATATTACCAGCAGTGTTCTCCAGTGACCCCGGACATTCCTGTATGTATGTATGTATATATTACCAGCAGTGTTCTCCAGTGACCGCAGACATTCCTGTATGTATATATATATTACCAGCAGTGTTCTCCAGTGACCCCGGACATTCCTGTATGTGTGTATATATTACCAGCAGTGTTCTCCAGTGACCGCGGACATTCCTGTATGTATGTATATATTACCAGCAGTGTTCTCCAGTGACCCCGGACATCCCTGTATGTATGTATGTATGTATATATATATTACCAGCAGTGTTCTCCAGTGACCCCGGACATTCCTGTATGTATGTATATATTACCAGCAGTGTTCTCCAGTGACCCCGGACATCCCTGTATGTATGTATGTATGTATGTATATATATATATTACCAGCAGTGTTCTCCAGTGACCGCGGACATTCCTGTATGTATGTATGTATATATTACCAGCAGTGTTCTCCAGTGACCCCGGACATTCCTGTATGTGTGTATATATTACCAGCAGTGTTCTCCAGTGACCCCGAACATTCCTGTATGTATGTATATATTACCAGCAGTGTTCTCCAGTGACCCCGGACATCCCTGTATGTATGTATGTATATATATATTACCAGCAGTGTTCTCCAGTGACCGCGGACATTCCTGTATGTATGTATGTATATATTACCAGCAGTGTTCTCCAGTGACCCCGGACATTCCTGTATGTATGTATGTATATATTACCAGCAGTGTTCTCCAGTGACCGCGGACATTCCTGTATGTATGTATATATTACCAGCAGTGTTCTCCAGTGACCGCGGACATTCCTGTATGTATGTATATATTACCAGCAGTGTTCTCCAGTGACCGCGGACATTCCTGTATGTATGTATATATATATTACCAGCAGTGTTCTCCAGTGACCGTGGACATTCCTGTATGTATGTATGTATATATTACCAGCAGTGTTCTCCAGTGACCGCGGACATTCCTGTATGTATGTATATATTACCAGTAGTGTTCTCCAGTGACCGTGGACATTCCTGTATGTATGTATGTATATATTACCAGCAGTGTGTTCTCCAGTGACCGTGGACATTCCTGTATGTGTGTATATATTACCAGCAGTGTTCTCCAGTGACCGCGGACATTCCTGTATGTATGTATGTATATATTACCAGCAGTGTTCTCCAGTGACCGCGGACATTCCTGTATGTATGTATGTATATATTACCAGCAGTGTTCTCCAGTGACCGCGGACATTCCTTTATGTATGTATGTATGTATATATTACCAGCAGTGTGTTCTCCAGTGACCGTGGACATTCCTATATGTGTGTATATATTACCAGCAGTGTTCCCCAGTGACCGCGGACATTCCTGTATGTATGTATATATATTACCAGCAGTGTTCTCCAGTGACCGCGGACATTCCTGTATGTATGTATATATTACCAGCAGTGTTCTCCAGTGACAGTGGACATTCCTGTATGTATGTATATATTACCAGCAGTGTTCCCCAGTGACCCCGGACATTCCTGTATGTATGTATATATTACCAGCAGTGTTCTCCAGTGACCCCGGACATTCCTGTATGTATGTATATATTACCAGCAGTGTTCTCCAGTGACCCCGGACATCCCTGTATGTATGTATGTATGCATATATATATTACCAGCAGTGTTCTCCAGTGACCGCGGACATTCCTGTATGTATGTATGTATATATTACCAGCAGTGTTCTCCAGTGACCCCGGACATTCCTGTATGTGTGTATATATTACCAGCAGTGTTCTCCAGTGACCCCGAACATTCCTGTATGTATGTATATATTACCAGCAGTGTTCTCCAGTGACCCCGGACATCCCTGTATGTATGTATATATATATTACCAGCAGTGTTCTCCAGTGACCGCGGACATTCCTGTATGTATGTATGTATATATTACCAGCAGTGTTCTCCAGTGACCCCGGACATTCCTGTATGTATGTATATATTACCAGCAGTGTTCTCCAGTGACCCCGGACATTCCTGTATGTATATATTACCAGCAGTGTTCTCCAGTGACCGCGGACATTCCTGTATGTATGTATATATTACCAGCAGTGTTCTCCAGTGACCGCGGACATTCCTGTATGTATGTATATATTACCAGCAGTGTTCTCCAGTGACCGCGGACATTCCTGTATGTATGTATATATATATTACCAGCAGTGTTCTCCAGTGACCGTGGACATTCCTGTATGTATGTATGTATATATTACCAGCAGTGTTCTCCAGTGACCGCGGACATTCCTGTATGTATGTATATATTACCAGTAGTGTTCTCCAGTGACCGTGGACATTCCTGTATGTAAGTATGTATATATTACCAGCAGTGTGTTCTCCAGTGACCGTGGACATTCCTGTATGTATGTATATATATATTACCAGCAGTGTTCTCCAGTGACCGCGGACATTCCTGTATGTATGTATGTATGTATATATTACCAGCAGTGTTCTCCAGTGACCCCGGACATTCCTGTATGTATGTATGTATATATTACCAGCAGTGTTCTCCAGTGACCGCGGACATTCCTGTATGTATGTATATATTACCAGCAGTGTTCTCCAGTGACCGCGGACATTCCTGTATGTATGTATATATTACCAGCAGTGTTCTCCAGTGACCGCGGACATTCCTGTATGTATGTATATATATATTACCAGCAGTGTTCTCCAGTGACCGTGGACATTCCTGTATGTATGTATGTATATATTACCAGCAGTGTTCTCCAGTGACCGCGGACATTCCTGTATGTATGTATATATTACCAGTAGTGTTCTCCAGTGACCGTGGACATTCCTGTATGTATGTATGTATATATTACCAGCAGTGTGTTCTCCAGTGACCGTGGACATTCCTGTATGTGTGTATATATTACCAGCAGTGTTCTCCAGTGACCGCGGACATTCCTGTATGTATGTATATATATATTACCAGCAGTGTTCTCCAGTGACCGCGGACATTCCTGTATGTATGTATGTATATATTACCAGCAGTGTTCTCCAGTGACCGCGGACATTCCTTTATGTATGTATGTATATATTACCAGCAGTGTGTTCCCCAGTGACCGTGGACATTCCTGTATGTGTGTATATATTACCAGCAGTGTTCTCCAGTGACCGTGGACATTCCTGTATGTATGTATGTATATATTACCAGCAGTGTTCTCCAGTGACCGCGGACATTCCTGTATGTATGTATGTATATATATTACCAGCAGTGTTCTCCAGTGACCGTGGACATTCCTGTATGTATGTATGTATATATTACCAGCAGTGTTCTCCAGTGACCGCGGACATTCCTTTATGTATGTATGTATATATTACCAGCAGTGTGTTCTCCAGTGACCGTGGACATTCCTATATGTGTGTATATATTACCAGCAGTGTTCCCCAGTGACCGCGGACATTCCTGTATGTATGTATATATATTACCAGCAGTGTTCTCCAGTGACCGCGGACATTCCTGTATGTATGTATATATTACCAGCAGTGTTCTCCAGTGACAGTGGACATTCCTGTATGTATGTATATATTACCAGCAGTGTTCTCCAGTGACCGCGGACATTCCTGTATGTATGTATGTATATATTACCAGCAGTGTTCTCCAGTGACCGCGGACATTCCTGTATGTATGTATGTATATATTACCAGCAGTGTTCTCCAGTGACCGCGGACATTCCTGTATGTATGTATGTATATATTACCAGCAGTGTTCTCCAGTGACCGCGGACATTCCTGTATGTATGTATGTATATATTACCAGCAGTGTTCTCCAGTGACCGCGGACATTCCTGTATATATGTATGTATATATTACCAGCAGTGTTCTCCAGTGACCGTGGACATTCCTGTATATATGTATGTATATATTACCAGCAGTGTTCTCCAGTGACCCCGGACATTCCTGTATGTATGTATATATTACCAGCAGTGTTCTCCAGTGACCGTGGACATTCCTGTATGTATGTATGTATATATATTACCAGCAGTGTGTTCTCCAGTGACCGCGGACATTCCTGTATGTATATATATATTACCAGCAGTGTTCTCCAGTGACCGTGGACATTCCTGTATGTATGTATTAACAGCAGTGTTCTCCAGTGACCGTGGACATTCCTGTATGTATGTATATATTACCAGCAGTGTTCTCCAGTGACCGTGGACATTCCTGTATGTATGTATTAACAGCAGTGTTCTCCAGTGACCGTGGACATTCCTGTATGTATGTATGTATTAACAGCAGTGTTCTCCAGTGACCGCGGACATTCCTGTATGTATGTATGTATATATTACCAGCAGTGTTCTCCAGTGACCGTGGACATTCCTGTATGTATGTATATATATATTACCAGCAGTGTGTTCTCCAGTGACCCCGGACATTCCTGTATGTATGTATATATTACCAGCAGTGTTCTCCAGTGACCGCGGACATTCCTGTATGTATGTATATATATATATTACCAGCAGTGTTCTCCAGTGACCGTGGACATTCCTGTATGTATGTATATATATATTACCAGCAGTGTGTTCTCCAGTGACCCCGGACATTCCTGTATGTATGTATATATTACCAGCAGTGTTCTCCAGTGACCGCGGACATTCCTGTATGTATGTATGTATTTCCAGCAGTGTTCTCCAGTGACCGCGGACATTCCTGTATGTATGTATATATTACCAGCAGTGTTCTCCAGTGACCGCGGACATTCCTGTATGTATATATTACCAGCAGTGTTCTCCAGTGACCCCGGACATTCCTGTATGTATGTATATATATTACCAGCAGTGTTCTCCAGTGACCGCGGACATTCCTGTATGTATGTATGTATATATTACCAGCAGTGTTCTCCAGTGACCCCGGACATTCCTGTATGTATGTATGTATATATTACCAGCAGTGTTCTCCAGTGACCCCGGACATTCCTGTATGTATGTATATATTACCAGCAGTGTTCTCCAGTGACCCCGGACATTCCTGTATGTATGTATATATATATTACCAGCAGTGTTCTCCAGTGACCGCGGACATTCCTGTATGTATGTATATATTACCTGCAGTGTTCTCCAGTGACCGCGGACATTCCTGTATGTATGTATGTATGTATGTATGTATATATATATTACCAGCAGTGTTCTCCAGTGACCCCGGACATTCCTGTATGTATGTATGTATGTATATATATTACCAGCAGTGTTCTCCAGTGACCGCGGACAATCCTGTATGTATGTATGTATGTATATATTACCAGCAGTGTTCTCCAGTGACCCCGGACATTCCTGTATGTATGTATGTATATATTACCAGCAGTGTTCTCCAGTGACCGCAGACATTCCTGTATGTATATATATATTACCAGCAGTGTTCTCCAGTGACCCCGGACATTCCTGTATGTATGTATGTATGTATATATTACCAGCAGTGTTCTCCAGTGACCGCGGACATTCCTGTATGTATGTATATATTACCAGCAGTGTTCTCCAGTGACCCCGGACATTCCTGTATGTGTGTATATATTACCAGCAGTGTTCTCCAGTGACCGCGGACATTCCTGTATGTATGTATATATTACCAGCAGTGTTCTCCAGTGACCCCGGACATTCCTGTATGTGTGTATATATTACCAGCAGTGTTCTCCAGTGACCGCGGACATTCCTGTATGTATGTATATATTACCAGCAGTGTTCTCCAGTGACCCCGGACATCCCTGTATGTATGTATGTATGTATATATATATTACCAGCAGTGTTCTCCAGTGACCCCGGACATTCCTGTATGTATATATGTATGTATGTATATATTACCAGCAGTGTTCTCCAGTGACCGCGGACATTCCTGTATGTATGTATGTATATATTACCAGCAGTGTTCTCCAGTGACCCCGGACATTCCTGTATGTATGTATATATTACCAGCAGTGTTCTCCAGTGACCCCGAACATTCCTGTATGTATGTATATATTACCAGCAGTGTTCTCCAGTGACCCCGGACATCCCTGTATGTATGTATATATTACCAGCAGTGTTCTCCAGTGACCGCGGACATTCCTGTATGTATGTATGTATATATTACCAGCAGTGTTCTCCAGTGACCCCGGACATTCCTGTATGTATGTATGTATATATTACCAGCAGTGTTCTCCAGTGACCGCGGACATTCCTGTATGTATGTATGTATGTATATATTACCAGCAGTGTTCTCCAGTGACCGCGGACATTCCTGTATGTATGTATATATTACCAGCAGTGTTCTCCAGTGACCGCGGACATTCCTGTATGTATGTATATATTACCAGTAGTGTTCTCCAGTGACCGTGGACATTCCTGTATGTATGTATGTATATATTACCAGCAGTGTGTTCTCCAGTGACCGTGGACATTCCTGTATGTGTGTATATATTACCAGCAGTGTTCTCCAGTGACCGCGGACATTCCTGTATGTATGTATGTATATATTACCAGCAGTGTTCTCCAGTGACCGCGGACATTCCTGTATGTATGTATGTATATATTACCAGCAGTGTTCTCCAGTGACCGCGGACATTCCTGTATGTATGTATGTATATATTACCAGCAGTGTGTTCTCCAGTGACCGTGGACATTCCTATATGTGTGTATATATTACCAGCAGTGTTCCCCAGTGACCGCGGACATTCCTGTATGTATGTATATATTACCAGCAGTGTTCTCCAGTGACCGCGGACATTCCTGTATGTATGTATATATTACCAGCAGTGTTCTCCAGTGACCGCGGACATTCCTGTATGTATGTATGTATATATTACCAGCAGTGTTCTCCAGTGACCCTGGACATTCCTGTATGTATGTATGTATATATTACCAGCAGTGTTCTCCAGTGACCCCGGACATTCCTGTATGTATGTATGTATATATTGCCAGCAGTGTTCTCCAGTGACCGCGGACATTCCTGTATGTATGTATATATTACCAGCAGTGTTCTCCAGTGACCGCGGACATTCCTGTATGTATGTATATATTACCAGCAGTGTTCTCCAGTGACCGCGGACATTCCTGTATGTATGTATGTATGTATGTATTACCAGCAGTGTTCTCCAGTGACCGCGGACATTCCTGTATGTATGTATGTATGTATGTATATATTACCAGCAGTGTTCTCCAGTGACCGCGGACATTCCTGTATGTATGTATGTATGTATATATTACCAGCAGTGTTCTCCAGTGACCGCGGACATTCCTGTATGTATGTATGTATATATTACCAGCAGTGTTCTCCAGTGACCGCGGACATTCCTGTATATATGTATGTATATATTACCAGCAGTGTTCTCCAGTGACCGTGGACATTCCTGTATGTATGTATATATTACCAGCAGTGTTCTCCAGTGACCGTGGACATTCCTGTATGTATGTATGTATTAACAGCAGTGTTCTCCAGTGACCGTGGACATTCCTGTATGTATGTATTAACAGCAGTGTTCTCCAGTGACCGTGGACATTCCTGTATGTATGTATGTATGTATTAACAGCAGTGTTCTCCAGTGACCCCGGACATTCCTGTATGTATATATATATATTACCAGCAGTGTTCTCCAGTGACCGTGGACATTCCTGTATGTATGTATATATATATTACCAGCAGTGTTCTCCAGTGACCGTGGACATTCCTGTATGTATGTATATATATATTACCAGCAGTGTGTTCTCCAGTGACCGCGGACATTCCTGTATGTATGTATATATATATTACCAGCAGTGTTCTCCAGTGACCGCGGACATTCCTGTATGTATGTATATATTACCAGCAGTGTTCTCCAGTGACCGTGGACATTCCTGTATGTATGTATATATTACCAGCAGTGTTATCCAGTGACCACGGACATTCCTGTATGTATGTATGTATATATATTACCAGCAGTGTTCTCCAGTGACCGCGGACATTCCTGTATGTATGTATGTATATATTACCAGCAGTGTTCTCCAGTGACCCCGGACATTCCTGTATGTATGTATGTATGTATATATTACCAGCAGTGTTCTCCAGTGACCCCGGACATTCCTGTATGTATATATATATTACCAGCAGTGTTCTCCAGTGACCCCGGACATTCCTGTATGTATGTATGTATATATTACCAGCAGTGTTCTCCAGTGACCGCGGACATTCCTGTATGTATGTATATATTACCAGCAGTGTTCTCCAGTGACCGCGGACATTCCTGTATGTATATATATATTACCAGCAGTGTTCTCCAGTGACGGTGGACATTCCTGTATGTATGTATATATTACCAGCAGTGTTCTCCAGTGACCCCGGACATTCCTGTATGTATGTATGTATATATTACCAGCAGTGTTCTCCAGTGACCCCGGACATTCCTGTATATATGTATATATTACCAGCAGTGTTCTCCAGTGACCCCGGACATTCCTGTATGTATGTATGTATGTATTACCAGCAGTGTTCTCCAGTGACCGCGGACATTCCTGTATGTATGTATATATATTACCAGCAGTGTTCTCCAGTGACCGCGGACATTCCTGTATGTATGTATATATATATATTACCAGCAGTGTTCTCCAGTGACCGCGGACATTCCTGTATGTATGTATATATTACCTGCAGTGTTCTCCAGTGACCGCGGACATTCCTGTATGTATGTATATATATTACCAGCAGTGTTCTCCAGTGACCGCGGACATTCCTGTATGTATGTATATATATATATTACCAGCAGTGTTCTCCAGTGACCGCGGACATTCCTGTATGTATGTATATATTACCAGCAGTGTTCTCCAGTGACCGCGGACATTCCTGTATGTATGTATATATTACCAGCAGTGTTCTCCAGTGACCCCGGACATTCCTGTATGTATTTATGTATATATTACCAGCAGTGTTCTCCAGTGACCCCGGACATTCCTGTATGTATGTATATATATATATTACCAGCAGTGTTCTCCAGTGACCGCGGACATTCCTGTATGTATGTATATATTACCTGCAGTGTTCTCCAGTGACCGCGGACATTCCTGTATGTATGTATGTATATATTACCAGCAGTGTTCTCCAGTGACCCCGGACATTCCTGTATGTATGTATGTATATATATTACCAGCAGTGTTCTCCAGTGACCGCGGACATTCCTGTATGTATGTATATATATATTACCAGCAGTGTTCTCCAGTGACCTTGGACATTCCTGTATGTATGTATATATTACCAGCAGTGTTCTCCAGTGACCCCGGACATTCCTTTATGTATATATATATTACCTGCAGTGTTCTCCAGTGACCGTGGACATTCCTGTATGTATGTATATATATATTACCTGCAGTGTTCTCCAGTGACCCCGGACATTCCTGTATGTATGTATGTATGTATATATTACCAGCAGTGTTCTCCAGTGACCGCGGACATTCCTGTATGTATGTATGTATATATTACCAGCAGTGTTCTCCAGTGACCGCGGACATTCCTTTATGTATGTATGTATATATTACCAGCAGTGTTCTCCAGTGACCCCGGACATTCCTGTATGTGTGTATATATTACCAGCAGTGTTCTCCAGTGACCGCGGACATTCCTGTATGTATGTATGTATATATTACCAGCAGTGTTCTCCAGTGACCCCGGACATTCCTGTATGTGTGTATATATTACCAGCAGTGTTCTCCAGTGACCCCGGACATTCCTGTATGTGTGTATATATTACCAGCAGTGTTCTCCAGTGACCGCGGACATTCCTGTATGTATGTATATATTACCAGCAGTGTTCTCCAGTGACCCCGGACATCCCTGTATGTATGTATGTATATATATATTACCAGCAGTGTTCTCCAGTGACCCCGGACATTCCTGTATGTATGTATATATTACCAGCAGTGTTCTCCAGTGACCGCGGACATTCCTGTATGTGTGTATATATTACCAGCAGTGTTCTCCAGTGACCCCGAACATTCCTGTATGTATGTATGTATATATTACCAGCAGTGTTCTCCAGTGACCCTGGACATTCCTGTATGTATGTATGTATGTATATATTACCAGCAGTGTTCTCCAGTGACCCCGGACATCCCTGTATGTATGTATGTATATATTACCAGCAGTGTTCTCCAGTGACCCCGGACATCCCTGTATGTATGTATATATTACCAGCAGTGTTCTCCAGTGACCGCGGACATTCCTGTATGTATGTATGTATATATTACCAGCAGTGTTCTCCAGTGACCGCGGACATTCCTGTATGTATGTATGTATATATTACCAGCAGTGTTCTCCAGTGACCCCGGACATTCCTGTATGTATGTATGTATATATTACCAGCAGTGTTCTCCAGTGACCGCGGACATTCCTGTATGTATGTATGTATATATTACCAGCAGTGTTCTCCAGTGACCGCGGACATTCCTGTATGTATGTATGTATATATTACCAGCAGTGTTCTCCAGTGACCGTGGACATTCCTGTATGTATGTATATATTACCAGCAGTGTGTTCTCCAGTGACCGCGGACATTCCTGTATGTATGTATGTATATTACCAGCAGTGTTCTCCAGTGACCGCGGACATTCCTGTATGTATATATATATATTACCAGCAGTGTTCTCCAGTGACCGTGGACATTCCTGTATGTATGTATATATATATTACCAGCAGTGTGTTCTCCAGTGACCGTGGACATTCCTGTATGTATGTATATATTACCAGCAGTGTTCTCCAGTGACCGCGGACATTCCTGTATGTATGTATGTATTTCCAGCAGTGTTCTCCAGTGACCGCGGACATTCCTGTATGTATGTATATATTACCAGCAGTGTTCTCCAGTGACCGTGGACATTCCTGTATGTATGTATATATTACCAGCAGTGTTCTCCAGTGACCCCGGACATTCCTGTATGTATGTATGTATGTATATATATTACCAGCAGTGTTCTCCAGTGACCGCGGACATTCCTGTATGTATGTATATATTACCAGCAGTGTTCTCCAGTGACCCCGGACATTCCTGTATGTATGTATGTATATATATTACCAGCAGTGTTCTCCAGTGACCGCGGACAATCCTGTATGTATGTATGTATGTATATATTACCAGCAGTGTTCTCCAGTGACCCCGGACATTCCTGTATGTATGTATGTATATATATTACCAGCAGTGTTCTCCAGTGACCGCGGACAATCCTGTATGTATGTATGTATGTATATATTACCAGCAGTGTTCTCCAGTGACCGCAGACATTCCTGTATGTATGTATGTATATATATTACCAGCAGTGTTCTCCAGTGACCCCGGACATTCCTGTATGTATGTATATATATATTACCAGCAGTGTTCTCCAGTGACCCCGGACATTCCTGTATGTATGTATATATTACCAGCAGTGTTCTCCAGTGACCGCGGACATTCCTGTATGTATGTATATATTACCAGCAGTGTTCTCCAGTGACCGTGGACATTCCTGTATGTATGTATATATTACCAGCAGTGTTCTCCAGTGACCCCCGAACATTCCTGTATGTATGTATGTATATATTACCAGCAGTGTTCTCCAGTGACCCCGGACATTCCTGTATGTATGTATGTATGTATATATTACCAGCAGTGTTCTCCAGTGACCGCGGACATTCCTGTATGTATGTATGTATATATTACCAGCAGTGTTCTCCAGTGACCCCGGACATTCCTGTATATATGTATATATTACCAGCAGTGTTCTCCAGTGACCCCGGACATTCCTGTATGTATGTATGTATGTATTACCAGCAGTGTTCTCCAGTGACCGCCGACATTCCTGTATGTATGTATATTTATTACCAGCAGTGTTCTCCAGTGACCGCGGACATTCCTGTATGTATGTATGTATATATTACCAGCAGTGTTCTCCAGTGACCCCGGACATTCCTGTATATATGTATATATTACCAGCAGTGTTCTCCAGTGACCGCGGACATTCCTGTATGTATGTATGTATATATTACCAGCAGTGTTCTCCAGTGACCGCGGACATTCCTGTATGTATGTATGTATATATTACCAGCAGTGTTCTCCAGTGACCCCGGACATTCCTGTATGTGTGTATATATTACCAGCAGTGTTCTCCAGTGACCCCGGACATTCCTGTATGTATGTATATATTACCAGCAGTGTTCTCCAGTGACCGTGGACATTCCTGTATGTATGTATATATATTACCAGCAGTGTTCTCCAGTGACCGCGGACAATCCTGTATGTATGTATGTATATATTACCAGCAGTGTTCTCCAGTGACCCCGGACATTCCTGTATGTATGTATGTATATATTACCAGCAGTGTTCTCCAGTGACCCCGGACATTCCTGTATGTATGTATATATATATTACCAGCAGTGTTCTCCAGTGACCCCGGACATTCCTGTATGTATGTATATATATATTACCAGCAGTGTTCTCCAGTGACCCCGGACATTCCTGTATGTATGTATGTATATATTACCAGCAGTGTTCTCCAGTGACCCCGGACATTCCTGTATGTATGTATATATATATATTACCAGCAGTGTTCTCCAGTGACCGCGGACATTCCTGTATGTATGTATATATTACCAGCAGTGTTCTCCAGTGACCCCGGACATTCCTGTATGTATGTATGTATATATTACCAGCAGTGTTCTCCAGTGACCCCGGACATTCCTGTATGTATGTATATATATATTACCAGCAGTGTTCTCCAGTGACCGCGGACATTCCTGTATGTATGTATATATTACCAGCAGTGTTCTCCAGTGACCCCGGACATTCCTGTATGTATGTATGTATATATTACCAGCAGTGTTCTCCAGTGACCCCGGACATTCCTGTATGTATGTATATATTACCAGCAGTGTTCTCCAGTGACCGTGGACATTCCTGAATGTATGTATGTATGTATATATTACCAGCAGTGTTCTCCAGTGACCCCGGACATTCCTGTATATATGTATATATTACCAGCAGTGTTCTCCAGTGACCGCGGACATTCCTGTATGTATGTATGTATGTATATATTACCAGCAGTGTTCTCCAGTGACCCCGTACATTCCTGTATGTATGTATGTATGTATATATTACCAGCAGTGTTCTCCAGTGACCGCCGACATTCCTGTATGTATGTATATTTATTACCAGCAGTGTTCTCCAGTGACCGCGGACATTCCTGTATGTATGTATATATATTACCAGCAGTGTTCTCCAGTGACCGCGGACATTCCTGTATGTATGTATGTATATATATATATTACCAGCAGTGTTCTCCAGTGACCGCGGACATTCCTGTATGTATGTATGTATATATTACCAGCAGTGTTCTCCAGTGACCGCGGACATTCCTGTATGTATGTATATATTACCAGCAGTGTTCTCCAGTGACCGTGGACATTACTGTATGTATGTATGTATATATTACCAGCAGTGTTCTCCAGTGACCCCGGACATTCCTGTATGTATGTATATATTACCAGCAGTGTTCTCCAGTGACCGTGGACATTACTGTATGTATGTATGTATATATTACCTGCAGTGTTCTCCAGTGACTGCAGACATTCCTGTATGTATGTATATATATATATTACCAGCAGTGTTCTCCAGTGACCGCGGACATTCCTGTATGTATGTATGTATATATTACCAGCAGTGTTCTCCAGTGACCGCGGACATTCCTGTATGTATGTATATATTACCAGCAGTGTTCTCCAGTGACCGTGGACATTCCTGTATGTGTGTATATATTACTAGCAGTGTTCTCCAGTGACCGTGGACATTCCTGTATGTATGTATGTATATATTACCAGCAGTGTTCTCCAGTGACCCCGGACATTCCTGTATGTATGTATATATATATTACCAGCAGTGTTCTCCAGTGACCCCGGACATTCCTGTATGTATGTATGTATATATTACCAGCAGTGTTCTCCAGTGACCGCGGACATTCCTGTATGTATGTATATATATATATATTACCAGCAGTGTTCTCCAGTGACCCCGGACATTCCTGTATGTATGTATATATATATATATTACCAGCAGTGTTCTCCAGTGACCGCGGACATTCCTGTATTTATGTATGTATATATTACCAGCAGTGTTCTCCAGTGACCGCAGACATTCCTGTATGTATGTATGTATGTATATATTACCAGCAGTGTTCTCCAGTGACCGCGGACATTCCTGTATGTATGTATGTATATATTACCAGCAGTGTTCTCCAGTGACCCCGGACATTCCTGTATGTATGTATGTATATATTACCAGCAGTGTTCTCCAGTGACCGCGGACATTCCTGTATGTATGTATGTATATATTACCAGCAGTGTTCTCCAGTGACCGCGGACATTCCTGTATGTATGTATGTATGTATGTATATATTACCAGCAGTGTTCTCCAGTGACCGCGGACATTCCTGTATGTATGTATATATTACCAGCAGTGTTCTCCAGTGACCGCGGACATTCCTGTATGTATGTATGTATATTACCTGCAGTGTTCTCCAGTGACCCCGGACATTCCTGTATGTATATATATATTACCAGCAATGTTCTCCAGTGACCGCGGACATTCCTGTATGTATGTATGTATGTATGTATATATTACCAGCAGTGTTCTCCAGTGACCCCGGACATTCCTGTATGTATGTATATATTACCAGCAGTGTTCTCCAGTGACCGCGGACATTCCTGTATTTATGTATGTATATATTACCAGCAGTGTTCTCCAGTGACCCCGGACATTCCTGTATGTATGTATATATTACCAGCAGTGTTCTCCAGTGACCGCGGACATTCCTGTATTTATGTATGTATATATTACCAGCAGTGTTCTCCAGTGACCCCGGACATTCCTGTATGTATGTATGTATATATATTACCTGCAGTGTTCTCCAGTGACCGCGGACATTCCTGTATTTATGTATATATTACCAGCAGTGTTCTCCAGTGACCGCGGACATTCCTGTATTTATGTATATATTACCAGCAGTGTTCTCCAGTGACCGCGGACATTCCTGTATGTATGTATGTATATATTACCAGCAGTGTTCTCCAGTGACCCCGGACATTCCTGTATGTATGTATATATTAACAGCAGTGTTCTCCAGTGACCGCGGACATTCCTGTATGTATGTATGTATATATTACCAGCAGTGTTCTCCAGTGACCGCGGACATTCCTGTATGTATGTATATATTACCAGCAGTGTTCTCCAGTGACCCCGGACATTCCTGTATGTATGTATATATTACCAGCAGTGTTCTCCAGTGACCCCGGACATTCCTGTATGTATGTATATATTAACAGCAGTGTTCTCCAGTGACCCCGGACATTCCTGTATGTATGTATATATTACCAGCAGTGTTCTCCAGTGACCGCGGACATTCCTGTATGTATGTATGTATATATATTACCAGCAGTGTTCTCCAGTGACCGTGGACATTCCTGTATGTATGTATATATATTACCAGCAGTGTTCTCCAGTGACCCCGGACATTCCTGTATGTATGTATATATTACCAGCAGTGTTCTCCAGTGACCGCGGACATTCCTGTATGTATGTATATATTACCAGCAGTGTTCTCCAGTGACCGTGGACATTCCTGTATGTATGTATGTATATATTACCAGCAGTGTTCTCCAGTGACCGTGGACATTCCTGTATGTATGTATGTATATATTACCAGCAGTGTTCTCCAGTGACCGCGGACATTCCTGTATGTATGTATGTATGTTTATATATTACCAGCAGTGTTCTCCAGTGACCGTGGACATTCCTGTATGTATGTATATATATATTACCAGCAGTGTTCTCCAGTGACAGTGGACATTCCTGTATGTATGTATGTATATATTACCAGCAGTGTTCTCCAGTGACCGTGGACATTCCTGTATGTATGTATGTATATATATATTACCAGCAGTGTTCTCCAGTGACCGCGGACATTCCTGTATGTATGTATGTATGTATGTATATATATATTACCAGCAGTGTTCTCCAGTGACCGTGGACATTCCTGTATGTATGTATGTATATATATTACCAGCAGTGTTCTCCAGTGACCGCGCACATTCCTGTATGTATGTATATATATTACCAGCAGTGTACTCCAGTGACAGTGGACAATCCTGTATGTATGTATGTATATATTACCAGCAGTGTTCTCCAGTGACCGTGGACATTCCTGTATGTATGTATGTATGTATTAAGAGCAGTGTTCTCCAGTGACCGCGGACATTCCTGTATGTATGTATGTATATATATATTACCAGCAGTGTTCTCCAGTGACCCCGGACATTCCTGTATGTATGTATATATTACCAGCAGTGTTCTCCAGTGACCGCGGACATTCCTGTATGTATGTATATATATATATTACCAGCAGTGTTCCCCAGTGACCCCGGACATTCCTGTATGTATATATATATTACCAGCAGTGTTCTCCAGTGACCCCGGACATTCCTGTATGTATGTATATATATATTACCAGCAATGTTCTCCAGTGACCGTGGACATTCCTGTATGTATGTATGTATGTATGTATTACCAGCAGTGTTCTCCAGTGACCGCGGACATTCCTGTATGTATGTATGTATATATTACCAGCAGTGTTCCCCAGTGACCGCGGACATTCCTGTATGTATGTATATATATATTACCAGCAGTGTTCTCCAGTGACCCCGGACATTCCTGTATGTATGTATGTATATATTACCAGCAGTG
The DNA here is from genome assembly GCF_046119375.1 of Phyllobates terribilis. Lineage (NCBI taxonomy): Eukaryota > Metazoa > Chordata > Amphibia > Anura > Dendrobatidae > Phyllobates > Phyllobates terribilis. Next base: position 700,114,788 of record NW_027362761.1, read on the forward strand.
TTCTCCAGTGACCGCGGACATTCCTGTATGTATGTATATATTACCAGCAGTGTTCTCCAGTGACCGCGGACATTCCTGTATGTATGTATATATATATTACCAGCAGTGTTCTCCAGTGACCCCGGACATTCCTGTATGTATGTATATATATATTACCAGCAGTGTTCTCCAGTGACCGCGGACATTCCTGTATGTATGTATATATATTACCAGCAGTGTTCTCCAGTAACTGCGGACATTCCTGTATGTATGTATATATATTACCAGCAGTGTTCTCCAGTGACCGTGGACATTCCTGTATATATGTATGTATATATTACCAGCAGTGTTCTCCAGTGACCGCGGACATTCCTGTATGTATGTATATATTACCAGCAGTGTTCTCCAGTGACCGCGGACATTCCTGTATGTATGTATATATTACCAGCAGTGTTCTCCAGTGACCGCGGACATTCCTGTATGTATGTATATATATATTACCAGCAGTGTTCTCCAGTGACCCCGGACATTCCTGTATGTATGTATATATATATTACCAGCAGTGTTCTCCAGTGACCGCGGACATTCTTGTATGTATGTATGTATATATTACCAGCAGTGTTCTCCAGTGACCGCGGACATTCCTGTATGTATGTATATATATATTACCAGCAGTGTTCTCCAGTAACTGCGGACATTCCTGTATGTATGTATATATATTACCAGCAGTGTTCTCCAGTGACCGTGGACATTCCTGTATATATGTATGTATATATTACCAGCAGTGTTCTCCAGTGACCGCGGACATTCCTGTATGTATGTATATATTACCAGCAGTGTTCTCCAGTGACCGTGGACATTCCTGTATATATGTATGTATATATTACCAGCAGTGTTCTCCAGTGACCGCGGACATTCCTGTATGTATGTATGTATATATTACCAGCAGTGTTCTCCAGTGACCCCGGACATTCCTGTATGTATGTATGTATATATTACCAGCAGTGTTCTCCAGTGACCCCGGACATTCCTGTATGTATGTATATATATATTACCAGCAGTGTTCTCCAGTGACCGCGGACATTCCTGTATGTATGTATGTATATATTACCAGCAGTGTTCTCCAGTGACCGCGGACATTCCTGTATGTATGTATATATTACCAGCAGTGTTCTCCAGTGACCGTGGACATTCCTGTATGTATGTATGTATATATTACCAGCAGTGTTCTCCAGTGACCGCGGACATTCCTGTATGTATGTATATATTACCAGCAGTGTTCTCCAGTGACCGTGGACATTCCTGTATATATGTATGTATATATTACCAGCAGTGTTCTCCAGTGACCCCGGACATTCCTGTATGTATGTATATATTACCAGCAGTGTTCTCCAGTGACCGCGGACATTCCTGTATGTATGTATGTATATATTACCAGCAGTGTTCTCCAGTGACCCTGGACATTCCTGTATGTATGTATATATTACCAGCAGTGTTCTCCAGTGACCCCGGACATTCCTGTATGTATGTATATATTACCAGCAGTGTTCTCCAGTGACCGTGGACATTCCTGTATGTATGTATATATATTTTACCAGCAGTGTTCTCCAGTGACCGCGGACATTCCTGTATGTATGTATGTATGTATGTATATATTACCAGCAGTGTTCTCCAGTGACCGCGGACATTCCTGTATGTATGTATGTATATATTACCAGCAGTGTTCTCCAGTGACCGCGGACATTCCTGTATGTATGTATATATATATTACCAGCAGTGTTCTCCAGTGACTGCGGACATTCCTGTATGTATGTATGTATATATTACCAGCAGTGTTCTCCAGTGACCGCGGACATTCCTGTATGTATATATATATTACCAGCAGTGTTCTCCAGTGACTGCGGACATTCCTGTATGTATGTATGTATATATATATTACCAGCAGTGTTCTCCAGTGACCCCGGACATTCCTGTATGTATGTATATATTACCAGCAGTGTTCTCCAGTGACCCCGGACATTCCTGTATGTATGTATATATATATTACCAGCAGTGTTCTCCAGTGACCCCGGACATTCCTGTATGTATGTATGTATATATTACCAGCAGTGTTCTCCAGTGACCCCGGACATTCCTGTATGTATGTATGTATATATTACCAGCAGTGTTCTCCAGTGACCGCGGACATTCCTGTATGTATATATATTACCAGCAGTGTTCTCCAGTGACCCCCGACATTCCTGTATGTATGTATGTATATATTACCAGCAGTGTTCTCCAGTGACCGCAGACATTCCTGTATGTATGTATATATTACCAGCAGTGTTCTCCAGTGACCCCCGACATTCCTGTATGTATGTATGTATATATTACCAGCAGTGTTCTCCAGTGACCCCCGACATTCCTGTATGTATGTATGTATATATTACCAGCAGTGTTCTCCAGTGACCGTGGACATTCCTGTATGTATGTATGTATGTATGTATATATTACCAGCAGTGTTCTCCAGTGACCGCGGACATTCCTGTATGAATGTATATATTACCAGCAGTGTTCTCCAGTGACCGCGGACATTCCTGTATGTATGTATATATATATTACCAGCAGTGTTCTCCAGTGACCCCGGACATTCCTGTATGTATGTATGTATATATTACCAGCAGTGTTCTCCAGTGACCCCGGACATTCCTGTATGTATGTATATATTACCAGCAGTGTTCTCCAGTGACCGCGGACATTCCTGTATGTATGTATATATATATTACCAGCAGTGTTCTCCAGTGACCCCGGACATTCCTGTATGTATGTATGTATATATTACCAGCAGTGTTCTCCAGTGACCCCGGACATTCCTGTATGTATGTATATATTACCAGCAGTGTTCTCCAGTGACCGCGGACATTCCTGTATGTATGTATGTATATATTACCAGCAGTGTTCTCCAGTGACCCCGGACATTCCTGTATGTATGTATATATTACCAGCAGTGTTCTCCAGTGACCGTGGACATTCCTGTATGTATGTATATATTACCAGCAGTGTTCTCCAGTGACCCCGGACATTCCTGTATGTATGTATGTATATATTACCAGCAGTGTTCTCCAGTGACCCCGGACATTCCTGTATGTATGTATATATTACCAGCAGTGTTCTCCAGTGACCGCGGACATTCCTGTATGTATGTATATATTACCAGCAGTGTTCTCCAGTGACCGCGGACATTCCTGTATATATGTATATATTACCAGCAGTGTTCTCCAGTGACCGCGGACATTCCTGTATGTATGTATATATTACCAGCAGTGTTCTCCAGTGACCGCGGACATTCCTGTATGTATGTATATATTACCAGCAGTGTTCTCCAGTGACCGCGGACATTCCTGTATATATGTATATATTACCAGCAGTGTTCTCCAGTGACCGTGGACATTCCTGTATGTATGTATATATATTACCAGCAGTGTTCTCCAGTGACCGCGGACATTCCTGTATATATGTATATATTACCAGCAGTGTTCTCCAGTGACCGCGGACATTCCTGTATGTATGTATGTATGTATATATTACCAGTAGTGTTCTCCAGTGACCGTGGACATTCCTGTATGTATGTATATATATTACCAGCAGTGTTCTCCAGTGACCCCGGACATTCCTGTATGTGTGTATGTATATATTACCAGCAGTGTTCTCCAGTGACCATGGACATTCCTGTATGTATGTATGTATATATTACCAGCAGTGTTCTCCAGTGACCGTGGACATTCCTGTATGTATATATATATTACCAGCAGTGTTCTCCAGTGACCCCGGACATTCCTGTATGTATGTATGTATGTATATATTACCAGCAGTGTTCTCCAGTGACCGCGGACATTCCTGTATGTATGTATATATTACCAGCAGTGTTCTCCAGTGACCCCGGACATTCCTGTATGTGTGTATATATTACCAGCAGTGTTCTCCAGTGACCGCGGACATTCCTGTATGTATGTATATATTACCAGCAGTGTTCTCCAGTGACCCCGGACATTCCTGTATGTATGTATGTATATATTACCAGCAGTGTTCTCCAGTGACCGCGGACATTCCTGTATGTATGTATATATTACCAGCAGTGTTCTCCAGTGACCCCGGACATCCCTGTATGTATGTATGTATGTATATATATATTACCAGCAGTGTTCTCCAGTGACCCCGGACATTCCTGTATGTATATATGTATGTATGTATATATTACCAGCAGTGTTCTCCAGTGACCGCGGACATTCCTGTATGTATGTATATATTACCAGCAGTGTTCTCCAGTGACCCCGAACATTCCTGTATGTATGTATATATTACCAGCAGTGTTCTCCAGTGACAGTGGACATTCCTGTATGTATGTATGTATATATTACCAGCAGTGTTCTCCAGTGACCCCGGACATCCCTGTATGTATGTATATATTACCAGCAGTGTTCTCCAGTGACCGCGGACATTCCTGTATGTATGTATGTATATATTACCAGCAGTGTTCTCCAGTGACCCCGGACATTCCTGTATGTATGTATGTATATATTACCAGCAGTGTTCTCCAGTGACCGCGGACATTCCTGTATGTATGTATGTATGTATATATTACCAGCAGTGTTCTCCAGTGACCGCGGACATTCCTGTATGTATGTATATATTACCAGCAGTGTTCTCCAGTGACCGCGGACATTCCTGTATGTATGTATATATTACCAGTAGTGTTCTCCAGTGACCGTGGACATTCCTGTATGTATGTATGTATATATTACCAGCAGTGTGTTCTCCAGTGACCGTGGACATTCCTGTATGTATGTATATATTACCAGCAGTGTGTTCTCCAGTGACCGCGGACATTCCTGTATGTATGTATGTATATATTACCAGCAGTGTTCTCCAGTGACCGCGGACATTCCTGTATGTATGTATGTATATATTACCAGCAGTGTTCTCCAGTGACCGCGGACATTCCTGTATGTATGTATGTATATATTACCAGCAGTGTGTTCTCCAGTGACCGTGGACATTCCTATATGTGTGTATATATTACCAGCAGTGTTCCCCAGTGACCGCGGACATTCCTGTATGTATGTATATATTACCAGCAGTGTTCTCCAGTGACCGCGGACATTCCTGTATGTATGTATGTATATATTACCAGCAGTGTTCTCCAGTGACCCCGGACATTCCTGTATGTATGTATGTATATATTACCAGCAGTGTTCTCCAGTGACCGCGGACATTCCTGTATGTATGTATATATTACCAGCAGTGTTCTCCAGTGACCGCGGACATTCCTGTATGTATGTATATATTACCAGCAGTGTTCTCCAGTGACCGCGGACATTCCTGTATGTATGTATGTATATATATTACCAGCAGTGTTCTCCAGTGACTGCGGACATTCCTGTATGTATGTATGTATGTATTACCAGCAGTGTTCTCCAGTGACCGCGGACATTCCTGTATGTATGTATATATGTATATATTACCAGCAGTGTTCTCCAGTGACCGCGGACATTCCTGTATGTATGTATGTATGTATATATTACCAGCAGTGTTCTCCAGTGACCGCGGACATTCCTGTATGTATGTATGTATATATTACCAGCAGTGTTCTCCAGTGACCGCGGACATTCCTGTATATATGTATGTATATATTACCAGCAGTGTTCTCCAGTGACCGTGGACATTCCTGTATGTATGTATATATTACCAGCAGTGTTCTCCAGTGACCGTGGACATTCCTGTATGTATGTATGTATTAACAGCAGTGTTCTCCAGTGACCGTGGACATTCCTGTATGTATGTATTAACAGCAGTGTTCTCCAGTGACCGTGGACATTCCTGTATGTATGTATGTATGTATTAACAGCAGTGTTCTCCAGTGACCCCGGACATTCCTGTATGTATATATATATATATTACCAGCAGTGTTCTCCAGTGACCGTGGACATTCCTGTATGTATGTATATATATATTACCAGCAGTGTTCTCCAGTGACCGTGGACATTCCTGTATGTATGTATATATATATTACCAGCAGTGTGTTCTCCAGTGACCGCGGACATTCCTGTATGTATGTATATATATATTACCAGCAGTGTTCTCCAGTGACCGCGGACATTCCTGTATGTATGTATATATTACCAGCAGTGTTCTCCAGTGACCGTGGACATTCCTGTATGTATGTATATATTACCAGCAGTGTTCTCCAGTGACCACGGACATTCCTGTATGTATGTATGTATATATATTACCAGCAGTGTTCTCCAGTGACCGCGGACATTCCTGTATGTATGTATGTATATATTACCAGCAGTGTTCTCCAGTGACCCCGGACATTCCTGTATGTATGTATGTATGTATATATTACCAGCAGTGTTCTCCAGTGACCCCGGACATTCCTGTATGTATATATATATTACCAGCAGTGTTCTCCAGTGACCCCGGACATTCCTGTATGTATGTATGTATATATTACCAGCAGTGTTCTCCAGTGACCGCGGACATTCCTGTATGTATGTATATATTACCAGCAGTGTTCTCCAGTGACCGCGGACATTCCTGTATGTATATATATATTACCAGCAGTGTTCTCCAGTGACGGTGGACATTCCTGTATGTATGTATATATTACCAGCAGTGTTCTCCAGTGACCCCGGACATTCCTGTATGTATGTATGTATATATTACCAGCAGTGTTCTCCAGTGACCCCGGACATTCCTGTATATATGTATATATTACCAGCAGTGTTCTCCAGTGACCCCGGACATTCCTGTATGTATGTATGTATGTATTACCAGCAGTGTTCTCCAGTGACCGCGGACATTCCTGTATGTATGTATATATATTACCAGCAGTGTTCTCCAGTGACCGCGGACATTCCTGTATGTATGTATATATATATATTACCAGCAGTGTTCTCCAGTGACCGCGGACATTCCTGTATGTATGTATATATTACCTGCAGTGTTCTCCAGTGACCGCGGACATTCCTGTATGTATGTATGTATGTATGTATATATATATTACCAGCAGTGTTCTCCAGTGACCCCGGACATTCCTGTATGTATATATATATATATTACCAGCAGTGTTCTCCAGTGACCGCGGACATTCCTGTATGTATGTATGTATATATTACCAGCAGTGTTCTCCAGTGACCCCGGACATTCCTGTATGTATGTATGTATATATTACCAGCAGTGTTCTCCAGTGACCGCAGACATTCCTGTATGTATATATATATTACCAGCAGTGTTCTCCAGTGACCCCGGACATTCCTGTATGTATGTATGTATATATTACCAGCAGTGTTCTCCAGTGACCGCGGACATTCCTGTATGTATGTATATATTACCAGCAGTGTTCTCCAGTGACCGCGGACATTCCTGTATGTATGTATGTATATATTACCAGCAGTGTTCTCCAGTGACCCCGGACATTCCTGTATGTATGTATGTATATATTACCAGCAGTGTTCTCCAGTGACCCCGGACATTCCTGTATGTATGTATGTATGTATATATTACCAGCAGTGTTCTCCAGTGACCGTGGACATTCCTGTATGTATGTATGTATATATTACCAGCAGTGTTCTCCAGTGACCCCGGACATTCCTGTATGTATGTATATATTACCAGCAGTGTTCTCCAGTGACCCCGGACATTCCTGTATGTATGTATGTATGTATATATTACCAGCAGTGTTCTCCAGTGACCCCGGACATTCCTGTATGTATGTATGTATGTATATATTACCAGCAGTGTTCTCCAGTGACCGTGGACATTCCTGTATGTATGTATGTATATATTACCAGCAGTGTTCTCCAGTGACCCCGGACATTCCTGTATGTATGTATATATTACCAGCAGTGTTCTCCAGTGACCCCGGACATTCCTGTATGTATGTATGTATGTATATATTACCAGCAGTGTTCTCCAGTGACCCCGGACATTCCTGTATGTATGTATGTATGTATATATTACCAGCAGTGTTCTCCAGTGACCGTGGACATTCCTGTATGTATGTATGTATATATTACCAGCAGTGTTCTCCAGTGACCCCGGACATTCCTGTATGTATATATATATATTACCAGCAGTGTTCTCCAGTGACCGCGGACATTCCTGTATGTATGTATGTATATATTACCAGCAGTGTTCTCCAGTGACCGCGGACATTCCTGTATGTATGTATGTATATATATATATTACCAGCAGTGTTCTCCAGTGACCCCGGACATTCCTGTATGTATGTATGTATGTATGTATATATTACCAGCAGTGTTCTCCAGTGACCGCGGACATTCCTGTATGTATGTATGTATATATTACCAGCAGTGTTCTCCAGTGACCCCGGACATTCCTGTATGTATGTATGTATGTATATATTACCAGCAGTGTTCTCCAGTGACCGCGGACATTCCTGTATGTATGTATATATATATTACCAGCAGTGTTCTCCAGTGACCTTGGACATTCCTGTATGTATGTATATATTACCAGCAGTGTTCTCCAGTGACCCCGGACATTCCTTTATGTATATATATATTACCTGCAGTGTTCTCCAGTGACCGTGGACATTCCTGTATGTATGTATATATATATTACCTGCAGTGTTCTCCAGTGACCCCGGACATTCCTGTATGTATGTATGTATGTATATATTACCAGCAGTGTTCTCCAGTGACCGCGGACATTCCTGTATGTATGTATGTATATATTACCAGCAGTGTTCTCCAGTGACCGCGGACATTCCTTTATGTATGTATGTATATATTACCAGCAGTGTTCTCCAGTGACCCCGGACATTCCTGTATGTGTGTATATATTACCAGCAGTGTTCTCCAGTGACCGCGGACATTCCTGTATGTATGTATGTATATATTACCAGCAGTGTTCTCCAGTGACCCCGGACATTCCTGTATGTGTGTATATATTACCAGCAGTGTTCTCCAGTGACCCCGGACATTCCTGTATGTGTGTATATATTACCAGCAGTGTTCTCCAGTGACCGCGGACATTCCTGTATGTATGTATATATTACCAGCAGTGTTCTCCAGTGACCCCGGACATCCCTGTATGTATGTATGTATATATATATTACCAGCAGTGTTCTCCAGTGACCCCGGACATTCCTGTATGTATGTATATATTACCAGCAGTGTTCTCCAGTGACCGCGGACATTCCTGTATGTGTGTATATATTACCAGCAGTGTTCTCCAGTGACCCCGAACATTCCTGTATGTATGTATGTATATATTACCAGCAGTGTTCTCCAGTGACCCTGGACATTCCTGTATGTATGTATGTATGTATATATTACCAGCAGTGTTCTCCAGTGACCCCGGACATCCCTGTATGTATGTATATATTACCAGCAGTGTTCTCCAGTGACCGCGGACATTCCTGTATGTATGTATGTATATATTACCAGCAGTGTTCTCCAGTGACCCCGGACATCCCTGTATGTATGTATATATTACCAGCAGTGTTCTCCAGTGACCGCGGACATTCCTGTATGTATGTATGTATATATTACCAGCAGTGTTCTCCAGTGACCGCGGACATTCCTGTATGTATGTATGTATATATTACCAGCAGTGTTCTCCAGTGACCGTGGACATTCCTGTATGTATGTATATATTACCAGCAGTGTGTTCTCCAGTGACCGCGGACATTCCTGTATGTATGTATGTATATTACCAGCAGTGTTCTCCAGTGACCGCGGACATTCCTGTATGTATATATATATATTACCAGCAGTGTTCTCCAGTGACCGTGGACATTCCTGTATGTATGTATATATATATTACCAGCAGTGTGTTCTCCAGTGACCGTGGACATTCCTGTATGTATGTATATATTACCAGCAGTGTTCTCCAGTGACCGCGGACATTCCTGTATGTATGTATGTATTTCCAGCAGTGTTCTCCAGTGACCGCGGACATTCCTGTATGTATGTATATATTACCAGCAGTGTTCTCCAGTGACCGTGGACATTCCTGTATGTATGTATATATTACCAGCAGTGTTCTCCAGTGACCCCGGACATTCCTGTATGTATGTATGTATATATATTACCAGCAGTGTTCTCCAGTGACCGCGGACATTCCTGTATGTATGTATATATTACCAGCAGTGTTCTCCAGTGACCCCGGACATTCCTGTATGTATGTATGTATATATATTACCAGCAGTGTTCTCCAGTGACCGCGGACATTCCTGTATGTATGTATATATATATTACCAGCAGTGTTCTCCAGTGACCCCGGACATTCCAGTATGTATGTATATATATATTACCAGCAGTGTTCTCCAGTGACCGCGGACATTCCTGTATGTATGTATGTATGTATATATTACCAGCAGTGTTCTCCAGTGACCCCGGACATTCCTGTATGTATGTATGTATATATATTACCAGCAGTGTTCTCCAGTGACCGCGGACAATCCTGTATGTATGTATGTATATATTACCAGCAGTGTTCTCCAGTGACCGCAGACATTCCTGTATGTATGTATGTATATATATTACCAGCAGTGTTCTCCAGTGACCCCGGACATTCCTGTATGTATGTATATATATATTACCAGCAGTGTTCTCCAGTGACCCCGGACATTCCTGTATGTATGTATATATTACCAGCAGTGTTCTCCAGTGACCGCGGACATTCCTGTATGTATGTATATATTACCAGCAGTGTTCTCCAGTGACCGTGGACATTCCTGTATGTATGTATATATTACCAGCAGTGTTCTCCAGTGACCCCCGAACATTCCTGTATGTATGTATGTATATATTACCAGCAGTGTTCTCCAGTGACCCCGGACATTCCTGTATGTATGTATGTATGTATGTATATATTACCAGCAGTGTTCTCCAGTGACCGCGGACATTCCTGTATGTATGTATGTATATATTACCAGCAGTGTTCTCCAGTGACCCCGGACATTCCTGTATATATGTATATATTACCAGCAGTGTTCTCCAGTGACCCCGGACATTCCTGTATGTATGTATGTATGTATGTATTACCAGCAGTGTTCTCCAGTGACCGCCGACATTCCTGTATGTATGTATATTTATTACCAGCAGTGTTCTCCAGTGACCGCGGACATTCCTGTATGTATGTATGTATATATTACCAGCAGTGTTCTCCAGTGACCCCGGACATTCCTGTATATATGTATATATTACCAGCAGTGTTCTCCAGTGACCGCGGACATTCCTGTATGTATGTATGTATATATTACCAGCAGTGTTCTCCAGTGACCGCGGACATTCCTGTATGTATGTATGTATATATTACCAGCAGTGTTCTCCAGTGACCCCGGACATTCCTGTATGTGTGTATATATTACCAGCAGTGTTCTCCAGTGACCCCGGACATTCCTGTATGTATGTATATATTACCAGCAGTGTTCTCCAGTGACCGTGGACATTCCTGTATGTATGTATATATATTACCAGCAGTGTTCTCCAGTGACCGCGGACAATCCTGTATGTATGTATGTATATATTACCAGCAGTGTTCTCCAGTGACCCCGGACATTCCTGTATGTATGTATGTATATATTACCAGCAGTGTTCTCCAGTGACCCCGGACATTCCTGTATGTATGTATATATATATTACCAGCAGTGTTCTCCAGTGACCCCGGACATTCCTGTATGTATGTATATATATATTACCAGCAGTGTTCTCCAGTGACCCCGGACATTCCTGTATGTATGTATGTATATATTACCAGCAGTGTTCTCCAGTGACCCCGGACATTCCTGTATGTATGTATATATATATATTACCAGCAGTGTTCTCCAGTGACCGCGGACATTCCTGTATGTATGTATATATTACCAGCAGTGTTCTCCAGTGACCCCGGACATTCCTGTATGTATGTATGTATATATTACCAGCAGTGTTCTCCAGTGACCCCGGACATTCCTGTATGTATGTATATATATATTACCAGCAGTGTTCTCCAGTGACCGCGGACATTCCTGTATGTATGTATATATTACCAGCAGTGTTCTCCAGTGACCCCGGACATTCCTGTATGTATGTATGTATATATTACCAGCAGTGTTCTCCAGTGACCCCGGACATTCCTGTATGTATGTATATATTACCAGCAGTGTTCTCCAGTGACCGTGGACATTCCTGAATGTATGTATGTATGTATATATTACCAGCAGTGTTCTCCAGTGACCCCGGACATTCCTGTATATATGTATATATTACCAGCAGTGTTCTCCAGTGACCGCGGACATTCCTGTATGTATGTATGTATGTATATATTACCAGCAGTGTTCTCCAGTGACCCCGTACATTCCTGTATGTATGTATGTATGTATGTATATATTACCAGCAGTGTTCTCCAGTGACCGCCGACATTCCTGTATGTATGTATATTTATTACCAGCAGTGTTCTCCAGTGACCGCGGACATTCCTGTATGTATGTATATATATTACCAGCAGTGTTCTCCAGTGACCGCGGACATTCCTGTATGTATGTATGTATATATATATATTACCAGCAGTGTTCTCCAGTGACCGCGGACATTCCTGTATGTATGTATGTATATATTACCTGCAGTGTTCTCCAGTGACTGCAGACATTCCTGTATGTATATATATATATTACCAGCAGTGTTCTCCAGTGACCGCGGACATTCCTGTATGTATGTATGTATATATTACCAGCAGTGTTCTCCAGTGACCGCGGACATTCCTGTATGTATGTATATATTACCAGCAGTGTTCTCCAGTGACCGTGGACATTACTGTATGTATGTATGTATATATTACCAGCAGTGTTCTCCAGTGACCCCGGACATTCCTGTATGTATGTATATATTACCAGCAGTGTTCTCCAGTGACCGTGGACATTACTGTATGTATGTATGTATATATTACCAGCAGTGTTCTCCAGTGACCGCGGACATTCCTGTATGTATGTATATATATTACCAGCAGTGTTCTCCAGTGACCGTGGACATTACTGTATGTATGTATGTATATATTACCAGCAGTGTTCTCCAGTGACCCCGGACATTCCTGTATGTATGTATATATTACCAGCAGTGTTCTCCAGTGACCGTGGACATTACTGTATGTATGTATGTATATATTACCTGCAGTGTTCTCCAGTGACTGCAGACATTCCTGTATGTATATATATATATATATATTACCAGCAGTGTTCTCCAGTGACCGCGGACATTCCTGTATGTATGTATGTATATATTACCAGCAGTGTTCTCCAGTGACCGCGGACATTCCTGTATGTATGTATATATTACCAGCAGTGTTCTCCAGTGACCGTGGACATTCCTGTATGTGTGTATATATTACTAGCAGTGTTCTCCAGTGACCGTGGACATTCCTGTATGTATGTATGTATATATTACCAGCAGTGTTCTCCAGTGACCCCGGACATTCCTGTATGTATGTATATATATATTACCAGCAGTGTTCTCCAGTGACCCCGGACATTCCTGTATGTATGTATGTATATATTACCAGCAGTGTTCTCCAGTGACCGCGGACATTCCTGTATGTATGTATATATATATATATTACCAGCAGTGTTCTCCAGTGACCCCGGACATTCCTGTATGTATGTATATATATATATATTACCAGCAGTGTTCTCCAGTGACCGCGGACATTCCTGTATTTATGTATGTATATATTACCAGCAGTGTTCTCCAGTGACCGCAGACATTCCTGTATGTATGTATGTATGTATATATTACCAGCAGTGTTCTCCAGTGACCGCGGACATTCCTGTATGTATGTATGTATATATTACCAGCAGTGTTCTCCAGTGACCCCGGACATTCCTGTATGTATGTATGTATATATTACCAGCAGTGTTCTCCAGTGACCCCGGACATTCCTGTATGTATGTATGTATATATTACCAGCAGTGTTCTCCAGTGACCGCGGACATTCCTGTATGTATGTATATATTACCAGCAGTGTTCTCCAGTGACCGCGGACATTCCTGTATGTATGTATGTATGTATGTATATATTACCAGCAGTGTTCTCCAGTGACCGCGGACATTCCTGTATGTATGTATATATTAACAGCAGTGTTCTCCAGTGACCCCGGACATTCCTGTATGTATGTATATATATATTACCAGCAATGTTCTCCAGTGACCGCGGACATTCCTGTATGTATGTATGTATGTATGTATATATTACCAGCAGTGTTCTCCAGTGACCCCGGACATTCCTGTATGTATGTATATATTACCAGCAGTGTTCTCCAGTGACCGCGGACATTCCTGTATTTATGTATGTATATATTACCAGCAGTGTTCTCCAGTGACCCCGGACATTCCTGTATGTATGTATATATTACCAGCAGTGTTCTCCAGTGACCGCGGACATTCCTGTATTTATGTATGTATATATTACCAGCAGTGTTCTCCAGTGACCCCGGACATTCCTGTATGTATGTATGTATATATATTACCTGCAGTGTTCTCCAGTGACCGCGGACATTCCTGTATTTATGTATATATTACCAGCAGTGTTCTCCAGTGACCGCGGACATTCCTGTATTTATGTATATATTACCAGCAGTGTTCTCCAGTGACCCCGGACATTCCTGTATGTATGTATATATTAACAGCAGTGTTCTCCAGTGACCGCGGACATTCCTGTATGTATGTATGTATATATTACCAGCAGTGTTCTCCAGTGACCGCGGACATTCCTGTATGTATGTATATATTACCAGCAGTGTTCTCCAGTGACCCCGGACATTCCTGTATGTATGTATATATTACCAGCAGTGTTCTCCAGTGACCCCGGACATTCCTGTATGTATGTATATATTAACAGCAGTGTTCTCCAGTGACCCCGGACATTCCTGTATGTATGTATATATTACCAGCAGTGTTCTCCAGTGACCGCGGACATTCCTGTATGTATGTATGTATATATATTACCAGCAGTGTTCTCCAGTGACCGTGGACATTCCTGTATGTATGTATATATATTACCAGCAGTGTTCTCCAGTGACCCCGGACATTCCTGTATGTATGTATGTATATATTACCAGCAGTGTTCTCCAGTGACCGCGGACATTCCTGTATGTATGTATATATTACCAGCAGTGTTCTCCAGTGACCGTGGACATTCCTGTATGTATGTATGTATATATTACCAGCAGTGTTCTCCAGTGACCGTGGACATTCCTGTATGTATGTATGTATATATTACCAGCAGTGTTCTCCAGTGACCGCGGACATTCCTGTATGTATGTATGTATGTATATATATTACCAGCAGTGTTCTCCAGTGACCGTGGACATTCCTGTATGTATGTATATATATATTACCAGCAGTGTTCTCCAGTGACAGTGGACATTCCTGTATGTATGTATGTATATATTACCAGCAGTGTTCTCCAGTGACCGTGGACATTCCTGTATGTATGTATATATATATATTACCAGCAGTGTTCTCCAGTGACCGCGGACATTCCTGTATGTATGTATGTATGTATGTATATATATATTACCAGCAGTGTTCTCCAGTGACCGTGGACATTCCTGTATGTATGTATATATATTACCAGCAGTGTTCTCCAGTGACCGCGCACATTCCTGTATGTATGTATATATATTACCAGCAGTGTTCTCCAGTGACAGTGGACAATCCTGTATGTATGTATGTATATATTACCAGCAGTGTTCTCCAGTGACCGTGGACATTCCTGTATGTATGTATGTATGTATTAAGAGCAGTGTTCTCCAGTGACCGCGGACATTCCTGTATGTATGTATGTATGTATGTATATATATATTACCAGCAGTGTTCTCCAGTGACCCCGGACATTCCTGTATGTATGTATATATTACCAGCAGTGTTCTCCAGTGACCGCGGACATTCCTGTATGTATGTATATATATATATTACCAGCAGTGTTCCCCAGTGACCCCGGACATTCCTGTATGTATATATATATTACCAGCAGTGTTCTCCAGTGACCCCGGACATTCCTGTATGTATGTATATATATATTACCAGCAATGTTCTCCAGTGACCGTGGACATTCCTGTATGTATGTATGTATGTATGTATTACCAGCAGCGTTCTCCAGTGACCGCGGACATTCCTGTATGTATGTATGTATATATTACCAGCAGTGTTCCCCAGTGACCGCGGACATTCCTGTATGTATGTATATATATATTACCAGCAGTGTTCTCCAGTGACCCCGGACATTCCTGTATGTATGTATGTATATATTACCAGCAGTGTTCTCCAGTGACCGCGGACATTCCTGTATGTATGTATATATATATTACCAGCAGTGTTCTCCAGTAACTGCGGACATTCCTGTATGTATGTATATATATTACCAGCAGTGTTCTCCAGTGACCGTGGACATTCCTGTATATATGTATGTATATATTACCAGCAGTGTTCTCCAGTGACCGCGGACATTCCTGTATGTATGTATATATTACCAGCAGTGTTCTCCAGTGACCGCGGACATTCCTGTATGTATGTATATATTACCAGCAGTGTTCTCCAGTGACCGCGGACATTCCTGTATGTATGTATATATATATTACCAGCAGTGTTCTCCAGTGACCCCGGACATTCCTGTATGTATGTATATATATATTACCAGCAGTGTTCTCCAGTGACCGCGGACATTCTTGTATGTATGTATGTATATATTACCAGCAGTGTTCTCCAGTGACCGCGGACATTCCTGTATGTATGTATATATATATTACCAGCAGTGTTCTCCAGTAACTGCGGACATTCCTGTATGTATGTATATATATTACCAGCAGTGTTCTCCAGTGACCGTGGACATTCCTGTATATATGTATGTATATATTACCAGCAGTGTTCTCCAGTGACCGCGGACATTCCTGTATGTATGTATATATTACCAGCAGTGTTCTCCAGTGACCGTGGACATTCCTGTATATATGTATGTATATATTACCAGCAGTGTTCTCCAGTGACCGCGGACATTCCTGTATGTATGTATGTATATATTACCAGCAGTGTTCTCCAGTGACCCCGGACATTCCTGTATGTATGTATATATATATTACCAGCAGTGTTCTCCAGTGACCGCGGACATTCCTGTATGTATGTATGTATATATTACCAGCAGTGTTCTCCAGTGACCGCGGACATTCCTGTATGTATGTATATATATATATTACCAGCAGTGTTCTCCAGTGACCCCGGACATTCCTGTATGTATGTATGTATATATTACCAGCAGTGTTCTCCAGTGACCCCGGACATTCCTGTATGTATGTATATATATATTACCAGCAGTGTTCTCCAGTGACCGCGGACATTCCTGTATGTATGTATGTATATATTACCAGCAGTGTTCTCCAGTGACCGCGGACATTCCTGTATGTATGTATATATTACCAGCAGTGTTCTCCAGTGACCGTGGACATTCCTGTATGTATGTATGTATATATTACCAGCAGTGTTCTCCAGTGACCGCGGACATTCCTGTATGTATGTATATATTACCAGCAGTGTTCTCCAGTGACCGTGGACATTCCTGTATATATGTATGTATATATTACCAGCAGTGTTCTCCAGTGACCCCGGACATTCCTGTATGTATGTATATATTACCAGCAGTGTTCTCCAGTGACCGCGGACATTCCTGTATGTATGTATGTATATATTACCAGCAGTGTTCTCCAGTGACCCTGGACATTCCTGTATGTATGTATATATTACCAGCAGTGTTCTCCAGTGACCCCGGACATTCCTGTATGTATGTATATATTACCAGCAGTGTTCTCCAGTGACCGTGGACATTCCTGTATGTATGTATATATATTTTACCAGCAGTGTTCTCCAGTGACCGCGGACATTCCTGTATGTATGTATGTATGTATGTATGTATGTATATATTACCAGCAGTGTTCTCCAGTGACCGCGGACATTCCTGTATGTATGTATGTATATATTACCAGCAGTGTTCTCCAGTGACCGCGGACATTCCTGTATGTATGTATATATATATTACCAGCAGTGTTCTCCAGTGACTGCGGACATTCCTGTATGTATGTATGTATATATTACCAGCAGTGTTCTCCAGTGACCGCGGACATTCCTGTATGTATATATATATTACCAGCAGTGTTCTCCAGTGACTGCGGACATTCCTGTATGTATGTATGTATATATATATTACCAGCAGTGTTCTCCAGTGACCCCGGACATTCCTGTATGTATGTATATATTACCAGCAGTGTTCTCCAGTGACCCCGGACATTCCTGTATGTATGTATATATATATTACCAGCAGTGTTCTCCAGTGACCCCGGACATTCCTGTATGTATGTATATATTACCAGCAGTGTTCTCCAGTGACCCCGGACATTCCTGTATGTATGTATGTATATATTACCAGCAGTGTTCTCCAGTGACCCCGGACATTCCTGTATGTATGTATGTATATATTACCAGCAGTGTTCTCCAGTGACCGCGGACATTCCTGTATGTATATATATTACCAGCAGTGTTCTCCAGTGACCCCCGACATTCCTGTATGTATGTATGTATGTATATATTACCAGCAGTGTTCTCCAGTGACCGCAGACATTCCTGTATGTATGTATATATTACCAGCAGTGTTCTCCAGTGACCCCCGACATTCCTGTATGTATGTATGTATATATTACCAGCAGTGTTCTCCAGTGACCCCCGACATTCCTGTATGTATGTATGTATATATTACCAGCAGTGTTCTCCAGTGACCGCGGACATTCCTGTATGAATGTATATATTACCAGCAGTGTTCTCCAGTGACCGCGGACATTCCTGTATGTATGTATATATATATTACCAGCAGTGTTCTCCAGTGACCCCGGACATTCCTGTATGTATGTATGTATATATTACCAGCAGTGTTCTCCAGTGACCCCGGACATTCCTGTATGTATGTATATATTACCAGCAGTGTTCTCCAGTGACCGCGGACATTCCTGTATGTATGTATATATATATTACCAGCAGTGTTCTCCAGTGACCCCGGACATTCCTGTATGTATGTATGTATATATTACCAGCAGTGTTCTCCAGTGACCGCGGACATTCCTGTATGTATGTATATATTACCAGCAGTGTTCTCCAGTGACCGTGGACATTCCTGTATGTATGTATATATTACCAGCAGTGTTCTCCAGTGACCCCGGACATTCCTGTATGTATGTATATATTACCAGCAGTGTTCTCCAGTGACCCCGGACATTCCTGTATGTATGGATGTATATATTACCAGCAGTGTTCTCCAGTGACCGCGGACATTCCTGTATGTATGTATATATTACCAGCAGTGTTCTCCAGTGACCGCGGACATTCCTGTATGTATGTATATATTACCAGCAGTGTTCTCCAGTGACCGCGGACATTCCTGTATATATGTATATATTACCAGCAGTGTTCTCCAGTGACCGTGGACATTCCTGTATGTATGTATATATATTACCAGCAGTGTTCTCCAGTGACCGCGGACATTCCTGTATATATGTATATATTACCAGCAGTGTTCTCCAGTGACCGCGGACATTCCTGTATGTATGTATGTATGTATGTATATATTACCAGCAGTGTTCTCCAGTGACCGTGGACATTCCTGTATGTATGTATATATATTACCAGCAGTGTTCTCCAGTGACCCCGGACATTCCTGTATGTGTGTATGTATATATTACCAGCAGTGTTCTCCAGTGACCATGGACATTCCTGTATGTATGTATGTATATATTACCAGCAGTGTTCTCCAGTGACCGTGGACATTCCTGTATGTATGTATATATTACCAGCAGTGTTCTCCAGTGACCGTGGACATTCCTGTATGTATGTATGTATATATTACCAGCAGTGTTCTCCAGTGACCGTGGACATTCCTGTATGTATGTATATATTACCAGCAGTGTTCTCCAGTGACCGCGGACATTCCTGTATGTATGTATATATATATATTACCAGCAGTGTTCTCCAGTGACCGTGGACATTCCTGTATGTATATATATTACCAGCAGTGTTCTCCAGTGACCCCGGACATTCCTGTATGTATGTATGTATATATTACCAGCAGTGTTCTCCAGTGACCCCGGACATTCCTGTATGTATGTATGTATGTATGTGTATATTACCAGCAGTGTTCTCCAGTGACCCCGGACATTCCTGTATGTATGTATGTATATATTACCAGCAGTGTTCTCCAGTGACCCCGGACATTCCTGTATGTATGTATGTATATATTACCAGCAGTGTTCTCCAGTGACCGCGGACATTCCTGTATGTATGTATGTATATATTACCAGCAGTGTTCTCCAGTGACCGCGGACATTCGTTTGTGTATATGTGACCGCAGACATTCCTGTAATAATTTGACACTTGTGTGTTGTACATTACGGTGACTGTCGGGGGCGCTCTTTTACGCCTCTCCCCGTGGAGCTCCGTCCACTCTTCACAATGTCGGTGCTGCGGACAGGACTGTGGACAAATGGGAAGAGTCACATTCTGGCAAAACTGAACAATCAGCGATGAGTGTCATTGTTTATATTACAAAAAGTGATAAAAATGTAAGTTTTATTAATTAGGAAAAAAAGAATTTTACTCAAATCCATAAAATATATAACAGTATAAAATAATCATATATGACTTGTGATGTTTGCTCCATTAAAAACATGAGCAATTCCATAAAAAAAGCATTAAAGAGCCAGAAAAGGCGACAAGACAGCAGTGAGTATGAGGATCGTGGAGCAGCTCCATCTAGTGGTGTCAGTACTGAACTGTCTACATCGGAGGGGATTACTGAGGCCCTCACTCCAGCAACTCCGATCTAGACGCAACCTTGCTTCCTGCTATTGGGTCTTCACTGGACTGAAGGAGGCCCCGCCCCTTCCGATGACCTCATTCCCTCTAAAAATCAACTCCATTCTAGGCGCTACCCAGCCTGCTCCGCGCTCAGAAGGAGGCTCCGCCCCTTCCGATGACCTCATTCCCTCTAAAAATCAACTCCATTTTAGGCGCTACCCAGCCTGCTCCACGCTCACAGTGTCACTTGGAGGAGACAAGATGGTTCCGCCGGTACAAGTGTCCCCGCTCATCAAGGTGAGAGCTTGTGCGCCCGAGTCTCGTTGATGAGGCCCTGGGGGAGAAGTCCCTGGAGATGACATTGCGCCTGCTGCTGCTGGAACTGTGCTGGTCGGTGCAGGGCCTGCTGCTCCTGCTGCTGCTGCTGCTGGAACTGTGCTGGTCGGTGCAGGGCCTGCTGCTGCTGCTGCTGCTGGCACTGTGCTGGTCGGTGCAGGGCCTGCTGCTGCTGCTGCTGCTGGCACTGTGCTGGTCGGTGCAGGGCCTGCTGCTGCTGCTGGCACTGTGCTGGTCGGTGCAGGGCCTGCTGCTGCTGCTGCTGCTGGCACTGTGCTGGTCGGTGCAGGGCCTGCTGCTGCTGCTGCTGCTAGCACTGTGCTGGTCGGTGCAGGGCCTGCTGCTGGCACTGTGCTGGTCGGTGCAGGGCCTGCTGCTGCTGCTAGCACTGTGCTGGTCGGTGCAGGGCCTGCTGCTGCTGCTGCTAGCACTGTGCTAGTCGGTGCAGGGCCTGCTGCTGCTGCTGCTGCTGCTAGCACTGTGCTAGTCGGTGCAGGGCCTGCTGCTGCTAGCACTGTGCTAGTCGGTGCAGGGCCTGCTGCTGCTAGCACTGTGCTAGTCGGTGCAGGGCCTGCTGCTGCTGCTGCTAGCACTGTGCTAGTCGGTGCAGGGCCTGCTGCTGCTGCTGCTAGCACTGTGCTGGTCGGTGCAGGGCCTGCTGCTGCTGCTGCTAGCACTGTGCTGGTCGGTGCAGGGCCTGCTGCTGCTGCTGCTAGCACTGTGCTGGTCGGTGCAGGGCCTGCTGCTGCTGCTGCTAGCACTGTGCTGGTCGGTGCAGGGCCTGCTGCTGCTGCTGCTAGCACTGTGCTGGTCGGTGCAGGGCCTGCTGCTGCTGGCACGGTGCAGGGCCTGCTGCTGCTGGCACGGTGCAGGGCCTGCTGCTGCTGGCACGGTGCAGGGCCTGCTGCTGCTGCTGGCACTGTGCAGGACCTGCTGCTGCTGCTGGCACTGTGCAGGACCTGCTGCTGCTGCTGGCACTGTGCAGGACCTGCTGCTGGCACTGTGCAGGACCTGCTGCTGCTGCTGGCACTGTGCAGGACCTGCTGCTGGCACTGTGCAGGACCTGCTGCTGCTGCTGGCACTGTGCAGGACCTGCTGCTGCTGCTGGCACTGTGCAGGACCTGCTGCTGCTGCTGGCACTGTGCAGGACCTGCTGCTGCTGCTGGCACTGTGCAGGACCTGCTGCTGCTGCTGGCACTGTGCAGGACCTGCTGCTGCTGCTGGCACTGTGCAGGACCTGCTGCTGCTGCTGGCACTGTGCAGGACCTGCTGCTGCTGCTGGCACTGTGCAGGACCTGCTGCTGCTGCTGGCACTGTGCAGGACCTGCTGCTGCTGCTGGCACTGTGCAGGACCTGCTGCTGCTGCTGGCACTGTGCAGGACCTGCTGCTGCTGCTGGCACTGTGCAGGACCTGCTGCTGCTGCTGGCACTGTGCAGGACCTGCTGCTGCTGCTGGCACTGTGCAGGACCTGCTGCTGCTGCTGGCACTGTGCAGGACCTGCTGCTGCTGCTGGCACTGTGCAGGACCTGCTGCTGCTGCTGGCACTGTGCAGGACCTGCTGCTGCTGCTGGCACTGTGCAGGACCTGCTGCTGCTGCTGGCACTGTGCAGGACCTGCTGCTGCTGCTGGCACTGTGCAGGACCTGCTGCTGCTGGCACTGTGCAGGACCTGCTGCTGCTGCTGGCACTGTGCAGGACCTGCTGCTGCTGCTGGCACTGTGCAGGACCTGCTGCTGCTGCTGGCACTGTGCAGGACCTGCTGCTGCTGCTGCTGGCACTGTGCAGGACCTGCTGCTGCTGCTGCTGGCACTGTGCAGGACCTGCTGCTGCTGCTGCTGGCACTGTGCAGGACCTGCTGCTGCTGCTGCTGGCACTGTGCAGGACCTGCTGCTGCTGCTGCTGGCACTGTGCAGGACCTGCTGCTGCTGCTGCTGGCACTGTGCAGGACCTGCTGCTGCTGCTGCTGGCACTGTGCAGGACCTGCTGCTGCTGCTGCTGGCACTGTGCAGGACCTGCTGCTGCTGCTGCTGGCACTGTGCAGGACCTGCTGCTGCTGCTGCTGGCACTGTGCAGGACCTGCGGCTCTGGTCCCTGTAGGAGGCTCGGCGCAGCTGGGGTGGGTGAGCTGCCCCATTTGTGACATGGCAGGCGGCATGGCTCCAGAAGGGCCCCTGGGCCAGTGTTGTGTGCCTGGCATAGAGGCTGCTCATGGCACCTCTCCATGATGGCTTCTCCAGCTCTTTCTTAAGTACACATTTTATTTATTTTTTTGTTTACAGATTTAATATCTGAATTCTCACAATAATACAATGCAGTGAGGTGCCCACATGTGACTATATCTAAAAGCAACTAGAAAAAATATAACAGTGGCACGAAAGACATATCAGAGGGCGGTATCGAAATTGTTAAATGAAAGTGGACCACGGATCTCCCACTGCAGACACACAGGGATGACTGTCCTCATACGCAGGACACTCCAGCCTGGCATGAATGGCTCCTGGCCATCAAAGTGGACAGCTACACAAATATGAATAAGTAATGTTTTTAAGGGTTAAATCACTCCTTATATCCTACCTGCTCGTTCAGTCACAGGGGTGTGATCCTCGCAGTCAGTCAGGGCTGGCGCTGCCCACGCATTTGAATTCTGCTCCGGGCTCACGCTGAAGTATGGGGCGCTTGTGCACTAGGTCATGGCCAGGAAAGCTTGTAGTGCTGGGAGCCGCGCATGCGCTGTGACGAGTGGGCAGCGCCAGCCCTGACTGAATGCCAGGATCACACCCCTGTGACTGAACAAGCAGGTAGGATATAAGGACATAGTGTTTTATACTCAGGACATTAGCGCAGATTTAAATTAAAGAGCGTGTTAGTGATGAACATTGCATCACTAACAACGCTATGGGGGCAGTTTAGATACTACACAGGACATGACAGGTTCCCTTTAAGGCTGGCCAAAATGATTTTGGTCTTAAAAGCTGGCATCAAAGTGGGCAAATTGCAGCTTTGTACTGACTAGAATAAGTTATTGGTTTGTCTTCAACCCTAGGCCATTTTCCAAATTTTTTTTTCTTTTTTTCCTCCCCCCTCCTTCCAAGAGCCATAACGTTTGTATTTTTTTCCATCCCCATGGCCATATGTTTTTTGAAAGACACCATTCATTTTGTGATGCTCTGGAAAACAGGAAAAAAAATTCTAAGTGCGGTGAAATTGCAAAGAAAGTGCTATTACACGATTGTTCTTTACATGGTAAAACTGACCTGGTAATATGATTCTCCAGGTCAGTACAAGTACACAGACACCAAACATGTATAGTTTTTGTTTTGTTCGTTTTTGGGGTTTTTTATTTAAGTGGTGAAAAAATTCTGGAATTTGTATGGGGAAAAAAAAATTATTATTTTTTTTTTTTTGGAGCCATTTTCCGACACCCGTAGTGTTAAATTTTTCGGGATATGTGGCTGTGTGAAGGCTTATTTTTTTTGCACCCTGAGCTGCTGACTTTACTGATACCATTTTGGGTTTATTGCAATGTTGTAGCAGCCAAAAAACACATTCAAAACACATTCTGGCGCTGTGAATTTACCTTTCGTTATGCTCTTTACTGATCGGAGTAATTTATTTTATATTTTGATAGAACATACATTTCTGAATGCAGCGTTACCAAATGTGTATTTTTTTTTTTTTTTTTTTAATTCTTATTTTCGGTGGGGCAAAAGGGGGGTGATTTTTAACTTTTTTTTAATTTTTTTTTAAAACGGCTATGTGTAATAGAAACTAGGTCTGTGGAGTTGGTAAGCCAAACCTCCGACTCCTCAATTTCCATGACTCCACGACTCCCTCATACATGGCTCATGTTTAACCGGTTCCCGACCGCCCACTGTAGATAAACGTCGGCGCTTGCCGGGCTCTGTGCAGCGCCGACGTTTAAAAACGGTGGGTGGTCTCGCAGTGCTCAGGACCCCCAGGGTCCTGCAAGCACTGCGATTCCAGTGCAGAGCGTTAGCTCTGACAGGGTACATCATCGGGACCTGATTAGATCAGGTCCCAGTGATGTTAACCCTTTGCTGTCTTCTATATGCTGCGATCTATAGTGATCGCGGCATATAGGAGACAGCAAGAGGAGAGGGGGTCGTCTTACTTACCTCCGAAGACCTCCGTTTCGTTTGAGGACCTGGGGTTGCTATGGCAGCTGGAGGTCACATGACCGCCTCCAGCTCTGCCATATATGGTGTCCTTCCTGTCTGGCTTCAGCCTGTATGTAGCTGATGCCAGACAGGAGACTGACTGAAACAGTCAGTGAAGATCTCATGTAATGTAATATATGTCTATTACATTACATGAGATCAGTGATCAGAAAAATAAAAATTAATGTCCCATACAGGGACTAAGTAAAAATGTAAAAAAAAAAAGTTTTTAAACTATTAAAAAAAAAAAAAAAAAAAAAAACCACAAAATAAATATAAATAAATAAATAAAATATTAAACCAATAAATCCGTATTATTACAAAACCCAAAAAAGTACACATATTTGGTATCGCCGTGTCCGAAACAACCCGAGCTATAAAACTGTCACACTAATTAACTCCTTCTGTGCACACCGTAATAAAAATAAATAAAAAACGGAGCAAAAAACTATGCTTTTTCATCATATCGCCAAACAAAAAGTGGAAAAAATGCGATCAAAAAGCAGAATAGAAATAAAAATGGTACCGCTGAAAACTTCATCTTGTTCCGCAAAAAAAAGCTGCCATACAGCTCCATCAGCCAAAAAATAAAAAAGTTATAGCGCTCAGAATAAAGCAATGCAAAAAAAATATTTTTTTTTCTATAAAATTGTTTTATTGTGTAAAAGCGCCAAACCATAAAAAAAATACAGTAAGTGTAGTATCGCTGTAAACGTACTGACCCGAAGAATAACGCTGCCTGATCACTTTTACCACACGCAGAACGGCATAAAAAAAAACTCAAAAAACAATTCCTGAAGTGTTTGTTTTTGTTAACTTTACCTCCCAAAAAACAGAATAGAAAGCGATCAAAAAATGTCACGTACCCAAAAATGGTTCCAATAAAAATGTCAACTCGTCCCGCAAAAAACAAGCCGTCACATGACTCTATCGGCCGAAATATGGAAAAATTATAGCTCTCAAAATATGGTGATGCAAAAACTAGATTTTGCAAAAAAAGCGTATTTTAGTGTGTGACAGCTGCCAAACATAAAAACCCGATATAAATCTGGTATCTCTGTAATCGCACCGACCCGAAGAATAAAGTAATCTAATCGGTTATATCACACTAGGAACGGCATAAAAAATAAATAAAACAAATATTATTCACCTGCTACTGATTTGTTTATTATGTCTCCCAAAGATCCCAGTAAGGCTCTGCTCACATTTATCCTGTGCTCTGCGCTGAGCACTTACACCAGAGTTTCCGTGTAAATCTCTGAAATACGTGATTAAGACGGAACCCATGATGGAAGATTCCCTGTAATGAGGCAGATATAGGCCACTGTGGACGCCGTCTAGCCTGGGATCCCACGGTGTCATTTGTTTTAGGCGTGCATAAAAGTGCGGTTGGCCACAGTTTTGTGCACTTCTGAAAAAAAGGACACCGCTAAACAGAGGCCAGACGGAGTCCAGAGTAACTCTGCCGCCTCATTACAGTGAATGGATCCCGCAGGGGTTTCATCTGAATTACATCACTTGGAAATTTAGATGGAAACCCCGATGTAAGTGCTCAGCCTAGAGCGCCGGATAAATGTTACGTAAAATGTTCCCAATAAAAGCTTCAACTCAGTCCTCAAAAAAACCTAGTCCCCACTCAGGTCCGTCATCTGTTAAAAATATAAGGGACTTCCAAGTTACTGGTAGCAGAAAGGCTCTGGAAAAGCGAAATGGCCCTTGCCCCCCAAAAGAAATTCAGAAAATTTTGTGCTCCCAAATCCAAATGCCTATTCTACAATAATTTGTTCTCCAATTGTCAAATAGCGCTCCGTCCCCCCCAGATCTCGCCGTATGGCTGAGCGGTACGATACAGCCACATATGGGGTATTGCCACTTTTAGAAGAAATTGTGTGACACATTTCAGCACCATTTTTACCCATTGCCCTGTGTGAAAATGTAAAATCTGAGGGTAAAACATTTTTTTGTGGTAAAAATACAATTATGCTTTTTTCACTGCCCAATGGTATAAATTTAAAAATTAAAAAATACTCACTACTTCCCTAGATGAATTCCTTGAGAGGTGTAGTTTACAAAATGGGGTCACTTGTGGGGGTTTCTGCTGTTTCGGCATGTCAGCGACTCTTCAAATGTGACATGGTGTCTGCAACCTATCCCAGCCAACATAGCGCTCCTTTCTCTTCCGAACCCTGCCGTACACCAAAGCAGTGGTTTTCCCCCACATATGGGGTATCGGCGTACTCAGGAGAAATTGTACAACAAATTTCATGGTGCAATTTATCCTGTTACCCTTATGATAATGCAAAATTAGGGAATGAAAAACATTTTTTATGGGAAAAATGTGAAAATTTTATTTTTATGGCTCAATATTATAAACTTCTGTGAAGCAGCTGGGGGTGCAAGGTGCTCACCACACATCTAGATAAGTTCCCTAAGGGGTATAGTTTCCAAAATGGTGGCACTTGTGCCTAAACAGTGGTAACCCCCCACATTAGGGGCTCCCCAAATGTGACATGGCGTCCGCTAATTATTCAAACAAATTTTACATTCAAAAAGTCAAATGGCGCTCCTTCCCTTTCAAACCCTGCCATGTGCCCAAACAGTAATTTGCCTCCACATATGGGGTATCGGCGTGTTCAGGAGAAATTGCACAACAAATTTCATGGTGCAATTTATCCTATTACCCTTATGATAATGCAAAATTAGGGAATGAAAAACATTTTTTATGGGGAAAAATGTGAAAATTTTATTTTTACGGCTCAATATTATAAACTTCTGTGAAGCACCTGGGGGTTCAAGGTGCTCACCACACATCTAGATAAGTTCCCTAAGGGGTCTAGTTTCCAAAATGGTGTCACTTGTGGGGGGTTTCCACTGTTTAGGCACATTAGGGGCTCTCCAAACACAACATAGCGTCGGCTAATTATTCAGACAAATTTTACATTCAAAAAGTCTAATGGCGCTCCTTCCCTTCCGAACCCTGCAGTGCGCCCAAACAGTGGTTTTCCCTCACATATGGGGTATCAGCACGCTCAAGAGAAATTGCACAAAAAAATTTGGGGTCCATTTTTTCATGTTACCCCTGTGAAAATAAAAAAAATTGGGTCTAAAGTAACATTTTTGTGAAAAAAGTTAAATGTTCATTTTTTTCTTCCACATTCCAAAAATTCCTGTGAAGCACCTGAAGGGTTAATAAAGTTCTTGAATGTGGTTTTGAGCACCTTGAGGGGTGCAGTTTTTAGACTGGTGTCACTTTGGGGTATTTTCTGTCATAAAGACCTCTCAAAGTGACTTCAAATGTGATGTGGTCCCTAAAAAAATGTTTTTGTAAATTTTGTTGGAAAAATGAGAAATCGCTGGTCAACTTTTAACCCTTATAGCTCCCTAACAAAAAAAAATTTTGGTTCCAAAATTGTGCTGATGTAAAGTAGACATGTGGGAAATGTTATTTATTAACTATTTTGTGTGACATATCTCTCTGATTTAAGGGCATGAAAATTGCGAAATTTTCACCAAATTTCCGATTTTTTTCACAAATAAACACAAGTTATATCGAAGAAATTTTACCACTATCATGAAGTACAATATGTCACGAAAAAACAATCTCAGAATCAGGGGAATACGTTGAAGCGTTCCAGGGTAATTACTTCATAAACTGGCAGTGGTCAGAATTGAAAAAATTGGCCCGGTCACGAAGGCAAAAACAGGCTCTGGTGCGAAGTGGTTAAGTGATGAATTTACTGTAGCAGATTCATCTCCGCTAAAAGTCTAGACCCTTAGATCAGGAATAGGACAGACATTTATAGGACATTTCATAACTTTCCCAAATTCTTATGAAAAATATCCCCCACAAACTGCACTGAACTACTGTACCCAATTTATTATATATTTTAGGAGTCGGTCCATTTTATTCAGACTCCACAGCTTTGGTAGAAATCACGATCTCCTATGAACGTCAGCCATGGGTCGGTGTTCACAGGAGGCTTGTAATGACAGGCATGGGGGTCTCAGTGGACCCCCGGCTGTCATGGCAACCCATCATCGTATCACAGGCACCCTGATGGGAGCGTGGATTGACACGTGCTCCTGTCTGCTTGTGTTAAATGCCACGGTCAGACATTCACAGAGGGATTTAACAGTAACGGCTGTAGGTAGAACACTTGTTTTTTTTCTCCCCGCTTTCCAGTGCATCACATGATCATAAATGAATGATATTGTTCAAAAGCACAACTCTTCTCGCAAAAAAAAACAAGCCCCCGTACGGCTAGGGGGACAGAAAAGTAAAAAAAAAAGTTATGGCTCTTGAAATAAGGCGAGGGGAAAAAACAAAGGACAAAACCTGAAAATTACAGGGTCATGAAGGGGTTAATTCTCAAGGTCTTTAGAGGGGAAGGAGATGAGAATACAGTGCTCAGTCATTCCCAAAGATTTTACCAGAGCAGTAATTTGCATGATTGATCAATGTCCCATTCCAACAGAGGACACAGGAGTTTGTTATTGTAGTTGTGGGGTGATAAACAGCCACTTCAAGCAGAAGATATTACAGTCATTTGAAACAGCTACTATTTATGTGTATCTATTTTTCTAAACGCCTACCCCTAACCCTTTGTTATCTTTTAGTTTGCCAGATACTCTGCGCTATTGCTTGGGATTGGATATGGAAGTCTAAGGTTCTGTAAGTATTCTCGCTTTGCCACTGAACCTATGTAATTCTTTTTGGAAACTCTGTACTGGCAATCTGGTGCTGACATGAATTGGAAAAAATACAATTTGATATTTTGCCTGGACACTTGTATATAAAGTGATTGCTTCATCTGATTGAAAGGGTAAAATTGCCAAGTGTTAAATACAATTTACCTATTATCAAAAATCCTTTCTATTCTCAAGAATTGTATAGTTTCCTATTAATTGCCAAGGTTACTGGCCACTTCTGCAGTCTATCAGAGATGGCCTGGAAGAGGTCATTTATATAAAGTGCTAAGATTATTTCTCAACAACAAAGTATTTGATATGAGGTATACAGGTAGGACTTGATTACCTGTATGCCCATATTAATAATTTAGATAGGTCAAATGTGGTGACAGATTTCAGCTAAATTACAGAGCTCTGTTATGTCTGTCCTTCCCTGCACTTTTTTTCCACATAGTATATTTGTTGCTGCTTAGTAGTTTATTTTTTAGCATTTATATTTGTTTCATTTATCTCTTTTAATCTATCTAGCATATTTAAAACCATTTGCTGAAGAGGATAGAAGGATAGAAGTTGAGGAGAAAAAGAAGCAGGAGGAAGCAGCTCGTGTTGCAAGAGAATTGGCAGGTGTGTAATGTACTTTCCTTTAGGGGATGTCCCAACACGACAACGCCTTTCTTCATTGATTCTGGCACAATCGGCTGTTCTTGCTGTGGGAAGCACTAGTCAGCCATGCGTTTCTCCTGCAGCCAGCATGCGAAATGCGATAATGAAGCACAGTCCACCAAGCAAGAACTGGCCATAGGTTAACGGACACAAACTTGACAGCCTCATAGGCATATATATATGGCTGCTCAGTTTAGGAGAGGAGATACGGTCTGTGTTTCACAGCCATCTGAATTCAGCCTTAGGACATTTTTAAAATAAGTTCTCATATGTTGACTCGAGTCATCTGGAAACTCAGGAAGGCATATGGTGATGGTAGGTCTTTTATGTCACCAAATCTTACCCTACATGCTGTCAGCACGGTAAAGGTTGTTTTACAGCAGTTCTTAACCTCCTCTCTATTTATAAACCTCATCTTGTCTAGGACAGTCAGTCAATGAAAAGTGCCTTTGACAGTTCTCCATGTTGTGATGTTTTACACAGCTCTCAGGAGCATATATTTAAATTACACCTTGTACAAAATCTTAACCAAATAAGCATTGGTTGAAGCTAAGCATGTTCCCCATAAGTCACACTTCCAGGAGTTAATAGAAGTTGGCAAATTTTGCCCTTACATGCGGTTTGACTTTTAACTATATACCATATTTTTCGGACTATAAGACTCACCTAGGTTTTAGAGGAGGAAAATAGAAAAAAAATGTAAGCAAAAAATGTGGTCATGATGCCCTGTTAAGGGGGAGGGGGTCTGCTGCTGACACTGATATAGGGGTAATGTACCCCAATTCTGTTAATATACCCCATCCTGGAATATATGCCACCCTCCTCCCCCTTCCTATTATGCATGGCACCCCATCATGCTGCACATAAAAAAAAAAACCTACTCCCCTTTCTTCCCTGTGCTCCTGCTCTGCTGCCAGCACTGATCTCACCATGTGAGCCGCACATGATGTCCCTGTACTCACAAGGTGCTCCTGCTGCGGCCGGGCGATCGCGTGTGCCTGCTATTAAAGAGCATGAATATTCACCCCTCTCCACGCCGATAGGCATGGGGAGCAGTGAATATTTATTTTCTTTAGCAGCGGGGACAGTAGGCTTCAGCAGGCCGCCGCTACTGCTCCCTCCAAACCCCCACAGTGCGCACACACACACACACACACACACACACACACACACACACACACACACACACACACACACACACACACACACACACACACACACGAAAAAAGTGTGTCTTTTAGTCCAAAAAATACGGTAGATGCCACTACTGCAAAACAGTCATTCCTCTTCTTTGGTTGGGGGAAGCCAGGCTCACTCTGTTCAACAGCTTTTACAACTTGTTACACAAAAAATGGCACATCAGATGTTATACAGCTAGGTATGCCTGTGCTGTTATACTAGGATCAGTCCTGGATAATAGACAAATCTGCATTAGGCCATCTGTGGGCATCGCAAAATGACTGTTCATAGAGAACCATTCGTGTCTGGATTAAGATGGAGTGGCACACAAAGGTATGCATAAGCATCTTTCTGGGGTTTGTTTTTTTTTTTTTGTTTTTTTTTTGACAAAGCAAGTTGATGAATGGGCTAGTGGTATTAAGCAGGGCTGTGGAGTCGGTAATCCAAACCTTTGACTCCTCAATTTCCATGACTCCGACTCCCTCATACATGGCTCATGTTTAAGTGATACAGGAATAGGAGAGACATTTGTAGGACATTTCATAACTTTCCCAAATTCTTATGAAAAATATTCCCCACAAACTGCATTGAACTACTGTACCCAATTTATTATAGATTTTAGGAGTTGGAGTCGGTTCATTTTATACTGACTCTGACTCCACAGCCCTGGTATTAAGTCCATGAAAAAAATTAAAAATGCGGCTCTTTCTTTTAATTTTCTTTCTGATCTCTGCATAAAATTAAAAGTCACTTATGTTGCTAAACCAGAAATTGCTTCCACCAGGGAAATATAATAACTTATGTGAAAAATTCTCAACCTGTTAGGTGGCTCCTTGCTACTGTTAATTTTTTAAAAAGGTCTATACATGAGGGGCCAGTTACTTATGACTGTTACACTTAAGTGAGTGATGTATAGTAAAATATTGTGGTCTTTCTTGTTTAACTACAGCCCAAGAAGACACAATTCTGAAGTGATATTTCTATCAACACCTTCAATGACCCTCACAGGAACACTGCAGTCAACTATTATTGTTGCATAAATACAGCTTTTGTAAATGCACTTCAAATTTATGTGACCCATTTAATAAAAGTTTCAACTGCTCCAAAAGCAACTGTTTGTGAATTGTTCAGATTCCCTATATAATTTTGCTAATGAAATTTATTTAGTTCAAGGGTGGGCAATTAATTTTCCCAAGGGGCCACATGAGAAACTGGCACTGATGTGGAGGTTCGAACCAATCGGCTGATCTTTAAAGGGGCGGTCTGAAACCAAAGGTGAACTTCATACTAAATGTCTATTTAATGTAGTGATCTAATCTCTTCTTCTGATAAACTTCAGTTATAAATTTTCTAACCTACCCTCTCCAGTCTAACTTCCTGCCTGGTTGTTTTTTTTTTTTTTTTTTTTTTTTTTTAACTTCCAATAGCTTTTTGTTTGAATTCCCAGTGCATTCTGAGATACTCAAATGAGCCATCAGGGGGCAGAGGCTGCCTCTGCTCCCTCTCTGAAACTAAGTGGCATTAAGGACTTCTGTTTGAGGGGCCGGACTGGTCCCTGCTCTACTGATAATGCGTTAATTGTAAATTCTGACATATGCACAGTATGAGCTCCTTGTGCTATTCCTTTTGAATGCCCAGTGACAGTGTGCTCTTTCCAGCTTTAAAGGGAATCTGTCACCCCCTGGGAGTTATCAGACCTCTACTATGGGCACACAGGTTATAGAAAAGTAAATCTTTACTTGCCTGTATGGCCCATAGTAGAGGTCTGATTACAGAGAAAAGTGTGTTTAGCACCTCTGAACTCCAATATGGTGCTTCTTCCCTTCTGAGCTTTGCACTGTGCCCCACATATCTGGTATCGGTGTACTCAGAAGTAATTGTACAACAAATTTTGGGGTCTGTTTTTTCCCTGCTATCCTTGTGAAAATTAAAAAATTGGGGGCCAAAACATTTTTGTGGGGAAAAATATTGTTTTTTCATTTTCACAGATCAACATTGTAAAATTCATTAAAGCACCTGTGGTTTCAAGGTGCTCACCACATATCTATGTAAATTCCTTGAGGGGGTCTAGTTTCCAAAATGGGGTCACTTGTGGGAAGTTTCCACTGTTTAGGCACATCAAGGGCTTCTAAGCCCTGGGTCCAAACAGTAGTTTTCCCCACATATGGGGTATCGGCGTACTCATGAGAACATTTTTGTGAGGGAAAAATTAAAATTTTCACTTTTTTCCCTTCCATCAAATTTTTTGTGAAAAAAAGTTAATGTTCGTTTTTCTCCGTCCCCATTCCATTAATTCCAGTGTCGCACCTGAAAGGTTAATAAACTTTCTGAATGTGGTTTTGAGCACCATTAGGGGTGCAGTCTTTAGAGTTGTGGCACTTTTGGGTATTTTCTGTCATATAGACCCCCCAGTCACTTCTTCAAATGTGATGTGGTCCCTTAAAAAAAAAAAAAAAAAAAAGTTTTGCGAATTTTGTTGAGAAATCGCTGGTCAATTTTTAACCCTTCTAACTTCTTAACAAAAAATAATGGTTTCAAAAATTGTGCTGATGTAAAGTGGATGTGTGGGAAATGTCATTTATTAACTATTTTATGTAACATCACTCTGATTTTAAGGGCATAAAAATTAAGTTTGAAAGTTTCACAATTTTCGCTAAATTTCCAATTTTTTTTTTTTTTCACAACCGTAAATCATATAGAAGAAATTATATCACTATCTTGAAGTACAATATGAAAAAAAAAAGAGGGATCGCTTCACTGTATCAAACTTTTAGGGTGCTCTGAAGAAATAAGTAGTACAGATATCCAAAGAACTTCGGCACTCTAATCTAGATGCAAAAATTGATTTTTATTAACACAATTCCCCATAAGTGAGATGCAGGCCAACGTTTCGACCTTACATGGTCTTTCTCGGGGCCTTTGCTAAACATAAACAAGAATAAATCCATTATTATTGGTATATATAAACAAAAGAAAAGGGAGAAAAAGGGAAAACAAAATATACACATACATATAATTGCTGTGGAATAACTCACAAAAGATTCTGAAACAGATTCGTAAGGTACAACGGAATATGCAGGTGGCATGCGTTTGTGTATGTATGTATGTGCTTAAATACAAATTTTACCCTCTTTTCTGGCAAATCATCTGACAGCGTTTGTCCTTCATGCATAGATGCGAATATATTACTCTTGTGGCAACATGAGGTTTTCCATCATACCATTATTTTTAAGCCTATATACAGTACAGACCAAAAGTTTGGACACACCTTCTCATTTTAAAGATTTTTCTGTATTTTCATGACTTTGAAAATTGTACATTCACACTGAAGGCATCAAAACTATGAATTAACACATGAGGAATTATATACTTAACAAAAAAGTGTGAAACAACTGAAAATATGTGTTATATTCTAGGTTCTTCAAAGTAGCCACCTTTTGCTTTGATGACTGCTTTGTACACTCCTGGCATTCTCTTGATGAGCTTCAAGAGGTAGTCACCGGAAATGGTTTTCACTTCACAGGTGTGCCCTGTCAGGTTTAATAAGTGGGATTTCTTGCCTTATAAATGGGGTTGGGACCATCAGTTGTGTTGTGCAGAAGTCTGGTGGATACACAGCTGATAGTCCTACTGGATAGACTGTTAGCTGCTTTTGTTTTCTTGCCATAATATAAATTCTAAGTAAAGAAAAACGAGTGGCCATCGTTACTTTAAGAAATGAAGGTAGGTCAGTCAGTCTGAAAAATTGGGAAAACTTTGAAAGTGTCCCCAAGTGCAGTTGCAAAAACCAGCAAGCGCTACAAAGAAGCTGGCTCACATGAGGACCGCCCCAGGAAAGGAAGACCAAGAGTCACCTCTGCTTCTGAGGATAAGTTTATCCGAGTCATCAGCCTGAGAAATCGCAGGTTAACAGCAGCTCATATTAAAGACCAGGTCAATGCCACACAGAGTTCTAGCAGCAGACACATCTCTTCAACAACTGTTAAGAGGAGACTTTGTGCAGCAGGCCTTCATGGTAAAATAGATGCTAGGAAACCACTGCTAAGGACAGGTAACAAGCAAAAGAGACTTGTTTAGGCTAAAGAACACAAGGAATGGACATTAGACCAGTGGAAATCTGTGCTTTGGTCTGATGAGTTCAAATTTGAGATCTTTGGTTCCAACCACCGTGTCTTTGTGCGACGCAGGAAAGGTGAACGGATGGACTCTACATGCCTGGTTCCCACCGTGAAGCATGGAGGAGGAGGTGTGATGGTGTGGGGGTGCTTTCCTGGTGACACTATTGGGGATTTATTCAAAATTGAAGGCATACTGAACCAGCATGGCTACCACAGCATCTTGTAGCGGCACGCTATTCCATCCTGTTTGCATTTAGTTGGACCATCATTTATTTTTCAACAGGACAATGACCCCAAACACACCTCCAGGCTGTGTAAGGGCTATTTGAACAAGAAGGAGAGTGATGGGGTGCTACGTCAGATGACCTGGCCTCCACAGTCACCAGACCTGAACCCAATTAAGATGGTTTGGGGTGAGCTGGACCGCAGAGTGAAGCCAAAAGGGCCAACAAGTGCTAAGCATCTCTGGGAACTCCTTCAAGATTGTTGGAAGACCATTTCCGGTGACTACCTCTTGAAGCTCATCAAGAGAATGCCAAGAGTGTGCAAAGCAGTCATCAAAGCAAAAGGTGGCTACTTTGAAGAACCTAGAATATAAGACATATTTTTAGTTGTTTCACACTTTAAGTATATAATTCCACATGTGTTAATTCATAGTTTTAATGCCTTCAGTGTGAATGTACAATATTCATAGTCATGAAAATGCAGAAAAATCTTTAAATGAGAAGGTGTCTCCAAACTTTTGGTCTGTACTGTATATACAAAAACGCATGCCACCTGCATATTCCGTTGTACCTTACGAATCTGTTTCAGAATCTTTTGTGAGTTATTCCACAGCAATTATATGTATGTGTATATTTTGTTTTCCCTTTTTCTCCCTTTTTTTCTTTTGTTTATATATACCAATAATAATGGATTTATTCTTGTTTATGTTTAGCAAAGGCCCCGAGAAAGACCATGTAAGGTCGAAACGTTGGCCTGCTTCTCACTTATGGGGAATTGTGTTAATAAAAATCAATTTTTGCATCTATATTGGAGTGCTGAAGTTCTTTGGATATTTGAAGTACAATATGTCACGAAAAGGCTTTGGGATGAAGGGGTTAATTAGCCTGTTAGTGTTATAGCTTGTTCACTATCAACGTTAGGAAAGGCTAGTAGATGCAGATGTCCCAGCTTTATAAAAAAAGCCGCCTCTAATCTTGTGCCAAAAAACAGCTGCCATGGGTTCTTCGAAGCAGCTGCCTAGCACTCTGAAAATGGTGGAAGCCCACAAACCAGGATAAAGCTATAAGAAGATAGCAAAGTGTTTTCAAGTTGCCCTTTCCTCAGTTTGAAATGTAATTAAGAAATGGCAGTTAACATGAAGAGTGGAAGTCAAGATAAGGTCTGGAAGACCAAGCTAAATTTCAGTGAGAGCTGCTCATAGGATTGCTAGAGAGGCAAATCGGAACCCTCGCTTGACTGTAAAAGACCTTTAGAAAGATTTAGCAGACCCTGGAGTTGTGGTACATTTTTCTACTGTTCAGAGACACCTGCACAAATATGGCCTTCATAGAAAAGTCATCAGAAGAAAACCTCTCCTGCGTCCTCACCGTAAAATTCAGTGTCAGAAGTATGCAAAAGAACATTTAAACAACAAAAAAAATGAGACAGAAACATATGCAAATACCCTGTAATAAATAAACAGCAATAGTGCATGAAAATAATATAGGGTACTTAGTTAAAATAATTTAGAACAAAATAATGCAAAAGCCAACCCAACTCGTCACGGTGACCCTATTTGGCACCATTCTAGCTGTAATATTTAAAACCTTACCGTTTGTCAAGTGACATGCATGTGGATAAGGGTTGAGAGAAAGACTTTCCAGCTCAAAGAAAAGGCAGGCCACACCTTTTATATGTACTTGTGCACACTTAACTGAAAAAAAAAACACTTGACAAACGGTAAGGTTTTAAATATTACAGTTAGGACTGTACCAAATAGGGTCATCGTGACGAGGTGGGATGGCTTTTGCATTATTTTGATCAGAATTATGTTAGCTAAGTACCCTATATTTTTTTCATGCACTGTTGCTATTTATTTATTGCAGGTTATTTGCATATTATGTTTTTGTCTTTGTTTTTTTTCTGTTTAGTGGCCATGTGTGAACATGCTCTTACATGCTTCATGCACATAAATTTATATTCCAGTTCATTTCTTTGGAACATTTAAACAAGGCTGATGCATTTTGGAAACAAGTCCTGTGAATCGAGGAGGTTAAAATAGAACTTTTTGGCCACAATGATCAAAGGTATGTGTGGAGAAAAAAGGCCACCAAATTTCAGGAAAAGAACATCTCGCTAACCATTATGTATGGGGGTAGACCAATCATGTTTTGGGGTTGTGTTGCAGCTAATGGCACGGAGAACATTTCACGGGTAGAGGGAAGAATGGATTCAATGAAATTTCAACAAATTCTTGATGCAAACATAACACCATTTGTAAAAAAAAAGCTGAAGTTGAAAAGAGGATGGCTTCTACAAAAGGAAAATGATCCTAAACACACGTCAAAATCCACAATAGATTACCTCAAAAGGTTCAAGCTGAAGGTTTTACAATGGCCCTCGCAGTCCCCTGATCTCAACAACATTGAAAATCTATGGCTAGACCTCAAAATAGCAGTGCATGCAAGACGACCCAGGAATCTCACAGAACTGGAAGAATTTTCCAACTAAGAAACTACAAAAAGCGTTTACAGGCTGCGATACTTTCTACTAGGTATTAACCATGCTGGGTGCCCAAACTTAAATGTTAAAGATGACATATATATATATATATACTTTGCCTAAAATACAAAGGAAATGTGTCATCTTTAACTTGCTTAACTGTTCACAATAGCAGTAATTTGGACCAGGGGTGCCCAAACTTTTACATGCCACTGTATATTCAGATATTTGATCTGTATTAAATTGAATAGCTCAATTGTATATCATTGCCCCTAGTGCTGTCCCTCTGTGGTCAGGTTTATTTTCTTTAACGGACACTTGGACCGAAAATACAGTTGTGTAAATGTAGCCTGAATATTTGTTGCAATAAAGTTTACCGCAACTTGTATAAGCAGTTTTTGTCAAGCAATATATAAATTAGGAGCATTGGAAAAAAGTTGTTTGCCCACCGCTGTTTCACATGCATAGAGCCACATCACATGTTTGGACAGAATGACACAGAATGACACAGAGTGACTGCAGACTTATAGGTTTGGACCGGACAACCCCTTTAACCCTTACCTCACCTGTACAGGACATACAACACAGCACAAGAACACACAACCTTGGTGCAAAGGGGGAGGCAATGATTAACACTTACACAAAAGTGAAGAGGCAGCAGACTATGTGGTGGGACAGTAAAAGAGCACTTTGGGGAGCACCAAGAATATCCCATCTGAAGGCTGCCTGTAGTGGAGGTGAGGGGGCCCTTCACAGTTGGAGCCAGTATTTATCAGGAATACAAGTGTTTTATCTCCTATCAGCCTGAGCTGCCCATTGAAGACTATGGAGATGCAGCTGCTGATAAGCTGCTCTCCCTGAATGTATGAACCAACAAGAAACAATTGGAGAACTTTAATTCAATAAATTGCAAATTGTATTTAAATATGAAAATACAATTATAATGAGAACAACAAGGAGGTAAAATCTGAGAAGACCATAATGCAGCCCCTAGAGCAGTGTTTCCCAAACCCCATCCTCACGGCCCCCCACAGGTCATGTTTTCAGGATCTCCTTAGTATTACACAGGTGATTGAAGTATCATCAAGGCATCAGGAATTCTCTCACCTGTGCAATACTAAGGAGATCCTGAAAACATGACCTGTGGGGGGCCGTGAGGATGGGGTTTGGGAAACCCTGCCCTAGAGGAATGCAGACTAGTAAGTGTAAGTATGTACAGAATATATACAAGAGGGTTGCTATTCAAACGATGTTAGGTAGTAGTCAGAAGAAGCTGGCGACGAAACGTGCGTTGGGGTGAGGGGACGTGGCCGGTGACCATTTCCACCCTCAGGACTATTACGCCCTATTCTATATACAGGTATTGCTACTACATTAATTCTTGACTGTACCTCTAGGCATTTGCCATTCACAGGCACCTACATGTATTATTGACTCTATGTACCTCACTTTCTTTTCACACGGACATTGATCCTCATTACCCAGCATGATCCATATTAGATCTATATGCATTTGATATACACTGCTCAAAAAAATAAAGGGAACACTCAAATAACACATCCTAGATCTGAATGAATGAAATATTCTCATTGAATACTTTGTTCTGTACAAAGTTGAATATGCTGACAACAAAATCACACAAAAATCATCACTGAAATCAAATTTATTAACCAATGGAGGCCTGGATTTGGAGCCACCCCCAAAATTAAAGTTGAAAAACACACTACAGGCTGATTCAACTTTGATGTAATGTGTTACGCTCATGCCCGGACTGACTGGCGTGAGCGTGGTTAGTGGTCCCACTGGGCCACGAACCGAGGAGTGCCTGGAGGGGCGTGACTAGGGGCCTTGCCAGATCCGACCACGAACACACGGCGGCTTAATCAACTCCGTGGTCTGAGGAGGGACGTAGGAGGTGGCCCAGGTGCTACTCCAGGTCAGACCCCGGTCACAGCTGTTGACCCACACCAGGGAATGCGGGAATGGGAAGGCACGGCTGGTATGCAGACAGGTGGGTACTGGAAGGCACGGCTGGTATGTAGACAGGTGGGTACTGGCAGGTACGGCTGGTATGCAGACAGGCAGGTACTGGCAGGCACGGCTGGTATGCAGACAGGCAGGTACTGGCAGGCACGGCTGGTATGCAGACAGGCGGGTACTGGCAGGCACGGCTGGTATGCAGACAGGCGGGTACTGGCAGGTAGGAAAGCAGGCTGGATAAGGACCAGTACAGACTGGGATACAGGAACAAACTGCAGGTGCGGAGGACAAGCTGAGCAGAGCGAAACCGCAGGTGCGGAGGACAAGCTGAGCAGAGCGAAACCGCAGGTGCGGAGGACAAGCAGAGCAGAGCAAAACCGCAGGAGCGGAGGACAAGCAGAGCAGAGTGAAACCACAGGAGCGGAGGACAAGCAGAGCAGAACAGAGCAAAGCAAAACCGCAGGTGCGAAGGACAAGCAGAGCAGAGCGAAACCGCAGGTGCGGAGGACAAGCAGGACAGAACAGAGCAGAGCTAAACCGCAGGTGCGGAGGACAAGCGAGGCAGAACAAAGCAGAGCGAAACCCGCAAGTGCGGAGGACAAGCGAGGCAGAACAGAGTGAAACCGCAAGTGCGGAGGACAAGCGAGGCAGAACAGAGCAGAGCGAAACCGCAAGTGCGGAGGACAAGCGAGGCAGAACAGAGCAGAGCGAAACCGGCAAGCGAGGCAGAACAGAGCAGAGCGAAACCGCAAGTGCGGAGGAACAAGCGGAGCAGAACAGAGCAGAGCGAAACCGCAGAGCAGAAGGTGCAGGCATACAGAACAGGGCACTGTTCACATGGAACAGACTGGGAAACACAGGAAGATAGTTAGAACACAGGAGGTAGATATGGAGGCAGGGAAACGGGACAAGCAGAACCAGATACACACAAGGTACTTACAATGAAGTAGCGAGTGGACACAAAACTCACAAACAGAAGTACAGAGACAACGAGCTGGAGTTAGGTGCAGGTTCAGACACTGCAGGAAAAGGGAAGGTACGGACATAGAGACAAATAGGTAACGGGCTAGGACACAGTTCAGACAGGAACTGAACCAGGAACAAGATACAGGAACGAGCCTTGGAACTCATCCCCCAGGGTGGCAGAAACAGACTAGAAGTCACAGATACAGGTAACGGGCCTGGGTATACAGCCCCCAGGGTGGCGGAAACATACTAGAAGTCACAGAAACAGGTAACAGGCCTGGGTATACAGCCCCCAGGGTGGCGGAAACAGACAAGATGCAGGACAGGACCTGGCAACTCAGTTGCACAGAACACACTGAAAGAAAGTGTTGCTCAGGCACCTCCTACTGGGTGGAGGGGCTTTAAGTATCCAGTGACTCACAGCAGTAGGCTGGGGACGCATTAGGAGTGCGCACACTGTAACTTTAAGAATCACGCAGTAACCGCGCCGCCGCCCTAAGCAATCAGACAAGAGACATGCACACAGCAAGTACTGGAGCAAAGTGTGCAGCCTGGACTGATAGGTAAGTTGGCGGTCTTGCATGGTGGGAGATGGTAAGCCATGCCAGCACGCCGCCAGGGATGTTACATAATGTCCTTAAAACAAGTCAAAATGAGGCTCAGTATTGTGTGTGGCCTCCGCGTGCCTGTATGACCTCCCTACAATGCCTGGGCATGCTCCTGATGAGGTTGCGGATGGTCTCCTGTGAGATCTACTCCCAGACCTGGACTAAAGCAACCACCAACTCCTGGACAGTCTGTGGTGCAACGTGACGTTGGTGGATGGAGCGAGACATGATGTCCCAGATGTGCTCAATCCGATTCAGGTCTGGGGAACGGGCGGGACAGTCCATAGCTTCAATGCCTTCATCTTTCAGGAACTGCTGACACACTCCAGCCACATGAGGTTTGGCATTGTCCTGCATTAGGAGGAACCCAGGGCCAATCGCACCAGCATATGGTCTCACAAGGGGTCTGAGGCTCTCACCTCTGTACCTAATGGCAGTCAACCTACCTCTGGAGAGCACATGGAGGGCTGTGTGGCCCTCCAAAGAAATGCCACCCCACACCATTACTGACCCACTGCCAAACCGGTCATGCTGAAGGATGTTGCAGGCAGCAGATTGCTCTCCACGGCGTCTCCAGACTCTGTCACGTCTGTCACGTGCTCAGTGTGAACCTGCTTTCATCTGTGAAGAGCACAGGGCTCCAGTGGCGACTTTGCCAATCCTGGTGTTCTGTGGCAAATGCCAAGCGTCCTGCACGGTGTTGGGCTGTGAGCA
The DNA here is from genome assembly GCF_046119375.1 of Phyllobates terribilis. NCBI lineage: Eukaryota > Metazoa > Chordata > Amphibia > Anura > Dendrobatidae > Phyllobates > Phyllobates terribilis. The sequence goes on from NW_027362761.1 coordinate 700,157,773, forward strand.
CAACCCCCATCTGTGGACGTCGGGCACTCATACCACCCTCATGGAGTCGGTTTCTAACATTTGTGGCCTCCTGGAGGTCATTTTGCAGGGCTCTGGCAGTGCTCCTCCTGTTCCTCCTTGCACAAAGGCGGAGGTAGCTGTCCTGCTGCTGGGTTGTTGCCCTCCTTCGGCCCCCTCCACATCTCCTGGTGTACTGGCCTGTCTCCTGGTAGTGCCTTCGACCTCTGGACACTACGCTGACAGACACAGCAAACCTTCTTGCCACAGCTCGCATTGATGTGCAATCCTGGATGAGCTGCACTACCTGAGCAACTTCTATGCGTTGTAGAGTCCGTCTCATGCTACCACGAGTGTGAAAGCACAACCAATATTCAAAAGTGACCAAAACATCAGCCAGAAAACATTGGTACTGAGATGTGGTCTGTGGTTCCCACCTGCAGAACCACTCCTTTATTGAGTGTATCTTGATAATTGCCAATAATTTCCATCTATTGTCTATTCCATTTGCACAACAGCATGTGAAATTGATTGTCAATCAGTGTTGCTTCCTAAGTGGACAGTTTGATTTCACAGAAGTTTGATTTACTTGGAGTTATATTCTGTTGTTTAAGTGTTCCCTTTATTTTTTTGAGCAGTGTATATACTATTTTTCATTTGCATTGGTATTATACATTTCATGCTGTTATTTGAGAGAGGGGCTTGTTACGTTTTGGTCTTATTTGATCACTAGCCTGGGATAGACAGCCCTATACCACAGCTGTATCTTGTTTATCTTGTTGGGGTTTGCTAACCCCCACATTTGTACTTCTAGTCTGGATTTATGGTCACCACTGCGTCCCCTGGTGGACATTCTGCTTTTTAATTTTTAGTTTTTAATCCTTGAAATAAAATCTATCTTTTATCATGAATCACTTTGTATCTTGGACTTCATTTCAGTCTGAGCTTGCTTTGTATTTAATGTAGAAGTGCCATATTCCTCATTATTTGATATATAGTCTTTAAAAAAGAGCCAGACTCTGGAAGACCTAACAGTTGGACTGGAAACTTCCCTCGTGTTGGTGTTCCGGGGAACAGTTGCCCGCCTTGTGTCTGTGGCAACCCCACTGCTTGTTCCTGCCTGTTGTGGCTCGCTATGCATGTCACCTTGCAGGTTGGGTCAGTGACTTCATCGTCCACCACCTTGTCTTCCACGTACGCACCCTGGGGCTCCTCCGACTTGCTGGCAATTGTATCTCATCATCATCCTCCACCTCTTGCGACAGTAATTGCACTTTCCCACCACTGCCTTCATGTGACTGTGGCTGCTCAAAGATTTGGGTATCACTACATGCGATCTCCTCTTGCCCCGCTTGAAGCTGGCCAAGCGAGAGGCCTGAATCTATAAATGGAATAGTGAACAGCTCTTTGGAGTGTCCAAGTGCAGGATCACTTGTCTCTGCGCAATCGGCATGGTGGGAGGGAGGAGGATCAGGGTGAGGAATATGTGGTCCAGACTCATGGCTACTGAGACTGGACCGTATGAAAGAAAGGGTGGTGGTGGTGGCAGCAAACTGACTGGAAGCATTATCTGCTATCCAACCAACAACCTTTTCACACTTCTCTGGCTTCAATAGTGGTGTTCCATGGCCCCCTGCAAAGTGGGACAGGAAGGTGGGCGACATGATGTGGGTGCTTGTTATTCTCCCTCAGCAGGCACAATTTCAGCTTGCCCACGGCCTCAGCCTCTGCGTGCACCATCACCATCACGTCCACTTCTCCATCCCTTGCCACGCGCCTTGACAATTTTAAATGGAGTATAATATTTGGCACGCTCCCCAAAATGTCACTATTATTACAGCAGTAATATCGGATCACGTATGATGACCACGGTTTTAGGCAGTGGACTTATAGATATGGTATTGGTCAGTGAGCAAGTGTGAATAGGTTGAACAACACACAGCTGGCAGACATTAAATGGAGTGTAATATTTGGCACGCTCCAAAAAATGTCACGATTATTACGGCAGTAATATCGGATCATGTCTGATGACCACGGTTTTAGGCAGTGGACTTATAGATCTACTATTGGTCAGAGATCAAGTGTGACTAGGTTGAACAACACACAACTAGCAGACTTTAAATGGAGAGTAATATTTGGCACGCTCCAAAAAATGTCACAATTATTACCCAAGTAATATGGGATCACGTCTGATGACCACAGTTTAAGGCATTGGCCTTATGGATATGGCATTGGTCAGCAACCAAGTGTGAATAAGTTGAACAACACACAACTGGCAGACTTTAAATCTAGTGTAATATTTGGCACGCTCCAAAAAATTTCACGATTATTACCACAGTAATATCGGATTACGTCTGATGATGGACAAGTTTCTCTGCTTCCACAATACAGCAATGTGAATAAGATCAACCATATCTGGCTATATTCTGCTAATAAGCAAATGGAGCAGTAAAAATTGTGTACTATATTGATTTTTAAGCAAATAATCAGGATTAAGAGCAAAAAGAAAATTAGCCCTGATATTTAGGGCTATGAATATCTGTAACAGCAGCAGCAGCAGCAGATAGAACGTGTAATGGACCCTATTCTGCGTTATACACTCTCCACAAACTATGCATCCCTAGCTCCTGCTATCACCAGAATTAATATATGCAGCTGGATTAGTCCTTAGAAGGACTGTTAATTCAGATGTGTATATATATATATCTATTGCTGTGGAATACCTATACTAACTAATAAACCGCCAATTCTCTCCCTAGCTCAACAGCACCCCCCCCCCCCTACTCTGCCCATCTGAAGGGTAGACTGTGACGAGCATAGGGTCACCGGGTCTGATATAGACCCGATGACGCTATGCGGCCAGCCAATCACTGTAATGCCACAACCAACATGGCTGCGGCATTACTGTGAGTGGCAGGCAATCCCTGCATGTTTATTCGCTGTCTAAACAGCGGCAAGCATGCAGGGTGGGGACTCGAGCTCCTGCCCCAGCATCCAGGAACTCGCCGAGCATCAAGCATCTCGAACAGTGAGATGCTCGGGCGAGTACCGAGCAGTAGCGAGCACGCTCGCTCATCACTAGTCTCAATGAATACTTATTAGGACACCTCCTATGATTAATGCAGAAGCAAAGCATTGCAGAGTAATAGACCAGCAATCAGAGCTGGGAAAGTTGATGTTCCATAATGAGACTAAGTAAAAGAGTAAAAAAAAAAAAGAAAAAAAAAAGTAAAATAAATTTTGTAAAAATGTGAAAATGGCTAGGTACAAAAAAAAATGGAAAATTGTTTTGCAAGTAAAAATGCAGTTTTCTGTAAAAACAAAAGTAAAAAAAGAATACATATTTTAGTATCGCCAAATCTGGAATGAACCAATCTAGAAAACTGTCAAATTATTTAAACTGTTTTGGGAACATGGTAAAAAAAATAGTAAAAAACAAACCAGAAATATAGCTTTTTTGTCATACTGGCACACAAAACATTGAATAAAAAGTGATCAAAAAATCACATACAAAATAAATGGAATCAATAAAAACGTCACCTTGTCCCGCCAAAAACAACTCCTTATATAGCTCTGTCGACAAAACAATAAAAAAGTTACAGCTATCAGAGTATGACGAAGGAAAAACAAATTATTGTTTGTAAGAAATTGATTTCAGTGTGACAAAGTAGCAAAACATAAAAAGCCAATATAAATCTCATATCACTGCGATTGATCGTACTGACCTGAAGAATAAAGTTGCCTGATCACTTTTAGCACACTGTGAATGGCGTAAAAAAAAATAATGAAAACTATTTCTGAATTTCTGGTTTATGTTCACTCTGCCACCCAAAAAATAATAAAAAGAGTAGTGTTGAGCCACCCCCGTAGTGTTCGAGTTCGGTTTGGTTCGTCGAACACCCGTGTGTTCGCCGAACTGTTCGTCGAACTGTTCGTCGAACACCTTCGAACACCGTTAAAACCAATGGCAGGCAAACAAAAACACATAGAAACACATAGAAAACACCTTCAAAGGTGTCCAAAAGCTGACAAACTGCTCAGAAGACACAACTAACACATGGAAAAGTGACAAGTACATATAGTCATGCGAAAAGAAAAGAGGTGGAGGAGTAAAAGAAGGGGGAGACACAGGTATAGGCATGTCATGCCCTTCTAAAATCCAAAAAGTGAGAAGCCGACACGGCCAGTCCGTTCCTGCCTGTGCCACCTCTGTGTCGCCGGGTTTGTGCCAGAGCCGCGGTGGACCCTGACGGCCAGCCCCCTATCCCAATACTGGTGCCTGTCCGCCGGTGGGTCGAGGCCCCCCACGGTGGGGGGGGTAACATCTGCAGAAGAAAGACCATCTTCCAGCCAAACTAAGATGTAGACTTCTTTTCGTGGACAATGTGATACGATCCCATTCTTACGGACACGCCCATCGCTACAAATTCTAGATGAGGCACAAAAACAGCAGGTGCTTCAACGGATATCAAGTGTTCCTTCAAGTGGGCTCTCCATCACCTCAATTTCAACATCACAAATACTCCAGTCCTCAGAGGTGTCACCCCAATCGCACTTGCTTCCTCACAGCTCCCAAGTCTCCAGCTGCCCGTCTGAGTATGGGGTAACACAGATGGCTGAGTCTGCCCAGCTGTTTACTCATACTATAGCCTGGGAAACGGAGGTCTGCTCCAGAGCTTCTGTTAATCCAGATGAGGAAATGATCTGATCCGATGCCCAGAATCTTTATAAGTTGGATCCAGGACCAGATGAAGAAGGTTCTGAGCATAATGTAGACCCTTGTTCCCAAACTGTAACTCCTGTTGGTGGAGACAATGATGAAGACGATGATGAGACTCAAATACCTGATTGGAGCGACAACTTGACTTTTCGGTCAGGGCAGGAAGAGGTTGGCTCTGAGGGCGACGGGTGTGATAACACACAGGGTGATGATGACGAGGTTGGAGATCCCACTTACTGTCAACCCACAGTCAGACAGTCGATGAGGTCAGCAGAGGAGGTGGAGGAGGATGTGACTAGCCCTGGGGATGGGGATGACTCGGTAGCCGGGCATTTGCCTGGCCTTGGGGATGTCGCGGTGGTCGGCTCCCTGGCCCGTACCCTGGGGTCTCTCTTTAAAAGGGTGGATAATTGTTAATTTTATAAGAGTTCATGACGCCACCTGTGGTATCTGGTGACAAGCACCAGCGCTGCAGCAGTCCACTGAGGGCGGTGATAAGGCAGCTCGATGGTATAGCTCCCCACAGGTGGAGCTAGGTCTCAGGGCAGCGTATGCAGGGGGAATGCAGGACAGGCGAGACCCAGCTGGGTCAGAGCAAGAACGGGAACGGACACGGTAGTCACTTCAGTACCTTTTACTGGTGGAAATTCAGGCACATCCCGGAGCACTGTAGGGTGAAGGGTGCATATCAGGATCCTCCCCAATGAGCGGGTGTAGGGCCTCCTGTTTCTTGCCTCTGCGTAGTAAGTTTCTGACCTGCCTGGAGCTAGGCCTAACTTTGTCTCTGTCCTGCGCTGGCTGACCTTGTGGTAGGGCCTTCTCTTGGAGTTCACGCTCCCAGTATGCGGGGCCTAAGCGTCTCCTGGCTCTGTTACATATCAGCACCTTAGCGATCCTGGGACTTGTAGTTCTCCAGGGATTCCGGTTATGCCTTACTGGGTCATAGAGATACCAGTAAGCTCGGATCCTGTGTCCGGTAAATGCTTCGGGGTGAGCTGGTTAAGCTCCTCTGCCCCTTATGTACTAACTCGCCACTCGCCTTCCGCCTACTCGGGCCCTCACTAGGCTATACACACTAACGGCAGCTTGCCGCGCTTCACTGATCTTACGGCACCGGCACACCTTAAGCTCTATCTGGGCTCCCTGAATCTAGCAAGCAGGAGCCTCGTGCTCCACTGCTGAACTATTAACTGCGTTCTCTAGACTAGACTGAGCTCCACTGCAGACTGACCTCTCTTAGGCTTCTCTACTGCAGGAACTCTTCAGAGGAACTGAACTACCTAGCTCCACCTTCCCTATTTATATCTCCTAACGGGCTCCCTCTGCTGGTCTGAGGTGGAAGGTGGAGATGTGTGAATGTTTATGGGGGCCTCTTGTGGAGGATTCCATCAATGCACTCTTGTAGGATCTGTGATACCAAGCGCAGCGGGGCATCACAGATGCTATTGACGACGAGGTTAGGTTGCGCCTTCCTGAACAGAGACGGAGTACTGGAAGCACGTCAACAACTGCATCCTCAACCACAACTCTGCCTCTGACCACAAGTCGTAGTGGCTCTTCAGGTCACATGGGCTCTAAGCCTTGCATAGCCTGGGCATTTATTCAGATCGATAAGGATGACCCAACTCGTGTTATCTGTAATATTTGTCAGCAAAAGCTAAGTAGAGGCCAAAAAATACATAGTTTGAGTACTTCATGCATGTACCGTCACATGGATATGAAGCATAAGTTGCAGTGGGAAGCTCACTGTGCTACAATGCGGCCTAGCCGGCTGGGCCAACCACCGTCTGCCCCATCTTGTGCATCCGCAGCCTCTTCATCCTCTGTGACTGGGGGGACAGCAGTCACACATGTTTTTGGACGCAGACCTGCCACCTCTTTACCCGCAACAGCCAGTGTGATTGGCAGGTCGTCAGTTCATTGAGAAGTGGAAACACCTGCTAGTGTTGAGCGCTCTCCGACATCGAGAGCACCACCTTTGGATCAAGGCAACCTAACATGTCCGCCTGCATCTTCCTCACAGACCGGCAGTTGCCGGGGACACCCTACTCAACACCGTCTAAGCACAACAGCCAGCCCTCGGTCCCTCAGATGTGGAAAAGTAAAAGACCATTTCCTCCTAGCCATGAGAAAGCTAAGAGGTTGAATTTCACCATCTGCAAGCTCTTGGCTACAGAAATGCTGCCTTTCCACCTGGAGGACACAGAGGATTTTCAAGATCTTATGTCCGTCACAGTGCCCTAGTACCAGATGCCCAGTCGGCACTACTTCTCAAAGAAAGGTGTGCCTGCGCTCCACTAGCATGTCGCACACAACATCACCGCTTCTTTGAGAAACTCTGTGTGTGACAGGGTGCACTTCACCACAGACACTTGGACGAGAAGGCATGGACAGGGGCGTTACATGTCGCTGACTGGGCACTGGGTAACTATGGTGACAGCAGGACAAGGGGCTGCTGTCCAAGTCTTACCGTCCCCACGAGTTGTGTGTTAATCCTCTTTATCTCGAACTTCCTCCACTGCTTCTGCCTCCTCAACCTCCTCTCGGTCCTCCACCTGCACCCAAAGCCTGTCTGGTAATGCCACCTGCTTTCTAACTGCGCAGAAGGAATCCTGCACACCTCCTTACTATGCTGGCAGCAGGGCTCAACGCATCAGTGTTTACTTTGAAATGTCTGGGAAATGTGAGTCACACAGCTGAGGAGTTTTGGTCAGCTCTGGAGACCCAGTTTCATGAAAGGTTGTGTCCACTGGACCTGCAACCAGGGAAGGCCATGTGCGACAATGCTGCAAACCTGGGTGCGGCACTTCGCCGGGGCAATGTCACACACGTGCCTTGTATGGCTCACGTGTTGAACCTGGTTGTCCAGCAATTTTTAGCCCACTATCCCGGACTAGATGGCCTTCTGCAGAGTGCACGGTCGCTGTGTGCTCACTTCCGCCGTTCGCATCCCGCAGTTCAACGACTTACATCTCTACAGAAGTCGTTGGGCCTGCCAGTTCACCGGCTGAAATGCGATGTGCCGACACGGTGGAATTCAACTCTGCACATGTTGCAGCGACTGTGGCAGCACCGACAAGCCCTGGTGCAATACGTTCTGACGTATAGCCTGGGCCAACGAGATCCAGAGGTGGGGCAAATCACGCTGGAGGAGTGGTCTCAGATCAGGGACCTATGCACCCTTCTGCACAGTCTTGAAATGGCGACGAAGATGTTTAGTGCTGACGATGCCATTATCAGCATGACTATTACGGTGATTTACATGCTGGAGCACATGTTAAACAGAATTCGGAGTCAGGTGGTGGGACAAGAGGAGGTGGAGGAAGTAGAGGAGGAGTCGTATGCGGAAGGGATAACATCTCCAAGGTCCAGACGGTTGGCAGCACCAAGGCGGCAGGCATGGGAGGGTGGGGGAGAGGGATTAACCAGGGCGCATGGTAGCAGCCAAACTGTTGAGAAAGGTGCAGGAGCCGAGGAAGAAGTGGAGGACGAACTGGCAATGGGCATGGAAGACTCATCAGATGAGGGAGACCTTGATCACATTTCTGTTGTGCGAGGTTGGAGGGAGAGGGCAGAGGAAGGAAGCATGATTCTTACCTCGCTACCAACACAACAAGGACTTGGTCCTTCTGGATGCGCAAGACACATGAGTGCCTTCTTGCTGCACTACCTGCAACATGACCCCCGGATTGTCAGAATTCGAAGTAATCCCGACTACTGGGTTGCCACACTCTTAGATCCCCGGTACAAAAGTATATTTGCCGAAATAATTCCTGCCATAAAAAGGTATTGACGAATGCAGGAGTATCTGTTGCAGAATCTTACATGTGCTTTTCCACAAAACACCAGTGGTGCACGTAGTGAATCTCACAGTTCTAACTTGCCAACGGTGGGACTGTCGAGTCTTCATCACTCAAACAGTAACAGTAACACAGTATCTGCTGGTAACAGCAATTTTGTGGAATCGTTTCACCACTTTTTTAGACCATCCTTTGCAAGGCCACAGGAGACAAGAAGTCTGACACATAGTCAATGCCTAGAGAGGATGGTACAGGAGAATCTCCAAGTGAACATCGAAGCCATGACTGTGTCACTGGACCCTTGCTCATTTTGGTATTCCAATCTTGAAAAATCGCCGGAGCTCGCCACTCACGCCTTGGAGATCTTGTCATGCCATGCAGCCAGCGTTCTCTCTGAACGTGTGTTCAGCGCTGCTGGTGGTGTGCTGACAGATAAGCGCACGCGGCTGTCCACTGAGAATGTAGACAGACTCACGTTCATAAAGAGGATCAAATCATGGATTCGCAAGGACATTTCTACCCCTGTGTCATCCTTGGGAGACTAAAAGCTTGGGGATTTGGTAAAATCACCTCACCAACCGTTTTAAGCAACAGTGGGGCAATTGATGCCACTTAACCCTAGAACGCATGACCATAAAAATCTACACTTTCACATACCTGGGGCCCTTTAGGCCCGTGTGCAAATAACATGGAATAACTCAAACTCAAATGACAAACAACTATATACATGAAGAATACCTAGAGTTTCAAAATTCTAACTAAAGCAATCTTGCAGAAAATAGCAAACAATTAACTGGGCGGGCCTGCAAGGCCACAGGTATGCGTTCTAGGGTTAAGTGGTGTCTGTGCCACAATTTTGGGAGTCCCCTTGCTGTGTCTTACGTGACGTTGGCATCGTCAATTCCAGGTGGGTTGGGTCGCACCCCCCCCTTTTAACTGTAAGAAACTACATACACTATGGCTTGGGGTGACACAGATGGTTGAGTCTGAAGAGCTGTTTACTCAGAGGTCTGCTCCAAATCTTCAGTGTCTGCTAGTCAGCGTAGAATTTTTAACTGCATCTAGCCTAGGCAATACTTTGGGCGTAGTAGCCCAGCTGCGAAGCAAGCTGCACCGCCTGTGTATCTAATAAGAATTTTTAAATTAATCTAGCCTAGGCAGACTGTGGGGACCTCCAACCAAACCCAGATGCTCAGCCCCCCTACCGCCCCCCTTTCATGGACAACCCAATAATGTAACTCTTACAACTGGATGGATGAGGATCGGTCACAGCTTTATTAACTCTTTATACTCATTCCATTAGAAAGGCATTTTATTTCTAAAATATTTCAGCTTGTTGCAGCATGCCCTGGGTCCCCACTCCGGCAAGTTGGCCAACAAGTGTAACTCTCCAACATGTCCTTTCTATTTCCAGGCCACGGAGGATCCAGCGTACTCGTATGCAGGACTCTGACCCCCACCCATCACTCTTAACGCTTGTTCCACTCCGTCCTGGAGTCCTGACAGGAATATGTCCAGTCCAATATCTATTAAGTGAACACCGTCGGGCCGTATGAGACCTGCTTTATCTCCTTCCAGTTGTCGGTGTCGTATCACTACACCACCTCTGTCTCTTCTAAATTTTGCCATCCGAATATTTATTACCCGCCTTGTCCATTCGATGGCCGTGATGTCTCGCGCACCTTGCCATACCGCTATCGGCACAATCTCTGACCATACTATAGCTAATTTTGTGAAAAATTCTCTGAAGCGCTCAGTGTCTAGTTTCATTATTGCCATTAGTTATGCGCTCTTGTGATGACCTAGGTTGTTTCCCCCGGCCTGTATAACTAAGATGACCGGACCTCTTGCCTCTCTCCCTACCTTGATTACCTCCATTAGTACCTGTGGCCATAGCAGGCCTCTAATACCTCTCCAGTTGAAATATGTGTTATGAAACTCTAATTTCCTCCCGCCTGGGCGGACTTTCGCCCTTTTTTGTGCCCAATATATATACGAGTGGCCTATCACTCACACTGTTGGCTTAGCGTCACTTGTAAAAGAAACAAACCACGTTAGGATAACAAGTCCGGTCTTATGTATCTCACCAAACACGTGGATCGCCATCTCCCTATCCTCTGAACTTCCGTTTCTGACAGTCCTGCTCTTGCTGCTTCCGTGGCCGCACCTATGCGGAATGAGTGTGTCCCGTAATCTTTGGGGTGGTTCCCTGCCGATGTTATGCATTTATTAAATATAGCTTGGAACAGGTATCTTGATAATGGCGTTCCATCAATGTGTGATACGAAGAAATTACTTTGTGATCTGATGGTTAGATATGTTTTTACTATTGTTACCCGACTCAGTGTACCGTTTGTGGGTTGTAGAAGTACCCAAGTACCCCTGCCCGCTGGAACCGTTTTCGATTGGTGTATGCGTACACGTATTGCATTATTGGCTATGACTACTTCCTGGTGTAATAAGCGTCCACTGGTGGTAATTTTGGATTGAGGGACTAATTCGCTTATACATAGCGCCCCGAAGAAGGCGATCACAAATGCAGTAGACATTAGTGTTGCTTCAAATTGTGAGTGTCATGTTAATGGTGTTAGGGATAAGATGTGAGAAATCAGTTTTAGTGACACGGGACGGGACGTCTACATTCCTGACTTGGCTGACCCCTTTTCCACCCTTTTATGGATTGTCTGATGATGAATCTTTGTCACATCTCCCCAATTCAGTAGTTGGAAGTGAAATGCTACTCCGGTCAGACACCGCTGCGCTGACGCCCCTGATATGCCCCTCATCATTAGCTGGTGGAGAAATTCTATGGTGACTTGTGATCTGGCTTGTTCACATTGGTCAACCCGTCTGCCTGCTACTAGTCGTGTCCACTCTTCCCATGCCTTACCGTATGCTTGCCACGTTGACGGGGCAACTGACGCTCTGATTAATGGCATCAACTATTCGCCACTAGATCCCATAGGGAGGGTGGGCAACTGTTGCCCGATGGGTGGGCGTTGTGGAAGAGCTCTGTGAAAATCTGCCAATTGAATTGTTATAAAGCGTTAGCAGCAGCTTTATACCCCTCAGCATAGTGGCTAGCGCGGACCCATACATTGTGTTTTAGGCACAGGAATACTAGCCTGCGTAGTAGGCCTAGCACTGGGAGAGACGATGATGCCATCTTATTAATGCAGTGCGCTAGGCTGGTGTTTTGTGTTATGAAGCGTATATTTTTGTTAGCCAGGCGCGCGCCCCATATTTCTATTGCTACCACTATTGGGAAAAATTATTTTCAGGGCTAGATGCAGCTAAAAATTATTTTGAATTTGCAACCTGATGGAGGTCAGTATAGATTTACTAATAGAGAAACTCCCACACACTGCTAGAAGGCCAAATATTTTTTCAGAGCTAGATGCAGAAAAAAATTATATTCAGTTTGCAACCTGATGGAGGTCAGTATAGATGGACTAATAGAGAAAGTCCCACACACTGCTAGAAGGCCACATATTTTTTCAGAGGTAGATGCAGAAAAAAATATATTCAGTTTGCAACCTGATGGAGGTCTGTATAGATGGATTAATAGAACAAGTCCCACACACAGCTAGAAGCCCAATATTTTTTCAGAGGTAGATGCAGAAAAAAATATATTCAGTTTGCAACCTGATGGAGGTCTGTATAGATGGATTAATAGAACAAGTCCCACACACAGCTAGAAGCCCAAATATTTTTTCAGAGGTAGATGCAGATAAAAATTATTTTTAATTTGCAACCTGATGGAGGTCAGTATAGATGGACTAATAGAACAAGTCCCACACACTGCTAGAAGCCCAATATTTTTTCAGAGGTAGATGCAGAAAAAAATATATTCAGTTTGCAACCTGATGGAGGTCTGTATAGATGGATTAATAGAACAAGTCCCACACACAGCTAGAAGCCCAAATATTTTTTCAGAGGTAGATGCAGATAAAAATTATATTCAATTTGCAACCTGATGGAGGTCAGTATAGATGGACTAATAGAACAAGTCCCACACACAGCTAGAAGCCCAAATATTTTTTCAGAGGTACTGTAGATGCAGATAAAAATTATTTTTAATTTGCAACCTGATGGAGGTCAGTATAGATGGACTAATACAACAAGTCCCACACACAGCTAGAAGCCCAATATTTTTTCAGAGGTAGATGCAGAAAAAAATATATTCAGTTTGCAACCTGATGGAGGTCTGTATAGATGGATTAATAGAACAAGTCCCACACACAGCTAGAAGCCCAATATTTTTTCAGAGGTAGATGCAGAAAAAAATATATTCAGTTTGCAACCTGATGGAGGTCAGTATAGATGGACTAATACAACAAGTCCCACACACAGCTAGAAGCCCAATATTTTTTCAGAGCTAGATGCAGAAAAAAATTATATTCAATTTGCAACCTGATGGAGGTCAGTATAGATGGATTAATAGAACAAGTCCCACACACAGCTAGAAGCCCAATATTTTTTCAGAGGTAGATGCAGAAAAAAATATATTCAGTTTGCAACCTGATGGAGGTCAGTATAGATGGACTAATACAACAAGTCCCACACACAGCTAGAAGCCCAATATTTTTTCAGAGCTAGATGCAGAAAAAAATTATATTCAATTTGCAACCTGATGGAGGTCAGTATAGATGGATTAATAGAACAAGTCCCACACACAGCTAGAAGCCCAATATTTTTTCAGAGGTAGATGCAGAAAAAAATATATTCAGTTTGCAACCTGATGGAGGTCAGTATAGATGGACTAATACAACAAGTCCCACACACTGCTAGAAGCCCAATATTTTTTCAGAGCTAGATGCAGAAAAAAATTATATTCAATTTGCAACCTGATGGAGGTCAGTATAGATGGACTAATAGAATGATGCTATGCCCAAAAGATTTTACTTCACTAGGTGCAGTAAAAAAATTGGTATTCTATACACAGGTGGTATATCTTGCAACACAGATAGGCTACTCCACTGACTAACACACTCTGCAATAGGCCAAAAAGGATTAGCTTTGCTAGATTCAGCCAAATGCTGTCAAAAAAACTTGCACAGCACTGGCACAGACCTGCCTGGCAAAAACTGATAGGAACTGATGTAACCTAGTCCTGAAAAGGACTCCAATTACAATTAGTCTTTACTCCCACAACCTATCTATTTAAGAGCACAGACCTGCCTGATAAAAGTCGTAGGAAATGCTGTAACCTAGTCCTTAAAAGGACTGCAATCACAACTATTCCCTACTCCCAAGCTATCTGTAGATTTGTGCGAAAATTGGCTTGAAATTAACAAGGTATAGCGCACACAGCAACAGCGGTGCCGTCTAACACGCAGCTGTAGCAGTGAGAAAATGGTGGCGACGGGGAAAATGGCTTGGTCTTATAGGGCAAGGACATGTGACATACACTGCCAATGACACATGCCCTTGCTTGTGTGAAAAAAAGCACTTCGCTCCGTGTGTGCGCTGCTGATAGGCTGACAGATTGCACCTCCCCACTGTAAATGCGGGAAAGAGAAAAAAAAAATGGAGATCTTCATTATTCCTGCAGAGATCCATCCCCTGCCCCTCCCCCCACCCCGCTGTACACTCAAACTGCGTATTAACATTAATTTTCATCATTACTGAGAAAAAATCCAGTTATGATTTTGTTGCACGAACAGTTATCGAACATAACCTCGAACAGCCGAATTTTTCTCAAATTGTTCGTGTTCGCCGAACGGCTAGAACACCGCCCAAAACAGCTCGAATTTGAGATTGGCGAACAGTTCGAGTAGAACAACGCTCATCTCTAAAAAAGAGTGATCAAATAAATGTTATGTAGATCAAAATGGTACGAATAAAAACTTCAACAAGCCTCAACACAGATCTTTCAGCAGAAAAATAAAAAAGTTATAGCTCTCAGAATATGGCAATGCAATAAATAATTTGAAAATCAGTGTTTTAGCATACAAAATATTAAAATACTGGCATCGCTGTAATTGTACTCAAATGAAGAAAAATATTGTCTTATCACATTTACTGCACGGTTGCACAGTGTAAAATGGCGTAGAAAAAAATTGGAGACAATTCCTAAATTGCTTTTTATTTGTTCTTTCTGTTTCTCCAAATGTAAATGAAAAGCAAATAAAAAATGTTAAGTACCCCAAATAGCACCAAAAAAAACTTCACCTCCACCCTTCACGTCTCTAAACAAACTTACTTCAACACCCTCACCACCTCACTATCCAATAATCCTAAACAACTCTTTGACATGTTTTATTCTCTCCTCTCAAACAGTACAGGCCCCCACTACCGACCTCAATGCTGATGATCTGGCCAATTTCCAACAGAAATTTTTTTCCTAATCCCCTAATTTTATGCATTTTCCTCCCTCCTGCAATGCATCTTGCTCACTTTCTGCCTTTGAAGCAGTCATGCAAGAAGAAGTAATCAGGCTCCTTACATCTTCCCACCCTACTACCTGCACCAGTGACCCTATTCCCGCACATCTCCTCCAGTCCCTTTCCCCTGCTGTCACCACTAACCTAACTAAAATATTTAATCTCTCCCTCTCATCTGGTATTTTTCCTTCCTCAATTAAACACGCCAGCATACATCCATTACTTAAAAAACTATCCCTTGACCAGAACTGCACTGCTAACTACAGACTTGTCTCCAATCTTCCCTTCATCTCTAAACTCTAGGAAGGTTGGTTTACTACCGTCCAATCCGCTATCTCTCAGAAAACTTTCTTCTTGACTCTTTACAATCTGGTTTCCGCTCTTTACACTCTACTGAAACTGCCCTCACTAAAGTCTCTAATGATCTACTAACAGCAAAATTTAATGGTCACTACTCCCTGCTGATTCTCCTGGATCTCTCTGCAGCAATCGACACTGTGAATCACCAGCTCCTCCTCACTATGCTCCACTCTATCAGGCTCAAGGACACTGTTCTTTCCTTGTTCTCCTCCTACCTCTCTGACCGCTTCACTGTATGTTTTGCTGGCTCCTCTTGCGCTCCCTTTCCCCTTACTGTTGGGGTTCCTTAAGGTTCAGTCCTAGGCCCCCTCCTTTTGTCCTTGTACACTGCCCCTATTGGATAAACAATCAATAGATTAGGTTTTCACTACCATCTCTATGACAATGATACCCAATTATACACATTGTCTGCTGACATCAACCCTCAATTATTATAAAATTCCAGTGATTGTCTCTCCGCTGTCTCTAACATTATGTCCTCCCTCTATCTAAAACTGAATCTGTCAAAAACTGAACTCCCCATGTTTCCTCCCTCCACTAACCTACCTATGCCCGATATTGCCATTTCCATGTGTGGCTCCACCATTACTCCCCGGCAACATGCCCGCTGTCTTGGTGCCATCTTTGATTCAGATCTTTCCTTCACTCCCCACATCCGATCACTTGCCCGCTCATGTCACCTACACCTCAAAAACATCTTTAGAATTAGATCTTTTCTTACCTTTGACTTGGAAAAACTCTTACTGTAGCTCTTATTCATTCTCATCTGGACTACTGCAACTCTTTACTAATTGGTCTCCCTCTTACTAAACTGTCCCCTCTTCAATCCGTCCCGAATGCAGCAGCCAGGATCATATTCCTTTCCAACCGCTACACCAATGCCTCTACCCTGTGCCAGTCGTTGCACTAGTTGCCCATCCGATACAGAGTTCAATATAAACTTATCACTCTCACCCACAAAGCACTCCACAGGTCAGCACCCCCCTACATCTCCTCCCTCGTCTCCGAATACCACCCTACTCGTGCCTTCCGTTCTTAGGCTTAGGCTAGGTGCACACTGTCTCCCAGCTCCTAAACTACAGTATATGTCTGGAAACTTTTCCAGACGTATACTGTAAAATCACCATGACTGACCATTCACGAGATGCACGCTAAAGTTTAATCTTTCAGCCTCCGTCTGGCCGACATACACTTATGTATCAGTATAGGAGAGCACAGCAGATTGCACTTTTCTATACAGGAGGAGATTATATATATACCATTCTTTATTATTGCAGTTTTACCCCACATATGTGGCATTGGCGTACTCAGGAGAAATTGCACAACAAATTGTATGGTCCTTTTTCTCCTGTTACCCTTGTGAAAATGAAAAATTTGGGCCGCAAGTAACATTTTTTGGGAAAAAACTTAAGTTTTTCATTCTTACGGTTCAATGTTTTAAATTTCTTTGAAGCACCTGTGGGTTCAAAATTCTCACCACACCTCTAGATAAATTCCTTGAAGGGTATATTTTCCAAAATGGGTTCACTTGTGGGGAGTTTCTGCTGTTTTGGCACCTTGGGAGCTCTTCAAATGCGACATGGCATTCGCAGTTTACTCCGTCCAAATCTGCGCTCCAAAAGTTAAATAGCACTCCTTCCCTTCTCATCCCTCCTGTGCATCCAAACAGTAGTTTTCCAACACATCTGGAGTGTAGGCGTACTCAGAAGAAAATGGACTACCCAATTTGTTGTGCAATTTTTCCTGTTACCCTTGTGTAACCCTTGTGAAAATGAAATATTTGGTGCTTTTCTATTAATCTTGTGAAGCACATGAAGGATTAACAAACTTTGTGAATGCAGTTTTGAATACTGTGAAGAGTGCCGTTTTTACGAAGGGGTCTTGTTTAGTGTTTTTCTGACAAATAAGTTCCTCAAAGTCACTTTGGGGAGCAGGGAATATTCATTTTCCTTAACCCTAGAACGAATGACCATAAAAATGGGTATTTTCAAAAAAGAGTTGTTATACCGAAAATGCCTGTAACATAAAAATAAATGAACAACTGGAAATGACAAACAACTATATACCTGAGGAATACCTAGAGTTTCAAAATTCTAACTAAAGTAATCTTGTAGAAAATAGAAAACAATTAACAGGGTGGGCCTGCGAGGCCCCAGGTATGCGTTCTAGGGTTAATAGCCGACACACTGTACACTGCGGTCTGTGTGCCCGCTATTAAAGTTCATGAATATTCCCTACAACCCGCTCCCATGGGTTGTAGAGAATATTCATGGTCTTTAATAGCAGTCACACTGACCGCAGAGCGGCAGCAGGAGCTGAGTTGCGGTACAGTGTGCCGGCTATTGAACAGACTGAATGGTCACTGCTCCCCACGCACAGAGTCCCGGCATGGGGAGCAGTGACTATTCCAGCACAGCATCTCACACTGTGTGAGGGCGCATGGCAGGGATGCCATTCACGCCCTGCCATGCGCGGCTCACACAGTGATAGTCTTGGCAGCAGAGCGGGACAGCGCTGGAGGAGAGAAGTGAGTATAATTGTTTTATTTTTTTTGTGGGCAGCGTGATGGGGGCTCAAGGGATGCCATACATACCAGGATGGGTTATCAAGGGGTGCCATACATACCAGGATGGGTGATCAAATGGTGCCATGCATACCAGGATGGGGGCTCAAGGGGTGCCATACATACCAGGATGGGGGCACAAGGGGTGCTACACATACCAGGATGGTTGATCAAGGGGTGCCATACATACCAGGATGGGGATCAGGGGGGGTTGCCATGCATACCAGGATGGGGTATCAAGGGGTGCCATGCATACCAGGATGGGGATGAGGGGGCCATACATACCAGGATGGGTGATCAAGGGGTGCCATGCATTCTTGGATGGGGGCTCAAGGGGTGCCATACATACCAGGATGGGGGCTCAAGGGGTGCCATGCATACCAGGATGGGGGATAAAGGGGTGCCATGCATACCAGGATGGGGGATCAAGGGGTGCCATGAATACTAGGATGGGGATCAGGGGGTGCCATGCATACCAGGATGGTAGATCAAGGAGGTGCCATGAATACCAGGATGGGGGATCAAGGGGTGCCATGCATTCCAGGATAGGGATGAGGGCCACGTATACCAAGATGGGGTGGGGGCCACATATACCAGGAAGGAGGGGCCATACATACCAGGATGGAGGATATTAACAGAATTGGGGGACATTACCCCAATACCAGTGTCAGCAGCAGACCCCCTCCCCCTTAACAGGGCATCATGACCACATTTTTTGCTTACATTTTTTTTTCTTTTTACCTCCTCTAAAACCTAGGTGCGTCTTATGGTCTGGTGCGTCTTATAGTCCGAAAAATACGGTAGCTGAAAACGTCATCTTGTCCCACAAAAAAACAAGCCGCAATACAGCTCCATCAGTGAAAAAATAAAAAAGTTATTGCTCTCAGAAATAAAAGATGCAAAAAATATTATTTTTTCTATAAAATAGTTTTTATTGCGTAAAAGTGCCAGAACATAAATAACAATGGAGAAGTGGATGGTTGTTGGATGGCCACCATGTCCCAAAAAGGCTGCGACATCAGCAAGCAAGTGGTGGAGTCATATTTTGGTCCAGAATCATGGGAAGAGCTGATAGTACATTTTCACACCTTTAGCGACTCAAAAAGGGGACTATCGGTGTACTAAGAAGAAATTGCACATCAAATCTTGGGGTCCATTTTCTCCTGCTATCCTTGTGAAAATGAAAAATTTTGGGGCCAAAACATTTTTTGTGGGAAGAATATATAATTTTTCGTTTTCACAGATCAACGTTGTAAAATTCTGTGAAGCACCTGGGGGTTAAAGGTGCTCACCACACATCTAGATACATTCCTTTAGGATTTTAGTTTCCAAAATGGGGTCACTTGTGGGGGGTTTCCACTGTTTAGGCACATCAGGGGCTCTCTAAACGTGACATGGCGTCCGCTAATGATTCCAGCCAATTTTATGTTTAAAAAGTCAAAGGTGCTCTTTCCCTTCCGAGCCCTGCCGTGCACCCAAGTTGTGGTTTTCCTCCAAATATGGGGTATCGGCGTACTCAGGAGAAATTGCACAACAAATTGTATGGTACAATTTCTCCTGTTACCCTTGTGAAAATAAAAAATTAGGGCTAAAATAAAATTTTTGTGGGAAATTTTTTTTTCTATTTTCACAACTCAATGTTATAAACTTCTGTGAAGCACCTCAGTGTTCAAAGTGCTCATCACACATCTAGATACATTACTTCAGGATTCTAGTTCCCAAATTGGGGTCACTTGTGGGGGTTTCCACTGTTTAGGCACATCAGGGGCTCTCTAAACGTGACATGGCGTCCGCTAATGATTCCAGCCAATTTTGTATTTAAAAAGTCAAAGGTGCTCTTTCCCTTCCGAGCCCTGCCGTGCACCCAAGCAGTGGTTTTCCTCAAAATATGGGGTATCGGCGTACTCAGGAGAAATTGCACAACAAATTGTATCGTACAATTTCTCCTGTTACCCTTGTGAAAATAAAAAATTAGGGCTAAAATAAATTTTTTGTGGGAAAAATTATTTTTTATTTTCACAACTCAACGTTATAAACTTCTGTGAAGCACCTCAGTGTTCAAAGTGCTCATCACACATCTAGATACATTCCTTGAGGATTCTAGTTTCCAAAATGGGGTCACTTGTGGGGGTTTTTCACTGTTTAGGCACATCAAAGGCTCCCCAAATGTGACATGGCGTCCGCTCTCAATTCCAGCTAGTCAAAAAGTCAAACGGTGCTCGCGCCCTTACGAGCCCTGCCGTGCGCCAAAACAGTAACTATTCCCCTCGTGTGGGGAATCGGAGTGCTCAGGAGAAATTTCACAACAAATTTTGAAGTCCATTTTCTCCTGTTACCCCTGTGAAAATAAAAACAAAATTGAGTTAAGATAACATTTTTGTGAAAAAAAGTTAAATGTTTATTTTTTCCTTCCACATTAATTCCTGTGAAGCACCTGAAGGGTTAATAAACTTCATGAATGTGGTTTTGAGCACCTTGAGGGGTGCAGTTTTTAGAATGATGTCAATTTTGGGTATTTTCTGTCATATAGACCCCTCAAAGTTAGTTCAAATGTGATGTGGTTTCTTAAAAAAATGGTTTTGTAAATTTTGTTGGAAAAATGAGAAATCGCTGGTCAACTTTTAACCCTCCTAACAAAAAAAATTATGTTTCAAAAATTGTGCTGATGTAAAGTAGACATGTGGGAAATGTTATTTATTAACTATTTTGTGTGAGGTAACTCTCTGGTTTAAGGCTGTGTGCCCACGATGCGTTTTTTAAGCGTTTCTGCAGCGGTAAAAACGGTGCAGAAACGCTTAAAAAACGCATGGTAGAAGGCCTGCCATGTTCCCCAATGATAATCCGCATGTGCTGTGCACATGCTGCGGAGATTTCCGCTGCGGATTATCATTGCGGAAAAAAACGCAGCACTACCAATTATTTTGCGGAAGCGCTGCGTTTTCGCCGCCATTGACTTGCATTGGAATGCATGGATTACGCACCACTGCATATGTAGATGCGCATTCCACGCGTTTCAATGTGCGGATTGTACCCGGGTGTGGAGGACAGGAGACTCTCCTCCAGACCCGGGTACCATAGAACCTGTAAAAAAAAAGAATAAAATAAAAAATAAATATTATATTTACCTTCTGACGGCCCCCGCTGCGCTCGTCCTCCCATGTCGGCAGATCGCGATGGCCTGAAGGACCTGCGCTGACGTCATAATCATGTGACGGCAGGTCCTTCAGTGTACCGTGATCTGCCAGCAGCCAGGACGGAGCGAAGCAAGACTGCGGGGGCCATCGGAAGGTAAGTATAGATTTTTTTATTTTTAACCATTCTTTGGGGTCACACTATATAAATCAATGGTGGTTGTATGGATTTATATAGTGTGACCAAGTTGTCAAGCACTTTCCAAGTGATGCTAAAATCGCTTGACAACCGGCATGCGGAAATGCATGTGAAGAACGCTTCACTTCCGCTTGTCCCTGGCAGGAAAAACGCATGTACAATCTGCATGCACAATCCGCATGTACAATCCGCATGCGTTTTTTCTGCCAGGGAGATGCAGAAACGCTCAGGAAAAATCCGGAGCATTTCTGCATCGTGGGCACGTAGCCTGAGGGTATAAAAATTAAAATTTAGAAAATTGGAAAATGTTAAAAATTTTTGCCAAATTTCCAATTTTTTTTTACAAATAAGCGCAAGTCATATTGAAGAAATTTTACCACTATCATGAAGTACAATATGTCATGAAAAAAACAGTCTGAAATTTAGTGGGATCCGTCTGAAGTGGATTACTACATAAAGTGACACTGGTCAGAATTGTAATATTTGGCCTGGTCATGAAGGTGAAAACAGGCTTCGGGGTGAAGGGGTTAATACAGAATCAGTGGACATCGTGGGATCACCATGGATTACGTCGGAGCTGCATGGTTTTTTATGGATCTAATAATTTGGTAAACAAGGTACTGTCCCTTGTCTTTATTTAATTTTCACTTTTTATGTCTTTCAGGTTGCCATTTGTGGACTACGTCGGAATCCTTGGACTACTTCAGACCAGAATGGCTTTTTTTATTACTTAATTGGTAAACCAGGGAGCCAGGGATTTTTTTTTTAAATAAAATATTTATGTGTGTGTTTTCTTTCCTTTTAACTCAATGGGTTCGAAATGGGGGTGTCTGATAGATGCCTCATCATTACTAACCCCTGATCTTGATACTTACTGACATTGCACTAGGGCAATTGTGAAGAGCCGAGGCAAAGCAACAGAATTAGCGCATCTAATGTAATACGCCAATTCTGGGGCTCCTGCGTGCTGGAATTTTTAGGCTGGGAAGGGTCCAATAACCATGTATTCTATGCCAGTACGTGTTACACGGATGCTACACGGATTGTACACATGGACACGGATAGCACCGGTACTGGTTTGTCCAGTACCAGAAATATCAGGACATGTGAAGGGCGCCTTAGTCAGTTGAAAAAAGATTGATTGTTCTCAGAGGGAGAAATAAAATAATAATCTTATAGTTATGATACCTTTTAATGGTTAACAAAAATAAAAAAGTAATGTTACAAAGCAAGCTTTCAAGACTACTTGGGTCTCTTCATCAGGCATAACAAAGTATCTGAAGAAATACAAATATATACTCAAATTGAATGAAGAACCATAACATCTGCACTACATTCATTTGACCACCAGATGGCATACAAGACACGGCATCTAAAGTAATACAGCCCAAATATAGTAAGCTAATGCATTTCATTGGCTCAACTTCAGGAATTTATTTTTTTGTTTTCAAGGACAGTTACAAAACTGATTGAAAGAATACATGACTTTGAGTCATAGACTACTGACTAGGCAGTATATTAACAAACAACTAGGCCATGGTTCTAAACTTCCTGCTGAGTGCCACATATGTATGAATTTGTTTAGAAAAATAAGTAATGACCTGAATCACAAATAGCATAATTGTAGAATACATAACAGTAGAAATTAAGGTCATATCAGTCAAATTGCAATCCAATAAGGGAAATGTGAGATCAGTGAACTACATTTGTGTTTATGACCGTTTTCTATACATAGAGGTATACACTATGTTGGGACCTTTAACTACATCTGCGACAAATCCTTCACTTTCATGCACCCAGAATATGCCAAAAATATACTTTTTACATCCTTTTTTACTGTAGGAAAAGTATCGTCAATGACACTTTCCTTCGAAGTGTTTTTTTTTTAATTTATTTTTTAAACAACTGGAGCCTAGAGATGATCCCACTGTGCGCCTGATGTTTGAACAGACCATAACAGATCCATTTAAAATGCAGAAAAGTTAGCGATAGTGTTTGGACATAGCTTTTATTGGGATGTCAAGGGGTTGGTGGGAGAGGTCAGCTCTATGAGCTATCGCATAGACCAGCTAATAAGCTGCACTTCGCTGAGGAGCGTTCCAAGTATTGCATGATGGCAATTCATCTGAACGATGCATGTAATACTATACAACGCATTCCAAATTATTATGCAAATTCTATTTTTCTCTGATTTTCCTAAATGGGCAATGCTTATGAGTCAGTATCATGTTCCAATCATCAACCATTAGAGTATAAATCACATTTTATTGGACAAATCTCCCAATGATAACAGTATTTTTTTTCAAAACTAAAATAACTCAAAATGCACTGTTCCACTGTTTATGCACAACAGCGTTTCAATACATTTTATAGCTTGTAAAGAACTGAAAATGCTCATTTGTTGAATTTGCAGCAATAAGAGGTCACAGTTACTGAAATCAAAAGCTTGTCCAATCAAAAACATATTAACAGGTGAAGTTACATGTTGACATAGGACCCCTTCTATGATATCAGCTTCACAATTCTTGCAGCCATTGAATTTGTGAGTTTTTGGATAGTTTCTGCTTGACTTTTTTGCAGGTTGTCAGATTAGTCTTTTAATGTGCACTGCCACCCACCCTCATAGATCTTTTGCTTGACAATACTCCAAATATTCGCAATAGGGTTGAGGTCAGGAGAGGTTGGTGGCCACACCATGAGTTTCTCTCCTTTTATGCCCACAGCAGTCAATGACTCAGAGGTATTCTCTGAAGCATGAGATGGTGCATTGGCATGCATGAAGATTATTTTTCTAAGGATGGCACTGTTCTTCTTTTTGTACCATGGAACAAAGTGATCAGTCAAAAACGCTATATACATTGCCAAGGTCATTTTCACACCTTTAGCGACTCAAAAAGGGGACTATCAGCTCTCCCCCATGATTCTGGACCAAAATAGGACTCCACCACTTGCTTGCTGATGTCGCAGCCTTTTGGGACATGGTGGCCATCCAACAACCATCCACTCCTCCATCCAGGGTTTCATGGCACTCATCAATAAACAAGAGTGTTATAAAATGAGTGTGAATGTATGTCTGGGCCACTGCAATCATTTCTGTTTGTGAGCACTGTTTAGGGGTGGCTGAACGGTAGGATTATACACAACTGCAAGCCTCTGGAGGATCCTACACCTTGTTGTTCGCGGGACTCCAGAGGCACCAGCATCTTCAGATACCTGTTTGCTGCTTTGTAATGGTATTTTAGCAGCTGCTCTCTTAATCCAATGATTTTGTATGGCAGAAACCTTCCTCATTATGCCTTTATCAGCACGAACCTGTCTGTGCTCTGTATCAGCTACAAATCTCTTCACAGTACGATGATCACGATCAAGTAAAATATGTAATGTTTTCATACCTTTTCCAATATTACGGGTTTGCCCGATCATACTGTTACTGCCTATACATTAGATAAGATTTGGCAGCTTTTTGCCACTTATTGCTGCTCGAGCTGCCAGGACCAGTGATATTTGTGTACGCCGTAAACCTTCTGACGTCATTATACATAGTACTGGCAGGATCTCTGCCCTAGTGATGGGTTGTTCAGAAAAGAACCAAGACAAAGAGCTGGCTCCCTGCTGTTAACGATGGGAGTCAGCACCCCAGTGAGAGCACCCCAGTGAGTCAGCCACCCCAGTGAGAGTTACTGGCCGTAACTCCGCTCACCGCTAACAAAACTCCACCCACTCATAAATTTAATCAGTTAACTGCAAATAGGTGGAGTTTCGGCCACAGGTGGGTGGGGTTTTGGCCACGGATGGGCGGGGTTTCAGCCGCATTAGCATCATCTTAAATATCTGTTCACCTATTGTGAACACATATTTAATAGGGATCCATTTAGGTTCCAAAAGAGCTGGCTCTTTTTGGTGAGTGTAGCCAGATCATCAAAAAGAGCCGGACTGCCCATCACTACTCTGCCCTTACTAGTCCATTCAGCCTCTGGGGCATGCGTGATCTGTATTCCTTACTTCCTCCCCCCTGGGAATGCTGTGCAGTGTGGCTAATTATGTATTCACTTCACCTTTCAACCTATTGCACATGCTTCTCTCATACCTGATTCCAGATATATCATAGACATCACAAATCACCGGTAACTACTTACCTTGTCTATTTTTTTGTATTGACTCCATCTCCCCTGACGAAGCTGTTGTCACAGCGATATGTGTGGGGTTCGTCCTCTCACCCGTTCCTCTTTTTGATAACAGCTTTTTATTTTCGTTTACTCGAGCAACGTGAGTTATGGTGGTTTTGGCCATACATTATTTTGCATTACCCACTCCTGTGGACTCCTTACATGCTAGATTGCTCCTTCTTACTCTCCCTTCCTGTACATATACCATGCACCCTCTTCTTGTTTTGTGCACATATTTTATGCGTACTCAATTGGGCTACTGCATTTGTATACCCTACCGGAATATCAAGTATATGGGGTAGCCCGTTTGGACAAGTTTATGCGATAATTGTCTGTATTCTGCAGTTTCCAGTCTCCATCTTACATGAGGGTGGTCTAACTGTTTTTACAATCGCAGTGTGTCACTATATACAAGTATTGGGTATTGTGGAGTATTATATAGAATCTAGGTTCCTGCTATCTTGGGTATCTGCACTAAAGGCTCTTTCACAAGTCAATGTGTCTGGTACGTGTGGTGACAGTTTCCACACATACCGGAGACACTGACACACGCAGACCCATTCAAATGAATAGGTCTGCGCACATGTCAGTGTGTTTCCACCTTCCGTGTGTCCGTGTGATCCACACGCTGACATGTACATTTTGGCCAGCAGCACGGATCACACAGACCCATTCAAGTCAATGGGTCCATGTAAACACATACTACACAAGGATGCCACGTACCAGTGCCTGGGAATCAGTGTACAGTTTGTGCTGTTCCCAAGCGCCGAGTGAGTATATGAATTTTTTATGTTATTCTTATTTTTACAATTGAAAACTGCGGGAGCAGACTACTACTCTCAGCATTGTCCCTTTCTCACGCTGATCGCAGCACCAGTAGGGGACAATGATGAGGGCAGCGTTCAGCATCCGGCACTTCGGAACAGCTCTAACTGTACCGCTGATTCCCAAACGCAGATACGTGTGCTCCTGATGCGGCACACATGTGCCACACGGCTGCCAAACAGGTGCACACGGACATCTCCGGTACTGTTTTTTCCGGTACCAGAAATATCAGGACGTGTGAAAGAGCCGTAAGGGTGACCATTGTCTACTCAATACACTGGCAGCCCCATATCATGTACTTCTATGGGTTTTTGTCTATTTTAGACTCAGGGGTGTTTAATAGCTGTTTTGATATGTTTTTTAAATGTTTTATTGTGTATGTTTAATGGTGTTTAATAAAGACATGTATATTCTCTATATCTAATTCGGTGTGCTCATCACTATGTATTGGCCTTTCTCATTTGTTTTTGTATACTACTGTCCATACATGATGAAGCACCCTTAACCCCTTTACGACCAATGACAGACGATTTCCCGCACCATGACGTGCTATGCCCATTATGACTTTGAAACTGTTACTGCGTGTCACTAACAGCTGAGCGGCACTGGAGCAAGTGTGGGGACCCATTCCTTCGGTCCCCGCACTTATAGGGCTGTGATCCGTGAGTCAATCTGACTGACCGATCGCAGCATAATCGCGCAGGAGGTGCGGAAATATCAGCACCTGCTGCCTGATCAGAGCAGGAGCTCAGAGCTGCCAGTGGCCGAGCTCCTGCACTAACAGCCAGGAGCGGTGTCAGTGCCACTCCCAGTTGTTAACCCGTTAAATGCTGCGATCGCAACATTCCGGAGGCAGGCAGAGGGACGGGAGCTTCAGATCAGCGCCCCCACGACGTCATCACGGGGGCCCGATCATTGCCATGGTGACCTGGGGTCGTGACGACCGCCAGTTCATCAAGTTACGGAAAGCTTCTGAGACCATGCTCAAAGCATGAACTAAAAGAAGCTTTCAGCATAGGTATAATGCAATGCAATGCTGTAAAAAAAACGACTGGATCTATAAACATGTTACACTAGTTAAACCCTTCAGTGTACGCTGTAAAAAAACAAACAAAAAACATAGCAAACTATGGCTTTTCATCATACCTCTGGAAAAAAGTGGAATAAAACGCGATCAAAAAGACGAATGTAAATAAAAATTGTATAGCTGAAAAAGTCATCTTGTCCGGCAAAAAACAAGCCGCCATACAGCTCCATCAGTGAAAAAATTACAAAGTTACAGCTCTCAGCATACATCAATGCAAAAATAATTATTTTTTCTATAAAAGTTTTTATTATGTATAAGCGCTAGTGTTGAGCGAGTATTTCTATTAAACCTTTCGGCGAGTATGCTCGGGCGAGCTCAGAGTATTTACAGCTGCTCGGTGATATGTTTGAATCGCTCCCGTGTGGGTGATTTGTGACTGTTTGACAGGTTTATTACATGTGAGGAATGTCTATTTCTTACACATTCCTCCCATGTAATAAAGCTGTCAAACAGTTGCAAATCATGCACACGGGAGCGATTCAAACACATCACCGAGCAGCTGTAAATACTCGGAGCTCGGCCCGAGCATACTCTGAACAGAATATACTCGCTCAACACTAATAAGCGCAAAAACATAAAAAAATTACATAAATGTTGTATTGCTGTAATCGTACTGACCCGTAAGAATAAAGCTGCCTTATCACTTTTTCCACATGAGAAACGGCATAAAAAAAATGTCCTGAATTGCTGTTTTTTGTTTATTCTGCCTCCCAAAAATCAGAATAGAAAGCGATCAAAAAATGTTATATAAAAAAATAAATAAATGTTATACAGTGCTGGCCAAAAGTATTGGCACCCCTGCAATTCTGTTAGATAATACTCAGTTTCTTCCTGAAAATGATTGCAATCACAAATTCTTTGGTATTATTCTCTTCATTTAATTTGTCTTCAATGGAAAAAACACAAAAAGAATTGTCCTAAAGCCAAATTGGATATAATTCCACACCAAACCTAAAAAAGGGGGTGGACAACAAAAGTATTGCCACCCTTTGAAAAATCATGTGATGCTTCTCTAATTTGTGTAATTAACAGCACCTGTAACTTACCTGTGGCACCTAACAGGTGTTGGCAATAACTAAATCACACTTGCAGCCAGTTAACATGGATTAAAGTTGACTCAACCTCTGTCCTGTGTCCTTGTGTGTACCACATTGAGCATGGAGAAAAGAAAGAAGACCAAAGAACTGTCTGAGGACTTGAGAAACCAAATTGTGAGGAAGCATGAGCAATCTCAAGGCTACAAGTCCATCTCCAAAGACCTGAATGTTCCTGTGTCTTCCGTGCGCAGTGTCATCAAGAAGTTTAAAGCCCATGGCACTGTGGCTAACCTCCCTAGATGTGGACGGAAAAGAAAAATTGACGAGAGATTTCAACGCAAGATTGTGCGGATGGTGGATAAAGAACCTTGACTAACATCCAAACAAGTTCAAGCTGCCCTGCAGTCCGAGGATACAACAGTGTCAACCCGTACTATCCGTCGGCATCTGAATGAAAAGGGACTGTATGGTAGGATACCCAGGAAGACCCCACTTCTTACCCCGAGACATAAAAAAGCCAGGCTGGAGTTTGCTAAAACTTACATGAGAAAGCCTAATACGTTTTGGAAGAATGTTCTCTGGTCAGATGAGACAAAAGTAGAGCTTTTTGGCAAAAAGCATCAACATAGAGTGTACAGGAAAAAAAAAGAGGCATTCAAAGAAAAGAACACGGTCCCTACAGTCAAACATGGCGGAGGTTCCCTGATGTTTTGGGGTTGCTTTGCTGCCTCTGGCACTGGACTGCTTGACCGTGTGCATGGCATTATGAAGTCTGAAGACAACCAACAAATTTTGCAGCATAATGTAGGGCGCAGTGTGAGAAAGCTGGGTCTCCCTCAGAGGTCATGGGTCTTCCAGCAGGACAATGACCCAAAACACACTTCCAAAAGCACTATAAAATGGTTTTAGAGAAAGCACTGGAGACTTCTAAGGTGGCCAGCAATGAGTCCAGACCTGAATCCCATAGAACACCTGTGGAGAGATCTCAAAATGGCAGTTTGGAGAAGGCACCCTTCAAATATCAGGGACCTGGAGCAGTTTGCCAAAGAAGAATGGTCTACAATTCCAGTAGAGCATTGTAAGAAACTCATTGATGGTTACCGGAAGCGGTTGTTCGCAGTTATTTTGGCTAAAGGTTGTGCAACCAAGTATTAGGCTGAGGGTGCCAATACTTTTGTCCGGCCCTTTTTTGGAGTTTTGTGTGAAATGATCAATGATTTAATTTTTGCTTCAGTCTCTTTTGTGTTTTTTCCTTGCAAGCAAATTAAATGAAGTTAATAATACCAAAGAATTTGTGATTGCAATCATTTTCAGGAAGAAACTGAGTATTATCTGACAGAATTGCAGCGGTGCCAATACTTTTGGCCAGCACTGTATGTTCGAAAATGGCACCAATAAAAACGTCAACTCGTCCCGCAAAAAACAAGCCCTCACATGACTGTCGGCAGAAATATGGAAAAATTATAGCTCTCAGAATATGGCGATGCAAAAAATAGTTGTTTTTTTTTAGTGTGTGACAGCAGCCAAGCATAAAAAAAAGATATAAATCTGGTATCGCTGTAATCGAACTGATCTGAAGATTAAAGACATCTAATCACTTATACCGCACAAGGAACGGGGTAAAAAATAAATAAAACCAATTCTTCACCTGCTGTTGATTTGTTCATTCTGCTTCTTCCAAAGATCGCAGTATGGCTCAGTGCATTTACCCTGCGATCTGCACTGAGCACTTACAACAGGGTTTCCGTGTAAATCTGTGAAATACGTGATTCTGACGTCACCTCCAACTGAAGATTCCCTATAATGAGGCAGATGGAGGCACTGTGGACCCGTCTGACCTGTGATCCGGCGGTGTCCGTCTTTTTAGGCGTGCATAAAAAAGCAGTTTGCCACAGTTTTGTGCAACTCTTGATAAGTCGGATACAGCCGAATAGAAACCACACAGAGTCGAGAGTAACTAAGCTGCTTCATTATAGTGAATGGATCCCTCGGGGGTGTCATCCATATCACATCACTCAGAGAATTCGATGGAAACCACGATGCAAGTGCTCAGTGTAGAGCGCAGGATAGATGTGTTCTCAAACATCACGTAAAATGTTCCCAATAATAGCTTCAATTCAATCCACAAAAAAGTCCCCACTCAGGACTATCATCTGTCAATTGTTATACGCTAAAGCAGGAAGACCCAGCAAGACTGGCACCAAACCAGCAAAGGCGCAGCCAGAAGACGCACTTGGCGCAAGCTGCCCAGCTAAGCAAGCCCTTGAGGGCCGTGAATACTCTTCACTCAGCTCCCAGTAAATGGAAGGGGGACCTTGGCAGAGCCCTTCCTAGGTCCACATATCGCCGGTCAGCTGGCGTCTGGTGATGCGGCCGGTGTCTAGTCAAGAACCAGGTGGGTATCTTTGCAATAACCCCTAGTAAGATAGAAGAGGGAAAGAGAAGACGGCTAAGAAAAACACTGAAAAGATAACAACCAATAATGCTAGCATCACACAACACCACAGCACATAGGACCTGCAATAAACAGCAAAGGACTGAGCAGGGAACAGGGTTAAATAGCCCACCCAATGCTGAAGGAAATGGTCATGTGTTAAATACCTGCCAACTATCCCCAGAAAACCACTCCCTGCTACCTTGCATAGCAGAATGGACACAATCCCACCACTGCCTAGTGCCAGACACAGCAGCATCCTGCGTTGCCTGGCATCCGGGAAACACAGTGTACAATGTTCCCCGGGCAGGGAAATTAGTGGGAGACATGGCATCCCGCATCCCCACACATCCTACTACTCCAGAAAGCTCCATAAGATTGGGATGGTTTCCCTGCATACGTAGTAGCTCCGCCTCCATGGTCAGCACAATGGCGGCACCGCAACCGGAGCAGCTCCATTCCCAGATGGGAGCACAGAACCACAATTCCTAACATCAATGGAAATATAGGGACTTCCACCTTACTGGTAGTACAAAGGCTCTGGAAACCTACTATGACTCCCGTTCCCCCCCCCCCCCCAAAAAAAATACTAGGCATTCTGCGCTCCCAAATCCAAATGCCCCTCTCCCTTCTGAGCTCCAGTGTGCCTAAACCACATTTAGCGTTCACATATTTGGTAGGGGCATAATCTCCAAAATGGGGTCACTTGAGGGGGGATTCTTCTCTTCTAGCACTTCGGGTCTCTGCATATGGGGTTCACAAATTATTCTAGGAAAATCTGCACTCCAGGAAGCAAATTGTGCTCCTTCCCCCCACCGTCTCGCCGTGTGGCTAAGCAGTACTGTACAGTCACATATAGGGTCATAGACGGATTATAATGAGGGCAATTTGGGCTTCCGCCCGGGGCCCGTGGCTCCGGGGGCCCCGAGGCTCCGGGGGGCCCCATGAATTGCCCCCATTATAATCTGCAATCTCATGTGTGTTATCACAGGAGCGGGCGCAGCCTCAGGTAGTGATGCTAGGCCCGCCCTGTCGCATGACTTCACGCAGAGCAGGACCCAGCATACACAGCGCGGGCGCGTCTGTTCAACAGCTGTGACTCACGCGCTGACTGGTCTGCCGAAGAGGAGCCGCTCCACGTCCCTCGCTCCTGCGCCTGAGCTGAGTAGCTGAGCAAGCCAGCTTGTCATGATCTTCTATATAGGCTAGCAGTGCTGCAGTTAGCTCCGCCCCATGAGCGCCCTGATTGGTCCACACTAGACCCTGCCTCCTAGTGAGCTGCTGCAGCAGAGATTGTGCCTAGACTGTTCCTGGCCCAGACCAATCACCATCAGGCTCATATGTAAGTGCTGCTGGAGCCAATTGAGTTTCTTTTTTTATGAATTGCAACATATAATGTTACTGTGGGAGTGGAGTGGATGTAAGGGGAATAGGGGGAGCTGATTTGGGGTGGGGGGCACTAGGGGCCTTGTGTACTGAGATTATGTGCAATCTCATGTCATAGCTGCTGTCTGGGGAGGGTGGAGATAGGGAGGTAGGGGCATATTATATTTACAGTTTAGAACTTATAATAAGCCCCTGCCTGATAGTATAACAAGCCCCCCGTACAGTAACTATGGCATGAGCTGCACTGTGTCTAAGGCTATGTGCCCACGATGCAGAAATGCTCCGGATTTTTGCCTGAGCGTTTCTGCATCTGTCTGGCAGAAAAAACGCATGCGGATTGTACATGTGGATTGTGCATGCGGATTGTACATGCGGATTGTACATGCGGATTGTACATGCGGATTGTACATGCGGATTGTACATGCGGATTGTACATGTGGATTGTACATGCGGATTGTACATGCGGATTGTACATGTGGATTGTACATGTGGATTGTACATGCGGATTGTACATGCAGATTGTACATGCGGATTGTACATGCGGATTGTACATGTGGATTGTACATGCGGATTGTACATGCGGATTGTACATGCGGATTGTACATGTGGATTATACATGCGGATTGTACATGCGGATTGTACATGTGGATTGTACATGCAGATTGTACATGTGGATTGTACATGCGGATTGTACATGCGGATTGTACATGTGGATTGTACATGTGGATTGTACATGCGGATTGTACATGCGGATTGTACATGCGGATTGTACATGTGGATTGTACATGTGGATTGTACATGCCGATTGTACATGCAGATTGTACATGCGGATTGTACATGTGGATTGTACATGTGGATTGTACATGCGGATTGTACATGCGGATTGTACATGCGGATTGTACATGTGGATTGTACATGCGGATTGTACATGCGGATTGTACATGCGGATTGTACATGCGGATTGTGCATGCGGATTGTACATGCAGATTGTACATGCGGATTGTACATGTGGATTGTACATGCGGATTGTACATCCGGATTGTACATGCGGTTATCTTGCCAGGGACAAGCGGATGTGAAGCGCTCTTCACATTCATTTCCGCATGCGGGTTGACAAGCGCTTTCCAAGCGATTTTAGCATCACTTGGAAAGTGCTTGACAACTTGATCACACTATATAAATCCATGCAATACAGAGAATGTCTAAAAATAAAAAATAAATCTATACTTACCCTCTGATTGCCCCCGCAGTCTTGCTTCACTTGGTGCTGACTGCCGGCAGATCGCGGTACACTGCACTTAAGGACCTGCCGACATCAGTGTCACATGACTATGACGTTAGCGCAGGTCCTTCAGTCCATCGCGATTTGCCGGCAAGGGAGGAGGAGCGCACCGGGGGCCGTCAGAAGGTAAGTATCATATTTATTTTTTATTTTATTCTTTTTTTTTACAGTTTCTATGGTACCCGGGTCCGGAGGAGAGTCTCCTGTCCTCCACACCCGGGTACCATCCGCACATTAGAACGCATGGAATGCGCATCTACATATACAGTGATGCGTAATCCATGCGTTCTAATGCAAGTCAATGGCGGCGAAAACGCAGCACTTCCGCAAAATAATTGGTAGTGCTGCGTTTTTTTCCGCAATGATAATCTGCAGCGGAAATTTCCGCAGCATGTGCACAGTGGATTATCATTGGGGAACATGGCAGGCCTTATACCATGCATTTTTTAAGCGTTTCTGCAGCGTTTTTGCCGCTGCGGAAATGCTTAAAAAACGCATCGTGGGCACACAGCCTAAAGGGGTTGTCCGGTCTAAATCTACAAGTCTGCTGTGACTCTATGTGGCTACAGACATGTGACTCCTTACATTGCGCACACTGTGAGGATTCACCATTGCCCTTATCGGCGAGTATACGATTTACATGCGCTTGGCCACATTCCAACTGCGTGGCCTCATTCAATACAAGTGTATCGCGGGAGACCGGAAACAGAGTAGGTGGAATGTAGCCAGGTGTTTGCATATCACATACTTGAGGTCACATGACGACCCGCTGCCCACACTGGAGAGTCCTGACAGTGCGCTGTGCATGCAATGTGAGGATTCACAAGTCTGCGGTCATATAGTCACTGCAGACTTGTATCTGAAGACCAGAAAATCCCTCTAATTGTTTCATAATGAGCAGCTTATTATTTGTATAAAGTTATTAAAGGGGTTGTCTGGGCTTGGGATAAAAGTCTGCATGTCACTCTATGTGACTGAAGACTGGTAAATCATGACAGGGTGCGGTGCAACTGCTGTCATGAGTCCCCAGCAACACTTATGTGATCGGGCGGTCATGTGACCACACGTTTGCTATTTGCACATGTCGACTAGATACGTTTGGCTTCTCTCAATAGAAGAGAATTAAGAAAAGCCGAAAGAGTAGTCAACACATGCAAATAGCAAACGTGGCCACATGACCAGCCAATCACATAAGTGATGCTGGGGACTCATGAGCCATTATTACTGTACATGTACACTGTAACTGCGCCCCTGCACTGGCTGAAAACCGGCTTTAAAGGCTCTTTCACACGTCCGTGTTTCCAGTACCTGTGGTGACAGTTTCCACACGTACTGGAGACACTGACACACGCAGACCCATTCAAATCTATGGGTCTTCACACATGTCAGTGTGTTTCAACAGACCGTGTGTCCGTGTGCAAAACACGCTGACATGTTCGTTCTTTGCACACCGCACGGGCCACAAAACATCCCACATTGATGACATCAGTGTGTCATCCGTGTGACACGTACCGGCGCTTGGGAATCAGTGTACAGTTAGCGCTGTCCCCGGATGCTGAACACTGCCCTGATCATGGTTCCCTGCTGGCTCTGCGATCAGCATGAGCAGAGGATAATGTTGACAGTGGTATCTAGCCCCCGCTGTGTCCAGCAAGTGTAAAAGTAAGAATAAAATAAAAAAAAATCCTTATACTCACCTATCTGAAGTTGGAAAATCCAGTGTCCAACGCTGTAATCCATCTGACCGGCAGGCGACCGCACACACCAAGGAGCAGAGCAGAATGACTCGCTGCAGCGAGCGGGACTCTGACCTGCCCTGAGCTCACTGAGTGACAGCGCAGGTCAGGGGTCCGCTCGCTGCAGCAAGTCATTCTGCTCTGCTCCTCGTCGTATACGGTCGCCTGTCGGTCAGATGGATTACAGCGTGAGACAGGTGAGTATAAGGATATTTTTATTTTATTCTTATTTTAACACTTGCTGGACACAGCGGTGGCACAATACAACTCTCAACATTGTCCTCTGCTAGTGCTGATTGCAGCGCAAGTAGGGGACAATGATGAGTGATGCCTCCAGCACCCCATGCTTGGGAACAGCACTAATTGTACCGCTAATTCCCAGGCATCGGTACTTGTGATCCTGATGCGGCACACGGGCAGCACACGGTTGCCACAGGTATTCCACACAGGTACACAGTGACTGGGGTATCTCCAGTACTGTTTTTTCCAATACCGGTAATATCCGGACATGTGAAAGAGCCCTAATGCTGAGCAGCTGTCAGTGTCGGGGTGCAGTTACAACCAGGATCTGTCTCTTGCAGTCGTGGGTGGAACTGAGCTCCGCCAGCTGCTGTTAACTCCTTAAAGAGGTTCTCCACTACTCAAACAACCCCATTTTAGGCCTATTTCAGACGTCAGTGTGTCCAGTACGTGTGCTGACAGTTTCCACACGTACCATAGACACTGACACACGCAGACCCATTCAAATCTATGGGTTTGCGCACATGTCAGTGTGTTTCCACAGACCGTGTGTCCGTGTGATCCACACGCTGACATGTCTGTTTTTGGCCGGCAGCACGGATCACATGGACCCATTCAAGTCAATGATCACATCCGTGTGACACGGACCGGTGCTTGGGAATCAGCAGTACAGTTACCGCTGTTCCTAAGCGCCGGGTGCTGAACACACTGCCCTCATCAAGGTTCCAAGCACCAGCAGGGACAACGATGAGAGTAGTAGTGTCTGCTCCTGCCGTGTCCATCTGTAAATGTAAGAGCTGCAGCGAGTGCCCCCGGAGCTGCGCTCAGTGAGAGCAAGTGGTGTCACGTCAGATTTGTAGAGTTATTTGCACTGCTACATGACTGGCCATTTATGATCTGAAGGGTTTGACAAGGACTCATATGTTTCTTCTTGAATTTTGTTAGTTTTTTTTTTCTGGTCAGATTGTTGAAAAATACTGATGAGATATATATACAGTACAGACCAAAACTTTGGACACACCTTCTCATTTAAAGATTTTTCTGTATTTTCATGACTTTGAAAATTGTACATTCACACTGAAGGCATCAAAACTATGAATTAACACATGTGGAATTATATACTTAACAAAAAAGTGTGAAACAACTGAAAATATGTCTTATATTCTAGGTTCTTCAAAGTAGCCACCTTTTGCTTTGATGACTGCTTTGCACACTCTTGGCATTCTCTTGATGAGCTTCATTACATTACATATTATCTGCTCACCTATAGAGGATAACCCTACAAAAGCCAAAAAATATATCTCATACCCTACCATCATTATATATAAATGTAAAGCAAAGTTGCATATGAAATATAGGGTACTTAGTGAACTATTTTTGATCAAAAAAAGTATACAAGCCGTCCCACCAGCGAAAAGGTGACCCTAAATTGGGACGGTCCTACACTGTCTATATTAAAAACCTTACTGTATATCAAAGTTGAAGTAATGCATATAAAAGGGTAGACAAATAGAACCGGGTCCCAATATCAGACCACCTAAGCCCGTGGTAAGCTACATATATACTAACCAGCTCAACAAGGGGCATGGGGGCATGGCTTTTGTAGGTTTTGCATCTTTTTGCTAGTTCACATTGCTTGTTTTTTTGTCTTGTTTGCATTCTGTGCAAATTAGGGGTGTGGCATGCCCCTTGTTGAGCTGGTTAGTATATATGTGGCTTACCACCGGCTTAGGTGGTCTGATATTGGGACCCGGTTCTATTTGTCTACCCTTTTATATGCATTACTTCAACTTTGATATACAGTAAGGTTTTTAATATAGACAGTGTAGGACCGTCCCAATTTAGGGTCACCTTGTCGCTGGTGGGACGGCTTGTATACTTTTTTTGATCAAAAATAGTTCACTAAGTACCCTATATTTCATATGCAACTTTGCTTTACATTTATATATAATGATGGTAGGGTATGAGATATATTTTTTGGCTTTTGTAGGTTTTGCTTCTTTTTGCTAGTGTGAACATGCTCCTATTTCTTGCATGTGTACCATCTTAGACCTCAGTTCACATTGCTTGTTTTTTTTTCACCTATAGAGGATGCCTGGTCAGGTAAAGTAGTGGTCGGGCTAAATAGGGAAGGTCGACGTGGAGCGGGGGCGCCATACTGAACCTAGGGTGCCAACCTCCGCTGAATTGTGAAGGGCAAAACTAGTCCTTATCTCCCCTCATTTCTGCTCTTTTTTTAAATCACTGTTTTTCTCTGCAAATGTGTGTGCATTTCTGTCTTCATGTATTGGGGTTTTAAATTAACTAATTAATGAAATAATTTTTTATGGTCTTTTTTTGTTATGGTTTACAAGAATAAGGGCCCTGGTTGATCGCTTTGGTTGTTGATTGAGGGGGCTCATACTGTATATAGGGGGATGTCAGCATAGTTAATTGTGCTCAATATTAAGTCATACAATTAATATAAAAAAATCATTATAATATTGGGCAAAATTAATTTCAGTCTATTCGTTCAGCCTCCACAACAGTCACTGTCTATCACCACTGCTCTATTATGTATAGTGCTGTGTTATGTATAGTGCTGTACATAAGGGAAAAATTTGTGCGGTGCGCTATGTACGCCACTATCTCCATGTCATTTTTCATCTACATATGTGCACCAGAGCACCTGTGTGTTACATGACCTATCACATGATCAATCAAAGGGGATCATGTGACATGTCAAGTGACACATCGGGTAACTGGGGGGGCCCCACACCTTCTAAACTGCCCGGGGCCATGGCTACTCTTAATCCACCCCTGATGCTGACACTAGATCTATACTTCAGATAGCTGAAAGCTCTTGAAACTGAAGCATAGGAGGAAATTCATTGGAAATAATATGATAAAATAGTAGATGCTATTGTTTTTTTGCCAGTAGTGTCAGATGTGGAGAATATGAAATGCCTTGCAGGTTTAGTATCTGAATCACTTGCTAATAGATAGATTCTGGCAATAATGTTCTATTAGGGACTAGTTATGTAACTATTAGATATAATCATTATAGTGGCTACAATGGTGGATCTTCACTTTACCATATGGAACTTTCCTTCCTATGTACAAAGTGTCACTGTTATATAAGGAGTACAATAACCGCGGCTCTGACTGTGCACTGAGTAAGGAATGTAAATCCAGGTATTTCAGGTTTGTAGATTGTAATGAAGTGCAGTGTAACCTCCTGTCCCACAACAGCACACACAATGTAATGAATGTGAATACAGGGATGGAATGTACAACTAATCCATGTAGCACATTGGTCAACCATTTACAAAACAAATGATAGCACAAAATCCACATTAGGAAACACCATCCAGCTCACCTTTTATTCCTCTTCAGGTCATTAACATGTGTATGGTTGGTCACATCCCTGTTTCACTGACTTCAGGCATGTTTATGGAGCTGCAAATACAATTATAAGTTGGATGAATGGTGATGCTAGATGGCTGTGAGGTATCTCAGATACATGTAATCATCAGACATATTTTAAGGGGTATTTGCACTGCAAGACAATTGCATATCTCCCAACTTTTGAAGAATAGAAAGAGAGACTGATGATGCTGCGCACGTAGCGGCAAATTTTCCCTATGCCCCTGGCCGCACCCCAATTCATGCCCATTTACCATTTCTTCCTACCCTGGCAGGAGGAGTTGTCAGAGGGGCAGTGGCAGTGAGCGACATTCTGCAGACGCCAGGGCGTAGACCCAAATCCAGGACTGTCCGTTGTATCCGGGACAGTTGAGACTAGAGATGAGCGGATGGATTCCCGGGTCTCTGGTCTAGCGTCCAGGACAGTGCTACCTGGCGACTGCAAATCTCTTACCTCTCAGCGTCACCGGCATTAGCTTCTGATTAGCCAAGGCTGGAGCAACGTCATCTGTGCGTTCTGCTCATCTCTAGTTGGGACCTGTGGATTATTTTTTGTTCCTTCATTCACAGTCGGAGCCGCCAGAACTTTCTCATCTTTATGTAGCTTCACTATACGACATCTAGCTTTTTTTGTGTCTGTAAGTCCATGTTCACACGTTGCAGAAATACTGTGTTTTTGTTTTCTACAGATGTCCGCACCAAACTACACAATGACAATCTCCACTCCCTTCTTTGATGCGTTTTTTGTGCAGATATGAAGCTGCGTTTTGAGGCTATGTGCGCATGATCAGGATTTGAAGCTGAAATTTCCTGAGTGTTTCTGCATCTCCTTGGCTGGAAAAAACGCACGGTTTTGCCGCGATTTTGATGCTTTTTTTCAAGCGTTTTTGTACATCAATGAATACTTTTTAGAGCTAAATAAAGTGATTTGGTGGGACATTACTTAACCCTTGGATTACCATCAGAACTGGGGTGAGTATATTGGTTAATTTGAATGATTAAAGAATGTGTCTATTGTATTTCAAATAAAGTGTTTACTCTGTGTCTGTGTGTTTATTAAACTCTACTTTACTTCAATTAGGTTTGGTCATGAAGGTCTGATTGACATCTTGTCATCACCAAACAAAAGAACTAGGTGTCTGCTGATCCCATATACCCAATCCTCATTAGCATTTCTATTCACGTAATTTATGCGGCAGCTGCTATTTTAGCCTGGGAAGGTGCCATTTGCAAATATAGTCCCTGGCCATTATTAACAGCTCACAGCTGTTCCTTTAGCCGCTATGTCCCCCCTCCCCCCCGATCAGCACTCAGCAGCGCTTTGGATGCAGCATATTTTTGTTGCATCCAAAATGTGGTGTTCCAATGCCGCACTTTTGTTGTCAGTACATGTGAATCCACCGCATATAATGACACTTCAATTGGTCAAAATCTGCAGCCTAGACTAGCGTGTTCGCTACAGAAATTGACATGCTGCGGGTGAGTTTGGGTACGTGGCCAAGGTCAGAAGCTGCTGCAGGTTTGACGCTGCGTGTTTATATAGGGTCAAACCCTCAGCATCCAGATGTTACAGCATAGTGGATGGGATCTCTAGAAATCCCATGTCCACTATGCGTGCATCTGAGGCTGCGGATCACCCGTGGACACTGACATGCCGCATGTCTTTGAGGACCGCATGTACAATTCTCTTGCGGAGTCGCTAGTGTGTCCAACAGAAATTTGACCACTAGAAAGTATTGAATGCTGTTAATCCGCATGGTTCAGTGAACACATGTAAATTTACCTGCGTTCAATAGAATGCAACGTTTTGGACGCAGCAAAAAAAGGGGTCCAAAGCGCTGCTACACCCAGATCGTGGGCAGAGCCTAAAATTAAATAACAAAATGGCGTGGGCTCCCGTGTCATTTTTATAACCAGCAGAGGTAAAGCCGACCGCTGGGGGCTGACATTTGTAGCCGCGGAAGGGGCCATTAGCCAACAATGTTCCCTGGCTATTAATATCAGCCCACAGCTGTTTGTTTAGCCTTTACTGGCTAGATTACAGGGAGAACCGAGAAAATTTTTTTACGTGGGGTCCCCCTATAAAATCTAACCAGTAAAGGCTAAACAGTCAGCTGCAGGCTGATATTTGTTAGAACTCTCCTGTTAGGTTTTTTCTAGTTTGCTAGTCACATGACCATTTTTGCCTATTTAATCCGGCTCCGCCCTCCTGGCCTTGCTGGACTTCATTGTATTTACTACTCTTGAGCTAGCTTGGTGCTCTGTTACCGTTCTCTGTTAGTTTTGCTAGGTCTTCGGACCTCTATGTTCTTTGTTGTGTGTTTGTCTTTGACTGCTACAATTTCTGCTAGGAGGTGTCCAACTTTATCCCAGTCCCTAGTTCTTGTAGGGATCCCTCCCTTGCATCTATAGGTCTTCGTACAGACTAGCCGAGGACTTTAGCGGGTCTGATCGCAGGATCAGGTTCCCCGTTACATCGTAGGGTTCCAGTTTAGTTCTATTATAGGGACAGATCTCCTGTCTTTCCTTAGTGCTTGTAGCAGATCATAACAGTAAGTCCAGCCTAAAAAAATTCTCTAAGGAAAGACCTCCAGTTTCCATCATGGTCTCGGTTCAAGATTTGGCTCAACGCTTGCAGGGACTCTCTCTGGAGGTGGCCGAGCTCCAACAACACGTGAGTAGCTGTTCTGGAGCACATTTGGTAGAGCCACAGGTACGTCTGCCTGATCTATTTTTTGGTGAACAACAAGATTTTTTTTCTTTTAAAAATGCTTGTTTATTGTATTTTCGTTTAATACCCGGATTCTCTGGTGATGAATCACAGCGCATAGGGTTCATAATGTCACTTTTGCGCAAGGATCCTCAGGGATGGGCTTTTTCTCTCCAACCTAGTGATCCGTGCTTTAGATCAGTGGATAGTTTTTTTTCTGCTTTGGGTTTGTTGTACGATGATCCTGATCATGTCTCATCTGCTGAGTCTGAATTGAGACGTTTGAGGCAGGGATCAGGTAATGTGGAAAAGTATTGTTCTCACTTCCGTCGGTGGTCTGCCCAGGTGGGGTGGAACGATTCAGCTTTGAAAAGTTTGTTTCTTGCGGGGCTAGGTGAAAAGGTTAAAGATTTGCTGATTGCTTA
The DNA here is from genome assembly GCF_046119375.1 of Phyllobates terribilis. Lineage (NCBI taxonomy): Eukaryota > Metazoa > Chordata > Amphibia > Anura > Dendrobatidae > Phyllobates > Phyllobates terribilis. The sequence continues at coordinate 700,199,662 of NW_027362761.1, forward strand.
TCCCACACCTGGAAACTTGCAGGAGGCTATGCAATTAGCTATACGGGTGGACAGGAGACTGCGTGCAAGGGTTAATGAGAGCAAATCCTCTGCTATGTCAGCTCCGAGTCTTGAGAGGGTCTGTGCTGACAAAGGAGAGCCGATGGAGATTGGGGCGATGACACCCCGCTCTCAGGAAAAAGACCGCAGGCTTTCTGAAGGTTTGTGCTTCTATTGCGGAAATTCTGGTCATTTTATTAAGAACTGTGTGCTTCGTATGAACAAAGAAAAAAAAATGTTCAGTTACGCCCGTATTGCCTGTTTAAATACAAAGGGAGTATTCCTATCTGCTACTACTGCTGCTCAGGATGAATTAATTGAATTTTGGGTATTTGTGGATTGTGGTTCTACTCTGAATGTGATTGATGGGGGATTCTTGGAAAAACTTACATTAAAACCTAAACCTTTGTCATCCCCTATTGCTGTGGTTTCTGTTGATGGCTCTCCCTTGAAGAGTGTTACTCACAAGGTCTGTGAGTTTCCCCTCACTATTAATGGTGTTCATCAAGAGAATTTGGATTTGGTAGTATTGAATAATTTGCCTTCTCCAGTAATATTGGGGTTGCCCTGGTTAAAATTGCATAATCCTGTACTGGATTGGTCTACCAATGAAATTAAGTCCTGGAGGCCTAAATGTTATGACAAGTGTTGTAACGGACATATTGCTGCGGTGGAAAAAGGGGAATTACCTGTACCTATTCAGGATTTTTGGAGAGTTTTTTTCTGAGGAGGAGTCACAAATTTTGCCTCCCCATAGAGACTATGATTGTACCATTGAATTTGTTCCTGGAGCGACTCTTCCTAAAAGTCGTTTATTTAATCTTACTATTCCTGAGAGAAAGGCTTTGGAGGAATACATACAGACAAGCTTGGTCGCCGGTCACATTAGGCCTTCCAAGTCTCCTGTGGCTGTTGGATTTTTTTTTTGTTAAAAAAAAAGATGGCGGTTTACGTCCTTGTCTGGACTTTCGTGAGATTAATAAAATTACTGTACGCAATCCTTACCCACTGCCATTGATTCCTGATTTGTTTAACCAGTTAGTGGGGGCCAAGTGGTTCTCTAAAATTGATCTCCGGGGGGCATACAATTTGTTGCGCATGAAGGAGGGTGATGAATGGAAGACTGCTTTTAACACTCCTGTGGGTCATTTTGAGAATCTGGTTATGCCTTTTGGTCTTACCAATGCTCCAGCATTTTTTCAGAATCTTATTAATGACATCCTTAGACCTTTGATCGGCAAAAGTGTGGTTGTGTATTTGGATGACTTTCTGATTTATTCGCCTGATCTGGAGTCTCATTGGCGGAGCGTACGTGAGGTTTTACAGTTATTAATGGACAATTCGCTTTTTGCTAAGCTAGAGAAATGTGAGTTCGCTGTACAGAGAATTAGTTTTTTGGGCTACATTATCTCCAGCGAGGGCTTTGAGATGGACCCTGTGAAGGTTCAGGCGGTTCAGGAATGGCCTAGGCCTATTGGTTTGAAATCGATACAGAGGTTTTTGGGTTTCGCCAATTATTACAGAAAATTCATAAAAAAAAATTCTATTATTGTCAAACCGCTGACCGATCTCACTAGGAAAGGTGCTAATGCGGTTCAGTGGACTTCTGAGGCCATTGAAGCTTTTGTGTTTCTAAAGGAGAGGTTCACCTCTGCTCCCATGACCATTTTTGCCTATTTAATCCGGCTCCGCCCTCCTGGCCTTGCTGGACTTCACTGTATTTACTACTCTTGAGCTAGCTTGGTGCTCTGTTACCGTTCTCTGTTAGTTTTGCTATGTCTTCGGACCTCTATGTTCTTTGTTGTGTGTTTGTCTTTGACTGCTACAATTTTTGCTAGGAGGTGTCCAACTTTATCCCAGTCCCTAGTTCTTGTAGGGATCCCTCCCTTGCATCTATAGGTCTTCGTACAGACTAGCCGAGGACTTTAGCGGGTCTGATCGCAGGATCAGGTTCCCCGTTACATCGTAGGGATCCAGTTTAGTTCTATTGTAGGGACAGATCTCCTGTCTTTCCTTAGTGCTTGTAGCAGATCATAACAATATTAATAACCAGGGAAGGGGCCATGGATACTAGCCCCCTCCGTGGCTATTAATATCACCCCTCAGCAGTCCCAGAAATGGTGCATCCATAAGATGCGCCAAATCTGGCGCTTAGCCTCCGCTCTTCCCTCTGCCCTGTAACGGTTGCGAGTTGGGTAATGGGGTTGGGGTTCACGTCAGCCTTGTATTGACGGCTGACGTGAAGCCCAAGTTAGTAATGGAGGACGTCTATAAGACACCCTCATTACGAACCGAATAGTAAAATGGTCGCCACTTTTTCAATAAAAGACACGGCCAGAATAAATTATTTTAATGAAATAAAAAACACGGTTCTACAATTTGTTTTATTACACTCCGTCCGGGAAGCCATCGATGTTCTGAAAAAAACGTAAAATAACAAACAACCATATCCCTCACCTGTCCGTCGTCAATGACGCAGATCACGATCACCGCCAACGAGTGTACCACGACGATCCGTGTCACTTCTACAGCAGTTCCATCAGCCATCACTGATGTCACAGCTGTAGAATACAGCAGTGTATACTGACAGGGGTGTAAAATCACGAGTCAGTATACAGGCTGCAGGATGTCACTGGGGTTCATCAGCTGATGAGCCCCGGTGAGCTAACCACCAACACCCAGGGGAGGTCACGTGACCGATCAGCTGATCGCTGACGACACCGCAGGGCCTGGCAGTTCAGTATACTGCGGGGAGCGAGCCCGCTCCCTGCAGTATACCGCTGGCCGCAGCGCATCACCGCCAAGGACCAGGAGGACACCGGGGGCCGCCGGACAGGTGAGTATGAGTTTTTTTTTATTTCTTTTTTTTTACCGCGGGCACGCAGGCTGGGAGGAACAGACTACTGCTCCTCCCAGCCATGCCGCTCTCTCTGTTATCAGCGGGAACGGCGGTCGGATGAGAGGAGTTGTAGTCCTACTCTCCCGACTTGGGTACCACCCGCAGCACGTTTCCGCCGTGAATTCGCGGCCATTGGCTTTAATTGAAACGCAGCAAATACACAAGTAGAGATATTATACCTGCGGGTTTGCTGCGATTCAATGCAAGTCAATGTGCGCAAATTTGTGGCGGAAACACCCAATGGTCGTGCTGCGGTTTTTAACGCAATGCGAATCCGGAGCGGAAATTTCCGCATCGTGTGCACTGCACAGCTCATCCGGATTACCATTGTTATACCTAGCCGACCTATTAACAAGCATTTTCGCAGCGTTTCTGTGGCAATAAAACCGCCGCGAAAATGCATCAAAAATGCTTTGTGTGCACACAGTATTAGGCAGTAAGTGGTCATGGCACGTGTAAGGCGTTTCCAGAGTGCAGTGGTTAGTACATACCAAATATGGTTTAGAAGGGGTTGTCCCCTAACGGGAAATCTTGGTCTCTGGCTGCAGTTTATTAAAGAAAACAAAACATAAGTGCTTTAGTCACTATCCTCAGGTCCAGCGCTGTGTATATGGCGCTGCTCTCAGTGTCAGCATTGGATGCGGTGCTAACGCATTGTCCACAGTGCGACATTATCCAATCAGTGAGCTCATCAGCTGCTCTTAGACAGAACGCGTCCTTCAGAGTCGCTCAGCTGACTGGATGACGCACTGTTGACATGACATTAACAGCGATGGACCTAGGGATAGTGAGTAGGCCACTTTTTTTTGTAGCAAATTGCAGCTGGGAACTAAAATTTTTCGAAAGGGGGCAACTCCTTTAAGGATAGACAACTGGTGAACTGGCAAAGAGGGTTCATGTGCACACAAGGCTCATTGAGGTGCATGGAATCAAATGCTCGTCCCCTCAGAAGAGCTGCTTTAGTACAATTTCTACGTTTTACTGGCTGTAACAGAAGGTGCCAGAACACACACAGTACATCGCAGTTTGCTACACATGGGGCTGTCTAGCCGCAGCCTGTCAAGAATGCCGTTGCTAACACCTGTCCATCACCTAAACTACCTAGATTGGTCATGTGAACATTAGAGGTCAACCACAGAGCAATTTAAAGAAGGTGGTCTAGCCTGACCATAATGTTTTCTTCTTCATTGTGTGGATAGCAGGGGGGTGTCAAGTACCTGGGGAAAAAATGCACTATAGGAAGAATGCAAGTCACTCGAGGAAGTGTGATGACCTGGGCTATGTTCTCCTGGGAAACCTGGGTTCTGGCATTCATGTGGATGTTACTTTTTCATGTACCACCTACATAACATTATTACAGACCAAGTTCATGGCAATGGTATAACTTGAAGGGGTTATCCACTATCGGACAGCACCTTGGTAAATACTAAATCTCCAGTGTAAAATAAAAATAACAGGTACTCACCTCCCTCTCCAGCGCTATTCTAGCAATGTTGGTGCCAAGTCTCCCAGCACTTGCATGACATTGTTACTTCACATAAGCTCTGCAGACAATCAGTGGCTGCTAGTGGGCAGCGGGAGTCCTCCAATCACTGTGGATGTCCAAGGTTCGTCCAAAGAAAGTGTGAGCAAAGCTGCCCGTTAGCAACCACTGATTGGCTGCAATGCCCACACTGCATAAAAATGTTACACCAACCTCAGGAGACCTAGTGCCAACATCGCCTGAAAAGCAGCAAAGTGTTTTTATTTTACACTGCTGCATACACAGTGGGGGGAATAATTATTTGATCCCTTGCTGTTTTTATAAGTTTGCTCACTGACAAAGACATGAACAGTCTATAATTTTAAGGGTAGGTTAATTTTAACCTTGAGAGATAGAATATCCCCCCAAAAAATCTAGAAAATCACATTGTATGAATTAAATACTTTAATTTGCATTTTGCTGTGAGAAATAAGCATTTGATTCCTCTGGCAAACAACACTTAATACTTGGTGGCAAAACCCTTGTTGGCAAGCACAGCAGTCAGACTTTTTTGTAGTTGATGATGAGGGTTGCGCACATGTCAGGAGGAATTTTGGTCCACTCCTCTTTCCAGATCATCTCTAAATCATTCAGATTTTGAGGCTGGGAAAAATGCAGGGAAAAATGCAATGTCCTACATCTGGGCAATAAAAATGAAAAAAGCATATACAGAATGGGAGGAATAGAGCTAAGCAACAGTACATGTGAAAAAGACTTAGGTATACTAATAGATCAGACTGAACATGAGTCAACAGTGTGATGCAGTAGCAAAAAATACCAAATACAATTCTGGGATGTATTAACAGAAGCATACAGTTTAGATCACGTGAAGTCATTATCGCACGTTACTCCTCTTTGGTCAGACCTCATCTGGAATACTGTGTCCAGTTTTGGGCAACACATTTTAAAAAAGACATCAACAAACTGGAGCAAGTTCAGAGAAGAGCGACCAGAATGGTGACCGGTCTGCAAACCATGTTGCAGAATTTGGGAATGTTTAGCTTGCAAAAAAGAAGACTGAGAGGAGACTTAATAGCTGTCTACAAATATCTCAAGGGCTGTCACATTGTAGAAGGATCATCTTTATTCTCGTTTGCACAAGGAAAGACTAGAAGCAATGGGATGAAACACAGATTAGATATTAGAAAAAACTTTTTGACAGGGTGATCAATGAGTGGAACAAGCTGCCATGAGAGGTGGTGAGTTCCCCTTCAATGGACGTCTTCAAACAGAAGCTGGACAGACATCTGTCTGAGATGATTTAGTGAATCCTGCTTTGAGCAGGGGGTTGGACCAGATGACCCAGGAGGTCCCTTCCAACTCCACCATTCTATGATTCTATGCTGTCGCTTGGCAACTCAGAGCTTCAACTCCCTCCATAAGTTTTCTATGGGATTAAGGTCTGGAGACTGGCTAGGCCACTCCATGACCTTCCTGTGCTTCTTTTTGAGCCACTCCTTTGTTGCCTTGGCTGTATGTTTTGGGTCATTGTCTTGCTGGAAGACCCAGCCACGACCCATCTTCACTGCGATGCTCTTACTGAGGAAAGGAGGTTGTTGGCCAAAATCTCACGATACATGACCCCATCCATCTTCCCTTCAGTACGGTGTAGTTGTCATGTCTCCTTTGCAGAAAAGCACCCCAAAGTATAATGTTTTCCCCACCATGCTTCACGGTTGAGACGATGTTCTTAGGGTTGTACTCATCCTTCATCCTCCAAACATGGCGAGTTGAGTTAATGCCAAAGAGCTAAATTTTTGTCTCATCTGACCACGGTACCTTCTCCCAAAAACTCACAGAATCAGCCAGGTGTTCATTGGCAAACTTCAGACGGGCCAGCACATGTGCCTTCTTGATCAGGGGGACCTTGCGGGCACTGCAGGATTTTAAACCTTTAAGGCGTAATGTGTTATTAATGGTTTTCTTGATGACTGTGGTCCCAGCTGCCTTGAGGTCATTAACAAGTTCCCCCTGTGTAGGTTTGGGCTGATCTCTCACCTTCCTCATGATCAAGGATACCCCCACGAGGTGACATTTTGCATGGTGCCCCAGATCGATGTCGATTGACAGTCATTTTGTATTTCTTCCATTTTCTTACTATTGCAATTGCCTCCTTCTCACCCAGCGTCTTACTTATCGTTTTGTAGCCCATTCCAGCTTTGTACAGGTCTATGATCTTGTCCCTGACATCCTTAGAAAGCTCTTTGGTCTTGCTCATGTTGTAGAGGTTAGAGTCTGACTGATTAATTGAGTTTGTGGACAGAAGTCTTTTATACAGTGGGTACGGAAAGTATTCACACCCCTTTAAATTTTTCACTTTGTTTTATTACAGCCATTTGGTAAATAATAAAAAGTTATTTTTTTCTCATTAAAGTACACTCTGCACCCCATCTTGACTGAAAAAAAAACAGAAATGTAGAAATTTTTGCAAATTTATTAAAAAGAAACAACTGAAATATCACATGGTCATAAGTATTCAGACCCTTTGCTCAGACACTCATATTTAAGTCACATGCTGTCCATTTCCTTGTGATCCTCCTTGAGATGGTTCTACTCCTTCATTGGAGTCCAGCTGTGTTTAATTAAACTGATAGGACTTGATTTGGAAAGGCACACACCTGTCTATATAACACCTCACAGCTCACAGGCATGTCAGACCAAATGAGAATCATGAGCTCAAAGGAACAGCCCAAGGAGCTCAGAGACAGAATTGTGGCAAGGCACAGATCTGGCCAAGGTTGCGAAAGAATTTCTGCATTACTCAAGGTTCCTAAGAGCACAGTGGCCTCCATAATCCTTAAATGGAAAAAGTTTGGGACTACCAGAAGTCTTCCTAGACCTGGCTGTCCAGCCAAACTGAGCAAACGCGGGAGAAGAGCCTTGGTGAGAGAGGTAAAGAAGAACTCCAAGATCACTGTGGCTGAGCTCCAGAGATGCAGTAGGGAGATGGGAAAAAGTTCCACAAAGTCAACTATCACTGCACACCTCCACCAGTCGGGCCTTTATGGCAGTGACCTGATAGAAGCCTCTCCTCAGTGCAAGACACATGAAAGCCTGCATAGAGTTTGCTCGAAAACACATGAAGGACTCCCAGACTATGAGCAATAAGATTTTCTGGTCTGATGAGACGAAGATAGAACTTTTTGGTGATAATTCTAAGCGGTATGTGTGGAGAAAACCAGGCACTGCTCATCACCTGTCACCAAGTACAGAGATATCCTGGATGAAAACCTCTTCCAGAGTGCTCTGGACCTCAGACTTGGCCAAAGGTTCACCTTCCAACAAGACAATGACCCTAAGCACACAGCTAAAATAACAAGGAGTGGCTTCAGAACAAATCTGTGACCATTCTTGACTGGCCCAGCCAGAGCCCTGACCTATGCTCAATTGAGCATCTCTAGAGAGACCTGAAAATGGCTGTCCACCAACGTTCACCATCCAACCTGACGGAACTGGAGAGGATCTGCAAGGAAGAATGGCATAGGATCCCCAAATCCAGGTGTGAAAAACTTGTTGATCATTTCCCAAGAAGACTCATGGCTGTACTAGCTGTAAAGGGTGCTTCTACTCAATACTGAGCAAAGGGTCTGAATACGTATGACCATGTGATATTTTCAGTTTTTTAATAAATTTGCAAAAATCTCTACATTTGTTTTTTTTGCAGTCAAGATGGGGTGTAGAGTGTACTTTAATGAGAAAGAAAAAAATGAACTTTTTAGAACTGACCAAATGGCTGCACTGAAACAAAGAGTGAAACATTTAAAGGGGTCTAAATACTTTCCGTACCCACTGTACAGGTGACTATGTAAGACAGCTGTCTTTAATGCAGGTAACAAATTGATTAGGAGCGTCTAACTGGTCTGTAGGAGCCAGAACTCATAATGGTTTGTAGGGGATCAAATATTTATTTCTCACTGAAAAATGAAAACAAAATGTATCTAACTTATACAATGTGATTTTCTTGATTTTTTTTTGGGGGGGGGGGGGGGGATATTCTATCTCTCAATGTTAAAATTAACCTACCCTCAACATTATAGACTGTTCATGTCTTTGTCAGTGGGTAAACTTACAAAAACAGCAAGGGATGAAATACTTATTTCCCCGACTGTATTATATAAAAAGGTGTTGTCCAGGTAGAGGACCCTATTGAGGAACTTTCAGATGCTGTTCACTACAAGAAATGTACCGTAGTAAGGGACTGTCGGCTGCCATGCAACACCAAAAGAAATGCAACCTAGACGGGGACTTTCAGCTGCTGTGCACTTCCACAAGAAATGATCCCTAGTCATGGGGCTTTCAGCTGCTGTGCACTTCTCCTACACAAAATGTTCCCCACACAGGGACTAGAGTACATTTCTGACACAATATAGTTGCTCAAATTATGATGAATTTGTCAGCCATGTTTGGCCTTATCCCCTCCCAGATAAGTAATTTCTCCATCTCCTCCATGGCCTGACTCCGCGTATATTGGTCTGCACTGAGATGACATCCGAGTGCAGTTCGATGTTTCACAGGCACCCATAGACTTGTACGAGTGCAAGTGAAACGAGTCTTGCTGCAAATCGCAGCATTGTTCTCTCATGCCGAATCGGCATGAGAAAATTATCGCTGATCTGAGCTGCTCCATAAAATAACACGAAGCCGAGTGCTAGCGATGTTTTATCACATAGCGCTCAGCTGTATTGTACGGTATCGTGACTCCGGCCTAAGGGGCACAATTGGCACCTACACATAGCTGTAATCTGGAGAACACTGCTGCCCCTCAGTATTGCTTCCCCCCTGTTATTGTGGTGCTGGGTTTTTGGGGTGTAACTTTCACTGTAAGGATTCTGTACTGACAATTTGGAAGGGATTGGATCCGTGCACCAGCTGGCACTCAGGATGCATACTATTTGTTTATTAACCATGTGTAATTCTGTGACACTCGACAACCATGCCAGAAGTGAAGAAGCTCCTCACACGGCGGCACAGGGAAGCTCCATACAGCGGCGCAGGGAAGCTCCATACAGCGGCGCAGGGAAGCTCCATACAGCGGCGCAGGGAAGCTCCATACAGCGGCGCAGGGAAGCTCCATACAGCGGCGCAGGGAAGCTCCATACAGCGGCGCAGGGAAGCTCCATACAGCGGCGCAGGGAAGCTCCATACAGCGGCGCAGGGAAGCTCCATACAGCGGCGCAGTGAAGCTCCATACAGCGGCGCAGTGAAGCTTCATACAGCGGCGGCGCAGGGAAGCTCCATACAGCGGCGCAGTGAAGCTCCATACAGCGGCGCAGTGAAGCTTCATACAGCGGCGGCGCAGGGAAGCTTCATACAGCGGCGGCGCAGGGAAGCTCCATACAGCGGCGCAGTGAAGCTCCATACAACGGCGGTGCAGGGAAGCTCCATACAGCGGCGCAGTGAAGCTCCATACAGCGGCGGCGCAGGGAAGCTCCATACAGCGGCGCAGGGAAGCTCCATACAGCAGCGGCGCAGGGAAGCTCCATACAACGGCGCAGTGAAGCTCCATACAGCGGCGGCGCAGGGAAGCTCCATACAGCGGCGGCGCAGTGAAGCTTCATACAGCGGCGGCGCAGGGAAGCTCCATACAGCGGCGCAGTGAAGCTCCATACAACGGCGGCGCAGGGAAGCTCCATACAGCGGCGCAGTGAAGCTCCATACAGCGGCGCAGTGAAGCTCCATACAGCGGCGGCGCAGGGAAGCTCCATACAGCGGCGGCGCAGGGAAGCTCCATACAACGGCGGCGCAGGGAAGCTCCATACAGCGGCGGCGCAGTGAAGCTCCATACAGCTGCGCAGTGAAGCTCCATACACCGGCGCAGTGAAGCTCCATACAGCGGCGGCGCAGGGAAGCTCCATACAGCGGCGCAGGGAAGCTCCATACAACGGCGGCGCAGGGAAGCTCCATACAGCGGCGCAGTGAAGCTCCATACAGCGGCGCAGTGAAGCTCCATACAGCGGCGGCGCAGGGAAGCTCCATACAGCGGCGGCGCAGTGAAGCTCCATACAGCGGCGCAGGGAAGCTCCATACAGCGGCGGCGCAGGGAAGCTCCATACAACGGCGCAGTGAAGCTCCATACAGCGGCGGCGCAGGGAAGCTCCATACAGCGGCGGCGCAGTGAAGCTCCATACAGCGGCGCAGTGAAGCTTCATACAGCGGCGGCGCAGGGAAGCTCCATACAACGGCGCAGTGAAGCTCCATACAGCGGCGGCGCAGGGAAGCTCCATACAACGGCGCAGTGAAGCTCCATACAGCGGCGGCGCAGGGAAGCTCCATACAGCGGCGGCGCAGTGAAGCTCCATACAGCGGCGCAGTGAAGCTTCATACAGCGGCGGCGCAGGGAAGCTCCATACAGCGGCGGCGCAGTGAAGCTCCATACAGCAGCGGCGCAGGGAAGCTCCATACAGCGGCGGCGCAGGGAAGCTCCATACAGCGGCGCAGGGAAGCTCCATACAACGGCGCAGTGAAGCTCCATACAGCGGCGGCGCAGGGAAGCTCCATACAGCGGCGGCGCAGGGAAGCTCCATACAGCGGCGCAGGGAAGCTCCATACAGCGGCGGCGCAGGGAAGCTCCATACAGCGGCGGCGCAGTGAAGCTCCATACAGCTGCGCAGTGAAGCTCCATACAGCGGCGCACTGAAGCTCCATACAGCGGCGGCGCAGGGAAGCTCCATACAGCTGCGCAGTGAAGCTCCATACAGCGGCGCACTGAAGCTCCATACAGCGGCGGCGCAGGGAAGCTCCATACAGCTGCGCACTGAAGCTCCATACAGCGGCGGCGCAGTGAAGCTCCATACAGCGGCGCAGTGAAGCTCCATACAGCGGCGCAGTGAAGCTCCATACAACGGCGCACTGAAGCTCCATACAGCGGCGGCGCAGTGAAGCTCCATACAGCGGCGCAGGGAAGCTCCATACAGCGGCGGCGCAGTGAAGCTCCATACAGCGGCGCAGTGAAGCTCCATACGGCGGCGCACTGAAGCTCCATACAGCGGCGGCGCAGGGAAGCTCCATACAGCGGCGCAGGGAAGCTCCATACAGCGGCGCAGGGAAGCTCCATACAGCGGCGGCGCAGGGAAGCTCCATACAACGGCGGCGGCGCAGTGAAGCTCCATACAGCGGCGGCGCAGGGAATCTCCATACAGCGGCGCAGTGAAGCTCCATACAGCGGCGGCGCAGGGAAGCTCCATACAGCGGCGGCGCAGTGAAGCTCCATACAGCGGCGCAGTGAAGCTCCATACAGCGGCGCACTGAAGCTCCATACAGCGGCGCACTGAAGCTCCATACAGCGGCGGCGCAGGGAAGCTCCATACAGCTGCGCAGTGAAGCTCCATACAGCAGCGCACTGAAGCTCCATACAGCTGCGCACTGAAGCTCCATACAGCGGCGGCGCAGTGAAGCTCCATACAGCTGCGCAGTGAAGCTCCATACAGCGGCGCAGTGAAGCTCCATACAGCGGCGCACTGAAGCTCCATACAGCGGCGGCGCAGTGAAGCTCCATACAGCGGCGCAGGGAAGCTCCATACAGCGGCGCAGGGAAGCTCCATACAGCGGCGGCGCAGTGAAGCTCCATACAGCGGCGCAGTGAAGCTCCATACAGCGGCGCAGTGAAGCTCCATACAGCGGCGCACTGAAGCTCCATACAGCGGCGGCGCAGTGAAGCTCCATACAGCGGCGGCGCAGTGAAGCTCCATACAGCGGCGCAGGGAAGCTCCATACAGCGGCGCAGGGAAGCTCCATACAACGGCGGCGCAGGGAAGCTCCATACAACGGCGGCGCAGGGAAGCTCCATACAGCGGCGGCGCAGGGAAGCTCCATACAGCGGCGGCGCAGGGAAGCTCCATACAGCGGCGGCGCAGGGAAGCTCCATACAGCGGCGCAGTGAAGCTCCATACAGCGGCGGCGCAGGGAAGCTCCATACAGCGGCGGCGCAGTGAAGCTCCATACAGCTGCGCAGTGAAGCTCCATACAGCGGCGCACTGAAGCTCCATACAGCGGCGGCGCAGGGAAGCTCCATACAGCTGCGCAGTGAAGCTCCATACAGCGGCGCACTGAAGCTCCATACAGCGGCGGCGCAGGGAAGCTCCATACAGCTGCGCACTGAAGCTCCATACAGCGGCGGCGCAGTGAAGCTCCATACAGCTGCGCAGTGAAGCTCCATACAGCGGCGCAGTGAAGCTCCATACAACGGCGCACTGAAGCTCCATACAGCGGCGGCGCAGTGAAGCTCCATACAGCGGCGCAGGGAAGCTCCATACAGCGGCGGCGCAGTGAAGCTCCATACAGCGGCGCAGTGAAGCTCCATACAGCGGCGCACTGAAGCTCCATACAGCGGCGGCGCAGGGAAGCTCCATACAGCGGCGCAGGGAAGCTCCATACAACGGCGCAGGGAAGCTCCATACAGCGGCGGCGGCGCAGTGAAGCTCCATACAGCGGCGGCGCAGGGAAGCTCCATACAGCGGCGCAGTGAAGCTCCATACAGCGGCGGCGCAGTGAAGCTCCATACAGCTGCGCAGTGAAGCTCCATACAGCGGCGCACTGAAGCTCCATACAGCGGCGGCGCAGGGAAGCTCCATACAGCTGCGCAGTGAAGCTCCATACAGCGGCGCACTGAAGCTCCATACAGCTGCGCACTGAAGCTCCATACAGCGGCAGCGCAGTGAAGCTCCATACAGCGGCGGCGCAGGGAAGCTCCATACAGCGGCGCAGTGAAGCTCCATACAGCGGCGGCGCAAGGAAGCTCCATACAGCGGCGGCGCAGTGAAGCTCCATACAGCTGCGCAGTGAAGCTCCATACAGCGGCGCACTGAAGCTCCATACAGCGGCGCACTGAAGCTCCATACAGCGGCGGCGCAGGGAAGCTCCATACAGCTGCGCAGTTAAGCTCCATACAGCGGCGCACTGAAGCTCCATACAGCGGCGCACTGAAGCTCCATACAGCGGCGGCGCAGTGAAGCTCCATACAGCTGCGCAGTGAAGCTCCATACAGCGGCGCACTGAAGCTCCATACAGCGGCGGCGCAGGGAAGCTCCATACAGCGGCGCAGGGAAGCTCCATACAGCGGCGCAGGGAAGCTCCATACAGCGGCGGCGCAGTGAAGCTCCATACAGCGGCGCAGTGAAGCTCCATACAGCGGCGGCGCAGGGAAGCTCCATACAGCGGCGGCGCAGGGAAGCTCCATACAGCGGCGGCGCAGGGAAGCTCCATACAGCGGCGCAGTGAAGCTCCATACAGCGGCGCAGGGAAGCTCCATACAGCGGCGCAGTGAAGCTCCATACAGCGGCGGCGCAGGGAAGCTCCATACAGCGGCGGCGCAGGGAAGCTCCATACACAGTGCCGTCAGTCTGTGACGTCCTTTCCGCCTACATATCTCCAGTACATGGTAGAGCCTGACCACGCCCACTGTCGGAGCACATATAAGGAGAGCCGGCAGCGGAGCGCTGCAGAGACGCATGTGATTGCCTGGAGTGCGGAGCGATCTGGGATTGTCACCACACACGGGATTATTTTTCAGCACGACTAAGGCGGCTTTGTCCACTATGACATTGGAGGATATTGATATATGCGATAACGAAACGTAAGTTGTGCCTTCATGCTGGGGAGCCGTCCCGTATCGCAGGTTGTCTCCAGTCCGCTCTCAGGACTGTACGGATTGTGTACATAGTGCTCCATCCATATTGTCTATATTCCATGCAGCGCAATATTCCACGCTGCACAGACAGGCGGGTATGCTGTGTGCAGTGCCACCTGTCACTCCTGATTGTGTGCGCTATACACCATGTCGCCTTGTGTCACTCCTGACTGTCTCCTATACACCATGTCGCCTGCTGTCTCTGTACACCTGCCACTCCTGACTGTCTCCTATACACCATGTCGCCTGCTGTCTCCGTACAGGATGCATCCTGTGGCCACGGCTCTAGAGGACGTCCTTGTTGGTGCCCACAGACGAGGCTCACTGACTATTGGGGTTTATGAATCGGCCAAGCTGATGGACAGGTATGTTTCCTGTGGCTGTACTATATTCCCAGTGGTGATGATGCCTGTACACTGGTGTGTTCATGTGTATAATGTGGTAGTGCTTGGGGCTCATCTATATTGCTAATGGGTGATCCACACGGTTAGCGATATCATGGCTTTGGGGTTTTCTTTTTTTAGCTATTAAGGACTCATCACAGTCCCTGTACTTGGGACCCCTGCCCCCCCCCCCCCATACGACTGCGATATTTACACCCCTGGGTGTAATGGCATATTGGCCAGTCAATCATGTCCCACTGTGACCCCTCACAGCTGTATAAGTCTTTGAATAGGCATGTAACCATTACATGTGTTGCTGCAATGTCAATGTTTCTGGTCTGTAACATTACACCATTTCTCCCTTGGCTCAGAGATCCTGACAGTGTGGTACTGTGTCTTCTGGCAGCAGATCCGGAACATGAAGCTGATGTTGCGTTAAGCATACACTTTACACTGCTACAAGCCTTCTGCTGTGACAACGACATCAACATTTTGAGGGTATCAGGCCTTCAGCGCTTGTCAGAGATTATTCATTGTCAAATCGAACCCATCTCTGAGCCCATGGACTTACACTGCATCCTGGTATCGGTAAGTTCCCACGCTACATGTCTGACTTTCTAAGCGCCTTACCATAAACCAAATACTTCAGCTGCAGCCGCCCAGTTTAGATTTACACCTTATTAGCCTATTTATTAGATTTTTTTTTTTTCAGAATTGCTCTTGAAATAAAACCTTGGGCATGAGGTTAGTCTGCTCTTTGCCCTACAAATCAGCAAGCTATTAGAGCCTTACAATCCTAAGATTCCTTAATCTTTTTGACAAATTATAATGGTACGTGTTTTATATCTGATCCTTGTGTATGGAGCGGCGCCCACACCATACCAGGCAGGTGCAGGCTGTAATGCATAGCTGGCACCTGCCTGTAAACAGATGCTGGAGGACTGTCATTAACGACAGCAATCTATGATGGCAGTATTTAAATGAAGTCCATGCCAGTGAGGTCACTGGCTTCCATTGACTTTCCCTTAGGACAGTCATGTCTGCTGAAGGCCCCCGTCTTAGTCCTTCTATGAAGGCCAGACTTTATGGGAGAACGCCTTTTCCACTATACCACAATATTGATGTATAAGTGATTTGCACGATTCTAGATTTAAGCACCCTAAATGCAAAATAAAGTGACTAAAAAATCACAGCTCCATCGACCTAAAAATAAAAATGTTACAGGTCTCTAAAAAAAATGGCAACTCGGTACTTTAATTTTTTTTCCCCTCCTTTGTGTAACTTCACTGCATTGGTACCCCCCTCCCCCCCCCCCCCCCCCCCCCAAAAAAAAAAAATACATTGGTGCAATTCAAAACTACAACCTGTCCCCTTTTAATATAAAAACAACAACAAAAAAACACCTCATAATGTTATATTGACATTGGTGGGGGAAAAAGTGACTTTTGGAAGAAGGGGAGGCAAAAGGCAAACTGGAAAATCGGGGGGAGAAGGTGTTAACAATGGTCTTTGTGACACTTTGATGGAACACCAATTAAAATCAAAACCAAGTCACAAGTCTTGGCTGGTGAAAGTGCCAATTGTGGGATGACCTCCTTAAAGGGGTTGTTCAGTGAAAAGGGGCATGTCTGCAGTCAGTCACTGTGTGACTGCAGACTTGTGAATCTTTTACCCCCAGCACGGTGTGTGTGATCAGACAACCCCTTTAAGGAAAGCACAGGAGTATTCTTAAACCATGCTGTCTAAATGATACTGGCCCCATTGTACTGAATTAAAAATTGCTTTAACTTCACTGACACAAATGAGTGGTGTATAATTTTATAACTGTTTTTTTTGCCATTTGTTTCTTGTATACAGAATCCGCACAGCAATCCCTGGAAATGTTCAAGCTTGGATGAGGTCTTCAATTATTGTGCTGAATGTAAATCCAGAAACCAGTGGATACCCTTCATGTCCCTAATGGACAGGTGATGCCTCTGGACCCTGCCTACATCTAGTTACTTTTTGCACTGTTGAGTTCACAGAAAATTGACTGTTGTATTTCTTCTGTGCCACTTGGTGTCATGGAGCTATTGTACTGTTTGTATTGTAACATAGGCATGCAGCTGGATCTGCAAGGCACTTTGTACTTTTTTGTAGACTCTGGACCAAGAAGGATTATATTTTACATATTTAGTTTTTATATATCTGGCTTGTGGTGGCTTACCAGCGGCGGTGCCTTGATTGTGGAACCCTTCCTCAGGATCTCATTTCACCTTGGAATACGGTTTACTGTATTTAAGCTCGGCTCCACTGTCAAGCTTTTATATGATTGGTCAACACCACCTGCAAAATTGTGGTTTGCAATAGGGTTTTTTAACTTTTATATTAAAGAATGGTTAGAAAAAAACAAACCACAAATTTAAAACTGTCAGTGTGAAAAAACGATTGTCATGTTCTAATTCTTCAAAATTTTAATAAATCTTTGCAGTTAAAAATTTTAGTCCCATATTTGTCTGTATCTTATATGGGCAACATGTTACTGTGGAAAGTTTCACTGACCCCGTTTTTTTTTTTTTTTTTTTCTTGAACGAATTGCTAAAAGTTGAGCCAGCGAACAATCCTTTGGTCAGGGTAACTGGATCCATGGTTATATCGGCGAATAGGAATTGAGTGGCAGACGTTGATCTGCAGCTATAGCCTTGGGCTACTGAGGTTTATTCTGCCTCACACTTTAGAGCTCAGCTGGTCTTTGTTTTTACATTCTCAGATCGCATGTTAATGGTTGTCACATCCCCCAGCTTCTGTCACCAGGCATCACTGTATTTAATCTGACTTTTTGTACCGTTAACTTGTAGGGTTCAGAATGCTGCGCTGCTCCCATGCAGTAAGAACAATGCATGTTTTGTTTTTTTTACTTTAAATAGTACTTAATTGATAAAATGTCTTGTTTCTGCATTGTGCCAATCCCCTCATCGGGACAAATTATCATGATAAAACTGTATTGTTCAAAGTAGACCTAGTACTTGGTACTGCATGAGAGCCGCTCAGCATTCTGAACCCTACAGTCTGACTTTAGAAAACTCCTTTCCATTTATGGGCTAGCTTTGATCTGGGATGAGGGTTGCCAGTACAATCTTCTCTCTAAAAGGCAATGGTTTCCTGGTAATGACTTTATCCACTGGCCGTCATGCAAGGCATTATGGTATATGGGGTGACAGGGTGAAGGCTGGGGTTCTCTTTAGGATCTAAGTGGAGTGGCTTAAGTGAAATTTGTCCATGGAAGCCCAGCTGCCAGGTTTCCATGCATAGTACACTATTACAGTATAACTGGCCTCATTCTAGATGATCTTCAAATGTTGAAGCAAATGCAAGAATTGGTCCAAGATCTTAAACTGTTTTGGCATCATTAAACTGCTCAAGCTACTGCAGCACCACCCTTGATCATCCAAAGAACCCACGCAACCTTTTTTTTTTTCTTTAGGTGACCCTTTAACCCCTTCGCAACCCTGGGATTTGCTGTTTTTGCTCCCCTTGTTCCCATAACTGTTTTTATTTTTTGGTCAATATGGCCGTGTGAGGGCTTATTTTTTGCAGGATGAGTTGTACTTTTGAACGACATTACTGGTTTTACCATATAGTGTATGAGAAAAAAATTCCAAGTGCGGTCAAAGTGCAATACCACAGATGGTGTTTTTTTTTTTTTTTTGTTTGTTTTTTTTACCACGTTCACTGAATGCTAAAACTGACCTGCCTTTATTATTCTCCAGGTCATTACGAGTTCGTAGACCCCAAACATGTATAGGTTCTTTTTTTATTTAAGTGGTGAAAAATTCCAAAGCTTGCTTAAAAAAAACTAAATTTTTCGGGATCTGGGGCCGGGTGAGGGCTTATTTCTTGCGCACTGAGCTGAAGTTTTTATTGATACCATTTTGGGGTAGATCCAATGTTTTGATCACCCATTATTGCATTTTATTGCAATGTTGCAGCGACCCAAAAAAAAAAAATGTAATTCTGGCGTTTAGAATTTTTTTTTTTCTCGTTACGCTGTTTACCGATCGGATTAATTCTTTTTGTATATTGATAGATCGGGCGATACCAAATATGTGTTTTTGTTTTTTTTTATTTTGAATGTAAACTTTTTTTTTTTTTTTGCATGCTTCTATAGTCTCCATAGGGGGCTAGAAGCAGCACTTGTCTGATCGCCTCTGCTACATAGAGGTAATGAGCGGATCACCTCTATGTAGCAGAAATGCTCCTGTGCGGAGTGCCAACCACTAGGTGTCGCTCATAGCGATCAGTACATGACCACCACTGGAGTCTGCTGCAGACCCAGGGTTGTCATGCCCACTCATCAGTGACCCGCGATCACGTGACTGGGTGAGTGATGTGCTTCCAGCGTGGCGATGTTAAATGCCACTGTCAGAGATTGACGGTGGCATTTAACATGTTCACAGCTGCAGGTGGATCGCGATTAAGAATGAGCTGACATGTGCCCAGTTCAGTTTGGGCTTACCGCCAGAGCTGTGCTGAACAGGGGGTGACAGCCTGGTGCATACTAATACGCCTCAGGCTGTAAAGGGGTTAAAATTTTTAATTTAAAAAAAAAAAAAAAAACTTACTGAGAATTTAAGGCTTGCAGTGGAATGAGCAGGCCTCTGCCATGGGTTCTGTACTCGACTTTCTGATCAAATCAAGGATAGGTTGGTAGCGTTCCCTCCTAGTTTCCCTTGATGCAGCTATATCCTTGGAACCCATCTTGGTAGGAAGCTGCATGAATTAAGATAGTGGTGAGTTCCTAACACTGACTTGTACCTACAACACTTCTGAGGAGCCAATGCAGATTGTGGTTACTTGCCTCACTCCCATCAACAAGGGGTTAAAGGTATGAATCTTTGTAGCGGATGTGGAGAATTAGGACCTCTGAAGCCTGCATCACTCTCCATCCTCCATTCAGGCTCTAAAAGGGGTCATTCTTGAAGAATGGAAAAAGATGTATGTTGCTAACTTGTTCATTTCATGCCTAGAAGATTTGATGCGGTTTATAAAAATCATGGCGGTCATATAAAATACTAGATGTAGTAGGTTTGTATTTTTGTGGTGTACTCGCTTTTTTTACATCAACAAATTTGAGTACAACTTTGTAATGAAAGGTTATAGTAACCTTTTGTTATGCATTAAAAGTTCTATGACACTTAGCCGTCAACATTTTGGGAGTTTTTTCTTGTGTGATTTGTTACTTATGCTGGGACATGTTTGTTCACATTGGAACTGGTGTATAAATATCACATTAGACACTGGTTCCTTCATCATAGGGATAGGAGCGCTGAGTGACCGAATTCTGCCCACAACGAGCACCCTGGTACTGGCCACCATCAGAACTTAAAGGACCTATCACCTTCACACATAAGCATATTTCATAGTAAGGAGACTGTAGGTGTACAAAAGCCACATTTGAAAGCATAAGAGCTGTGAATAGAAGAATTATGTTGAATCAGTTTATGGGAGCGGCCATCTTGGGATTGGCAGCTCAGCGTGCTGTGTTCTAATGAGACACGCCCCCAGATTACAGGCTCGCTGCTAGGCAATGCCTGGGGCTACAGAGAAAAGCACTTCATAGATTACCTTACTCTCTGGTAACCTGTAAACCAGTTTACGTGAGTGTTTACTATAAATGTGAAGTCTCATAAATGACCCCTGAGTGTATAGAATTGGTATGTGGCATATAACCTTATGGCTAACGCGGTCAAAATGTGAATATAACGCAGTACACCGATATGGTGCCATTACCAATAAAAACTGGATACATCATGGTGCATACTCTGGCTTGGAATAAATGTCTTTCTCAAACAAGTGCTGCTTTTTTTTTTTTTTTTGTACGTTGACATCCGGTGGTCAATCATGTTTTGTGTATTAGTGCTGCTTTGCTATTCTGCTTTTCTTCTACATATACTGTACACTGAGCAGTTATTTGTACGGATAGAGATTTATTAATATCCCTACAATTTATTGTGCAGTGCTAGTATTGTCAGCATATAAATTATAGGTACAATCTCAGTGCCGTCCAGGATGCACACTGACTGCTCAGTGCTGGGTTTGTATAGGGAGTTAGTTGGTCCCCGCCCTGGCTGGCACGGAGCTAATACTGTATATGCTGAGCACTATGGACAGGAATAAATGGTGTCTACTGCACGGAATAAGCGGGTCCATTCCATGGGGCCTTAAACTCGCTAAGGCTGGAGTCACACGAGCGCATAACACGGCTGACAGCTATGTGGACCAGTGTTATTTGTGGGGCAGTGCACAACTGCGATTATTTTCTTATGCCGAGACTGGCAGTGTGACTGTTCACACGCACCAATAAAAGGCTGAGTGTGTGTGAAACATTGGACTGCACTCAGATGTCATCCCAGTGCATCCTGGTATACGCTGAGACAGGCCATGGAGGAGATGGAGAAACGGTTTTCTGTCTCCTCCACACCTGTGAGCATCCAAGCACAGTGTACTGACACTCGGCTCACGCGCACAGCAGAGGTGGAATAGTATGCTAATGACATTCGGCATCGGATGCTATATGCTTGTGTGATTGCAGCCTTATGCATTGACTGTCGCAATACTGATGAGCTCTCAGTGCTGGACTAATAGAGGGAATCAGTGTAGCAAGGGCTGAGCATTGCTCAGCATATGCAGTATACGTACACAATGCTGGTCAGGGTCCAAACTGACTGCTGTGCTAATGAAGACTTCTCAGTGTTGGGCTTGTGGAATGCCTCCCTGAGGGTATCTCTCTACCAGTCGAGTGCTTATCGACACAGCAGTTAGTCTGCACCCTGGTTGGAGCTGAGAGCGCTAAAACTACATGCTGAGTGCTTCTGACAGGAATAAGTGGTATCTCCAAATTATAAGTGGTGCTGCTTCCTGGTGTTAAGAACTGAGGGCTGCGTTGCTTACTCTTGTGATTAGTGTTCCGCAGTCAATACATGTGTCAGTAGGTCACTAGCCCAAGGTAGTGACGCAGTAAACCCCACGTATCCCTAACTGAACGTCAAAAACACTAAGCATATACAGTTTTACCAATGTCACAATGCAGGCTGGAGCTCAGACTGACTGCTGCATCGCTGTTGAGCGTTCAGCACTGGGCTTGTAAAGGGATTTTTTGTTGGTAATCAATCTACAAGTCCAGTGCTGAGCGCTACTCAGAACAACAAGTAGCAATGCTAGAATGGCAGGGATTTGTCAGGTGAGTATATAATATATACATTTTATAATTTTTCCTGTTGCTAGTTTTTTTTTGTTTTTGTTTTTTTTTAACCCCTTCCCAACATATAATGGACAGTTACTTCATATGTTGGGTGCTTGACTTTGATGCAGGCTTGCAAGCTAAACCTGCATCTTTCTCTGCAGATGATCACTGAATTATTCAGCCATCATCTGCCTCTGCCTCTACCAGCCATGGGTGCAGCGGCGCTCCGAACACGGCTGTTAACATGTTAAATGCTGCTGTCAATCTCTGACAGCAGCATTTAACATGCACCGGCAGGGGGAGGCGCGCCATCCATGCCTCCATCGGTATGCCCGTGACATGATCGTGGGGCGCTGATGGGTTGTCATGACAGCTGGGGGGGGGGGGGGGGTGGTCCTGCTAAAGAACACCGTGCTTGTCATGATGATTCTCCTGTGAAAGCAATCATTTAGTTGGCATTTATAGGAGACTGATTTTGCCCTGCTGTGTATAGTACATGTGATGGAATGATCGCAGCTTCAAGTCCCCTAAGGGATCTAAATGAATACTGTAAAAAGTGTTTTTAAAAATGACAAAAAATACAAAAGTTCAAATCACTTCTCTTTTTGACCCATTTAACAATAAAACAAAAAATCCCCACATATTTGGTATTGCTGCGTTCTTGAGTCCGATCTATCAAAATATATTAATCCAATCAGTAAATGTGTAATGGGGGGGGGGGGGGGGGATCAACACCATAATTGTGGGGGTTTTTTGGCCACTGGAACATTGCAATAAAATGCAATAGGCAGCGATCAAAACATTGTATCTATCCCAAAATGGAATCCGTAACAACGTAATTTCTGAATTTATATTTCAACATTTAAATTAGAAACCTATACATGTTTGGTATCTGCGTACGTGTACTGAGCAGGACTATCATATTGCCAGATCAGTTTTACCATAAAGTGAACATGGTAAATAAAAAAAAAAAAAAAAAAAAAACAAGAAACAATAGTGGAATTGCACTTTTTTCAAATTTCAATGCCCTTGGATTTTTTTTCCAGTGCATCACATGATAAAATGGATGGTGTCATTTAAAAGTACAACACATCCTGCAAAAAAACAAGCCCTCGTACAGTTATGTGGACGGAACCGCCCCAGGAAAGGAAGACCAAGAGCCATCTCTGCTTCTGAGGATAAGTTTATCTGAGTCACCAGCCTCAGAAATCGCAGGTTAACAGCAGCTCAGAGTAGAAACCTGGTCAATGCCACACAGAGTTCTAGCAGCAGACACATCTCTACAACAACTGTTAAGAGGAGACTTTGTGCAGCAGGCCTTCATGGTAAAATAGCTGCTAGGAAACCACTGCTAAGGAAAGGCAACAGGTGTGGGGGTGCTTGGCTGGTGACACTGTTGGGGATTTATTCAAAATTGAAGGCATACTGAACCAGCATGGCTACCACAGCATCTTGCAGCTGCATGCTATTCCATCCGGTTTGCGTTTAGTTGGACCATGATTTATTTTTCAACAGGACAATGACCCCAAACACACCTCCAGGCTGTGTAAGGGCTATTTGACCAAGAAGGAGAGTGATAGGGTGCTATGCCAGATGACCTGGCCTCCACAGTCACCAGACCTGAACTCAATCGAGATGGTTTGGGGTGAGCTGGACCGCAGAGTGAAGGCAAGAGCCAACAAGTGCTAAGCATCTCTGGGAACTCCTTCAAGATTGTTGGAAGACCATTTCCGGTGACTACCTCTTGAAGCTCTTCAAGAGAATGCCAAGAGTGTGCAAAGCAGTCATCAAAGCAAAAGGTGGCTACTTTGAAGAACCTAGAATATAAGACATGTTTTCAGTTGTTTCACAATTTTGGTAAGTATATAATTCCACATGTGTTAATCCATAGTTTTGATGGCTTCAGTGTGAATGTACAATTTTCAAAGTCATGAAAATACAGAAAAATCTTTAAATGAGAAAGTGTGTCCAAACTTTTGGTCTGTACTGTATGTCTGTATGTACATGTGTTTATATACACTGCTCAAAAAAATAAAGGAAACACTTAAACAACAGAATATAACTCCAAGTAGATCAAACTTGTGTGAAATTAAACTGTCCACTTAGGAAACAACACTGATTGACAATCAATTTCACATGCTGTTGTGCAAATGGAATAGACAATAGATGGAAATTATTGGCAATTATCAAGGCACCCTCAATAAATGAGTGGTTCAGCAGATGGGGACCATAGACCACATCTCAGTACCAATGCTTTCTGACTGATGTTTTGGTCACTTTTGAATGTTGGTTGTGCTTTCACATTCGTGGTAGCATGAGACAGACTCTACAACCCACAGAAGTTGCTCAGGTAGTGCAGCTCATCCAGGATGGCACATCAATGCGAGCTGTGGCAAGAAGGTTTGCTGTGTCAGTCAGCATAGTGTCCAGAAGCTGGAGGCGCTACCTGGAGACAGGCCAGTACACCAGGAGACGTGGAGGGGGCCGTAGGACGGCAACAACCCAGCAGCAGGATCGCTACCTCCGCCTTTGTGCAAGGAGGAACAGGAGGAGCACTGCCAGAGCCCTGCAAAATAACCTCCAGCAGGCCACAAATGTGCATGTGTCTGCACAAACGGTTAGAAACCGACTCCATGAGGGTGGTATGAGGGCCCGACTTCCACAGGTGGGGGTTGTGCTCATTGTCCAACACAGTGCAGGACGCTTGGCATTTGCCACAGAACACCAAAATTGACCAGGTCTGGGAGGTGATCCCACAGGAGACCATCCGCAAAGTCGCCACTGGCGCCCTGTGCTCTTCACAGATGAAAGCAGGTTCACACTGAGCACATGTGACAGACGTGACAGAGTCTGGAGACGCAGTGGAGAGCGATCTGCAGCCTGCAACATCCTTCAGCATGACCGGTTTGGCAGTGGGTCAGTAATGGTGTGGGGTGGCATTTCTTTGGAGGGCTGCACAGCCCTCCATGTGCTCGCCAGAGGTAGCCTGACTGCCATTAGGTACCGAGATGAGATCCTCAGACCCCTTGTGAGACCATATGCTGGTGCGGTTGGCCCTGGGTTCCGCCTAATGCAGGACAATGCCAGACCTCATGTGGCTGGAGTGTGTCAGCAGTTCCTGCAAGATGAAGGCATTGAATGTATGGACTGTCCCGCCTGTTCCCCAGACCTAAATCCGATTGAGCACATCTGGGACATCATGTCTCGCTCCATCCACCAACATCACATTGCACCACTCGTCGGAATCATTCGTCAGAATCACTTGTCAAAATCATTCGTCAGAATCACTCGTCAGAATCACTCGTCAAAATCACTCGTCAGAATCAGTTGTCAGAATCACTCATCAAAATCACTCGTCAAAATCACTTGTCAAAATCACTTGTCAAAATCAGTTCTCAGACAGGGTATTTAGCCTCAAACTGACATCATTCTGATGTTTGATTTTGATATCTGATCATGTCCTAAAAGGGACACTGTATAGCTGACTATTGTTGGAGCATCAGGTGAGATTGTCCACAGATGGAACACTCCAGGAAAAGCTATAAGCGTAAAATTTTAACCTTGACTGCTAACTAACTTTAATACTTGCACACAATATGACTTACAAATTGTAACAATATATCCTTTGTATGAACAAAATAACTTTAAATAAACATTCCATTCAGGTTATTTTTTGCATCGTTTTCCATTGTATGTATATTTTGTATGGTTTTGGAGACAAAGGGAGGGCATCCTGTACCTTAAAAAGTTATTGTGATAGAGAAAAACTGGGGTCACTTTTGGATTCTGAAGCCAAAAGTTAGTCAAAAACTAGTGTCTGATCTAACTCCATGAAAAGTGTGCTCCCGGGTGTTATTAATGAAAATACATACATGATGTAAAGTCTAATGCCTTCTTAATCTATGTCATCACTAGTAATTTGACAAGAAAACAGTAGAACAGAATGTATAGCCCAATATATTCTTGAGTCATTTGTTCTGATGGGAATTATATAATAAAGGAAATGTCATGAATAAGTTAGTCATCTCTGGATTGTAAGTGAGTCTATATCTGTTTGCTGAAACTGATATAAAAGCTGGTCCATCAGCTCATTCATTTAAACAGCAAGGATAGCAACTCTGTTATACAAGTGCAGCAGCAATTATACACAACACAGCTGTATTTCAAATAAGAATAAAAGTCTTCATTTTTATTAATCCATATGAGAAAAGAAGGAAAAAATGGTAGCACTCACCGGTCTGTAAAAAGGCAATTCTTTATTTCTTTACATTAAAAATCCAATGCGGGGGAGCATGTGGAACACCTGTCGGAAGACGGCCGTCATCCGACAGGTGTTCCACATGCTCCTCCGCATTGGATTGTGGCTTGTGGCTTGTTTCCTTATGGTAAGCACCTGGTCATGCTGGGGCTAGGTGTCAATCTCGATCCTTTGTGACTGTTCAGCAGCAGGGCGTAAAGGTACTGGGGTGTTGGTTCTATACTCTGCTATGTCTACATTTTTGTGTTTACAGGACTGACTCTTAAAGCTAGTCATCTTCTGAGGAGACCATGTGTGACCTCAATCTATAACTTACAGTGCAAGTTGTTTCTAGTGATCGATCATATTGCAGATAACCTCAGAAACATTTATTTTCCTTTTTGCAATCTATGCTGTTTGGCATTCTGGCTTCTGACAGTTTTTATGAGGGATTTGGAATTATTTCTAATCCCAAAATTGAGGATTTTCATTCATCCTTATAAAACGCTAAATCAATTAGTAAGGACATCTGTTCTGAGGGAACACCAAATCTCATTAATAAACATATTGCTCCAGATTATGTGTGCAGTCTATATCACTCATGGGTGCTAATGTTAAATTAAGAGCAGGGTTGGCCAAATCATTGAACAGATTAAGCAGATCTCAGATATTAGATCAACACTGTGATATTGCATTCAACTACTGGAACCATGTGGTAGCTCAAACATTGTCTTTATTTTTTCAGGTTACATACAGTAGTGTTCAAAATAATAGCAGTGCGTTCAACACGCGCCACAAAAACACGAGTTCAGGCACAAAATCTTTATACTAGTTATTATTTCCATGTATTGGGAACATTGCACACTGTTTTCTAATTCAAAACATGAAGAGAAATGTATATACGGTAATTTTTCGGACTATAAGACGCACTTTTTTCATCCAAAATTTTGGAGGAAAGTGGGGGGTGCGTCTTATAGTCCGAACATATGTACTATGGCTGTGGGTGGTGGGGAGGAGCGGCAGCGGGGGATGAGCAGGGCACAGGAGGCAGCAGCCACCTGCTGCAGCCTACACTGTGCCCGCTGCTAAAGAAAATGAATATTCCCTACTCCCCACACCCATGGGCGTGGGGAGCAGGGAATATTAATTTTCGTTATTAGTCGGCACACTGTAGCTGTAGCGCGGCTCCTGCTGCGCTCTGCGTGCCCGGTATTAAAGCTCATGAATATTCGCTACAATCCACTCCCATGGGTTGTAGTGAATATTCATAGTCTTTAATAGTGGGCATACGTGACCGCCGGCCACAGCAGGAGCCACACTGCGGGTGCAGTGTGCGCGCTATTGAAGAGAGTGAATGGTCACTGCTCCCCATGCACACAGTCCCGGCGTGGGGAGCAGTGACTATTCCAGCACAGCACCTCACTGTGTGAGGGTGCATGGCAGGGACGCCATATGCGCCATGCCATGCGCGGCTAACACAGAGTGTCGGCAGCAGAGCGGGACGCAGCGCTGGAGGAGAGAGGAGTTGAGTATGATTTTTTGTGGGCAGTGTGACGGGGATCAGAGGGTGCCAAGCATACCAGGAAGAGGGGTGCTATGCATACCAGGATCAAATGATGCCATGCATACCAGGATGGGGGATCAAGGGGTGCCATGCATACCAGGATGGGGGAATCAAGGGGTGCCATACATACCATGATGGGGGATCAAGGGGTGCCATGCATACCAGGATGTGGGAATCAAGGGGTGCCATGCATACCCGGATGGGGGAATCAAGGGGTGCCATACATACCATGATGGGGGATCAAGGGGTGCCATGCATACCAGGATGCGGGAATCAAGGCGTGCCATACATACCAGGATGGGGGATCAAGGGGTGCCATGCATACCAGGATGGGGGAATCAAGGCGTGCCATACATACCAGGATGGGGGAATCCAGGGGTGCCATGCATACCAGGATGGGGGATCAAGGGGTGCCATGCATACCAGGATCAAGGAGTGCCATGCATACCAAGATCAAGGGGTGCCAAGCATACCAGGATCAAGGGGTGCCATGCATACCAGGATGGGGGATCAAGGGGTGCCATGCATACCAGGATCAAGGGGTGCTATGCATAACAGGATCAAGGGGTGCCATGCATACCAGGATGGGGGATCAAGAGGTGCCATGCATACCAGGATGGGGGATCAAGGGGTGCCATGCATACGAGGATGGGGTATCAAGGGGTGCCATGCATACCAGGATTAAGGGGTGCCATGCATACCAGGATCAAGGGGTGCTATGCATAACAGGATCAAGGGGTGCCATGCATACCAGGATGGGGGATCAAGAGGTGCCATGCATACCAGGATGGGGAATCAAGGGGTGCCATGCATATGAGGATGGGGTATCAAGGGGTGCCATGCATACCAGGATTAAGGGGTGCCATGCATACCAGGATTAAGGGGTGCCATTTATACCAGGATCAAGGGGTGCCATGCATACCAAAATCAAGGGGTGCTATGCATACCAGGATGGGGGATCAAGGGGTGCCATGCATACCAGGATGGGGGATCAAGGGGTGCCATGCATGCCAGGATGGGGGATCAAGGGGTGCCATGCATACCAGGATGGGTGATCAAGGGGTGCCATGCATACCAGGATGGGGGATCAAGGGGTGCCATGCATGCCAGGATGGGGGATCAAGGGGTGCCATGCATGCCAGGATGAGGGATTGGGGCGCCATGCATACCAAGATGGGGGATCAAGGGGTGCCATGCATGCCAGGATGGGGGATCAAGGGGTGCCATGCATGCCGGGATGGGGGATCAAGGGGTGCCATGCATGCCAGGATGGGGGATTGGGGCGTCATGCATACCAGGATGGGGGATTGGGGTGCCATGCATACCAGGATGGGGATGAGGGCCATGTATTCCAGGATGGGGATGAGGGCCACGTATACCAGGAAGGAGGGGCCATACATACCAGGATGGAGGATATTAACAGAATTGGGGGACATTACCCCAATACCCGTGCCAGCAGCAGACCATCTCCCCTATAACAGGGCATCATGACCACATTTTTTGCTTGAATTTTTTTTTCTATTTTCCTCCTCTAAAACCTAGATGCAACTTATGGTCCGGTGTGTCGTATAGTTCGAAAAATACGGTACTTTACAGAAAAGAGCAAAAAATTAACATTGGGCTGTTCTAAAAAAATAGTAGTGTCTGCATTTGTCTTTACAAACTCACAATATGTACTTTTTTTGAGGACTTAGCATTCCTGTGAATCACTAACCTAATATTTAGTTGTATACCCACAATTTTTTTAAAACTACTTCACATCTATGTTGCATAGAGTCAACCAACTTCTGGCACCTGTCAACTGTTATTCGAGCCCAGGATGCTTTGACTACATCCCACAATTTTTTGGCATTTGTTGGCTTTACCTCAGAAACAGCATTTTTGATGTCACCCCACAAGTGTTCTATTGAATTAAGGTCCAGGGATTGGGCTGGTCACTCCAAAACCTCAATTTTGTGGGACTGAAAGCAAGATTTTGCTTGTTTACTGGTGTGTTTAGGGTCATTGTCTTGTTGAAACACCCATTTCAAGGAAATATCCTCTGCAAGTATTTTAATATACAGGGTGGGCCATTTATATGGATACACCTAAATTAAATGGGAATGGTTGGTGATATCAACTTCCTGTTTGTGGCACATTAGTATATGGGAGGGGGAAAACTTTTCCTGACCATGGTGGCCATTTTGAAGTCGGCCAATTTGGATCCAACTTTATTTTTTTCAATGGGAAGAGGGTTACGTGACACATCAAACTTATTGAGAATTTCATAAGAAAAACAATGGTGTGCTTGGTTTTAACATAACTTTATTCTTTCATGAGTTTTTTACAAGTTTATGACCACTGATAAAATGTGTTCAAAGTGCTGCCCATTGTTTTGGATTGTCAATGAAACCCTCTTCTCCCACTTTTGACACATTAATAGCAACACCGCAGAAGAAATGCTAGCACAGGCTTCCAGTATCCGTTGTTTCAGATGCTGCATATCTCGTATCTTGATGGTATGGTGTGGTATATGGGATACAAAGATAGTGGGGCCGTTCTTCATCAATGGAAACCTCAATGCCACTGGATATCTCAACTTGCTACATGATGATGTGTTGCCCTCTTTATGCACTGAAGATGGCACATTCCCTGAGTTTTTCCAACAAGATGGTCCACCGCCACATTATGGGTGTCAGGTCCGAGCATTCCTACATGAACAGTTTCCTGAAAATTGGATTGGTCGTCGTGGGCCAGTTGAATGGCCACCAATGTCTCCCAATCTGACCCCCTTAGACTTTTATCTTTGGGGTCATCTGAAGGCAATTGTCTATGCTGTGAAGATACTGTTATGCACACGCCCGGACTGACTGGCGTGTGCGTGTTTATGTAGTGATTCCACTGTGCCATGAACCGGAGAGTGCCTGGAGGGGCGTAACTAAGTATCTGCCAGATCCGACCAAGGTGGCACGACGGCATACGACGCCAGTGCACCAAGGAGGAACCGAGCAGAGGGACCAGGTGCTACTCCAGGACAGACCCCGGACACGGCTGTTGACCCACACAGGGGAATACAGGAACAGACTGGTAGGCTGGCACACAGACTGGTGGGTATAGGCAGGCACGACTGGTATGCAGGCAGGCGGGTATGCAGGCAGGGGGGTACAGGAAAGCACAGCTAGAGTGCAGACAGGGAGGCACTAGCAGGTAGGAACACAGGCGGGATAGGACCCAGTACACACTGGGACTCAGGAACAACACAGGCAGAGGGGTACAGGCAAGCACAGCTAGAGTGCAGACAGGGAGGCACTAGAAGGTAGGGACACTGGCGGGATAGGACCCAGTACGCACTGGGACTCAGGAACAGAACCACAGATGTGGCGGACAAACACAGCAGAGTGAGGCCGCCCAGAGAGGTGAGCGAGAACAGGGCAGGACAAGGCCGCCTGGAGCGGTGAGCAAGAGTAGAGCAGGACAAGGCCGCCAGGAGCGATGAACAAAGGGTCAGAGCTGAGCGAGACTGCCGGAGCAGTAAGCAAGAGTAAAGCAGGACGAGGCCGCCTGGAGCGGTGAGCAAGAGTGGAGCAAGACTGCCGGAGCAGTGAGCAAAAGGATAAGAGCGGAGCGAGACTGCCGGAGCAGCGAGCAAAAGGGTCCGAGCAGAGCAAGGCTGCCGGAGCAGCGAGCAAAGGAGTCAGAGCAGGCTAGAACCGCCGGAGCGGTGAGCAAAGGAGTCAGAGCAGGCTAGAACCGCCGGAGCGGTGAACAAAGGAGAAGGAGCAGGCTAGAACCGCCGGAGCGGTGAGCAAAGGAGTCAGAGCAGGTTAGAACCGCCGGAGCGGTGAGCAAAGGAGTCAGAGCAGGGGGGACAGGGCTCTGTTCACACGGAACAGACAGGAAGAGAAAGGCAGAGCCAGATACCCACAGGATACTTGCAGTGAAGTAGCGAGTGGACCACAAACTCACAAACGGGAATACAGAGACAACAAGCAGGAGTTAGGTACGAGTTCAGACTCTGCAGAAAAAGGAAGGGAACGGACATAGAGGCAAAACAGGTAAAGGATAGGAAAGAGTTCAGACTGGAACTGAGTGTACGGAGGAGACCGACACTGCAGCGGGAGACAGGAGCGGGTCTGGGAATACGGCCCCCAGAGAGGCGGGACAAACAGGCAAGGAGCGTGTTCAGACAGGACAGACAAGATACAGGAACAGGTCAAGGTAATCGGCCCCTAGAAGGCAGGAGGAACAGGCTAGGAGCGTGTTCAGACAGGACAGACAAGATACAGGAACGGGTCTAGGTAATCGGCCCCTAGAAGGCGGGAGGAACAGGCTAGGAGCGTGTTCAGACAGGCCTGGAAATACAGCCTCCAGGATAGGCAGACAAGAGAACACAGACAGGACTCAGTTCAGACACGGGAACTGATACCGTAAGGCAGGAGATACAGACAGGACTCAGTTCAGACACGGGAACTGATACCGTAAGGCAGGAGATACAGACAGGACTCAGTTCAGACACGGGAACTGATACCGCAAGGCAGGAGACATAGACAGGACTCAGTTCAGACACGGGAACTGATCCCGCAAAGCAGGAGACAAAGAACGGGACCTGGCACCTTCAGAGTGCAAGCACACACTGAAAGAAACACTATGCTCAGGCAGGGATAGATGGGAGCAGCTGAGCTATATACCAGGTGACAGACAGCAATAGGCTGAGGACGCACAAGGGGTGTGACCGACAGCAGGTACAAAAAGCAGGAAGTGATCGGGCGCCGCCCTTAAGCAGCAGAAACAGACAAACAGACAGCAAGGAGGGAAGCCAGAGAGACATTCTGGACTGGAGATCAAGTGCGCGCTCTTGCACAGTGGGAGATGGACCACCATGCAAGGACGCCGCCAGGTATGTTACAGATACGAGATGTGCAGCATCTGAAACAACGGATACTGGAAGCCTGTGCTAGCATTTCTTCTGCGGTGTTGCTATCAGTGTGTCAAGAGTGGGAGAAGAGGGTTGCATTGACAATCCAACACAATGGGCAGCACTTTGAACACATTTTATAAGTGGTCATAAACTTGTAAAAAAACTCATGAAAGATTAAAGTTACGTTAAAACCAAGCACACCATTGTTTTTCTTATGAAATTCTCAATAAGTTTGATGTGTCTAATGACCATCTTCCCATTGAAAAAAATAAAGTTGGATCCAGAATGGCCGACTTCAAAATGGCCACTATGGTCACCACCCATCTGGAAGTTTTCCCCCTCCCATATACTGATGTGCCACAAACAGGAAGTTGATATCACCAACCATTCACATTTAATTTAGGTGTATCCATATAAATGGCCCACCCTGTATGTAAACTGGTCCATGATCCCTGCTATGTGGTAAATAGGTTCATAGTAAGAGAAACCTGCCCATATCATGATGCTTGACACCATGCTTCAATGTCTTCAGAGTGTACTGTGGCTTGAATGCAGAGTTTAGGGGTTGTCTGACAAACTGTTCGTGGCCCTTGGTCCCAAAAAGAACAATTTTACTTTCATCAGTCCACAAAATGTTTCTCCATTTTAGGCCAGTTGATATGTTCTTCAAATTGTATCCGCTTCAGTACATGTCTTTTTTTTAACAGTGGGACTTTGTGGGGACTTATTGCTAAGAGATTAGATTAACACAGGCGTCTTCTAACTGTCACAGTACTCACAGGTAACTAGAGACTGTTTTTGATCATCCTGGAGCATTGGCTGAACCTTTGACATTCTGGCTATTCTTCGATCCTTTCGAATGGTAGTCTTACGTTTTCTTCAACGTCTCTCTGGTTTTGCTTTCCATTTTAAAGCATTGGAGATCATTTTAGCTGAACAGCCTATCATTGTCTGCAATTCTTTATAAGCTTTACCCTCTTCAATCAACTTTTTAATCAAAGTACGCTGTTCTTCTGAACAATGTCTAGAACGACCCATATTTCTCAGGCTTTCAAGGAGAAATGCATGTACAACATGTGCTGGCTTCACCCTCAAATAAGGGCCACTTGATTCACACCTGTTTCTTCACAGAATGATTGACCTCTCTAATTAAAGTCCATAAAAACATAAAAAAAAACAGTTGAACACATAAAAAAAAGCTTTAAAAAAGGTACAAATTAAAGGGGTTGTCCGGTCTAAAATGAAAAGCCTGCAGCCACGCTGTGTGACTGCAGACTTGTGAATCATCCCAGCACACATACTGTGTGTTTTGAAGATTCGCTGATATCTGCTCCGGGAACGGCAGTCAAGTATGTGATATGCATACTCCCGGGTATACAAGTTATGCTCAGGAGTATGCATATGGCATACTTACATTACCGGGGCAGACAACGGCATGCACTGTGCGCTGCGAGGATTGACAGGTTTTTCATTTTAGACAGGACAACCCCTTTACGAGAATAATCGTTAGTCCATATACAGACCGAGAAAAACGCTTGTGTGAACTCGGCCTAACACTGATGATAAATACCAATTATATACTGTAACACTGGCTGCAACACAGCCAAAGATTGTTGTGTATCGCTACTACATCGCAATGTAATGCATGTGAAAGGATTTGTAATGTGACCCCTAGGGTACCATGACTACGTCAAGCAATTCCTCAAACATCTGACTGGCTCAGACATTTTGCGACTTGCTTATCACAGTAATCTAAAAGTCATAATGTAACCCCATTCACCTGCATTACGCTGCAATGTAGCAGCAGCATATAGCAATGGGCACGCAACCTATGTCGCAGTGTTCGTGATGTCTGTTTTTCTTTTGCATAAAAAAAATAATAGTACTAAGTAGTTGACCACTTCAGCAGAAAATTAACCGAGGCGTACAACCCCCATCTGTATAGATGAATCTTTAATTCATTTAAAAAGGGAGACTAAAATTACAACAATATTTGCTCCGTTAGAGGGCCTGGTACAGAATTAAATTGGGCAAACTGTGCGAGAGTACCTCAGGCAACACCCACAGATTTAGGGATTACGAAGGGAAGGGCTCCAGAATTGACACACTCAATGCCCCCCTTTCCTGGAAGTGAGTGGGAAAATTGGGAGGGAATTGCTGCTGCCACTGCTGGATCAGGGTCAGAGTCAGGTTCATCACCTTTACGTGCATAATTTCTACACAAATTGATAAAATTTAGTTTCACCCTGTTAACACAACACCCTTTAATAATCTGATGTACTCCACACGACTTACACATACCATCACATTATAAATTCATACACCATTAACATCAAAAGCATTATTATTATTATAACTCTGTCTCTAGATAAATTACTTGAGGGGTATAGTTTCCAAAAAGGGGTCACTTGAGGTTTTCCACAGTTTAGATACATCAGGGGCTCTGCAAGGGCGACATAGTGCCCACATACCATTCTTTCAAAGTCTACGCTCAAAAACGTGGCTCCTTCCTTTCGGAGCTTGGCAATGCGCCCAAACAATAGCTTTCCACCACCTAGGGGGTATTAGTGTATTCAGGAGAAATTGCACAACAAATTTTGGGGTCCAATTTCTCCTGCTGCCCTTGAGAAAATGAAAAATTTGGGACTATAGCAAAATTTCTATGGGAAAAAGCTTAATTTAAATTTTCATGGCTCAACATTATCAAATTCTGTGAATCAACTGTGAGTTCAAGGTGCTCACTGCACTTCTAGATACATTTTGTGAGGGGTGTATTTTCCAAAATGCAGCAAATTAAATTATGAAACACTATAGTATGTAAATATTAAATATATGAAAATGGAATTGCATTAGCCCGGGAAAGGCATCATGTTAGGTCCGGTTCCCAACAAACGGGTACGCCTTGTCGCTGTCTGTTGGGCACACATGAATTGGCCAATTTATGTGTTAAGTACCTTTATTTTTTAACTTATTTGCTACAGAAGCAATGCAATTCCAATTTCATATATTCAATGCTTACATTTTATAGTGTTTCAGAGTGCAGCTTTAATTTGTTAGTTACATATAGAATGGCCGTTTTAGCTTGCAGCTTTACATATTTATCTTTCTGTTTGGAAGTGACGGTCAGTCCTTTGATATTTGTAATATACGACTTCTGACTAAGCACTCCACCCGTCAGCTTACGGCGGTTTTAACCCCTTAGTGACTAAGGCAATTTTGAACGCAATGACCAGGCCAAATTTTTGAAATTTCACCAGTGTCACTTTATGTAGTAATAACTCTGGAACGCTTCAACGGATCCCGCTGATTATGAGTGGGAAAATTTGTTCAATATGACTTGCATTTATTTGTGAAAATATTGAAAATTTGCAATTTTCAAACTTTTAATTCTTATGCCCTTAAACCAGAGAGTTATGTAACACAAAATAGATAATAAATAACATTTCCCACAAGTCTACTTTACATCTGCATAATTTTTGAAACATATATTTTTTTTGCTAGGAAGTTAGAAAGGTTAAAAGTTGATCAGCAATTTCTCATTTTTCCAACAAAATTTACAAAACCATTTTTTTAGGGACCACATCATATTTGAAGTAACTTTGGGGGGCCTATATGACAGAAAATACCCAAATATCACATTTAAGAAGTTTATTAACCCTTCAGGTGTCTCACAGGAACTAAAGCAATGTAAAAGGAAAAAACTTTTTTTTACTTTCACAAGGATAACAGGAGAGAATGGACCCCAAAATTTGTTGTGCAATTTCTCCTGAGTACGCCGATACCCAATATGTGGGGAAAAACTACTGTTTGGGCACACAGCAGGGCTTGGAAGGGAAGGAGCACTGTTTGACTTTTTGAATGCAAAAATGTCTGGAATCGAGAGTGGACGCCGTGACATGTTTGGAGAGCCCCTGATGTACCTAAACAGTGGAAACCCCCCACAAGGGACCCCATTTTTGAAACTAGATCCCTCAAGGAATTAGTCTAGGGGTGTACTGAACACTTATAACCTACAGGTGATTCATAAAACTTGATAACATCTAGATAGGAGTGCAAAAATTTATTTTTTTCCACTATATTACTGTTTTAGCACCAAATTTATAATTTACACGAGGGGTATTGGGAGAAATTGGACCCCACAATTTGTTAAGCAATTTCTCCCACATGTGGCAGTGCCCCATATGTGGCTGTACACTACTGTTTGAGGACACAGCAGGGATCGGATGGGAAGAAGCGCTACTTGGCCAAGCCCGAGGTGCACAACTGCAGCAACCCCTCCGGGTGACCCCATATTGGAAACTTCACTGCCTAAGGAATTCATCTAGGGGTGTAGTGATTATTTTGAACCTATAGGTGCCTCACAGAATTTTATAACATTGAAATGTGGAAATATGACATTTTTGTGGTAAAAATGTATTTTTTGTATTTGCTGCAAATGTTTCAGGGTTTAATTGGTGAAACTGGACCCCATAATTTATTGCGCAATTTCTCCCGAACGTGGCGATGCTTCATATGTAGGCAGAAATTACTGTTAGGCCACACGTGAGGGCTGAGAACGAAGGAGCATTATTTGGCTTTTAGAGCACAGATTTTACTAGAATAATTTGTCGGTGACATTTGCGGAGCTCCAAAAGGTGCCAGAACATTAGAAAAAAAAACAAAGTGACCCAATTGTAAAATTTACACCTCTCAATGAATTCATCTACGGTTGCAGTGACTATTTTGTAACATCCACGCCGTGCTTTTTTTCTAGAGAATTGCAAATATGCCAGTTTAATGTCCATACATTGTGCCCCCAGAAGCTGTAGAGCCCCCATATATTGTAGTGCCTCATACATTGTGCCCAGCTTGTGCTTTTAGTGATACACACGCCGTAAATTGTTAAGTGCTCTCTCCCCACTGCATTAATGCCAAACATGTGGCCACTTACTGTGGTGTAAGTACAGTGGGGCTCAGAAGGAGGGGACATTTGGATTTGGAAGCACATAATTCACTGGATTTTATTTGGTGGGTGGGGGGTTAGAGCAATGTCGCTTTTCCAGAGTCTTTGTTCTGCCGGTAACGTGGGAACCCCCTATAGTTCCAGTGACAGATGACAATACCTGAGTAGGGGTTACTTTTCTGCTGGATAAATTAGGGTTCTTATTGGTAACATGTTCAGGTACATAATATTTTTTGATCGCTTCCAGAATAAGGCTGGATCACATTCTTGTGTTCTACACTCAGCACTTACATCAGGGTTTCTGTGTAAATCCCACAAAAACGCGATTCAGACGAAACCCAATGGAACCACCCACCATAATGAGACAGATGGAGACACTTGTCTGCTCCGGTGGTATCCATCTTTTTAGGCATGCACACTTGTGCACTAAAAAGATGCCTAAAATAATGGGACGCCGCTGGAACAAAGACCATTTCAAAGTGACTCCATCTGCCTCATAAGAGAATTTACACGGAAACCCCAACGTTAGCGCTAAGTGGAGAGCGTAGGATAAATGTGACCCAAGCCTTATTCCGATTTTTGGAAGGTAGAATGAACAAATAGACAGCAGTACAAGAATAGTTCTTATTTTATTTTTGCGCGGTTCACCGTGCAGTATAAGTGATAAGGCGGATTTATTTTTCGGGTCGGTGCGATTACAGAGATACCAGATTTATATGGGGGGTTTTTTAGGCTTTGCTGCTGTCATGCAGTAAAAATGCTTTTTTTTATAAAAAGTATTTTTTTTGTCACCATATTCTGAGAGCTGTAACTTTTTTATTTTTTGGCAAGCAGAGCGGTATGAGGGCTTTTTTTTTGCGGGACGAGTTGCAGATTTTTTTGGTACCATTTTGGGGAACATAATATTTTTTGATCACTTTTTAATTCAGATTTTTCAGACACAGAATGAACAAAAAACAGCAATTCAGTTATTGTTTTTATTTTTTGCACCGTTCACCGTACGGTAAAAGTGATAAGACTGATTTGTTTGTCGGGTCGGTACGATTACAGCGATACCAGATTTATATAGTTTTCTATGCTTTCCTTTTATTACAGACTAAAAACAATATTTTACAAAAATGAATTTGTTTTTGCATTGCCATATTCTGAGAGCTGTAACTTTTTTATTTTTTTGTGCTGAATGAGCCATATTAGAGCTTGTTTTTGCGATACGGTTTGGCGTTTTCATTTATATAATTTTTTTTTTACATATGACTTTTTGATCACTTTTTGTTTACTTTTTTGGTGAGTCAGTATGATGAAAAAGCGACATTTTTGGCGGGTTTTTTAAAGCGTTCATCAAACGGCATAAATGTGCCAGTTTTATAGAGTGGGTTGTCTCGGATGCGGTGATATTAATTATGTGTACTTTTATTTTTGTTTTATCACAAACGCAGCGTTTTGAGTGGCGAAACAGCTTTTCGTGATTTGTGTGCACTTTCTTGTGTGTTTTTACTTTACATATTTTATTTAACTTTTTTACACTTTTTCACTTTGGGACATGTATAATTTTTTTTTTGATCACTGGTCTCATACTCTGCAGTACTCATGTTCTGCAATGCATGAGACTGTCAGTGTCTCACTGACTGTGCCTGTGAGACCTAGCGTATAGCTGGATCTCACAGGCCATTGTACCCTGAGGTCATCACATGACCTCAGGGTACCATGGTAACCATCGGGACCCACAATTCTCATCGCAAGGGTTTGATGGTTACT
Source organism: Phyllobates terribilis (assembly GCF_046119375.1). Lineage (NCBI taxonomy): Eukaryota > Metazoa > Chordata > Amphibia > Anura > Dendrobatidae > Phyllobates > Phyllobates terribilis. Next base: position 700,238,747 of record NW_027362761.1, read on the forward strand.
AAGGGGGTTAATCAGCCCCGATCGTTCACAAAACCGGTTGGGGCCGATACAGCTGACACCCGCAGGAATTCCCGCCCGGCAGCGCTATTCCAGATCGCAGTTTTAAAACGGCAATGATGGAATAAGGCCCCTTAGTTAAGGGTTTAAATAAAGCTTGATCCTGCCTGCCCATACTATTGTAAGCTTTTAGCCCAGGAGAGGTATCATGTTAGGTTAGGGTCCCAACAGAGTGGGTATGCCTTGTCGCTGGCTTTTGGGCACACATGAATCGATCAATTTATGCGCTAAGTACCTTCATTTTTTAACTTATTTACTACAGCAGTAATGGAATTCCAATTTCATATATTCAATGTTTATATACTATAGCGTTTCAGAGTGAATCTTTAATTTGTTAGATACCCCACATATGGTCAGAAACCTCAGTTTGGACAAACAGCAGAGCTCGGAAGGGAGGGAGCACCATTTCAATTTTGGAACACAAATTAGGCTGCAGTTAGGCTGAAATGTCACATTGCCGGGCCCCTAAAATGCCTAAACAGCAGAAACCCCCTACAACTGCTCCCATTTTGGAAACTACACCCCTCAAGGATTTTATCCAGGGTATAGTGAGCATTTTGAACCCACAGGTATTGTACAGAATTTGATAACATTAGGTCGTCATATTGAAAAATTTCTATTTTTTTATGAAAATGTTGCTTTAGAGTTTAGCCCCAAATTTTTCAATTTTGCAAGACATAACAAGTAAAAGTGGACCACATAGTTCGTTACGCACATTCTTCTGAGCACAGTGATACTCTACAAGTAGTCAAAAAGTTCTGTCTGGACAAACGACAGGGCTTCGAAGGGACAAAGCACCATGTGGTGTTTGGAGAGTAAATTTGGCTAGAATAGATTACAGACACCATGTCTCATTTGCAGAGACCCTGAGGTACTAAAAAACAGAACAGAAGTAGAACCCCAACAAGTGACTCCATTTGGGAACCTAGACCTATTAAGTATTTCATCTAGGGCTGTGTTGAGTATGTTGAACCCATAGGTACTTCACAAAACCTTTTAAAATGTGGATGTGAAAACGAAAATTATGTTTTTTTTTCAGCTGAAATGTTGTTTTAGCCCCCAATTTGTAATTTTCATAATGGATTATAGGAGAAAACTGACATCATAATTTGTTACGCAATTTATCCTGAACACGATGATACCCCATATGTGGTCAAAAACTGTTGTTTGAGCACATGGCAGGGCTAGGAAAGGAAAGAGTGCTATTTGATTTTTATAGAATAAATTTGTCTGGAATAGATTGTGAATGCCATGATGCATCTGCACAGCCCCTGACAAGCCAAAACAGCAGAAACCCCCCTCATGTGGCACCATTTTGGAAACTGGACCTCTCAAGGAATTCATCTAGTGGTTTACTGAGGATTTCTAGTCTACATATGATTCACAAAACTTTATAACATTTATATGTGAAAACAAAAAAATATTTTTTTTTTCCACTAAAATACTGTTCTAACACCATATTTACAAATACAAAGGGGTAATAGCAGAAAATGGACCCCATAATTTGTTATGCAATTTCTCCCATACACAGTGAAACCTCATGTGTGGTCAAAAATTAATGTTTGGGCACATGGCAAAATTCGGAAAGCAAAGAGTGCTATTTATTTATTTTTTGGAACACAAATTTGGACGCCATACTGCATTTACAGAGCTCCTGAGGAGCCAAATAAGCTGAGACATAGATAAGTGACCCCATTTGGCAAACCATAATGAATTCATCTAGAGATATGCATTTTTAACCCACAAACTACGTCACACAAATTTATAAGATTAGGCCGTGAAAATGAAAAACTAAGTTTTAATTCACACAAAGAGTAATAGGAGAAAATGGACAATTTGTTATGCAATTTTTACTGAACACGGCAGTACCCCATATGTGGTTGTACACAACAGGGGTCTGATGGGAAGGAGCGCTACTTGGCTTTTATAAAGCAGATTCTGTTTGAATAGATTGTGGACTCTATTAGCCGAGCAGCTGAGGTGCCAGAACAGCAGAACCCCCCACTAGGTGACCCCATATTGGAAACTCTACAGCTTAACAATTTCATCTAGGGGTGCAGTGAGGATTTTGAACCCACAGGTGTCTCACAGAATTTTGTAACATTTTGACGTGGAAATATGACATTCTAGTGGTAATTTTTTTTTTTTACTAGCTGCAAATTTGTAAGTTACACAAAGGTTAATAGATTAAATTAGACCCCACAATTTATTGTGCAATTTCTCATGAATGCAGTGATGCTATGTGTCATCAGAAACTACTGTTTTGCTACATGTCAGGGCTGAGAAGGAAGGCGCGCTATTTGGCTTTTGGAGCACAGATTTTGCTAGAATACTTTGAGGGTGACATTTGCAGAGCTCCAAAAGGTGCCAGAACAACAGAAAAAAATAAAGTGACCCCATTGTAGAAATTCCACCTCTCAATCAATTCATCTACGTTTGCAGTGACTATTTTGGAACATACACGCCATTCTTTTGGCAACACGCACCCCGTAAATTGTTAAAGCGCACCTGTGAGCAGGATTGTGCTCAGTAAACCACATACACTGTCAGGTGGGTGACATTACACTGATTAATATGATCCCTTGGTTGATGAAATCAGTGCTGTGGTTCTTTTATAATCTTTATTTTCATTCCTGAGATAATAAGATGCTTGTGCTTTGGGGCGGCCTTTGGCGAGGGACTTTAGGTGATACTCTGCTTATGTATTCCTATGTCACAGGTCACTGCCTACTATTTTAAACACTGCCTGTGTAATTGTGTTCCAAACCTGAAATTTACCTGCAGCAAAACGGCGGCGGCCGTCCGCGCATGCGCAGTATCCTCTCTCGGTTGCCAAAATATGCTACTATGCAAGCGCGGCCGGTCGAGCCATATTGCTGCAGGTAAATTTCTTTCTCCTCCATCAAAATGGCGCCGCTTTCGCAGTAGCATCTATTGTCAAGTGATAAACGCTACTGCGCACGCGTGGGCGCTATTTTGGTGGAGGAAAAATAAATTTGCCTGCAGCAATATGGCGCGACCGGCCGCACTTGCATAATAGCTAGTTTCACCAACTAGATAGTAGATAGTTTCACCAATTAAATAAAAAAGAACCTGTACATGTTTGGTGTCTACGAACTCGTAATGACCTGGAGAATAAGAATGGCAGGTCAGTTTTACCATTCCGTGAACGTGGTAAATAAAGAAACCCAAAAAACAACTGTGGAATTGCATTTTTTTTTTTGCAATTTCACTGCACTTGGAATTCTTTTCCCGTTTTCCAGTACACGATATGGTAAAACCAGTGATGTCGTTCAAAAGCACAACTTGTCCTGCAAAAAATAAGCCCTCACACGGCCATATTGACCGAAAAATAAAGTTCTGGCTCTGGGAAGAAGGGGAGCAAAAAAGGAAAACGGAAAAACCCAAGGTCCTTAAGAGGTTAACAACAGTTGGAAAGCCACAGGTTGGACACCACAGTCTTCTATATGCATTGGACATTTGGTTGTAATATATTTATTTATTATACTTGATTGCATAGTGCTGACATATTCTGCAGCGCTTTACATACATTGGATGGTCTCCATTGGGATTCAATCTAAATACCCTTTTAGTATGTCTTTTTAAAGTGTAGCAGGAAACCAATATATACAGAGAACGTTGCTTGTGGTCAGATTTGACCCAGAACAGGAACAGCATGATCTTTGCAATTTTACAAAATCATAGCAAAAGTGTTATGGTTTTAGAAAATGGCGGTAGAAAGGACACCATGACTGCTTTGTGTGAACCCATCCACAACTGTTCTGCTATCTCATTAACTGATAATGCGCCATCATATTCCACAGCGCTTTACAGACATCATCATCACTGTCCCCATTGGGGCTCACAATCTACATTCCCTATCAGTAAGTCTTTGGAGTGTGGGAGGAACCCGGAGGAAACCCACGCAGACTCCTTGCAGATCTTATCCTGGGTGGGATTTGATAACTGCCTACTAAATACAAACATGTTTTCTAAAGCTTTCTTTGAAAGTACATTGTAAGGGACCGACGTGCTGCGGAATATGGTGATGCTATAAAAGCAACTGGAACTGAACACTGCATTTCATTTTCCAGCAAGATGAATACTAGCAGTCCCATTCACCTGTATGGGAATAAGGCCAAACTTGAAAACTTTACATAAAAGATTTTCCCTGGGGCTGCGGGTGGCATATTACAAATCAGGTTTCCCGTGTGACTGTGTAGCATCTGATTATACATACTGTGGCACGGCTCTGCCAAGCTAGGTTTTCTCCTACAGGTGACGCACAGAGATATTAAGCAATTGGTTGAACATCATGACAAACGTGAAACAACTCACAGCATTCCTGACATAACTAGAAAGGTGGAGGCGACTTCAGGAATTTATTTAATGACCAGATGATAATAACAACAATATAAGGAATGCGAATTTCTCTGCTAAGAGAAGACTCCCTTAAGATAGTGAGTGTCTTCCACTTAACATTAAAATAAGTGGGCTGAAAGATGCCATTTCACGTTTTATATACAGCAACAAGTGCCTAGAACTCATTTTAGAAAGAAGGCCTCAGCAGTTTTGCAAAATGTGCATCTAAGTTTTCCAACTTATGTCTATTCAAAGTTAATGCATAAGGATATAACAGGGAAAGATTTGTAACACTAAGCATCTCTGAGGGCATTGTGACCACCACATCACTTATACTTGGGTTCATCATTGCCAACATGACCACAGTGAGGAGTTTGTAGGGAGCATGTGCATCACCATTCAATCTATCTCTATGGAATGAGAACACAGATGTAATTTCACTACAAATTTCTCAGCCAAAAGGCTGTGTTCAGACAAATGTGTTCAACAAACACCTCATGGAGAGCACACTGACCAGTGAAAGCTAAAGAGGATGTCCAGGCTTGGGGAGCAGGCCTGCAGTCAGTCTCTGCGCAAGGCTGGAGACAGGCTAGTAAGATTCTGGCCGGGAGTATGCATATCACATACTTGAGGTAATGTGGCCAACAACCATCTAATCTGTATAGCCAGCTTAAGGTTAGGTTCACATCTGCATTACATTCCCTAATTTTTACAGGATCCTGCTCTATTTCTGTTATGATTAGATGACATCCACCGCTGAGAGCAGGCCTAGGACTATAGTGGATTCTTTCTGAATACCCAGAAACAGATTTAATTTGGAGCTGTAGCCATGGGTTTACAGGTGGTACATACATTTCTATTTTATTTCAATACTGTATAGAGCAAAAATGGAGTATGTCTGCATCCAGCAGAAAAAAAATAGTACGTTGTTTTATTGAGATTCTGTTATGTCACAGAGTCCAGGTTGTGCGTGTGCTTGTGCTGAAAATGTATCACTGCTAGATCCAGTGCATCTTACAAAGACCTGAAGAATATGGCAAAGAACAGTGTTAAAAGCTTAAAGATGCAAGTGTGCTCATGAAATTGAGAGGTCCCTAAAAGGGTTGAGCGAGTATGTTCTGTTCCGAGTATGCTCGGGCCGAGCTCCGAGTATTTATAGCTGCTCGGTGATATGGTTAAATCGCTCCCGTGTGCATGATTTGTGACTGTTTGACAGTTTTAATACATGGGAGGAATGTCTATTTCTTACACATTCCTCCCATGTAATAAAGCTGTCAAACAGTTGCAAATCATGCACACGGGAGCGATTCAACCATATCACCGAGCAGCTGTAAGTACTCGGAGCTCGGCCCGAGCATACTCGGCGAAAGGGTTAATAGAACATACTCGCTCAACACTAGTCACTAAGCTTTTGGTACTGCTTAACTATTTCATTTCTGTAGTCCGTAGTGTCCGAGGTAATTCCTAACTGTTTCATTAGGGCACAGCCAGGATTAGTAACTTTCTGAAGAGAGTCAGTGTTTCGGAAATCCGCTATAGTTTGTCATTTTATGGTGTCAATTATCGTGACTGTTTCTGTTCATCTCACTCCTTCTTCTGAAGGCCCATCCGATTTTAGGAAAGTGGCAGGACAGACATAAAAATAATATTGCTATTATTTTTGTACAACTACAGGTTTCACAAAAATGAGGTACTTTTATATGCCAGAATACTGGCGAAAATGTTTTTAGAAATCCCCCAACTCAAACGGTATATTAGAAGCTGGCTCCACTTTTTATAATAAAATGATAAAGCTTTCTTTACATAAAAGTGGACAATTCTAAACATTACGGTATTTCCTATTAGTAGTCATGAAAATACAATACCCAGTCATATTTTTATCCAAACTTCTTCTACTCATTGATTATCACACTTTTTCCTAAATACAGATAACATTACTTTCTCAGTGCAGAAAACGAATGTTCCATGTAACCTACGCGTCAGTAATAAAGCACACACGACAAAAGCTGTAAGTAAAGTGTAGTGAATCTTTATTTCAGTAAACATTGTAACAGCTACACCACAAAATATATAGTTACAGTGCAAAGTTATTTGGCACATAATAAAAGTTGACAGTAAAATTGCGAGGATTAATGTGAAGATAAACACTGTACAGATATTTAGGGAGTTCTCAACATGTTAGTCAGACAGGCAAAAGAACACCAAGGTTTGGAAAATACCATATACACCGAGAAAAGGAAAGGAGTCAAACACTGTAAAACTCTGGGCAGGTCACTGCGGATTAGTATAATACAGAATAGAGGAGAATATCACAGCTACAATGTATACCATTCATTACAAAGGGTGCCGCTACATAGGGTACACCACAAAACACAAAGAAAAGTGGGGAAGTCTCCAATGCTACTGGGGCTTAATAATGTGGAGACCAGGCCTTCCCTACAGCAGCTGGATTTTAATAGAAAGTAAAAGACAAGATGGACAAGCTGCTGATGGAAGGATGTATTTCCTAATACGCCCATCAGGAGGTGGATTTGCTTGCAGCAATGAGGCCACTTCCCATACAAAGCATACATTATGCAGTTACTATTTAGGCATTTTCTTAAAGTACAGAAGAGAAGCAGCACTTGAGCTTGGTTTCTAATCATTTTGGATGACTGCCTATTCTATTCTCTGGAGGGATCCTTAGCTTGTAAATGTTGTCTTTTATGGCTACATATTGTCTTGCCAGCTGAACATAAGCTTTTCCTATGTTATGAAGGTGGCAGAGTAGACAGCTACTGATGCTGGTTCCATGTTGTTGGCTACAATCTGTTATACAGTGTCAGTAAAGACCATCATTGCTGCAATCCACCTAGTGCAATACTAGCAGGAGACATGACAGCTGCTGGTTTTATCGTTACAGTACATTGAAAGTGGAATCATTTTTATCATCTATGATGCCACAATCTTGGCATTAGGACTCACATATACTATGTTTCATGTAAGAGAAAAAGTCTAATTGTGGCACTTCAAATATCAAGGGGCGTTGTACAAGACAAATCAGCGTCTATAAAGGGATCATAAGAAAACGAAAGATTTTTTGTGTTTTAAAGCTAATATCAATCATATAAATTGAATGGCACCATGCAACAGGAATAGCCATTAGGAATTATGTATAGTCAATATAAAACATGTAAGGAAATTCATGGAGATCTAAAACTGTGTATTACAAAAGACCATCCTCTCCCCATGAATTTGCTTTAACAGAAGAGAACACATGCTGGAATGTGATCTACCACATGGCATATAGTACCTTCATAGAAAGCCCATTTACCTGGACACAACGGGAATTTTGTAAAACAACCTTGAAATGGAACGGGATAGCTAGGCTTTTTATGGTATTTTCAGACATCTAGATGGAAAGGAGATATATAACTGTATGGAAGTAAAAATGAGCCATTAGAGCTTCATCCATAGATGGTTGTATAATCTATATGGTTTTCTCCATAACAAAATTGATGATGCTGTGTAAATAGGGGCTTAGATTGCTGAAGCCTAAACCCTAAAATTACAGTTTGGATAGGTAATACTTGCAACCTTCTAGTGCCAACTGTTAAGAAGCTCCAACAGAAAGAATAATTGGGGACTGTAGAGAAATACAGATGACGAGTGATGGTGGGAGGGTGTCTGAGGATGGCTCAATCTGGAATACAAACTACAGCTGTACAGCAAAGACCTGACACCTCTATGTACAGCAAATCCTCTCTGAAGATACTACTGGCACAAAATGTTTCTCCCCCAAAATACACACACACACGAAAATAATAAAACCTACCATTGCAGTCATCTGAATGTATCAACGTTACATTGGAACTCTAAGTGTCTCTCATATAATATGCAAGACTGTGTTCTTTAATTTTGCAGCTGGCAAAATGTTGAGCTGAGTTATCTGCAGATCATGGTTATCTTGAATCCGTCTCAGATGCCATCAGCAGGTCAAGAAACTGCTGTAACGCTTGGAAGAGGAAAATTATAGAATAGAACATGGCTTTTTGTCCTTGAATGGATTCTCTGACGTTGGCACTCCAACCAGCAGCGGATCATTTTTGGCATGCTGCTCGCAGTAGTTCATAAGATCTGCCGCCGCTTTAGAGACCTAAAGAGTTACAGAAAGAATACACCATAGAAAATTACTTCATACGGTTCTTGATATGTTATATAATGTGATGAAAAATGACACATGTATCAAACATGTAGGAAATTCTGTACCCCGAAGCAGAGTATGATATGAATTTCACGCCCAAGTAAAGCTAAACTGGTATACAGAATGAAATTCACCAAATGCCCATTATACAACTAATTACATATGCCTTATGTGGTAATCTCACAGGAGCACTGCTGGCTGAATGCTGACCTCTTTCTACTGGTTAAAGGGGTTCTTCAGGAATAAAAAAAGATAGATCTAAAGGAAATGTCCTTATAAATAATTTCCTAAATACCTCAGTAATTAGCAAATCACACTCATTTTGTCTAGGGAGGTAATCACTGTAGAATTAAAATGGCCGCCATCCTGTTAAACTGACAGAATCCTGTCCTAGAATGCACCAGCTCAGACTTATGTGAGAATCTACAATAGGAAGTGGTCGAGCTATCATCAGCAGTGTGAGCAGCCTCTCCTTACCCCAGTACACCTGGTGCTCACAGACATCTGTTCTAGCATTATTATTATTAAATTCACAGAAACCACATTTTGGGATACTTAAATAATTGATCAAAATGATCTCCCACTATTTGTCCCAATCGGGACCCATATATCTACAAAAAGTGAACTCCATCATGAATTTAATGCTTACAAACAACTACTGGAGCCATACACTTGTAAAATCATAGAATTTATTAGATGATCATAAAATACGAATACCACAGTTAAATTATTTAAAATACATAGAGGTGCAATCAGAAGGACTCAAAATATATTCCCTGTAGGGTGAGCAGCAACGCAAAATATACACCAAGTCACTTATATATAGATATATTTGTATATTTCAGCATATGTACATATAATTAATAATTGCCCAAGTGCAACATTACTCAAACTAATATCAGCAAGTGCATTATGCTGTTTATGCAGCCACATGTCAAGTTAATCCCAGCGCTAGCCATAGGAAACAAGGATCATGCAGCAATTCTATACAGAGACTCAATTATAGTGATTTACCCATCACAAATGGTGCTACTCACACCCGGGAGACCCTTGAACGCGCGTTTCTCGTTAGCTTTATCAACAAGGAGGTACATTTGATTCTATAGCGATTACCTGTCTAGACAAAACTATTATGATTTTCTAATTAATTGTATTTATAAACTTATTTATAATGATATTTCCTTTAGTGGTTTATCTTTTTTCTATTTCTGGAGTACCCCTTTAACCACAGAATAACAACCAATGGAAAACAATGTAAAGCCAAAATGAAGGCTCTGTTTTTAGTGCTAATACAGTATCTATGCTAGTTTATCTTTCAAGGCAACTGTCTCCCAAGTGACAGAAGTATTAGAGGGTCATTAACTGGTGCTTGTCCCACACTATGTACATACATAAGTATCTTTCAATTGTAGATAGCCATGAATAGAAAAAGCAAGGATAGCCTGAGAGTAGATGTCCATTTCAAACTTTATCCTGCACTAAGGTACAGGCAACTCAAGTGTACATTTAGACAGCTTCAAAAACTATTCCCATGTCAACCATTCATGGCTAAGATGGGAATATCAATGGACTGGCCACAGGTGGTTGGGAAAATGCAACAGGCGAGCTATCCTGTTCACTTCTATGAAAGGTACTGGAACAATATAACAAAGCCCATTACACTGTCCTGACCAGCTTTGGCCACCACATCTAGGCAAAGATGGACTACCACTTTTAGGGCTTGCTCACAAGAGCGTGTACATCAGTGTTATACTATGGGGCAGCACTGATCAGCGTTTCTTTTCTCATACCAATTTGGCATGAGAAAAAATTACAACATGCTGTGATTGGCATCCATTCAAGTCTATGGGTGCGTGGAAATCATCAGACTGCGTTTGAGATTTCTGCGGACTCACACAATGGAGACATTTTGTTCTCAATCTTCTCCTCACCTGTGCTACGATTCTCTCATCCGAGGGAATAGGACCACACTAAGCTGACACCCTGATCAAACTGAGATCAGAGTGTCATTACCATAATCCATCTAATTCCCTAGGAGTAGAGAATATACTCGTGTGACCCTGGCCGTAAACTGATAAATCTTACTATAAAAATGTGTGTGTGTGGCCTCAGCCCTTCTCAGAATTGATCCATGAACAAATCAGCCACCCTCTTGTTACCTTTGAGCAGACATGCGTTTGCTGAACAGATTTTAATAAAGTAATACATGTACATTATAAATTCGTGGCTCTTTGTGCCACTTGTTTCACCTTGCTCACATACAAAATACAAGAAAATAACATAGCAATCATTGTAGTATTTTTCACAGGACAAGCAGATTACATTTTTCTACAGCTCAATTGTTTTCCAACTGGCTGTTAAAATTTCAGTTTGAAACCAGTATAAAAATGAAATTAACTTGGAAATAGCATTATTAACCAACTACATTATAGTCCCTAAAATAGTACTTACAGAATACTGTGTCACTGCAGCCCTTAGTAAACAGGCGGCAAACACCGCTGCTGTGTCATGTAGATGGCATCTGCTGGGCATCATACATTGCAGAAAAGGGTACAAATTGGGATAAACTATCACTCAGCTTTGTGAATTATTATATTATAGTTCTCAGAAGCTATCACCAGTTAAAGACTAGGCAATTTACCCCAGTTACTGACCAGGCATATTTTCTCTTTTTTTCCGTAAATGCGGTTTAAAGAGGATTTGCATTTTTTTTTATGATACATGTATGATAATTGTTATGTTATTTTCATACTCTCTTTAATTTTTTTTTTGCGACGATCAGGAAATATTGGTGGGAAAATAAAGGAAATACATTTTTTTTTCACATTTTTGATGTACAATACGAAGTTATATTGTGGTACCGTGTTAGCCAGAAAAATTGATGTAAATACTTTTATGCCCAAAAATGACAAAAGTATTCCTGGAGTGATACCTTTATTGGCTAACCAGAGAAAAAAAATATTTTTGAGCTTTCAGAGCACAGGGGCTCCTTCAGGCAGGATTACAAAGAAGCCCCTGTGCTCTGAAAGCTCAAAAATATTTTTTTTCTCTGGTTAGCCAATAAAGGTATCACTCCAGGAATACTTTTGTCATTTTTGGGCATAAAAGTATTTACATCAATTTCACATTTTTAAATTTTTCAATTTATGGCCACAAAGGACGAATAAAAGACACTTTAAAATTTGGTATCTTTTCTGTAACAATTATTTTTAGATATCAGATGAATAATTTTATTGACAGGGGTGGAGCTAGTAGCAATCATTTGGACTGGCAGGAGCTTTTATTTATTTTTTTACCTGCTTTTTTTTTCATATATTGTGAAAATAAATGGAAATGCCCAGTTGTTTAGAATTTCAGCACTAGAATTATGTTTCTACTGGATCCCTAAACAGATAAGCAAGTTGGCAAGTGCTGTGGGGACAGGTTGGTAATTTGTAACGAAGTGTACAGGTGCATCTCACAAAATTAGAATATCATCAAAAAGTTTATTTATTTCAGTTCTTCAATACAAAAAGTGAAACTCATATATTATATAGAGTCATTACAAACAGAGTGATCTATTTCAAGTGTTTATTTATGTTAATGCTGATGATTATGGCTTGCAGCCAATGAAAACACCAAAGTCATTATCTCAGTAAATTAGAATACTTTATAACAACAGCTTGAAGAATGTTTTTAAAAGCCGAGATGTTGGCCTACTGAAATATATGTTCAGTAAATGCACTCAATACTTGGTCGGGGCTCCTTTTGCATCAATTACTGTATCAATGCGGCGTGGCATGGAGGCGATCAGCCTGTGGCCCTGCTGAGGTGTTATGGAAGCCCAGGTTGCTTTGATAGCAGCCTTCAGCTCGTCTGCATTGTTGGGTCTGGTGTCGCTCATCTTCCTCTTGACAATACCCCATAGATTCTCTATGGGGTTAAGGTTAGGCGAGTTTGCTGGCCAATCATGCACAGTGATACTGTTGTTTGTAAACCAGGTATTGCTACTTTTGGCAGTGTGGACAGGTGCCAAGTCCTGCTGGAGAATGAAATTTCCATCTCCAAAAAGCTTGTCTGCAGAGGGAAGCATGAAGTGCTCTAAAATTTCCCGGTAGACGGCTGCGCTGACTTTGGTCTTGATAAAACAAAGTGGACCTACACCAGCAGATGACATGGCTCCCCAAACCATCACTGATTGTGGAAACTTCACACTAGACCTCAAGCAGCTTGGATGGTGGTCTCTCCACTCTTCCTCCAGACTCTGGGACCTTGATTTCCAAATGAAAATTGGAACTCTTGGACATTGTGTCAATGACTGCCTTCTGGACTTCTGTCAAGTCAGCAGTCTTCCCCATGATTGTGGAGCCTACTGAAACAGACTAAGTGACCTTTTTAAACACTTAGGAAGCCTTTGCATGTGTTTTTTGTTAATTATTTTAATTTACTGAGATAATGACTTTTGTGTTTTCATTGGCTGTAAGCCATAATCCTCAACATTAACAGAAATAAACACTTGAAATAGATCACTCTGTAATGACTCTATATAATATATGAGTTTCACTTTTTGAATTGCAGATCTGAAATAAATTAACTTTTTGATGATATTCTAATTTTGTGAGAAGCACCTGTATATTGAAGCAGTCGTTTGTCCAGTGCCATCTTCATATGCTCAAACTGCAGTACAGCACATGTGTACTTTCATGGCATCGCTGGTATTAGACAATGACACGTTATCTGACATCCGAATGGCACAATGACAATGGTCATCCGATCATCTTCTAGTAGCCAGTATCTCTTTTCTGTACAGGCTGTCCATTACTCATATAGAATAGTGTACATATAGAAGCACACAGTGACACACACAGACCTCACTGTACTGTTACTGCACAAAGAAATGTACTGGTGCTTGATAAAAGGAACATTGCTCCTAGGGTTAATCACCGGAATTCTTGTCATATAACAATCCAATAGAGGTTACTGTGCGCAAAGGACTAATCTCTATAGAAGAGCAGTGTATCGTTGCCCAGATGGCTAGCTAATCAGTTCAGATCAAATATGATAAAAACTAGTAAAATCCCTTAACCTTCCAGTAATCTGGCTTATCCCAGTAGAATCAGTTCAGAAGACAATCAGACTGAACCAGAAGTTAATGAACATGTTAAGTATACCTTAATTCTTTCAATACCGGCCTCGATACGGAGTTGCTCCACCAGCTTTCGAGCTTGCGCTATGTTGTTAGAGGTTGACATTATCTGCCATCAGATCTTTATCCACAATTTGAAGAAATGTCTGAAAAATGAATGAAATATTGATAATGCTTCAATCACCAAAGACAAGCTGTTTAAAGGGGCTCTCCAAAATAGATAAAAAAACCTAAAAGTAAATTTCATTATAAATGCCTAAATACTTTTAATTAGCAAATCACAATCGTTCTTTTTACTGAGAGAATCACCATAGAATTAAAATGGCCACTGTCCTGTAACTCTGCCAGAAACCAGTCCTAGAATGGTGGTAGGTAAGGTACCTGTGAGCATGTGCAGCAGGAAGCTGAGCCCCCTTCATGTGTAGAGAGCTGTGCTTGAAGATTCCAGGAGTCCTGAGTAGAGGTGGTACATACCGATTTGCAGGACTCGCTCCAGTGGCTAAATTAGTAATCTGTTGCAGCCGGACAGGTGCCTGGAAGACTGCCTCTTTGCTGGACAGCATCCCCAACTCCTCTATTGCTTAGCCAGCCAGCAACGTTATTGTTGCGGCATAACGCACACGTGATGCCACCCTAAGATAGCTAATCAAAAAGAAGAGCAGTGGATGCTGGCAGGTAACAGATGGTTTGCAGGGCACCTATTCGGCAGCCACAGGTTACTGGCGTGGCAGTTGGACAAGGTCCTGCAATTCGGTTCATACCAGTTCTATTGCTGAGGAAAGAGGCTGCTCACACTGCCATCCAACCTTTCTTTCTAATCTAATACTCAAGATACCAGTAGTGCTGAGGTAATGAGGCTGGTCACAATGCTGTCCACCCAGTCCTTCCAATCAAATACTGGAGATATCAGGAGCACTGAGGTAGGAAGAGACTGCTCACACTGCTGTCCACCGTTTTACTGATGTAATACTAGAAATAGCAGTGGTGCTGAGGTAAGGGACTGCTCACACTGTTCTCCACAAATATTTGAGATACCAGGGCTGATGAGGTAATAAGAGACCACTTACACTGCTGTCCATCCTATTGAATACTGGAGATACCAGGAGTATTAGATTGCTCACACCACTGTACACCCTGTCTTTCTGATCTAAAAATGAAGATACCAAGGGTGCTAAACTAAAACAGAGACCACTCACACTGCTGTCCACCATCTGTCTGTCTGTTTGTCTGTCCTAATACTACAGATATAAGGAGTTCTGCGGGAAGGAGCTGCCTACACTGCTGTCCAGCCTGGCTTTCTGTATGACATGGTATAGATACCAAAAAGTCAGACCAATGGAGCTTTCTATCGCACATGCTCACAGGACCTATCCTAACATTATTGGACTAGTTTATGGCAGTGTATCAATGCAGCGGCCATTTTAATACTACATAAAAGTTGTTATTTGTTGATTAACTGTATTTAAAAAATTTATAACGATATTTCCTTTAGTTATTTTTTTTTCTATTGAACCCATTTTATGTAGATTATTTATTTAATTTTACTCACTTTTATAGCACCATTAATTCCACAGAGCTTTACACACAATATTGGCACTGTCCCCATTGGGGCTCACAATCTAGATTTTCTATCAGTATGTCTTTGGAATGTGGGAGGAAACCAGAGAACCCGGAGGAAACCCACACAAACACGGGGAGAACATACAAACTCCTTGCAGATGTTGACCTAGATGGGATTTGAATCCAGGACCTCAGCGCTGCAAGGCTGTAGTGCTAACCACTGAGCCAGTAAGGGTGACTTCTGTAAAATTCAGATGAGGAGGAATCCTAATAAGCTGAATATATGCATGTGATATATCCATGGTTGAGTGTCAACACACGTTTAGTTCTATTGTGCATGTACCGTATTTCTCTTTATTTTAATTTGAGGAATTATCTCTATAATAAAGGAGCATCAGACTAAGAATGTTTTATATTTCCATGTTATTTTTCATTGCAAGAAACATGATGTCTGTGATGCTAAAATTCTTCCTGATGATCCACATTATGAGTCAATGAGGATTTTTCTGAATATGGTACAGCCATGGACAGGCATGCACAATTGCTGCTTTGCTATCATCTGCAGTCTGGGCATTGCACATTGATCTAATATTAATGCAAATTCTCCCGACGCTGCTTCTCTATCAGAGAAGAGGATTATGTGCCGTTCTATTCTTTCCTCTGACAATCGGGGAAGATCATTCATCAGTGCTGTTGGCGTCTGTCAGCTGGGGCTCCAACATGGTGGAGTACTAAGTGTAAAATAAACTCCTGGAAGAAGGAGATACATGATGGCGTGGTGCTGCTGCCTGCCCAAACAACAGGAAAAGACCAGAGAAGGAGAGGATGCCCGGTTTTAAAAACATGAAAACCTTGGTATCATTTCATCATTCTTTTAGTGCCTTTTCCAATGTAAATGATGGGATTTTAGCCATTTTTATTATTTTTGCTCCAAATCTGTTATGGATTTTGTGCCATTTTAACACTAGCTTTTTCAGTCCTTGTCATTTTTGGTCTTCGCTCGACAACGTGGGCATGGTTTTCATTATTCAATTGTTTTTGGCCAATTCATTTGCGACTTTTCGAAATGTCTCAAAATTTTGGCTCAATGGTACTCCAATACTCTAGTGGAATATCAAATCTGTCTATTTTTTACTTAGTTGAAAACGAATGTGTGGCATTTTAAAGCTTAGCGAAAGAATCGTGCAACATTTTAATGTAAAAAAAGGAGCAAAAAAAAATTCAAAATACCAAATAAAGTGCATCTTTTATTATGTCAAATTTATCAAGCATTGCGTACCATTTTTTTATGAAGTTGGCACCTAGTCCACCAGTGAAAACAGAAAAATTATGCAATTGGTGTGTCAAATGTGTTTCTACTTTTCAGTATCAGTTACATATCACACTGGTATCTGCTCCTTTCATTCCCTGGAGACAGATTCTCCTGCAGATCAGTGGCCTGGAACAGCTCATTTATATAAGAAAAATGTGGATTTCTCTGGATTAAGACATCAGATCACAGATATCAAAGTATTCAACTTCCTTTTACCTGCATGCCCATATAGACAGCTTAGGAGGGACAATCCTACTGATAGATTCCTTTTAATGATGAAAGAACTTCCCAAGACATGCTGGGGCTGGAGCGACAATAACACCTAGAAATAATGAAGCAAGTCACACAAATATGGCATGGTATAATGCCGCCTTGTGTGCCTTCTCTTTTCTAATAATCACAGGAAGTAACTTTTCTCAAGGCGCGCTGGGGCTGAATTCCACTCATAGTTCTCCATGCTATGCACCTCAATTATCAGGTAAATTAATGTCTTGCTGCTACACGTGAGGAGATATTTATATTGTACATGTGCACACACAACAGAATAGCACAGTCATTTTAAAGGGGTTATCTAGTGCATAAAAAATAGATGGTCTATACCAGTGTTTCCCAAACCCCATCCTCACGGCCCCCCAGAGGTCATGGTTTCAGAATCTCCTTAGTATTGCACAGGTGAGAGAATTCCTGATGCCTTGATGATACTTCAATCACCTGTGTAATACCAAGGAGATCCTGGAAACATGACCTGTGGGGGGCCGTGAGGATGGGGTTTGGGAAACAACTGGTCATATTGTTGCTTCTATTTACTAGATAGTGAAGCCAGAAATGGTAATAGAGCACATCTCTTATTGTCCAGCTACCTCTGATAGCTGGCTACACAACCTGCTGTACATTTACATTGGCACGGGGTGGGTGCAGACAGTCGCACACGGCTGAAACTCCGCCTAATTGCCACATGATTTTGTTTCATAGTCATGCACCCATTGACCTGCTGCGCGTGAACAGCAAAGCGGCAACAACATCTAGCAGTACCCTAAAAGAGTATTTTTCTGCACCTTTATACGTAATAATCTTTTCTGATCATATTTTTGCTGCATTTTCCCCTTTATTTAATGCAGATTTCAAGCAGTGTTTCTAATGCACTCTTTTTTTTTTACAGAAAAGCTTTGATTCAGTAATTAAAAATGCAACTGCATTTTTATAAATGCTTTTTCATATGGTTTTTTTTTCCCTTACGCTCCCTATAGAAACCCCTAGAGAGAAAAATGTGCAGTTTAACAGTGGGCAGGAGTTTTCATGAAGGCCCATACACTTTGTTTGTACAGGTAAAGGGGATGTCTGGTCTAAATCAAAAAGTCTACAGTCACTCTACATGACTGTAGATGCAGACTTGTGAATCCTTACTAGTGTTGAGCCACCCCCGTAGTGTTCGGGTTCGGTTCGTCGAACACCGGGATGTTCGAGGAACTGTTCGTCGAACACCTTAGAACACCGTCGAACACCGTTAAAACCAATGGCAGGCAAACAAAAACACATAGAAAACACCTTCAAAAAGCTGACAAACTGCTCAGAAGACACTCTCTTTAAAAAAGCCAGCCGGCAAATTCAGCAGCGGCATACACCGGTACCCGACAATTTAGACAAGAAGGAATAGAGCATCACACATAGATTAGATAGATAGAAACATGTCAGTCACATATATATGAAGTACAGTGACAGTGTTGGTTACTGTACTTGTCATTTAGTGTAAAGGATTTATTAAAAAAAATAATAGTGTTTTCATGCACCGTCTCTTTAAAAAAGCCGGCCGGCAATTCAGCAGCGGTACCCGACAATTTAGAACAGAAAGAATAGAGCTTCACACATAGATTAGATAGATAGAAACATGTCAGTCACACATATAATAAGTACAGTGACAGTGTTGGTTACTGTACTTGTCATTTAGTGTTAAAATAAAGGATTTATTAAAAAAAAAATTGGCGTGGGGTTCCCCGTAATTTTAGTCTCTAGCGGAGGTTAAGCAGACGGCTCGGGCAGATGTTTGAAGCCTGGGAAGGGGGTAATACCCATGGAGCTTCCCAGGCTACTAATATCAGCCCCCAGCTGAATACCTAGCCTTTACTAGCTATTAAAATGGGGGACCCTACCCCCCAAAAAAATGACGTGGGGTCCCCCCTATTTTAATAGCTAGCAAAGGCTAGGCAGACAGCTGGGGGCTGATATTAATAGCTCAGGAAGGGTGCCATGAATATTGGCCCCCTCCCAGGCTAGAAACACCAGCCGTCAGCCGCCCCAGAAATGGCGCATACATAGGATGCGCCAATTCTGGCACTTAGCCTCGCTCTTCCCACTGCCCTGTAGCGGTGGCAGTGGGGTAATAGGGTTGGGGTTGATGTCAGCTTATAATGCCAGCTGACATCAAGCCCAGGTTAGTAAAGGAGAGGTGTCTATAAGACACCCCCATTACTAACCCAATAGTGAAAGTTAAAAAAAAAAAACACAAACACCCAGAATAAAGTCCTTTAATTGAAATAAACACACAATTCTTTATTGTTCTAAATTAAACCATACTTACCGTCACGCCCATTCCAGCTGAAGCCAACGATCTCCTGCAATAAAAGTAAAATAATAAACCAACATCATCCTTACCTTTCGATGGTTCCCAGGACAGCTCCAGCTCTGCTACATCGAGATGACAGGCTGGACCGCAGCAGAACGCTGCCATCCAGCTTGCCATGCCGCAGACACTGAGAAGCGCAGGCTTGCTTGCGCTCCTCAGTGTCAGGCTGTGACGGCATCCAGATGAGCCGAGGTCATGTCCAATGAACCCGGCTCACCTCATGCACGTCACTGACAGCGTGGGAAAATTCTCCTGCACTCAGCGCTTCAGCGTGAGAATTCTCCCACGCTGTCAGTGACGTACATGAGGTGAGCCGAGTTCATTGGACATGACCTCACCTTATGCACGTCACTGACAGCGTGGGAGAATTCTCACGCTGAAGCGCTGAGTGCAGGAGAATTTTCCCACGCTGTCAGTGACGTGCATGAGGTGAGCCGAGTTCATTGGACATGACCTCGGCTCATCTGGATGCAGTCACAGCGAGACACTGAGGAGCGCAAGCAAGCCTGCGCTTCTCAGTGTCTGCGGGATGACAGGCTGGATGGCAGCGTTCTGCTGCGGTCCAGCCTGTCATCTCGATGTAGCAGAGCTGAAGCTGTCGTGGGAACCACGGAAAGGTAAGGATGATGTTGGTTTATTATTTTTCTTTTATTGCAGGAGATCGTTGGCTTCAGCTGGAATGGGCGTGATGGTAAGTATGGTTTAATTTAGAACAATAAAGAATTGTGTGTTTATTTCAATTAAAGGACTTTATTCTGGGTGTTGTGTTTTTTTTAAATACTTTACTAGAAATTCATGGCGGTCATGTCTAATATTGTCGTGACCCCATGAATTTCGGGCTTAGGGCCAGCTGATAATGCCAAGCTGGCCCTAACCCCTTTATTACCCAGTGAGTCACCGCACCAGGGCCATGGATGAGTTGGGTACAGCACCAGAAGATGGCGCTTCTATGAACGCGCCATTTTCCGGGGTGGCTGCGGACTGCAATTTGCAGCGGGGGGGGGGGGCCCACAATCCTATGGATGCGCCATTTCTGGGGCGGCTGACGGCTGGTGTTTCTAGCCTGGGAGGGGGCCGATATTCATGGCACCCTTCCTGGGCTATTAATATCAGCCCCCAGCTGTCTGCCTAGCCTTTGCTAGCTATAAAATTAGGGGGGACCCCACGTCAATTTTTGGGGGGAGGGTCCCCCATTTTAATAGCTAGTAAAGGCTAGGCATTCAGCTGGGGGCTGATATTAGTAGCCTGGGAAGCTCCGTGGGTATTTCCCCTTCCCAGGCTTCAAACATCTGCCCCAGCTGTCTGCTTAACCTCCGCTAGAGCCTAAAATTATGGGGAACCCCACGCCAATTTTTTTTTAAATAAATCCTTTATTTTAACACTAAATGACAAGTACAGTAATCAACACTGTCACTGTACTTCATATATATGTGACTGACATGTTTCTATCTATCTAATCTATGTGTGAAGCTCTATTCTTTCGGTTCTAAATTGTCGGGTACCGGTGTATGCCGCTGCTGAATTGCCGGCTTTTCATGTTTCACTGTGAGCACTGTTCCCATCGATTTGGGCAATCACTGTAATGCCACAACCACCATGGCTGTGGCATTACAGTGAGTGGCAGACAATCCCTGCATGATTGGTGCTCTAAATAGCGCCAGACATGCAGGACACGCTTTTGGTGCACGAACAGTTATCGAACATAACCTCGAACAGCCGAATTTTTTGCAAATCGTTCGGGTTCGTCGAACAACTCGAACACCGCCCAAAACAGCTCGAATTTGAGATTGGCGAACAGTTCTAGTCGAACACCGCTCATCTCTAATCCTTACATCACGTACACTGCATACTTCCGGCCACAATCCAACTAGATTGAGAGAGTACATGTTAAACGAACACGCCGGAAACAATCTGTTTGTCGGTGCCCCCATACACCTTTTTGACTGTCGGCTGATCCAGTCAATATAAGCGAGCTCGAAGGGCATTCGGGTAACCAGGGCTGTGGAGTCAGTAAGCCAAACCTCTGACTCTGACATTTCCATGCCACCGACTACAACTCAGACTCCCTCAGACATGGCTCATGTTTAAGTGATAAATTTACTGTAGCACAGATTCATCTCAGCTAAAAGTCTAGACCCTTAGATCAGGAATAGGACAGACATTTATAGGACATTTCATAACTTTACCAAATTCTTATGAAAAAATATTCCCCACAAACTGCACTGAACTACTGTACCCAATTTATTATATATTTTAGGCGTTGGAGTCGGTTTATTTTATACTGATTCCGACTCCACAGCCCTGAGGGTGACATATGTATGGAGGCCTGTAGACTCTAGACTGAAGCATTGCAACAAACTACTAGACAGCTTTGTGCAGCTGATGTATTTAGCTCAGAGTGCATTGTCCAGACTGGATACAATACAACCACTTCTCCGCTGAGAACAGGAATTTGTTTGCTGCCTGCAAACAAGAGTGTTCTCACTCACTTACAAGAAACAAAGCTGGTAATAAACGTGAGGAATTGAAACATAAGTTGAAGTTTCCAGCAGATTTTTCCCCTTGGTATTCACTTGCTGATAATCTGCAGTATTTTACAGAGCCTGCAATACAGTAGTTTTTAAGACATCTCATGCACATGCTATGAAATACAGTACAGACCAAAAGTTTGGACACACCTTCTCATTTAAAGATTTTTCTGTATTTTCATGACTATGAAAATTCTACATTCACACTGAAGGCATCAAAACTATGAATTAACACATGTGGAATTGTATACTTAACAAAAAAGTGTGAAACAACTGAAAATATGTCTTATATTCTAGGTTCTTCAAAGTAGCCACCTTTTGCTTTGAGGACTGCTTTGCACACTCTTGGCATTCTCTTGATGAGCTTAAAGAGGTAGTCACCGGAAATGGTCTTCCAACAATCTTGAAGGAGTTCCCAGAGATGCTTAGCACTTGTTGGCCCTTTTGCCTTCACTCTGCGGTCCAGCTCACCCCAAACCATCTCGATTGGATTCAGGTCTGGTGACTGTGGAGGCCAGGTCATCTGGCGTAGCACCCCATCACTCTCCTTCTTGGTCAAATAGCCCTTACACAGCCTGGAGGTGTGTTTGGGGTCATTGTCCTTTTGAAAAATAAATGATGGTCCAACTAAACGCAAACCGGATGGAATAGCATGCCGCTGCAAGATGCTGTGGTAGCCATGCTGGTTCAGTATGCCTTCAATTTTGAATAAATCCCCAACAGTGTCACCAGCAAAGCACCCCCACACCATCACACCTCCTCCATGCTTCACGGTGGGAACCAGGCATGTAGAGTCCATCCATTCACCTTTTCTGCGTCTCACAAAGACACGGTGGTTGGAACCAAAGATCTCAAATTTGGACTCATCAGACCAAAGCACAGATTTCCACTGGTCTAATGTCCATTCCTTGTGTTCTTTAGCCCAAACAAGTCTCTTCTGCTTGTTGCCTGTCCTTAGCAGTGGTTTCCTAGCAGCTATTTTACCATGAAGGCCTGCTGCACAAAGTCTCCTCTTAACAGTTGTTGTAGAGATGTGTCTGCTGCTAGAACTCTGTGTGGCATTGACCTGGTCTCTAATCTGAGCTGCTGTTAACCTGCGATTTCTGAGGCTGGTGACTCGGATAAACTTATCCTCAGAAGCAGAGGTGACTCTTGGTCTTCCTTTCCTGGGGCGGTCCTCATGTGAGCCAGTTTCTTTGTAGCGCTTGATGGTTTTTGCAACTGCACTTGGGGACACTTTCAAAGTTTCCCAATTTTTTGGACTGACTGACCTTCATTTCTTAAAGTAATGATGGCCGCTCATTTTTCTTTACTTAGCTGCTTTTTACTTGCCATAATACAAATTCTAACAGTCTATTCAGTAGGACTATTAGCTGTGTATCCACCAGACTTCTGCACAACACAACTGATGGTCCCAACCCCATTTATAAGGCAAGAAATCCCACTTATTAAACCTGACAGGGCACACCTGTGAAGTGAAAACCATTTCCGGTGACTACCTCTTGAAGCTCATCAAGAGAATGCCAAGAGTGTGCAAAGCAGTCATCAAAGCAAAAGGTGGCTACTTTGAAGAACCTAGAATATAAGACATATTTTCAGTTGTTTCACACTTTTTTGTTAAGTATATAATTCCACATGTGTTAATTCATAGTTTTGATGCCTTCAGTGTGAATGTACAATTTTCATAGTCATGAAAATACAGAAAAATCTTTAAATGAGAAGGTGTGTCCAAACTTTTGGTCTGTACTGTATATCCGCAGCGTAAACTGACAGGAGCTATGGGGTTAGATTCTGTGAGGGCTCTCCGGTGTCAGCACCGGGAACGGCAGTCACGTCACTGCTAGTATGTGATATGTTTACTCCCTGCCAAAATCTTACTAGCCTGTTTCCGGCCTCGCGCAATACACTTGCATTAAGTGCGCTGGAATCAGTCTAATCGGATTGTGGCCGGGAGTATGCCATTAGCACAATGTGAGTATTCACAAGTCACATAGAGTGACTGCAGACTTGTTGTTTTAGACGGGACAACCCCTTTAAATGCAGATTTTCTGCACAAAAGAATGCAGCAGAAAAAAAATCTACAGTAATTACGCTACATGTGAACGTGGCCTAAAAGTTCTAATTGTGAATAGGTCTGCACTCTGTCCTCCTGGAAAGAATTCTTTATTATTTAATCCGTGCTTAGCCTCAGTTAAAACAGATGAACACTGACGCGTTTCGGAAATGAATTCCTTATAAATAAAGTTCATCTCCCGATAGATGGGCTTTCAGTGCAGGCACCGGGCAGCTTTGGAACACTGTTAACCTGCAGATTAACCCCATATTTTCACGTTAATAGTGCTTGGGGACGTGACAGGTTCCCGTTAACTTGAATGGGTTACAGCTGCACTATCTTGCATACTTGCTACAAAGTGCAACATGGGCTAATTTAAACCCCATGTAAATAATGAAGAGGTCACAAAACTCACCCCAGGAGATGAACTTTATTCCTCTCAGCAGCCTCCGACTTTTAGTCATAGTGGTGCAACTTCACTCACCATTCAGTACACAGTGGCTGTAACCATACCCCAGAACTGACTGACAGCCAGCTCAACAGTGTATGAATGCTGAGCCGGATGTCAGTCTGTGCCAGCGCGTGATTACAACAGTCGCTCACTATGCCCAGAGTGGTGACTGAAGCCGCACCTCTATGACTGAAAGATGGAGGAATGAAGTACATTTCCTCCCAGTAGCTGGGCCTTCAGTGCGGCGACCGGGCAGCTTTAGAATGCTATTAACCTGCAGATTAACACCATATTTACAGGTTAATATCTTTTGGGGACATGAGAGGTTCCCTTTAAAGAAGCCCTTCCATGACTTTTTTTATTTCAATAAAGGGGTATTCCCATCTCCAAGATCCTATCCCAATATGTAGTAGGTGTAATAATAATAATATCAGCAAATACCTCCAATTAGAAATGTAGTATAGTATTTCTGATTCGCTATGTCGCTTACCCCATGTGCAGGGCATTGCAGTAGGTTAGGTATCCATGGTTACAACCACTAACAACTGTCACTATGTGAGCGGCTGTAACCATGGATACCTAAGCTACTGCAATGACCTGCACATGACGTAAGTGACAAAGCAAATCAGAAGCGCTATACTAAATTTTTAGTTGGAGGTATTTGCTAATATTACTACACATGCTATATATTGGCATAGGATCTTGGAGATGGGAATACCCCTTTAAGCCCTTCACCCCCGAAGCCTGTTTTCATCTTCCTGACCAGGCCAATTTTACAATTCTGACCACTGTCACTTTCTGGTAATAACTCTGAAATGCTTCAAAGGATCCCACCAATTTGGAGACTGTTTTCTCATGACATATTGTACTTCATGATAGTGGTAAAATTTGTTCGATATTTTTTGCGTTTATTTGTGAAAATATCGTAAATTTGTAGAAAATTTGGAAAATTTTGCAATTTTAAAACTTTTCATTTTTATGCCCTTAAACCAGAGAGTCCTGTCACACAAAATAGTTAATAAATAACATTTCCCACATGTCTACTTCACATCAGCACAATTTTTGAAACATGATTTTTTTTGTTAGGGGCCTAGTGCTGCTCGACACCGGGTCCCTCTCTCTCCAGCACGCAGTTATTCTGATAGCAAAAGCTGGGGAGAGAGCGGTGCGCAGAGTGCTGCCACGGAAATAGTGGGCATGTCATGCAGGAAGACAGACGCCACCAATGAACACTTTCCCAGCCAGACTGGTGAGCGCTCACTGGCTGCAGTCTCTGTCCTCCTGCATGGCGTGTCCCAATGGTGAGTGTTCACCTGTAGTCAGGGGGCTTGGGCTGCACAAAACACTGGGGGCAGTAGTGGAGGAAGAGCAGGACTTACAGTGCGTCTCCTGTTCCCTCCACTGTTACGTTCCCAGCAGCAGCATCCTGTCACAGAGTAGAGGTCGGAAGAGGAGAGCTAACAGCAGGGGACAGCAGGGGCAGCAAGGAGCTGACATCAGCCCTCTCTGCTGTGCCCCCATCACCCCACAGTTGGTTAAGCAGCACTTTTCAGCAGAGCTTCTCCACAGCTGATATAGAAGATTAGATATGTATGTATGTGTATGAGTATATATATATGTGTGTATAAATTAGTGTATATCTGTGTGTGTATGTATGCATGTGTCTCTGTATCTATGTGTATATGTATGAGTGTATATATGTGTTTGAGTGTGTATCAGTGTGTGCGTATGTATGTGTGTAGCTATGTGTATATGATTGTATATATCTGTGTGTGCATCTGTAGCTGTGTATGTACAAGTGTATATGTATTTGTGTATGTGTGTATCTATGTATGTGTGTGTATGTAGGAGTGTGAACATATTTGTTTTTGATTCACGTTTGATATTGTAAAGAATAGGAAAATCAACCAGGCTCCATTAAAACCATTATTCTCCAAATAATCATGTTATCTCCGATCCATAGGATCCGACCACTGGGCCCCCCAGAGATTCTGAGAACAGGACTCTGTAGCTCAGCCATGAATGGATTGGAGGGGTGCATACATGGCCTCTGTTCAGCGTATTCGCTATGATGCATACATTATCATCACTGTCCCCATTGGGGCTCACAATTTAAATTCCCTATCAGTATGTATTTGGATCTAACATTAATTTGCAAAACCTGGATACGCTCTGCAAGGAATGCTCACATGTATCAGACTCTATAGGTTACAGATACTCATTTCACATGGAGATGTTATTAGTAGTCACTTGATGTCTGTTTCTAATTCCAACACATTGCAATAGATGAGTCAGGTCAGCGGTATGTACAGCCTTTCACAGCAGTTTCACCTGCAGGACTGTAAGCAATAATTACAACCAAATATTCCTAATGATAGAAAACATGGGAAGAATTCACTTACTTTAAATGGGTAATAAAATATATTTCACCTCTAATAATAAACATATAAGTACATTACACAGCATTTATTTATAGGGATATTCCCATCTCCAAGATCCTATCCCAATATGTAGTAGGTGTAATAATAATATTAGCAAATATCTCCAATTAGAAATGAAGTATAGTTCTGCCGATTAGCTATGTTGCTTACCCCATGTGCAGGCCATTACAGTTGCTTTAGTTTCCATGGTTACGACCATTAATAGCTAACTCTCACCATGTGAGTGGCCGTAACCACGGATATATAAGCTACTGCAATGCCCTGCACGTGCAGTAAAGGACTTAGCTTATCAGAAAAACTGTACTACATTTCTAGTTGGAGGTATTTGCTAATAATATTATTATTACACCTACTACATATTGGAGTAGTGTCACACAAGGTGTGGGAAAGACTAAGTGCATTACGAAGGGATGAGGGGAAGGGAGCCCAGACACTAGGGAAAGGGGGAGTGGAGACCTCCTAGGCTGATCTGATATCACCCTGTCTCCCCTATCGTCCCTACATTGGTTCCTCATCAATCGCCACACAGGAACCTAAAACCCTGTATTTACCTAGAGATAGGCCCGGGCAAGGGAAGGGGGAATGAGCACCAGTCAGTCCCCACTAACAACTAAACACAACAAGGAAGACAGACACGGGGGAAAGTAACTTAGCTTGAGCCGACTTCGGAGAGATTACACACACGTGCTCTTAGCACCCGAGAAGAAGTAAGCAGACTGCACTAGCTCCAAGCTTTCACAAGGAAACATGTGAATATCACCGGCGCCTCCCTATTGCAAAGTGAAAGTATTTAAACACCCAGGTCAGGGTGTTAATCAGTAAGAAGAAGATAGCCGCTGGGTCCTAGGGTAAGACAGATCTAAGAAGATGTCTGTAATGCCAAACAAACATATCCCGCAACCAACTGCAGGGCGACTGACACAGCCGTGACAAATAGGATATTGGAGATGGGAATACCCCTTTAAATATAACTTTTGTAAACTGCAGCAGCTCTTGTAGACTATGTGCACATGTAGCGTTTTTGATGCGTTTTCACGGCGGTTTTCCCGCCATGGAAACACTGTAAAAATGCTTGTTAATAGGTCTGCCATGCAAGGTGGATGGTAGAAATTGCTTGTATTGTGCGGTCAGCCATCAATGTTGAAAAAAAAAAAAAATAGGACAGTGATTTCTGATGTCACAGCTGTAGAAGTGACCCAGATCGTCGTGGGACACTCGTTGGCGGTACGTGGACTGAGTCTTTGACGACGGACAGGTGAGGAATATGGTTGTTTGTTATTTTACGTTTTTTTCAGGTGATCAATGGAGGTGGTACAATAAAAAAAAAATTAAAACCGTGTGTTTTATTTCATTAAAATACTTTATTCTGGCTGTGTTTTTATTGAAAAGGCGGCGACCATTTTACAACACAGTTAGTAAAGGGGGCGTCTTATAGACATCCTCCATTACTAACCTGGGCTTCACGTCAGCTGCTAATATAAGGCTGACGTGAACCCCAACCCTATTACCCCACTCGCCACCGCTACAGGGCAGTGGGAAGAGCGAGGCTAAGCGCCAGATTTGGCGCATCTTATGGATACGCCATTTCTGGGACTGCTGAGGGGTGATATTAATAGCCACGGAGGGGGCTAGTATCCATGGCCCCTTCCCAGGCTACTAATATCAGCCCGCAGCTGTCTGTTTAGCCTTTACTGGTTAGATTTTATAGGGGGACCCCACGTCAATTTTTTTCTGTTATCCCCCTGTAATCTAGCCAGTAAAGGCTAAACAAACAGCTGTGGGCTTATATTAATAGCCAGGGAACATTGTTGGCTAATGGCCCCTTCCGCAGCTGCTAATATCAGCCCCCAGCTGGTTATAAAAAGGACGCGGAAGCCCATGCAATTTATTATTATTTTTTTTAATTTTAGGCTCTGTGCCCATAATTCAGACGCAGCAGCGCTTTGGGCGAGCTCCTTTCGAACAAGCGGTCCTATGTGCAAATGTAACATCACCTAGAATAAAGTTTTGAGTTGAAAACTGTTTGATTTCAGTTTGTAATAACCTGCTAATGCTTATAATTTCAAAAATGACCATTTTTTTTTCTTTATTAAAATGAAAAGGTTGAAAACTCTGCTGTGCATAATAATTTGGAACATGCATATTGAGTGCAGGTTGAGTGTTTTATTTTTTTAAAAATATACTGTTATCATAGGCAGTTTGTACAAAAACCTTTCAATTGTACTCTAATAGTTATTTGACTGGAAAATTACAATGACTGCAATTCATATAGGTAATTTGGGAAAATCTGAGAAAATATTATTTGCATAATAAATTGGAACACAGTGTACTCACCCCAGTTCTGATGCTAATCCGAGGTTTAAGCAATGTCCCACCAAATAACTTTATTTGGCTCCAAAAAGCATTCATTGATGTACAAAAACGCTTCAAAAAACGCATGTAAAAACGTGTCAAAAACGCATGTAAAATCCGCATGCGTTTTTTTTCTGCCAAGGAGATGCAGAAACGCTCAGGAAATTTCTGCTTCAAATACGCATCGTGCGCACATAACCTTAAAGTGGGTCATATGATTTTGAGAAACTAAAAAGCCAGATCTTAGGACAGCTCATGGACAAAGTTCTGGTACATCTGAGCTGGACTGCACAACAAGGATACGTCCACACGGATTGTATTTTCTGTGGGAAAAATCCATGATAAATTCTCAGCATAAGCTATGAGGAATTTATAGTGCATTTGTCATGAATTTCACAGTATTCATTGCAATGGGTGACGACTGCAGTGAAAATCTGCAGCATAAATAAGACATGCTGGAGTTGTGCATGCCTGCGGCAACTCTATTCTGTGTCTGGGGGACTGCAGGAAGTAAAAATGAGCTGTAGTTCTTCGCTTTCTTCACCAGTCTCAGAGACTTTAGATATAGCAGCAACTGTACTTGCAGGGATAATGGGGCATACAAGTGGACCGCTCTGGAAAACGCTGGCATTTCAACCTTGGGACTCCCATTAATCTAGCAATTACCATCGAGTGATAACTTGTAATAACTGGAATATCCCTTTAAAATCCTGCTCATTCTCTTTAATGGGTGCTATCTAAGGCTCTGTGCCCATGATACAGACATAGCAGCGATTTGGACACAGCATATTTTTGCTGCGTCCAAAACGTTGTGTTCTATAGAACACAGGTAAATCCACATGTGTTCACTGAACCATGCAGATTTACCGCATTCAATACATTATAGTGGTCACATTTCTGTTGTGGAGAATAGCGACTCCGCAAGTGAATTTGACATGCTGTGGTCCTGAAAGACGCACCGCATGTCAGTGTCCGTGGATGATCTGCAGCCTCAGATGCACATATAGTGGATATGGGATGTCTACAAATCCCATCCACTATGCTGTAACATCTGGCCGCTGCATTTCCTGATCATGGGCACATACCTTAATATTACATTTTCCTTGCACTACAAATAACAGTAAATCGCTGGGGTTGACTCTATTTTAATAGGCCATTAACTGGCCTTATTAGGTCATGAAAATGACACTGCATGTTTTTTCTGGCTGTTAGTCAAGCAGTAAGGCCACATTCACATATTCAGTATTGGGTCAGTATTTTATCTCAGTATGTGTAAGCCAAAACCAGGAGTGGGTGATAAATCCAGAAGTGGTGACGTGTTTCTATTATACTTTTCCTCTGATTGCTCCACTCCTGGTTTTAGCTTTCAGATACTGATGTAAAATACTGACCACATACTGATAGTGTGAACGTGGCCTTATGTGCACTCTTTGGCGGAAAAGTAGCTCAATAAGCCATGGGTTCACCAATAACACTGCTCTAGTCACCATAGGGTAAAATAAGTCTTTGGTTTAGCAATTTTGGCATATTGGTTCTGTACACACACCAAGTTTTTGAAAATATTGTGGTTTTCATACCAAAGAATAGATAAGCAACATGACAAATAGAATTTGAACTTCCATTCTGCAAATATGTAAACGCCTATTTGTTGCTAAACAGCTGAAAAGTCAGCTTTCCGGAAAGTCCAACAGACAGTGTCCGAGCTGCATATGTTGTCCTATAGATATACAGCTAAAAGGAAATGACTGCACACCTATAGCACTCATATGCCCTGTGCTTTTCCTCTAATAACAGATCACTACTTACATTTAGTATGACTCCAGAATACACTGGCCTTTATCTCCAGGGCAGAAATAATCATCCTCCGGTCATGGTCACTGCACCATGAATCATTCATGAACACTATTTAAATATGGTAACTAAAAATAGGCTCAAACATCCCTATATTAAGCTCTGCTGCACCCCACAGAAGATATAGGTCATCTGGGAAGAAAGCATGAGACAAAGGACTGACCTTGTATTACAGTATGTTTGTCGACTGATGTCTCTTAACATTTGCCCACGTTTCAGCCACAGGCAGCAAATAGTAGAGAAGACTGATTTCCCGGATTTCAGCCTGTTTTGGTGACATCATAGTCATGTGAGTTTGTGTAACAAGCGAGAACCAGTGTACTGGAGAGTCAGGCTAAATAGAGTCACCATTGTTTATTGGGTAATTACGGAGCCTAGACTTGGACTGCAGCGAGGAGCATCAGCACGAGTGGGTGGAGGGAATCAGTGATCTTCAGCCCTTTACAGTAATGGTCATCCTTCCTTCCTGGCACATCCATGTTGATTTTATATAAATATATTATGAAGTAAAGTGAGAATATGGTCACTATACACTATCTTTCTCTGAGTCTTAAAGGGAATCTGTCAGCAGGTTTTTGCCATTTAATCGGAGTGTACACAGGAACCTGCCAGTCAGAGGGGGTTATATACAGGCCAAATAGTTAGCTCTGTATATATAATAAATAAGGATTCTATGAAAACTACACCAAGAAACCCACTTAGTATTATGTCACTGGAATCAGGCTGTCTTGCCCTGTTTTACTCTTCTCAGATTATATAGCACAAACCTGTTGACAGATTCCCTTTAAAGGGTTTGCACCAACATGTCAAGTTATTCCCACATATGGGAAAGGGCAATACTTCCTGACTACTGGGGGCCCAAATGTTAGGTCCCCTGCACCTCCGCTCTATTAAACTTCAATAGAAGTGCAGAATATAGCCAAAAACAGTGCTCGGATATCACTGGCAATCCTATTGAGAATGATGGGGGTCCCAGGGGTTGGACCCCCACTGATAACTTCAAATCTTGGTACAAACTCTTTTAAAGCGCACCTGTCAGCAGGATTGTGGTCTGTAAACTACACACACTGTCAGGTGGGCGTTGTTACACTGATTACGTGCTGTTACGCACGTGCTCCGGGACGGCCTGTGGGCGGGGGCTTTCCTTGGTGCCCTGTTCTCATATTCATCCTTATGGGCTTAAATGACAGGTCACTGATCCTTCAGTCACCTGCCTCCTACTTTAAATACTGCGCTTGCGCAGTTCATATTGTGATCTTACCGAAAATGCGCTGTAGCCATTTTGCTGGAGCCAATTTTTTTAAATTTTTTTTTGCCTCAACAAAATGGCCGCGATGCAAGCAATAGCTGCTACTTCACATGCATGGGCACCAGCACGTTTTTGTTGGAGCAAAAAAAAATTTTTTAGCTCCAGCAAAATGGCCGCAACACGCGCGCAGTAGCATTTAACAGCAAGCAATAGCTGGCGTTAAAAACTTTTTAAAAAAAGACCACAACGCAAACGCAGTATTTAAAGTAGGAGGCAGGTGACTGAAGGATCAGTGACCTGTCATTTAAGCCACAATGATGAAGATAATGCCAGAGCATCAAAGAAAGCCCCTGCCACAGGCCGCCCCGGAGCACGAGACTCGAATGATCTCCAAACTGCAAATAAAAATTAAACATCAATGACAAGAAGGATTTCATCAACCCAGGTTTGATGACAGGTTCGCTTTAAGATCCATATATCTGAATTGGATTGGTAAAAGTACATGAATGCGCTGCCGAAACAACCTTGCTAACTTCTACAGCAAACCTGCCATATGTAACATACTATCTGCACGGTTAGAAAACTTCTGACATGCCAGCTAAAATGAAGGGGCAAAAGCGCTCAGCCGAGAAGTGGTCTCTTCTGATGACTTTCTACTCAGACTGCCTTAAGTCTTATCTGAGAACAAGACTGGCTTAGCATTTCACTCTAGTACTAAGTGGGGGTCTCAATACCTAGTCTCCAATCTATTAGTAATCTAAAAGCCCTTTTAGACTAACTGATAATAGTCGAATGAACGCTCATTCCCTATTACTAACCCATGTAAACATGCCGGCAATCACCCAGCAAACAAGCAAAATGCTTGTTCATCGGGTGATTTCATTTTTATACGGGAATAGAAATCATAGTTATCAGAAGCACATTGCCCCATGTAAACAGGTGTTGTGCTGTATAACATGCATTTGTACAACCCCTGGCAAAAATTATGGAATCACCGGGCTCGGAGGATGTTCATTCAGTTGTTTAATGTTGTTGGAAAAAGCAGATCACAGACATGGCACAAAACTAAAGTCATTTCAAATGGCAACTTTATGGCTTTAAGAAACACTAAAAGAAATCAAGAAAAAAAATTTGGTACTCAGTAAGGGTAATTTTTTTTCAGATTTTTTCAATTCTGAGGAAAAAATTATGGAATCACCCTGTAAATTTTCATTTCCAAAACTAACACCTGCATCAAATTAGATCTACTCGTAAGTCTGCGTCTAAAAAGGAGTGATCACACCTTGGAGAGCTGTTTCACCAAGTGGACTGACATGAATCATGGCTCCAACAAGAGAGATGTCAATTGAAACAAAGGAGAGGATTATCAAACTCTTAAAAGAAGGTAAATCATCACGCAATGTTTCAAAAGATGTTGGTTGTTCACAGTATGCTGTGTCTAAAATCTGGACCAAATACAAACAACATGGGAAGGTTGTTAAAGGCAAACATAATGGTAGACCAAGGAAGACATCAAAGAGTCAAGACTGGAAACTTAAAGCAATATGTCTCCAAAACAGGAAATGCACAAAAAAAAAAATGAGGAACGAATGGGAGGAAACTGGAGTCAATGTCTGTGACCGAACTGCAAGAAATGGGATTTACATACAGAAAAGCTAAACATAAGCCATCATTAACACCTAAACAGAAAAAAACAAGGTTACAATGGGCTAAGGAAAAGCAATAGTGGACTGTGGATGACTGGATGAAAGTCATATTCAGTGATGAATCGCGAATCTGCATTGGGCAAGGTGATGATGCTGGAACTTTTGTTTGGTGCCGTTCCAATGAGATTTATAAAGATGACTGCATGAAGAGAACATGCAAATTTCCACAGTCATTGATGATATGGGGCTGCATGTCAGGTAAAGGCACTGGGGAGATGGCTGTCATTACATCTTCAATAAATGCCCAAGTTTACATTGATATTTTGGACAGTTTTCTTATCCCATCAATTGAAAGGATGTTTGGGGATGATGACATCATTTTTCAAGATGATAATGCATCCTGCCATAGAGCAAAAACTGTGAAAACATTCCTTGAAAGAAGACACATAAGGTCAATGTCATGGCCTGCAAATAGTCCGAATCTCAATCCAATTGAAAATCTTTGGTGAAGAAAATGGTCCATGACAAGGCTCCAACCTGCAAAGCTGATCTGGCAACAGCAATCAGAGAAAGTTGGAGCCAGATTGATGAAGAGTACTGTTTGTCACTCATTAAGTCCATGCCTCAGAGACTGCAAGCTGTTATTAAAGCCATAGGTGGTGCAACAAAATACTAGTGATATATTGGAGTGTTCTTTTGTGTATTTGTTTTTCATGATTCCAGAATTTTTGCCTCAGAATTGAGTGATTCCATATTTTTTTTCCCTCTGCTTGGTCTGAAAAAAAATACCCTGACTGATTACCACATTTTTAATCTTGATTTCTTTTAGTGTTTCTTAAAGCCCTAAAGTTGCCATTTGAAATGACTTTAGTTTTGTGCCATGTCTGTGATCTGCTTTTTTTCAACAACATTAAACAACTGAATGAACATCCTCCAAGCCCAGAGAGACATCATTTTTGTCAGGGGTTGTACATCATATGTGGAGATGGTGAATGTATCATTTGTGCCAAAAAGTTTTTGCATTATGTTACGCCCATAATATTTTTGTAAAATACGTTACCCGCGGATCTCCTAGGAGGCTCGTTTGACATGGATATGCCTAATGAGCCCTTCAGCCAATCAGCGCATGCAAATGTGCTGCAGTTTTCACACTTCCTTCAGACATCTGAGATTCAGCTGTAGGGAATGTGAGAACCACAGCACGTTAGTAATCGCCAATTGGCTGCAGTGCTCTTGTAGCACAATAATGTAGACTAAGTTTGCATGTTGTGGATTTAAACAGTAAATGACTTTGGAACTTATGTTATATATATTATATGTCCTTAAAGGGAAGCTGTCAGCAGGTTTTTACCACCTATTTTGAAAGCAGCACAATGTTTGGACAGAGATCATGATTCCAGTGATGTGTCACTTACTAAGCTGTTTGTTGAAGTTTAAATAAAATCAGTGTTTTATCAGCAGGAGATGATTATTAGTGGACTAGTTGTCATCCCATGGCGTAACCTGCCCCCACCACTGGTACACAGATTAGCACCTTTCAGCTTATGGATAGTCATAGAATCATAGAATGGTAGAGTTGGAAGGGACCTCCTGGGTCATCTGGTCCAACCCCCTGCTCAAAGCAGGATTCACTAGTATAGTATAGTATACACAGAAAGCTGACAATCCGTGTTGTGGGTGGGGTTATTCAGAGCTCAGCATTCACAGAACTCCAGTTGGGAAAACAGTGATTTTTATCAAAATTGCACCAAGCAGACCAGTAAGTGATATATCACTGGAATCGGAGTCTATACCCATACATAATACTGCTCTCAGATTACATAGCTAATATGTTTTATACATACCGGTGCATCTCACTAAATTAGAAGATCATCAAAAAGTTAATGTATTTCAGTTCTTCAATACAAAAAGTGAAACTCCTATATTATATAGAGTCATTACAAACAGAGTGATCTATTTCAAGTCTTTATTTCTGTTAATGCTGATGATTATGGCTTACAGCCAATGAAAACACAAAAGTCATTATCTCAGTAAATTAGAATAATTAACAAAAACCACCTGCAAAGGCTTCCTAAGCGTTTAAAAAGGTCCCTTAGTCTGTTTCAGTAAGCTCCACAATCATGGGGAAGACGGCTGACTTGACAGAAGGCATCACAAAATCAACAAAAAAAGAAAAAAATATTTAATCCAATAAATACATTTATTTATGCAAAAACAAAAATAAACAAAAAAAGTACACATATTTGGTATCACCACGTTCAGAATGGACAGACCTATAAAACTGTCCCACTAGTTAACCTCTTCAGTGAACACTGTAAAAAAAAAAAAAAAAAAAAAAGGCAAAAAGCTATGCTTTATCATCATGCCACCAAACAAAAAAATGAATATAAGTCAAATGTTATCTCTGAAAACTTAATCTTGTCCTGCAAAAAACAAGCCGCCATACAGCTCCATCAGCGGAAAAATATCGAAGTTATAGCTCTCAGAATAAAGCAATGCAAAAATAAATTATCTTTGTTATAAAAGTTTTTATTGTATAAAAGGTACAAAACATAAAACTGTATGAATGTGTTAACGCTCTAATCGTACTGACCCGAAAAATAAATCTGCCTTATCAATTTTACCACACCCGGAACGGCATAAAAAAATCCTGAATTGTTGGTTTTTGTTCATACTACCTCCCAAAAATCGTAATAGAAAGTGATTAAAAGATGTAATTTGCCTGAAAATGGTTGAAATAAAAAGGTCAACTAGTCCCGCAAAAAGACAAGCCCCCACATGACTCTGTTGTCCGAAATATGAAAAAAATGATAGCTATCAAAATATGGGGATGCGCAATAAAAAGTGTCTTTTAGTGTGTGACAGATGCCAAACATAAAAACACAATATAAATCTGGTATCGCTGTGATTGCACCGACCCGAAGAATAAAGTTGTCTAATCACTTATACCGCACGAGGAACAGCGTAAAAAATAAATAAAACCAATTCTTAACCTGCCGTTTTGTTCATTCTGCCTCTCAAAGATCGCAGTAAGGCTCGGTGCACATTTATCCTTCACTCTCCGCTGAGCGCGTACACCGGGGTTTCAGTGTAAATCTCTTAAATACGTGATTCAGAGGGAACCCCAGAAGGAATATAATGAGGCAGATGGAGGCACTGTGGACGCAGTCTGGCCTATGATCCAAAGGTGTCCGTCTTTTTTAGGCGTGCATAATAGCGTGGTCTGACATAGTTTTGTGCACTTTTGAAAAGGACAACACTGAACAGAGGCCAGACTGAATCCAGAGTAACTCTGCTGCCTCATTATAGTGAATGGATTCCTCGGGGGTTTCTAAATCACGTCATTCAGAGATTTAGATGGAAACCCCAAACTACGTGCTCAGCGTAGATCGCAGGATAAATGTGATCCAAAATGTTATGTAAAATGTTCCCAACAAAAGCTTCAACTCAATCCAGAAAGAAAATCCCTCAGGTCCGTCATCTGTTAACGGAAATATAGGGGGCTTCCACGTTACTGGTAGCACAAAGGCTCTAGAAAAGCGAAACGGCTCCTCACCTCCCAAAAGAAAAGAAATTCAGCAAATTCTGCGCTCTCAAATCCAAATGCCCACCCTCCTTTCTGAGTCCCAGTGCGCATAAACCACATTTAGCGTCCACTTTGGCATTTCTGTAGCGATGAGAGCCCACCTAATTTACAAGTGTGTGTCTCCAGAAGCACAAGCTGGGCACTACAACTTACTGGAGGCTACAACGTATTGGTCACTACAATGGCAGTTTGCAATTGTCACTCAGCAACATCCACTGCTGTTTGTTTCTGGAAAACACCCATGAAGTCAAAATCGTCACTACACCTGTAGATAAATTCCCAAAGAGGTATAATTTCCAAAATGGAGTCACTTGAGGGGAGATTCTCCTCTTCTACCACTTAGGGTCTCTGTATATTGAGTCCGCAAACTATTCTAGGAAAATCTGCGCTCCAGCAGGAAAATAGCGCTCCGTCCCTCCAGAGTCTCGCCGTGTGGTTATGAAGTACTGCACAGCCACATATGGGGTATTTCTACATTCAGCAGAAATTATGGGACAAATTTTGGTGCCATTTCTTCCCATTTCCTAGTGTGAAAATGTAACATCTGGGGCTAAAACAAAATTTTGGTGGTAAAAATGTAATTATTTTTTTCTTCACAGCCCAATGGTATGAAATTCTGTGACACATTTGTGGTGTCATTATAATCACTGCACCACTAGGTGAATTCATTGAGAGGTGTAGTTTGAAAAATAGGGTCACTTATGGGGGTTTCTGCTGTTCTGACCCTCCGGGGCTCTACCATTGTGACATAGCACCCTCAAACCAGTCAAGCAAAATCTGAACTCCAATATGGCGCTTCTTCCCTTTTGAGCTTTGCACTGTGCATCAAAAGTAGTTTTCGACCACATATGGGGTATTTGTGTACTCATGAGAAATTGCACAACAAATTTTGGGGTCCATTTTCTCCTGCTATCCTTGTGAAAATGAAAAAATTTGGTGCCAACAACATTTTTGTGGTAAAAATATATATTTTTTTCATTTTCATAGATAGTTATTAAATTCTGTGAAGCACCTGTGGGTTCAAGGTGCTCACCACATGTCTAGATAAATTCCTTGAAGGGTATAGTTTGTAAAATGGGGTCACTTATGGGGGTTTCAGCTCTTCTGACACTTAAGGAGCTCTGCCAATGTGACATGGCACCTGCAAATCACTGCAGCAAAATCTGCACTCCAATAAGGCGCTCCTTCCAGTTTGAGCTTTGCACGGTGCCTAAAAAGTAGTTTCCGACCACATATAGGATATCGGAAACTATCAGGAGAAATTGTCTAATAAATTACCGCATTTTTCAGATTCTAAGACGCACTTTTTTACCCAAAATTTGGAAGGTAAATGGGGTGCGTCTTATAATACAAATGTAGCTTACCGGCTGCAGTGGAGCGGGGTCACAGGAGGCAGGGTCGCTGCAGGAGAAGGCCGGCGGCGGCAGGAGTGGGGCGATGCTGCAGGCCCCGGGCTGGAGGGAGGGGGGGGGGGGGGATGTCCCAGCGGTGCGAGGCTGCAGGCCCTAGGCTTACATAAAATGTCAGCGGAGTCCCTGAATTTTCCATTGATTTCCCTGCGGTGGGCTTCGGGAAAATGGCCGCCGGCTTCAGAGATCTCAATTTGTGCATACGCCACCTCTAAAACTTTTAACCCTTTCTTCTATCTTCCTAATAAAAAAAAAAGCTTTATAAAGGATGCCGATCTAAAGTAGATATGTGGCAATTGTTATTTAATAATTATTTTTAGTGGTATGACCATCTGTTTTCAGGGCATAAAAATTTTAATTTTTTTAAAATTTTCACATTTTTTTCTAAAACACAGATCATATCAACCTAAATTTACCAATAATATGAAGTACAATGTGTCACGAAAAATCATTTCTCAGAATCACTGGGATATGTTTAAGCGTTCCAGAGTTATTACCACAATGTGACATTGATCAGAATTCAAATATTTGGCCTGGTAGAGAAGGTGAAAAATAGGTTTGGGGGTAAAGGGGTTAAGTGTCAGCAACTAATACGCTATACAAAGTACCCGTTACGTACCGGGAAGCCTATTTTTAACATATGGAAGCATTTGCATACACTCCCTACATACATGGACACACGTCTACAAATACACCACATACATGGATACACTCATGTATCCTGATTTCAGGGGCTCAAAAGTAATTGGACACATTAACTTGACCAAAAATAAAATGCTCATTTTTAACACTCTGTAGTGAACCCTTTGAAGGCAATGACTGCCTGAAGTCTTGAAGCCATGGACGTCACCAAAATACTGAGTTTCCTCCTTTGTGATGCTTTGCCAGGCCTTTACCGCAGCTGACTTCAGTTGTTGCTTGTTTATCTTTCTAACTTAAGTTGATCTTAAGTCAGTAAAATGCATGCTTGATAGAATTGATATCAGACGATTGACTCGGCCATTGCAGAACATTCAACTTCTTTGCCTTAAAAATCTCCTGGGTTGCTTTTGCAGTGTTTTGGGTCATTGTCCATCTGTACTGTGAAGTGCCGTTCAATGAACCTTGCAGCATTGGGTTGATTCTGAGCAGAAAGTATAGCCCTGTACACTTCAGCATTCATACTGCTTCAGTCACATTAATAAATACTAGTGACCCAGCGCCTTTGGAAGCCATGCATGCCTTTGCCATCACACTCCTTCCATCATGTATTACAGAGGATGTGGTGAGCTTTGGATCATGAGCCGTTCCAAGCCTTCGCCATACTTTCTTCTTCCCATCATTCTGGCACAGGTTGATCTTAGTTTCATCTGTCCAAAGAATGCTTTTGCAGAACTGGGCTGGCTTTTTTGCAAAGTCTAATCAGGCCTTTCTTTTTTTTTTTTTTTTTTTTAAGGCTGATTAATGGTTTGCACCTTGTGGTGAACCTTCTGTATTTGCTCTTATGAAGTATTCTCTTTATGGTAGACTTAGATACTGAAATACATACTTCCTGCAGAGAGTTTTCACTTGGTTGGATGTTGTGAAGGAGTTTTTCATCACTATGGAAAGGATTTTGCGATGATCCACCACTGTTGTCTTCCGTGGACATCCAGGCAGTTTTGAGTTCCCAAGCTCACTGATGCGCTTTTTTTCCCCAGAATGTAATAACTGTTGATTTGGCCACTCCTAACATTTCTGCCATCTCTCTGATGGATTTATTTTTTTCAGCCTAATGTTGGTCTGTTTCTCTTCCATTGACAGCTCCTGAGTCTGCATATTGTAGGTTCACAGCAGCTGATTCCAAATGTCCAAATGCAAAATGCCGCACCTGGAATCAGCTCCAGACCTTTTACCTACTTAATTGATGATGGATTAATGAAAGAATAGCCCATGCAGCCCATTAAAGAGCTTTTGAGATAATTGTCCAATTACTTTTGGTCCCTTTAAAAAGAGGCTGCTACATATTAAAGAGCTATAATTCTTAAAGCCTTACTCCTATCAGGATGTTAATATCCTCAAATTTAAGCTGAGAGTCTGCACTTTAAACCCATATTGATTATATAACTGTATCTTGAATACGTTTTGGTAAATGGCTAAAATGACAAAACTTATGTCACTGTCCAAATATGTCTGGTCCTAACTATCACTTTATGGGCTGCTTAGTGTAATTTTCACTGTTTTCAGCAGAAGATTATCACTAAAAGAGTAGTAAACCTGCTGTCATTTAGTCTAACAACTCCCCCAACGCTGATTGGCAGCTTTTTGCCAATCAGTGGTGTGCGCAGGGTTATACAGAGCTCAGAACTGGTAGATCTGTAACAGATTAAAAAGTTTTTATCAAAACTTCAAACACTCAGTAAAGTAACTGATACATCAGTGGAGTCAGGGTCTCTGCCCCTACATTATGATGCTTTCAGATAGTGTAGCACAAACCTGCTGACAGATTCCCTTTAACCCCTTCATGTCATGGCCATTTTCCTTTTTTTTTCTCCCCATCTTCCAAGAGCCATAACTTTTTTATTTTTCCATCTCCATAGCTGTAGGATGGCTTGTTTTTTGCGGGACGAAATTTCAAGTGCATTGAAATTGCACTATATTGTAAAAGTGACCTGGCAATATGTGTACCAGGTCAGTAAGTGTACACAGATACCAAACAAGTATAGTTTTTTGAGATATGGCGTTGTGTGAGCGCTTATTTTTTGCGCCTTGATCTGACGGTTTTTACAGATACCATTTTGGTCCACTTATACATTGATGCTCTATCCGTAGGGCATCAATTGATGCCCAATTCTCAGGAGCGTAGGGGTCTCAGTGCATCTTCACTGCAGGGAAGAGGTTTTTAGCACACAGGCACCTCACACGCCCTAGCAATGTTTGAAGATGGAGGGAAGATGCTGGTCATTTATTTTAGGAAGGTAAGGCTTCTCCTACCTGTTCATCATATGTATCTATCAGGGCTGTGGAGTCTGTAAGCCAAACCTCCGACTCCTCAATTTCCATGACACCGACTCCAACTCAGACTCCACGACTCCCTCATACATGGCTCATGTTTAAGTGATAAATTTACTGTAGCACAGATTCATCTCAGCTAAACGTCTAGACCCTTAGATCAGGAATAGGACAGACATGTATAGGACATTTCATAACTTTCCCAAATTCTTATGAAAAAATATTCCCCACAAACTGCATTGAACTACTGTACCCAATTTATTATATATTTTAGGAGTTGGAGTCGGTCCATTTTATACCGACTTCACCAAAATGGACACCGACTGACTCCACAACCCTGGTATCTACCGTATTTTTCGGACCATAAGATGCACTTTTTTCCCCCCAAAATTTGGGAGGAAAATGGGGGGTGCGTCTTATGGTCCGAAAGTAACTTACCAGTGGTGGTGGAGCGGGATCGGCGGCGGCGACGACAGCGGCAGCAGATGGTGGCGGCAGCAGAAGAGGTATCTGCCTGGGAGTCGGGGCCTTGCCTGGTACCGGGGGCCGGTTTCTTGATGTGAGCGGCGTGAGCTGCTTCCGATGCGTGCGGCCATCTTTCTGAAGCAGATTTACAGGAAAATGGCCACCGGAGCCGGCGCATGCGCTCTACTACGCCGGCAGCCATTTTCCTGTAGATCTCAGCTTCAGAAAGATGGGCGCGAGCATCAGAAGCCGCTCTGCCACGCTACTCACAGCAAGACACCGGCCCCGGTACCAGGCCCCAAGCCCCCACTCACCCAGGCCCCCACTCACCCAGGCCCCAAGCCCCCAGCCACCACTCACCCAGGCCCCAAGCCCCCAGCGCCAGCCACCACTCACCCAGGCACCCAAGCCCCCAGCGCAAGCCACCAGGCCCCCAGCCCACCAGCACCAGGCGCCCAGGCCACCAGGCGCCCAGCCCCAGGCCACCAGTGCCAAGCCACCAGGTGCCAGTGCAGGCCACCAGCACCAGGCGGCCAGGCCACCAGGCGCCCAGCCCCAGGCCACCAGTGCCTGGCACCCAGGCCACCAGCGCCAGGCCCGGCTTCCTGTAGGACCTTGCCTCCTGTGCCCCAGCTACACGGCCCATCCAGGTAAGATATCTATTCAGACTATAAGACGGACCCCCATCTTATCAAAAAATTTTTTTTCCTGTTTTCCACCCCAAAATTTTTGGGTGCGTCTTATAGTCCGGTGCGTCTTATAGTCCGAAAAATATGGTATTCATGAAGCGTGCAGGAGAGCAGGTGACCACACACAAGTTTTACTGAAAGTTTTCCAACAAAAATGCATATCAATGTAATCACCTCCTGCTCTAAAACATCCTGCCTGCAGGTCAGATGCATCACAAACTATTTTCAACATGACACGTTAACGAATCCTAATGTTCTAGCCACAGCAATTCTTGATGCATTAAGCAGGTCTTTAGTATGAAGGCGCTAAGGCTATAGCTATAATATACAGTACAGCCCAAAAGTTTGGACACACCTTCTCATTTAAAGATTTTTCTGTATTTTCATGACTATGAAAATTGTACATTCACACTGAAGGCATCAAAACTATGAATTAACACATGTGGAATTATATACTTAACAAAAAAGTGTGAAACAACTGAAAATATGTCTTATATTCTAGGTTCTTCAAAGTAGCCACCTTTTGCTTTGATGACTGCTTTGCACACTCTTGGCATTCTCTTGATGAGCTTCAAGAGGTAGTCACCGGAAATGGTCTTCCAACAATCTTGAAGGAGTTCCCAGAGATGCTTAGCACTTGTTGGCCCTTTTGCCTTCACTCTGCGGTCCAGCTCACCCCAAACCATCTCGATTGGGTTCAGGTCTGGTGACTGTGGAGGCCAGGTCATCTGGCGTAGCACCCCATCACTCTCCTTCTTGGTCAAATAGCTCTTACACAGCCTGGAGGTGTGTTTGGGGTCATTGTCCTGTTGAAAAATAAATGATGGTCCAACTAAACGCAAACCGGATGGAATAGCATGCAGCTGCAAGATGCTGTGGTAGCCATGCTGGTTCAGTATGCCTTCAATTTTGAATAAATCCCCAACAGCGTCACAAGCAAAGCACCCCCACACCATCACACCTCCTCCTCCATGCTTCACGGTGGGAACCAGGCATGTAGAGTCCATCCTTTCACCTTTTCGGCATCGCACAAAGACACGGTGGTTGGAACCAAAGATCTCAAATTTGGATTCATCAGACCAAAGCACAGATTTCCACTGGTCTAATGTCCATTC
The DNA here is from genome assembly GCF_046119375.1 of Phyllobates terribilis. Lineage (NCBI taxonomy): Eukaryota > Metazoa > Chordata > Amphibia > Anura > Dendrobatidae > Phyllobates > Phyllobates terribilis. Next base: position 700,282,771 of record NW_027362761.1, read on the forward strand.
CTTGTGTTCTTTAGCCCAAACAAGTCTCTTCTGCTTGTTGCCTGTCCTTAGCAGTGGTTTCCTAGCAGCTACTTTACAATGAAAGCCTGCTGCACAAGGTCTCCTCTTAACAGTTGTTGTAGAGAGGTGTCTGCTGCTAGAACTCTGTGTGGCATTGACCTGGTCTCTAATCTGAGCTGCTGTTAACCTGCGATTTCTGAGGCTGGTGACTTGGATAAACTTATCCTCAGAAGCAGAGGTGACTCTTGGTCTTCCTTTCCTGGGGTGGTCCTCATGTGAGCCAGATTCTTTGTAGCGCTTGATGGTTTTTGCAACTGCACTTGGGGACACATTCAAAGTTTGTCCAATTTTTCGGACTGACTGACCTTCATTTCTTAAAGTAATGATGGCCACTCGTTTTTCTTTACTTAGCTGCTATTTTCTTGCCATAATACAAATTCTAACAGTCTAAACAGTAGGACTATCAACTGTGTATCCACCTGACTTCTGCACAACACAACTGATGGTCCCAACCCCATTTATAAGGGAAGAAATCCCACTTATTAAACATGACAGGGCACACCTGTGAAGTGAAAACCATTTCCGGTGACTACCTCTTGAAGCTCATCAAGAGAATGCCAAGAGTGTGCAAAGCAGTCATCAAAGCAAAAGGTGGCTACTTTGAAGAACCTAGAATATAAGACATATTTTCAGTTGTTTCACACTTTTTTGTTAAGTATATAATTCCACATGTGTTAATTCATAGTTTTGATGCCTTCAGTGTGAATGTACAATTTTCATAGTTCGGAAAATACAGAAAAATCTTTAAATGAGGTGGTGTGTCCAAACTTTTGGTCTGTACTGTATATATATATATATATATATATATATATATATATATATATATGTGTATATATATATATATATATATATATATATATATATATATACATACACACACACACACCATATATTTATACATATAGACACACGCATACATACATAAATGCTTCCAAAACATCTGTACAAATGGTCTGCATTAAAAATGTCCTATTGTTTTGTGTCTACAGCTTTTAATCCTGTATTTATATAGCTGTGGTCAACATTATTGGCACCCCAAGATATGAAGTACAGCACATATAATATGTTCTGAAATAAAATTTTTAGTGAATCTGCTTTATATGTAAAATCGAATATATTTGATACAAAAAAGAGCAAGACAAAAAAAATTGGCAGAAAAAAGGAAACAAGACTGAAGACAAGGCAATGTCTGAAACAAAGGACAACTCAGACTAACCTGTCGCTACATTGTCAGTGCTGACATGACTTATACCTCTGAATGTATGGTGGCCGTGCGCTATGACTATGGTACAGGGTCAGAAGCTCATCCTGCTCCGTACAGTGTGGGCGGCAATTTCATAATCAGTACCCATGAGCAACTGATGCGATGAGAGCTATTTCTGATAGCATCTGTTTAACCTGTTAAATGCTGCTGCCACCGTGAGGTCAGGATCAGGACCCAATTGCACCTATGCGACACCAGTAATTTCACAAATTCTGCAACACACTGCAATACTACTGTTTTGACAAATTAAGTGCAAAAAAAGTGCAAAAAAAATTAATAATGGTTTTATAGGGAACCTGAAACTCGATTCATGCTGCTAAAACAACGAAGAGCATATATCAGAGCCATGCTGCACGAATTGAGCCAGTTATGTTTCCCTCTGAAAAGTTCTGTTCTCAAGCCATTTTCACCCAGCTCGGACAAAGTGGGCAGAGCTAGGTCAGGATGTGGGGTGTGCCAACCCCTGCTCGTCAAATTCATGATGAGCAACGACATTCTTTACGCCACAAATCTTACTCCAGTCCCGACTGGAGTAAGATTTGTGTTGAGGTGCACACCATTTGTCAGATGCTTCTGATGTCCACATAGTGAAAGACCTGTCAATCAACTAGAGCAATACGGCCTTACAATAGGAATATGAAAAACTAACCTGATCTGCATTACGTGAAGGTCTAAAATCTGCTTGTTGCTAACGTAGATTGTATAGACAAGCATACTGGGGCACACCTGTTAATGAATTCCCCTTTTCCATTAAGTCCCATTGCCACAGGCATCTAAAATCCAGCATCTAGCAATGCAGTCTGCCTTTACTTGTGAAATAATGGCTTGTTCTAAAAAGCTCACTGAATTCCATTGCCCCAATACTTTTGTCCATATTGTGTATATCAGATAGGTTAGCCAGAATAATGCATCAGACTTGGGCTTCATTCAGATTTTCATTAGTGTGTTGGATGAGATTCTCATCACTGTTTGGTCAAGTGTTCCTTTTAGGGCTCATGCAGAAGTCCGTGCATATCGGTCTGATCTCGAACCACAATGCACAGACTCGTCGTACCTCCCCGACTCGAGTGTCACAGTCTCATAGAAATACATGAAGCTATCATCCTCCGGTCAGGAGACTCAAGGCCAGCCCATGCATTGCGGTCCAAGCTCAAAACCGATGTGCACAGATGTCCGCATGAGCCCATACCATCAGTGATTTTCTCGTAAGCAAGAGAGAAAAAAAACTGCAACGCTTCTCCTATCCATGACAATGTTAAAACGGATGACACCCATGTGCTGTCTGTGATTTTCACAAATCCGTAGACTTAATAGGGCTGATTTAGCTTTCAGGCTAAGTAAAAACAGACATGTCTGATTTTTTTGCAGACATATGGCCTGGACATATGAATATCATCATAGATTTTAATGGCCACGTGTTGTATCCATGAAAATCACAGACAGAACATGAACATGTACATGATTCACGGAAATCTGAATGATACCTAATACAGGTATGACTGTAGGATCTCACAACACAAGTCCAGATTCTTTAAAACTGGTGTTTCGTACGCCAGTCTTAATGAGGAGCATGCAGGAATAAGATGTGCTGAATTCATTAGGAGGCGCACGTCACTTAATTAATTTGGCGCATCTTATCAGTGGCGTGCACCTCAATGCGCCTCGCCAGAAATGATGCTCCAGAGACTGGCGTAATATTACTGGTGTAAGAAACGCCCCCACTTTCCATGAATGTGACGGGCAGGCACAGCCACACTCCATCCTGCCTCCTCCTATTCCTGGCAAAGCTGCTTAACACTACTGATGTTCTAGAATTATAATCTGTAACCATAGCAATATTGACTAATGGCTCCTATTATTTTTGAGCATTTTTTTTTTAACAATGCAAAAAGAAAATTTCATAATTTTTTTTTTTTAATATACCTCCTAATGAGCTATAATTAGAATAGCTGAATTATCATCTAAGCCCTATTTCCATTACTTGCAGTCAATGTTATCGAGCAGATGGCATCATGTATTAAGCAAAATAAAACATTAATATCAAATGGCAACCTGGTGTAGTTTAATGAAGAACAGCCAGGAGAGAATGCTGTGGCTTCCTTATCAAGTGCCATGTGCACGTCTCCTTTAGCATAGTAGAGGCAGTTTGTTACTACTTGGAGTGGAATTTGAGGCTTAGTTTATATGACCTGCCTGTACTTGATGACACCCAGCCTGCCAGCCATACACGTGCCCAATACAAGCAAATTAAACAGGTCACATCACAAAGGAATGCTGTCCTCGCACTGAGCTGAAAATGCTAAAGCTCTGTCGCACAAGTTGGCAAAAAGCAAGTCAGGTATGTTTTGGTAAGTATGCATAGACTGTAATTTCCATTGAAGCAGGAATTTCTCTAAACCTCAAAATAAATGCCATGAGCTAAATGTTTCCAATTAGACTTGGTCAAATAGTTGACCATCAGTGGACATCAGAAGGAAGTAGGAAAAAACCTATGAATGCCAATTAGACTTTTTTCACATCAACTTTTCATGGTGGGCTTTTTGAATAAATCTGTCTTGGGAGCTTGGAAGCTCAAAAAGGCCTGGAAGTCCACAAAAGACAACAGTGGCCCCTCAAAACATCCACCTAAGTGAAGAACACTCTCCAAGAAGTACCGTATTTTTCAGACTAAGACGCACCTAGGTTTTAGAGGAGGAAAACAGAAAAAAATTGAAGCAAAAAATGTGGTCATGATGCCCTGTTATGGGGGAGAGGGGAAAGTCTGCAGCTGACACTGTTATAGGGGTAATATCTCCCAATTCTGTACTAATATCCCCCATCCTGGTACAGTTATATGAAAAATTTGGGCACCCCTATTAATCTTAAGCTTAATGTTTCATAAAAATTGGTGTTTTTGCAACAGCTATTTCAGTTTGATATATGTAATAACTGAAAATGTGCAATCTGCATTCAAACAAAATTTGACAGGTGCATAAGTATGGGCACCCTTATCATTTTCTTGTTTTAAATACTCCTACCTACTTTTTACTGACTTACTAAAGCCCTTTTTTTGGTTTTGTAACCTCATTGAGCTTTGAACTTCATAGCCAGGTGTATGCAATCATGAGAAAAGCTACTTAAAGTGGCCACTTGCAAATTGTTCTCCTGTTTGAATCTCCTCTGAAGAGTGGCATCATGGGCTCCTCAAAATAACTGTCAAATGATCTGAAAACAAAGATTATTCAACATAGTTGTTCAGGGGAAGGATACAAAAAGCTGCCTCAGAGATTTAACCTGTCAGTTTCCACTGTGAGGAACATAGTAAGGAAATGGAAGAACACAGGGACAGTTCTTGTTAAGGCCAGAAGTGGCAGGCCAAGAAAAACATCAGAAAGGCAGAGAAGAAGAATGGTGAGATCAGTCAAGGACAATCCTCAGACCACCTCCAGAGAGCTGCAGCATCAACTTGCTGCAGATAGTGTCACTGTGCATCAGTCAACTATACAACGCACTTTGCACAAGGAGAAGCTGTATGGGAGAGTGATGCGAAAGAAGCAGTTTCTGCAAGCACGCCACAAACAGAGTCGGCTGAGGTATGCAAAAGCACATTTGGAGAAGCCAATTTCTTTTTGGAAGAAGGTCCTGTGGACTGATGAAACCAAGATTGAGTTGTTTGGTCATACAAAAAGGCGTTATGCATGGCGGCAAAAAAACACAGCATTCCAAGAAAAACACTTGCTACCCACAGTAAAATTTGGTGTAGGTTCCATCATGCTTTGGGGCTGTGTGGCCAATGCCGGCACCGTGAATCTTGTTAAAGTTGAGGGACGCATGGATTCCACTCAGTATCAGCAGATTCTTGACAATAATGTTCAAGAATCAGTGACAAAGTTGAAGTTACGCAGGGGATGGATCTTTCAGCAAGAAAATGATCCAAAACACCGCTCCAAATCTACTCAGGCATTCATGCAGAGGAACAATTACAATGTTCTGGAATGGCCATTCCAGTCCCCAGACCTGAATATCATTGAACATCTGTGGGATCATTTGAAGAGGGCTGTCCATGCTCGGCGACCATCAAACTTAACTGAACTGGAATTGTTTTGTAAAGAGGAATGGTCAAAAATACCTTCATCCAGGATCCAGGAAATCATTAAAAGCTACAGGAAGCGACTAGAGGCTGTTATTTTTGCAAAAGGAGGATCTACTAAATAGTCACTTTTCTGGTGAGGTGCCCATACTTATGCACCTGTCAAATTTTGTTTGAATGCAGATTGCACATTTTCTGTTAGTACAATAAACCTCATTTCAAGGCAGAAACATTACTGTGTCCAACAGTTATTACATATATCAAACTGAAATAGCTGTTGCAAAAACACCAATTTTTAAAAAACATTAAGCTTAAGATTAATAGGGGTGCCCAAACTTTTTCCATATAACTGTATAAATGCCCTCCTTCATCCTGATATACACATGTCCCTATCCAGGTATACATGGCCCCAATCTCCATCCTGGTATACATGGCCCCCATTCTAATCCTGGTATATATAGCCTCCATCCCATCACCAACCTGGTATGCATGGCCCCCTCATCCCCATCCTGGTATGCATGGCACCCCCCCATCCCCATCCTGGTATACATGGCCTTCATGCCCATGGAAGGGAGAGCAGTGAATATTCATTCTCTTTAATAGCGGGCACACATGATCGCCGAGCAGCTGTAGAAAACGGCGGCTGCGGCTAACACTGTGTCCGCTTTTAAAGAGAATGAATATTCACTGCTCTCCACTCCCATGGGCATGGGGAGTAGTGAATATTAATTTTATTTAACAGTGGGTACAGTGTTGGCCGCAGCAGCCAGCTCCTGCCTCCTGTGACCCGCTCCTCCGCTGCTGCCGCTCACCCCTTCCCCAGCCACAACCATAAGGTATATCCAGACTACAAGGCGCAAAGTGTATCTTATAGTCAGAAAAATACTGTAGGTTTTTCAGTATCTAAGGCCATGTGCACACGTTGAGTATTTGGCGAGTTTTTAAATCAGTATTTGTAAGCCAAAATCAGGAGTGGAATAATCAGAAAAAAAACTCACCAAATACTAAACGTTGTGCACGTGGGCTCAGTCTACTATAAGGCCTCCTTCACACGTCCATATTTTCAGTACCTGTGGTATCCGTTTTTTTACACGGATACCACTTGTACCAAATATAACCTATGCTACTATGCACCCATCCGTTTTTTCCCAGCAGCACGGGTGACAAGGACTAATACAAGTCTAGGGGACCATAAAAAACATGTACAGCACACGGATTGCATCCATGTGCCATCCGTGTGCTGTATGTGTTTAAGACTGCAAAGTACAGGAGAAGCTTTGTAATACAATTCTTAATTTAACCATACCCGAGAAAAAACTTATGGTAAATACAAAACACACGGATGTCACACTGATGGCATCAGTACCGGGTTTTTGCTGACAGCAACATTTAACCTCTTCATGACATTTGACGTACCTATATGTCATGGTCGGATAGGGGTTCCTGACTGATGACCTATAGGTAAATCATGGCCAGGACTGTGGAGTCGGTAAACCAAACCACCAACTTCAACTCAGACTCCACAGCCCTGCCTGACTACTGAGCGTGTACATAAAGTGCAGAAAAGATTCATCTCAACTAAAAGTCTACACCCTTAGATCAGGAACAGAACAGACATTTACAGGACATTTCATAACTTTCCCAAATTCTTATGAAAAAAATTTACAGCACATCCTGCACTGAACTACAGTACCCAATTTATTCCATATTTTAGTCAGAGTCGGTCCATTTTATACCGACTCCAACTCCACCAAAACAGACACTGACTGAGACACCCTGGTCATGGCAATAGTGCGCGGCACAAGAGCTGTGCCCGCTCGATCGCAGCAGAGAGCTCGGCTTACATGATAGCCGAGCCGCAGCTGTTACTGCTAGGAGCGGTGCCCACACCGCCCCCTGCTGTCTAACCCCATAAATGACGCGACCTATATTGATCGCAATATTTAGGAGGCTGAGTGAGAGAGGGGGCTCCCTCTCTTGTCTGATCTGCGCCGTCATCGCGAGGGCCCGATCGTTGTCATGGTAACCTGAGGTAGTCATAACGACATCTGGCTTCTGTCAGTACAGCACTGACAGGTATAATGCATTGCAATGCATTATACCAGCAATCAGAGCCATGAAAGTTAAAGTCTGATAGAGGGATTAGGTAAAAAAAAAATTATACCCACAAATCCGTATTTTTATGTAAAGCAAAAACAAACAAAAAAGTGCACATATTTGGTATTGCTGGGTCCGAAACAACATGATCTGTAAAGCTGTCATACTAGTTAAAGGGGTTGTCAGGTCCAAATCAATAAGTCTGTAGTCACTCTGTGTGACTGCAGACTTATGAATCACCCAGCGCAAGCATAGGACCAGAGGATATGTATGCGTTATACATACTCCCGGCCAGTGGGTGCGGCCTCGCTCTCAATACATATGTATGGAGAGAGGCTGCGCCCTCTAGTCGGCCACATCCCTAGTCTGGGCGTGGCCTCGGCTCCATACAAGTATGTGGCGCGAGGCCATGTCCTCTGGCCAGGAGTATGTATAAGGGCTCATACTCATCTGCGAGAAAAACGGACGAGTGCAATCCGATAAAAAAAAAAATCGGATTGCACTCTGACCAATGTTATTCTATATCAGTGACATCTCTGCGATTTTTTTCTCAGCTGAAATTGGACTGAGAGAAAAAAAATCACAGCATGCTGTGTATTGCCGGGTATCTCGGACAAAACTCGCCAATATAAGTCAATGGGTGCATGAAAAAAAAAAATCGTACGGCACTCAGACCATGCGAGTGCAGTCTGATTTTCACGCACCCATCTCCTTGAAAACCCGGCAACTCATCATTCTATCATTCGCGTACAGTAAAATCACAGCAGTAGCCGACATTATAGAATATAGATATTAGCTATGCATGCATAGAATAGATAGAGGTTAGTGACATACAGTTGAAACCAGACGTTTACATACACTATATAAAATGACACATGGATGTTTTTCTCAATATCTGACATGAAATCAGAATAAACCTTTCCCGTTTTAGGTCAATTAGGATTACCAGAATTTTTAATATTTGCCTAATGCCAGAATAATGAAAGAGAGAGAATGTTTTAAGGCATTTTTATTACTTACTGCAATGTCAAAAGTTTACATACACTAAGATTGCTATGCCTTTAAACAATTCTGGACGGCCCATATGATGAGGTCATGGGTTTGGGAGTTTCTATCACTTTTTTTGTCTGGTTAAAAGTGATAAGTCTGCAGTTACTCTGTGTGACTGCAAACTTATGAATCCCCCCTCAAGGATCTCCAATAAACTTTGGACCCAACTTTGCCGACGGCACTTTAAGTTTAATGTTCCTGGATGACAACCAAACCTTAGCCCCAATCTTAAAAACAGGACCCACCGAATGTCTTCTATCGGCCTTCAGCTTTTGGCGAGTCTGAGCAGTCCCAATATTCTTTTGAACCTCCTTCCAAACATCCCCAAGTCTTTGTAAGGCCACCTCCACCCCAAGACATTCAAAACTAATTCTAGAAAATTCACAAAAATGGGGATGAAAACCATAATTGCAGAAAAACTGTTCCAGTCGACTGATTAACTCGACTGTTAAAGTCAAACTCAGTGAGAGGTAAAAACGAAGACCAGTCCTCCTGCTGAGCCGCCAAAGCACCTTAAAATTTGTTCCAAAGATTGATTTGTCCTCTCAGTCTGACCGTTGGTCTCAGGGTGGTAAGCAGATGAAAATGACAATTCAATCCCAAGCTTATTACAAAAAGCTCTCCAGAATTTAGAGACAAACTGTACTCCCCAATGGGACACAATGTTAAGAGGGATACGATGTAACCTTACAATACGGGAAATAAACAACCTGGAGAGTGCCTCTGCATTAGGTAATCCTGACAAGGCAACAAAATGAGCTTGTTTGCTGAATCGGTCCAGTACCACCCAGATAGCAGTTTTCTCATCAGACAGAGGCAAATCTGTGATGAAATCCATGGACAAATGAGTCCATGGTCTTTCTGGAATTGGCAATGGAGCCAATTCCCCGGCCAGCTATAACTGACTTTAGCCAGTGCGCAGACCTCACAAGCAGATACAAAATCTTTGATATCATTATACATGGACAGCCACCAAAAAAGTCTGGCAATGGCTTTCCGTGTAGCAGTAACCCCAGGATAACCACTCAAGACGGAATCATGAAATTCCTGTAACACATGCAATTTTAAATACACAGGCACAAAAAATTTAGAGCCTAGAGTAGCAGGAGGAGCCAATGACTGGGCATTACGGATCTCTTCCTCCAATTTTGAGGTTACCATAGAAACCACAATACCCTGAGGAATAATGGAGGATGGAGGAGAAACTGGATCGAGACTACGAGAAAATGGGTCAGCTTTCACATTCTTAGACCCGGTCTGAATGTAATCGAAAAATTAAACCTTGAGAAAAGCAAGGACCATCTGGCCTGTGTGGGAGTTAACCTTTTAGCCGACTCAATATAGGCTAGATTCTTGTGATCAGTGACCACGATAAGGCTGTGTGCTCACTATGCGTTTTTTAAGCGTTTCCGCAGCGGCAATTCCGCCGCAGAAACCCTTAAAAAACGCTTGGTAGAAGGTCTGCCATGTTCCCCAATGATAATCCACATGTGCTGTGTACATGCTGCGGAAATTTCTGCTGCGGATTATCATTGCGGAAAAATCCGCAGCACTACCAATTATTTTGCGAAATCGCAGCGTTTTCACCGCCTTTGACTTGCATTGAATTGCTTAATATCCGCATGACTACATATGCACATGCAGATATTAAGCGATTCAATGTGCGGATGGTACCCGGGTTTGGAGAAGAGGAGACTCTCATCCAGACCCGGGTACCATAGTATCTGTAAGAAAAAAAAGAATTTAAAATAAAAAAATACATTATACTTACCTTCTGATGGCCCCCGGTCTCCTTAGTGACGCGTCCTGGCTTCCAGGCAGCTCGCGATGGTCTACAAGGACCTTCCATGACGTAATTTAGTCATGTGACGGGTCACGCGTCCGCTGACGTCGGCGGTCGCGTGACCTGTCACATGACGTCATGGAAGGTCCTTTTAGACCACCGCGAGACACCGGACGCATCGGATAACGAGACCGGGGGCCATCGGAAGGGGAGTATAATGTATTTTTAAATTTTTTACCGTTTTTATTCTTTTTTTAACTAACTTGGTCACACTATATAAAATCCATGCTGGTTGCATGGATTTATATAGTGTAACCAAGTTGTCAAGCACTTTCCAAGTGATGCTAAAATCGCTTGGAAAGCGCTTGACAACCCGCATGCGAAATCGCATGTGCAAAACGTGTGACAAACGCTTGTCCCTGGCTGAAAAAAACCCGTTTTTTCTGCCAGGGAGATGCAGAAATGCTCAGGAAAAATCCGGAGCATTTCTGCATCGTGGGCACATAGCCTAATTGGATGAACCGCTCCCTCCAAAAAATGCCTCCATTCCTCAAAGGCTAATTTTACAGCAAGTAACTCACGATTCCCAACATCATAATTTCTTTCCGCCGGCGAAAATTTCTTAGACAAAAAAAGCACATAGACGCAAGTTAGTCAGAGTTTTGGGCCCCTGCGACAAAAGCGCCCCTACTCCGACCTCCGAAGCATCCACCTCTACAATGAATGGCTCTTGGAGATCAGGTTGGATCAGAATGGGGGCAGACATGAAACACTCTTAATTTTTCAAAAGCCCTGATAGCAGCAGGTGACTATACCTTGAGATTAGCCCCCTTACGTGTCAGGTCAGTAAGAGGTTTAGCAATCAGAGAAATCCTTGATAAATTTCCTATAATAGTTGGCGAATCCCAGAAATCGTTGCAAAGCCTTAAGATCACGAGGCTGAACCCAGTCACTTATGGCCTGTACCTTCCCAGGGTCCATCTTAAACCCTTCTGCTGACCAGATGAACCCCAAGAATAAAATTTCCTGAACAGAAAAAACACATTTCTCTAATTTAGCAAACAAGGAGTTCTCCCTTAACTTTTGTAACACAACCCGGACATGTTCCGGATGAGAATTCAAGTCTGGAGAGAAAATTAGAATATCATCCAGGTAAATCACAACATATCTTCCAATGCAATCAGAGAAAATATCATTCATAAAATTTTGAAACACAGCAGGTGCATTGGATAATCCAAATGGAATGACAAAGTTTCCAAACAGACCCTACGACCTTAAAAATGCCGTTTTCCACTCATCACCCTCCCGGATGCGTAACAAATTGTAAGCCTCTCTAAGATCAAGTTTAGAGAACACCCTGGCCCCTAGAAGCTGATTATATAGGTCGGGGATGAGTGTAAGTGGGTAAATATTTTTAACCGTGATTTTGTTTAGTTCTCGGAAATCGAGGCAAGGACGGAGACCCCCATCTTTCTTTTTTACGAAGAAAAATCCGGCAGCTACTGGAGAGGAGGAAGGACAGATATGACCCTTCCGTAAACTTTCATTAACATATTCTTTCAGACAAATTGTAAAGGCGAGCTTTAGGCAATTTGGTACTAGGAATGAGATCAATAGCACAATCATAAGGACGATAGGGAGGTAGTAGCTCCACCTCTTTCTCCGAGAACACATCTCCGAAGTCCTTCAGGTACCCCAGCAGACCCTTCACACTAGCGGAGCATACTTGTACAGTTTTTAGACATTTATTGCAACAATTGGAGCTCCATTTAACAATCTTCCTCTGACACCAATCAATCAAAGGATTGTGAACCCAGAACCATGGAAGCCCCAGTACCAACCCATCAGGCAAATTATCCAATACAAAACATGAGATGGATTCAGAGTGGACAGCTCCTACTTGAAGCGTGAAATACACCGTTACCATCTTGACCAAATTCCGGGATAATGGTGTCTTGTCAAGGGCGAAAATTTGCATGGGTCTTTCTAAACTAACTGCCCCTAACCCCAACTTCAGAACTAGTCCCGAATCAATAAAGTTAACTGCAGACCCACAGTCAATAAACGCCAATGTTGATAACACCTGGTTCTCGAAGGATAACACAGTATTTATCAGTACTTAGGTAGAGGAAGAAAAAGGTACCTAAGAGTCTGGATGACCTCCTTGGCCGTCACCCAGGCTCAGATGTTCTCCTGATGGTTTGCCAGCCTGAGGAAGAGTTGGGCACTTCTTGAGAAAATGTCAGGAGAGACCACAGTACAGACAGAGTCCGAGATATTGTCTACGTTTTTTCTCTACAACACGAAGAGTGGCGACTCTAATCTCCGATGGCTCCACCTCCGGTAAATGAACAAGGGGCATCATGCAGGACCAGGGCGTCCTTAAGGGTTTCGGAAAGACGTTTGTGGAACAGGCACCTGAGAGCTGCAGTGGACCACTGCTGGAACTCAGTACAGTAGTCCTCAGCTGTGCGATCCCCTTGTGTGAGGTTCGTGATCTTAGCCTCAGCGACCTGGATCCTGTCGGGTTCATCAGCAGATGAACTCCATTCACCTCATCTACATCACCGCGAAAGTTTGAAAGTTCTCCCTGCACATGCGCTGACATCATTGAGATGATCGGAGTTCATTGGATATGAACTTTGATGACCTTTCTGCTGGCATCATATGCGTAAGAACTATCCCACACTCGCTGTGATGTCAATGAGGTGAATGGAGTTCATATGATATGAACCCCGCTTAACTTGATGACGTCACTGCAAGTCACTGAGGTGCGCAAGCATGCGCGACTCAGTATCTCTGCAGGATGGCAGGATATCATTAAGCTACTATGCAGCTTTCCATCTAGATGTAGCAGAGCTGGACCCGTAATGAGACAAATGGATTATGTTCTTCACATCGGAGAGTTGAGGTTGATTTATTATTTTATTTTTATTACAGATGACAATGGATTCAATGGAATGGGTGTAATGGTAAGTTTGGTTTAATTTAGAACTATTAAAGGAGTCTGTATGGTCATTTCAAATTATTTTATTCTGGATGTGGGAGTTTTATTTCACTATTTGACTATGGGGTTAGTAATGGGAGCGTCTTATAGACATCTCTCCATTACTAACCACTGCGCTTGATGTCAGCTGCCAATATAAGCTGACATCAACCCAAACTCCATTGCCCCACTTGCCACCGCTAAAGGGCAGTGGGAAGAGCCATATTTGGTGCATCTTATGGATGCCTCATTTCTGGGACTGCTGAGGGGTGATATTAATAACAGCGGAGGGGGCTAGTATCCATGACCCCTTCCCTGGCTATTAATATCAGCCCGCAGCTGTCTGTTTAGCCTTTTCTGGTTAGATTTTATATGAGGACCCCACGTCAATTTTTTCAATAAACCGCCCGCAGCGGTCATGTGTGCCCGCTATTAAAGACCATGAATATTCACTACAACCCACTCCCGTGGGAGGGGGTTGTAGTTAATATTCATGGTCTCTAATAGTGGGCACACAGACCGCAGAGCCGCGCTGCGGGTATAGTGTGCGCGCTATTAAGGAGAGTGAATGGTCACTGTTCCCCACGCACACAGTCCCGGCATGGGCAGCAGTGACTATTCCGGCACAGCATCTCACAGTGTGAGGGTGCATGGCAGTTACGCCATGAGCGGCTCTCACAGTGAGATCCCCGTCGGCAGCAGAGTAGGACGCAGCGGTGGTGCAGAGAGGAGGCGAGTAGAATTGTTTATTTTTTTTGTGTGCAGCGTGATGGGGATCAGGGGGTGCCAAGCATACCAAGATGGAGGGATGCCAAGCAAACCAGGAAGAGGGATGAGGGGGGTCATACATACCAGGAAGAGGGATGAAGGGTGCCATACATACCAGGAAGAAGGATGACGGGTGCCATACATACCAGGATGAGGGGGGGCCATACATACCAGGATGTGGGATGAAGGGTGCCATACATACCAGGAACCATGCTGCAAGTACAGTGTGCACGCTATTAAGGAAAATTAATGTATTCACTGATGGGCGTGGGGAGCAGAGAATATTCATTTTCTTTAGCAGCGGGCACAGTGTAGGATGCAGCAGCGGGCTACTGCCTCCTGTGCCCCGCTTCCCCGCCACTGCAGCTCCCCCCACAACAGCCACAGTGTGTGTGTGTGTGTACAGTACAGACCACAAGTTTGGACACACCTTCTCATTTAAAGATTTTTCTGTATTTTCATGACTATGAAAATTGTACATTCACACTGAAGGTATCAAAACTATGAATTAACACATGCGGAATTAGATACTTAACAAAAAGGTGTGAACTGAAAATATGTCTTATATTCTAGGTTCTTCAAAGTAGCCACCTTTTGCTTTGATGACTGCTTTGCACACTCTTGGCATTCTCTTGATGAGCTTCAAGAGGTTGTCACCGGAAATGGTTTTCACTTCACAGGTGTGCCCTGTCAGGTTTAATAAGTGGGATTTCTTGCCTTATAAATGGGGTTGGGACCATCAGTTGTGTTGTGCAGAAGTCTGGTGGATACACAGCTGATAGTCCTACTGAATAGACTGTTAGAATTTGTATTATGGCAAGAAAAATGCAGCCAAGTAAAGAAAAATGAGTGGCCATCATTACTTTAAGAAATGAAGGTCAGTCAGTGCGAAAAATTGGGAAAACTTTGAAAGTGTCCCCAAGTGCAGTTGCAAAAACCATCAAGCGCTACAAAGAAACTGGCTCACATGAGGACCGCCCCAGGAAAGGAAAACCAAGAGTCACCTCTGCTTCTGAGGATAAGTTTATCAGAGTCATCAGCCTCAGAAATCGCAGGTTAACAGCAGCTCAGATTAGAGACCAGGTCAATGCCACACAGAGGTCTAGCAGCAGACATATCTCTTCAACAACTGTTAAGAGGAGACTTTGTGTAGCAGGCCTTCATGGTAAAATAGCTGCTAGGAAACCACTGCTAAGGACAGGCAACAAGCAGAAGAGACTTGTTTGGGCTAAAGAACACAAGGAATGGACATTAGACCAGTGGAAATCTGTGTTTTGGTCTGATGAGTCCAAATTTGAGATCTTTGGTTCCAACCACCGTGTCTTTGTGCGATGCCGAAAAGGTGAACGGATGGACTCTACATGCCTGGTTCCCACCGTGAAGCATGGAGGAGGAGGTGTGATGGTGTGGGGGTGCTTTGCTGGTGACACTGTTGGGGATTTATTCAAAATTGAAGGCATACTGAACCAGCATGGCTACCACAGCATCTTGCAGCGGCATGCTATTCCATCCGGTTAGCGTTTAGTTGGACCATCATTTATTTTTCAACAGGACAATGACCCCAAACACACCTCCAGGCTGTGTAAGGGCTATTTAACCAAGAAGGAGAGTGATGGGGTGCTACGCCAGATGACCTGGCCTCCACAGTCACCAGACCTGAACCCAATCGAGATGGTTTTGGGTGAGCTGGACCGCAGAGTGAAGGCAAAAGGGCCAACAAGTGCTAAGCATCTCTGGGAACTCCTTCAAGATTTTTGGAAGACCATTTCCAGTGACTACCTCTTGAAGCTCATCAAGAGAATGCCAAGAGTGTGCAAAGCAGTCATCAAAGCAAAAGGTGGCTACTTTGAAGAACCTAGAATATAAGACATATTTTTAGTTGTTTCACGCTTTTTTGTTAAGTGTATAATTCCACATGTGTTAATTCATGGTTTTGATGCCTTCAGTGTGAATGTACAATTTTCAAGGTCATGAAAATATAGAAAAATCTTTAAATGAGAAGGTGTGTCCAAACTTTTGGTCTGTACTGTAATATAAATAAATTATATATATCGCACCCCCCACTTATAGTGCGTCTTATAGTCCCACAAAATACGGTACTACCTTGCACAGCTCCATACCTTTAGTAGTGCCTGTGCATGGTATTGACAGCAGTTCAGGCCCATACAATTTGTTATAAAAATTAAAGTGAGAGCAATTTTAGATAATTTAGCAGGTTTCTCTACAAATTCAAGCTCTTTCGCTGCACAGAATATTTTACTGTTCTACTGTCCCTTGATCTCATTAGCAACAACTCCTGCTTTATTTGCCACACGGTCATGCAAGTCTTTCAGTGCATAAAGAACAAAACTATTTTAGGCTGAGGATTTATTCAATGCAATGCTATGGTATTATAAATAAAATACCCGGCACAAACATAGCATCTAGCTATGGACACAACATTTCAGACACAATCAACGCAACTGCAAAAAATTATGTTTTTTTCAAGCCGCACAAAACAATTTTCTCTAAGCATTTTTTTAGGTTATATTGAGTCAAATAGTAAAAGTGTAATGTGTATGTGAACTAAATCAATCATTTGTCCCAAATTTCTGGCTCCAAGAGTGGAGCAAATGCATAGAGGTCGGATGGAGCTTGGACCTGTAGTACTAAGGGCTTCAAACTTCAATTGTGTCGGATTTCACACAGATTTTTTTTATTGAATTTCCTATGAACCCACTCCCCCCAAAAAAAGGTATGCAGATTGGCACGGTGGGCTGCAGGTTGGTGTACTACGTGGTGTAGTCCACTGCAAAAAAAGAGTGACCAATACCGGACTCATGCTTCTAAAGACATAAGGAGTAAGTAGAAATTTTTACAGAAGAGACGATAGATCTCTCTGCATTTCCTTGGTAAGCTTTGTTTGCGGTATCTAGTTTTACACTACATATAAATACCTGAAAAAAAAAACTTCTCCAAGACGTTAAATGTTCATTATATAAATAGCAAATCAGCGTGCCCTGTTCGTTACGTCATAGCATTCATTCATCTCCAGGAACACATCTAACCTTAGTAACTGGTGCCCCCTAGTGGCCATACTGCCCTTTTTTACCATGTATGGTATTGAGCTATATAGGGCATATTATTCACGGAATTTGCTAGTTTTATGCAGTACACATCCATCTCTATTAGAAATACTTGAATAAACCTGTCGTCATTTGATTCAGGTTTCCTCCACCACTGGCAGCATGAATCAAACACTGGTTGTGTTATTGTGGCTGTGTACATATTACTTTGAAACGCTGCAGCATTTCAGAGAAAACATACCTTGAAAAGCCAGGCAGGGACCGTGTGTCTTGGATGACTAGTCTGAGGCAGGTTCCCAGCAGATTCTCCCCTTGAGTGAAAGGTCTCTAGTTATTTGTGAGCATAGGGAGGGAGCAGTCAGTCAAGGGGATCTGGAAAAACATTTCAGGGACTAGCTTTGGACTAATCATCCAAGACTCTCAGGCTAAGTGTCCACGATGCAGAAATGCTGCAGATTTTTTCTGCATCTCCCTGGCAGGAAAAACGCATGCGGATTTTACATGTGTTTTTCCTGCCAGGTAGAAGCGTTTGTCAAGCATTTTGGCATGCATTTCTACATGCGGGTTATCAAGCGCTTTTCCAGGCGATTTTAGCATCACTTGGAAAGTGCTTGACAACTTGGTCACACTATATAAATTCATGCAACTGGCATGGATTTATATAGTGTGACCAAGTAATAGTTAAAAAGAAAAGAATAATAATGGTAAAAAATAAAGATTATACTTCCCTTCTGATGGCCCGCGGTCTTTTCTCCGGTGCTTCCGGTCTGTTGTACGTCTCGCGGTGACGTGAAAGGACCTGAGGTGACGTCATTTAGTCATGTGACAGGTCACGCGACCGCCGACGTCAGCGGTCGCGTGACCTGTCACATGACTAAATGACGTCACCGCAGGTCCTTTTAGACCATTGCGAGACGTACAACAGACTGGACGTAGCGAAGAAAACACCGGGGGCCATCAGAAGGTAGGTATAATCTTTATTTTTTTATTTTAAATTATTTTTTTTAACAGGTAATATGGTACCCGGGTCTGGAGAAGAGTCTCCTCTTCTCCAGACCTGGGCACCATCTGCGCATTGAACCACATGATATCCGGATGGGCACATGTGCCCATGCGGATATCATGCGGTTCAATGCAAGTCAATGGTGGCAATTACACTGCGTGTCCGCAAAATTAATCGACATGCTGCATATTTTTCTGCAATGATGATCCGCAGAGGAAATTTCCGCAGCATGTGCACAGCACTTGCTGATCATCATTGCGGACCATGGGGCACGTATTACCAAGTGTTTTTTAAGCATTTTCGCTGCGGAAATTCCACGGCAAAAACGCTTGAAAAACGCATAGTGGGCACGCAGCCTTAGGGTACGTGCCTACGATCCGTACTAGCAGCATTCTGGACGCAGCTCACCTGCGCTGCGTCCAAAACGCTGCATTCTACAATAGAAGCACAGTAGATGGGTTTATAGAAACCCACGCCCACTGTGCTTCTATCTGATGCCGCGTAAACTCACCTGCGGCGTGGCTTTAGGAGCCGCAGCATGACAATTTCTGTGGCAAAGAGGCTAGTCTCCGCAACAGAAAATTCCTCAATAGAATATATAGGATGCAGTAACTCCGAACACATGCAGATTTAACTGCGTGATCGAATGCAGCGAAAATATGCTGTGTCCAACTCCAAAGCACTGCTATAGCCTGATCATGGGCAAATAGACTTAGTGCTTGGCTGGCAGCTTAACAGGAACTGAGCGGTCACTGAAGACACGCCAGCACTACCCCTATGACTAGAACCTGAACGCTGCCAGGAGGAATAAAGTTTATTTCCTCCTGGCAGAAGGGATCTCGGTGCAGGCGTCAGGCAGCTTCAGAACACTATTAACCTGCAGATTAACACCATTTCTTTTTTCACAAGACTGGTTCACTTTAAGTTAGGTTTTCTCTGAAATTTCAAAGAAAAATATCCACGGGTGCAATAAAACAGCCATCGTTTGCTTCATTCTACTAATGGTTTTGGAGCATGAATCAGGTGACAGGTTCTTTTTAATTATTAGCAATTATCACATAAAAAATTACAAACACGTGCAAATAAATTGCCTGTAATCAGTAGTGATCGACGATATAGTAAGTGAATGTGTATTCATTTATTTGTATTTACAGTACAGCCCAAAAGTTTGGACACACCTTCTCATTTAAAGATTTTTCTGTATTTTCATGACTATGAAAATTGTACATTCACACTGAAGGCATCAAAACTATGAATTAACACATGTGGAATTATATACTTAACAAAAAAGTGTGAAACAACTGAAAATATGTCTTATATTCTAGGTTCTTCAAAGTAGCCACCTTTTGCTTTGCACACTCTTGGCATTCTCTTGATGAGCTTCAAGAGGTAGTCCCCGGAAATGGTCTTCCAACAATCTTAAAGGAGTTCCCAGAGATGTTTAGCACTTGTTGGCCCTTTTGCCTTCACTCTGCGGTCCAGCCCACCCCAAACCATCTCGATTGGGTTCAGATCTGGTGACTGTGGAGGCCAGGTCATCTGGCGTAGCACCCCATCACTCTCCTTCTTGGTCAAATAGCCCTTACACAGCCTGGAGGTGTGTTTGGGGTCATTGTCCTGTTGAAAAATAAATGATGGTCCAACTAAACGCTAACCGGATGGAATAGCATGCCGCTGCAAAATGCTGTGGTAGCCATGCTGGTTCATTATGCCTTCAATTTTGAATAAATCCCCAACAGTGTCAGCAGCAAAGCACCCCCACACCATCACACCTCCTCCTCCATGCTTCACGGTGGGAACCAGGCATGTAGAGTCCATCCGTTCACCATTTCTGCGTCGCACAAAGACACGGTGGTTGGAACCAAAGATCTCAAATTTGGATTCATCAGACCAAAGCACAGATTTCCACTGGTCTAATGTCCATTCCTTGTGTTCTTTAGCCCAAACAAGTCTCTTCTGCTTGTTGCCTGTCCTTAGCAGTGGTTTCCTAGCAGCTATTTTACCATGAAGGCCTGCTGCACAAAGTCTCCTCTTAACAGTTGTTGAAGAGATGTGTCTGCTGCTAGAACTCTGTGTGGCATTGACCTGATCTCTAATCTGAGCTGCTGTTAACCTGCGATTTCTGAGGCTGGTGACTCGGATAAACTTATCCTCAGAAGCAGAGGTGACTCTTGGTCTTCCTTTCCTGGGGCGGTCCTCATGTGAGCCAGTTTCTTTGTAGCGCTTGATGGTTTTTGCAACTGCACTTGGGGACACTTTCAAAGTTTTCCCAATTTTTTGCACTGACTGACCTTCATTTCTTAAAGTAATGATGGCCACTTGTTTTTCTTTACTTAGCTGCTTTTTTCTTGCCATAATACAAATTCTAACAGTCTATTCAGTAGGACTATCAGCTGTGTATCCACCAGACTTCTGCACAACACAACTGATGGTCCCAACCCCATTTATAAGGCAAGAAATCCCACTTATTAAACCTGACAGGGCACACCTGTGAAGTGAAAACCTTTTCCGGTGACTACCTCTTGAAGCTCATCAAGAGAATGCCAAGAGTGTGCAAAGCAGTGATCAAAGCAAAAGGTGGCTACTTTGAAGAACCTAGAATATAAGACATATTTTCAGTTGTTTCACACTTTTTTGTTAAGTATATAATTCCACATGTGTTAATTCATAGTTTTGATGCCTTCAGTGTGAATGTACAATTTTCATAGTCATGAAAATACAGAAAAATCTTTAAATGAGAAGGTGTGTCCAAACTTTTGGTCTGTACTGTATAGATTTCAATAATCCTGGGCATCTTTGTTATTATTCATGGGAACATTCCACCCCCAGTTTCCATAACAATTGGCAGGCAGATGCCTGTATACGCGAGGGGATGTGCTGATGACAAATAATGGCTTTTGTGTTATCAAAGATGTGATCAACCAGTGTACGATTTGCCACTGATCACAATGGACTTGTTAACTACCAATATGGCTGTATCTGCATTATATAAATGCACAAAATATACCACAGAGGTTCTGAGTATTACCTTATTTCCCACAGTATGTTCCCATATGGCAGGGGTGGGGAATCTTTCTGCCAAGGGCCATTTGGATATTGATACCATCCTTCGGGGGCCGTATAAATTGTGCACTAACTTTGCCCACAAAGTACGTCCTGGCGCTGACAAAGGTGTTAGGACATAATCATTCATTGCACGTGTCTCAACGTTCAGTAGTGCACACTGTGTGCATGGTCACAGAGCTCACAGGGCTGGCGGGCAGCAAAATACAGCTGCTAGCCCAAGTACTGCGGTCACTGGGAATCTGTCCTGGGTCATCGAGGGCCCCGCGGGCCTGAGGTTCCTATCACTGCTATATGGTGTAGTATAGTACAGATAACATTTATTTTTTGTTAATTATGAAAAAAACAAGGAAAAACTTTTTTTTTTTTTTAAGCTGTAGACTCCATTGATGCATATAGAGGTTGCATTATCCCTTGCATTCATCTTGAGGCTTCTGGCATTTGCACCCTTTCAAGTCAGTTTAAATGCAGTATTAGAAAAGCGTGTTTTGTATTTTTAACTAAAAGCGTGGAAGAAAGTAGGCATTAGGGGAAAATAGGTTTTCCAGGAGTCCATCATGACCGCATCATCAGGAGGTCGTCCTTCATAGGGACAGGAACACACAAGAGGTTAAAATGCCCCTCCTTCCACCCAAACCCAAGTGATTTTCCAAGTACCACACCAGAATGGACCCAACTCTATTTTATTTGGTTTCTTACTAGGTTTACCTTCACATAGCAGTTTGGAATATTTAGGGAGGGAATGTAATAGGTGCGGTCATGTTGGACTCCTGTAAAACCCATTACCGGTAGGACTAATGCCTACTTTCCAGGACGTCCCTCCTGACAGCACCGGTACAGGTGATTTGCGCAGGCGCGGGATCTGGAAGAGAAGACTGCACATCACAGGGCCCTCTGAAGTGCAGGTAAGGGGGGAATATTGAAATTCACTAAGCAGGCGGAGATCTCTTCCCGTCCCCCAGACCGCAAGCATAAGAAAACTGATTTAATAAAAAGACATTTCAAAGCAACCAGACTTCTAATATGAGGAATACAGGTAAGTATATATTTACATTTCTATCACCTGTATGCCCATATTAGAGGTCTGAAAAGTGCCAGGGGGTTATGAATCTCTCAAGCCATGGATGACCCGCTAGAGGAAAGTCCATTAAAATGCTTAAGGATGCAATTTTCACTTTTAGGGTAGGCCCTTATCAAATCCAGTTTGTAATAACTGTAATATTTTTGGAATGTTAGAACTAGAACTGTGTCATTGTTTCTTGATAATGTGCACAAAATAGCTTCCAAATTTGTGTGTATATTGCCGGTGTTACTAGCTTTCTACTATTTTGCATTGTTGATATTACGGAATCTGAAAGACCTTTAGACCTCAAGATCTGTCTCTCAAGGTCCAGGCAGAAAGTTGAAGGAATTTTACATTGTGATGGTATATTGGCTCCTGGATCAGCAAATCCTGTGTCTCTGGAAGGATAATTCCAGGGACATCTTCTTCAGCAAAGGAAACCAGCTTCTCCTGGCCAAAATGGTAGAATTATTATTACTTTGGCCTGGTCCTCCTGTAGCTTTAATACTGCTGAAATCAAGGGCGGAAAGGCTTAAAGCGCACCTGTCAGCAGGATTGTGCTCAGTAAACTATATACACTGTCAGGTGGGTGACATTACAATGATTAATATGATATCTTTGTTGATGAAATCCGTCCTGTGGTTATTGTATAATCTTTACTTTCAGTTTGGAGATAATGATATGCTCGTGCTCCGGGGGGAGGGGGCGCTCTATCTGGTGCTCTGCTTACTTATTCAGCTATATGTTCCTATGACAGGTCACTGATCGTTCAGTGACCTTCCTCCTACTTTACATAATGCATCTAGTAGTGCACTACTTGTACTGGAGGTTCAACTGGTGTATCAGACTGACCAGTGGTTTGTCCTTCCATAGCTGGCGGTCTGGATGATCTGATAAATAGCATTTATCTCACATGTCTTCCATCTAAATAGTCAAAAAGGCGTTTCCCCTTTAATTTAGGATTTGTGCCACTTCTTTCAAACAGACCGTAAGTGCGTTCCATGGTGGAACACACGCCGGTTATTAGAGGTCTGCACATCACTACCTCTGTAACCGGAAGTGCTGCTCATTCCATCTTCAGCGTGTATAGTTGCCGCACGCAGGGCTGAAGAAGCATGAACTGAGAGCCATCTCCTCGGGAGCCATCGCTCAACCGGACAGGCTGAGGGACCCCTTGATCAGCAGGGTGTCAGTCTCCGGACCCACAGCAGACAGAAGGAGAGGAATGCAAGGACCCCATCCCGATACTCCAGCACCCAGCATCAGGAGCTCTTGCTCACTGGAAAAACTTGTGAGCTCACCTCTTCTGTGTCTGTCCCTGATCGGGACAGGAAAAACACTGGGGTTTGGGTGGAGGGAGGGGCCTGTTAACCTCTTGTGTGTTCCTGTCTCTATCAAGGATATGAAGGACGACGTCCTGATGGTGCTGTCAGGAGGGACATCCTGGATAATTCGATGTGTGAGTAGTCCCCAAGTTACAGTAAAGCCTGACAGTATAAGGCCTAGTACTGCAGGCTAACCGGTTCCCGACCTCCCACTGTACATGAACGTCGGTGCTGCCTGGGCTCTGTGCAGCGCCGTTTAAAAACGGTGGGTGGTCCCGCAGCGCTTAGGACCCCCAGGGTCCTGCAAGCGCTGCGGTTCCGGTGCAGAGCGATAGCTCTGATAGGGGACATCATCGGGACCTGATTGGATCAGGTCCCAATGATGTTAACCCTTTGCTATCTTCTATATGCCGCGATCTATAGTGATCGCGGCATATAGAAGACAGTGAGAGGAGAGGGGGTCGTCAACTTACCTCTCCGACGGCCCCCTGATAGCTTCCAGGACCTTCCGTTGTTATGGCAGCTGGAGGTCACATGACCGCCTCCAGATCTGCCATATATGGTGTCCTGCTAGGCTCAGCCTGAAGCTGAAGCCTGGCAGGACACACTGACTGTGAAACAGTCAGCAAAGATGTCATGTAATGTAATACATGTTTATTACATTGCATGACATCAGTGATTAGAAAAATAAAAATTAATGACCCATACAGGGACTAAGTAAAAATGTAAAAAAAAAGTTTTCAAACTGTTAAAAAAAAAAATAAAAATAAAAAAAAATCACAAAATAAATAAAAATAAATAAAATATTAAACCAATAAATCCGTATATTTATGCAAAAACAAAAAAGTACACATATTTGGTATCGCCGCGTCCGAAACAACCCGATCTATAAAACTGTCACACTAACTCCTTCTGTGCACACCATAATAAAAATAAATAAAAAACGGAGCAAAAAACTATGCTTTTTCATCATATCGCCAAACAAAAAGGGGAAAAAAATGCGATCAAAAAGCAAAATGGAAATAAAAATGGTACCGCTGAAAACGTCATCTTGCTCCGCAAAAAAAAAGCTGCCATACAGCTCCATCAGCCGAAAAATAAAAAAGTTATAGCGCTCAGAATAAAGCGATGCAAAAAAAATATTTTTTCTATAAAATTGTTTTATTGTGTAAAAGAGCCAAAACATAAAAAAAAATACAGTAAGTGTAGTATCGCTGTAAACGTACTGACCCGAAGAATAACGCTGCCTGATCACTTTTACCACACGGAGAATGGCATAAAAAAAAACTCAAAAAACAATTCCTGAATTGTTGTTTTTTGTTAATTTTACCTCCCAAAAAACGGAATAGAAAGTGATCAAAAAATGTCACGTACCCAAAAATGGTACCAATAAAAATGTCAACTCGCCCCGCAAAAAACAAGCCGTCACATGACTGTCGGCCGAAATATGGAAAAATTATAGCTCTCAAAATATGGCGATGCAAAAACTAGATTTTGCAAAACAAAGCGTCTTAGTGTGTGACAGCTGTCAATCATAAAAACCAGATATAAATCTGGTATCGCTGTAATCGCACCGACCCGAAGAATAAAGTAATCTAATCAGTTATATCACAAGAGGACTGGCGTAAAAAATAAATAAAACCAATTCTTCCCCTGCTACGGATTTGTTTATTATGTCTCCCAAAGATCGCAGTAAGGCTCTGCTCACATTTATCCTGCGCTCTGCGCTGAGCACTTACACCAGTTTCCGTGTAAATCTCTGAAATACGTGATTAAGACGGAACCCATGACGGAAGATTCCCTGTAA
The DNA here is from genome assembly GCF_046119375.1 of Phyllobates terribilis. Lineage (NCBI taxonomy): Eukaryota > Metazoa > Chordata > Amphibia > Anura > Dendrobatidae > Phyllobates > Phyllobates terribilis. Next base: position 700,308,174 of record NW_027362761.1, read on the forward strand.
TGAGGCAGATATAGGCCACTGTGGATGCCGTCTGGCCTGGGATCCCACGGTGTCATTTGTTTTAGGCGTGCATAAAAGTGCGGTTGGCCACAGTTTTGTGCACTTCTGAAAAAAAGGACACCGCTAAACAGAGGCCAGACGGAGTCCAGAGTAACTCTGCTGCCTCATTACAGTGAATGGATCCTGCAGGGGTTTCATCTGAATTACATCACTTGGAAATTTAGATGGAAACCCCGATGTAAGTGCTCAGCCTAGAGCGCCGGATAAATGTTACGTAAAATGTTCCCAATAAAAGCTTCAACTCAGTCCTCAAAAAAAGCTAGTCCCCACTCAGGTCCGTCATCTGTTAAAAATATAAGGGACTTCCAAGTTACTGGTAGCAGAAAGGCTCTGGAAAAGCGAAATGGCCCTTGCCCCCCAAAAGAAATTCAGAAAATTTTGTGCTCCCAAATCCAAATGCCTATTCTACAATAATTTGTTCTCCAATTGTCAAATAGCGCTCCGTCCATCCCAGATCTCGCCGTATGGCTGAGCGGTACGATACAGCCACATATGGGGTATTGCCACTTTTAGAAGAAATTGTGTGACACATTTCGGCACCATTTTTACCCATTGCCCTGTGTGAAAATGTAAAATCTGAGGGTAAAACATTTTTTTGTGGTAAAAATACAATTATGCTTTTTTCACTGCCCAATGGTATAAATTTAAAAATTAAAAAATACTCACTACTTCCCTAGATGAATTCCTTGAGAGGTGTAGTTTACAAAATGGGGTCACTTGTGGGGGTTTCTGCTGTTTCGGCATGTCAGCGACTCTTCAAATGTGACATGGTGTCTGCAACCTATCCCAGCCAACATAGCGCTCCTTTCTCTTCCGAACCCTGCCGTACACCAAAGCAGTGGTTTTCCCCCACATATGGGGTATCGGCGTACTCAGGAGAAATTGCACAACAAATTTCATGGTGCAATTTCTCCTGTTACCCTTATGATAATGCAAAATTAGGGAATGAAAAACATTTTTTTGTGGGAAAAATGTGAAAATTTTATTTTTACAGCTCAATATTATAAACTTCTGTGAAGCACCTTGGGGTTCAAGGAACTCACCACACATCTAGATAAGTTCCCTAAGGGGTCTAGTTTCCAAAATGGTGTCACTTGTGGGCAGGTTTCCACTGTTTAGGCACATCAGGGGCTCTCCAAACGCAACATGGCGTCTGCTAATTATTCAAACAAATTTTACATTCAAAAAGTCTAATGGCGCTCCTTCCCTTCCGAACCCTGCAGTGCGCCCAAACAGTGGTTTTCCCTTACATATGGGGTATCAGTGCGCTCATGAGAAATTGCACTACAAATTGTGCATTCCATTTTTTCCTGTTACCCTTGTGAAAATAAAAAAATTGGGTCTAAAGTAACATTTTTGTGAAAAAAAAGTTAAATGTTCATTGTTTTCTTCCACGTTCCAAAAATTCCTGTGAAACACCTGAAGGGTTAATAAACTTCTTGAATGTGGTTTTGAGTACCTTGAGGGGTGCAGTTTTTAGAATGGTGTCACTTTTGGGTATTTTCTGTCATAAAGGCCCCTCAAAGTCACTTCAAATAAGATGTGGTCCCTAAAAAAATGTTTTTGTAAATTTTGATGGAAAAATGAGAAATCAGAATCAGGGGAATACGTTGAAGCGTTGCAGAGTAATTACTTCATAAAGTGACAGTGGTCAGAATTGAAAAAATTGGCCCGGTCACGAAGGCAAAAACAGGCTCTGGCGCGAAGTGGTTAAGCTTCCCGCAAGGATTGATCTATGTGCATGTGCTCCATTGTTGCAGCAGAACTCCAGGGTACATTACGTAGCCAGTCTCTGATTCAGCATGCCCATGGTTCGGGAACTATGAATCAGATGACAAGTTCCCTTTAAGCATCATTTAAGTATTTCTAAATGTAAATGTTAAAGACGGATTTATATACATGTGCACCAGAATTCAGCCTTACAAAAGTACAAAATACAAACAGGTTAATCTTCGTATGGAGCAACATATAACGCTAGTTCACCTGCAGTTCTTCGTAAAACCACGGCTTTGGGATTATTCACAAGATAGGTAGTTACTTATCAAACGGTGGGGGTCTAATCACAGAGACGCACACTGAAGGCGCAGTCAGACGGTCGTATAACACGGACGACGATCGCATTGCAGTGCCCGGACTGGCCACCAACTCTCTGGTCTCGAGTATGACAGCATGTATTTCTATGCAGCCGTCACGCTCGGGTCAGGAGAGATGCCGGCCAGTACGAGCATTGCGATGTGATCGTCATACGTGTTGTACGGCCGTCTGACGGCGCCCTAATCAGCAAAACTTCTATTCTCAGTAGAATGGAGAAGTGCGCATGCTCAAACACCACTCCATTTATCCCCTGTGGGGCTGACACCCAGCAATCAATAAGGTAAGGATAATTTATTTCACTGGTAGCCCAGTAAATGCCATTTAGGGCTCGCTCACACCAGTGTATACATCGGATGAGTGCTATCCGATTTTTTTTTTATCAGATAGCACTCTGAACAATATTAGTCAATGGGGAAATGCTGATACACTTTTTTCACTGACAGAATATGTGAGCTTTTATAGTGTTTTTGACGCTGCATATTTTCGATGGGGCAAAAACACAGCGTCTTACAGTACCAGCAAAGTGGATGGGAGTTATAGAAATCTCCTGCCCACTGTGCTCTTTTACGCTATGTAAACTCACCTGCAGTGCGTTTTTCCAATCTGCAGCATGTCATTTTGTCTTGCAGGGACACAGAGTTTTCTGTGCAGAATTTCCCCACAGACTTGCATTATATGCAGAAACTCCGCAGGTTAAAAAACACACATGTGTAAACACATCAAAAACGAATGTAATTAGCCCCTAAGAATGTCAATAACAAAGTAGCTTTATTTAAAAGCATGACACACCAAACAGACAAAAAGCAGAGTTAAAAATGCAATGAAAGAAAAAAAAAAAGCAAGTAAACTAAGGTGCAGAAATTCTGCAGCACCAAAAACTTAACATTGATCTAGGGAAGGTAGATCGGATGATTGCAGATTCAAGTCCCCTAAGGAGACTATTAAATCCAGTAAGACGTGAAAAAAAAAAAAGTTTAAAACTTATGTAAACAAAAAAAGGAAAACACAATTTCAAGATCACCCCTTTTTTGGCCCATTACAAAAAAAATCCACATTTGGTATCGCTGTGTTTGTAAAAGTCCAATCAAAATATAAAAAAATAATCTGATGAATAAACGGCGTAATGAAAAAAAAAAAAATCAAAAAGCCAGAATCACCTTTTTTTTGGCCACTGCAACATTTCAATGAAATGCAATGAGGTGATCAAAAAAAATTGTTATCTACCCCAAATGTTATCAGTAAAAACGTCAGTTCAGGGCGCAAAAAAATAAGCCACATATAGCCCCATATCCTGAAAAATGAAAACGTTACGGGTCTTGGAAAATGCCGACAAAAGTACATTTTTGTTTAACCGCTTACAAAAAAAAGCACTATACATGTTTGGTATCTGCGTAATGATACTGACCTGGAAAATCATATTTTCAGGGCAGTTTTACCATATATTGAACGTGATAAATAAAAACCTAAAAAAGATTGTGAAATTACGCTTTTTTTTTGCAATTTCAATGCACTTGCAATTAATATCCCCGTTTTCCAGTTCAATATGTGGTATAATGAATGTGTCATTCAGAAGTACAACTTGTCCTGCAAAAAACAAGCCCTCGTACGAATATATTGACAGAAAACTAAAAGTTATGGCTTTTGAAGGTGGAGTAAAAAAAAAATATATATATATATATATATATATATATATATATATATATATATATATATATATATATATATATACACACACACACTCCCTGACAGAAGTTATGTCGCTTATTCATGTTATGTAAATAAAAGCTTATAACCTGACGTTAAATTCATCCATTGGTTTTAGAAATTACTCTTTTGAAAGCTGAAACCCTCCCAAATTTGGTTTAGGTTAAGAAAATAATTTGGCATCAATGCTGAAATATTGATCATTTAATGAACACAGAATGGTCAGATTTTGGCAAGACAAAAGTTTTGTCGCCCACAGAAAGTAATGTGATATTCAAACAAATAATTATCATAAAATACAAATATATGTTGCATAATATTGGTGAATGAAGTTGTGGTGCTATTAGTCATATTTAATATTTTGTGTGACTTCCATGAGCTTGAAGGACTGCATCCATGCGGTTCAACAATGATTCATACAATTTATTAATGTAGTCATCAGGAATAGCAGAGAATGCAGTCTTGCATGCCTCCCAGAGTTCATCTAGATTCTTTGGTTTTGTGTTCCAAGCTTCCGCTTTCATCCTACCCCAAACCTGCTCAATGATGTTCATGTCTGGTGACTGGGCTGGCCAGTCCTTCAGCACCTTGATCTTTTTTGCCTGGAGGAACTTTGTTGTAGAGATGGATGTATGAGATGGAGCACCATCCTGCTGCAGAATTTGAGCCCTTTTATGATTTGGAATGTAAGAGGTAGCTAATACTTCTTGATATTTTAGGCTATTGATATTGCCTTCCAACTTGCAAATGTTTCGCACACCCCCATACTGAATGTAACCCCAGACCATGATCTTTCCACCACCAAATGTAACTGTTTTCTGGGTGTATTTTGGATCCATATGGGCTCCAGTAGGTCTCTTGCAGTATTTGCGGCGGCTGTAGTGTAATTCTACTGAAGATTCATCAGAGAAAACCACCTTCTGCCACTTTTCCAGTATCCATCTGTTTAGCAGGCTGTGGGACTTTGCAAATGCCACACGGTTTTTTGCCTTTTGTTTAGTGTTGGCTTCTGGTCACTGATTCGACCATGGAGACCATTTCGAGACAGAATCCTACAAACTGTTCTAGTTGACACAGGGACTTGAGGTGACCAGGCCTGTTGGAGCTCTGCTACAGTGGAAGAGGGGCTTGCTTTGGATTTTCTAACCAACAAACGTTCCTCCAGAGCAGTTGTCTGGTGGGGTCTGCCGGACCTGGGCTTGTCACACACATCTCCAGTCTCTTCAAATCTTTTTTATTTCTTTGTACTTGACGCTGAGACACATTAAAGGTGCCAGCCACCTCTGCAGTGGATCTGGTCTTCAGCCTCTTGATAATCACGGCTTTGGTCGCAGGGTGGATTTTGGCATGTTGTCAGAGCTCAAGTTGCAGTTAAAGTGAAGGTCTGGGGTGCTGGGTTTCTTTTTATACACACCCACTAATTAACCGATCATTTACTGAGCACTGGTGAGGATGTAAACTAGGAATTGGGTACATTATATCACCAGGCGACAAAACTTTTGTCTTGCCAAAATCTGACCATTCTGTGTTCATTAAATGATCAATATTTCAGCAGTGATGCCAATTTATTTTCTTAACCTACACCAAATTTGGGAGGGTTTCAGCCTTCAAAAGAGTAATTTATAAAACCAATGGATGAATTTAACGTCAGGTTATAAGCATTTATTTACATAACATGGATAAGCGACATAACTTCTGTCAGGGAGTATATATATATTTATATATTAAAATGGCCATGGCATGGCATTCGTTAAATGGATCTAATTAACTTCTACAGGTGGAAATACAGCATCATATACACTGCTCAAAAGAATAAAGGGAACACTTAAACAACAGAATATAACTCCAAGTCAATAACACTTCTGTGAAATCAAACTGTCCACTTAGGAAGCAACACTGATTGACAATCAATTTCACATGCTGTTGTGCAAATGGAATAGACTGTTTTGGTCACTTTTGAATGTTGGTTGTGCTTTCACACTTGTGGTAGCATGAGATGGACTCTACAACCCACAGAAGTTGCTCAGGTAGTGCAGCTCATCCAGGATGGCACATCAACGCGAGCTGTGGCAAGAAGGTTTGCTGTGTATGTCAGCGTAGTGTCCAGAGTCTGGAGGCGCTACCAGGAGACAGGCCAGTACACCAGGAGATGAGGAGGGGGCAGTAGGAGGGCAACAACCCAGCAGCAGGAAAGTAAAGATTACACAAGAACCACAGGACGGATTTCATCAACCAATGTATCATTTTAATCAGTGTAATGTCGCCCACCTGCCAGTGTATATAGTTTACTGAGCACAATCCTGCTGACAGGTGCGCTTTAATGAGAGTCTGAAAAAATAACCCAAATAATCAGGGCTGTGGAGTCGGTATAAAATGGACTACTAAAGTATATCATAAACTAGCAGCCCGAGTTCCGAAACAAATAAGTTTCGGAAGCTAGAAAAGTGTGCTCTACATAATAAAAATGAACTCAAATTACCCATGTCGATTCACTTTCAGCCTTTTTACACGATAAACAACAAAGTTTTCATAATTATGCCCAGGGCAGATTGCGTGGAAATCTCTCTGTATGCCTTATCACCTTCAGCTGATCCTGTTAAAATCTCTGCCTCAAGAACATTTCTATTCGATTATGTTACAACTAATCGTGTACCATTGCAGAGTCCTCGTTTTGTATTCAAATTTCTCAACATCATAATAATGCTGCCCACCTTAAAGGGAATCTGTCACCCCTGGGAGTTTGAGACCTCTAATATGTGCATACAGGTGATAGAAATGTAAATCTATACATACCTGTATGGCCAATAGTAGAGGTCTGCTTGCAGGGAAATGTAGTTTTAGAAAATCTGTTTTCTCATGCTTGGCGTCCCGTGGACACCAAGAAATCCCCGCCTATCTGGTTAGTAAGCCCAAAAATCCACACCTATCTGTTTATTTAGCATGTCACCCCTCTCCCCTGAAAGTCACATGGCCCTGTGACGTGTCCTTGTCTTCCTCATTTCCCGCACATGCGCAGAGCATCAGGAGCGCTTCTATTTCTCCCGACCCGTTGTTCTCTGCAGTGTTCGAATGCGTACCGCATCGTGGAGTCAAAGTACACATATTTGGTATCGCCACATCAGGAACAACCTGACCTATCAAACTATGCCACTAGTTAACCCCTTCAGTGCACACCGTAAAAAAAATAAAAAAACGAGGCAAAAAACGATGCTCTCATCATACCGAACAAAAAGTGGAATAAAACGCAATCAAAAAGACGAATGTAAATAAAAATGGTACGGCTGAAAACGTCATCTTGTCCGGCAAAAAACAAGCCGCCATACAGCTCCATCAGCCGAAAAATAAAAAGTTATAGCTCTCAGAATAAAAGTGAAGCAAAAATAATTATTTTTTCTATAAAATAGTTTTTATTGTGTAAAAGTGGCAAAACATAAAAAAACAAACAAACAAAAAAAAAAACAATTGTTGGGTTTTGTTCATTCTGCCTCCCAAAAATCAGAATAGAAAGTGATCAAAAAATGTCACGAGCCTGAAAATGGTACCAATAAAAAAGTCAAGTCGTCATGTGACTCTGTTGGCTGAAATGTCGAAAAATTATAGCTCTCAAAATACAGCGATGCAGCAATAAAAAGCGTCTTTTAGTGTGTGACAGCTGACAAAGATATAAAATCCGCTATAAATCTGGTATCGCTGCAATCGTACCGAAGAATAAAGTGACTGCCCAACGCGCTGCGCATTAGAACACTAAAGAGAACGGGGCCGGGAGAAAAAGAAGCGCTCCTGATGATCTGCGCATGCGCGGGAAATGAGTGAGGCGAAGGCACGTCACAGGGCCATGTAAAGTGCAGGGGAGGGGGAGGGGGGAGGACATGCTAAATACACTGATAGGCGGGATTTCTGGGCTTACTAATCAGATAGGAAGGGATTTGTTGGCGTCCAGGGGGCGCCTAGCATATGAAAACAGATTTTATAAAACTACATTTCTCCGCAAGTAGACCTCTACTATTAGCCATACAGTTATGTATAGATTTACTTTTCTATAACCTGTATGCACATATTAGAGGTCTCAAATCTCCCAGGGGGTGACAGATTCCCTTTAAGTCTAAGGCAATGAGTTGGCATGCCTGATGGGGTTAAGCTATTTAAAACTTCAATAGGAAAATGTTCCCTATCATCATCATCCGCAACAATAGAGTCATTGCTCCAACGTCAGCTGATATTTTTCTCGGAGACTCACCTCAACATTAAGCTCTTTATGTAGTAAGTTTGGGTACAGTAGTTCAGTGCTGTAAGTGTTTTCATTTTTGGGAAAGTTATGTCCTGTAAATGTCTTCTGTTTCTGATCTAAGGATCTCGGCTTTTAGTTGAGATGAATTTGTGCTGCACTTTATGTACACGCTCAGTAGTGACCAGGAATGTGGAGTCTGAGTCGTGGAGTCAGGGACGGTGGTTTGGCTTACACAGACTCCACAGCCCTGCAAATAATAGATGTTGTAAACTGCGACTACACAATGTAAAAGTTCACTGGACTTCTCATCCAGCATGACCTGTTATAAACGTGGTACATCTTAAGACTTTCTAGCCCACATTTATGATGTCTATATAATGCACAAGATTAGTACATTTGGCTTAAATTGAAAACTCTTCAGCGCTGAACAGTCATCAGTCTCAGGATTGTTTGGATCCCAACAACTGGACTCCCGATGATGAGAATGTTATTAAAATCTAGCAATAAGAATTCACTCTCTAATTAGAGGAATAACCCATTAAAGGGGATTGGTCAGCAGGTTTCTCTGCTGCAGATTTAGCAGAGCTTGGAATGTTGAGTCCATTCCACATCCCTGAGAGTCAGCTTTCTCTGTACATTGACAGCTGCTAATCAGTGGCAGGGGCACAGCTGGACCAGCAAGAAGGAGGCGGCTGGACCAGCAAGCAGGAGGCAGCTAGTCCAGAAGTGATTGTTTCAATAAATTCAGTATTTATTCAGCAGGAGACTAACACACAGCCTAGTAAGTGACATCACTGGATTCAAGATTTCCACTCCTACCTCATGCTGCTCTCAGATTTCACAGCAAGAACCTGTTCACAGGTTCCCTTTAACACAGTACAGCAGAAATATATCAGATTTATCAGAAATCAGGGTTAGACACTCAGATTTCAGCCATAAATGTATACGAGTATTAGCCAGATTCAATGGGGTTAATCCACGTGTGGATATCCCACAGGCATTTCTGTGCAGAATCCACTAATAAGTGGCACGCTACTTATGGTTGCTCATTTGTATAGGGGGTCTGGCACTGGTTTACTCCCATCATCCTCTAGAGTCTAGACAGTACAGAGTAGTGTGCGCATATATAGGGGGAGCTAGCCCTGCCAGAGAGCCAGCTGTGGAAGGTGGATGGATTGCCTTAGTGTGGAGCAATGCTCCAGCCACATGCCTAATCCTCCGCGGCCACATGCCTACGCCTCCCCGGCCACATGCCTACGCCTCCGCGGCCACATGCCTCCGCGGCCACATGCCTACGCCTCTATGGCAGCCTCCCCTGTGACTTGCCCTGCCTCTGCCAGACATGTAGCAGCTGAAAAGGCCACGTAGCCTTCAACATGTGTGCAGCCCCGGAAGGCTAAGCATGGCTGCCACACATCACGACATGGCTCACCGGTGAGGGCGAAGCAGCACATCCGCCACACACGGCCACAGCAAGGCCCCACAGTATGCAGCCAGAGAGCTCTCCCGGGCATACGGACACCGAACAGCAGCACCTGGCTCATTGTGCAATGCTAAACACAGGGTGAGCTGTTCCGGGTCCCCCTCCACCCTCCTCCCCAGTCACATGACCTCTCACCCGCGGGCTCCGGGAGCAGCATCAGCTGCCTCTTCTATCCGCGATGAGCGCAAGAGGCGGGGCTGTGAACGCGCGGTTGGAGGGCACTGCGCATGCTCGGGCATATGCGAGCGAGCGAGCGAGCGGCAATTATTACAAGGGGTTGGGGTTCATAAGGAGGACCTGACGTGGCAGAGTAGCGCTGTGGTGACTGCTGCCCTCATGGCATTGACTGAACTCCACACAGAGGATTTCACCTAGTGCTTGGGCTACATGGTGACTGCAGTGTGGGAGAATTATCCTCTCTGTTTAATACAATATCTGTATTAAGGGTATGTTCCCACGCTCCGGTGCCGCTGCGGGTTTCACGCTGTGTGTTTATGCAGCGCCAGATGTTACAGCATAGTGGATGGGATTTCTAGAAATCCCATGCCCACTATGCGTCTCCGTGCACCCGCGGACACTGACATGCGGCGCATCTTTCCAGACCGCAGCATGTCAGTTTATCTTGCGGGTCCGCATGCGGGCTTTTTCCATAGACCTAACCTCTATGAGGAAAGTCCGTATGTGGGAAAAAAAATGGTGCCGCTCATTTGCATATTGAGCGGAAGCTGCCGGCGGCTTCTCCACAGCGTCGGGGCCACAGCAGGCTCCGGACAGTAATACCCTTTGGGTGCGCTCACGTCTGTGTTTAAACTTGCCGAGCGTAATGTGAGAAAACCTCGACTTGCACTCACTACGCTGTTAGCCAATAAGGCAGTGTTCATTTGCTAGTTTTTCCTCACCTGGAATTGGGGTGAGGAAAAATTCTCAGAATGCTGTGCATGGGCGCATACAACGGCTGAGACTCGCCAATGCAAGTCCATGAGTGGCAGAGAAAAAAAAAAAAAAAATCGCTCCTGGCACTTTAACCCGCAGCATTTAGCATACTGGCAGAGGGAAGAAAGCACCTCTGCCTTTGGATCGGAGATCACGCTACGTAATCGCTGGGTTTCGATCATTACTATGGCGACCCAATGTCATGATGACATCCGGGTCACCAGAGCAAGGAAACTTGGTAGATCATGCGCAGTGCATGATCTAAAAAATTCACCTGTCTGTGTAGCACTGGCTATTTGTATACTATAGGAATACTGCTGCATCCCTATATTATACCAACGATCAGCCTGCAATTAGTGAAAGTCCCATAGTGGGACAAAGTGTAAAAGTAAAATAAAGTGGGGAAAAATTTTTTAAAAACTCACTAAATAATAGTAAAAAAATAAAAATATATTGTACCCATAAATAAATATTTTTATGAAAAAAAAAAAAGAAATACACATATTTGGTATTGCCACATCTGGACCAACCTGACCTACAAAACTGTCCCACTAGTTAAACTCTTCAGTGAACACCATAAAAAAATAAAAACAAGGCAAAAAACGATGCTTTATCATCATACTGCCAAACAAAAAAAATGGAATAAAACGCAATCATAAAAATGAATGTAAATGAAAATGGTACAGCTGAAAACATCATCTTGTCCTGCAAAAAAGCTGCCATACAGCTCCATCAGCCAAAAAATCAAAAAAGTTATAGCTCTCAGAATAAAGCGATGCCAAAATAATTATTTTTTTTATAAAACAAAACATAAAAAAAACGCTATAAATGTGATATTGCTGTAATCGTACTGACCCGAAGAATAAAGCTGCCTTATCTATTTTACTACACGTTAAATGACATAAAAAAAAAAAACAATTCCTGAATTGCTGGTTTTTGTTCATTCTGCCTGCCAAAAATCAGAATAGAAAAGCAATCAAAAAATGTCACATGCAAAAGATGTCATTTGCCCAAAAATGGTACCAATAAAAACGTCAAGTCGTCCCGCAAAAAATGAAGCCATTACATGACTGTCGGCAGAAATATGGAAAAATTATAGCTTTCAAAATATAGCGATGCAGCAATAAAAAGCGTCTTTCAGTGTGTGACAGCTGACAAACATAAAAACCCGCTATAAATCTGGTATCGCTGTAATCGCACCGAACCGAAGAATAAAGTCGTCTAATCACTTATACTGCATGAGGAACGGCGTAAAAATTAAATAAAATCAATTCTTTAAATGCTGTTGATTTGTTTATTCTACCTCCCAAAGACCGCAGTAAGGCTTGGCTCACATTTATCTTGCGATCTGCGCTGAGCGCTTACATCGGGGTTTCCGTGTAAATCTCTAAAATAAGTGATTCAGACGGAACCCCCGGCGGAAGATTCCCTATGAGTCAGATGGAGGCACTATGGACGCCGTCTGGCCTATGATCTGTGAGCATCCATCTTTTTATAGGGCGTGCATAAAAGTGCCGTCACAGTTTTGTGCACTTCTGAAAAGGACAACGCTGATCAGAGGCCAGACTGAGTCCAGAGTAACTCTGCTTTCTCATTATAGTGAATGGATCCCTCGGCGGTTCATCTGAATCACGTCACTCCGAGATTTAGATGGAAACCCTGATATAAGTGTTCAGCGTAAAGCCCAGGATAAATGTGATCCAAAATGTTATGTAAAATGTTCCACAACAAAAGCTCCCACTCAGGTCCATCATCAGTTATCAGAAATATCAGGGCTTCCACATTGCTGGTAGCACAAAGGCTCTGGAAAAGCTCCATGGCTCATCGCCCCCCCCAAAAGAAATTGAGAAAATAATGCACCCCCCCTCCCTTCTGAGCTCCAGTGTGTGTCTAAACCACATTTAGCGTCTACATGTTTGGCATTTCTGTAGCGATGAGAGCCTGTCTAATTTACTGGTGCTTGTCTCCAGAAGCATGAGCTGGGCATCATGTAATCCAATGGCAGTTTGCAATTGTCACTCAGCAACATCCACTGCTTCTTGTTTCTGGAAAACACCCATGCAGTCAAAATCGTCACTACACTTGTAGATAAATTCACAAAGGGTTATGATTTCCAAAATGGGCTCACTTGAGGGGGGATTCTGCTATTCTAGCATTTAGGGACTCTGTATACGGAGTCCGCATACTATTCTAGAAAAATCTGCGTTCCTGTAGGCAAATAGCGCTCCGTCCCTCCCGAGTCTCGCCGTATGGCTATGTGGCACCCCAGAGGGTCTGGTTGCCACAGTGGTAGTAATACCATGTCTGGGAGCAAAACAGGAGTTTCCTGGTCAGGGAACACACTACATGCAACACCTCCTGCTCCAGACCAGAAAAGGGGAGGATCCTGCCCTTTATAACTGGATCTGGAGGCAGGGTTAGTCAGTCTAGTCTGAGTCTAGACAGTGTTAGGAGTCTGATAGGACACTAAGGAGCAAGGAGCCAGGGACTGGAGCTGGAGTTAGCTCGTCCTGGCCAGAGGACATACAGAGGACCGGACACTGGAGTCCGAGGCTGTGGGACCCTTCAAGCCCAGCAGCAGAAACCGCACGGCAGGAGATTGTAGGTCTCCTGACCAACAGAAGCTCGGAGGCTCAGCCACACGAAAGGACCAGTACCGCCACAGAGGAGCGAGGAATACACGGGATCCGAGTCTCCAGCACATTACACTCAGGGACGTGGGCTACAACACGACTATAAGCGGGATAGCCAAAGAGTACAGTCAGAACGGCAGGCCTACAACTCCACCTGACCGGGGGAATTCTAGGATTGCTCCCAGACTGACCAGGCCCTCTCATCCCTAGCAAGTACTCCCGTTGGGGCCTATATAATTACCACCAGTAAAGACCCTAGGACTGCACTGCAAAGACTCTGTGTTATTATTACTGATCCAGGCACTATCACCACCATCATCCATACACTCTGCCCTGAAGCTCCGCTCTTCCTGTGGGGAGTTACATCACCTTGCTGCACATACCATCAGCTTCAATGGACTGCTCCGCAGCGGCGGTTCCCAATAACCGCATTCCAAGGTGGCGTAGTCGGACATTATAAATACTATACATAAACTACCCTAGTTTGACTGCCCTGGGTCACGGACCGGGTCACCGCCATGGTGACTACAACCCCCAGCATCTACAGGCCCGGCTCCGGGAATCCCCACAGCCCAGGGGGCGCGTCAACTTTGGCGTAGTCGGCAGGATTACGTGCCCGCTGCCACCGGGTACTGCGCGCCTTCACAGACTGTGTCGCATACCGTGGTGAAGATTTCCCGCCATCTGCTGTCGTTTTCCCGCCATTGTCCGCCATTTTCGGGTCGCCCCGAGGGAAGAAGAGGGGCGTGATCGCTGAAAACGCGAAGTCCAAAGCCCCACCCCACTCACTGACGCAGCGCCAGGTCCTGGAAGGAGCCACAGAGAGCGCTGACGTCAGACGCGTGCGACGCCAGGTCCTCGACGGAGACCCTCGCCTGCGGAACTGCGGCCTACAGAAGGAAAGAGAAGGAAGGTAGGCCACGGTTCACTAGGGGGGAGGAAGACGCCCGATATGGAGGGAACTTCAACCACCGGCGCGGCCACTGCCGCGGTAATGCCATTCACCATGCCTTATATACCGGGAGCAGCATGGTTGCCCCAGTACTCATGAGAGTCGCACATCCTGAGTGACTTCAAGGAGAGACTAAACAGTTTATTCAAAGTATACCCCCTGTCCGAGGAACAGAAAGTGAGCATCCTGATAGGCCAGTTGATTGGTGCAGCCCAGAGAGAAGTAAAGTCCTGGTCAACCAGGGAAAAAGGAACTGTAAAAGATACTGGCCCGCCTAAAGGACACTTTTGACACCCGTACTACAGCAGAGATAAAGATGAAGTTTTATGGGTGCAAACAACGGGCACAGGAGGCGCTGAGGGCCATCAAACAGGTAGACCCTGACAGTGTGCGTGATGAAAACAGACTGTTAACTGAGCAATTTATTGAGGGTTTACTGTCCAGCGCCCACCGAACCCAGCTGCGCATAATGGCTCTGCAAAACCCTGACTTGGACTTTGCTCAGTTTAAGGACAGGGCCATCCGGGTGCTACGAGAACCAGCACCAGGTGGCGCTACAGCTCACTGCCGCCCAGCTATCACCTACCACCAGGAGGTGGCACCCTTTTCCTCGGAGCCTGTAGGAGCTGATGCACAGACTCTGGACAATTCCCCGTCTACAGACCTGCACCATCAGGTCCAAGAGTTAACAAAGTGTAGCTGCGCTAGCCAAAACTGTGCAGTCCTTGCAGGTGTCTCCCAAAGGAAAGATCCAGCTGGCTTCCAGTCCGGAGGACGTCCCGTGGCGCCGACAGAAGAGGATTCCACCATCCAGTGGGAGGAACAGCGACCGCTACGACCAGGACGGACAACCCATCTGCCGCCGCTGCAACCAGCCAGGACATTATGCAAGGTACTGTCATTTAAACGAGCAAAACCTGGGGCAGAGGGCCAACCCCCAGGCATAAGACCACCAGGCCTATCAAGCTGGCGAGACAAATATGTGGGAGGACGACCAGTCCTACCTGTCGTGCTGGACGGCTTTCCAATGAGCGCGTTGCTGGACACTGGATCCCAGGTGACCACCATCCCCTACATTCTTTACAAACGGTATTGGACTGACTGACATTACCCGCCGTCCAGACGAACATTTGAGCATTTATGCCAGCAATGGTTAACCCGTACCTCAGGTGGGGTTCAAAGAAGTGACCATAAAGGTTGGCAAAGTCGAACTGCCAGCCCAAGGACTGATTATTGTCGACATTGATCGCCGAGAAAGTCATCCCATGATAACCTTAGGCACTAATGTCATTGAAAATTGTCTTGCAGAAATAATTGTCTTGTTACAGCAGGTTGCGGAAACTGCCAGTTCCAGCCAGCAGCGGGTTCTACAAAGAGAGATCAGAGCCCTGATGAAAAGACAACAGGTAGAACTGTCTGGTGGTGAGATTGGCAGTGTTAGGATGAGTGACCCATTCCCTATTGCCATGCCCCCAAGAAGTGAAATGCTGATTTGGTGCCGGGCAGCCATCGGTCTAAGGCGTAGAGATTACCAGGCCCTGGTAGAGCTTGTCTACTCTGACAGTAGGCCCACCATTTTGACAGCCGGGGGGGTGGTTGATGTCCGCCATGGGAGAGTGCCAGTCCGCATCCTGAACATTGGGGAAAAAGAAGTCCATTTGCCCCTGTATGCCTCCCTGGCCAAGCTATTCACCGTCAACCAAAATTCTATAAAGACAGTGGAACCCTTACCTCCATCCAAACAGGCAGAGGATAATGGCTCCAAGGGACAGATGGAGGACTGGTGCCAGAAGCTGCATGTGGGCACTGACTCCACCCCTCCACATCAAAAACAAGGAGTATACCGGGTGGTCCAGGAGTATGAGAGGGTCTTCAGTAAACACCCACTCAACTTCGGACAGGTAAAGGGGGTTCAACACCATATTCCCACAGGAGACCATCCAACCATTAAAGAAAGGTACCGGCCTGTACCGCCAGCACACTACCAAAATGCCAAAGGGATGTTACGAGAGATGAAGGAGGCTGGGGTAATAAGAGACAGTTGTAGCCCCTGGGCAGCTCCATTAGTTCTTGTAAAGAAAAAGGATGGCACAATGAGAATGTGTGTAGACTACAGGCAAATTAACCGCATAACACATAAAGAGGCATACCCGCTACCCAGGATAGAGGAATCACTAGCTGCGTTAAAATCTGCTAATCATTTCTCTACTTTGGATCTTACTAGTGGGTATTGGCAGGTTCCTGTAGCAGAGGCGGATAAGAAAAGACCGCATTCACCACCCCGATGGGCCTCAGCGAGTTCAACTGCATGCCATTCGGGCTCTGCAACGCCCCAGGAACCTTCCAGCGGTTGATGGAGTGCTGTCTAGGACATAAAAATTTCGAGACAGTCCTCCTGTACCTGGATGATGTCATAGTATACTCCAAGACATATGAGGATCATCTGAAGCACCTGGCGGAAGTGTTTGAAGCCCTGGCTGACTTTGGCCTGAAGGTGAAGCCATCAAAGTGCCACCTGTTGAAGCCCAAAGTACTTAGGACATGTGGTAAGCGCTGACGGTGTAGCACCAGACCCCGATAAGATCACCGTAATCAAGGACTGGCCGAGACCTTCCACCATCAAAGAAGTGCGGCAGTTCCTCGGGATGGTAGGCTACTACCGAAGGTTTATACCAGGCTTCACCAAGATGGCGGTACCTATGCAGGACCTCCTGATAGGCCAAAAACCAGAAACCACCATTCAAATGGGACAAGCTGGAAGAGGAGTCCTTCACCAGGCTGAAGATGGCTCTCACAGGAGACGAGGTCCTGGCCTACCCTGATTATGGACAGCCCTTCATCCTTCACACGGACGCGAGCAACGTGGGACTGGGAGCGTTGCTGTCCCAGATCCAACAAGGCAGAGAAAGGGTAATAGCCTACGCCAGCAGGAAGCTCCGGCCCACAGAAAGAAACCCAGAAAACTACAGCTCCTTCAAGTTGGAGTTCCTTGCCATCGTCTGGGCCGTGACAGAGCGCTTCAAGCATTATCTTGCCTCCTCCAAATTCACCGTCTTCACGGATAATAACCCGCTGACACGCCTGGACACTGCAAAACTTGGTGCCCTGGAACAAAGATGGATGGCCCGACTGTCTAATTACGAATTCACCATCAAGTACCGGGCTGGGCACAAGAATGCAAATGCAGATGCGCTGTCCAGAATGCCTAACTTGCCAGACGGGGGAGAAGACCCGGAGGAGCTGCAAGAGATAGAAATCCCCGAGTTCCACCGCCATGGGATAAAGCAGTGCTCTCATTGTGTGACGAACAGGTGCTCTGCCAACAGAGAAGACACGTTCAATCCATTGCCCCACCATGGATGGGCAGAAACACAAGACAGTGACCCAGCTATCCGCCTAGTCAAAGAGTTGCTGACACAAGCTGACTCATACCCTGATTCAGATGCTCCAGAAGAGACCAAACAGCTGTGGAAAGAAAAGAGCAAGCTGTTCATCTATGAAGGGAAGTTGTGTCGAAGAACTGTCAACTCCCGGACACATGAGCTGGTCTGGCAGGTGGTAGTCCTGAGGCGAGATGCGTCTATGGTCCTGGAAGCGTACCACGATGGAGCGGGACATTTTGGATGGAAGAAGCTGGAAGTCCTGCTATGTGAACGGTTCTATTGGGTTGGCATGAGGAAAGCAGTCGAGAGGTGGTGTCGAGTATGCGGACCGTGCAACCTGAGAAGAAAAGACCGTGACAGCCAGAGGGCTCCCCTGCAGCCCATCATCACCAAGCAGCCACTCGAACTGGTAGCACTGGACCATGTGAAGCTATCCCCGAGCAGGTCAGGCTATGTCTACGCTCTCACCATTGTAGACCACTACTCCCGGTTCCTGGTAGTAGTGCCAGTCAAGGACCAAACGGCTCAGACAGCAGCCAGAGCTTTCCAACAGCACTTCTGCCGCCTGCATGGCTACCCAGAACGTGTGCTAACTGACCAAGGTCCGGCCTTCGAGGCAGAAGTATTCCAGGAGTTCTGCAACCTGTACGGCTGCAAGAAGATCAGGACAACGCCTTATCACCCCCAGACCAACGGGATGTGTGAAAAGATAAATCAGGTGGTGATAGACCTACTGAAGACGTTGCCCCTGGAGGAACGCAGTCGGTGGCCAGAAAAGTTGCCAGACCTGGTAGACCTCTACTATCATATCCCAGTGAACTCCTCCAACTGCACGCCAGCTTACCTGATGAGAGCGAGACCTGGTAAGCTGCCCATCGATCTGGATATGGGAGTTCTGACACCAGAGGACGCCTCACCGGATGCGGATTGGGACACTGAGCGGCAACTGCAATACCGTAAGGTACAGGAAAGTGTTGAAAGAAGTCTGTCCCAAGCAAGAGAAAGGCAAGAGAGGACTTACAATCAACATGCACCTGCTGCCCCCTTGTCACCTGGAGAGCAAGTCCTAAAGAGGAAGAGGCGACTCCACAAGTTGGATGACCAGTGGGAGGAAGAGCCATACACCGTTCTACCCTCAAACCATGATAACACCAAGGTGTGCCTCATAAGTAAGAACGGGGGTGAGACAACAGTAACAGTTTCCAGAGACCACCTGAAAAAATGTCCCGAGCAGCTGCAACACGCTAAAGAAGACCAAGATATCCCTCAACCCGCAGAGGAAGTGGAAGAAATGGTCAGCACGGTACTCGGAGAGTTTCCACGGTCGTGGACACAATTAAATAATGCAATAGTTGTGCCAGTCCTTACATTTCTCCAACCAGCCCCTCAAGAAGCTGCGGAAGTCCGAGTAGAGTTGGAAGAACCATTGGCCCCGGAGACAGAAGATTCCTCATCAGCAGACCAGGAGATCTACCCTCTGCTAGTAGCGAGCCTGTCATACCCACGGTAAGCCAAAGGATCCGTAGGAAGCTGCCCAACCTACAACGGACACCTCCAAACACCTGTAGTGAGGTAAACATTGAGCCCACCACACCAGGGGTAAATACAAGGGACCAAGGTAGAGCACTGACAGAAAATGTACTCCGTAGGTCTACCAGAATCACCAGAGGTCAGATCCCTGCTCGTTGGAGAATTTAAATGTAATGTATAACTGTATTATTGCAAATGTTGTATATGTGTGTATTAAATATGTTTTCCCAGTTACCCGACAGGTTTCAGAGACTTTCAGGTTATGGACAATGGATAACCAAAAACTTTGCCTCTAAATAGTTGCACCTATAAAGTGCCCCTTTTGTGCCAGACCACAGAACAAAAACCCGTGGAGGTGGCTGAAGACGTGGTCCAACATCCGGATCATCAATGCCCTGTAGCCACCCCAGGGCACCCGTGGAGGGTTTGGGACAGGTCCCTCAAACTACATCTTCAGTGAAATGGACACCTGGGTACGGATTATACCGTGACCTAAAGAGACAGTAATGACTGTAATATATTCATGTATTGTATATTGTTACCTGTTATTTTTGCAAAATATGTTCAGTCCCGGAGTACTGAAATTTACTAGGGGGGAATGTGGCACCCCAGAGTGTCTGGTTGCCACAGTGGTAGTAATACCATGTCTGGGAGCAAAACAAGAGTTTCCTGGTCAGGGAACACACTACATGCAACACCTCCTGCTCCAGACCAGAAAAGGGGAGGATCCTGCCCTTTATAACTGGATCTGGAGGCAGGGTTAGTCAGTCTAGTCGGAGTCTAGACAGTGTTAGGAGTCTGATAGGACACTAAGGAGCAAGGAGCCAGGGACTGGAGCTGGAGTTAGCTCGTCCTGGCCAGAGGACATACAGAGGACCGGACACCTGAGTCCGAGGCTGTGGGACCCTTCAAGCCCAGCAGCAGAAACCGCACGGCAGGAGATTGTAGGTCTCCTGGCCAACAGAAGCCCGGAGGCTCAGCCACACGAAAGGACCAGTACCGCCACAGAGGAGCGAGGAATACACGGGATCCGAGTCGCGAGCCATACGGGTGAGCAGCACGTTACACTCAGGGACGTGGGCTACAACACGACTATAAGCGGGATAGCCAAAGAGTACAGTCAGAACGGCAGGCCTACAACTCCACCTGACCAGGGGAATTCTAGGATTGCTCCCAGACTGACCAGGCCCTCATCCCTAGCAAGTACTCCCGTTGGGGCCTATATAATTACCACCAGTAAAGACCCTAGGACTGCACTGCAAAGACTCTGTGTTATTATTACTGATCCAGGCACTATCACCACCATCATCCATACACGCTGCCCTGAAGCTCCGCTCTTCCTGTGGGGAGTTACATCACCTTGCTGCACATACCATCAGCTTCAGTGGACTGCTCCGCAGCGGCGGTTCCCAATAACCGCATTCCACATACTATACATAAACTACCCTGGTTTGACCGCCCTGGGTCACGGACCGGGTCACCGCCACGGTGACTACAACCCCCAGCATCTACAGGCCCGGCTCCGGGTATCCCCACGGCCCAGGGGGGGGGGAATACAGCCACTGTACAGCCACATATGGGGTATGTCTACATTCAGCAGAAATTGTGGGACAAATTTTGGTGCCATTTTTACCCATTTCCCAGTGTGAAAATGTAAAAACTAGGGCTAAAACAAAATTTTTGTCGTAAAAATGTAATTATTTTTTTCTTCACTGCCCAATGGTATAAAATTATGTGATCCATCTCCGGTGTCAATATGCTCACTACACTCCTAGATGGATTCATTGAGAGGTGTAGTTTGTAAAATGGGGTCTCTTATGGGGGTTCTACTGTTCTGGCACCTCAGTGGCTCTGCCAATGTGACATGGCACCCTCAAACAAGTCCAGCAATATTGTGCTTCTTCCCTTCTGAACTTTGCACTGTGCATCAAAAGTAGTTTTCAACCACATACGGAGTATCGGTGTACATAGAAAAAAATTGCACAACAAATTTTGCTATCCTTGTGAAAATTAAAAATATAGGGGCTAAAACAACATTTTTGTGGGAAAAATATATTTTTTTCATTTTTACAGATCCACGTTGTAAAATTCTGTGAAGCACCTGTGGGTTCAAAGTGCTCACCACACAGTGCTCAGCACACAGTAGTTTCCAAAATGGGGTCACTTGTGGCAGTTTTCCACTGTTTAGGCACATCAGGGGCTCTCCAAATGCGATATGACACCCGCAGACCATTCCATCAAAGTCTGCCTTCCAAAATGTCACTCCTTTCTTTCTGAGCCCTGCTGTGCTCAGGAGAATGGAATAACACGCGATCAAAAAGACAAATATAAATAAAAATGGTACCGCTGAAAACGTCATCTCGTCCCGTAAAAAACAAGCCAACATACAGCTCCATCAGCCGAAAAATAAAAAAGTTATAGCTCTCAGAATGAAGCTATGCTAAAAAATATTTTTTTCTATAAAATTGCTTTTATTATGTAAAAGTGCAAAACATAGAAAAATGATATAAATGTGGTACTACTGTAAACGTACTGATCCGAAGAATAAAGCTACCTTATCAATTTTACCACACGCGGAACAGAATAAAAAAAAACAAAAAAAACAATTCCTGAATTGTTGGTTTTTGTTTATTCTGCCTCCCAAAAATCGGAATAGAAAGCGATCAAAAAATGTCACGTGCCTGAAAATGGCACCAATTACAACGTCAACTCATCCCGCAAAAAACGAGCCGTCACACGACTATCTGCCAAAATCTGGAAAAATTATAGCTCTCAAATTATGGCGATGCAAAAACTAGATTTGACAAAAAATGCGTCTTTTAGTGTGTGACAGCTGTCAGTCATAAAAACCCCATATGATTCTGGTATTGCTGTAATCACACCGACCCGAAGAATAAAGTCGTCTAATCACTTATACCGCACGAGGAACGGCGTCAAAAATAAACTCTTGGGTTAGGATTGGGCTAGGGTTAGGGCTGGGTTTGGGGTTAGGGTTGTGCTAGGATTAGGGTTGTGCTAGGGTTAGGGTTGTGCTAGGGTTTGGGTTGTGCTAGGGTTTAGGGTTGTGCTAGGGTTTAGGGTTGTGCTAGGGTTTAGGGTTGTGCTAGGGTTTAGGGTTGTGCTAGGGTTTAGGGTTGTGCTAGGGTTAGGGCTGGGGTTGGGGTTAGGGTTGTGATGGAGTTGGGATTTTTTTCAAAAGTAAGAAAAAAAGATGACGATATGGCGACTAGTGTTGAGCGCAAGTGCTCGCTACTTGAGTTTGCATCGGGTGCTCTGGTATGCATTGAGTATCGTGGGTATTTGAGTGACATGCTCGAGTCTCTGCCCCATATGCTTCGCGGCCAAAAAACTTTACGGGGATTGCCTGCCATGCACGAGCGATCCCCGCATGTTTTTTTGGGGTGTCTAATAACCGTGAAACATGCGGAGCAGGGACTTGAGCATGTCACTCGAGCACACGCTGTACATGGTGCATACCTGAGTACCCGATGCAAACTCAAGTAGCGAGCACTTGCGCTCAAGACTAATGACAACTTATTCAATATGATGACCTAATGTAAACAAATTCTGTGTCATATCTCTGGGTTCAAAATATTCACTATACACCTTAATAAAATCCTTGAGGGGTATAGTTTCCAAAATGGGGTCACTTGTGGGGGAGCTCCACTGTTTAGGCACATCACGGGCTCTCCAAACGCGACATGGTGTCCGCTAACAATTTGAGCCGATTTTCCATTCAATTTGTTAGCGGATACCATGTTGCATTTGGAGAGTCCCTGTGTGCCCAAACATTGGAGCTCCCCCACAAGTGACCCCATTTTGGAAACTAGACCCCCCAAGGCACCTATCTAGATGCATAGTGAGCACTTGGAACCCCCAGGTGCTTCACAAATTGATTCATAAAAATGAAAAAGTGTTTTTTTTTTTTTTTCACTTTTTCATTTTTACAAATCAATTTGTGAAGCACCTGGGGGTTCCAAGTGATCACTATGCATCTAGATAGGTGCCTTGGGGGGGTCTAGTTTCCAAAATGGGGTCACTTGTGGGGGAGCTCCAATGTTTGGGCACACAGGGGCTCTCCAAACACAACATGGTGTCCGCTAATTATTCAAGCAAATTTTACAATCAAAAAGTCAAATGGCGCTCCTTCCCTTCCGAGCCCTGCCGTGCGCCCCAACAGTGTTTTTTCCCCACATATTGGGTATCTGCGTGCCCAGGGGAAATTGCACAACAAATTTTGGGGTCTATTTTTTCTTGTTACCCCTGTGAAAATAAAAAAAATTGGGTCTAAAGTAACATTTTTGTGAAAAAAGTTAAATGTTTATTTTTTTCTTCCACATTCAAAAAATTCCTGTGAAGCACCTGAAGGGTTAATAAAGTTCTTGAATGTGGTTTTGAGCACCTTGAGTGGTGCAGTTTTTAGAATGGTGTCACTTTTGGGTATTTTCTGTCATAAAGACCTCTCAAAGTGACTTCAAATGTGATGTGGTCCCTAAAAAAAATGGTTTTGTAAATTTTGTTGGAAAAATGAGAAATCGCTGGTCAACTTTTAACCCTTATAGCTCCCTAACAAAAAAAAATTTTGGTTCCAAAATTGTGCTGATGTAAAGTAGACATGTGGGAAATGTTATTTATTAACTCTTTTGTGTGACATATCTCTCTGATTTAAGGGCATAAAAATTCAAATTTTGAAAATTGCAAAATTTTCAAAATTTTCGCCAAATTTCCATTTTTTTTCACAAATAAACGCAAGTGATATCAAAGAAATTTTACCACAATCATGAAGTACAATATGTCACGAAAAAACAATCTCAGAATCAGGGGGATCCGTTGAAGTGTTCCAGAGTAATTACCTCATAAAGTATGTAACGGGTCTGGAAGGCGGAACCTCTGAGCAACTATACAAGGGGGCGGTCCTTGTAAGGAAGCGGGTGGCTCCCAGGGAAGACGGGCAGGTAGTCATGGCAAGTGACAGGGACAGCCTCTGGGTAGAAGGGCAGGTAGTCACGGCAAGTGAAAGGGACAGTCTCTGGGTAGAAGAGCAGGTAGTCACGGCAAGTGACAGGGACAGTCTCTGGGTAGACTAGCAGACAGGTAGCAGGTGGACGCTCACAGGTGAGCGGGCAAGAGTCTCTGGACGGGCAGGTGGT
This sequence comes from Phyllobates terribilis, assembly GCF_046119375.1. NCBI lineage: Eukaryota > Metazoa > Chordata > Amphibia > Anura > Dendrobatidae > Phyllobates > Phyllobates terribilis. Next base: position 700,332,324 of record NW_027362761.1, read on the forward strand.
CACGGCAAGTGATGGCAGGGCCTCCAGGTAGGCTAGCAGGCAGGTAGCAGGTGAGCGCTCCCAGGTGAGCGGGCAAGAGTCTCTGGACAGGCAGGTGGTCACGGCAAGTGACGGCAGAACCTCCAGGTAGGCTAGCAGGCAGGTAGCAGGTGAGCGGGCAAGAGTCTCTGGACAGGCAGGTGGTCACGGCAAGTGACGGCAGAGCCTCCAGGCAGGCTAGCAGGCAGGCAGCAGGTGAGCGCTCCCAGGTGAGCGGGCAAGAGTCTCTGGACAGGCAGGTGGTCACGGCAAGTGACGGCAGAGCCTCCAGGTAGGCTAGCAGGCAGATAGCAGGTGAGCGCTCCCAGGTGAGCGGGCAGGCTGGTCCATAGACAGACTGACAGGTGTCGGAAGGCAGACCGTCGGACCGCAGGCTTGCAAGCAGGTAAGCGGATATCAGGCAGGTATCAAGCAGGAATCTGGCAGGTGACTGGCAGGTAACAGGCAGGAATCTGGCAGGTGACTGGCAGGTAACTGGTAATGGGACCTGAGGGCTGAAGCAGAGTGAAGGCTTTGCAACAACATTGCTCGGGCACCTCCATTTTGGAGGAGGTGCCTTATATATGGTGAAGTCCTCCGGCCATTGGCTGGGGACTCCTTAGGACGGCGCGCGCGGCCCCTTTTAGAGAGGGGGAGCGCGCGCGCACCGTAAGCACCGTGGCCGGGAAGCAGCGCGTGCTGCCAGCAGAGCGGGAGGAAGACGCCGGGCACGGAGCGGAGAGGTGAGGGGAACAGCGTCCCTGCCTAGCAGGAGGCAGGGACGCCGACGCTACAGTACCCCCCCCTTTAGGCCCCCCCTTTTTTAGGCCAGAGAGAAATTTATCAAGGATGAGAGGGGCATGGATGTTCTCCCGGGGCTCCCAAGTGCTCTCCTCAGGACCAAACCCCTTCCAATCTACCAGAAAAAAGGTCTTTCCTCTTACCCTTTTGGTGGCCAGAATGTTCTCTACCTCAAACTCGTTCTCAGCGGAAACCGGAGCAGGGGGCGTACCTGTAGACTTGGAAAAAGAGTAAAGTACCACGGGTTTGAGGAGAGATACATGGAAGGAGTTAGGGATCCGCAAGTTGGCCGGGAGTTTCAATTTATAGGCCACTGGGTTGATTTGTTTGATAACTTCCAGTGGACCGATGAACCGAGGCCCTAACTTTTAGGAGGGAATCTTGAACCGGACATACTTGGACGAGAGCCAGACTTTATCTCCAGGACGGAATTGTGGAGGATCCAGGCGTTTTTTGTCAGCGTGTTTTTTCATCCGCTCGGACGACTGAAGGAGTGCGGATCGGGTACTCTCCCAAATGGAGGAGAATTCGCTAACGAGAGATTCCGCAGCCGGATTGTCCACCGAGGTGGAGACGGGAAATGGGATCCGAGGATGCTGACCGAAGACTACAAAAAAAAGGGATTTGGAGGAAGATTCGCTCTCGTGGTTATTGTAAGAGAACTCGGCCCATGGTAGGAGATCCACCCAGTCCGAATGGTGGGCATTAACGAAGTGCCGGAGGTAACTGGTCAAGTTCTGATTGATCCGCTCCACTTGACCATTGGACTGTGGGTGGTAAGCGGAGGAGAAGTCCAGAGTGACGTCAAGCAACTTACATGTGGCTCTCCAGAAGCGTGAGGTGAACTGAACCCCACGATCCGACACGATGTGGAGGGGCAGGCCATGGAGACGGAAGATGTGGCGGATAAAGTCTTTAGCCAGTTCGGGCGCAGACGGGAGGCCCGGCAGGGGAATGAAGTGCGCCATCTTGGAAAAGCGATCAGCGACCACCCAAATGACCGTACAACCGGCAGAGACAGGGAGATCCGTTATAAAGTCCATAGCTATATGCTGCCACGGGGCAGCAGGTACTGGAAGAGGAAGGAGGCGACCGGCTGGCAGGTGTCTCGGAACTTTGTTGCGGGCGCAGGACACACAGGCTGAAACAAAGTCTATTACATCCTTGTGCAGGGTAGGCCACCAGTAATGCCGGGTAATGAGCTGGAGGGTCTTTTTCTGACCGGCGTGGCCAGCTAGCTTAGACGAGTGACCCCAGTGTAGGACCTTCTTCCGATCAGGTACTGTTACGAGCGTCTTACCGGGAGGGAGACTATTTAGATTCACGGGGGCCACTTGCATTACTCTGGCGGGATCAATGATGTGCTTAGGTTCCTCCTCTAGATCAGATACCAGGAAGGATTGGGACAAGGCGTCAGCTTTGATGTTTTTGTCTGCCGGGCGAAAATGAACGAAATCAAAGCGGGCAAAAAACAAGGACCACCGGGCTTGGCGCGGGTTAAGTCTCTGGGCGTTCTGGAGGTAAGCCAAGTTCTTGTGGTCCGTGTAAATTATTACCGGGTGAAGAGCCCCCTCGAGCAGGTAACGCCACTCCTCCAGTGCCAGCTTAATGGCTAACAATTCTCGGTCTCCAATAGAATAATTGTGCTCAGAAGAGGAGAAGAGTTTGGAGAAGAAGCCGCAGGTTACCATTCTTCCGGAAGGCGACTTTTGGTAAGTACCGCTCCGGCTCCAGAGGAGGAGGCGTCAACTTCCAGGAAGAATTGTTTGTTGCTGTCTGGACGATGCAGCACCGGGGCAGAAGAGAAAGCCTGTTTTAAGGAAAGAAAGGCCTCCTCTGCTTCGGGCGGCCATTCTCTGGGATTAGTACCCTTACGGGTGAGCGCAGATATTGGGGCAGTCCGGGAAGAGAAGTGCGGTATGAAGAGGCGGTAGTAGTTGGCGAAACCCAGGAACCGCTGAATAGCTTTCAACCCCTCTGGTCGGGGCCACTTCTGGATGGCAGACAGTTTCTCAGGATCCATTCGTAGGCCGGTCTGAGAGATTATATAGCCCAGAAACGGAAGCGAGGTCTGCTCAAAGAGGCACTTCTCATATTTGGCGTAGAGGTGGTTCTGCCTGAGCAGGACCTGACGAACGTCCCTCCGGTGTGTGAGGAGATCCGGAGAAAAGACCAAGATGTCGTCCAGGTACACCACTACGCAGGAGTAGAGAAGGTCCCGGAAGATGTCATTGACCAACTCTTGAAAGACGGCGGGAGCGTTACAGAGACCGAAAGGCATTACCAGGTATTCATAGTGGCCGTCCCGGGTGTTGAATGCCGTCTTCCATTCATCCCCCTGACGGATACGGACCAGGTTATACGCCCCACGGAAGTCCAGCTTGGTGAAGATTCTAGCCCCCCTCAGACGGTCAAATAATTCCGGAATGAGCGGAAGGGGGTATTTATTCTTCACCGTGATCTGGTTAAGCCCTCTATAGTCTATACTGGGACGGAGTGAGCCGTCCTTCTTTTTGACGAAGAAGAAGCCTGATCCCGCCGGGGAGGTAGATTTCCGGATGAATCCCCGGGCCAGATTCTCCTCAATATATTCAGACATGGACCAGGTCTCAGCAGCGGACAAAGGGTAAATCCGCCCACGGGGAGGAGTAGCGCCGGGCATCAGGTCGATTGGGCAGTCGTATGGTCTATGAGGGGGTAATGTCTCTGCCTCCTTTTTATTAAAGACGTCCGCATAAGACCAATAAGAAACCGGAAGACCAGGTAGGTTGGCTGGAGTAGGAGAAGGACGGACAGGATGGACGGGAACTAAACAAGTCTTATGGCAGTCCTGTCCCCAGCGAAGGACTTCTCCGGTCTGCCAATCAAGCATGGGCGCATGTTTCTGAAGCCAAGGTAGGCCTAGTAAGAGGGCGTGAGAGAGTCCAGGCAGAACATGAAAGATGATGCTCTCTGAGTGCAGCATTCCCACCTGCAGGGTTATGGATTCGGTGATGAATTGGATGGGATGTGGTAAGAGGCCCCCATCCACGGCAGCAACAGTTAAGGGTACAGCTAGAGATTTGGTGGGAATGCGGTATTTCTCTACCAGGGACTGAGAAATGAGATTTCCGGCAGCTCCAGAGTCAAGTTGGGCAAGTTCAAAATAACGGTTCTCCCCGCAGATGATAGAGACGGACAGCAACAGAGATGGAGAGGGTTTACTCTCGTCTAGGACGACCTCTCTGAGCGATCCTAGACACAGGCGTTTCCCGACCTCTCCGGGCAGGAACGGATCCGGTGCTCCTTACTGCCACAGTAGAAGCAGCTCCCCTCGGCTCGGCGTAACTCTTGACGGGTTTTGACCATCTTGGTCTGGTCGACCTGCATAGGCTCGGGAGAGTGCGCCGGGGGAGTAACGGGAGAAATGACGGATTTCTGGAAGGTAGGGGCTAGACGTGGAAACCTCCTCTCACGGGTGACCTCTTTGGCACGTTCCTGGAACCGGATGTCAATCCGGATGGCAAGAGTTATTAAGTCGTCGAGAGTAGTAGGAATGTCCCGACCGGCGAGTTCATCTTTAATATGGCCAGACAGACCCTCCCAAAAGACAGACACCAGAGCGTCGTTATCCCAGGCCAGCTCCGAAGCAAGGGTACGGAACCGTATGGCATATTGGCCCACGGTGAGATCTCCTTGATGGAGGCGTAGCAGAGATGATGCGGATGAGGTCTTCCGTCCGGGTTCGTCGAAGACTTTCCGGAAAGCCGTGAGAAAGGCTGGCAGGTTGGACACCAGGGGGTCTCCTCTCTCCCATAGAGGATTTAACCAAGCCAGTGCCTCCCCCGTGAGATGGGACATGATGAAGGCTACTTTGGCCCGGTCGGAAATAAACTGGTGGGACAGGAGTTCAAAGTGCAGGGTGCACTGGTTTATGAAGCCCCGAGCTTGAGCGGGGTCGCCTTCGAAGCGAGGAGGTACAGAAAGCCGGGGACAGGGGCAGGATCCCATGGTACTGGTGGACAGCGGCGCTGCCGGGCTGCGAGTCATGACACTAGCGGTGGTTGCTGGTGGAGCAGTCAGAGTGTCCAGGCGAGATTTGACATTCCGCAGATGACTCAGGATGGACTCCTGTTGGGACCTCTGACGGGACAGTTCATGACATAGGTCAGAGAGCGAGGGCGCTTGGGTGCCACCGGGTTCCATAGCCCGAGCAAACTGTAACGGGTCTGGGAGGCGGAACCTCTGAGCAACTATACAAGGGGGCGGTCCTTGTAAGGAAGCAGGTGGCTCCCAGGGAAGACGGGCAGGTAGTCACGGCAAGTGACAGGGACAGTCTCTGGGTAGAAGGGCAGGTAGTCACGGCAAGTGACAGGGACAGTCTCTGGGTAGAAGAGCAGGTAGTCACAGCAAGTGACAGGGACAGTCTCTGGGTAGACTAGCAGACAGGTAGCAGGTGAGTGCTCCCAGGTGAGCAGGCAAGAGTCTCTGGACAGGCAGGTGGTCACGGCAAGTGACGGCAGAACCTCCAGGTAGGCTAGCAGGCAGGTAGCAGGTGAGCGCTCCCAGGTGAGCGGGCAAGAGTCTCTGGACAGGCAGGTGGTCACGGCAAGTGACGGCAGAGCCTCCAGGCAGGCTAGCAGGCAGGCAGCAGGTGAGCGCTCCCAGGTGAGCGGGCAAGAGTCTCTGGACAGGCAGGTGGTCACGGCAAGTGACGGCAGAGCCTCCAGGTAGGCTAGCAGGCAGATAGCAGGTGAGCGCTCCCAGGTGAGCGGGCAGGCTGGTCCATAGACAGACTGACAGGTGTCGGAAGGCAGTCCGTCGGACCGCAGGCTTGCAAGCAGGTAAGCGGATATCAGGCAGGTATCAAGCAGGAATCTGGCAGGTGACTGGCAGGTAACAGGCAGGAATCTGGCAGGTGACTGGCAACGGGACCTGAGGGCTGAAGCAGAGTGAAGGCTTTGCAACAACATTGCTCGGGCACCTCCATTTTGGAGGAGGTGCCTTATATATGGTGAAGTCCTCCGGCCATTGGCCGGGGACTCCTTAGGGCGGCGCGCGCGGCCCCTTTAAGAGAGGGGGAGCGCGCGCGCCCTAAGCACCGTGGCCGGGAAGCAGCGCATGCTGCCAGCAGAGCGGGAGGAAGACGCCGGGCACGGAGCGGAGAGGTGAGGGGAACAGCGTCCCTGCCTAGCAGGAGGCAGGGACGCCGACGCTACAAAGTGACAGTGGTCAGAATTGTAAAAATTGGCCTGGTCATTAACGTGCAAACCACCCTCGGGGCTTAAGGGGTTAAGCACATCAGGGGCTCTCCAAACGCGACATGGCATCCGCTAATTATTCAAGCACATTTTACAATCAAAAAGTCAAATGGCACTCCTTCCCTCCCGAGCCCTGCTGTGCACCCAAACAGTGGTTTTCCCCTACGTATAGGGTGTTGGCTTACTCAGGAGAAGTTGTACAACAAATGGTATGGTGCAATTTCTCCTGTTATCCTTATGTAAATGCAAAATTTGGGGCTGAAAAACATTTTTGTGGGAAAAATGGGAAAATTTTATTTTTACAGCTCAATGTTATAAACTTCTGTGAAGCACCCGGGGGTTCAAGGTACTTCACCACACATCTATATAAGTTCCCTTGAGGGGTTTTGTTTCCAAAATGGTGTCCACTTGTGGGGGGTTTCCACTCTTTAGGCACATAAGGGGCTCCCCAAATGCGACATGGCATTCGCTAATTATTCAAGCAAATTTTACATTTAAAAAGTCAAATTGCTCTCCTTCCCTTCCGAGCCCTGCCGTGCGCCCAAACAGTGGTTTTCCCCCTTATATGGGTTATCGGTTTTCTCATCAGAAATTGCACAACAAATGGTATGGAGCAATTTCTCTGGTTAGGCCACGACCCCACTATCAGTATTTGATCAGTATTTTTTCCTCAGGAGTGGGACCCAAAACCAGGTGAGGAACAATCAGAGAAAAGGTATAATAGAATGTTATGCACACGCCCGGGCTAAGCGGCGTGTGCGTGTGATTGGTAGTGATTCCACTGGACCGTGCCGGAGAGTGAATGCCTGGAGGGGCGTGACTAAGTATTCACCCGATCCGACCAGGGTCGCACGACGGCATACGACGCCAGTGCACCAAGGAGGAACCGAGCAGAGGGACCAGGTGCTACTCCAGGACAGACCCCGGACACGGCTGTTGACCCACACAAGGAAATACAGGAACAGGCTGGTAGGCTGGCACACAGACTGGAGGGTATAGGCAGGCACGACTGGTATGCAGGCAGGCGGGTATGCAGGCAGGGGGGTAAAGGCAAGCACAGCTAGAGTGCAGACAGGGAGGCACTAGCAGGTAGGAACACAGGCGGGATAGGACCCAGTACACACCGGGACTCAGGAACAATACAGGCAGAGGGTTACAGGCAAGCACAGCTAGAGTGCAGACAAGGCTGAGCAGGGAGGACAGGGCTCTGTTCACACGGAACAGACAGGAAGGGAAAGACAGAGCCAGATACTCACACAGTACTTGCAGAGACAACAAGCAGGAGTTAGGTACGAGTTCAGACTCTGCAGAAAAAGGAAGGGAACGGACATAGAGGCAAAACAGGTAAAGGACAGGAGAGAGTTCAGACTGGAACTGAGTGTACGGAGGAGACCGACACTGCAGAGGGATACAGGAGCGGGTCTGGGAATACGGCCCCCAGAGAGGCGGAACGAACAGGCAAGGAGCGTGTTCAGACAGGACAGACCAGACACAGGAGCGGGTCTAGGAAATCGGCCACTAGAAGGCGAGAGGAACAGGCTAGGAGCGTGTTCAGACAGGACAGACAAGAGAACACAGAAAGGAGTCAGTTCAGACACGGGAGCTGATACCGCAAAGCAGGAGACATACAGGACTCAGTTCAGACACGGGAGCTGATACCGCAAAGCAGGAGACATACAGGACTCAGTTCAGACACGGGAACTGATAAAAAGCAGGAGACAAGAGACGGGACCTGGCACCTTCAGAGTGCAAGCACACACTGAAGGAAACACTATGCTCAGGCAGGGATAGAAGGGAGCTGCTGAGCTATATACCAAGTGACAGACAGCAATAGGCTGAGGACGCACAAGGGGTGTGACCCACAGCAGGTACAAAAGGCAGGAAGTGATCGGGCGCCGCCCTTAAGCAGCAGAAACAGACACAAACAGACAGCATGGAGGGAAGCCAGAGAGACATTCTGGACAGGAGATCAAGTGCGCCCTCTTGCACAGTGGGAGATGGACCACCATGCAAGGACGCCACCAGGTATGTTACATAGAACAAGTGCACCAATTCTGCATTTATCACCCACTCCTGGTTTTGGATCCCATAAAATTTGCACAACTAATTTTGGGGTCCATTTTTTCCTGTTACCCTTGCAAATATAAAAAAAATTGCGTTTAAAGTAAAATTTTTGTGAAAAAAAGTTAAATGTTCATTGTTTTCTTCCACATTCCAAAAATTCCCGTGAAACACCTGAAGGGTTAATAAACTTCTTGAATGTGATTTTGAGTACCTTAAGGGTGCAGTTTTTAGAATGGTGTCACTTTTGAGTATTTACTGTCATAAAGCCCCTCAAAGTCACTTCAAATGTGATGTGGTCCCTAAAAAAATGGTTTTGTAAGTTTTGTTGGAAAAATTTGAAATGGTCAACTTTTAACCCTTATACACTGTGTTCCAAATTATTATGCAAATAATATTTTCTCAGATTTTCCCAAATTACCTATATGAATTGCAGTCATTGTAATTTTCCAGTCAAATAACTATTAGAGTACAATTGAAAGGTTTTTGTACAAACTGACTATGATAACAGTATATTTTTTAAAAACTAAAAAACTCAAACTGCACTCAAAATGCATGTTCCAAATTATTATGCACAGCAGAGTTTTCAACCATTTCATTTTAATAAAGAACAAAAAAATGGTCATTTGTGAAATTATAAGCATTAGTAGGTTATTACAAACTGAAATTAAACAGTTTTCAACTCAAAACTTTATTCTAGGTGATGTTACATTTGCACATAGGACCGCTTGTTCGAAAGGAGCTTCTGAACGCTCTCATTAATTGAATTTGTCAGGTTTTGGATGGTTTCTGCTTCAATTGCTTTGCATGAGGACAGAATACCCTCCCAGAGCTGTTGCTTAGACACTCCTTTTGATGATGCTCCAGAGGTTCTCAATGGGGTTGAGGTCAGGGGAGCATGGAGGCCACACCATAAGTTTGTCCCCTTTTATGCCCATATCAGCCAGAGATGCAGATGTGTTATGTGCAGCATGAGACGGGGCATTATCATGCATGAAAATGATCTTGCTGCAGAATACACAGTTCTTCTTCTTGAACCATGGCAGGAAGTGCTGTTTGAGAAACTCAACATACATTATGGAGTTCATCTTTACCCCTTCAGGGATACTAAAAGGGCCGACAATCTCTCTCCCCATGATTCCAGCCCAAAACATTACTCCACCTCCTCCTTGTTGGCGCCATAGCCGTGTTTGCATGGGGTGTCCATCAACCAGCCATCCTCCACTCCATCCATCTGGACCATCGAGATCATTTCATGCATGATAATGCACCGTCTCATGCTGCACATAACACATCTGCATCTCTGGCTGCTGTAGGCATAAAAGGGAACAAACTTATGGTGTGGCCCCCATGCTCCCCTGACCTCAACCCCATTGAGAATCTCTGGAGCATCATCAAAAGGAGTGTCTATGATGGCGGGAGGCAGTTCACATCTAAGCAACAGCTCTGGGAGGGTATTCTGTCCTCTTGCAAAACAATTGAAGCAGAAATCATCCAAAACCTGACAAATTCAATGGACGAGAGAGTTCAGAAGCTCCTTTCGAACAAGCAGTCCTATGTGCAAATGTAACATCACCTAGAATAAAGTTTTGAGTTGAAAACTGTTTGATTTCAGTTTGTAATAACCTGCTAATGCTTATAATTTCAAAAATGACCATTTTTTTGTTCGTAATTAAAATGAAAAGGTTGAAAACTCTGCTGTGCATAATAATTTGGAACATGCATTTTGAGGGTTTTATTTTTTTAAAAATATACTGTTATCATAGTCAGTTTGTACAAAAACCTTTCAATTGTACTCTAATAGTTATTTGACTGGAAAATTACAATGACTGCAATTCATATAGGTAATTTGGGAAAATCTGAGAAAATATTATTTGCATAATAATTTGGAACACAGTGTAAACTCCTACTGAAAAAAAATTTGGGTTCAAAAATTGTGCTGATGTAAAGTAGACATGTGGGAAACGTTATTTATTATTGTGTGATATATCTCTCTGATTTAAGGGCATGAAAATTCAAAGTTTGAAAATTAACCCCTTAACGACCTTGGGATTTTCAGTGTTCGCATTTTTGTTTTTTGCTCCCCTTGTTCCCAGAGCCATAGCGTTTTTTATTTTTTGGGCAATATGGCCGTGTGAGAGCTTATTTTTTGCGGGACAAGTTGTACTTTTAAACGCCATTACTAGTTTTACCATATCGTGTACTGGAAAACGGGGAAAAAATTCCAAGTGCTGTGAAATTGCAAAAAAAAAAAAGCAATTCCACAGTTGTTTTTTTTCCTTTCCACGTTCACTGGATGCTAAAACTGACCTGCCATTATTATTCTCCAGGTCATTACGAGTTCGTAGACTCCGAACATGTATAGGTTCTTTTTTTATTTAAGTTGTGAAAAAAAATTTCCGAGACCCGTAGCGTCTCCATTTTTCGGGATCTGGGGCCGGGTGAGGGCTTATTTTTTTCGCGCCGGGCTGACTTTTTTATTGATTCAATTTTGGGGTAGATACGATGTTTAGATCGCCCAATATTGCATTTTATTGCAATGTTGTGGCGACCAAAACAACGTAATTCTGGCATTCACGTGACGGGGTCACCGATGGGCAGGGTAAGTGACGCGCTTCTGGAGCGGCGCTGTTAAATGCTGCTGTCAGAGATTGACAGCGTCATTTAACTGGTTAACTGTAATAATCAGCTGACATGTCCCCAGTTCAGTGTGGGCTCAGCACCGGAGCCCACACTGAACCAGAGGTGATGGCCTGGGGCATACTAATACGTCCCAGGCCAGTAAGGGGTTAATATCGCAGTATTTGATCATGTCTGATGACCAATTATTTTGCCCAGTGACGGTATACCGATGCTATTGGTCAGCGAACAAGTGTGGATATAATTTGGACACACAAGTACCAGACTTTAAATGGAGTATAATCTTTTGCAGCTTCCAAAAAAAATCAGGATTAATACTGCAGTAATATTTGACCACCTGAGATGATGGACAAGTTTCTCTGCTTGCACAATACAGCAATGCTATTCAAATCAACCAAATCTGTCTGTATTCTGTTAACAAGCAAAGTGATCAGTAAAATTGTGTATTATATTGTTTTTCACCAAAATTAGCAGGATTAAGAGCAAAAAGAATATTATTAGCCCTGATATCTAGGGCTATTGAAAGGAGTTTCAGCAGCAGAAAGAACGTGCAATGGACCCTATTCTTTACTAGGTCTCCACAAACTGCCTAACTAGTGCTATTAGCAGGATTAATATTCTTCAGAATGAGCCCTTACAAGGACTGTTAGAGTAGATTAATAATAGTGGTGTGGAATCTGTTTAAAATAGCATTCTCTCCCTCGCGCAGCAGCAGCTCTCCCTACTCTGCCTATTTGACCGGTAGACTGTGACGAGCATAGAATCCAGGGTCTTATATAGACCCAATGACGCTATTCAGCCAGCCAATCACTGTAATGCCACAACCAACATGGCTATGGCATTACAGTGACTGTCAGGCAATCTCTGCATGGTAATTGGCTGCCTAATATGCGCCAAACATGCGGGGCATTCATGCTATCACGATGTGCAGGCTAGACCGGTACTTACGTTCAGTTCTAGGAGGTAGTGATCAAGGCCCTAATATTTGACAGTCATGAAGGAGTGGGCCCCAGCACTTCTGGAACTGAAGGCACCCATCATACCAGGGCAACATTTTCCCGGTGAGGTCCCTCAAACCTCAAGGAAAGGGAAGGTTGCTAAAAAGGTGCCAAGTGTGTTACAGAAGAGGGATATGCAAGGACACTATTTGGCAATGCGACACCTGGCCTGTGTATAAAAGAATACTTCAAATTGTACCACACATCCATGGACTACTAAATTCATTTCAGACTTACACAACTTACATATGCCAACCTGGCGTACACTATACAACTCACTATACAAACATTATGTTCCATTTATAGTCTGCTACTTGTGTGTCCAAAATATATCCACACTTGTTCGCTGACCAATAGCATCACTATACCAACACTGCCCAAAAGCATTGGTCATCAGACGTGATCAAATACTGCGGTATTAATCCTGACATGTTTTTGCAAACTGCAAAATATTAAACTCCATTTAAAATTGACAAGGCGCGTGGTAAGGGACGGGGAAGTGGACGTGATGCTGATGGCGCACGCAGAGGTCGACGCATTGGGCAAGATGAAACTGTGCCTGCTGAGGGAGCACAACAAACACCCACACCATGTCGACCTACCTTCCTGTACCTCTTTCTAGGGTGCCACAGAACGCAACTCTTGAAGTCAGAGCAGCGTGAAAAGGTTGTTGGTTGGCTAGCAGATAATGCTTCCAGTCACTTTGCCACCACCACAACCACCCTGTCTTCCACACGGTCCAGTCTCAGTAGCCGTGAGTCTGGTCCACATATTCCTCACCCTGATCCTCCTTCCTCCCACCATGCTGAGCGCCCAGAGACAAGTGATCCCACACTTGGAAACTCTGAAGAGCTGTTCATATTTCCATTCATAGATTCTGGCCTCTCGCTCGGTCTGCTTCAACCGAGGCAACAGGAGATCACATGTAGCGATGCCCAAATATTTGAGCAGCCATGGTAACATGAAGGGAACGGTGGGAAAGTGCAATTACTGTCACAAGAGGTGAATGGACGATGAAGTCATTAACCCAACATGGCAAGCTGACATGCATAGCAAGGACAGCAGCACAGAGAGGAAGGGAGACGTAGCACCACAACAGGCAGGAAGAAGAAGTGGGGTGGTCACAGACACAAGGCAGACAACTGTTCCCCAAAACAGCAATACAAGGGAAGTTGCCAGTCCAACTTCTAGGTCTTCCCGAGTCTGGCTCTATTTTAAAGACTGTCCAGATAACCCAAAAAAAGGCCATTTGCAACATCTGCCATGCCAGCATCAGCAGGGGCAGCAAAACCACCAGCCTGACCACCACCAGCATACTCAGGCACACGACAGCAAAGCACCCGACTAGTTGGGCCGAACGCCAGGGTCCAGAAACTGTCTGCGGGTGACACCACTGCCTCTTCTGCTGTTGTACGTGCAAGTCCAAGCCTCTGTCCATTATGCAGGCAAAGATGTCTCCCACCCTGCATCTGTCGTTGCACACTTGTAACCATCACCGTCAGCAGCCATGTCCATGTCCTTGTCCCAGTGCAGCACATTTCACTGATGGCACACTAGGTTAATATTGTGGAAACCGGGACCCAGTCGGACCCTGGGAAGAAACACATCCTCCCGACGCCAAGGATTGCGGGCCAATCAGGGTTGCCCCCACATTCTACAGCTCCTGCACCTCGTCCTCCTTCTCTTCAGCCTCCATCTTCGAAATGACCACATCAGTCATCAAGCTGGAAGCACTGCCTCAGCCAAGCTGCAACAGGCTCTGCTGAAGCTTATCTGCTGAGGCGACAAACCACACGCCACTGCAGAGTTGACAAAAGCTGTAACAGAGCAGGCAGATCTGTGGCTCGCACCGCTGAACCTACAGCCAGGCATGGTCTTGTGTGACAATGGCTGGAACCTGCTGACGGCTCTGAAGCTTGGCGACCTCACACATGTACCATGCCTAGCCCAGATCTGCCTGAGCTGCTTGTGAAAGAACGCCCCGTTTTTGCCCATTTCAGAAAGTAAGCTACAGCTTCTGCTGCCCTGACAATGCTTCAGCATCCTTTGCAGCTTCCAGCTCACCGACTGGTGTGCGATGTCACCACACATTGCAACTCAACATTGCATATGTTGGGAAGGATTTATGAGCAGCAGAGGGCAGTTGTTGAGTACCAGCTTCAACACGCCCGTCGGTATTCAGGTCAACCTGCGCACGTAAAAGCTGATGAGTGAGCAGGGATGTCTGACATCTGTGCCATCCTCCAAAACTTTGAGGACTTGACCAAGATGGTGAGCAGCGATGACAGCATAATTAGCTTCACCATCCTGCTTCTCTGTCTACTGAAACACTCGCTGCTCACAATTAAAGAGGAGGCATTGCAGACGGCGCACGATGAGATGGAGCAAGGAACTATATAGGGTGATGCTACACAGCCCAGCCTCATCTCAACGCGGATTGGGTGATAATGAGGAGGAGGAGGAACAGGAGCCCGTTTCCTGTGCTACAGAACTACCCACACTACATTCATACCGTCTGTTCAGCGTGGATGGTCTGAAGAGTGGGAGGACGAGAACCAGGAGGAGGATGAGAAGGAATACATGGACAGCTGTCCTCTTGGTGGAGACAAGGAAGTCTTGGCTGTTGGCAGTCTGGCACACTTGGCTGAGTCTATGTTCCGCTGTCTTTCCCGTGACCCTCACATTGTACGCATTTTGGGCAACAGTAATTACTGGTTGGTCACACTTCTAGACCCACGCTACAAGGAGAAATTTCTATCTCTCCTTTCCGTGGCGGGCAGGTCTAATAAAATGTTGCAGTACCAGAAGGCTGTTGAAGAATTATTAAAAAAATTCCCAGCTGACAACGCTGGCGGCAGAGGTCACAGTTCCTTGGACAACCAAGGAGTACAGGCGAGGCAGACTCAAACCAGATGCAGCAGAGGAAAGGGAACACTGTGAAAGGTCTGGAACAGTTTTCTCAGACCTTACAAGGAGGGAAAAGCTTTGGAAGATGCTGAAGGAGTACCTTATTGACCGTACCAGCCTCCGTGATTCCTCTATGCCTTACAACTATTGGGTGTCCAAGCTGGACTCGTGGCATGAACTGTCTCTCTAGGCCTTGGAGGTCCTGGCCTGCCCTGCCGCTAGCGTTTTTGTCAGAACGGGTTTTTTGTGCCGCCAGGGTATTATAACTGATAGGCGCATCCGCCTGTCAACTGAAAATGCTGACAGGTGACTCTTATCAAAATGAACAAGGGCTGGATTGGAGCAGACTTCTTGATACCACCGCATGATAGCAGAGGAACATAAACTCAAATCCAGTGGGGGTTTTTTGGCGGGTCTATTCCCATGCACCCCTTCACACCCAGACATGGGTATACGCTTCAGGATTTCATTAGTTTCATGTCATCCTCCTCCTTATCCTTCTCATCCTCCACCACCATAATCACCAGTGTGACCATCATGCAACACCCATGTAATTCTTTTATGATGCCCGTAGGAACTATTTTTAGAGGCCCACCTCTAACTTTATATATAATATATATGTATACCCCCAGCCGTAAATGTTTTTCAGCCCATGCACTTAGTGCATGGGCATTACCAGTCTAGGAGACCCACTCTTTAATAATGGAAAATACATTTTTTACTGAAGCCCTCCACTATGTCTCTTCAAATTGGTATTGGAGCGCTTCCTAATTTTTGGCAGCCCTTGAATTTCCTGCACATGCAATATCAGTACAGGAAACCCACTCCTTAATAATTAAAAAAAAAATTCAAAGGCCCTTCACTATGTCTCTTCAAAGTGGTCTTGGAGTGCGTCCTAATTTTTGGCAGCCCTTCAGCTTGCTACATACACAATAACAGTATAGGAGACCCACTCCTTAATAATGGGAAACAAATTTGACTGAGGCCCTCAACTTCTTTTCTTCAAATTGGTATTGTAATGCATCCTAATTTTTGGCAGTCCTTGCACTTGCTGCATACGCAATAACAGTATAAGATACCCACTCCTTAATAATTTTTAAAACAATTTTTCTGAGGCTCTTCACTACGTCTCTTCAAATTGGTATTGGAGTGCTTCCTAATTTTTGGCTGCATACACAATAACAGTATAGGAGATCCACACCATAATGATTTTTAAAGCAATTTTTATGAGGCACTTCACTACATCTCTTCAAATTGGTATTGGAGCACTTCCTAATTTTTGGCAGCCCTTGCACCTACTGCATACGCAATAACAGTATAGGAGACCAACTCCTAAATAATGGGAAGGTCAAATCAAATTGATTCTATATTCTCCAATGTTAACTCTTATTTGAAGTTTGTGTACAGGTGAGCTATCGCACAATGGATAGCGTATTACACGCATGGATTTGGAGGAGCCCATGCAGTTAGGGGGAGCTACTGCGTCACATATTTCCCCTGAAATCCGGAAGAGAAAGGGGGTATGTTTTTTTGTGATAAAAAGGGATATTTTATTGGGTTCTGTTCCTCGGTTCCTAAGCAAAAAGGAACATCTGGAACTCGATTGACCCTTGGTAGTGTGGGGTTAGATAATCAGGGGGTGTGTTTGTCTTCTACATGCAGTTCTCAGTTTGTGCTGATGGCAGAGGTGGTGCTAGAGACCATGACTGAGAAAATTTCTGCGTTTTTGGACAGTGGAGCTGAAGTCAGCATGATTAATGCTGAGTTTGTGAGAACTCATGGACTTACGGGCAGCATGGTGGCTCAGTGCAGCCTTGCAGCGCTGGTGTCCTGGGTTCAAATCGCACCAAGGACAACATCTGCAAGGAGTTTGTATGGTCTCCCTGTGTTTGCGTGGGTTTCCTCCAGGTTCTCCAGTTTCCTCCCACACTCCAAACACATACTGATAGGGAATTTAGATTGTGAGCCCCAATGGGGACAGCGCCCATAATGTCTGTAAATTGTCTGAATTGTAAAGCGCTGCGGAATATGTTGGCACTATGTAAGTAAAAAGATTATTACGTGCAGTACTTTAACCTAGCCCAACCCTATTTATGCCATCAACTCAGGGCCACTTGCACAGAGATGTCTGACCCAGATTGTACATGATATAAGACTGAGGGTGGGGTCTTTTCATTATTAAGTAATTTCTTGTTATGTCCTGGAGGACCTTCCCACTCCGATGGTACTGGATCTAAAAACACAATGAAGCAAACATCAGCTCACCGGGTTGAGAAATGACTGCATTAAAGGTGCGCTTCACGGAGGCTTCAGGCTGGTTTCCTGAGAAAGTGAACCGTGAACCGGTTGCTGGATTTTCCTTTTTTTTCACGATACTGGGTCTACCCTGGTTGGTGAAACATAATCCGGTAGTGGATTTGTGGCACCCCAGGGTTCCGATTGCCACAGTGGCATTGCCTCACTCACAAGGGGTGATGCCTTGCCTGGAAGCAAGGAGGGGTCCCCTAATCAGGTATACCAGCATACAACACTATCCTGGCTCCAGACCAGAAAGGGGAGCTCCTCCCCTTTACACTGGAATCTGGAGGCGGGGTTAGTTAGAGTGAGTTGAGAGGAGTTGAAGACAGGACAGCGACGAGGAAGGACCTGGGGAAGGGAGCTGTGTACAAGCTCACCCCAGACGAGAGAAGCGCAGAAGAACCGGACACCGGAGTCCGAGGTTGTGGGGCACTGAAGGCCCAGCAGCAGAATCCGGAGGGCAGGAGACTGCTGGTCTCCTGGCCCCATCAGACGCCCGGCGACACAGCTGCACCATAGGGCCCAGCACCGCCACGTGGGAGCGTCACTTAAGGAAGGCCCGAGCTGCCTGCCATACGGGTGAGGAAAAAGGCGTTTTACTCAGGGACGAGGGCCGCATCATAGCTACAAGCAGCAGGGCCAAAGAGATTAGCGCAGAGCGAAGGCCTACAACTTCTCCTGGCGAGGTGGATTCCCAGCTTGCTTCCAGGCCGCCCGGACCTCTACTACCAGCTAGTACCCGTGCCCCAGTCTGCTTAACAAACCGCAAGTAAAGATAAGAGGAAGCCGCCATTAAGCTGTGGACTGGTCATTATCTGCGCCATCACCTGCACTACACCGCACCAACAACATCTACTTCATAGCATCACTATATCTTGCCCTGGAGCTAAGCTCTGCCTGTGGAGAGCTGAACCAACTCTGCTGCGTCACCATCTGCTCCAGAGGATCTGCACCGCAGCGGCGGCCCCATATAGCCACATACCACAGGTGGCGTCACAAACATTTTCTCTATGAAAACTTTATTCCCCTTTTACTTTTCCCCGTTTATTGACCGCCCTGGGTCACGGACCGGGTCATTGCACTGTGACATCCCCCAGCATCGACCAGCCCGGCTACCGAGTACCCCATGGTCCAGGGGGCGCGTCAGATTGGTAATCCAGGGAAATTGTGGAATGGGGAGATTACTGACATGAGAACTGCTTAAACATTTCCCTTTCTGCGGTCTCTACGGAGACCTTACTGTCACGGGTGTGTCAGATGTAATAGACAGTCGCTCTGGATCTGGCTGTTGAAAGTCACTGTGCTTGGCATTGCAGACACCTTCTTAATCCTTCTTCCTTTAAGACCCAGCGGCGACCTCCCTCCTGCTGCTGATTGACACACCCTTGCATGGGAGTTAAAAACTCTCAGTTTGCTCCAGGCAATTGCTGATGATACTTCTATGTACCTTTGTGCTAGCTTGGAGCATTAGCTGTTGGCTGACTTCTTCTCTGGTGCCCTTGGAGGACAGTTGGCATTTCCCGTCTGGTGTCTACTCAAGTTAAGTTTATCCCCTTTGTTTGTCTACCTTGTTGTCTTTAAGGTAGATAAACAAAAAAAAGCAGCCTCACCGTGCCCTCTTTGTATAGCTCAGTCCGTTTTGCAATGCTGTGGGTCTCCAACCAATAGCCGTGACTTAAGAAAAATACATTTGGTGAGTCCCAAGAATAATTAAAATCCTCAATTTATTAGAAAATAATTAAAAGATCATACAGGTTGCGGATACATCTCAACACGTTTCTGGCAAAAGCCCTTATTCACTGAGATACAGATTCCTTATGATACATGGTATAAAAACAAATGGTGACCAACCTTTGATCAATAAACACATATGTTAGCAATCAATCACACTTGAGAATAATCAGCATAATCACAAGGCTAAATCCAAGAAAGCCAGAGAAAAAGAAAGAGAGAAAAAAAAAAAAAAAAAGAAAACACCGACATTTAATTCTCTGAGAACTAATATAGATAAAGGGTATCATTCCTATAGTTCATGCCATTGGGGTATTTTGTATCCAGTTTAATGATCCAAAATAACTCTCTTAGGAGGAGTTTTTTCCTCCAATCCCCTCCTCTAATAGGAATATCCACTTTTTCTAACCCATAGAAAGAAAAATTATTTAATTCCCCTTTATGTCTCTCTACAAAATGTTTGCATGCTCCTGAATAGGATGCATTTTTATTTTTGATGTTGGTGACATGTTCTGCCATCCTTTTCTTTAATTTGCGTATTGTGCAGCCAATGTATTTAATTTTACATTCTTTGCAAAATATGCAATACACAACATAGTTAGTATTGCAATTAATAAATCTTTTTATATCACTGGTTGCATCAATTTTCTGAGTTTGCAATGTATACTGGCACATCGTACATTTGGAACATGCACATTTGAAAAAACCTTTACAACTGAGCCAGATTTTTTTATCACTTTTTTGTGGCATGTATAGACTTGGGGAAAGAGTAGCACCTAATGATCTCCCTTTTCTCGGCACACATACTAATCCATTTTCCAGGATTTTGTTTAAATCTCGATCCTGAAATAATATAGGGACATATCTGTTTACAATATTTTTTATTTCCTGAAATTGGCAGCTATATGGGGTACTGAAGATGGTTTTTTTGTCCATATTGTTTGGTTTTTTGTTATTAGTGTCTGGCTGTTATTAATACCATCATCTCTGTTATTTAAATGAGTGTTTCTTGCAAGAACTTTTTTTAATGCTGAATGAATATGTTTTTTCTTATACCCCCTTTCCATTAATCTAGATGTTGCTACCTTTGCTTGTTCATTAAATAGTGTGATATCAGAGCTATTTCTATTAATTCTATTTAATTCCCCATAGGGGATTGAGTTCACAGTATGGGCGGGGTGGCAGCTGTCTGCTCTAAGTGTAGTGTTCCCACTAATAGGTTTTCTATAGTTGCGATATTTAACCCTTTGTTGTTTTTCATCCCCCATGAGATACAAATCCAAAAAGCTAATTTTATCCTGCGGTTCAGTATAAGTAAATTTTAGATTTACATCATTAGCATTGATATAAGATAAAAAGTATGGGATATTTTCCACTTCTCCTACCCATATTAACAAAACATCATCCAAATATCTAACATATAGTTCAATGTCATTTTTGAAAGGATTTGCGTCTGTAAAAATAGTACTTTCTTCCCACCATGATACAAAAAGTATGGCTAAGGATGGGGAGAAACATGAGCCCATTGGGCAACCTTTGATTTGGAAATAATATTCTTCATTGAACATAAAAAAATTATGCTCCAGAAGATATTCAATACTCCGGATAATCATTTCTTTCGTTTTATCCGTATAGCCACTATATTTTTGTAGATGGTGGAACACAGCAGTTAATGCCAGATTATGTGGAATAGATGAAAACAGATTTACCACATCACAAGACAGAAATTTAGATTTTTCAGACCATTTTACATTTTTCATATAATCAATCACTGATGACGTATCTTTTAAATAACCCGGTGTTCTGGGAATTAATGGCTGTAGATAAAATTCTACCCACCGACTTAAATTTTCGTTCAAAGAAGAAATACTCGATATGATGGGGCGTAAAGGTGTAGGAAATTCTAGTTTGTGGGTTTTAGGGAGCCCATGAAAAATTGGTGTCATCGGATTATCAGGTATTAAATTATAACTCATTTTTTCAGTAAACACCCCCATTTTATCTCCATCTTCAACCAATTTACTCAAGATTTTCCTGCATGATTCTGTAGGATTAAATTGTATCCTTTTATACATCTCATTATCATCCAGGATATCATAAACACATTTTTCATAGAGTTTCTTATCCATAACAACAATACAGCCTGCTTTGTCGGATTTTTTAATCACCGGGTCATCTCTCTTTGATAAGCTGGTGATTGCTTTTTTCTCATCTATGGTTAAATTATATTTTTTATTTGATACACTCTGTTTAATTTTTTGAGAAAGTTCTATCAAATCTCTTTCAATTAAAGACTGAAAAGTTGAAATGCATTCAGCCTTAGAATCTTTTGGATAGAAAGATGGATTCAAAATACGAAAATCCTTAGTATCAACATGTATAAGATCAACATCACCTGATTCACCTTTTAAATCCTCCAAAGCAAGCCGTGCACATTGTTCATCAAACGTCAATTGTGCAAGGGTTTCACAATTATCCTCCTCCTTATACAACTCCCCAGGGACATTGAGATCATTATAAAAATGCTTTTTTACTGTCAATAATCTGGCTAGTTTATTTATATCTAGAATCGTTTGAAATAAATCAAAATCCTGATTCGGAACAAAATTTGTCCCTTTACTTAAAATACTGATCTCATGTTCAGAGAGAATTGTAGGGGTAAGCACAATGACACTAGACCATAGGTTGTCTACTTTTTCTTGCCCCTCGTATTGAAACTAGGGGGATCTGGATTTCCTCCTCCTCCTCCTCGTTCGCTTCTGTCGTTTCTTGAAGCAGGATTACTACAGTCTCCTCCTGTTCCATCTTCTGAGCTCTCAGCATTGATATCTGAAAAACCTCACATTTAGGCTATGTGCCCACGTTGCAGAAATGAAGCAGAAAATTTCTGCAAGTAAAAACGCATGCGGAATTCCGCACGCGTTTATCGCGCATTTTTCGCGCGTTTATCGCACGTTTTCCACATGCGGAATTGCCTTGCGTTTTTTAATGCATTGCAAAAGGCAATTCTGCTTGCGGAAACGCAAAATTAATGGACATGCTGCGGATTTTTGAACGCAGCATAAACGCTGCGGAATAATCCGCAGCATGGGCATAGAACTTGCGGAATCCCCTTGGGGACCATGGGGTGCGGATATACATGCGTTTCACAAGCGTTTACGCTGCGGAAATTCCGCAGCATATACGCTTGAAAAACGCTACGTGGGCACACAGCCTTACATTTCTGGGTGGAATTTTGTCATCTATATTATTCTTCAGAATAGATTTTAAGTCAGTTTTATCCCTCAGTTTTTTTGGATATTGGGAAATAGACCTTATGTTCCTTTTCCAATCATAAACTTTATCATGTTTGTAATCCAAACAGTCTCTTTGGAACTTTTTCTTTTTTATTGTCATGATGTTATTTTCAATTTTGTCCAAATTTTCCTTCATTTTATGATGTAACAATTCATACTCCTGAGTTTTATTAAAACTCATAAGTGAGGATTTTATCTGTGCAATGTCCAAATTAATTTGTTGTAATTTTTTCTCTTCCGCTGAGATAATCAACTTCATGAGGTCATTTGAGCATTGTGATAAAATGTCATTCCATTGTGTAAGAAACATATCAGAGAAAATATAAGTGGGTACCTTTTTGATTCTGAGTCCTCTTGGTATCATCAATTTCTCCACATACGTGCTCAAGGTATTGCGATCCCACCATGTTCTCAACTCTTGATGAGAGATTTTTTCCAGTTTATGCATTAACTCTTTCAGGCTCGGGTCGGTGTTCCTTTCTGAATCACCAAATACTTCTTGTAGTTTATCCTGCCGTGACTCCATAGAGGAGGAGATGATAATCCTTCTCAGCAGTTTAGAATAGTAGAATGAGAAAAATAGTGGATTTGCTTGTGAAATATAATAAATCCAAACGGAATTCTTCAATCCATTGCATAATCTATGCCAGGTACATGGGGCAAAATCGGTCAAACCATAAGTTTGTAGTGGGGCCTGACCAGTGCTCACCCTTCCCCCTCCCTATCTAGACATTTCCCCTGAGATCTGTAAAAAAAAGGTTTTTTTTTTTGTGTGGAAAAAAATGACATTTTATTGAGGCCTGTCCCTCGATTCCTAAGCAAAAGGAAACCCGATTAACCCTTGGTAGTCTAGAGTTGGATAATCAAGGGGTGCATTTATCATCAACCTGCAGTTCTCAGTTTGTCCTGACAGCAGAGGTGGTGCTAGAGAGCTAGACTGAGAAAATTTCTGTGTTTGTTGACAGTGGAGCTGGAGTCAGCATGGTTTCTGCTGAGTTTGTGAGAACTCATGGTCTTGCTTGCTGTACATTAGCTAAGCCCATTCACATCTTCGCCATTCGCCACTTGCACAGAAAGCTCTAACTCAGATTGTACATAATGTAAGACTGAGGGTGGGGTGGGTTCATTGTGAGATAATCCCTTTAATCATTTCCCTTTCTATAGTCTCTACAGAGACTTTACCTGCGTTTTTTTTCTGGTTTTGAGGACGTTTTTTCTGTGTCAGGATTTGCCTCCTCATCGTGCATATAACTGTCCTATTAACCTGACCCCTGGAGCTAAACTGTATAATCTTTCTGACCCTGAGAGACAAGCCATGAAGGCATTCAATGCGGAAAGTCTGGAGAAGGAACATATCAGACCCTCGTCTTCGCCCGTGGCGGCAGGGTTCTTCTTCGTGAAGAAATAAGATGGCGGTCTACGTCCCTGTTTAGATTTCCGGGAATTAAATCAAATTACCATCCGAGATACATACCCTCCTCCTCTGATTCCAGATTTTTTCAACCAGGTTGTGGGAGCTAAGGTGTTCTCCAGATTGGATTTAAGGGGAGCCTACAATCTGGTTAGAATCAGAGAGGGGGATGAATGGAAAACAGCATTCAATACCCCTGAAGGGCATTTTGAGAGTCTGGTTATGCCTTTCGGTTTGACCATTGCACCTGCGGTGTTCCAACATTTCATTAATGATATTTTCCATCATTTGGTGGGCAGGTTTGTGGTGGTGTATCTGGATGATATTTTGGGTTTCTCACCTGATTTTGAGACATATCGGGGGCATTTAAACAGGTGCTTCAGATATTAAGGGATAGCAAACTATATGCCAAACTAGAAAAGTGTGTTTTCGCTGTCCAGGAGGTACAGTTTTTGGGGTAACTGTTGTCATCTTTGGGTTTTCGGATGGATCAGGAGAAGATCCATGCTGTCCCTGCATGAAAATGATCTTGCTGCGGAATACACGGTTCTTCTTCTTGAACCATGGAAGGAAGTGCTGTTTGAGAAACTCAACATACTGTACATTATGGAGTTCACCTTTACCCCTTCAGGGATCCTAAAAGGGCCGACAATCTCTCTCCCCATGATTCCAGCCCAAAACATTACTCCACCTCCTCCTTGTTAGCGTCGTAGCCGTGTTTGCATGGGGTGTCCATCAACCAGCCATCCTCCACTCCATCCATCTGGACCATCGAGATCATTTTCATGCATGATAATGCCCCGTCTCATGCTGCACATAACACATCTGCATCTCTGGCTGCTATGGGCATAAAAGGGGACAAACTTATGGTGTGGCACCCATGCTCCCCTGACCTCAACCCCATTGAGAACCTCTGGAGCATCATCAAAAGGAGTGTCTATGATGGCGGGAGGCAGTTCACATCTAAGCAACAGCTCTGGGAGGGTATTCTGTCCTCATGCAAAACAATTAAAGCAGAAACCATCCAAAACCTGACAAATTCAATGGACGAGAGAGTTCAGAAGCTCCTTTCGAACAAGCGGTCCTATGTCCAAATGTAACATCACCTAGAATAAAGTTTTGAGTTGAAAACTGTTTGATTTCAGTTTGTAATAACCTGCTAATGCTTATAATTTCAAAAATGACCATTTTTTTGTTCTTTATTAAAATGAAAAGGTTGAAAACTCTGCTGTGCATAATAATTTGGAACATGCATTTTGAGTGCAGTTTGAGTTTTTTATTTTTTTAAAAATATACTGTTATCATAGGCAGTTTGTACAAAAACCTTTCAATTGTACTCTAATAGTTATTTGACTGGAAAATTACAATGACTGCAATTCATATAGGTAATTTGGGAAAATCTGAGAAAATATTATGTGCATAATAATTTGGAACACAGTGTAATGGCACTTATGGCAATATTAGTAATGTGTTTTTTTTATTAATGATCAGTATTGTAGTATTCGGTCACTATATGGTGGCAATATGTGGACTGGTCACGGTGTGGAGGTATTTGTTTCTTTTATGTGGTATTGTTCAGTCACTGTGGTGGTAATATGTGGTCTAGTCTTTATTCCTTGTATGTGGTATTATTCGGTCACTATGTGGTGGCAATATGTGGTCTGGTCATGGTGTGATGGTATTTGTCCCTTGTATGTGAAATCATTGGTCATTTTAAAAAATGTATGTGACACATTACCTTAAAGAAAAATAAATAAAAATACAGTACAGACCAAAAGTTTGGACACACCTTCTCATTTAACCCCTTTAAAGCCCATGACATACTAATACGCGTCTGTGCCCTGGGACTTAAGAGCCTGACCCGTATTAGTACGTCATCGCGATCGCGCGTGCACACAGGCTGTGCGGGCGCGATTGCCGCCGGGTGTCAGCTGATTGTCACAGCTGACACCCGGTACTATGTGCAGGGAGTGGTCCCGCACCGCTCCCGGCACATTAACCCCCGCAATGCTGCGATCGAAGTCGATCGCAGCATTGCGGTGGCTAAGGGGAGGTGATCGGTATACTCACCTCCTCTTCCGGCCTCCAGCGCTGTCTGCCGCGGCTTCCCGGGTGTTGCCATGACGACTTGATGTCGTCATGACAACATCCGGGTCACCAGACAGCAGGAAGATTGTTTGGTCATGCGCAGTGCATGACCAAACTGTCTTCTCACTTTGCAGCGCTGACTGCCTGCATAGCACAGGGATGGTGCTCCATCCCTATGCTATGCAGGCGATCAGAATAAAAAAAGTGAAAGTCTCACAGTGGGACAAAGTAAAAAAGTAAAAAAAACTCTCAGAAAGTGAAAAAAAAAAAAAAAAAATTGTAAAAATATAAAAAAAAAATAAAAAAATAATCCACCAAAAATGAAAATATAATGTACCCATCAATAAATATTATTATGAAAAAAAAAACAATAAAAGTACACATATTTAGTATCGCCGCGTCCGTAACGACCTGACCTATAAAACTGTCCCACTAGTTAACCCCTTCAGTGAACATGGTGAAAAAAAAAAACGAAGCAAAAAACAATGCTTTATCATCATACCGCCAAACAAAAAATAAAATAACACGCGATCAAAAAGACGAATATAAATAAAAATGGTACCGCTGAAAACATCATCTTGTCCCGCAAAAAACAAGCCGCCATACAGCTCCATCCTCCGAAAAATCAAAAAGTTATAGCTCTCAGAATAAAGCGATGCAAAAAAATGTTCTTTTCTAGAAAATAGCTTTTATTGTGTAAAAGCGCCAAAACATAGAAAAACGATATAAATGTGGTACCGTTGTAAACGTACTGACCCGAAGAATAAAGATGCCTTATCAATTTTACCACACGCGGAGTACAATAAAAAAAATGTAAAAAAAAAAACAATTCCTGAATTGTTGGTTTTTGTTTATTCTGCCTCCCAAAAGCTGTAATAGAAAACGATCAAAAAATGTCACGTGCCTGAAAATGGCACCAATAAAAACGTCAACTCATCCCGCAAAAAACAAGCCGTCACATGACTCTGTCGGCCAAAATATGGAAAAATTA
Organism: Phyllobates terribilis; assembly: GCF_046119375.1. Lineage (NCBI taxonomy): Eukaryota > Metazoa > Chordata > Amphibia > Anura > Dendrobatidae > Phyllobates > Phyllobates terribilis. The sequence continues at coordinate 700,358,804 of NW_027362761.1, forward strand.
TAGATCTCAAAATATGGCGATGCAAAAACTAGATTTTACAAAATATGTGTCTCTTAGTGTGTGACAGCTGTCAATCATAAAAACCCAATATCATTCTGGTATCTCTGTAGTCGCACCGACCCGAAGAATAAGGTCGTCTAATCACTTATACCGCACTAGGAACGGCGTAAAAAATAAACGCTAGGGCTGGGGTTGGGGTTAGGTTTGTGCTAATGCTAGGGTTGGGGTCAGGGTTGGGCTAGGTTAGGGTTGGGGTTAGGGTTGTGTAACGGGTCCGGGAGGCGGAACCTCTGAGCTACTATACAAGGGGGCGGCCCTTGTAAGGGAGCGGGTGGCAGTCTCTGGATGAACGGACAGGGAGATACGGCAAGTGATCAGGGCAGTCTCTGGGAAAGGGGTAGGTACGACCTGTGATGGCAGAGCCTCCGGGTAGGCTAGCAGGCAGATGGTAGATGGGTGCTCCCAGGTGAGCAAGCGAGAGTCTCTGGAATAGCAGGTGGTCACGGCACGTGACGGCGGAGCCTCCGGGCTGGCAGGCAGGCAGGTAACGGGGAAGCGCTCCCAGGTGAGCGGGCAAGAGTCTCTGGAATAGCTGGTGGTCACCGCACGTGACAACGGGACCTCCGGGCTGGCAAGCAGGCAGGTAACGGAGATGCGCTCCCAGGTGAGCGGGCAAGAGTCTCTGAGATAGCTGGTGGTCACAGCACGTGACAACGGAGCCTCCGGGCTGGCAAGCAGGCAGGTAACGGAGAAGCGCTCCCAGGTGAGCGGGCAAGCTGGTCCATAGACAGACTGACCGGAGTAGTAAGGCAGACCGTCGGACCTCAGGCAAGCAGGCAGGTAGCTGATATGCGCTCCCAGGTGAGCGGGCAGGCTGGTCCTTAGACAGACTGACAGGAGTAGTAAGGCAGACCGTCGGACCTCAGACTGGCAGACAGGTAACAAGTATTCAGGCAGGAATCAGGCAGGTAACTGGCAGGAATCAGGCAGGTAACTGGCAGGTAACTGGCAGGTAACTGGCAACGGGACCTGAGGGCTGAAGCACAGGTGAGACACAGGTGCAAACAACATTGCTCGGGCACCTCCATTTTGGAGGAGGTGCCTTATATATGATGAAGTCCTCCGGCCATTGGCCGGGGACTCTTTAGGGCGGCGCGCGCGGCCCCTTTAAGAGGAGGGGAGCGCGCGCGCCCTAAGCACAGGGGCCGGGAAGGAGCGCGCGCTGAGAGCAGAGCAGGAGGAGGACGCCGGGACGGAGCGCGCGCTGACAGCAGAGCGGGGGGAGGATGCTGGGCACGGAGCAGAGCGGTGAGAGGAGCAGCGTCTCTGCCTAGCAGAGGGCAGGGACGCCGGCACTACAGTACCCCCCCCTTTAGGCCCCCCCTTTTTTAGGCCAGACAGAAATTTAGCTAGGATGAGAGGGGCATGGATGTTCTCCCGGGGCTCCCACGTTCTCTCCTCAGGACCAAACCCCTTCCAATCTACCAGGAAAAAGGTCTTTCCTCTTACCCTTTTGGTGGCAAGAATGTTCTCTACCTCAAACTCGTCCTCAGCAGAAACCGGAGCAGGAGGCGTACCTGTAGACTTGGAAAAAGAGTTAAGCACCACAGGTTTGAGGAGAGATACATGGAAGGAGTTAGGGATCCGTAAGTTGGCCGGGAGTTTCAATTTATAGGCCACCGGGTTGATCTGACTGATGACCTCCAGTGGGCCGATGAACCGAGGCCCTAACTTATAGGAAGGGATCTTGAGCCGGACATATTTGGACGAGAGCCAGACTTTATCCCCAGGGCGGAATTGAGGAGGGTCCAGACGTTTTTTGTCAGCGTGTCTTTTCATACGCTCGGATGACAGAAGGAGTGCGGACCGGGTACTCTCCCATATGGAGGAAAATTTGTTAACAAGAGATTCCGCAGCCGGATTGTCCACCGAGGTGGGGACGGGAAACGGGATCCGAGGATGCTGACCGTAGACTACAAAAAACGGGGATTTGGAGGAAGACTCGCTCTCGTGATTGTTGTACGAGAATTCGGCCCATGGCAGGAGATCCACCCAGTCAGAATGGTGGGCATTAACGAAGTGCCGAAGGTAACTGGTCAGGTTCTGATTGATCCGCTCCACTTGACCATTAGACTGTGGGTGGTAAGCGGAGGAGAAGTCCAGGGTGACGTCCAGCAATTTACAAGTGGCTCTCCAGAAACGGGAAGTGAACTGTACTCCTCGATCCGACACGATGTGACGGGGCAGGCCATGAAGACGGAAGATGTGGCGAATAAAGTCTTTAGCCAGCTCGGGTGCAGACGGAAGACCTGGCAGTGGAATGAAGTGAGCCATCTTGGAAAAGCGGTCAGCGACCACCCAAATGACCGTACAACCGGCAGAGACGGGCAGATCAGTTATGAAGTCCATCGCTATATGCTGCCAGGGGGCAGCAGGTACTGGCAGAGGTAGGAGGCGGCCGGCCGGCAGGTGTCTCGGAACTTTGTTGCGGGCGCAGGACACACAGGCAGAAACAAAGTCAATTACATCCTTGTGCAGGTTAGGCCACCAGTAGTGCCGGGTAATAAGCTGGAGGGTCTTTTTCTGACCGGCGTGGCCAGCTAGTTTAGACGAATGACCCCAGTGTAGGATCTTCTCCCGATCAGGTACTGGTACGAACGTCTTACCAGGAGGAAGACGATTTAGACTCACGGGAGCCACCTGCATTACTCTGGCGGGATCGATGATGTGTTTCGGATCCTCCTCGAGATCAGACACCAGAAAGGATCGAGACAAGGCGTCCGCCTTGACGTTTTTGTCAGCCGGGCGAAAATGAAGGACAAAATCAAAACGAGCAAAAAACAAGGACCACCGGGCTTGGCGCGGGTTAAGTCTCTGGGCATGCTGGAGGTAAGCCAAGTTCTTGTGGTCAGTGTAAATTATTACCGGGTGAAGAGCCCCCTCGAGCAGGTAACGCCACTCCTCCAATGCCAGTTTGATGGCCAATAACTCTCGGTCTCCTATGGAATAGTTGCGCTCAGAGGAGGAGAAGAGTTTTGAGAAGAAGCCACAAGTTACCATCCTCCCGGAAGATGATTTTTGAGTAAGTACCGCTCCGGCTCCAGAGGAGGAGGCGTCAACTTCCAGGAAGAACTGCTTGTTGCCATCTGGGCGATGCAGCACCGGGGCGGAAGAGAAGGCCTGTTTAAGGGAAAGAAAGGCCTCCTCTGCTTCGGGTGGCCACTCTTTGGGATTAGTACCTTTACGGGTGAGCGCAGAAATTGGGGCTGTCCGGGAAGAGAAGTGTGGTATGAAGAGGCGGTAGTAGTTGGCGAAGCCCAGGAATCGCTGAATGGCCTTCAACCCCTCCGGTCGGGGCCATTTCTCGATGGCAGACAGTTTCTCAGGATCCATTTGTAGGCCGGTCTGAGAGATAATGTAGCCCAGAAACGGAAGCGAGGTCTGCTCAAAGAGGCACTTCTCAAATTTAGCGTAGAGATGGTTCTGCCTTAGCCTGAGCAGGACCTGACGAACGTCCCTCCGGTGAGTCTGGAGATCCGGAGAGAAGACCAAGATGTCGTCCAGGTACACCACTACGCAGGAGTAGAGAAGGTCCCGGAAGATGTCATTGACCAACTCTTGAAAGACGGCAGGAGCGTTACAGAGACCAAAGGGCATTACCAGGTATTCATAGTGGCCGTCCCGGGTGTTGAATGCCGTCTTCCATTCATCCCCCTGACGAATACGAACCAGGTTGTACGCCCCACGAAGGTCCAGTTTGGTGAAGATCCTAGCCCCCCTCAGACGATCAAATAATTCTGGAATGAGCGGAAGGGGGTACTTATTCTTCACCGTGATCAGGTTTAGGCCTCTATAGTCTATACAGGGACGGAGAGAGCCGTCCTTCTTTTTGACGAAAAAGAAGCCTGCTCCCGCCGGGGAGGTAGATTTCCGGATGAATCCTCTGGCCAGATTCTCCTCAATATATTCGGACATTGACCGGGTCTCAGCAGCGGATAAAGGATAGATACGCCCACGGGGAGGAGTAGTACCGGGTAGCAGATCGATGGGACAGTCGTATGGTCTATGTGGTGGTAATGTCTCTGCCTCCTTTTTATTAAAGACATCTGCATAAGACCAATAAGGAATCGGAAGTCCAGGTAGATTAGCTGGGGTAGGAGAGGGACGGACGGGATGGACGGGAACCAGGCAGGTTTTATGACAGTCTTGTCCCCAGCGAAGGACCTCTCCGGTTTGCCAGTCTAGCACGGGTGCATGTCTCTGGAGCCAGGGCAGACCTAGCAAGAGGGCGTGAGAGAGTCCAGGCAGAACATGAAAGGAGATACTTTCAGAATGCAGCATTCCCACCTGCAGGGTAATGGATTCGGTGATGAGTTGAATGGGGCGAGGTAAGAGGCCCCCATCCACGGCAGCGACAGACAAGGGTACAGCCAGAGATTTGGTGGGGATGCGGTATTTCTCAACCAGGGACTGTGAAATAAGGTTCCCGGCTGCTCCAGAGTCAAGTTGGGCTAGTTCGAAATAACGGTTCTCCCCGTAGATGATCGAAACAGACAACAGCAGGGATGGAGAGGATTTATTCTTGTCTAGGTGGACCTCTCTGAGCGAACCTAGACACAGGCGTTTCCCGACCTCTCCGGGCAGGCACGGATCCGGTGCTCCTTACTGCCACAGTAGAAGCAGCTCCCCTCGGCACGGCGTGAGTCCTGACGGGTTTTGACCATCTTGGTCTGGTCGACCTGCATAGGCTCAGGAGAGTGTACCTGGGGAGAAACGGAGGGAATGACGGGTTTCTGGAAAGTAGGAGCTAAACGTGGAATCCTTCTCTCACGGGTGACCTCTTTGGCACGCTCCTGGAACCGTAGGTCAATCCGGGTGGCAAGGGTTATTAGATCATCGAGAGAGGTAGGAATGTCCCGACCAGCAAGTTCATCTTTAATACGACCGGACAGACCCTCCCAGAAGACGGATACCAGAGCGTCGTTATCCCAGGCCAGCTCCGAGGCAAGGGTGCGGAACCGTATGGCATATTGGCCCACGGTGAGACCCTCCTGACGGAGGCGTAGCAGAGAGGATGCGGATGAGGTCTTCCGTCCGGGTTCGTCGAAGACTTTCCGGAAAGCTGAGAGAAAAGCAGGCAAGTTGGACACCAGGGGGTCTCCTCTCTCCCATAGAGGATTTAGCCAGGCCAGGGCCTCCCCGGTGAGATGGGACATGATAAAGGCAATTTTGGCCCGGTCGGAATTAAACTGATGGGACAAAAGTTCAAAGTGCAGGGTGCACTGATTTATGAAGCCCCGAGCCTGGGCGGAGTCACCTCCGAAGCGAGGAGGTGCAGACAGCCGGGGTCCGGGATAGGTTACCATGGTATTAGTGGGTAGCGGAGCTGCCGGGTTGCGAGTCATGGTACTGGCAGTGGCTGCAGGTGGTGCAGTCAGAGTGTCCAGGCGAGTATTGACATTCCGCAGGTGACCCAGGATGGACTCCTGTTGGGACCTTTGACGGGATAGTTCATGACACAGGTCCGTGAGCGAGGGAGCTTGGGTGCCACCGGGTTCCATGGCCCGAGCAAACTGTAACGGGTCCGGGAGGCGGAACCTCTGAGCTACTATACAAGGGGGCGGCCCTTGTAAGGGAGCGGGTGGCAGTCTCTGGATGAACGGACAGGGAGATACGGCAAGTGATCAGGGCAGTCTCTGGGAAAGGGGTAGGTACGACCTGTGATGGCAGAGCCTCCGGGTAGGCTAGCAGGCAGATGGTAGATGGGTGCTCCCAGGTGAGCAAGCGAGAGTCTCTGGAATAGCAGGTGGTCACGGCACGTGACGGCGGAGCCTCCGGGCTGGCAGGCAGGCAGGTAACGGGGAAGCGCTCCCAGGTGAGCGGGCAAGAGTCTCTGGAATAGCTGGTGGTCACCGCACGTGACAACGGGACCTCCGGGCTGGCAAGCAGGCAGGTAACGGAGATGCGCTCCCAGGTGAGCGGGCAAGAGTCTCTGAGATAGCTGGTGGTCACAGCACGTGACAACGGAGCCTCCGGGCTGGCAAGCAGGCAGGTAACGGAGAAGCGCTCCCAGGTGAGCGGGCAGGCTGGTCCTTAGACAGACTGACAGGAGTAGTAAGGCAGACCGTCGGACCTCAGACTGGCAGACAGGTAACAAGTATTCAGGCAGGAATCAGGCAGGTAACTGGCAGGAATCAGGCAGGTAACTGGCAGGTAACTGGCAGGTAACTGGCAACGGGACCTGAGGGCTGAAGCACAGGTGAGACACAGGTGCAAACAACATTGCTCGGGCACCTCCATTTTGGAGGAGGTGCCTTATATATGATGAAGTCCTCCGGCCATTGGCCGGGGACTCTTTAGGGCGGCGCGCGCGGCCCCTTTAAGAGGAGGGGAGCGCGCGCGCGCGCGCCCTAAGCACAGGGGCCGGGAAGGAGCGCGCGCTGAGAGCAGAGCAGGAGGAGGACGCCGGGACGGAGCGCGCGCTGACAGCAGAGCGGGGGGAGGATGCTGGGCACGGAGCAGAGCGGTGAGAGGAGCAGCGTCCCTGCCTAGCAGAGGGCAGGGACGCCGGCACTACAGGTTGTTTTTTTTTTTTAAAAGTAAAAATAAAAAAGATGACGATATGGCTACTTGAGTCTCCGCCCCATATGCTTTGTGGCCAAAAAAACCTTGCGGGGATTGCCTGCCATGCACGAGCGATCCCCGCATGTTTTTTTTGGGGTGTCTAAAAACCGTCAAACATGTGGGCGGGGACTCTAGCATTTCACTTGAGCACCCGTGATACATGGTGCATACCTGAGTACCCGATGCAAACTCAAGTAGCGAGCACTTGCGCTCAAGACTAATGACAACTTATTCAATCTGATGACCTAATGTTATCAAATTCTGTGTCGTACCTCTGGGTTCAAAATGTTCACTATACCCCTTGAAAAAATCCTTGAGGGGTGTAGTTTCCAAAATGGGGTCACTTGTGGGGGGTTTCAACTATTTAGGCACATCAGGGGCTCTCCAAACGCGACATGGCGTCCGCTCTCTATTCCAGCCGATTTTGCGTTCAAAAAGTCACACAGTGCTCCTTCCCTTCTGAACTCTGCCGTGTGCCCAAACACTGTATTTTCCCCACATATGGGGTATTGGCGTACTCAGGAGAAATTGCACAAAAGTTTTTGCGGTCCATTTTCTCCTCTTACCCTTGTGAAAATAAAAAATTAGGGCTAAAACATCATTTTTGTGGAAAAAGTTAGATTTTTTTATTTTCACGGCTCCATGTTATAAACTTCTGTAAAGGACTTGGGGATTCAAGGTGCTCACCACACATCTAGATAAGTTCCCTGAGGGGTCTAGCTTCCAAAATGGTGTCACTTGTGGGGGGTTTCCACTGTTTAGGCACATCAAGGGCACATCCGCTAATTATTCAAGCAAATTTTACATTCAAAAAGTCAAATGGCGCTCCTTCCCTTCCAAACCCTGCCACGCGCCCAAACAGTGGTTTTCCCCCACATATGGGGTATCTGCTTACTCAGAAGAAATTGCACAACAAACTGCATATTGCAATTTCTCCTGTTACCCTTATGAAAATGCAAAAGTGGGGGCTGAAAAACATTTTTGTGGGAAAAATGTGAAAATTTTATTTTTATGGCTCAATATTATAAACTTATGTGAAGCACCTGGGGTTTCAAGGTGCTCACCACACATCTAGATAGGTTCCCTGAGGGGTCTAGTTTCCAAAATGGTGTCACTTATGGGGGGTTTCCACTGTTTAGGCACATCAGGGGCTCCCAAATGCATCATGGCATCCGCTAATTATTCAAGCAAATTTTACATTCAAAAAGTCAAATGGCGCTCCTTCCCTTCCAAACCCTGCCGTGCGCCCAAACACTGTTTTTCCCCCACATATGGGGTATCTGCTTACTCAGGAGAAATTTGCTCAACAAATTTTGGGGTCAATTTTTTCCTGTTACCCCTGCGAAAATAAAAATAATTGGGTCTAAAGTAACATTTTTGTGAAGAAAGTTAAATGTTAATTTTTTTCTTCCACATTCCAAAAATTCCTGTGAAGCACCTGAAGGGTTAATAAAGTTCTTGAATGTGGTTTTGAGCACCTTGAGGGGTGCAGTTTTTAGAATGGTGTCACTTTTGGGTATTTTCTGTCATAAAGACCTCTCAAAGTGACTTTAAATATGATGTGGTCCCTAAAAAATGGTTTTGTAAATTTTGTTGGAAAAATGAGAAATCGCTGGTCAACTTTTAACCCTTATAGCTCCCCAATAAAAAAAAATTTTGGTTCTAAAATTGTGCTGATGTAAAGTAGACATGTGGGAAATGTTATTTATTAAGTATTTTGTGTGACATATCTCTCTGATTTAAGGGCATAAAAATTCAAATTTTGAAAATTGCAAAATTTTCAAAATTTTCGCCAAATTTCCATTTTTTTCACAAATAAACGCAAGTGATATCGATGAAATTTTACCACTATCATGAAGTACAATATGTCACGAAAAACAATCTCAGAATCAGGGGGATCCGTTGAAGCGTTCCAGAGTAATTACCTCATAAAGTGACAGTGGTCAGAATTGTAAAAATTGGCCTGGTCATTAACGTGCAAACCACCTTGGGTTGTAAAGGGGTTAAAATTTTTTCTGTATTTTCATGACTATGAAAATTGTACATTCACACTGAAGGCATCAAAACCATGAATTAACACATGTGGAATTATATAGTTAACAAAAAAGTGTGAAACAACTGAAAATATATCTTATCTTATATTCTAGGTTCTTCAAAGTAGCCACCTTTTGCTTTGATGACTGCTTTGCACACTCTTGGCATTCTCTTGATGAGCTTCAAGAGGTAGTCACCGGAAATGGTCTTCCAACAATCTTGAAGGAGTTCCCAGAGATGCTTGGCACTTGTTGGCCCTTTTGCCTTCACTCTGCGGTCCAGCTCACCCCAAACCATCTCGATTGGGTTCAGGTCTGCTGACTGTGGAGGCCAGGTCATCTGGCGTAGCACCCCATCACTCTCCTTCTTGGTCAAATAGCCCTTACACAGCCTGGAGGTGTGTTTGGGGTCATTGTCCTGTTGAAAAATAAATGATGGTCCAACTAAACGCAAACCGGATGGAATAGCATGCCGCTGCAAGATGCTGTGGTAGCCATGCTGGTTCAGTATGCTTTCAGTTGTGAATAAATCCCCAACAGTGTCACCAGCAAAGCACCCCCACACCATCACACGTCCTCCTCCATGCTTTACTATGGGAACCAGGCATGTAGAGTCCATCCGTTCACCTTTTCTGCGTCGCACAAAGACACGGTGGTTGGAACCAAAGATCTCAAATTTGGACTCATCAGACCAAAGCACAGATTTCCACTGGTCTAATGTCCATTCCTTGTGTTCTTTAGCCCAAACAAGTCTCTTCTGCTTGTTGCCTGTCCTTAGCAGTGGTTTCCTAGCAGCTATTTTACCATGAAGGCCTGCTGCACAAAGTCTCCTCTTAACAGTTGTTGAAGAGATGTGTCTGCTGCTAGAATTCTGTGTGGCATTGACCTGGTCTCTAATCTGAGCTGCTGTTAACCTGCGATTTCTGAGGCTGGTTACTCGGATAAACTTATCCTCAGAAGCAGAGGTGACTCTTGGTCTTCCTTTCCTGGGACGGTCCTTATGTGAGCCAGTTTCTTTGTAGCGCTTGATGGTTTTTGCAACTGCACTTGGGGACACTTTCAAAGTTTTCCCAATTTTTTGCACTGACTGACCTTCGTTTCTTAAAGTAATGATGGCCACTCGTTTTTCTTTACTTAGCTGCTTTTTTCTTGCCATAATACTAATTCTAACAGTCTATTCAGTAGGACTATCAGCTGTGTATCCACCAGACTTCTGCACAACACAACTGATGGTCCCAACCCCATTTATAAGGCAAGAAATCTCACTTATTAAACCTGACAGGGCACACCTGTGAAGTGAAAACAATTTCCGGTGACTACCTCTTGAAGCTCATCAAGAGAATGCCAAGAGTGTGCAAAGCAGTCATCAAAGCAAAAGGTGGCTACTTTGAAGAACCTAGAATATAAGACATATTTTCAGTTGTTTCACACTTTTTTGTTAAGTATATAATTCCACATGTGTTAATTCATAGTTTTGATGCCTTCAGTGTGAATGTACAATTTTCATAGTCATGAAAATACAGAAAAATCTTTAAATGAGAAGGTGTGTCCAAACTTTTGTTCTGTACTGTATACCTAAAAAGAGTACTGGATATTTTAAGAAATGTTTAATACGTTAGAGTAGAGTACGGCCCGGCCAGAAGAGTCTCCTTGCTGTGATGGTGGCTTAAAAAATCTTTTAGCCAAAAAAAAGCTGCTGGCTATGTATGTAATATGGTGTTCAATGTGAACTGTTAATGTGTTATTTGTGAGGACATGGTGCAGAAGTGGAGTTTTCCAAGAGTGGGCAGTGGGACTGTGGAAGGTTCGAGGGGTTGGGGCAGACCTGGAGTGGAGCCTGGGCGGAGTCTCAAGTGGGCCTGAAAATTTTGCCAGTATGGGGCCCTGAAATTTCTTGTGGCTGCCCTGTGGTGTGACACCAGCCTGAACTTTCTGCCAAGAGGTAGTATCTTAGGGTGTCCAGCGACCACCTGATGGCCAAACATTCCTGCTCCACGATGGAGTAATTTTTCTCACAGGATGTCAGCTTCTGGCTTAAATACATTATGGGGTGCTCTTCCCCATTCACCTCTTGTGATAGGAGAGCACCCAGTCTGACATCTGACTTGTCCGTCTGGACCACAAACTCCTTTGAGAAATCCAGTGCCACCAGCACTGGCTGCTTACACAGAGCCTGCTTTAGTTCCTGGAAAGCCGTCTCAGCTTCTGGAGACCACTTAGCCATAGACTTTGTCACTTTAAGGAGGTCTGTCAAAGGGGCGGCCATCATGGCGGCCATCATGGCGGCCATCATGGCGAAGTTAGGGAAGTAGCCCAAGATGCCCAGGAACGCTCTGACCGACTTTTTTGAGAGAGGTTGTGGCTAACCCCGGATCGCGTCAGTTTTATTTATTTGGGGCTTTATCACATCTCTACCTACGACATAGCCCAAATATCTGGCCTCCTCCATGCCCATGGCACATATCTTCGGGTTGATGCAAAACCCCGCCTTCCGTAGAGCATTGAATAATGCCTGGACTTTGCTCACATGACTACCCCAATCCTAGCTGTAGATCACAATATCATCCAGGTAGGACACTGCATACTTCCTGTGGGGAGCTACGATTCGGTCCATGGCTTCCTGGAAAGTAGCTGGTGCTCCTTGCAACCCAAACGGCATCATCCTGGTGTATTGGAAACACCTATCTGGCGTTGAAAATGTCGTCTTCCCCTTGGCCTCTTGGGACATAGGAATCTGCCAACATTCTTTTGTGAAGTCAAGGGTGGAAATGTACCTGGCCGGCCCTAGCCTTTCAATTAGTTCATCTACACTGGGCATTGGGTATCAATCAAACTTAGAGACCTCATTTACTTTCCTACAGTCATTGCAGAACCGCCATTCTCCATCTGGTTTCGGCACTAAGACAATGGGACTGGACCAGCCACTCTTGGACTCTTCGATGACCCCCAGATTCAGCATACGCTTCACCTCCTTCGAAGTTACCTCTCGGCAGGCTTCAGGAATCCGATATGGCTTCATATTCACTCGGACATGAGGCTCCGTAAGCACATCTTGCTGTATGACCTGAGTACAGCCCGGTAGATCCGAGAACAGGTCCCTGTTCCGCTACAGCAACTCTCGGTATTGTTGCTTCTGGGTATGTGACAGTGACTCTGCCACCTTGACTTCCTTCACGTCGGTTTCAGTCTTCGCCACCAAACACGGAGCTTTCACAGGCTCCCTGTCTCGCCATTGCTTAATGAGGTTGACGTGGTACACCTGGTAGGGCTTCCTTCTCCCTGGTTGGTGGACCCTATAGTTGACATCGCCAACCTTTTCAACCACTTCATAGGGGCCCTGCCACTTGGCCAGGAATTTTCTCTCCACCGTAGGTACCAGCACTAGTATCAGATCCCCAGGGTTGAAGTGTCTCACCCTCGCTGATCTATTGTACACCCTCGACTGTGCCTCTTGTGCTTTGAGGAGGTGTTCATTCACAATGGGCATCACCTCTGCAATCCTTTCTTGCATGTGGGCCACATGTTCAATTACACTCCTGTAGGTTGTAGACTCCGCCTCCCAGGTGTCTTTGGCTACGTCCAGGAGTCCGCGGGGGTGTTGGCCATATAACAGCTGAAACGGGGAAAAACCAGTAGAGGTCTGTGGGACTTCTCTAATGGAGAACAGAAGGTACGGCAGTAGACAGTCCTAGTCCCGGCCGTCTTTCTCTACGACCTCCTTTAACATGGCCTTCAAGGTTTTATTAAACCTCTCCACTAAGCCATCTGTCTGGGGTGGTAGACTGAGGTCCTGAGTTGTGTGATTTGCAGGGTTTTGCACAATGCCCTCATCACCCTTGACATAAATGGGGTCCCTTGGTCCGTTAGGATCTCCTTATGCAACCCCATTCTAGAGAAGATGTGAACCAACTCCCGGGCTATAGATTTGGGAGAGGAGTTGCATAGTGGCAAGGCCTCTGGATACCATGTAGCATAGACCAGTACCACCAGGATATATTGATGTCCTCTGGCGGATTTGACCAGGGGTCCCACTAGATCCATGTATATACGATCAAATGGCACCTCAGTGATTGTCAACGGCATAAAGGGGCTACGGAAGTGGGCCACCAGGGAGGTCAGTTGGCAGGTGGGACATGACCTACAAAAATTTACAATTTCTTGGTGACAACCGGGCCAATAAAATCTCTGGAGGATCCTTTCCTAGGTTTTCTCTACCCGCAGATGACCACCCAACACATGTGTATGGGCCATATCTAACACCCTGCGTCTGTACAGCCCTGGCGCTAGTAACTGCTCGATTACCTCCCCTCTGAGCTTGGTGACCCCATATAGTAACTCCCCATTTACAGCAAAGTGCGGATATCGGGTGTCAGCCCCCGGCTCTTGAGCAACACCATTCAGGAGAGTGACATTATCAAATGCCCCTTTTAGAGTCAAGTCTCTAAGATGGGCAGTTCCAAAGTTTCCCCCGGACACTTCCAGCTCAGGGATGTTGGCCTCCGGGGATGCTGCCTCATCCTCATCCCCAACAAGCACACAAAAAGAAAACCTGGCGGCCTGCGACGAGGTTTCTTTAGGAGCAACTTGGTTGTTGGCCGGTCAAACTGGCTTCCTCCCTTTCTCCCACAAGTCCCAAAACAACGCAAAGTCCCGCCTTATCATAATAGGGTGCAACAAGTCCTTGACTACGCCCACCTCATGGGACTCGGCACCACAGTTTGTGTCTATGACCACTCAGGCCACAGGGTAATCCCTAGCGTCCCCATAGATACAACAGACGCCGACCTTTTTCCCCAAAACCAGCCGATGAGGAATTGTGGCCCTTACTATGGTTACCAAATTCCCAGAGTCTAACAGAGCAGTCACTTGCACTCCATTCACTGACATGAGGCATGCCTGTAGTCCCTCACTTGGTTGAGGGACAGCACTGCAGGCAGAATATGCAAAGTACGAGCAGCGCCGTCCTGTGCTGCAGTCCATTGGCTCGTTGGTCATGGGGCTACGGGTGGCTATGTGACCTGGGGTGTGATATCTCCAACACACTAAGCTATTGGGTGGGACCTTTGGCAGAAAGTCAGACCCCTCCTGGGCTCTAGGACGCCCCCCAGATTTGGCTCTAGTTCCCCTCTTTTGGAAACCCCAGTATGGAGACGCTACGACCCCTGGCTTCCCCAAGGAACTCTCTACCGCCTAGTATCTTTCCACAAACCCCACCAGGTCATCGGTATTACGGGAATTTCCCTGGGCCACCCAGGCTTGCACTGACCTCAGCAGGGAATGTATGAACCTGTCTACGACGACGCTCTCCACCATCTGCACTGGGCAGGAAGATTCAGGTTGCAACCACTTTTGAACCAGGTGTAGGAGGTTGAACATTTGGGACCGGGGAGGTTTATCACTGCAATAGGCCCAGTGGTGCACCTGTTGCGCCCTGACAGTCAGAGTCACTCCTATGCGCGCCAAGATTTTAATTTGGCGTACTATTTTGCGTCCTGCAAGGCCAAGTCATAATAGGCTTTCTGCGGCTCGCCTGTTAAATATGGTGCCAAAACCTCGGCCCTCTGCTCTGGAGGCAATTTCTCCCGCTCTGCCACCCTCTCAAAGACTGTCAGGAACGCTTCGACGTCATCACCCAGGGTCATCTTTTGTAATGCTCTTCTTCTTACTGTGTTCCTCGTGTGAGAGTCATCATCTGTAGTTGGGGGTGGGGCGTTTGCCCTGCCACGGATCACCTTGGCCAGGAGCTCCATCTGCTGCTTGTGCTGCACTTTCTGCATCTGCTGCTGCTGTTGCCACTGCTGCTACTGCGCCTGCTGCTGTTACCACTGCTGCTGTTGCTGTTGATGCCACTGGAGGTTAGCCTGCACGGTTCCTTTATCAGCTCCTCCATGCTGCCAGACATCCCTTGCTGGCTGGCGGCCTTCACCCAGGACATAAACGGTTTTCTGTAGCAGTCACACTGCCCCTTGAGATTTGTGCCCATGCTTCTAGCACCAATTGTAGGGTTTGGTACTCACTCGGCTGCGGTTGAGGTAGGCACAGAAGCGTTTTCAGTGAAATCCAGACTGGTTTATTAAACAGCGTAAACCGCTCAGGAAGCAAGACAGAAAGAAACAGCCTTTTCCGGCACAAAGTGGAAACAAAGGAAAATGTCCATACAAGGTAGCGGCTAAAACGTCTCAACCCTAGGCAAGCTAGATAGTCCCTGTTTTTTACTAGGTTCAATTTTGTTGTCACTTTCTGTCCTGTGGTCAAAAACATCAAGGCTGATGCTTTGTCCCGGAGCTTCCCTGGTGGTGGTGACCATGAGAACCCTGCCCCAATTTTGCAGAAGGGAGTAGTCATTTCGGCACAGCACCCTGAACTGGACCGTCAGGTGTTAGAGGCTCAGGGGGACGCCCCTGATCCTGCCCTTCAGGAAGGTTATTTGTACCATCTAATCTGTGCCGCAAAGTAATTAGGGAACATCACAACTCAGTGCTTGCTGGTCACCCAGGTGGTAAGACAACTGCGGACCTGCTTTCTCGTCGTTTTTGGTGGCCGGGGTTGCATCGGGATGTGGTTGAATACGTGTCTAGTTGTATTATTTGCACGCATACTAAAGTATCACATATCTGTCCGTCTGGTACTCTTCTTCCGCTACATATTCCTAGCAGGCCACAGACACACTTGTCCATGGATTTCATTACTGACCTACCGGTATCTGCAGGCAAGACTGTGGTTTTGGTGGTTGTAGATAGGTTCAGTAAACTGGTTCAATTCGTCGCATTACCAGCATTTCTGAATGCCAAAGTCTCTTGCTCAGGTGTTTAGAAATGAGATCGCGAAGCTTCACGGGGTTCCCTCCCATGTGGTGTCAGATCGGGGGACCCAGTTTGTTTCCAAGTTCTGGAGAGCTTTCTGTTCTCGACTGGTGGTGCAGCTGTCCTTTTCTTCTGCCTTCCATCCTCAGTCAAATGGGCAAACCGAGCGCATTAATCAGAATTTGGAGACTTCCTCAGGTGTTTGGTCTCCGAAAACCAGGAGGATTGGGCATCTTACTTACCGCTGGCAGAATTTGCTATTAATAATCATCCCCAAGAATCTACTGGTAGGTGACCGTTCTTTGGTGCATACGGTTTCCATCCACAGTTTGGTACTTTTAGTGCGGGAGGGGCTTCAGGAGTTCCTGAGGAGGAACGTTTTGCTTCTCCGCTCTCCTCTGTGTGGCGGGGTGGGGGGGTTCTGAGTAATTTGAAGATCATGGGAGACAGGTACAAACATATGGCTGACAGGAAACGCTCGCCAGGTCTGGACCTGAGTGTGAATGACTTTGTGTGGTTGTCTACCAGGAATATCAAGTTGAAGGTTCCTTCCTGGAAGCTGGGACCTAGATTTATTGGTCCCTATAAAATAACCGCCGTCATTAACCCAGCAGCGTTTTGTCTTGAGCTACCTCAGGCCCTTAAGATCCACAATGTGTTTCACAGGTCTCTGCTCAAAAAATATGTAGAACCTCTTGAGTCCTCTCCCCTGCCACTGCCCCCAATCATGGTTGATGATAATTTGGAGTTTCAGATTTCGAGGATTGTAGAGTCTAGTCTCCAGTGTCATTCCCTACAGTACTTGGTGCACTGGAAAGGTTATGGTCCAGAGGAAAGGATGTGGGTTTCAGTATCAGAGGTGAATGTCCCCAGGTTAGTTTGTGCATTCCACACCTCTTATTCTGAGAAACCTGGTCCTGAGTGTCCGGGGGCCACTTGTAGAAGGGGGGTACTGTCACGGGTGTGTCAGGTGTAGACAGTCGCTGTGGATCTGGCTGTAGAAGGTCACTGTGCTTGGCATTGCAGACACCTTCTTAATCCTTCTTCCTTTAAGACCCAGTGGTAATCTCCCTCCTTCTGCTGATTGACACACCTTAAAATGGGAGTTAAAAAGTCTCAGTTTGCTCCAGACAATTGCAGGTGATACTTCTATGTACCTTTGTCCATGCTTGGAGCACTAGCTGTTGGCTGACTTCTTCTCTGGTGCCTTTGGAGGACAGTTGGCGTTTCCCCTGCGGTGTCTGCTCAAGCTTAGTTTATCCCCTTTGTTTGTCTACCTTGTTGTCTTTAGTTTGTAGAGGGGCATGACCAGTGCTCACCCCTACCCCTCCCTATCTAGGACCAAGTTCTAGGGACATACAGGGTTTTGGGTCCTGATTGGCGATAGAAGTGGAACCTATATAGGGATGGTAGGGTAGGTAGGGTGTTATTAGATCTGCCTAGGGGTCTCCACTCTCCCTTTCCCTAGTGTTTGGGCTTCCTCCCCCTCTTCCCTTTGTGTTGCACTTAGTCTGTCCGACACCTTGCGTGACACTTATCTGCATTTTTGTCTGATTTTGAGGACGTATTTTCTGAGAAGGGGTGTCAGGATTTGACTCCTCATCGTGGTTATGATTGTCCTATTAAGCTGATTCCCGGAGCTAAACTACCCAAGTCCAGACTGTATAATCTTTTTGGCCCTGAGAGACAAGCCATAAAGGATTTCATTACTGAGAGTCTGGAGAAGGGACATATCATACCCTCATCTTCGCCCGCGGCAGAAAGATTCTTCTTCGTTAAGGGTCTGTGTCCCTGTTTAGATTTCCAGGAATTGAATAAAATTACTCTCCGAGATCCTTATCCTCTTCCTCTGATTCCAGATTTATTCAACCGGTTTGTGGGGGCTAAAGTGTTCTCCAAGTTGGATTTAAGGGGAGCCTATAATCTGGTTAGAATCAAAACTGCTTTCAATACCCCTGAGGGGCATTTTGAGAGTCTGGTTATGCCTTTTGGTTTGACCAATGCACCTACGGTTTTGCAGCATTTCATAAACAATATTTTCCACCATTTGGTGGGCAGGTTTGTGGTGGTCTATCTGGATGATATTTTGGTTTACTCACCTGATTTAGAGACACATTAGGGTCATGTTAAACAGGAAGTACAGATTTTAAGAGATAACAAACTTTATGCCAACCTAGAGAAATTTGTTTTCGCTGTCCATGAGGTGCAATTTTTGGGATACCTATCGGGTTTTCGGATGGATCTGGAGAAGATCCATGCTGTACTTGATTAGGACCATCCCGAGAACCTGAAGGCATTACAGCGCTTTCTGGGCTTTACTAATTTTTACCAGAAATGTATCCAAAATTATTCAGTAATTGTGAAACCCCTCACTGACATGACAAGAAAGGGGTCAGATTTCTCTAAATGGTCGAATGCCGCCCAGCAGGCTTTCTCCTCTTTAAAGAGATGTTTTGCCACAGCACCTATACTCAGTCAACCCGATGTTTCTCATCCTTCATCGTATAAGTTGATGCGTCGGAGGTGAGGTTTGGGCAGTGTTGTCTCAGGGTCTGTTCCCTGGTAAATGGCGTCCATGCTTTTTCTTTTTCAAAAAGTTATCTTCGGCCGAGTGAAATTATGACATGGGTAATAGGGAGGTTTTGGCGATTAAATTGGCTTTCGAGGAATGGCGGCATTGGTTGGAGGGGGCAGTTCATCCTATTACTCTGATTACAGACCATAAGAACCTGTCATATCTTTAGTCTGCTAAACGTCTCAACCTTAGGCAGGCTAGGTGGTCTCTGTTTTTTATTAGGTTCAATTTTGTTGTCACTTTCCATCCAGGGGTTAAAAACATCAAGGCTCATTCTTTATCCCAGAGCTTCCCTGGTGGTAGTGACCATGAGGACCCTGCCCCGATTTTACAAAAGGGGGTAGTCATTTCAGCCTTGTGCCCTAACCTGAAGGGGGAGGTGTTGGGGGCTCAGGGGGATGCCCCTGTCTCCTGCCCTTCGGGGAGGTTATTTGTACCATCTTATCTGCGTCGTAAAGTAATTAGGGAACATCAGAACTCTGTGCTTGCTGGTCATCCAGGTAGTAAGGCAACTGCGGACCTCCTTTGTCAATGTTTTTGGTGGCCGTGGTTGCATCAGGATGTTGTTGAACATGTGTCTGCTTACAGTATTTGCACGCATTCTAAAGTATCACATACCCTCCCACATGGTTCTCTTCTGCCTTTGCCTATTCCTAGCAGACCATGGACACACTTGTTTATGGACTTTATTACTGACCTACCGGTATCTGCAGGCAAGACTGTGGTTCTGGTGGTTGTAGATAAGTTCAGTAAGATGGTACATTTCATCGCATTACCGTCACTTCCGAATGCCAAGACTCTTGCTCAGGTATTCATTAATGAGATCGTGAAGTTTCACAGGGTTCCTTCCGATGTGGTATCAGATCGGGGAACCTAGTTCAATTCTAAATTCTGAAAAGCTTTCTGTACTCAACTGGGGGTGCGGTTGTCATTTTCTTCTGCCTTCCATCCTCAGTCGAATGGACAGACCAAGCACATAAATCAGAATTTGGAAACTTACCTCGGGTGTTTTTCTCCGAGAACCAGGTGGATTGGACATCTTACTTACCGTTGGCCGAGTTTGCTATAAACAATCATTGCCAAGAGTCTACTGGCAGGTCACCTTTCTTTGGTGCATATGGTTTTCATCCACAGTTTGGTACCTTTAGTGGTGGAGGGTCTTCGGGAGTTCAGAAGCGTTTTGCTTTGTCGCTGTCTTCTGTGTGACAGGGGGTTTAGAGTAATTTGAAAATAATGGGAGACAGATACAAACGTGTGGCTGAAAGGAAACGCTCGCCAGGACCTAAGTGTGAATGATTTTGTGTGGTTGTCTACCAGGAATATATAGTTGAAGATTTCTTCCTGGAAGCTGGGACCTAGATTTTTTGGCCCCTATAAAATAAGCGCCGTCATTAACCCAGCAGCGTTTTGTCTGGAGTTACCTCAGGCTCTTAGGATCCGCAATGTGTTTCACAGGTCTCTGCTCAAGAAGTATGTGGTGCATCTTGAGTCCCCCCCTTGCCTCCGCCCCAATCATGGTTGATGGCAATTTAGTGTTCCAAATTTTGAAGGTTGTGGCTTTCCTATCTTCAGTGTCGTTCCCTTCGGTACTTGGTGCACTGGAGGCGTTATGGTCCAGAGGAGAGGATGTGGGTTTCAGCATCGGAGATGAATGCCCCTAGGTTGGTTTGTTCATTCCATGCCTCTCATCCAGAGAAACCTGGTCCTGAGTGTCCGGAGACCACTCGTAGAAGGGGGGGTACTGTCACGGGTGTGTCAGGTTTGACAGACAGTTATACGGGGTCCGGCTGTAGAAGGTCGCTGCGTTTGGCCTTGCAAACATTTTCCTGATCCTTTCATGATCCCTCTCCTTATAGAACCCAGCGGTGATGCTCACCTTGCTTGGGGATTATACCTTTAGGACACAGTAGTGATCCTCACCTTCTGCTGCTAATTAGCACGCCCTTGCTATGTCCTTAAATACACTCAATTTCTCCAGAGAGTTGTTGGTGATAGACTGTTCTGATCTATTCAGGCCTGGAATTCTAGTAGTCTGCTAGAATTTTCTTGGAGTTCCTTTGTGGATTGTTGCTGTGTTTCCTCTGGTGTCATCTTGAAGCTAAGTGTATTCCCTTGTTTGTTTCCCTTGTGTGTACTTTAGTTTGCCGTGGGGCTTACTAGTGCTCTCCTCTCCCCCTCCCTACCTAGGGCCTAGCTTTAGGGTCAGCTAGGGCCAGGTTTCCTGCTCGGCGATAGGTGCAGAACCTATTTAGGGTCCATAGGGTAGTCAGGGTTTGTTGTTTGATCTTTTTAGGGATCTCCACTCCCCCTTTCCCCACTTGTTGGACACCCTTCCCTTTTCCTGACGTTATATGCTGGGTTCCCCCCATGCCCATCGTGACAATTATACTCCGTGCTGAAAAAAAAAATTCTATTCCCTATTGATAACGCTGTTAGCTACTTTTAAAATAGGGACAGGTGCTAGATGGTATTATCAGCTGGAAATGAGTGTTCATTCTGGATGTGTCTGATCATGTCTCACACACCACATGGCCAGATAAGGTAGCAAAATGTTAAAAAAAAACATTTACTGGTGAATGTATTTTTGCACCTTTGAAAGAAATGCATCAAAAACACTACATGTGAACATAGCCCAAGGTGTGGAGGAACATTTTTGTTTTTGGTTATTTATTTTGCCTTATATTTATAGTGGGGAAAAAAAGTATTTAGTCAGTGACCAATTGTGCAAGTTCTCCCACTTAAAAAGATGAGAGAGGCCTGTAATTGACATCATAGGTAGACCTCAACTATAAGAGACAAAATGAGAAAACAAATCCTGAAAATCACATTGTCTGATTTGGAAAGAATATTTTTTCAAATTTTGGTGGAAAATAAGTATTTGGTCAATTATAAACAAGCAAGATTTCTGGCTCTTACAGACCTGTAACTTCTTCTTTAAGAGGCTCCTCTGTCCTCCACTCATTACCTGTAGTACGGGCAACTCTTTGAACTTGTTATCAGTATAAAAGACACCTGTCCTCACAACCTTGATAACCTTGATCCAGCAGTGGGTGCACAAAATCCCACACAATTTTCCCACTCACTCCCAGGACAGGGGTGCATTCAGGTGGTTAAATCCCATCATAAACCTTAAACTTGTGGGTGTACTCTCGCACAGCTTGTAGGGTTTAATTCTGTACCTGGCCCTCTTACTGGGCAGGAGTTGCCGGATTTTGAGCCTCCCCTTGAAATGTATTAGGGACTCATCAATGCAGATGTGTCTTTGGGGAACGTACACCTCAGCTGAAGTGATCATTGAACTGCCGAACTTAGAAAAGTCGGTCAAATTTGGGGTCATCTCAGGGAGAACACCGTGCATTATCACTGTAATGCAAAAATTTGTGGATGGCCTCAAAACATTTACGTAACATAGCCATGCGGAACACTGGAGTGTTATATAAAACATCAACACTCCAATATTGTCGAAGTTCTGGCTTCTTCATTAACCCCTTTTGAAGGACCAGGCCTCAAAACATCATCATCTCTACGGCATCTACAGGGGTCCAGTTAGAAAATAATGAAGGGTGGTTTTGTGCCAAAAAATGCTGGGCGTACAAATTTGTCTCTGTCACCAAGAGGTTTACAAAATCCTCAGAGAAAAATACTTTGAAATAGTCAATTTTTAGTGAGGTCAGTGGTGTCAAATTGGATTCCTGATTGCGCCACAAAATCAGGAATCTGTGGCTCATAATTTTAGGTAGGGTGAGGTCCATGTGGGGTCAGTAACAGTGGGCGCTGGTTCATTTTCTGTCCTGGGGCATCTGCATGGCGGTTCGGTATCACTTGAGGAAGAGGAGGAGTCAGATAAATAAAGGAAGGTGGGATCGTCTCCTGACTATCAAACTGAATACCGGGTTGGGGAAGAGCAGAACATGTGTGTGTGCGTGTGTGCTTGGTGTAAACATTTTTATGTAGAAGAGGTAAAAAAAAGTTAAACATTTAGAAAGAATAAGATAAAAATAAAATAATTATGAAAATTTGGTAAATTAAAAAACAAACTTGCTAAATGGACATCAGTAAAAAAAATTACTCTGAGAGCCCGCAACTATTGACACTAACCCTGACTACATTCAGTAAAAAATATAGTAGACGCCAATTTCTACAGTATATTTTTACTGTCCCTAATCTAGTCCTATCTACTAATCTAAATTATTTTTTTTATTCTTTTGTCACACTAAAAAAAAAACAACTGGAGGTCGATCAGTGATGTGATTCTTTTTTTCGGCTTTTCTATCTAACACTAACCCTAAATAGCTGTAGCCCCTGCCCCCTCTCTGAAACAAAGCGTCATCGGTGACCTTTGTTTCAGGGGCTGGGCTAATCCCTGCTCTGTCACTCTGCAATGTGCACAATGACAGTGCACTGGCTCAGATCAGAAGTAATGAAATGACAAAAGAGCACACTATTAGTGTTTGTTGTAAGAGGAATACTCAGGGTGCCCATGTAACGTCACATGCGGGGACTGCGCTGGTCTCTGCAAGCTGGGTGTTTGCTTTACAATGCGCACTTACAGTTGCTCTGTTGCTGGTTTGTTACTACTGATCTGAGTTGGCACAGTGACAGAGCAGGGACTAACCCAGCCCCTGAAACGAATGTCACCAATGACTCTTTGTTTCACCGAGAGGGCAGAAAAGCAGTTAGATGGTGTAGTTAGGGAAGGATAGTAAATTTTTAGTTACTAGATGGTGGCCCGATTCTAATGCATCGGGTAATCTAGAATAAACATGCGGCTGACCGGGCGCCACTAAGCAGCGAAGCAGTGTTTAAATGGGTTGTGCACTACTTTTAATTAACTTCACAATGTATCCCCTCGGTGCCCCTAATGAATTTGGTCATTATGTTATGTTGTCAATCTTGCTTGTGACAACATCGCTGACGACGCACAGCCAGCACGTAATTCTCCCGCCTGCAGCCGGATCTTGCTTCCGTTTACATCACGACTATTTGCGGCTGCAGCCAGGGGTCTGCTGTTCCGCGCACCACAGTGAATGACGGGCTGTGGGCGGGGTTATTCCCCATCGTGTCACATCGAGCATCCACAGCGCGGTCTGTCAATGTGGTTTGTATGGCTGCGTCATTCCTCTAATCCTGGTTTGTATGGCTGACTTATTTTGGATTGTACGCCTTCCTCATCTTAGCTTGTATGGCCTGCTTATCCTGGTTTGGTATGACCTTCTCATTTCCCTATCTCTACAGCACATTTCAAAAACTAAACCCTAATCCTCACCTTGTTTCCTTTCTCTGCTCCAGCGCGGTCTGTCCTGTTTTCAGCAGCTCCTCGCAGGATCGGAGGCACAGCACGCGCTCTCAGATACTGCCGTGATTAGCTGCTGTCTGTAGATTCGCTGCTTTCCACGCCGGGACTAAGTGCGTGGAGAGGCACAAATCTGCATTAACTTTAGTAGCACATGCTGCAGATGTCGCTATGAAGATTTAACAATAATACAATGAATACAGAAAATAATACTTTATTAACTATTATTGGTTATAGAACTTAATACAACTGAACAAAATTATTAAACAGATAATCAAAATATATAGACTATTCCATGAATATGTAACAATATTTTACAATAAATCATCGGACAAAAGAAGTACGACTTTAGAATATATTTCTTAACAATATCAACCTAAAATATTTTTGTACACGACATTTTTGGTGAATACTTTTGGACTATCTGTAAGCAACTTTCCTTGTAAATGGGTATCCAAAACTTGCACCTTGACATTGGATCTAATTTTAACTCTTGAAAATGCAACATACAGTTGTCCATGTCCAAAAATGGGCTTTGGTAAATATATGCCAACACGGTGTAGAGTTTGACCTTGTGACTTGTTTATTGTCATGGCAAATGCTGGTTTTACTGGAAACTGTCGACGTCTAAGCCTAAATGGAAGACCGGTGTCTGAAGGACATAAATCAATGCGTGGAATGAACACTTCGTCTCCTTTTGCAGATCCAGTGATCACTGTTGCTTGAATTATGTGGGAATGAAGTCCAGTAACAATAAGGCGAGTTCCATTACATAGACCATTTCTTGTATTTAGATTCTGCAGCAACATGACGATTGCTCCAACTTTAAGTTGTAGTCTGTGGGATGGCATTCCTGATGGCGTAACACTATTTAAAAATTCAACTGGATAATGCTCTCATTCATCTTCATTGTCGACATCCACCGAATCATCACTTTTGTATAATTTATACTCTCCAGGCATTCTATCCATCACACGGGAATTTAGCAGAGCTACGTCATCGTTCTTGGGACAGAGAATAGCATAGGAAGAGGCTCTCTCAACACTGCTTTGGTCGTTCACATCTATTTCAACGCATTGTCCAAAAACATCACTTACGATGCAGTCAGTGCACAACATGTCTTCTGGTATTTCAATAATGTCTTCTCCAAGGTTATATTCATTGCTAAGTTCACCATTACCAAATTTAAGAAGCCAGTTGCTGTACTCTGGGTCAGAAGATCGCATGGTGTTAATTAGTTGTAGTTTATTAAACTCTTTCCAAAGGTCTGACATTTTTAGGGTTGACTCGATAATATTTGTTCTTGTTCCATTCGGTACAACTGGAAGGCATTGCCTAAAATCTCCTCCAAGGACAAAAACTTTACCTCCAAAAGGAATTTAATTTTTTTCAGCAATATTTGTAGTCATAACTTCACGCAGAAGTCTGTCAATTAAGCTCAAAGCATATTTAGGCGCCATGGTGCACTCATCAAGTATCAAAAGATTTGCACTGTTCAGCTGTTTTCCTGCAAATGTGTCTTGTTTGATTCTGGAAACGGAGATTTCATTGACCGGAACCGGTATCCCAAAGAGTGAATGCATAGTGCGACCTCCTCTTAAAAGGTTTGCTGCAATACCTGTTGTAGCCGATGGCAATACGACTTTTCCTAACCCTCTAACGTGATGCATTAAAACTTCATAGAGGTATGTTTTACCGCTGCCTCCAGGACCGTCAATAAAGAAACATTTTGGCGTTGGATCGGCTTGGTTTTCTACAGCGCTCACAATAGTGTCATATGCAATTCGTTGTTCTTGATTTAAGGAGTTTTTCTTCTCTGTTGCCAACAATAATTCATAAGCTTCGTCATACTCTTGAATTTGTGCAACTTGACTTGTAGGCTGTGGCAAATTAAAGTCTGAAAATGTTTTTCCATGCAGTAGTAGGATATTTTGGATATCTTGCATGGCATAAGATTCGCAATTGTGACAATTTCCACTTTTGTTGTGAAGACGTAAGCAGTAATCTTCAATTATATGTTCTTTGAAATTTGTCCAAAGTTGATCCGGATTTGTAGGCGGTCCAAAGACACAAATATAGGCAAACAATTCACGAAGTTTCTTAGGCATATGTAGGGTAACTGCGTCTTCTAAAGTAAGTATCCACATAGTATCATCCAATAGAAGTCCTAAAGCCAAAGTTGCAGCTTTAAATGTATCGTGCACTACTCCATTAACTGTTTTCAAATCTTCGTAACTTCTAGCTCCTTTGACATGCAGTAGTAACAGCTGAAGGCAATATCTTTCTTGATCCTTGACACTAACAGTATACATGCGTCCAATTATTCTGCTAAGTCCTCGTTGTCTTGGCTTCCAAGTTTTATTCCATACGTAATGCTCTGGAATCTCTCGATACAAATACTGCCTTGGGTTTTCGTCACGTTGGTTCAGCAAAAACCATTCCATTAATGTTGACGTTGTGCTTAAATTTTTGGAGACATCTTCGACTTGAGCATTTTCAAAGAAATAAAGCTGTTGTTGATTTGGTAAATGAATAGCTAAACGTATAATGGCATGGGACTGTGAATACATTGGAAATGCAAATATTCTCCAAGCAGCTTCTGGAGCACTGACATATCTTGAGTCAACAAACCGTGATGATTCATCGTGATTGACTGTTTTTTGTTGGATTTTGACGTTAGCTTTGTCATGTCCCTTGTAGATGTACTTGAAAAGATATTTAACACTTTTTATTGAAGCGCAGATTTCAACGTTGATGTGACAGTTGTAGCGTTTTAATAAG
This sequence comes from Phyllobates terribilis, assembly GCF_046119375.1. Classification (NCBI taxonomy): domain Eukaryota; kingdom Metazoa; phylum Chordata; class Amphibia; order Anura; family Dendrobatidae; genus Phyllobates; species Phyllobates terribilis. Next base: position 700,384,913 of record NW_027362761.1, read on the forward strand.
TACGGGTTGTATGGAACTATCCATGAGTTATTTATAATCTTTTTGTTGTGTACAATGTTATCAATCAGTTGTCTCCGGTAGGATGGGTAGCCGTCCAAATCTTTAACAGTGTGCTGTCTCAACTGCTTTGGAAACCCTTTTGTACACTTTCCGTTTTCCATGCATGGACTTTTTGGATTTGCTACACCGCATGGGCCATGAACCATATTACAGATTACAATATTATACAATTCAGGATACTTTTCTTGGTTTGGAATTTCAGCCCACACTATGTTGTCAATTTCGTCCTCCGTGCGAAACTTGGAATCCGCGTCTAAAATAATTAATATATGCGCATGTGGGAGACCTCGTTTCTGAAACTCTATGACCTGTACCATTGCTACGACTGTTCCAAAAAGGCCTTTTTTGATGTCTTCTAAAAGGCTGCTGAGTTTTAGTCGAAATACGCGTGCAACTAAGTCCGGCCTGTGTTCAACTTGCTGCCAGGGTTGTAGATTTTCTGTGATTTCCGGCCATTTAGTATTACAGGTCATTGTTAAAAAAATGTCAGGTCTTCCATACTTTGTTACTATTGCCATTGCATCTTGATAACGCTGTTGCATGTTGCGGGGGCTACCTTCAAAGGACGACGGGAGAATTACTGTTTTTCCTATTGGAATTCCTTTTTGAATGGATTGTTTTTGCAAATGTTCTTGAAGAACGCAGTAGTCTTCAACTTTAAGTTGTTTTTGGTTCCTTCGTATGAAATTGAGCCGATTTGCTTAAATTTTTACGTATGCGTCTACTAAGTACTGTTGTGTCAGTTTCCCACCGTTTAAAATAGGATTGAAGTAATTTCGCACAGACAGAAGAAAACTGTAGTACTGTAGTTGTGTAATTCTTCTTGAAGTTCCTTGCTGGTGTAGGTTTTCATGCCAGCCTTGATCACCGCTTGGAAAGAATAGCGGATACAGAAGAGCATCAAAGTTGCTGTGCAAAATGCTAATCCGTTGTGATTTAGGAACGAAAGGGTTGTTTTTGTCTGGCTTAAGATGGACTAATATATCTCTTTGAAAAGGAGGCTCTCCATCATCGTTTTGAAAAACAACTGTGACCTCACTTACACGTGGTTTGTTGTAACATCGGGGATCTTGTTGACGTTCTTGTTTAATGGCCATGATAATAGAAGGCATTTCCATCCCATTTTGTATAGCTCTCTGTTCCTCTTCAGCTTCAACGTCTTTTAGCATGCGATATGCGGCAGCAAATGGGCTGATTGTTTGTAAATGTACGGCAATTAGGTTCATCAGTTCTGCATTACACTTTTCATTTTCTTTTCGGTTCATCCTTTGTTCTGTAGCCTCATTTGGATCAAAGATGTATAATTGTGCAAATGTTGGTGGTTGTCCTAGTTCTGGGTGAAGTGTTCCAGTACGGTGGTAGATCTGGCCATGAATTTTAAAACAATACGGTCCGAATCCAGGGGGTGGTGCAATGTTGGCACCAAATGAAGCAAAGGCATGAGAACTGTTGATACTTCTGATATTTTCCATAAAATTTCTACTGTGTTCATGCGTTCCTTTCATCAACTGCTCAAACAGATCTGAGTAGTGACATCTTGGTAGCATTACTTTTCCTTTTTGGCAGCATTGAGTAAACTGATTGTCAGATGGTTTTTCCTCGATAAAATTCATAGATTCGCATTTTGAACAAACTACATTCATCTTCCCACAGTAGTGTTAAATAATGTTAGTTTCATTGTCTGTTAGGTAACGTGCAAGTTGTTGAATGTTCTGCTGGGTTTGCCTTAGTTGGTAGAGCATTCGTTTTTGAAAAATTTGTCGATCGTGTTGTTCTCGGTTTGTCCTGGATTCTAGAGATTCATTGAGACGACATTGTCTATGGGATTCCGCATCGTGTTCCTGTCTAGCCGCAGTGTGTTGCGGTGTTTCCCGTTCCCGACGTTGTCTGTGAGATTCCGCATCCTGTGCTTGTCTGGCGGCAGTGTCTTGTGGTGTCTCTTGTTTCCGACGTTGTCTGTGAGATTCCGCATCCTGGGCTTGTCTGGCGACAGTGTGTTGTGGTGTGTCTTGTTCCCGGCGTTTTTGTTGAGATTCCGCATCCTGGGTTTGTCTGGCGGCAGTGTGTTGTGGTGTCTCTTGTTCCCGACGTTGTCTGTGACATTTGGCATCCTGGGCTTGTCTGGCGACAGTGTGTTGTGGTGTTTCCTGTTCCCGACGTTTTCTGTGAGATTCCGCATCTTGGGCTTGTCTGCCGGCAGTGTGTTGTGGTGTCTCCTGGTCCCGAAGTTTTCTGTGAGCTTCCGCATCCTGGGCTTGTCTGCCGGCAGTGTGTTGTGGTGTCTCCTGTTTTCGAATTTTTCTGTGAGCTTCTGCATCCTGTGCTTGTCTGGCGGAAGTGTGTGGTGTTGTCTCCTGCTTCCGAATTTTTCGGTGAGCTTCCGCATCCTGGGCTTGTCTGCTGGCAGTGTGTTGTGGTGTCTCCTGTTCCCGGCGTTTTTGGTGAGATTCCGCATCCTGGGCTTGTCTGGCAGCAGTGTGTTGTGGTGTCTCCTGTTCCCGGCGTTTTTGGTGAGCTTCCGCATCCTGAGCTTGTCTTGTGGCAGTTTGTTGTAGTGTCTCCTGTTCCCGGCGTTTTTGTTGAGCTTCTGCATTCTGGGCTTGTCTTGCGGCAGTTTGTTGCGGTGTCTCCTGCTCCCGTCGTTTCTTGTGATATTCTGCATCCTGGGCTTGTCTGGCGGCAGTGTGTTGCGGTGTCTCCTGTTCGCGGCGTTTTTTTGAGCTTCTGCATTGTGGGCTTGTCTGGCGGCAGTGTGTTGCGGTGTCTCCTGTTCCCGGCGTTTTTGTTGAGCTTCGGCATCCTGGGCTTGTCTGGCGGCAGTGTGTTGCGGTGTCTCCTGTTCCCGGCGTTTTTTGTGAGCTTTTGCATCCTGGGCTTGTCTGGCGGCAGTGTGTTGTGGTGTCTGTTGCTCTCGACGTTGTCGTTTTCTTGCTGCTTCTGCTGCTTTTCTGTCTTCCTCCGTGGCGTATTTTCGCTTACGACCCATTATAAAACAGGAAACGTAAATAAGTATCTGTTCAGCGCGCTGTCACTGGCAGAACGTGTTCAGTAAACCTGACTGAAGTCCCTCGCACAGTGTGACAGAAGTCCCTCGCACAGTGTGACTGAAGTCCCTCGCACAGTGTGACTGAAGTCCCTCGCACGGTGTGGCTGAAGTCCCTCGCACGGTGTGGCTGAAGTCCCTCACACGGTGTGACTGAAGTCCCTCGCACGGTGTGACTGAAGTCCCTCGCACGGTGTGACTGAAGTCCCTCGCACAGTGTGACAGAAGTCCCTTGCACAGTGTGACTGAAGTCCCTTGCACAGTGTGACTGAAGTCCCTTGCACAGTGTGACTGAAGTCCCTCGCACAGTGTGACAGAAGACCCTCGCACAGTGTGACAGAAGTCCCTCGCACAGTGTGACTGAAGTCCCTCGCACAGTGTGACAGAAGTCCCTCGCACAGTGTGACAGAAGTCCCTCGCACAGTGTGACTGAAGTCCCTCGCACAGTGTGACTGAAGTCCCTCGCACAGTGTGACTGAAGTCCCTCGCACAGTGTGACTGAAGTCCCTCGCACAGTGTGACAGAAGTCCCTCGCACAGTCTGACTGAAATCCCTCGCACAGTGTGACAAAGAAAACCTGCTCAGTACGTTATGAGCATTTTGTGAGTCACATGACAAATGGGCGGAGTTAGCCGTGCTATCTCCCGAAGGTGGCGTAGATATTTCAAATGTTGCGGTAATTGGCCGGAGAGCATGTTTAAATTTGGAGCGGAAATCTGTGATTGGTCGCGGGCGGCGTCCGCGACCAATCATAAAAGCAGGTTTTAAATCTCGCGCGCCGTGTTACTAAGCAGCGGTCAGTATGTTTGAATTCAGCGTTAAAATCTCTGATTGGTCGCGTCAGGAGAGCGCGACCAATCAGCGTTGCGTATTGGTGAGGACCGGGGAGCGGCTGCCTGTGCGGCTACTTCCGCTCCGAGAACCCGGGACATGAGCGGGCGCTGGCAGCAGAAGTATCCGGACTCGCAGCGCCGCTCCCCGGTCCTCCCTTCAGCATGGATGTCAGCGCCGCTGCTGTGCGGATACTTCCGCTGCGAGAACCCGGGACATGAGCGGGCGCTGGCAGCAGAAGTATCCTGACCCGCAGCGCCGTTCCCCGTCCTCCGTTCTGCATGGATGTCAGCGGCGCTGCCTGTGCGGATACTTCCGCTGCGAGAACCCGGGACATGAGCGAGCGCTCGCAGCAGAAGTATCCCGACCCGCAGCGCCGCTCCCCGGTCCTCCCTTCACACCCTAGCCGCTGATCTCCCCACAGCATCCGAATAGTGTTCCAAAGGTCCTGACATTTTTATTCAAAATCGCTGATTGGTCGCTGGCGCTGCCCGCGACCAATCACCGATTTTGGCGCCACATTTAAATAGCGTCCGCGACCAATCAGCACAGCGGAGTTTAAATGTGGAGCCAAGATCGGTAATTGGTCGCGGCCGATATTTGAATGTGGCGCCCAAATCGGTGATTGGTCGCGGGCAGCATCCGCGACCAATCAGCACAGTAGTGTTTATCTTTTGCGGCAAGATCAGTGATTGGTCGCGGGCCAAGACCGCGACCAATCACCGATTTGTGCAGCACTTTTAAATAGCGGCCGCGACCAATTGTATGTCAGCGCCACTCCCCGGTCCTCCCTTCACACCCTAGCCGCATGGATGTCAGCGGCGCTGCCTGTGCGGATAGTTCCGCTGCGAAAACCCGGGACATGAGCGGGTGCTCGCAGCAGAAGTATCCGGACTCGCAGCGCCGCTTCCCGGTCCTCCCTTCACACCATAGCCGCTGATGTCACCACAGTACCCACATGGTGTTGCAAAGGTCCGGACATTTGTGTTAAAAATCGCTGATTGGTCGCTGGCCGCGACCAATCACCGATCTTGGCGGCAAATTCAAACACCGCTGTGCTGATTGGTCGCTGACGCTGTGTGCGACCAATCACCGATTTTGGCGGCACATTTAAATAGCATCCGCGACCAATCAGTACAGCGGTGTTTAAATGTGGAGCCAAGATCGGTGATTCGTCACGGCCGATATTTAAATTTGGCGCCCAAATAGGTGATTGGTTGCAGGCAGCACCAGCGACCAATCAGCGATTTTTAACACAAATGTCCGGACCTTTGTAACACCATGCGGATACTGTGGGGACATCAGCGGTGTGAAGGGAGGACCGGGGAGCGGCGCTGCGGGTCGGGATACTTCTGCTGCGAGCGCCCGCTCATGTCCCGGGTTCTCGCAGCGGAAGTATCCGCACAGGCAGTGCCGATATTTAAATGTGGCGCCCAAATCGGTGATTGGTCGCGGGCGGCGTCACCGACCAATCAGCACAGCGGTGTTTAAGTTTTGCGCTAAGATCAGTGATTGGTCGGGTCCGAAGACCGCGACCAATCATCGAATCGTTTTGGTGAGGACCGGGGAGCGGCGCTGCCTGGGCGGCTACTTACGCTGCGAGAACCCGGGACATAGCGGGCGCTCGCAGCAGAAGTATCCCGACCCGCAGCGCCGCTCCCCGGTCCTCCCTTCCGCATGGAGGTCAGCTGCGCCGGCGGTCCTTCCGCTGATACCGACCGGGAAATGAGCGCCTCGCGCCGCTCATCTCCCGGCTGCATCTCCGTCCCGCAGATGGGTCCGGCGGTCGGGTTCCTTCTGCTGTTGCCGGCCGGGAGATGAGCGCCGCGAGGCGCTCATCTCCCGGCTGCATCGCCGCTGAGCTCTGTCCCGCAGTTGAGCCGCTAACGGCCGCCATCTTTTTTCAGAAATCCCGCGGCGCTGATTGGCCGCTGCCGGACCAATGAGCGACGCGGGATTTCCTGGACAGACAGACACACAGACACACAGACAGACAGACAGACGGGATAAGACGATTATATATATAGATATTAGAAAATAGACCCTTTAAAGTGAACCTGTCAGCTGATACATTTTGCCCGATACACTCACAGCATGTATCAGATACTAGCTGTATGATTTCAGCCAGGTTCATTTGACTCTGAAACACTGTGGCATCTCAGAGAGAAACCTACTTTAATAACCACCGGGGACCAAGCTGCGCGTTAGACTAGTTGAACGGGCGGGTCTTCGGCAGTTTCTCCCCTCCCTCTGACAGGTCTCTCTCTGTGTCACGCAAGGTGTGGGAGAGACTAAGTGCAACACGAAGGGAAGAGGGGGAGGAAGCCCAAACACTAGTGAAAGGGAGAGTGGAGACCCCTAGGCAGATCTAATAACACCCTGCCTACCCTACCGACCCTATATAGGTTGCATTGCACACCTATCGCCGAGCAGGACCCTAAACCCTGTATGTCCCTAGAGTTTGGCCCTAAATAGGGAGGGGGAGGGGTGAGCACTGATCAGGCCCCACTGCAAACTAAAGACAACAAGGTAGACAAACAAAGGGGATAAACTTAGCTTGAGCAGACACCAGAGGAGTAACGCCAACTGTCCTCCAAGGGCACCAGAGAAGAAGTCAGCCAAAAGCTAGTGCTTCAAGCATGCACAAAGGTACATACAAGTATCACCGGCGATTGCCTGGAGCAAACTGTGTTTAACTCCCATGCAAGGGTGTGTCAATCAGCAGCAGAAGAGAGGTCGCTGCTGGATCTTAAAAGAAGGATTAAGAAGGTGTCTGCAATGCCAAGCGCAGTGACCTTCTACAGCCAGATCCAGTGCAACAGTCTATTACACCTGACACACCCGTTACATCCTGTGTGCATGTGTAATGCCACGATGCTCTTCTCTGCCATAGGTCACGCACCATGTGGTGAGAAGATAGTGCCATTTCGCTATGCAGGGACACAAATAAAAGAAAACAAAGTTCATGACGCCAGGATGAATTAATTAACCTCTGCTTTCCAGTAGTGTGATGTAATGTGGTGCACTCCAAGTAGCCAAGAAACCAGGGAGGCCAGAGAGGCTATTGAAACTTTATTAAACTTTACTTGTTGCACGAATACACAGGTACATCCAGATAAATGATGACTGAACAGAGATTCTATTCCAATGCAGCAATCACAGTTACTTTCCAGTATAGTAATGCAGATATATAAATGATGTAGTGATTACTGAGTTCCAACTTCTGCTTATATGCACAGTCTTTATCACACAGTTGTCTAAAGCTGAGGGTGTGGTTTTTCATACACATGAGCTCCGACTCTCCTACCTGTTCCTTAAGTTTTCCTAGGCAAAGTGTACACAAAATGTTTCCTTCTCTCTCAGTGCTAAGCTCAGGATCTGGTCATGTGGTCTTACCATGTGACTTTACAGCCATATATGGAAAGCAGGGCGGCTTTGTTAACACGTAACAACCTCCTTGATAGCAGAACATAATAAATACATCATTTTATGCATATGGAAACCACTTCTATATACTGAATTCTCATGTACATTAGCTGCAAAGGGAAATGTGAACATTGTGCAAATGTAAGAGACTCAGGGTAATAGTTGTGGCGAATGGCTGATGTGTTCCCATACCCTGGTCCCCTGGCAAAGAAAAATGTTCCAGTTCTCCTGTGCTGTGCGTGTGGTGCAGAACACTCACGTTTTGATTGCAGATCTCTGCTGTTTTCGGTTCTTTCACCTCAGGAACCGCCGCACACACATTTAGGGACTTCCATTCCATTTTATAAAAAAGAACTTTACTAGAACACTTGCAATCAACTTCATACAGCACGTAGCATTGTTCACATACTTTTCCAGGGTGTCAGTATTCCGGGTTTTCTAGGTAACCTTGTGAATGATTTTGCCCTTTGTTAAAATGGAGTTTGCTGTTCTTGTGTGCCCTACTTCCTGTTCGTTTGTTTAAAACCCGGCTCAGGTGCTGGCTTCCTTGCTGGAGTATTCTGCTTCCGTTTCCCTTCTGTTCAGCTGCCTTGTCCTACTATTATCTCCCAGATCTCTTGTGTATTTACCAGGTTAATCTTCATGTGTTTCTCAGCAGCAGTGAGCTTCTACCATGGCTCTGGACATTCTCTGCCTATGTAAGCTACACTCACTGTGTTATCATTAACCTGTTGACTTTGGAATTTTAACCCTTGGCTCACTCTACCTGGTAAGAACTGTGTTTCTGAACTGTGTTGCTGTTTAACCCTTCATTCACTCCCTCCGGTGAGGGCTGCTGGAACTATTTACTGGAATATTACTTAAATGTGAACTTGTTTCTGGACTTCCCTGAATCTATGCCGCACCTAGGATTAACTTGTGAACTTGTTTTTGGACTTCCCTGTGGCTACTGCATACCTGGATCTGACTCTTACTACACCAGCAGTGTTTGAATCAAGCCACGTCACCAGTGTGTCAGACTTTCCTTTTGATCACATTTTGTGTGAGGACTCCGTCGTAAGAACCTTGCCGACTTTGCTATATAGGTTTCAAAGACTTAATATCGCTGGATTTATTTCATTGCATGTCACTACGGGTTATCGGTATATTGTTTTTGGGTGTTATTGCTGTTGCACAAATACACTATTTGCATTAAAGAAACCCATCTCTGATTGTTCATTGCCCCACGCTACCAGAATCCCCGAGTTCCTACAATAGTATTACACAGGGTTACCGTCTGATACACCGCACGTATTGATGTTCACTGTCCGTTTGTACTGAGCTATCTCTTCCATAGCGGACCTTCTTGGCCTATGAGACCCTCGCAGTTTTAAGAATCCCGTACTGTCTATTTCCCGTCCGACTTCCCCTTCAGTGAAGGCTTTTGGACACACACCTCTCTGTGGATCCTGTGGACCGTAGGTCCCGAATGTTAGGAAATGTCTGGTTCAGAATATCTGAATACGGGTCCTTTGCTGCTGGACAGATAGTGTCAACGGTGCCCCCTGGACCACCAACTGTACTCTCCTTACATCTCTCTCACTTCCTCTAGAACTAACTGCAACCAGGAAAAGATCCCAGTCCTTCACTGAACCTGCTCCTCCCTCACTGAGCAGCTCCCAAACCCCTTAACTCTTTCCTAACTTATAACTACATCTGCTTCAAGCTATTGTGCCCCCCTTAGCCTTACTCTTCTACTATTCTAATACCTTACCTACACTAACCTATACTGACCCTATAACTGACACATCAGACAATTGATCATAACTAGTGTTGAGCGAGCATGCTCGACACTGCTCGGTACTTGCCCGAGCATCACGCTACTCGGGATGTTCGGCAAGCACCGAACATTTCCGGGTTACTCGGGCGGGAGCTCGGGTCTCCGCCCTGCATGTTTGGCGCTCTTTACAGAGCCAATGAACATGCAGGGATTGCCAGTCACTGTAATGCCGCAGCCATGTTGGTTGTAGGCATTACATTGATTGGCTGGCTGCACAGCGTCACCTCGAGTATTTAAAACCGGGCGCCGCCATCTTGGACACAGACGGCTGGGATCAGACAGTGTAGGGACAGCGCTGCTGATTTAGGGAGAGATATATACTGCGAAATAGTTAGTGTAGGGTCTGTAAAGGCTGCTAGATCAAACAAACAGTCCTTCTCAGGACTAATATCCATCCCAGATATCAGGCAGGCAGGCTGTATAGGAGACGCAGTGGTTATACCAGAAAACGCTACATTACAGTCCTGTGTGCTCCTGTTGCTGAAATTGCTGGACTTAGCTGCAGGTCTCGTGGGCCAGGAAAAATCCTTTTTTTTTTTTCATCTAAATCCTCTTTTTTTTTTTTTCCTCCTCCTCACGCTACAAATACCCGTCTTATTAACCTTTTGATGCCCCCCCCCCCCCCCAAAAAAAAGTGTGTCTCTGATTTTTCAGACACAAATATATCTGTTGAAAATAGTCTGGTGTAGGCTAGAGAAACAGAAGTGTGGTTTTGCAGTTCCACGGTTCAAACCTCTGTATTATCCTGCTTTTGGGTCATTTGTATCTAAAAAAAAAAAACCCAGTTTGAGTGTGTCGCTCACTGTTCAGCCGCAAATATATATATTTAAAAAAGTCTGGTATACACCAGTAAATTATAACTGTGGTTTTGCTGTTCCGCGGTAAAAAATCTCTATTATCCTGCTTTTGGCATTTTTTGCCGTTAGAAAAAAAAAAAACTAATGGTGTGTTAGGCATCGGTCTGTGGCTGGATTTGAAATGGGTCCAGGACCTTCTGTGGTCTACCAATTCTGTCCAGCCAGGGCTGATGCTGCTCAGCATCATTGTCAGCCCCAACGCCTACCTGGTCCACGAGACGTACAGATTGTCTCCCATGTATTGGTACAGGATTCGCCGCACTGAGCATGCCCATGACCTGGCGGATCTTGATTGGTGGTTTGGCACCCACCTGACTCGGTGACCTGGCACCGCCTGATTGGTCAACGGGTGGCGTCACCAATGGTGGGCAGGGGTTAGTCTTTAAAAGGCCCACTCACAAACATGGCGGCGCGCTCTGATCATTGAGCAGTGATGCGATTGTGTGGACGACTGTGTTCCACGAGTAGTTTCTGTCAGGCAGGCTAGTTCCATAGAGGCAAGTAGTTTCGTCTAGCAGTCTGGCTGTGCCAAAGGGGTCGCCTTACACCCGAGCAGCCTGCAGACGTCCTATCCACGGCTAGCGCCTGTCAGCCACGTGGAGTAGTACCCTTCTGTCCGGTAGCACGCCGGCTGGAGGCACGTGTACCCGTTGGCGTAGTCACACACCCATCCTAGCGCCGCCAGTGTAGTCCCTGTGTAGTTAACAGGGCTACAGCTACTTCCCTGGTCGCGCATCTCCCGTGCAGTTAACGGAGATAGAGCGAACCGTTATACCCGTTTCTGTGTTCAGTAACACGGAAGGGTTTATCATTTAAGTTGGTTGCTTTCCTTTTCACCCGGAAAGTGTTCGGCAGCAGTCCACCAGGCTGCATCGTGGACCCCGGGGTCGGTTGCGTTTCATTATAATAAAGTTGTCTGCAACCGCCCTCCTAGCATAGTGTCTCTGTGATTTTTCAGACACAAATATATCTGTTGAAAATAGTCTGGTGTAGGCCCGAGAAATAGAAGTGTGGTTTTGCAGTTCCACGGTTCAAACCTCTGTATTATCCTGCTTTTGGCATTTTTTGCCGTAAAGAAAAACTAATAGTGTCTCCCTGATTTTTCAGACACAAATATATCTGTTGAAAATAGTCTGGTGTAGGCCAGAGAAATAGAAGTGTGGTTTTGCAGTTCCATGGTTCAAACCTCTGTATTATCCACTTTTGGGCCATTTTTACCTAAAAAAATACAGTTTGAGTGTGTCGCTCACTGTTCAGCCACAAATATATCTATTTAAAATTGTCTGGTATACCCCAGTAAACAATAACTGTGGTTTTGCCATTCCACAGTAAAAAATCTCTATTATTCAGCTTTTGGTATTTTTTCCGTAAAGAAAAACAGTAATAGTTTCTCCCTGATTGTTCAGATTGTTTAAAAGAGTCGGATATAGGCCAGAGAAATGGAACTGTGGTTTTCCTCTTCCACGGTTCTAATCTACTTTTTATTACCCTTTTTCCATTGATAGTGCGAGTGTAAGCTATTTTACTTCCTTTACAATGGGCAAGGGACGTGGAACTGGACGTTCTGGTGATGGTGCGTGCTGAGGACGGGGCCGTGGCCAAGGTGAAAATGTGGCACAACCAACAGCCACATCTTCTCGCTCCCACTTCTTGACCGAATTACTAGGGAAGCACAGAACAACACCAGTATTGCGAACTGATCAGTGTGAACAGGTTATTAATTGGATAGCAGATAATACTTCCAGTTACCTGGGCACCACCACCTCTGGTCTGTCTTCCACACGGTCAACTCTTAGTAGCCTTGAGTCTCGACCGCATACTCCTCCTCACCCTGATGCTCCTTCCTCCCACCATGCCGAGTGTCGTCAGACAGCAACTGATCCCACACTTGGACACTCTGAAGAGCTGTTCACTGGTCCATTTCCAGATTTGTGCCCCTCGCCTGCTCCGCTTGAAATGGTGGAAGAGGAGATCCCATGTAGCGATGCCCAAATATTTGAACAGCCACGGCCAGAGGAAGTCGACGCTGGCAATTTGTCACAAGAGGTGGACGATGGCGAGACACAATTGCCAGGAAGTGAGGAGGAGGATCGTGGTGCGCAAGTGGAAGAGGAGGAGGTGGTGGATGATCTAGTAACTGACCCAACTTGGCAGGAGGACATGCAGAGCGAGGCCAGCAGCACACCGGGTGAGGGAGGCAGAGTACCCCAACAGGCAGGAAGAAGCAGTGTGTTGGCCGCACACAGAAGGCAGGCAACAGTTCCCCGTAACACTAACACGAGGGACGTTGCCTGTACAACCTGTAGGTCTTCCAGAGTCTGGAATTTTTTTAAAGACTCTGCTGATAACCCCAAAAAGGCCATTTGTACCACCTGCCATGCCAGCATCAGCAGGGGTGACAAAACTACCAGCCTGACCACCACCAGCATGATCAGGCACATGGCAGCAAAGCACCCGACTTTGTGGGGTGAACCCCAGGGTCCACGACCAGTGTCAGCGGGTGTCACCACTGCTTCTTCCGCTGTTGTGCGTGCAATAGAACCCCCTGTTGTGTGTGTGTGTGTGTGTGGCACCCCAGGTCTGGTCGCCACAGTGGCAGCAATGTTATGTCTGAGAGCAGGTGGGAAGTTCCCTGGTTGGGGACAAATAGCATGCAGCACCTCCTGCCTCAGTCCAGGGAGGGGAGAAGCCTGCCCTTTATAAACTGGATCTGAGGCGGGGTTAGAGAGACAAGCCAGAGACAAGTTCCAGACAAGTTGCAGATAGGGACAGGTCAGCAGCAGGCTGAGGAGTCCCTGTAGGCAGAGGAGGAACACGAGGCCAGGAGGGGAGCTAGAAGAGCTCATCCTGGCTAGAGACTTAGAAAGCCGGACACTGGAGTCTGAGGCTGTGAGGGTTATAAGCCCAGCAGCAGAAAACCACCATGCAGGGGACTTCAAGTTCTCTGGCCCAAGGAAGCCCGGAGGCTCAGCCACACGAGAGGGACCACTACTGCCCCGGAGGGGTGAGAAGCACGGAAGGCCCGAGTCGCCAGTCATACGGGTGAGAACAACACGGTATACTCAGGGACGTGGGCTACGACTACACTACAGCGGAATAGCCAAGAAAGAGTGAAGTCAGCACGGTAGGCCTACAAACTCCCCCTGACCAGCGGGATTTCCCAGTTGCTCTCAGACTGACCAGGCCTCCATTGTTAACCTGTATTCCGGACGGGTCCCTTATTACCACCAACAGTAAAGACCCTGAATTGCATGACAGACTCCGTGTTGTTACTGCTGCTCCCGCGCACCATCACCACCAACATCCCTATTGACTGCCCTGAGGCTATACTCCTCCCGTGGGGAGTTATACTACCCTCAGCTGCACCCACAACACCAGCCTCAGCGGTCTGCCCTGCAGCGGTGGTTCACTCTGACCGCAATCCACGGGTGGCGTAGTCGGACATTTAATATCACAAAACCCTATAAATAGACTGCCACGGGTTTGACCACCCTGAGCCATGGGACCGGGTCACCGCGACGGTGACTACAACCCCCAGCATCTACATAAAGGCCCGGTTCTGGGTTCCCCACGCGGCCCAGGGGGCGCGTCAACTTTGGCGTAATCGGCAGGATTTGGTGCCCGCCACCAACGGGTACTGCGTGCCTGAAGAAAGACTGTAATACTTACCTTGGTGGAGTTTCCCGCCATCCGCAGCCATTTTCCCGCCATCGGGCGCCATCTTTCGGACGCCGCGCGGGAAGAAGAGGGGCGTGGACGACGAAAGCGCGTGAGAACTGGAGCCCCGCCTTACGCACGGATGCTGCGCTATGTCCTGAAAGGAGCCGAGCGGACGCTGACGTCACCAGGACGCGACGCAAGGTCCTCAACCCCGACGGTCGCCTGCGGAGCCGCGGCCTACAGAAGAAAAGCAACGGAAGGTAGGCCACGGTTGACTAGGGGGGAAGAGAATGACGGAAGCGGAGGGAACTGCCAGCGCGGCCGCTGCCGCAGTAATGCCGTTCACGATGCCTTATATCCCCGGAGCGGCCTGGATGCCCCAGTACTCAGGGGAGTCGCATACCCTGAGCGACTTTAAAGAGAGACTGTATAGCCTATTCAAGGTGTACCCCCTGACGGAAGAACAAAAAGTGACTGTACTGATAGGCCAGTTAACCGGCGCGGCCCAACGAGAAGTAAAGTCCTGGTGAGTCAGGGACAAGGGAACCGTGAAGGAGATTTTAGCCTGTCTAAAGGACACTTTTGATACCCGCACCTCAGCAGAGATCAAAATGAGATTTTATGGGTGCAAGCAGCGGGCCCAAGACAGTATAAGAGACTATGCTTTGAATTTGCAAGAGGCCCTGAGAGCCATTTATCAGACAGACCCTGACAGTGTGCGGAATGCAGATAAACTGCTGACTGAACAATTCATTGAGGGTCTGCTGTCCAGCGCCCACCGAACCCAGTTACGCCTAATGGCCCTGCAGAACCCTGAGTTAGACTTTGCACAGTTTAAGGCCAGAGCCATCCTGGTACTCCGAGAACCCGCACCCGGTGGCGTTGCGGCCTCCAGGCGCCCTGCTGTCACATGTTACTAGGAGGCGGCGCCCCAGTCTATAGAACCTGCAGGAGCCAATGCACAGACTATAAATAGTACCCCGCCTACGGACCTGCACCATCAGGTCCAAGAACTGACCAAAAGCGTTGCCGCACTAACCAGGACTGTGCAGTCGTTGCAGGTATCCTCTCCAGGAAAGATCCAGCTGGCTACCAGTCTGGAGGACGTCCCGTGGCGCCGACAGAAGAGGATCCCACCATCCAGAGGGAAGCCAACGGACCGCTACGACCAGGATGTACAACCCATCTGCCACCGTTGCAGCCAGCCAGGACATATTGCGAGGTACTGTAATTTAAACAAGCCCAACCTGGGGCAGAGGGCCAACCCCCAGGCATAAGATCATCAGGCCCGTCAAACTGACGTGACAAGTATGTGGGGGGACGACCGGTCTTGCCTGTGGTACTGGATGGCATTCCCATGAGTGCACTGTTGGACACCGGGTCACAGGTAACCACCATCCCCTATGTACTTTTCAAGCGGTACTGGGATGACACGGATATTACCCGCTACCCGGATAATGACTTGAGCATCATCGCCAGCAATGGTCAGCACGTGCCACAGGTGGGGTTCAAAGAGGTGACCATCAAAATTGGTAAAGTCGAACTGCCGGCACAAGGACTGATTATTGTGGACATTGACCGTCGTGAAAGTCACCCTAAAATAACCTTGGGTACTAACGTTATTGAAAATTGTCTTTCAGAGATAATTGTTATATTACAGCAGGTTGCAATGAATGCCAGCTCCAGCCAGCAGCATGTCTTACAAAAGGAGATCAGAGCCCTGATGAAGTGGCAACAGGTAGAACTGTCTGGTGGTGAGATTGGTAGCGTTAGGATGAGTGACCCATTCCCTATCGCCATGCCCCCAAAAAGTGAAATGAAGATCTGGTGCCGGACTGCAATCGGGTTAAGAGGTAAGACTACCAAGCTATGGTAGAACCCGTTTACTCGGACAGTAGGCCCACCATTTTGACAGCACGGGGGGGTGGTCGATGTACGCCATGGGAGGGTACCCGTCCGCATCCTGAACATTGGGGAAAGAGAAGTATACTTGCCCCGGTATGCCACTCTGGCCAAATTGTTCACCGTTAACCAGAACTCTGTAAAGGCCGTGGAACCCTTGCCTCCATCTCAACCAGAGGAGGGTAACGGCTCCAAGAAACAAATGGAGGACTGGTGTCAGAAACTGCATGTGGGCACCGACTCCACTCCCTCACACCAAAAACAGGGAGTCTACCGGGTGGTTCAGGAATACGAAAGAGTCTTTAGTAAACACCCGCTAGACTTTGGGCAAGTAAAGGGGGTCGAACACCAAATCCCCACAGGAGACCATCCACCCATAAAAGAGAGATACCGGCCTGTACCCCCTGCACACTATCAGAATGCCAAGGGTATGTTGCGAGAGATGAAGGAGGCTGGGGTGATCAGGGATAGCTGTAGCCCCTGGGCAGCTCCTCTAGTTCTTGTAAAAAAGAAAGATGGCACGATGAGGATGTGTGTAGATTATAGAAAGGTCAACAGAATAGCACACAAAGATGCGTACCCGTTACCTAGGATAGAGGAGTCTTTGGCTGCATTAAAATCTGCTAACTTCTTCTTTACTTTGGATCTCACTAGCGGGTACTGGCAGGTTCCTGTAGCAGAGTCAGACAAGGAGAAGACCGCCTTCACCACCCCGATGGGTCTCAGTGGATTCAACTGTATGCCGTTCGGACTCTGCAACGCACCAGGGACCTTCCAGAGGCTGATGGAGTGTTGTCTGGGGCACAGAAATTTCGAGACGGTCGTACTCTACCTGGACGATGTCATCGTGTATTCCAAGACCTATGAGGACCATCTAAAGCACCTGGCAGAGGTGTTCGATGCCCTGGCAGGCTTCGGGCTAAAGGTGAAGCCCTCCAAGTGTCATCTACTGAAGCCAAAAGTACAGTACCTGGGACACGTGGTGAGTGCTGACGGAGTAGCCCCAGACCCTGACAAGATCACGGTGATTAAGGACTGGCCAAGACCCTCCAGCATAAAGGAAGGGCGGCAGTTCCTCGGGTTGGTAGGCTACTACCGAAGATTCATCTCCGAGTTCACCAAAATGGCAGCCCCTATGCAGGACCTCCTGTTAGGTCAGTCAAAGACTAAAAGTCAGAAGCCGCCCTTTAAGTGGGACAAGCTGGAGGAGGAGTCTTTCCGCCAGCTGAAGATGGCCCTCACGGGGGATGAGATCCTGGCCTACCCTGATTACGGCCAGCCTTTTATCCTCCACACCGACGCCAGTAACGTGGGGCTAGGAGCCGTACTGTCCCAGATCCAGCAGGGCAGAGAATGGGTAATTGCTTATGCTAGCAGAAAGCTGAGACCCACAGAGAGAAACCCTGAGAATTATAGCTCCTTCAAGCTAGAGTTCCTGGCAGTGGTGTGGGCAGTCACCGAACGCTTCAAGCATTACCAGGCTTCTTCTAAGTTCACTGTGTACACGGACAACAACCCGTTGACACACCTGGACACTGCAAGACTTGGTGCCCTAGAGCAGAGATGGATGGCCCGGCTGTCCAATTATGAATTTACTATCAAATACCGGACAGGGCGTGCAAATGCCAACGCAGATGCATTGTCCAGAATGCCTCACTTGCAGGACGGGGGAGAGGATTCAGAAGAACTGGAAGAAATTGAACTCCCTGCATTCCACCGTCATGGGATCACCCAGTGTTCCCACTGTGTAAAGGAGAGGTGCTCTGCCACCAGTACGTTCAATCCCTTACCCCACCACGGCTGGGCAGAGACACAAGATAGTGACCCTGCAGTCCACCTGGTAAAAGAGATACTGACCCAGGCTGATGCCCACCTTGATCCGGATGCTCCAGAAGAGGCCAAACAGCTGTGGAAGGAGAGGAGCAAGCTGTTTCTCTACGAGGGGAGACTGTGCCGCCGAACCATCAACTCTCGAACACATGAGCTGATCTGGCAGGTAGTGGTCCCAAGGCGGGATGCGGCTATGGTCCTAGAAGCATACCATGACGGCGCAGGGCACTTTGGATGGAAGAAGCTGGAGTTCCTGTTGCGTGAGCGGTTCTTCTGGGTAGGCATGAGAGAGGCTATAGAGAGATGGTGCAGAGACTGTGGCCTGTGCAACCTAAGGAGGAAGGACCGCGCCAGCCAGAAGACTCCCCTGTGGCCCATCATCACAAAGCAGCCCCTGGAGCTGGTGGCCCTGGACCACGTAAAGCTGGCTCCGAGCAGATCGGGATACGTCTACGCCCTCCCAATCGTAGATCACTACTCCCGGTTCCTAGTGGTGGTCCCTGTCAAAGACGTAACAGAGAACCATAGACAGAAAAAATACCCAATAAAAAATTAACTTGTTACCAGCACATAGGAGCAGGTCAGTTTCACTTTTATCTAAGTGGGAGAAAGAATCTACAGCCTCATCTTTGAGGTTTATGCAAATCCTACTAGAGGAAGAAAAGGTCACTTTTGAGAAGTCTGCAGCCACCCTTAAAGAGCAGATAGATAGGACCCTTAACTTTAAGTCCGCATTGGACTTCTCCACAAGAGAAGAAGCAGTAGAAAAATATCAACTCGTTCTGAAAGATAGAAAACATAAACGATTCACTAGAGATTTGACTGATTTTAGGGAAAAACGAGCATATCCTGCCCTAAATAGTAAGGGTGGCCCAACGACGGACATCTCCTCCTCTGATCTGGAGTCCTCTGATACTGAACGTACTCCGAAGGAAACCCCTAGACTGTCTAGTAGATCTAGGGGGCAAGGAAGGAGAGGGTTTGGTAGAAGATGGCAAAATCGAGGTTATTCAGGCCAGGGTCCATCTTTCTCCACATCACCATCTATGGGATTATCCTCTACTTCAACTCCCTCTTTTTTAGAGAACAGGGAAGCACGCTACCATTAGCGGGAAAGAATGGTGAATTACAATCGTTAGCCAATAAGATAATACCACATCGATTACATGCAGGTAATGATAGGAATGTGATAAATTTGTCCTCACACACTCTTACAGAGACTGAACGAAGGGTCTTAGGGACAGGACTGTCCTTTGTACCAATGACTCGCTTTGACCCTTTTTCGTGGGTTAAAGATATTCACCTATTCTTGAGGAAGTTCAGATGGAGAAAGTTTTTTGCACTCAATGACAAAAATAAATGTTTACAATTGGGCATCTCAATGGATGATCTCCAGGATGTTCATCTCTTAGCTGAACTTGAAAACGAGGGCACTTGTGGATTGGAAGAGGGCCCTTTCTCGGATTTAAAACCTAAAAGTAGTAAAATGCCACCTGTAGGAGATATTAGTAGTATAGATATTTTTTCGTCGTTAGTCACGGAGGAAATCAGGAGAATAAATCCAAGGGCACATAGGGTGAACCCCAATTTTACATTTGATGAACGGAGAGCATTACAGGATTTGAGTGGTGACACTTCCCTTATCATAAAACCCTCCGATAAGGGAGGGAACATAGTGCTTCTAGATTGTGATCAATATGTTTCTATGTGTATGAATATTCTTTCAGATACCATGACATATCAGGTATTACAGGGTGATCCTACATCTGCTTTTATGAGGACCTTATCTGACATTCTGCAACAAGCTAGACAAAACAATCTGATTTCATTGAGTGAACTGAATTTTCTGTTTCCAAAATTTCCTGTGATTGCAACTTTTTATGCCCTTCCTAAGGTCCATAAGGGCTATCCACTGTAGCGCCGGCGTCCCTGCCCTCTGCTAGGCAGGGACGCTGTTCCCCTCACCTCTCTGCTCCGTGCCCGGCGTCCTCCTCCCGCTCTGCTGGCAGCGCGCGCTCCTTCCCGGCCACTGTGCTTAGGGCGCGCGCGCTCTCCCTCCCTCTTAAAGGGGCCGCGCGCGCCGTCCTAAGGAATCCCTGGCCAATGGCCGGAGGACTTCACCATATATAAGGCACCTCCTCCAAAATGGAGGTGCCCGAGCAATGTTGTTGCACTGTTCACTACTCTGCTTCAGCCCTCAGGTCCCGTTGCCAGTTACCTGCCAGATTCCTGTCAGCTTGCTGTCTTATTCCTGCCTGATATTCTGCTACCTGCCTGCTAGCCTGAGGTCCGACGGTCTGCCTTACAACTCCTGTCAGTCTGTCTAAGGACCAGCTTGCCCGCTCACCTGGGAGCGCACATCAGCTACCTGCCTGCTTGCCTGAGGTCCAACGGTCTGCCTTCCAACTCCTGTCAGTCTGTCTATGGACCAGCTTGCCCGCTCACCTGGGAGCGCACATCTGCTACCTGCCTGCTAGCCTACCTGGAGGCTCCGCCGTCACGTGCTGTGACCACCTGCCTGTCCAGTGACTCCTGCCCGCTCACCTGGGAGCGCTCATCTGCTGCCTGTCTCCTAGCCTGCCTGGAGGCTCTGCCGTCACGTGCCGTCACCACCCGTTTATCCAGAGACTCTCGCCTGCTCACCTGGGAGCTCACGTCTACCATCAGCCGCCACAGGTCGTACCAACCCTTTACCCAGAGACTGCCCCGGTCACTTGCCGTGACCATCTGCCCGTTCATCCAGAGACTGCCCCGGTCACTTGCCGTGACCATCTGCCCGTTCATCCAGAGACTGCCCCGGTCACTTGCCGTGACCATCTGCCCGTTCATCCAGAGACTGCCCCGGTCACTTGCCGTGACCATCTGCCCGTTCATCCAGAGACTGTCCCGGTCATCTGCTGTGACTGCCTGCCTGGTCGCCACCCGCTCCCTTACAAGGACCGCCCCCTTGTATAGTAGCTCAGAGGTTCCGCCTCCCAGACCCGATACAATTTGCTCGGGCCATGGAACCCGGTGGCACCCAAGCTCCCTCGCTCTCGGACCTGTGTCATGAACTGTCCCGTCAGAGGTCCCAACAGGAGTCCATCCTGGGTCACCTGCGGAATGTCAATTCTCGCCTGGACACTCTGATTGCTCCGCCAGCAACCTCCGCCAGTGCCATGACTCGCAATCCGGCAGCTCCGCTGCCCACTAATACCATGGTATCCTACCCCGGACCCCGGCTTTCTGCACCTCCTCGCTTCGGAGGCGACTCCGCCCAGGCTCGGGGCTTCATAAATCAGTGCACCCTGCACTTTGAACTATTGTCCCACCAGTTTAACTCCGACCGGGCCAAAATTGCCTTCATCATGTCCCATCTCACCGGGGAGGCCCTGGCCTGGCTAAATCCTCTATGGGAGAGAGGAGACCCCCTGGTGTCCGACTTGCCTGCCTTTCTCACGGCTTTCCGGAAAGTCTTCGACGAACCCGGACGGAAGACCTCATCTGCATCATCACTGCTACGCCTCCGTCAGGGAGGTCTCACCGTGGGCCAATATGCCATACGGTTCGGTACCCGTGCCTCGGAGCTGGCCTGGGATAACGACGCTCTGGTATCCGTCTTCTGGGAGGGTCTGTCAGGCCGTATTAAAGATGAACTTGCCGGTCGGGACATTCCTACCACTCTCGATGACCTAATAACTCTTGCCACCCGGATTGACCTACGGTTCCAGGAGCGTGCCAAAGAGGTCACCCGTGAGAGGAGGTCTAGCTCCTACTTTTCAGAAACCCGTCACTCCCTCCGTCTCTCCCCAGGTACACTCTCCTGAGCCTATGCAGGTCGACCAGACCAAGATGGTCAAAACCCGTCAGGACTTACGCCGTGCCGAGGGGAGCTGCTTCTACTGTGGCAGTAAGGAGCACCGGATCCGTGCCTGCCCGGAGAGGTCGGGAAACGCCTGTGTCTAGGTTCGCTCAGAGAGGTCGACCTAGACAAGAATAAATCCTCTCCATCTCTGCTGCTGTCAGTCTCAATCATCTGCGGGGAGAACCGTTATTTCGAACTAGCCCAACTTGACTCTGGAGCAGCCGGGAATCTTATTTCACAGTCCCTGGTAGAGAAATACCGCATCCCCACCAAACCTCTGGCTGTACCCTTGTCTGTTGCTGCCGTGGATGGGGGTCTCTTACCACGCCCCATCCAACTCATCACCGAATCCATTACTCTGCAGGTGGGAATGCTGCATTCTGAGAGTATCTCCTTTCATGTTCTGCCTGGACTCTCTCACGCCCTCTTGCTAGGTCTACCTTGGCTCCAGAGACATGCACCCGTGCTTGACTGGCAGACCGGAGAGGTCTTTCGCTGGGGACAGGACTGCCATAAGACCTGTCTGGTTCCCGTCCATCCCGTCCGTCCTTCTCCTACCCCAGCTAATCTACCTGGACTTCCGATTCCTTATTGGTCTTATGCTGATGTCTTTAATAAAAAGGAGGCAGAGACACTACCCCCTCATAGACCATACGACTGCCCTATCGACCTGTTACCCGGTACTACTCCTCCCCGTGGGCGTATTTATCCATTATCCGCTGCTGAGACCCGGTCGATGTCCGAATATATTGAGGAGAATCTGGCCAGGGGATTCATCCGGAAATCTACCTCCCCGGTGGGAGCAGGCTTCTTTTTCGTCAAAAAGAAGGACGGTTCTCTCCGTCCCTGTATAGACTATAGAGGCCTTAACCAGATCACGGTGAAGAATAAGTACCCCCTTCCGCTCATTCCGGAGTTATTTGATCGTCTGAGGGGGGCTAGAATCTTCACCAAACTGGACCTCCGTGGGGCGTACAACCTGGTTCGTATCCGTCAGGGGGATGAATGGAAGACGGCATTCAACACCCGGGACGGCCACTATGAATATCTGGTAATGCCCTTTGGTCTCTGTAACGCTCCTGCCGTCTTTCAAGAGTTGGTCAATGACATCTTCCGGGACCTTCTCTACTCCTGCGTAGTGGTGTACCTGGACGACATCTTGGTCTTCTCTCTGGATCTCCAGACTCACCGGAGGGACGTTCGTCAGGTCCTGCTCAGGCTCAGGCAGAATCACCTCTTCGCTAAATACGAGAAGTGCCTCTTTGAGCAGACCTCGCTTCCGTTTTTGGGCTACATTATTTCTCAGACCGGCCTACGAATGGATCCAGAGAAACTGTCTGCCATCGAGAAATGGCCTCGACCGGAGGGGTTGAAGGCCATTCAGCGGTTCCTGGGCTTCGCCAACTACTACCGCCTCTTCATACCACACTTCTCTTCCCGGACTGCCCCAATTTCCGCGCTCACCCGTAAGGGTACTAATCCCAAAGAGTGGCCGCCCGAAGCAGAGGAGGCCTTTCTTTCCTTAAAACAGGCCTTCTCTTCCGCCCCGGTGCTGCATCGCCCGGACGGCAACAAGCAGTTCTTCCTGGAAGTTGACGCCTCCTCCTCTGGAGCCGGAGCGGTACTTACTCAAAAATCATCTTCCGGGAGGATGGTAACTTGCGGCTTCTTCTCTAAACTCTTCTCCTCCTCAGAGCGCAATTATTCCATAGGAGACCGAGAGTTATTGGCCATCAAACTGGCATTGGAGGAGTGGCGTTACCTGCTCGAGGGGGCTCTTCACCCGGTAATAATTTACACTGACCACAAGAACTTGGCTTACCTCCAGCATGCCCAGAGACTTAACCCGCGCCAAGCCCGGTGGTCCTTGTTTTTTGCTCGCTTTGATTTTGTTCTTCATTTTCGCCCGGCTGACAAAAACGTCAAGGCGGACGCCTTGTCTCGATCCTTTCTGGTGTCTGATCTCGAGGAAGATCCGAAACACATCATCGATCCCGCCAGAGTAATGCAGGTGGCTCCCGTGAGTCTAAATCGTCTCCCTCCCGGAAAGACGTTCGTATCAGTACCTGATCGGGAGAAGATCCTTCACTGGGGTCACTCGTCTAAACTGGCTGGCCATGCCGGTCAGAAAAAGACCCTCTAGCTTATTACCCGGCACTACTGGTGGCCTACCCTGCACAAGGACGTAGTAGACTTTGTTTCTGCCTGTGTGTCCTGCGCCCGCAACAAGGTTCCGAGACATCTGCCAGCCGGTCGCCTCCTTCCGCTTTCTGTACCTGCTGCCCCCGGCAGCATATAGCAATGGACTTTATAACTGACCTCCCAGTCTCTGCCGGTTGTACGGTCATTTGGGTGGTCGCTGACCGCTTCTCCAAGATGGCTCATTTCGTTCCCCTGCCAGGCCTCCCGTCTGCACCCGAGCTAGCTAAAGACTTTATTCGTCACATCTTTCGTCTTCATGGCCTGCCCCTCCACATCGTGTCGGATCGTGGGGTACAGTTCACCTCACGCTTCTGGAGAGCCACTTGTAAACTGCTAGACGTCACCCTGGACTTCTCTTCCGCTTACCACCCACAGTCCAATGGTCAAGTGGAGCGGATCAATCAGAACCTGACCAGTTACCTCCGGCACTTCGTTAATGCCCATCATTCAGACTGGGTGGATCTCCTACCATGGGCCGAGTTCTCTTATAACAATCACGAGAGCGAATCCTCCTCCAAATCCCCGTTTTTTGTAGTCTTCGGTCAGCATCCTCGGATTCCTTTTCCTGTCTCCACCTCTGTGGACAACCCGGCTGCGGAATCTCTCGTTAGCAAATTTTCCTCCATTTGGGAGAGTACCCGATCCGCACTCCTTCAGTCGTCCGAACGGATGAAAAGACACGCTGACAAAAAACGCCTGGATCCTCCACAATTTCGTCCTGGAGATAAAGTCTGGCTCTCATCTAAATATGTCCGACTCAAGATACCTTCTTACAAGTTAGGGCCTCGGTTCATCGGTCCTCTGGAGGTCATCAGTCAGATCAACCCGGTGGCCTATAAATTGAAACTCCCGGCCAACTTACGGATCCCTAACTCCTTCCATGTATCTCTCCTCAAACCTGTGGTACTTAACTCTTTTTCCAAGTCTACAGGTACGCCTCCTGCTCCGGTTTCTGCTGAGGACGAGTTTGAGGTAGAGAACATTCTTGCCACCAAAAGGGTAAGAGGAAAGACCTTTTTTCTAGTAGATTGGAAGGGGTTTGGTCCTGAGGAGAGAACGTGGGAGCCCCGGGAGAACATCCATGCCCCTCTTATCCTTGCTAAATTTCTGTCTGGCCTAAAAAAGGGGGGGCCTAAAGGGGGGGGTACTGTAGCGCCGGCGTCCCTGCCCTCTGCTAGGGAGGGACGCTGTTCCCCTCACCTCTCTGCTCCGTGCCCGGCGTCCTCCTCCCGCTCTGCTGGCAGCGCGCGCTCCTTCCCGGCCACTGTGCTTAGGGCGCGCGCGCGCGCTCTCCCTCCCTCTTAAAGGGGCCGCGCGCGCCGTCCTAAGGAGTCCCCGGCCTATGGCCGGAGGACTTCACCATATATAAGGCACCTCCTCCAAAATGGAGGTGCCCGAGCAATGTTGTTGCACTGTTCACTACTCTGCTTCAGCCCTCAGGTCCCGTTGCCAGTTACCTGCCAGATACCTGCCAGATTCCTGTCAGCTTGCTGTCTTATTCCTGCCTGATATTCTGCTACCTGCCTGCTAGCCTGAGGTCCGACGGTCTGCCTTACAACTCCTGTTAGTCTGTCTAAGGACCAGCTTGCCCGCTCACCTGGGAGCGCACATCAGCTACCTGCCTGCTTGCCTGAGGTCCGACGGTCTGCCTTCCAACTCCTGTCAGTCTATCTATGGACCAGCTTGCCCGCTCACCTGGGAGCGCACATCTGCTACCTGCCTGCTAGCCTACCTGGAGGCTCCGCCGTCACGTGCTGTGACCACCTGCCTGTCCAGTGACTCCTGCCCGCTCACCTGGGAGCGCTCATCTGCTGCCTGTCTCCTAGCCTACCTGGAGGCTCTGCCGTCACGTGCCGTGACCACCCGTTTATCCAGAGACTCTCGCCTGCTCACCTGGGAGCTCACGTCTACCATCAGCCGCCACAGGTCGTACCAACCCTTTACCCAGAGACTGCCCCGGTCACTTGCCGTGACCATCTGCCCGTTCATCCAGAGACTGCCCCGGTCACTTGCCGTGACCATCTGCCCGTTCATCCAGAGACTGCCCCGGTCACTTGCCGTGACCATCTGCCTGTTCATCCAGAGACTGCCCCGGTCACTTGCCGTGACCATCTGCCCGTTCATCCAGAGACTGTCCCGGTCATCTGCTGTGACTGCCTGCCTGGTCGCCACCCGCTCCCTTACAAGGACCGCCCCCTTGTATAGTAGCTCAGAGGTTCCGCCTCCCAGACCCGTTACATCCACCATTGAAAGGGAGGCCAATAGTTTCAGGTGTGGATGCATTGAGTCAAAACTCAAGCATCTATCTTGATCAGATGCTTAGATCTTTTGTTACAGCTCTCCCATCCTATCTGAGAGACGCAACAGATTTATTAACAAAATTGGATGACATTACAGTTGATCCTGGTACTATTTTGGTTTCCATAGACGTGGAGGCATTGTATTCTAGTATCCACCATACGGCTGGTCTGATGGCAGTGGAGTCCTTTTTGAAAACAAGGGGAAACCACTTGATCCCACACAACGAATTCATTCTTCGGTTGCTTGATTATGTTCTTACGCATAATTTTTTTCTTTTTCATGGGAGATTCTACCACCAGCTTAGGGGCACAGCGATGGGGAGCCCCTGTGCCCCCACTTATGCTAATTTGCTCCTTGGCTGGTGGGAGGACAACATAGTCTTTGGGGACGAGGATGTCGTCGGGGGCCCCCACATTCAATTTTGGGGCCGATACATTGACGACATCCTCGTCCTCTGGACTGGAGATGAGGAGTCCTTCATTGGGTTTATACAGCGCCTCAATGAAAATGATTTGGGCCTTAAATTTACTTATGAGATAGGAGGTAAAAAGATTGCCTTTTTGGATGTTATAATATCAATTGATGAATCTGGCTCATAGATGATCTCAATCTTTAGAAAACCATCAGCAGCAAATAGCCTATTAAAATGGGATAGTTATCATCCGGTTCCTTTGAAACAAGGGATCCCTAAAGGCCAGTTCTTAAGATTAAGGAGAAATTGCTCCTCTACCTCTGACTATTTTCATAAGGCTAGGGACCTTAAGGACCGTTTTTCTGATCGGGACTATCCAACAAGGGTGATCAATAGAGCATTTAATCATGCCTTTAAACAGGATAGATCTAAATTACTGGTGTCTCACTCCAGGCCCGAACTAACCTCCCTTACTAGGCTAATTGGAACATATGATGATCAACATCCTAGGATTATGACAATCCTGAGAAAATATTGGGGTATCTTGAGGACAGATCCGGATGTTTCCAAATGGATTGCAGACTATCCCTCTGTCACCTTTAGGAGAGGCAGATCTGTCAAAGATCACCTAGTACATAGTCACTTTGTGCCCCCCAAGAAGGTGGGGACCTGGTTGGATAGGAGGTCTACTGGTACTTTTAGATGTGGACAGTGCACTTACTGTCGTTATGTCTCCATCTCAGATACATTTGTGAGCTCTGTAACTGGACGCACCTATAGGAACAAACATTTTGCTAATTGTAAAACAATAGGTGTCGTCTATGTATGTACGTGCACTTGCCCAAAAGACTATGTGGGAAAAACCAGAAGACAATTTAAAGTACGTATTGGTGAACACTTAGGTGACATCCGAAACAAGCTAGATACTCCTCTAGCGAAACACGTCAATACACACCATGGAGGTGATTTAAATTCTATTACTTTTCGTTCTATTGAAGTGGTGAGTCCCTCAGTGCGACAGGGGGACTGGGATAAAAGAATTCTGCAGCGGGAGTCCAGATGGATTTTCTGGCTCGAATCTCTGAATCCCGGGGGTATTAATGAACAGTTAAGCTTTTCTAGCTTTGTATAGCCTTACTGTTGTTTCAATTAGCCTTACGGATAAAAATCCTGATCAGCCTTTTTTATATATCTACAGATAGTGCCGGTGTGTGTATTCACCATACTGGTGGACTGTAATACTGGCTTAGTTACTCACACATAAGTGGATAATATGCTACCTACCCCCCCCCCCCCTTTTCCTTTGGGGGAAGGATGCACATCTTTTTAATTATGGGTGAATTATTCAGCTCATCTTGTGATTTTCCGGGTCTATTGTTTTGTGGTAGTGATTGTCTCTTGCATGTTCCCGTTGAATTGAGAGTAGCGGTATCCTCCATGCAGATAGTGAAACGCAGTCTGCGTTCCACCTGGTGGTTCCAGGAAGTGACGTAAAAAGCGGGAGGATACGTACTTTGCTGACGCATTCTTCGTACGATCCCTTAGCTAATACCCTGGGCTACGCAATCGGAAATGACGTATTACGTTGGGACCGGAAGTGATGTTAAACACGGTGGTACGCTAGTTTCTTAAAGCTTGCGTCTCGTAGTCAGGGTAACGCTGGGATTGATCACAGGTGAAATTAATCTCGTGGCACATGGCATTCCACAGATATATAGGGATAAATCCCACCATTGAACATGCGGTTGGACTCCGGTATACAAGGAGCTATTATGCGGGCATCTATTATGGCTCATCTCCTCTAATATTTCTTGTCCCCTGATGAGCCCCACATTGAGGAGGGGGTGAAATGCGTAGGGACGAAGGGACTAATCCTAAGGAATAACTTTACTGCTGATGATTTTACACCAGTCTGAGGGACCTTGAAAATTGATGCCTGGAGTGCTGTTACTATTTTGGGGAGTTCTGAATTGTGGATTGACTATATTCAGTTATGTATATATAAAAAAGGACATCTAATGGACACCACTCGAGGCACTGTGTGAATCTCAGATGGACTAGAGATTAAGATAAGTGTATTACTATTTCTTATTTGGTCTGACTAGTACACATTTTTACCTATTCCAGTGGGTCGGGACAAAGGGATTAATTATAACCTTATTTGCGGATGACTTTACACCAGTCTGAGGAATCTTATAATATTGATGTCTGGAATATTGCTATTATAGCTTTGGGAAATTTTGTATTGTGGATTGACTACATTTAGTCATTGTACTAAAGGCCAACTAATTGATATCATTTATGGCATTGCTTGAAGCCTAGTTTGACTGGGGATGAAAATATTCTTAATATTTTTTTTTTTCGGACTTGCTCTGACTGGTACACATGTCTATCTATTTATATTAGTGGGCTACTGTAAATCAAAAACCTTTTATTTGTGCAACTATATCTATTTTTGCCTACTCCCCACTGATATGGTATTGTTGTAATTTTTTATATTGAGCATGTCAATTATGACATGAATAGTCTACAATTGGTCCATTTATATGTATGTGTGTGGCATCTTTTGACTGCTTAGGGATACCTAGGGAAAGGAGAGGGACAGCCTCCGAGGAGTGGGGACACCATCTGAACCTTAGGGTGAAAAACACTCCGCTGTTAGGTAGGGAGAGCAATCTTATTAGGTGCTTTCCAGGGTAAGTTTGTCTGAATTAATTGCTAATTTCATATTATATTCTCCTTACATGGTATCCTGTTTTTGAGATATATATGTAGTGTTTTTCTCACTTGTACTATAGAGTACACTTTTAAGGATAATTATTAAAAGTTAATTTTTTATTGGGTATTTTTTCTGTCTATGGTTCTCTGGTAAATATATATACCCTATTACCAATTTAGTTTGGTGAATATTTTTCTGGTTTTCCAAAGACGTAACAGCTCAGACGGCCGCCAGAGCCTTTCAGTAGCATTTCTGCCGCCCACTCGGGTACCCAGAGCAAGTGTTGACTGATCAAGGTCCAGCGTTCGAGGCTGAAGTCTTCCAGGAATTCTGCAACCTGTATGGCTGCAAGAAGATAAGGACAACGCCTTACCACCCCCAAACCAACGGGATGTGTGAGAAAATGAACCACGTAGTAATAGACCTGCTCAAGACGTTGCCCCTGGAGGAACGCAGCCTGTGGCCTGAGAAACTGCCGGATTTGGTGGACTTGTATAACCATATCCCAGTGGGTTCTACCAACTGCACCCCGGCTTACCTAATGAGAGCAAGACCTGGTAAGCTGCCAATTGACCTGGAGATGGGAGTCCTGACACCCGAGGACACCTCACCAGAAGCAGACTGGGACACAGAACGACAGCAGCAGTACCGGAAAGTACAGGAGAGTGTGGAGCGAAGTCTGTCTCAAGCAAGAGAGAGGCAAGAAAGGAATTACAACCAGCATGCTCCTGCTGCTCCCCTGGCACCTGGAGAGCAGGTCTTGAAGAGGAAGAGATGGCTCCACAAGTTGGATGACCAGTGGGAGAACGACCCGTACACCGTACTGCCCTCAAGCCATGAAGACCCAAAGGTGTGTGTTATTAGTAAGGATGGAGGAGAGACCACAGCCAATGTCTCCAGAGACCACCTGAAAAAGTGTCCCGAGCAGCTGCAAAGCGCTGATGAAGACCAAGATAGCCCTCAACCCTCAGAGGAAAGGGAAGAAATGGTCAGTACAGTGCTCGGAGAATTTCCCTGGTCCTGGACACAAATCAACAACGCTATAGTGGTACCCGTCCTTACCTTCCTCCAGCCAGCCCCTCAAGGGCCTACAGAAGAGCAAGTAGTGTTGGAAGAGCAAGTGGCCCCGGAGGCAGAAGAGTACATACCAGCAGCTCAGGAGAATCAACCCTCTGCTAGTAGTGAACCTGCCATGCCCGTGGTGAGCCAAATAGTACGCAGAAAGCTGCCCAACCTACCCGTAACATCTGCAAACATCTCTAGTGCAGACAAGAGTATGTGACACCCCAGGGGTCTGGTTGCCACAGTAATTGTCACGGGTGTGTCGCCACGAAGATCGTCACGAATACACAGCCTGACTTCTCGCAGCTGACTTGTTGGTGCTTTGTGTTTTTCGGCAGTGAGGGAGTTAATTCTCTCTCTCTCTGTGCTAGACGAGGTCCAGCCTCGCCCAGCTGCAATCAATACTGCTGTAGTGAGACTCCTTCAAATGCCTGCTGGTCTGTTTGGGAAGTGTCGGTGAAAGCATTTCATTCAGACTAACAGAGCGGATCGTGGTGTTTGGAGTTTCTGAGATAAGTGTATTTGGAGTGTTTTTTCCCTTCCTCGCTTTATCATTTATCTCCTTTCCCGTTGGTGTTCCCTCTGTTGTAGTTGTGTAGTTGTTGTATGCAAGGTGGTTTTGGTTTTTCCCTTGTACTGTCTCGTTCGTCTAAGTACTGTGTGTGGGCATATTATTACTTGTCCCCTTTTGTTGTGATCGGGGTCCTTCTCAGGACTAGATTACTTAGGTGCAGGGATCCTCAGGAGGTAGGGGTTACGCTGGCGGCCTGGACCTCTGTACCTTTAACAGTACCTCCAGGTTGAGGGACTAGTCAGGGCCCCAGCTTAGGGTCAGCTTAGGCCCCCTACCTCCAGTATACAGAGACAGCGTGACATTTTCACCGACCCACTTAGTTTTTCTCCAGCTACCATAGGATCCAGTAGCCGGTCTAGCTCGGCAGTTGCAGAGTTTGTCCATGGAGCTGGCGGACATTAGGTCCAAGGTTTTGCATCCTCAGGAGCAAGCCGGACCAGAACCTAAAGTAGCTCTCCCTGACAGGTTCACTGGGGGGCGGGACAAGTTTTTTGTTTTCCGGGAGGCATGCAAGTTGTACTTTCGGCTGCGGCCTCGGTCATCGGGGAGTGAAGAACAAAGGGTGGGAATTGTCATCTCGCTCCTACAAGGGGACCCACAATCTTGGGCGTTCTCTCTTCCCCCGGGCTCCCCGGCTCTCCAGTCAGTAGATAGGTTTTTCGCTGCTCTGGGACTCGTATATGATGACCCAGATCGGATCTCCCTTGCTGAGTCTAAGTTACGTAGGATCCAGCAGGGAGATCGTCCGGCGGAGGAATTCTGTTCGGAGTTCCGTAGGTGGGCCACGGACACCCAGTGGAATGACCCGGCTCTTAGGAGCCAGTCTTGTCATGGTTTATCCGACAAATTACAGGATGTGTTGGCACAGTATGACTCTCCCGCGTCACTGGAAGCCGCTATGGCCCTTGCTATTCGCGTTGACAGACGGCTTCGGGAGAGGTGCGGGATAACTCTACCCCCTGTGATGACTCCACCTCCTACAAGGTCCCCTCATATGGTGGTTCCCCTGGTCAGTCCAGAGGAGCCTATGCAATTAGGAGGGACATCATTTCGGGGGAGGGGACCGGTGGTGCGCCATAAGACAGGAAGGTGTTTCTTCTGCGGGAGAAAGGGACATTTTATTGGGGGGTGTCCATCCCGTCCCTTGCAGAGTGAAGAGTCGTCGGAAAACTGTTGATCCCAGGTTGTGTGGTGGACGGCAATCTGGGAGTAGGTATTTCGTCCCTAGGTTCGTCTCAGTTTCTCGTACCGGCGGAGGTGGTGGTGGGTACGAGAACTGAGAGGATATCTGTTCTTCTGGATAGTGGGGCCGGGGCTAATCTGGTTGATGCTCGGTTTGCCCGGGTTCAAGGTATGCGATTGAGTGAGTTGGCTAAACCCATCCCCATATTCTCGATCGATGCCAGGCCTCTCGGTCAGGGAAGTTTTTTGCAAGCTGTGCATGACGTAAAACTTCAAGTGGGGGCGATACATAAAGAACTGTTGTCTTGCTACGTGTTGGAGGGTCTTCCCACTCCTATAGTGTTGGGCCTTCCTTGGTTAGCTAAGCATAACCCGGTTATTAATTGGCAAACCAGAGAGATAAGCCAATAGAGTAAATTCTGTAATAAAAACTGCATGAACACGGTCATCGGTGCGGTTACTCCTTGGGTCTTACCTCCATTTCTGGCGGACTTTGAGGATGTATTCTCGGAGAAAGGGTGTCAGGAACTACCTCCTCATCGCGAGTATGACTGTTCTGTAAAACTGCTCCCTGAGGCCAAGTTACCTAAAGCTAGGTTGTATAACCTTTCTGGTCCTGAGAGGCAGGCCATGAAGGATTATATTTCAGAAAGTCTGGCTAAGGGGCATATTAGACCTTCATCTTCACCGGTGGCTGCGGGGTTCTTCTTTGTTAAGAAGAAAGATGGAGGCCTACGCCCTTGCCTGGATTTCCGTGAACTTAATCGGATTACGGTCCGAGATCCGTATCCGCTCCCACTTATTCCCGATCTCTTTAATCAGATCGTGGGCGCCAAATGGTTCTCTAAGCTGGATCTCAGGGGGGCGTACAATCTGATTAGGATGAAGGAGGGGGATGAGTGGAAGACGGCGTTTAACACTCCGGAGGGGCATTATGAGAACCTTGTCATGCCATTCGGTCTGACTAATGCCCCGGCGGTGTTCCAACACTTTGTTAATGACATTTTTCGCCGCCTGGTGGGACAGTTTGTTGTCATATATCTGGATGATATCTTAATTTACTCGCCGGATCTGGTGTCTCATCAGGAGCACGTTAGGCAGGTGTTACAGATCTTGCGGGATAATAAACTGTATGCCAAATGGGAAAAGTGTGTGTTCGCCGTACAGGAACTCCAGTTTTTAGGCTTCCTGGTTTCAGCGTCCGGTTTTCGTATGGACCCTGGGAAAGTGCGGGCAGTTCTTGAGTGGGATCGGCCAGAGAATCTTAAGGCACTACAACGTTTCCTGGGGTTTGCTAATTATTACCGGAAGTTCATTCGTAATTTCTCGTCCATGGTTAAGCCTCTCACAGACATGACTAAAAAGGGGACGGATTTTTCTAGGTGGTCTGACAAGGCTTGTCAAGCATTCTCCTCCTTGAAAAAATGTTTTGCCTCGGCACCCATACTCATTCAACCTGATGCGTCACAGCCATTCATTGTAGAGGTAGACGCTTCCGAGGTAGGGGTGGGAGCAGTATTGTCACAGGGTTCGTCCCCTGGTAAGTGGCATCCGTGCGCCTTTTTCTCTAAAAAATTGTCGTCCGCTGAGAGGAATTACGATGTCGGCAATAGGGAACTCTTGGCCATTAAGTTAGCTTTTGAGGAGTGGCGCCATTTTTTGGAGGGGGCAGTCCATCCGGTCACCGTCATCACCAATCACAAGAACCTGCTATATCTGGAGTCCGCGAAACGTCTGAATCCCAGACAAGCTAGGTGGTCATTGTTTTTTACCAGGTTTAATTTTGTCGTTACATATCGTCCTGGGTCAAAAAATGTAAAGGCGGATGCCTTATCTCGTAGTTTCCCTGGGGCCGGGAATACGGACGACCCGATTCCTATCCTTCAGGAGGGGGTGGTGGTTTCGGCAGTATGCTCTGAGCTGGAGGAGGAGGTATTGGAGGCTCAGGGGGACGCCCCTGTTGGACCTCCGGGGAGACTGTTTGTTCCAGATCAGTTGCGACAAAAGGTGATCGAGGCACACCATAACTCAGTTTTTGCAGGACACCCGGGGAGTAAAGCAACTGTGGATCTCCTCTCGCGTCGGTTTTGGTGGCCTAACTTACCTAAGGAGGTGGTAACTTTTGTCGCGTCCTGTGGGGTTTGTGCGCGCTCTAAGACCTCACATACCCGTCCGTCTGGGGCCCTCTTACCTTTGAAGATCCCGGAGCGTCCTTGGACTCATCTGTCTATGGACTTTATTACGGACCTCCCTCCGTCTTCGGGTAAAACGGTCATACTCGTTGTAGTGGACAGGTTCAGCAAGATGGCACATTTTATCGCTCTTCTGGCTCTCCCTAATGCTAAAACTCTTGCGCAGGTGTTCATTGGGGAGATTGTGAGGCTTCACGGGGTACCCTCCGAGGTGGTGTCTGATCGGGGGTCTCAGTTTGTGTCCAAGTTCTGGAAGGCGTTTTGTGCACGGCGGGGGATGCATTTGTCATTCTCATCGGCTTTTCATCCTCAGACCAATGGTCAGACGGAACGTATGAACCAGAGCTTGGAGACATATCTCCGGTGTTTTGTGTCAGAGAACCAGGAGGACTGGGCTTCTTTCTTACCTCTGGCAGAGTTTGCTCTTAATAATAGGCGGAGCGAGTCCACTGGTAAGTCCCCGTTTTTTGGGGCATATGGTTTTCACCCCCAGTTTTGTACTTTCAGTAGGGGGGGCTCTTCGGGGGTTCCTGAGGAGGAACGATTTTCCTCATCACTCGCTTCAGTATGGAGAGGGGTGCTGAAGAATCTGAATACTATGGGGAACCGATACAAACGTATGGCTGATAGGAGGAGAGTGTCTGGTCCGGACCTAAGTGTGAACGATCGGGTATGGTTGTCTACCAGGAATATTAAACTTAAGGTTCCCTCCTGGAAACTGGGTCCCAGGTTCATCGGGCCGTACAGAATCAGTTCTATTATTAATCCGGTGGCATTCCATCTTGACCTCCCCCCTACGTTTAAAATTCACAACGTGTTCCACAGATCGTTGCTTAAGAGGTATGTGGCGCCGGTGGTACCGTCACCTTTACCTCCCCCTCCAGTGGTGGTCAATGGTAACTTGGAGTTCCAGGTATCGAGGGTCATCGATTCACGCTTTAATCGCCGGTCCCTTCAGTACCTGGTTCATTGGAAAGGGTATGGTCCTGAGGAGAGGATGTGGGTTCCTGCGTCGGATATTAACGCAGACCGATTAGTTCGGGCCTTCCACACGACTCACCCGGATAAACCTGGCCCTGAGGGTCCGGAGGCCCCTCGTAGAAGGGGGGGTACTGTCACGGGTATGTCGCCACGAAGATCGTCACGAGTACACAGCCTGACTTCTCGCAGCTGACTTGTTGGTGCTTTGTGTTTTTCGGCAGTGAGGGAGTTAATTCTCTCTCTCTCTGTGCTAGACGAGGTCCAGCCTCGCCCAGCTGCAATCAATACTGCTGTAGTGAGACTCCTTCAAATGCCTGCTGGTCTGTTTGGGAAGTGTCGGTGAAAGCATTTCATTCAGACTAACAGAGCGGATCGTGGTGTTTGGAGTTTCTGAGATAAGTGTATTTGGAGTGTTTTTTCCCTTCCTCGCTTTATCATTTATCTCCTTTCCCGTTGGTGTTCCCTCTGTTGTAGTTGTGTAGTTGTTGTATGCAAGGTGGTTTTGGTTTTTCCCTTGTACTGTCTCGTTCGTCTAAGTACTGTGTGTGGGCATATTATTACTTGTCCCCTTTTGTTGTGATCGGGGTCCTTCTCAGGACTAGATTACTTAGGTGCAGGGATCCTCAGGAGGTAGGGGTTACGCTGGCGGCCTGGACCTCTGTACCTTTAACAGTACCTCCAGGTTGAGGGACTAGTCAGGGCCCCAGCTTAGGGTCAGCTTAGGCCCCCTACCTCCAGTATACAGAGACAGCGTGACAGTAATAGAGATATTATGTCTGAGAGCAAGTGGGAGGTTTCTCTGGTCAGGATCCCTAAACATGCAACACGGTCCGCCCAGACCTGGGAGGGGAGGAATCTGCCCTTATAAACTGGGTCTGGGGCGGGATTAGGGCAGTCAGAGTCAGAGTGGAGCTGCAGACAGTTCCAGACACAGGGAAAGCAAGAACAGGAGCTCTGTAGGAGCAGTAGCAGAAGTCCAGGGGCTGGAGCTGAGCAGAGTTCGCCCTGGATGAAGATACTAAAACCGGACACAGGAGTCCGAGGCTGTGGGGACTGATATACACCCAGCAGCAGAAACCAGCCGGCAGGGGATTCCAGGTCCTCTGGCCATAGAAGCCCGGAGGCTCAGTCACAGAGAAGGGACCAGCGCCGCCATCCAGGAGCGGAGGCTAACAGAAGGCCCCAAGTCACCAGCCATACGGGTGAGCACCACACGGTATACTCAGGGACGTGGGCTACTTGTAACCGCTGACAGCAAGGTAGCCAGGAAGAGTGCAGATAAACGGGGAGGCCTACAACTCCACCTGGCCAGGGGAACTCCTGCTTGCTCGCAGACTGACCAGGCCCCTTATACTAGCCAGTACTCCCGGGAGGGTCTGCCTTGTACCATCAGTAAAGACCCTAAACTGCACCTCCCGTCTCTGTGATTCCTTGCCGCTCCTGCACCATTAGCACTGGGACCCTCAGACCATCACTCCCATCATCTTCCACATTAGCTGCCCTGAGGCAATACTTCTCCCGTGGGGAGTCATCCCATACTCGGCTGCGCAAACAACATCAGCCTCAGCGGTCTGCAGCGCAGCGGCGGTCCCCACTGACCGCAATCCACGGGTGGCGTAGTCGGACACATATTACAATACAAATAGACTGCCACTGGTTTGACCACCCTGGGCACGGACCGGGTCACCGCCACGGAGAACTACAACCCCCAGCGATCCGGCTCCGGGTATTCCCCCTGCACAGCAGCAGCAGCACAGGCCCAGGGGGCGCGTCAAGTACACCCAGTACACAGGGGGTGGAAACAGGGGACCCGAATAGAGTACCACCAGACAGTGGGTTACGTAGGTCCACAAGGAGCACTAGGGGTCAAATACCAGCTCGCTGGAGAATTTAAAAATGTGATATAAATACCTATAAATTGCAAATGTTAAAATGTTTGTTGCTTGCATACTAATTATGTTTTTCTAGTTGCCCGACAGGGTTCATGGACTAACAGGTTATGGACAATGAGTAACCGGAACTGTACCTTGTACATAGTTGCACCTGGTAAGGTGCCCTCTTTTGAAGATGACCACAGAACACAAAACCTGTGAAGGTGGCTGAAGACGTGGTCCAACGCCGGATCATCAAAGCCCTGTAGCCACCCCAGGGCCTACGTGGAGGGTTTGGGACAGGTCCCTCAAACTGCATCATGGGTGACAAGGACACCTGGTTACGGGAGCTTCGTGACCTAAAAAAGACTAAACTTCTTGTATATATGTTACTGTATTGTTATTACCTGTTGTGTTTTTGCAAAATGTGTTTAGTCCCGGAGTACTAAATTTCACTAGGGGGGAATGTGGCACCCCAGGTCTGGTCGCCACAGTGGCAGCAATGTCATGTCTGAGAGCAGGTGGAAGGTTCCCTGGTTGGGGACAATTAGCATGCAGCACCTCCTGCCTCAGTCCAGGGAGGGGAGAAGCCTGCCCTTTATAAACTGGATCTGGGGCGGGGTTAGAGAGACAAGCCAGAGACAAGTTCCAGACAAGTTGCAGATAGGGACAGGTCAGCAGCAGGCTGAGGAGTCCCTGTAGGCAGAGGAGGAACACGAGGCCAGGAGGGGAGCTAGAAGAGCTCATCCTGGCTAGAGACTTAGAAAGCCGGACACTGGAGTCTGAGGCTGTGAGGGTTATAAGCCCAGTGTAGCATTGGCGTCTCTGCCCCGTACTAGGCAGAGACGCCGTCCCTCTCACCTCCCCGCTCCTGGCGCGGCGTCCTCCAGCGCTTCTCTCCCCGCTGCTTCCGGCACGCGCTCCTTCCCCGGCAGTGTGTTTAAGGCGCGCGCGCGCGCTCCCCCTCTCTTGAAGGGACCGTGCGCGCCGTCCTAAGGAGTCCCCGGCCAATTGCCGGAGGACCTCCCATATATAAGGCACCTCCTCCAAAATGGAGGTGCCCGAGCAATGTTGTTGCAAAGCCTTCACTCTGCTTCAGCCCTCAGGTCCCGTTACCAGTTTCCTGCCAGTCACCTGCCAGATTCCTGCTTGTTACCTGCCAGATTCCTGCCTGTTACCTGCCAGTCACCTGCCAGATTCCTGCTTGATACCTGCCTGATATCCGCTACCCGCTTGCAAGCCTGCGGTCCGACGGTCTGCCCTCCGACTCCTGTCAGTCTGTCTATGGACCAGCCTGCCCGCTCACCTGGGAGCGCTCACCTGTTACCTGCCTGCTAGCCTACCTGGAGGCTCTGCCGTCACTTGCCGTGACCACCTGCCTGTCCAGAGACTCTTGCCCGCTCACCTGGGAGCGCTCACCTGTTACCTGCCTGCTAGCCTACCTGGAGGCTCTGCCGTCACTTGCCGTGACCACCTGCCTGTCCAGAGACTCTTGCCCGCTCACCTGGGAGCGTCCATCCGCTACCTGTCTGCTAGTCTACCTGGAGGTTCTGTCGTCACTTGCCGTGACCACCTGCCTGTCCAGAGACTCTCGCCCGCTCACCTGGGAGCGCTCACCAGCCACCAGCCCGCTGCCCTTCTACCCAGAGACTGTCCCTGTCACTTGCCGTGACTACCTGCCCCTCTACCCAGAGACTGTCCCTGTCACTTGCCGTGACTACCTGCCCGTCTTCCCTAGGAGCCACCTGCTTCCTTACAAGGACTGCCCCCTTGTATAGTTGCTCAGAGGTTCCACCTCCCAGACCCGTTACAGTTTGCTCGGGCCATGGAACCCGGTGGCCCCCAGATCTCCGATCTGCACCAGGAAGTCTTACGTCAGAAAACTCAGCAGGAGGTGGTACTGTCCTATCTACGGTCCGTTAACTCTCGTCTAGGCGCATTGTGTGACTCGTCTATGTCTACCTCTGGTCCAGCCGTGCCCATTCCTGCGGTACCGCAATCCAGTCCCTTCATGGTACCCGACTATGGACCTCGGCTTCTGGCACCTCCACGCTTTGCCGGCGAACCTACTTTAGCTCGGGGTTTCATAAACCAGTGCACCCTGCACTTTGAGCTATTGGCATACCAGTTCATCTCCGACCGGGCCAAGGTGGCCTTCATCATGTCCCATCTCACTGGGGAGGCACTGGCATGGCTAAATCCCCTGTGGGAGAGAGGGGATCCCCTGGTGTCCGACCTGCCGTCTTTCCTCGCTGCTTTCCGGAAAGTCTTCGATGAACCTGGACGGAAAACCTCTTCTGCCTCCTCTCTGCTACGTCTCCGCCAAGGGAGTCTCACCGTGGGCCAATATGCCATACGGTTCCGCACCCTCGCTTCTGAGCTTGCCTGGGAAAATGAGGCTCTGGTGTCCGTCTTCTGGGAAGGTCTTTCCGGTCGGATTAAGGACGAGTTAGCTGGTCGGGACATTCCTACCACTCTGGATGACCTGGTGTCACTAGCTACCCGGATTGGCATCTGGTTCCAAGAACGTGCCAAAGAGACTGCCTGGGAGAAAGACTTTTCTTGCTCTGCTCCTACTTCCCTGAGACCTGCCTCTCAACCAGTCACTGCGCGGGTGCTCTCGCCTGAACCTATGCAGATCGACCAGACCAAGATGGTCAGATCTCGCCAAGAATCTCGCCGAGCCGAGGGAAGCTGTTTCTATTGTGGCAGTATGGAGCACTTCATCCGTTCCTGCCTGGAAAAGCCGGGAAACGCCAGTGTCTAGGACCGCTCGGAGAGGTCGTCCTAGACAAAAGTAAGCCCTCTCTGTCTCTGACTTTACCGGTCTCTATTGCTTGGGGAGAAAACCGTCACTTTGAACTCGTCCACCTGGATTCTGGAGCTGCTGGAAACCTCATCTCCCAGTCTCTGGTAGAGAGATACCGTATTCCCACCAAGTCCCTGGCTGAACCATTGTCAGTCGCCTCCGTGGATGGAAGACTTCTCTCGGAGACCATCCTGCTCGTCACTGAACCCATAACCCTGCAGGTGGGAATGCTGCACTCTGAGGAAATCTCATTCCATGTGCTGTCCGGACTTTCTCACTCCCTGTTGCTAGTAGTGTTGAGCCACCCCCGTAGTGTTCGAGTTCAGTTCGGTTCGTCGAACACCCGTGTGTTCGCCGAACTGTTCGTCGAACTGTTCGTCGAACACCTTCGAACACCGTTAAAACCAATGGCAGGCAAACAAAAACACATAGAAACACATAGAAAACACCTTCAAAGGTGTCCAAAAGCTGACAAACTGCTCAGAAGACACAACTAACACATGGAAAAGTGACAAGTACATATAGTCATGCGAAAAGAAAAGAGGTGGAGGAGTAAAAGGAGGGGGAGACACAGATATAGGCATGTCATGCCCTTCTAAAATCCAAAAAGTGAGAAGCCGACACGGCCAGTCCGCTCCTGCCCGTGCCACCTCCGTGTCGCCGGGTTTGTGCCAGAGCCGCGGTGAACCCTGACGGCCAGCCCCCCTCTCCCAATACTGGTGCCTGTCCGCTGGTGGGTCGAGAGAGCCCCCCTGTGGTGGAGGCAGCTCTAAGCTTTTTAATTTAAATTGTCCCTCTAATTTGAATGAATACACTTTAAATCCATTTACAAGGATCTATTGGAGGGCAAGTCTCATGCCAGCAGCCGCGTAATTCCAGCTCCAGTAGCGTCCACTAAAGCTGCTGCAGTTAAAAAGCTTTTATAAGGATCGAGCTCGGCTGTCCACCGCAAGGCATCCTAGTGCCAGTCCCAGCCCCTATGCCTTGGGGTGCCTCCTGATGCTCTTCACTGAGTATCCCGTGGTCCCGAAGCATTTCCTTTGAAAAAATTAAGTGTCCAAACTACAGGTGGTGTAGCTTGCTTAACAGCCGGGATAATCCGCTGACTAGCAGACACTGCTACTAGGCACAAAGTATTTCCTGGGCTAGATGCAGTTAAAAATTTGTAAGTAGATACTCTCGTTGGATGCTGAGAAAGCATTCCATAGAGTCTCCTGGCACGCCATATATGATTCTCTTAAAAAGCTTGGGGTAGGGGTCTAGGGGACCCTTTTATAGCCAAAATCACGGCCCTGTATCACAATACGTCACCTAGGCTGAAGATAAATGGAACTGTAGCACCGAGGGCTCGGTTGCTACAGACGTATTGCACCTCACCCAGAGGTGTGATATCTCACTCTCAGATAAGGATGGAGTGTGGATCAGGACCCGACACCTGCATGCATTACACCACATTGCCGTGGGGCAGGGCGACCAATATGCCCCTGAGATGGGCACGACAGTCCCTGTCCCTGGCTGGAGTGGGGGGAG
Source organism: Phyllobates terribilis (assembly GCF_046119375.1). Taxonomy (NCBI): domain Eukaryota; kingdom Metazoa; phylum Chordata; class Amphibia; order Anura; family Dendrobatidae; genus Phyllobates; species Phyllobates terribilis. Next base: position 700,426,020 of record NW_027362761.1, read on the forward strand.
GGAACACTGAGGAAGGGGAACCCTGCAGTGCAGGAGCAGGGAGGAAGCAGTTCCTGGGTGCATTGAGAAGGGAGTATAAAAGGTGGGCACCATCTTAGTTCAGTGCAGAGAAGTCTGAGCAGAAGTGGCAGGGAGCAGGGGCTCTGCATGAGCTCTGCTCCGGAGGCGGGCCTAGTAACAGAGGCCCAGGCCTGGAAGAGGGAGAAGGAAGGAAGAGGAGCGTAGAAGGCTCCAGGAACGAGGAATGAAGGGATCCCAGGGGTGCGGACGGGCGAGTCGCCACCGCACGCCCGAATCCACCTGCGTGGAGGGGTCAGGCCAAAGGGGGAGACCGGTCCCCGAAACTAGTGGAGGCAGGAAACGACCCTCAGCTAGAAACCGGAGGCTGTGACATTTTATGTGGCGCAGCCCCTCGCTACACCCGCTAGGAAGGCACCACATAGGGTCAGGGAAACTGGAGCCAAGTTTACCAAGAGGAGGCCCGAGGCAGCCGGACAGAAGGGTTGGTAAGAAAGGCCAGACAAAGGACACACAAAGGGGGTCCTGTGAAGCGCTCCAAAGTTATCTGGGAGTTGTCTGAGCCCCTCACCTGGTGAGCACAGTACGACGTGGGCAGCCGTTACCTGCAGACGTGGTCTGGATAATAAGAACTGTGAGTAAAGGCCCTGGACTGCATCACTGACTCCGTGTCGTTACTGCTGCTGCCCTGCACCATCACCCCCATCCTCCGCATACACTGCCCTGAGGCTATACTCCTCCCGTGGGGAGTTATGCTACGCTCTGCTGCACCCACAACACCAGCCTCAGCGGTCTGCCCTGCAGCGGCGGTTCACTCTGACCGCAATCCACGGGTGGCGTAGTCGGACATTTAAACATCAAAACCACATAAATAGTTCCGCCACTGGTTTGACCACCCTGAGCCACGGAACCGGGTCGCCGCCACGAAGACTACAACCACCAGCATCCACCAAAAAGGGTCCGGCTCCGGGTGTCCCAAGGCCCAGGGGGTGCATCAGAACATTTTCATCACCTTTCACAATCACCAATGGGACAAGGCAGGGATGTCCTCTGTCCCCTCTCTTATACATCCTAGTGATGGAGCACCTGCTCTCATCAATTCGCCATAACCCCAATATTAGGTGGATTGAGGTGGGAGGCACCGAGTACAAGTGCTCTCTATTTGCTGATGATGTCCTAGTATATATCACTCAATCACATATATCCATCCATGCTGTTATGGCTGAAATAGATCACTTTGTTACATGGTCAAATTTTAAAATCAATGCAGCGAAGTCTGAGGCCCTCGATGTCTCCCTCCCCAAATCCATATAGGATTCCATCCAGTCCAAGTTTCCCTTTGCCTGGCCCTCACAGGGTATCAAATACTTAGGAATTCCTATTCATAGAGACCTCTCCCATCTATGTTATCTTAATTTTGGGCCCTTTATTGAACAACTCCATACAGACCACGGTTGGCAAGTTAGAACTGTAAGATTCACTACGTGAACCACTGGTGTTTTGTGGAAAAGCACATGTACACTGTGTTCCAAATTATTATGCAAAAAGTGTTTAGGAGTGATAAGGGAAGAATTTGTTTGTTTGTCAGTTAAACTCATTGATGGTGATGTGTGTCAGGGCTCTTTATATCACTGTAAGCAATTGCAGACACCTGTGCTAATTAGTTTGGCAGGTGTGTCCAATGAAAGGCAAGACTACTTAAGAAGGCTGTCTCACATTATTAAGCAGCCTACATTTTCTGCCAAAATGGGAAAGAAAAAGGATGTGTCGGCTGCTGAGAAGCAACAAATTGTGGAGTGTTTAGGTCAAGGCATGACTACAATCAACATTGTGCGATGATCAGGATGAAGTGTCTTGGCAATCAAGAAGTATGTAGCTGATTCACAGTACACACGTGTGCGTGCTGATAAGGGCAAATTGAGGACTCTTTCCTACAGGCAATTACGTCAGGTTAAAAGAGCAGCGGCAAAAAAGCCTTGTCATAGCAGCAGACAAGTTTTTGAAGCTGCTGGTGCCTCCAACGTCCCCCGAACAACAAGATGCAGGGTCCTTCAGAGGTTTGCAGCTGTGCATACGCCATCCTGTCGACCTCCTCTATCCACTTCACACAAGCAGAAACGGCTCCAGTGGGCTAAACATTACATGAAGACTGATTTCAAAACTGTTTTGTTCACGGATGAGTGCCGTGCAGCGCTCGATGGTCCAGATGGATGGAGTGGAGGATGGCTGGTTGATGGACACCCCACGCAAACACGGCTACAGCGCCAACAAGGAGGAGGTGGAGTAATGTTTTGGGCTGGAATCATGGGGAGAGAGATTGTCGGCCCCTTTAGGATCCCTGAAGGCGCTAAAGATGAACTCCATAATGTATGTGGATTTTCTCAAACAGCACTTCCTGCCATGTTTCAAGAAGAAGAACCATGTATTTCACAGCAAGATCATTTTTTTGCATGATAATGCACCATCTCATGCTGCACATAAAACATCTGCATCTCTGGCTGATATGGGCATAAAAGGGGACAAACTTATGGTGTGACCCCCATGCTCCCCTGACCTCTACCCCATTCAGAATCTCTGGAGCATCATCAAAAGGAGTGTCTATGATGGCGGGAGGCTTTTCACGTCTAAGCAACAGCTCTGGGAGGGTATTCTGTCCTCATGCAAAACAATTGAAGCAAAAACCATCCAAAACCTGACAAATTCAATGGACGAGAGAGTTCAGAAGCTCCTTTCGAACAAGGGGTCCTATGTGAAAATGTAACATCACCTAGAATAAAGTTTTGAGTTGAAAACTGTTTGATTTTAGTTTCTAATAACCTGCTAATGCTTATAATTTCAAAAATGACCATTTTTTTGGTCTTTATTAAAATGAAAAGGTTGATCGAAAAGTTTGGGGGATCTAAGAGTGTGGCAACCCAGTAGTCATGATTACTTCGAATTCTGACAATATGAGGGTCATGTTGCAGGTAGTGCAGCAAGAAGGCACTTATGTGTCTTGCGCATCTCGGAGCCCCAAAATTATTTTCCGGGCTAGATGCAGCTAAAAATGATTATTAATTTTAAATCTGGTGGACCTTAGTATAGATGGCCTAATAGGATCAGTGCTGCACACTGCTACAAAGTCCAAATTATTTTCCAGTCAAGATACAGATAAACATGATTAGTAATTTGAAAGCTTAAAACGGTTGGTAGGGTGATTTTAACCAATTATCAAGCTTTTACTCTCCCCAGGATGACACAGGGGTAGAAAAGTCGTTTCGGATCCATGATTTGTTCATCTTTATGAACGTGAGTCTGTCTACATTATCAGTGGAGAGCCGCGTGCGCTTATCTGTCAGCACACCACCAGCAGCGCTGAACACACGTTCAGACAGAACGCTGGCTGCGGGGCATGACAAGATCTCCAAGGCGTAAGTGGCTAGCTCCATTTATCCAGATTGGAAGCCCAAAAAGAGCAAGGGTCCAGTGACACAGTCGTGGCTTCAATGTTTACTTGGAGATACTCCTGTACCATCGTCTCTAGGCGTTGACTATGTGTCAGACTTCTTGTCTCCTGTGGCCTTGCAAAGGATGGGCTAAAAAAGTGGTGAAATGATTCCGCAAAATTGATGTTACCAGCAGATACTGTGGTTCTGTTACGGTTTGAGTGCTGAACACTTGACGGTCCCACGGTTGGCAAGTTGGAACTGTGAGATTCACTACGTGCACCACTGGTATTTTGTGGAAAAGCACATGTAAGATTCTGCAACAGTCTCTGCTGATACTCCTGCATGCGTGCATCCCTTTCTATGGCAGGAATAATTTCTGCAAATTTACTTTTGTACCGGGGATCTAACAGTGTGGCAACCCAGTAGTCAGGATTATTTCTAATTCTCACAATTCGAGGGTCATGTTGCAGGTAGTGCAGCAAGAAGGCACTCATGTGTGTTGCGCATCCAGGAGCACCAAGTCCCTGTTGTGTTGGTGGCGAGGTAACAATCATGCTTCCTTCCTCTGTCCTCTCCCCCCAACCTCGCACAACAGAAATGTGATCAAGGTCTCCCTCATCTGATGAGTCTTCCATCAGTTCGTCCTCCACTTCTTCCTGGGCTCCTGCACCTTCCTCACTAGTTTGGCTGCTACCATGCGCCCTGGTGAAATCATCTCCCCCACCCTCACATGCCTGCCGCCTTGGTGCTGCCGACCGTCTGGACCTTGCAGATGTTAGCCCTTCCGCATACAACTCCTCCTCCTCTACTTCCTCCACCTCCTCTTGTGCCACCACCTGACTCCGAATTCTGTTTAACATGTGCTCCAGCATGTAAATCACCGGAATAGTCATGCTGATAATGGCATCGTCAGCACTAAACATCTTCGTCGCCATTTCAAAACTGTGCAGAAGGGTGCATAGGTCCCTGATCTGAGACCACTCCTCCAGCGTGATTTGCCCCACCTCTGAATCTCGTTGGCCCAGGCTATACGTCAGAACGTATTGCACCAGGGCTTGTCGGTGCTGCCACAGTCGCTGCAACATGTGCAGAGTTGAATTCCACCGGGTAGGCACATCGCATTTTAGCCGGTGAAGTGGCAGGCCCAACGACTTCTGTAGAGATGTAAGTCGCTGAGCTGCGGGATGCGAACGGCGGAAGTGAGCACACAGCGACCGTGCCCTCTGCAGAAGGCCATCTAGTCTGGGATAGTGGGCTAAAAATTGCTGGACAACCAGGTTCAACACGTGAGCCATACAAGGCACGTGTGTGACATTGCCCCGGCGAAGGGCCGCACCCAGGTTTGCAGCATTGTCGCACACGGCCTTCCCTGGTTTCAGGTCCAGTGGAGACAACCATTCATGAAATTGGTTCTCCAGAGCTGACCACAACTCCTCAGCTGTGTGACTCACATTTCCCAGACATTTCAATGTAAAAACCGCCTGATGACGTTGAGCCCTACTGCCAGCATAGTAAGGAGGTGTGCAGGATCCCTTCTGCGCAGTTAGAAAGCTTGTGGCATGACCAGACAGGCTTTGGGTGCAGGTGCAAGACCGAGAGGAGGTTGAGGAGGCAGAAGCAGTGGAGGAACTTTGACATAAAGAGGATTGACGCACAACTCGTGGGGACGGCAAGACTTGGACAGCAGCCCCTTGTCCTGCTGTCACCATAGTTACCCAGTGCCCAGTCAGCGACATGTAACGCCCCTGTCCATGCCTACTCGTCCAAGTGTCTGTGGTGAAATGCACCCTGTCACACACAGAGTTTCTCAAAGAAGCGGTGATGTTGTGTGTGACATGCTGGTGGAGCGCAGGCACACCTTTCTTTGAGAAGTAGTGCCGACTGGGCATCTGGTACTGGGGCACTGCGACGGACATAAGGTCTCGAAAATCCTCTGTGTCCACCAGGCGGAAAGGCAGCATTTCTGTAGCCAAGAGCTTGCAGATGGTGAAATTCAACCTCTTAGCTTTCTCATGGCTAGGAGGAAATGGTCTTTTACTTGTCCACATCTGAGGGACCGAGGGCTGGCTATTGTGCTTAGACGGGGTTGATAAGGGTGTCCCCGGCAAACTGCCGGTCTGTGAGGAAGATGCAGGCGGACATGTTAGGTTGCCTTGATCCAAAGGTGGTGCTATCGATGTCGGACAGCGCTCAAGACCAGCTGGTGTTACCACCTCCAAAGAAAATGATGACCTGCCAATCACGCTGGCTGTTGCGGGTAAAGAGGTGGCAGGTCTGCGCCCCAAAACAGGTGTGACTGCTGTCCCCCCAGTCACAGAGGATGAAGAGGCCGCGGATGCACAAGATATGGCAGACGGTGGTTGGCCCGGCCGGCTAGGCCGCATTGTAGCACACTGAGCTTCCCACTGCAACTTATGCTTCATGTCCATGTGCCGGTTCATGCATGAAGTACTCAAACTATGTATTTTTTGGCCTCTACTTAGCTTTTGCTGACAAATGTTACAGATAACACGAGTTGGGTCATCTTTATCGATCTGAAAAAATGCCCAGGCTATGCAAGGCTTAGCACCCATGCGACCTGAAGAGCCACCACGACTTGTGGTGAGAGGCAGAGTTGTGTTTGAGGATGCAGTTGTTGACGTGCTTCCAGTACTACGTCTCTGTCCAGGAAGGCGCAACCTGACCTCGTCGTCACTAGCATCTTCCTCCACCTCCTCTGCTGACCTCATCTCTTGGCTGACTGTGGGTTGACAGTAAGTGGGATCTCCGACCTCATCATCATCACCCTGTGCGTTATCACACCCGTCGTCCTCAGAGCCAACCTGTTCCTGCCCTGACAAAAAACTAAAGTTGTCGCTCCAATCAGGTATTTGAGTCTTATCATCGTCTTCCTCATTGTCTCCACCAACAGGAGTTACAGTTTGGGAATGAGGGTCTACATTATGGTCAGAACCTTCTGCGTCTGGTCCTGGATCCGACTCATAAAGATTCTGGGCATCAGTGCAGATCATTTCCTCGTCTGGATTCACAGAAGCGCTGGAGTCGACCTCTGATTCCCAGGCTATAGTATGAGTAAACAGCTCTGCAGACTCAACCATCTGTTCTACCTCATACTCAGACGGGCAGCTGGAGATTTGGGAGCTGTGAGGAAGCAAGTGCGATTTGGGTGACACCTTTGAGGACTGGAGTATTTGTGATGTTGAAGTTGATGTGGAGGAGAGCCCACTTAAAGGAGCACTTGATATCCGTTGAAGCACCTGCTGTTTTTGTGCCTCATCTGGAATTTGTAGCGATTGGCGTGGCCGTAAGAAAGGGATCTTATCACATTGTCCGCTAAAAGAAGTAGACATTTTAGTTTGGCTGGAAGATGGTCTTTCTTCTGCACCTACCCCACGGACACAACCTTTTTTCCCCTTCCCAACACACCTATTCCCCTTTCCACCAGCAGCAGGCCTTTTTCCACTCATTTTGGTGGTTAACTAATTCACAACTCTGGAGTTGTTTGCACAAAAAAACAATGGATGGTAACCGAGCAGAGCTGAGTGGCCAAACTGTGGTATTAGGCCAAAACTATTGGCTGGGTTAGATGCAGAAAAAAATTATTTTTAATTTGCAACCTGATGGAGGTCAGTATAGATGGACTAATAGACCAAGTCCCACACACCGCTAGAAGCCCAAATATTTTTTCAGAGCTAGATGCAGAAAAAAATTATATTCAATTTGCAACCTGCTGGAGGTCAGTATAGAAGGACTAATAGAACAAGTCCCACACACTGCTAGAAGCCCAAATATTTTTTCAGAGCTAAATGAAGAAAAAAATTATTTTTAATTTGCAACCTGATGGAGGTCAGTATAGATGGACTAATAGACCAAGTCCCACACACTGCTAGAAGCCCAAATATTTTTTCAGAGCTAGATGCAGAAAAAAAATATTTTTAATTTGCAACCTGATGGAGGTCAGTATAGATGGACTAATAGAACAAGTCCCACACGCTGCTAGAAGCCCAAATATTTTTTCAGAGATAAATGAAGAAAAAAATTATTTTTAATTTGCAACCTGATGGAGGTCAGTATAGATGGACTAATAGACCAAGTCCCACACACTGCTAGAAGCCCAAATATTTTTTCAGAGCTAGATGCAGAAAAAAATTATTTTTAATTTGCAACCTGATGGAGGTCAGTATAGATGGACTAATAGACCAAGTCCCACACACCGCTAGAAGCCCAAATATTTTTTCAGAGCTAGATGCAGAAAAAAATTATATTCAATTTGCAACCTGCTGGAGGTCAGTATAGAAGGACTAATAGAACAAGTCCCACACACTGCTAGAAGCCCAAATATTTTTTCAGAGCTAAATGAAGAAAAAAATTATTTTTAATTTGCAACCTGATGGAGGTCAGTATAGATGGACTAATAGACCAAGTCCCACACACTGCTAGAAGCCCAAATATTTTTTCAGAGCTAGATGCAGAAAAAAATTATATTCAGTTTGCAACCTGATGGAGGTCAGTATAGATGGACTAATAGAATGATGCTATGCCCAAAAGATTTTACTTCACTAGGTGCAGTAAAAAAATTGGTATTCTATACACAGGTGGTATATCTTGCAACACAGATAGGCTACTCCACTGACTAACACACTCTGCAATAGGCCAAAAAGGATTAGCTTTGCTAGATTCAGCCAAATGCTGTGAAAAAAACTTGCACAGCACTGGCACAGACCTGCCTGGCAAAAACTGATAGGAACTGATGTAACCTAGTCCTGAAAAGGACTCCAATTACAATTAGTCTTTACTCCCACAATCTATCTATTTAAGAGCACAGACCTGCTTGATAAAAGTCGTAGGAAATGCTGTAACCTAGTCCTTAAAAGGACTGCAATCACAACTATTCCCTACTCCCAAGCTATCTGTATATTTGTGCGAAAATTGGCTTGAAATTAACAAGGTATAGCGCACACAGCAACAGCGGTGCCGTCTAACACGCAGCTGCAGCAGTGAGAAAATGGTGGCGACGGGGAAAATGGCTTGGTCTTATAGGGCAAGGACATGTGACATACACTGCCAATCACACATGCCCTTGCTTGTGTGAAAAAAAGCACTTCGCTCCGTGTGTGCGCTGCTGATAGGCCGACAGATTGCACCTCCCCACTGCAAATGCGGGAAAGAGAAAAAAAAATGGAGATCTTCATTGTTCCTGCAGAGATCCATCCCCTGCCCCTCCCCCCGCCCCGCTGTACACTCAAACTGCGTATTAACATTAATTTTCATCATTACTGAGAAAAAATCCAGTTATGATTTTGGTGCACGAACAGTTATCGAACATAACCTCGAACAGCCGAATTTTTCTCAAATTGTTCGTGTTCACCGACCGGCTCGAACACCGCCCAAAACAGCTCGAATTTGAGATTGGCGAACAGTTCGAGTAGAACAACGCTCATCTCTAGTTGCTAGGTCTACCTTGGCTCCAGACACACGAACCCGTACTGAACTGGCGATCCGGTGAAGTACTCCGATGGGGTCCAGACTGCCATAGGACCTGCCTGGTTCCGGTCCGCCCAGCTCGCCCTCCGCCTACTCCAGCTAAATTACCAGGTCTCCCGGCTCCTTACTGGCCCTATGCGGACGTCTTCGTTAAGAAGGAAGCAGAGACGTTGCCACCCCATAGGCCATATGACTGTCCGATCGACCTGGTACCTGGCACCACTCCTCCCCGTGGGCGTATCTACCCGTTGTCTGCAGCCGAGACCCGGGCCATGTCTGAGTACATTGAAGAGAATCTGGCTAGGGGATTTACCCGAAAATCTACCTCCCCGGCTGGAGCCGGATTCTTCTTTGTCAAAAAGAAAGACGGCTCGCTACGTCCCTGTATTGACTACAGAGGACTCAATCTCATCACAGTAAAAAACAAATACCCCCTGCCGCTCATCTCCGAATTGTTTGACCGTCTCAAGGGCGCCAGGATCTTCTCCAAGCTGGATCTACGAGGAGCATATAACCTGGTCCTTATCCGTCAAGGAGACGAGTGGAAGACGGCATTCAATACCCGGGACGGTCACTATGAGTACCTTGTGATGCCCTTCGGTCTCTGTAATGCTCCCGCTGTCTTTCAAGAACTAGTCAACGACATCTTCCGCGACCTCCTGTACTCCTGAGTAGTGGTATACCTGGATGATATCTTTGTCTTCTCTCCGGATCTCCCCACACACCGAAGGGATGTTCGTCAGGTCCTGCTTAGGCTTCGGCAGAACCACCTCTATGCCAAATACGAGAAGTGCCTCTTCGACCAGACCTCCCTACCGTTCTTGGGCTATGTCATCTCCCAGACAGGTCTGCAAATGGATCCTGAGAAGCTCTCTTCCGTTCTAAAATGGCCTCGTCCTGAAGGTTTGAAGGCGATACAGCGATTCCTGGGCTTCGCTAATTACTATCGTCTTTTCATCCCACACTTCTCGTCTCGGACTGCTCCCATATCTGCACTTACCCGTAAGGGGGCTAATCCCAGGACATGGTCGCCTGAAGCCGAGGAGGCCTTCCTTTCCTTAAAGAAAGCCTTCGCCTCTGCCCCCGTCCTGCACCGTCCGGACTGTAATAAACAATTCTACCTGGAGGTTGATGCCTCCTCCTCCGGAGCCGGAGCGGTACTCACCAAAAAAATCTTCTACCGGGAGAATGGTAACCTGCGGCTTCTTCTCCAAAATCTTCTCCTCTTCTGAGCGCAACTACTCCATAGGAGACCGTGAATTGTTAGCCATTAAATTGGCACTGGGGGAGTGGCGCTATCTGCTTGAAGGGGCTCTCTACCCGGTAATTATCTACACGGATCACAAAAACCTGGCATATCTCCAAAATGCCCAGAGACTCAATCCTCGCCAGGCCCGGTGGTCGTTGTTTTTTGCCCGCTTCGACTTCATTCTTCATTTCCGTCCGGCGGACAAGAATGTCAAAGCTGATGCCTTGTCCCGGTCCTTCCTGCCCTCCGATCAAGAGGAGGAGCCTACGCACATCATCGACTCCTCCAAGGTGATGAATGTGGCCCCCTTGGATCTGACTCGTCTCCCACCCGGTAAGACGTTTGTAGCCGTACCAGATCGGGAGAGGGTTCTTCGCTGGGGACATTCTTCTAAGCTAGCTGGCCATGCTGGCCAAAAGAAGACCTTCCAACTCATTACCCGGCATTACTGGTGGCCTACCCTGCGTAAGGACGTGGTAGACTTCGTCGCGACCTGCTCATCCTGTGCCCGTAACAAAGTTCCCAGACATCTACCAGCCGGCCATCTCCTGCCCCTTCCCGTACCTGCTGCTCCTTGGCAGCACATTGCTATGGACTTTATCACCGATCTTCCTATTTCTCCCGGTTGTACAGTCATTTGGGTTGTCGCTGACCGCTTTTCTAAGATGGCCCACTTCATTCCCCTGCCTGGTCTCCCATCTGCACCCGAGCTGGCTAAAGACTTTATCCGCCACATCTTCCGTCTCCATGGCCTTCCCCTCCACATCGTGTCGGATCGTGGGGTTCAGTTCACCTCACGCTTCTGGAGAGCCACATGTAAGCTGCTAGACATCACCCTGGACTTCTCCTCCGCTTACCACCCACAGTCCAATGGTCAAGTGGAGCCGATCAATCAGATCCTGACCAGTTACCTCCGGCACTTCGTTAATGCACACCATTCGGACTGGGTGGATCTCCTACCATGGGCCGAGTTCTCTTACAATAACCATGAGAGCGAATCCTCTTCCAAATCCCCGTTCTTTATAGTCGGTGGCCAACATCCCCGGATTCCACTTCCTGTCTCCGTTTCTGTGGACAACCCTGCTGCGGAGTCTCTTGTCAGCGAATTTTCTACTATTTGGGAGAGTACCAGGTCCGCTCTTCTTCTGTCTTCTGAGCGGATGAAGAGATATGCTGATAAGAGACGTCTGGATCCGCCTCAATTCCGTCCGGGAGACAAGGTTTGGCTCTCGTCCAAACATGTACGGCTCAAAGTACCCTCCTTCAAGTTGGGCCCTCGATTCATCGGTCCCTTCGAAGTCCTCAGGCAAATTAACCCTGTGGCCTACAAATTAAAACACCCGGCCACCCTACGGATTCCCAACTCCTTCCACGTATCTCTCCTCAAACCCGTTGTCTTTAACTCTTTTTCCAATAATCTAGGTGCCCCTCCTGCTCCGGTTTCCGCTGATGACGTCTTTGAGGTAGAGAGTATTCTGGCCTCCAAAAGGGTAAGAGGAAAGACCTTTTTTCTGGTAGATTGGAAGGGGTTTGGTCCTGAGGAGAGAACTTGGGAACCCAGGGAGAACATCAACGCCCCGCTTCTCCTTGAAAAATTTCTTTCTGGCCAAAAAAAGAGGGGGCCTAAAGGGGGGGGGGGTACTGTAGCATCGGCGTCTCTGCCCCGTACTAGGCAAAGACGCCGTCCGTCTCACCTCCCCGCTCCTGGCGCGGCGTCCTCCAGCGCTTCTCTCCCCGCTGCTTCCGGCACGCGCTCCTTCCCCGGCAGTGTGCTTAGGGCGCGCGCGCTCCCCCTGTCTTAAAGGGACCGCGCGCGCCGTCCTAAGGAGTCCCCGGCCAATTGCCGGAGGACCTCCCATATATAAGGCACCTCCTCCAAAATGGAGATGCCCGAGCAATGTTGTTGCAAAGCCTTCACTCTGCTTCAGCCCTCAGGTCCCGTTACCAGTTTCCTGCCAGTCACCTGCCAGATTCCTGCTTGTTACCTGCCAGTCACCTTCCAGATTCCTGCCTGTTACCTGCCAGTCACCTGCCAGATTCCTGCTTGATACCTGCCTGATATCCGCTACCCGCTTGCAAGCCTGCGGTCCGACGGTCTGCCCTCCAACTCCTGTCAGTCTGTCTATGGACCAGCCTGCCCGCTCACCTGGGAGCGCTCACCTGTTACCTGCCTGCTAGCCTACCTGGAGGCTCTGCCGTCACTTGCCGTGACCATCTGCCTGTTCAAAGACTCTTGCCCGCTCACCTGGGAGCGCTCGCCTGTTACCTGCCTGCTAGCCTACCTGGAGGCTCTGCCGTCACTTGCCGTGACCACCTGCCTGTCCAGAGACTCTTGCCCGCTCACCTGGGAGCGTCCATCCGCTACCTGTCTGCTAGTCTACCTGGAGGTTCTGCCGTCACTTGCCGTGACCACCTGCCTGTCCAGAGACTCTCGCCCGCTCACCTGGGAGCGCTCACCAGCCACCAGCCCGCTGCCCTTCTACCCAGAGACTGTCCCTGTCACTTGCCGTGACTACCTGCCCCTCTACCCAGAGACTGTCCCTGTCACTTGCCGTGACTACCTGCCCGTCTTCCCTGGGAGCCACCTGCTTCCTTACAAGGACTGCCCCCTTGTATAGTTGCTCAGAGGTTCCACCTCCCAGACCCGTTACACCCAGCAGCAGAAAACCACCACGCAGGGGACTTCAAGTTCTCTGGCCCAAGGAAGCCCGGAGGCTCAGCCACACGAGAGGGACCACTACTGCCCCGGAGGGGTGTGAAGCACGGAAGGCCCGAGTCGCCAGTCATACGGGTGAGAACAACACGGTACACTCAGGGAGGTGGGCTACCACTACATTACAGCGGAATAGCCAAGATAGAGTGAAGTCAGCATGGTAGGCCTACAAACTCCCCCTGACCAGCGGGATTTCCCAGTTGCTCTCAGACTGACCAGGCCTCCATTGTTAATCTGTATTCCGGACGGGTCCCTTATTACCACCAACAGTAAAGACCCTGAATTGCATGACAGACTCCGTGTGGTTACTGCTGCTCCCGCGCACCATCACCACCAACATCCCTATTGACTGCCCTGAGGCTATACTCTTCCCGTGGGGAGTTATACTACCCTCAGCTGCACCCACAACACCAGCCTCAGCGGTCTGCCCTGCAGCGGCGGTTCACTCTGACCGCAATCCACGGGTGGCGTAGTCGAACATTTAATATCACAAAACCCTATAAATAGACTGCCACGGGTTTGACCACCCTGAGCCACGGGACCGGGTCACCGCCATGGTGACTACAACCCCCAGCATCTACAAAAAGGCCCGGGTTCCCCACGCGGCCCAGGGGGCGCGTCATGTGCAAGGCAATCCCCTGTCCATATTGCATGCAAGGATGCCCCCTCCTCTCAGTCTTCACTTGTTATGGCAGTTTCTCAAGAAACAGCATCAACGTCCACGTCCCACCACAGCGTTCAATTGTCGATATCCCAGACCTTTGAACGAAAGTGGAAATTCACAGCCAACGCCCCACAGGCCACAGTCCTAAATTCGCACATTTCACGACTGCTTGCATTGGAAATGCTGCCTTTTAGGCTGGTGGAGACGGAATCCTTCTGCAACCTTATGGCGGTGGCCGTCCCTCGGTACTCGGTCCCCAGCCGACACTATTTTGCCCGGTGTGCCATCCCCGCACTACACAAGCACGTGTCCCAAAACATCTGCTGTGCCCTCAACAACGCAGTTATTGGGAGAGTCCACCTGACAATGGACACGTGGACAAGTGCTTGTGGCCAGGGACGGTACATCTCCCTGACGGCACACTGGGTAAACATAGTGGAAGCCGGGACCCAGTCTGACCTTGGGACGGAACACATCCTCCCCACACTGAGGATTGCGGGCCCTATGTCAGTCAGAGTTGCCCCCACAGTGTACAGCTCCTGCGCATCATCCTCCTCCTCCTCCTCAAGTTCAGCCTCCATCTCAGATATCACAACATCAGTTACAAGCTGGAAGCAATGCAGTACTGCCTCCGCCAAGCGGCAACAGGCTGTGCTGAAACTAATAAGCTTAGGTGTGAAACCTCACACTGCTTGTGAGTTGTGGACAACTGTGAAAGAGCAGGCAGATCTGTGGCTGAGAACGCTGAACCTACATCCAGGCATGGTCATGTGTGACAATGGCCGTAATCTGGTGGCGGCTCTGAGGCGAGGCGAGATCACACACGTACGTTGGAACTCAACCCTCCACATGTTGCAAAGGATTTGTGAGCAGAAGAGAGCAGTTGTGGAGTACCAGCTGCAACAAGGCCGTCGATATTCAGGTCAGACTCCACACATAAGACCTCAGGAGTGGACCTGGATGTCTGACATATGTACCATCTTGACAAACTTTGAGGAGTCCACCAAGATGGTGAGTGGCGATGACGCCATCATTAGCGTCAGCATTCCACTTGTCTGTCTTTTGCAATGCTCTCTGCAGAGAATTAAAGAGGAGGCATTGCAGCCAGAGTATGATGAGATGGATCAAGAAGCCGTAGCGGTCGATTACACACAGCCCAGCCTCATCTCATCCCAACGTGCATTGGAGGACAATGAGGGAGAGGAGGAGGAGAAGGAGGAAGAACAGGAGCTTGTATCATGCGCTGTAGACGGTAGTACCTGTACAACTGTCATACCGTCGGTTCAGCGTGGGTGGCCTGAGGACAGGGGGGAAGAGGAGGAGGAGGAGAGCATGGTCAGTCGTCATCTTGGTGAGGACACGGAAGTCTTGCCCGTTACCAGTCTGGCACGCATGGCTGACTTTATGATACGCTGCCTTAACCGTGACCCTCGCGTTGTCAAAATGTTGGGTGACAGTCATTACTGGTTGGTGACACTTTTAGACCCCCGCTACAAGGAGAACTTTCACTCTCTTATTCCTGAGGTGGAGAGGTCTACAAAAATGGGGCAGTACCAGAAGGCCCTTGCTGCAGAACTGTTAAAAAAAATTCCCATCTGAACACGCTAGCGGCAGAGGTCACAGTTCGTTGCCCAACCAAGGTGTACATGCGAGAGTGACGCAACTTCACTCCAGCAGAGGCAGGGAAACACTGTCAATGCTCTGGGACAGTTTTCTGAGACCCGCCCAGCATACAGGCCCTGAGGCGCGGGGTACTCTCACAAGGAGTGGAAAGTTTCAAAAGATGGTGAGGGAGCAACTTGCCGACCGTACCAGCGTCCTCCGTGATTCCTCTGTGCCTTTTAATTATTGGGTATCCAAGCTGGACACTTGGAATGAACTTGCTCTGTATGCCTTGGAGGTCCTGGCCTGCCCTGCCGCTAGCGTGTTATCGGAGCGTGTTTTTAGTGCCACTGGGGGAATTATAACTGATAAGCGCACTCGCCTGTCAACTGACAATGCTGACAAGCTGACCCTTATCAAAATGAACAAGAGCTGGATTGGGCCAGACTTCTCATCACCACCAAATGACAGCAGAGTAACATAAAGTCAAATCCACTGTGTTATTTCGGGAGGTGTATTCACATGCACCGCTTCACACCCACACATGGGTATGCGCTTCCTCATTTTGGCTGTTTTATGCTCTTCTCCTTATCCTCAGCCTCCACTACCACTATACCACCAGAGTGACCGTGGTCCGTGTTGCCATTATTGAAAGTTCCTCCGTCCTTATTTTTGTCAGCTTTTGCTTGGAAGGCATAAGAAAAGACTGTGGGAGACCCACTCCCCAATAATGTGAATAATATTTTTAAGATGCTGTACTGTATGGCTCTTGTAAGGGGCATTCAAACCGTCTTGTTAAGCTACTGGGACCTCCACGTCTCTTCCAATGGGCATTCAAACTGTCTTGTTAAGCTACTGGGACCTCCACGTCTCTTCCAAGGGGCATTCAAACCGTCTTGTTAAGCTACTGCAACCTCCACCACTTTTCCAAGGGGCATTCAAACCGTCTTGTTAAGCTACTGTGACCTCCACCACTTTTCCAAGGGGCATTAAAACCGTCTTGTTAAGCTACTGGGACCTCCACGTCTCTTCTGAGGGGCATTAAAAGCGTCTTGTTAAGCTACTGTGACCTCCACCACTTTTCCAAGGGGCATTAAAACCGTCTTGTTAAGCTACTGGGACCTCCACGTCTCTTCTGAGGGGCATTAAAAGCGTCTTGTTAAACCACTCTGAACTCCACAGCTCTTCCAAGGGGCATTGAAATGTTTTTACTTAACTCTAACCTCCACGACTCTTCGAACGGGCATTGCATTTCCTCCTAATTTTTGGCAGCTTTTGCTTGGAAGGCATAAGCAAAGACTATGGGAGACCCACTCCCCAATAATGGGAATAATGTTTGTAATATGCTGTACTGCATGGCTCTTGTAAGGGGCATTGCATGTTCCTCCATCCTAATTTTTGGCAGCTTTTGTTTGGAAGGCATAAGCAAAGACTATGGGAGACCCACTCCCCAATAATGGGAATAATGTTTGTAATATGCTGTACTGCATGGCTCTTGTAAGGGGCATTGCAAGTTCCTCCGTCCTAATTTTTGGAAGCTTTTGCTTGGAAGGCATAAGCAAAGACTATGGGAGACCCACTCCCCAATAATGGGAATAATGTTTGTAATATGCTGTACTGCATGGCTCTTGTAAGGGGCATTGCAAGTTCCTCCGTCCTAATTTTTGGCAGCTTTTGCTTGGAAGGCATAAGCAAAGACTGTGGGAGACCCACTCCCCAATAATGGGAATAATATTTTTAAGATGCTGTACTGTATGGCTCTTGTAAGGGGCATTAAAACCGTCTTGTTAAGCTACTGGGACCTCCACCACTTTTCCAAGGGGCATTAAACTGTCTTGTTAAGCTACTGTGACCTCCACCACTTTTCCAAGGGGCATTAAAACCGTCTTGTTAAGCTACTGGGACCTCCACGTCTTTTCCGAGGGGCATTAAAACCATCTTGTTAAGCTACTGGGACCTCCACGTCTCTTCTGAGGGGCATTAAAAGCGTCTTGTTAAGCTACTGCGACCTCCACCACTTTTCCGAGGGGCATTAAAACCGTCTTGTTAAGCTACTGCGACCTCCACCACTTTTCCAAGGGGCATTAAAACCGTCTTGTTAAGCTACTGCGACCTCCACCACTTTTCCAAGGGGCATTCAAACAATCTTGTTAAGCTACTGTGACCTCCACAACTTTTCCAAGGGGCATTAAAACCGTCTTGTTAAGCTACTGGGACCTCCACGTCTCTTCAAAGGGGCATTAAAAGCGTCTTCTTAAGCCACTCTGAACTCCACAGCTCTTCCAAGGGGCATTGAAATGTTGTTTTTAATTACCTCTAACCTCCACGACTCTTCCAACGGGCATTGCATTTCCTCCTAATTTTAGTCAGCTTTTGCTTTTCAATGCAAAGGCGAAAACTAAGGGAGACCCACTCCCCAATAATGGGTAGAAGGTTTTTAGTACGCTGTAATCCACGTCTGTTTCAAGGGGCATTGCAGTTCCTCATAATTTTTGGAAAGCCTTCCATTCACTGCTTAGGCCAACAGTGTACAGGAGACCCAGTTGCTATAAATGGAAAAAACGGTTTAGTTAAGGCCCTCTGACCTCCTTGTCATTTCCAAGGGGCATTGGAGTGCCTCGAAATTTTTGGTAGGCATTGCACTCACTGTATGCCCTATAACTGTGTAGCCGAACCACTCCTTTTGTTACAGAAACATATCCTACAAGACATATGTGGTTGATTGGCCTGATATTGATGTGAATGGTCCCTGTTCCTCCTGCTCTTTCTCCTTTGCCACCACCTCATCCATCATTTATCACCTGAAGCTTTGTTTTAACGGGAGTCATAGAACTGGGATAGTAGCAGGAAAACATCCAGCAATCCTCGGAGGAGGTAGGATATGCGTCAAAACGCTGACCACCTCAGGCCTAGCCGCTACTACATACATGCGCTTGCATTCCAAGAAAACAGAGCAGATGCTAACTTCTATCATCATCATCATGCTCCTCACCTTGGCACTCTCAACTCCCCTGTTGGAGAAGCCAGGCTTGTCCAATGCTGCCCTAAAGCAGGCTGGGCTAAGAAAAGTGTGTGGGGGGAAGTTGACAGGAGAAATAGGGGCGGCTGGGGACCGTGTGTGGACACCCGGCCGCGGGGTTGGCTGGGGACCGAGTATGGACACCCGGCCGCCCCCTGGCGGCTGGAGACTGAGCGTTGACACCCGGCCACCGGGCGGCTGGGGACTGAGTATGGATACCTCACTGCCGAAGCAGCCATGAGGTAGTGGCCAGCTTCGGCCTCCTCCAAACTAAAAGGCCCCATTTCAAGTGCAAGCTAGCAGTATAGTATTGCAGACTGCGGATGGGTGGGTGGTTGGCTGCATATTTGCGCTTGCATTGCAAGGAATGGGGGAGGTACAATTGAACACTTCCCTGGGACAAGGACTTGCACGGGGATAGTTGCAAGTCTGCATCTTCTGATGCGGCAAGGATCACTTCTGATGGGCACACTTTTGGGCAGTGACCTGGGTGTCAGAGATGCTTCCAGGGGTCTTCCCCATGCTGTTCCCATGTCTTTTCAGCACTGTATGCATGTGTCACACTGCACATGGCCAGATAAGGTTGTAAAATGTTAAAATGACATTTCCCGGTGAATGCATTTGTCACGGTTGAAAGCAATACAAAAGTGCAAAAACGCATAAAAAATGCTACTTGTGAACATAGCCCAAGGTGTGAAGGAGTATTTTTTGGGGGGATTATTTATTTTACCTTATACACAAGTCTTTACCCTGGAAAGGAACTTCCTTAACATATTTCACAGGAAAGCAGTTTCAGTTTCGTTTTTGAACATTTTATTGTGAGCCCTTAAAAGTGGCTTAATACCTCTGACCACGTTGTTGACAGCAGTGACATGGGGGTCAGAAATGCTTCCTGGGGCGATCCCCATGCTGTCCCCATGTCATTAGAGCACTGTCACTATCGTTTTGGGCACTTGTTAGGCTTTTAAAAGACTGCCGGGAGCGCCACCGCAAAAATGCTCGGGTCTCCCATAGACTAACATTGGGCTCGTTGCTCGGGTCGAGCACCCAAGTATCACGGCGAGCTCGGCCCGAGCTTCGAGCACCCGAGCATTTTAGTGCTCGCTCAACACTAATCATAGCACATGTTCACATTTAAAACAGGATATAACGTTATGTGCAGACGCAAAGAAAAGGTGCATGACCAGGTCCTGGTCACCCTCTTACATGCCTCCCTCCTAAAACATGGTCATCCCGACCATGAGAGCACCTGTAAAAAGAAACACCAATGCACATTTAAAACATTCAACACATATGTTTATATTAAAATGCACGATAGATTCTTTCACTCTATCTTCTTGCTGGTCAACCTTGACCTCGGTCCCACTCGGTTGGGACCCTGGAACACAGAGTTCAAGTTCTTTTGAATATGGGTCTGTCTGACCCCGGTCCCCTTGCGACTGGGACCCACAAAAAAAAAATGTCCACCACAGGCCCGCTGGCCAACAAATCCTGCTCCGACAGTCCTGGAGCAGTGACCCGGCACGATCCTCGGGTCGTCCTGACAGTTTCTCCCCCTCCCTCCTTTTACTGAGTACGGTCCCTTTTAAGAACCATGTGCTACTCAATAGCTCCTATACTAGGGCACAGTCCATGGATCAGTTGCACATAGTCCTTCAGTTAACCCTATTAGGGTTCAGTCCCGTTATCCAGCAGGGGAATGCGCAAACGTGCGCAACAGAACTTGGAGGGGGGGGACACACACAAAAAGAATAAAGTTATCTTCTGGCCGTCCGGCCACCACTATCTCTTCCTGGTGCTATCATGGCTGCTTGCCCTTTAAGAGACGCAGAACAGTCTCTATTAGTGACCACATCCTTGGCCACCACCGGTCATCACCGGGCTGAACAGGAGCTCCTGCCCCTAGGAACGCAGAACAGTTCCTTTTGCTTTTACCGTGCAACGAGCACAACCAGATGCTTTT
Source organism: Phyllobates terribilis (assembly GCF_046119375.1). Lineage (NCBI taxonomy): Eukaryota > Metazoa > Chordata > Amphibia > Anura > Dendrobatidae > Phyllobates > Phyllobates terribilis. The sequence goes on from NW_027362761.1 coordinate 700,446,160, forward strand.
AAAGCAGCCGTTCACTCTGGTATTCCCCTGGGACCGCCGTAATGGGCCACTCCCTGGCCTTGAATATAGATGATGGTGGTCCCAGAGGATGAATCACTGGAGACCGATCCTCCGCTGTTGTTCCGGCTCCTTGTCTCCGATGCTGACAGACTCGGGGACTCTGACCGTACGCTTCCCTGAGAACCGGCTGTCGCCCCCAGTGACTCCGGCGCCAGAGATGCTGCTCTGAGACTCACACTTTCACTTGCGCCCACGGCCAGCTGTATTGCGGCCACAACAGTCGGCCGCACACGTTGGTTCATCGCTTGCTCCTCTGTCTCGGACAGAACGGTGACGGCCACTGCATACGGGCCTCGGGCCCACGTTCTTTGATGAACTTGACTCTGCTACCCACGAGCAAGGGACCGGGCGCATCAATAGACCCATTGTTGACATATACCTTCACGCCGGTCCCCGCTTCTTGTAAGAAACCGCAGCCCTGAGACAAGTCGAAGTGTCGCACTAGGCCGCAAGTCATCCGGCCGGACATTGCTCCTCCCCCCGGCCTCCGCAGCTCTTCGCGGATGCGGCGCTCCCGCCTCTTCTTTTCAGCGATTACCCCGGCGATCCACCGGTCCTCCTCTTCCCCGGGGGTTCTCACTACTTCCTGGTAAGTAGGTGGTTGGGGGCTAGAGACAGGGCCCGCGTTGCGACTCACCGCTGCCACGGTCACCGGAGCTGGCTCGCTGTCATCTGCTGGCACCTCCGCTGCCTTGTTCCTCCGGCTGCCTCCTCCTGTACCGCCACTTGTTTCTCACCTGGGCTTGTGATCACGAGCCCCTTTAGGACCTCCGCTAGGGAGACGGTATTGCCCCGCGGATCGTGGAAAGGGTACCAGCCTGGTACAAACGGTAAACCGCTCTCTATGGGGTAATCATGGAGGTCAAAGACTTCCCAGCAGCCTCCTGGGCGTTCTTCCTTCTCCTGGCGCTCCCTGCGCTGGCTCCACTCCATTCTCCCGAAGCCTCCACGATGAGACATGTTCCCAGGCTGTCGCTGCTTCACCGTTCCTTCCAGCAATGGCGCCGCACTGCTCAGCAGAAGGGGTCCTCCTTCCAGGCTCCACCCGTCCATGGGTGGGGCGGCCTTCGGCAATTCTTCCCACTCTGTTTCTGGGATCTACAATGGTAGGCAGAATTTCTTCTTTCTTCGCCGCGCCCATCGTGGGAGGATACCGCTCACAAGGGGCCGCAATCTCCATCTGGCCGGGCGTCCATACCATACTGTTTTCCGCACCGTTTTGTGCTCGGGACACCCACGATGGGCGGAACCTTCGCCAATCTCCGTGCCATCCTCCGCCATCTTGGGACTCATGTTGCCGGCCACCATCTTGGGATCGCCATGTTCATCCGCCATCTTGGTTCGTACACTTTTCAATTCTCTCCGTTTCATTTGTTTATCTTCAGGCGCCTCATCTGTGCCGCCGGTCTTCTCCACCCCGCTCTCTTCATGCGAGGAACTCGCATCCTGCCGACTACACCAATTTTGTAAGATAAATGTCCCAATTCTCCTGTGCTGTGCGTGTGGTGCAGAACACTCACGTTTTGATTGCAGATCTCTGCTGTCTTCGGTTCTCTCACCTCAGGAACCGCCGCAGACACATTTAGGGACTTCCATTCCGTTTTATAAAAAAGAACTTTACTAGAACACTTGCAATCAAACTTCATACAGCACGTAGCATTGTTCACATACTTTTCCAGGGTTACCGTCTGATACACCGCACGTATTGATGTTCACTGTCCGTTTGTCCTGAGCTATCTCTTCCATAGTGGACTTTCTTGGCCTATGAGACCCTCACAGTTTTAAGAATCCCGTACTGTCTATTTCCCATCCGACTTCCCCTTCAGTGAAGGCTTTTGGACACACACCTCTCTGTGGATCCTGTGGACCGTAGGTCCCGAACGTTAGGAAATATCTGGTTCAGAATATCTGAATACGGGATACGGGCCCTTTGCTGCTGGACAGATAGTGTCAACGGTGCCCCCTGGACCACCAACTGTACTCTCCTTACATCTCTCTCACTTCCTCTAGAACTAACTGCAACCAGGAAAAGATCCCAGTCCTTCACTGAACCTGCTCCTCCCTCACTGAGCAGCTCCCAGACCCCATTAACTCTTTCCTAACTTATAACTACATCTGCTTCAAGCTATTGTGCCCCCCTTAGCCTTACTCTTCTACTATTCTAATACCTTACCTACACTAACCTATACTGACCCTATAACTGACACATCAGACAATTGATCATAACACATGTTCACATTTAAAACAGGATATACCGTTATGTGCAGAAGCAAAGAAAAGGTGCATGACCAGGCCCTGGTCACCCTCTTACACAAACATAATGAAGTAGCTGCTAGCTCTGCTACTTCTTAAAGGCACACACACAACAACTTTGGGATATTACATATGTATAGGGAGTGACCCGGTAGTAGGCAAGAAGCTGCTGAGGACCACTGGTCCGACTGGTCACCTGGACGGCATGATCCCCGTCAGCTTTTAAAGTATGTTTTTGTCTGAAAGGCTGTTTCAGAGTCATACACACATGGCTAAAAATCATGCAGCCTGTGTCTGATACATGCTGCCTTTGAATTGTTCAGCATGTATCAGTTGTTTGGTTCTTTTAAAGGGAATCTGTCAGCAGGTTTTTGCTATGTAATCGGAAGACCGCATGAGGTAAGGGTTAAACAGATTTCAAGGATGTGTCACATGTCAGGCTGTGTGTTGTTATTTACAAACATTGAAAGTTTTATCACATGGTGATTATCATTGTCTGAACTACAGCAGCTCCTGCATGCTAGTCCGACTCTGAGACCCCCTTGATAAGTAGCTCACTGTCAATAGACAATGTACATACCGAGTTTGGTGGGGCAGGGGAAGGTCTCGCAGCTCTGCTGAATGCTATGTAAGGTGCCCCAGCGAGGTAGTCGTGGGCGAATTGTAGCCCCCTCTCACTGTGGCACCCTACAGACAATCCGTGTCCTCCCTCTGAAGTGTGGCTGTGTATGTGGTGCTCTCCACTTACTTCAAGCCATCCGATCGGGGCTGTCTCCAGGCATTTCTCTTCTGGGACCAGGGCAGCAATAAATTCAGAGGACACGAGGTTCTTAACCATAACTTGGACTTTACTTGGGGAAGAGGAATATGTACAGTATTTACAGGCAGATATAATGGATAAGGCCCGACAGGTTATTATCTCCTTCACAGGCGCTGGCAACATCTTCAGCCCTGGTTCCCTCTTTGAGTGAAGCATCTCTGTGACTCTATCTCTAGCCCAAGAGACTCTTCTGCAATACCAACAGTGTTCCGGATCTGATATCTCCCCCATGTCTTAGCCTGGAGTCCTATTTATCTTCCTCTGCTACCTGCAGAGACTAGAAGTGCCCCGGGTCCTCAATATCTCCGTTGAGTTTCTCCGGCCGGCTAACAGGACTCTTGCACAGGGAGACCTTTGCACTGGTGATCCCACTGTCTGAGGGTATGGAGCTCCCATCTACCCTAGCAGCCACCATATAGTCAGGCTGCCCGTACAGTTCACTGTCCTATCTCTTACTACTCATCATTTCCTGCTTCTCAAAACTAAACAGAGATTTTCCCACCCTCTGTGGACTGTCATCACACAGCATTAACCCCATCACTGTCTGTAACACTGCTAGCAGACTCAACCTGACATCTGCACCCAGGACAGTGGCATCTTGTGGCTGATTACAGGTACTGCAGCCCACAAGGAATTATGCTAGGAACAAGCTCTACAACACTCAAGGCTTGATCAGGGCACTAAGTTCCCCCTCTACCCTACTGACTGGACCACTGAAGCTAACCCCTTAGCTTGGTCTACCAACAGTTAGAGAGGTTTAACTACGGAAACACTTTCTTTAACTACTTCAGTGCCAAAGGAAGGCTACGTCCTTCCCCACTATTACAGCTACATCTAAGAATTATGATTGTGTCAGACCTGCTGCACCCTGTAAAGTGAGTGACACATTGTTAGCCCTTATCTGACCACACTCCCTTCTCTGATAAGCAGCTCACTGTCAATAGGCATTGTACACAGAGAGCTATGGTGTGGGTGAGGTTGTTATCTGAGCTCTGCCATGTCTAAAAGCTCCAGTAAACTAAAGCCCCCCCCCCCCCCCCCCCCCCCGTCACACTAAGCGAGATCGCTAGCGAGATCGCTGCTGAGTCACAAGTTTTGTGACGCAACAGCGACCTCAGTAGCAATCTCGTTACGTTTGACACTTAGCAGCGACCAGGCCCCTGCTGTGAGATCGCTGGTCGTGTCGGAATAGTCTGGACATTTCTTTGATCGTTGAAGCCCCGCTGGGTAGCATGCATCAGTGTGTTTGACACCTTACCAACGACCTTGTTAACGACTCAGACACAGAGACACATAGGTGTGCATCATTATATAGATCGTTACGGGTCGCCGCATCGTTGCTGCGTCGTTGGGAAGATCTGACTGTTTGACATCTCACCAGCGACCACATAGCGACGCAGCAACGATCCCTGACAGGTCGTATCATTGTCGGGATCGCTGTAGCGTCGCTTAGTGTGACGGGGCCTTTAGTGATACATCATTGGATTCAGGTTCTCTTTGCCTACATTATGCTGCTCTCAGATGAGGTAGCAAAAAACTGGTGACAGATTCCCTTTAAGAAGCCTTGCATTGATGAGGGGCAAACACCCTGAAACACTTGCAAGTAGAATCTCTGATTTGGCTTCTTATCCTAAGTCATGTGGCAAGGCTCGTTAAGGGGTGACTATTGACTTTTAGGATTGCTACATCCAATAGGTGGCGCTAGAGTTTAAGCCCTCTTCCTCTTTAAAGCGAACCTGTCAGCAGGATTTTGCTAAGTAAAATACAGGCAGTGTCATGTTGGGGTTGCTGCACTGATTAATATGATACCTGAGGTAAAGAAATCCATCTTGTGGTTCTTGTGTAATCAGTGTTTGCAGTTTTGAGTTAATGATATGCTCGTGCTCTGGGGCGGGACTGAGTCAGGTTCTTTCCTTGGTGCTAGAGACAGCTAGACACAGAAACCAATAAGGGTGGACCTGTGGTCAGGTCTTTTCTTGCTGATCTGGCCTAGAGCACCAGGATAAGACCCTGCCTATAGTCCCACCCCAGAACACGAGCATATCATTAACTCAAAACTGCAAACACTGATTACACAAGAACTGTTATGATCTGCAACATGTACTAAGGAAAGATAGGGGAAAGCTGTCCCTACAGTAAGACTAAGCTGAATCCCTACGATGTAGCGGGCTGCCTGTTCCTGGTGAACAGACCTGCCTAAGTCCTCGGCTAGTCTGAACGAAGACCTATAGAATTAAGGGAGGGGTCCCTAAAAGAACTAAGGACTGGGACAAAAATGGGACACCTCCTAAACATAGAAGTTGTTTCAGAACACAAAACGACAAACTGACAAAAATGTACTAGAGGTCCCAGAGGACCAAGAACTTGACAGAGGAAGGCACCGAAGCAACAGGCTAGAGAAACAGTCAAACACTGAAGTCCAGCACAGCCACAAGGGCGGAGCTGGAATATAAAGGCAGATGGTCACGTGACCGCAAAACACAAGATGGAAAAAACAAACAGGAGGGTTCTAACAGTACCCCCTCTTTTATGAGGATCCTCCGGATCCTCCAGGCCCAGGCCTATCCGGAAGATGGATTTCTTCACCTCCTGTTAATCAGTGCAACAGCCCCAACATGACACTGCCTGTTGTTTGCTTAGCAAAATCCTGCTGACAGGTTTGCTTTAAAGAGGATATTTGCATCCACATAGTGTTCATTATTATAGTAGATATCACACAGAATATATCAATCCTACTGAAATACAATTTTGCCAATCTTCTGCCATCTGTGGAGAAATGTAGTTTTAGCCTTGGATTTTTGTTGTGCATTCTTTGAAAAACACTTTATGTGAACATACCCTCTAATATAGGTCGGTTTCACACATGCAACGTATGAAGTTCCTATATGAGATGTTTAGTATTCTGAGTTAATGCATTTGCTAACAAATTTCTTTGGATGCAGTATTACAGGTTCATGGGCTACAGTTTCTTCATGTTAGAAATTCTACAATCGTTGCCAGGTGAATTATTACTTTTTTGGCTCATCTTCATTACTTTCCAGCACCATCAGGGTGTGTTTAGCAGATACTCTTTCACTGCCTAGTTTAAGCCTTAAGGCTTAAATGGGTTCTTCAAGAATGTAATAAAATAGCCCCCGTCAGGTGGTTCAAACAGCAGCCTGTCCTAGCCGCATGTCAGGAAAGGCTGCAGTCTGAAGAAGGACAGCTCCCGAGACTTATGTCTCAACTGACATAGGAGCTGTATCGCGTGGCCTTTACAAGGGGTAGGTAGGGTAGGCGCCTGCCTATGGCACCATCTTGGAACAGGTAGGGGGGCACACTTTCGTTAAGCTGTGATGCGGCCGCTATGCATGGCATTGAAAAAGGAGCGTGCAGTGAAAGACAAGAACACTTCCTCCATCAGAATGATAAAAGCGCTCATTGGCCTGTGTTCCTGTCCTCCTGCACGGCGCCTCTGAGGGGGAAGGAGTACTAGAGACCCCAACACCAACCATGCTGAGCTGCCAGATGAGGTGTACTGTATCCACCTGCGTGTGTTGTCCTACTGGTGGGTGTAACGGGTCTGGGAGGCGGAACCTCTGAGCTACTATACAAGGGGGCGGTCCTTGTAAGGGAGCGGGTGGCGACCAGGGAAGACGGGCAGGCAGTCACAGCAGGTGACCGGGACAGTCTCTGGGTGAACGGGCTGGAGGTCACAGCAAGTGACCGGGGTAGTCTCTGGATGAACGGGCAGGAGGTCACGGCAGTGACCGGGGCAGTCTCTGGATGAACGGGCAGGAGGTCACGGCAAGTGACCGGGGCAGTCTCTGGGTAAAGGGTAGGTACGACCTGTGATGGCTGAGCCTCCAGGTAGGCTAGCAGGCAGATGGTAGATGTGTGCTCCCAGGTGAGCAAGCGAGAGTCTCTGGATAAACAGGTGGTCACAGCATGTGACGGCGGAGCCTCCAGGTAGGCCAACAGACAGGCGGCAGATGAGCGCTCCCAGGTGAGCGGGCAGGAGTCTCTGGAATGGCAGGTGGTCACAGCACGTGACGGCGGAGCCTCCAGGTAGGCCAACAGACAGGCAGCAGATGAGCGCTCCCAGGTGAGCGGGCAGGAGTCTCTGGAATGGCAGGTGGTCACAGCACGTGACGGCGGAGCCTCCAGGTAGGCTAGCAGGCAGGTAGCAGATGTGCGCCCCCAGGTGAGCGGGCAGGAGTCTCTGGAATGGCAGGTGGTCACAGCACGTGACGGCGGAGCCTCCAGGTAGGCTAGCAGGCAGGTAGCAGATGTGCGCTCCCAGGTGAGCGGGCAAGCTGGTCCATAGACAGACTGACAGAAGTAGGAAGGCAGACCGTCGGACCTTAGGCTAGCAAGCAGGTAGGAGGAATGTCAGGCAGGAAACAGACAGCAAACTGGCAGGTTTCTGGCAGGTAACTGGCAACGGGACCTGAGGGCTGAAGCAGAGTAGTGAACAGTGCAACAACATTGCTCGGGCACCTCCATTTTGGAGGAGGTGCCTTATATATGGTGAAGTCCTCCGGCCATTGGCCGGGGACTCCTTAGGACGGCGCGCGCGGCCCCTTTAAGAGGGAGGGAGCTTGCGCGCGCGCGCCCTAAGCACAGTGGCCGGGAAGGAGCGCGCGCTGCCAGCAGAGCGGGAGGAGGACGCCGGGCTCGGAGCAGAGGGGTGAGGGGAACAGCGTCCCTGCCTAGCAGAGGGCAGGGACGCCGGCGCTACAGTGGGTAATATAGAAGCGGCTTCTGTCCTGTCAGCTCCCTCCTGATCTTGTTGGCAGTCCCGGCAGAGGAAAGGACAAGGTGTTGTTTGCTGGGACAGTGCTGCTGGGAGCAGGAGAAGCTGAGGAAGCTGCATCTCATTTTGTGGACCATCTCAGCTCCCAAAAAAAAGCAGTGTCATTGTGTGTATCTAAGGGATGTGTAGTGTGTGCTGTCTGTGAGATATTTGTACAGTAGGTGTTTATATGAACATTTGTTGGCCTACACACACGTGCTGGGGGTATGTGTATCTGCACAGCATTTGTTGTGCAGTATGTGTGTGCTATGTACTTGTATGTATAAGTGTGTACTATGTATGTATGTATAAGTGTCTATGTTTATATACTTTATTGCATTATGCAACATTCTAAAATTGCATGTATGTTAGTATATATACAGTACAGACCAAAAGTTTGGACACACCCTCTCATTTAAAGATTTTTCTGTATTTTCATGACTTTGAAAATTGTACATTCACACTGAAGGCATCAAAACTATGAATTAACACATGTGGAATTATATACTTAACAAAAAAGTGTGAAACAACTGAAAATATGTCTTATATTCTAGGTTCTTCAAGATAGCCCCCTTTTGCTTTGATGACTGCTTTGCACACTCTTGGCACTCTCTTGATGAGCTTCAAGAGGTAGTCACCGGAAATGGTTTTCACTTCACAGGTATGCCCTGTCAGGTTTAATAAGTGGGAATTCTTGCCTTATAAATGGGGTTGGGACCATCAGTTGTGTTGTGAAGAAGTCAGGCGGATACACAGCTGATAGTCCTACTGAATAGACTGTTAGAATTTGTATTATGGCAAGAAAAAAGCAGCTAAGTAAAGAAAAATGAGTGGCCATCATTACTTTAAGAAATGAAGGTCAGTCAGTCCGAAAAATTGGGCAAACTTTGAATGTGTCCCCAAGTGCAGTTGCAAAAACCATCAAGCGCTACAAAGAAACTGGTTCACATGAGGACTGCCCCAGGAAAGGAAGACCAAGAGTCACCTCTGCTTCTGAGGATAAGTTTATCCGAGTCACCAGCCTCAGAAATCACAGGTTAACAGCAGCTCAGATTAGAGACCAGGTCAATGCCACACAGAGTTCTAGCAGCAGACACAACAACTGTTAAGAGAAGACTTTGTGCAGCAGGCATTCATGGTAAAATAGATGCCAGGAAACCACTGCTAAGGACAGGCAACAAGCAGAAGAGACTTGTTTGGGCTAAAGAACACAAGGAATGAACATTAGACCAGTGGAAATCTGTGCTTTGGTCTGATGAGTCCAAATTTGAGATCTTTGGTTCCAACCACCGTGTCTTTGTGCGACGCAGAAAAGGTGAACGGATGGACTCTACATGCCTGGTTCCCACCGTGAAGCATGGAAGAGGAGGTGTGATGGTGTGGGGGTGCTTTTCTGGTGACACTGTTGGGGATTTATTCAAAATTGAAGGCATACTGAACCAGCATGGCTACCACAGCATCTTACAGCGGCATGCTATTCCATTCGGTTTGCGTTTAGTTGGACCATCATTTATTTTTCAACAGGACAATGACCCCAAACACACCTCCAGGCTGTGTAAGGGCTATTTGACCAAGAGGGAGAGTGATGGGGTGCTATGCCAGATGACCTGGCCTATACAGTCACCAGACCTGAACCCAATCGAGATGGTTTTGGGTGAGCTGGACTGCAGAGTGAAGGCAAAAGGGCCAACAAGTGCTAATCATCTCTGGGAACTCCTTCAAGATGGTTGGAAGACCATTTCCAGTGACTACCTCTTGAAGCTCATCAAGAGAATGCCAAGAGTGTGCAAAGCAGTCATCAAAGCAAAAGGTGGCTACTTTGAAGAACCTAGAATATAAGACATATTTTCTGTTGTTTCACACTTTTTTGTTAAGTATATAATTCCACATGTGTTAATTCATAGTTTTGATGCCTTCAGTGTGAATGTACAATTTTCATAGTCATGAAAATACAGAAAAATCTTTAAATGAGAAGGTGTGTCCAAACTTTTGGTCTGTACTGTACATACCTCCTAACTTTTGAAGAACAGAAAAAGGGACAAATTATAGCATGCATGGAAAATTGTGGCCACGCATCTGGCTACACCCCAATCCATGCTCAATTACCATTTCTTTCTGCCCTGGCAGGAGGAGATGTCAAGGGGGGGCGCTGGCAGTGAGGGAAATTCAGCAGATGCCCGAGACGGCAGGGCGTAAACCCAAATCCGGGACTGTCACTTGTATCTGGGACAGTTGGGACTAGAGACAAGCAGATCAATTCACGGGACTCCAGTTCAACGTGCAGATCAGTGGTACCGGGCAGCTGGATGAGAGGTCTGCGAATCTCTTACCTTCTCGCGTTCCCGGCACAGCTTTTGATCAGCCAGGGATTCACGGGCCTCTGATCCAGTGTGCAAGTCAGTGCTACCTGGCAGCTTGACAGGAAGCCTCCGAATCTCTAACCTTCGGGTGTCCCTGGCGCTGCTTTTGATTTGCCAGAGCTGGCAGGACGTCATCTGTACATCCTGCACATCTCTAGTTGGGACCTGTGGATTTATTTTTTGTTCATTCATTCTCAGTCGGAGCCCCCAGAACTTTCTCATCTTTATGTAACTTCACTATATGACAACTGGCTTTTTGGTGTCTGTAAGGCCGTGTTCACACGTTGCAAAAATGCTGTGTTTTTTGTTTCATGCCTTTTTAGTGCAGATGTGAAGCCGTGTTTTTAATGTGTTTTTTATAGTACAGAAAAGCTTTGATTCTGCACTTAAAAAAGTAAGTGCAGATTTTTACATGTTTTTTTTGGGCTCCACGTACAAACCTCTAGAGAAAAAAAAAGCACCATAACCACACAGTTTAGCAGCATCTCTAGAAAGGCACAGACACTGTTTTCATGAGAGCACATCCGCTTAGCTCGGACTGTTAAACGCAGCAGAATTTCTGTGCCAAAAAAGCAACATGTACACTACATGTGAAGATGGTCTAAATTTCCAAGCAAAGTGGATGTGATTCCATAAAATTTCCACCCTCTGTGCATCTAAAGATGCTGCTGATCTCTGCAGTTTTGGTGCATTTTATCTCTACAGGCTTCTTCTGAGAAAAAAAGGCATGAAAAAAAAGTTGCTTTTTTAAGCGAAGAATTCTGTAGTATTAAAAAAAAGCATTAAAAACTCTGCTTCATATCTGCACCAATATCGCATCAAATAAGGAGACAGCATTTACACTACATGTGAACATGGCTTCAGCATTACATTTTTATTTCACAAGCCGGGTATCTTCTATTTTGGAACCCACTCCTGGGTCTGAGGGATACAGGTTCTGGCCTGGAACGAATCAACTTTTTCACCTCAATCAACTCAGCTCGCATTTCTCCTATTACTTCCTCCCAGTCAGCGCTGGCAGTCCTCTCGTTTGTTGTTGATTTAAGGTTCCCTCTCAGAGGTGGCACTGGAGGATTTCCATGATTATGTTCAGACTGGCCACCGGAGGTCTCCAACTTCAGCTCACTCATTTTGATGATTTTAGGAGCAGAGCCTTTCTTTACCTTTTGTTCGCTCTCTGACTCCAAACTAGCCGCCTCATTCATTTTTTCAATTAGGACTTCGTCCAGAATTCCAGGATCTTCTCAGTACTGTTTCAGCTGCAACTTGATGTCTTTGCTGATTAACCCCATTCCCAATGATCTCAAGAACTTCTTCTGGACTTGTCCAGCATCAAACCTCTCCTCCGCTTCTACATCTCTGGATGCAAATAACAGTCTATCCTTCCGTTCAATTGCTCTGAACAAGAAACTTTGGGGTGATTCATTAGCAGAGTGAGACCGCCTGGAGCGGTGAGCAAGGCAGAGCAGGCAGGAATCGCCAGAGCGGTGAGCAAAGGCAGAGCAGAGCGAGGCCGTCTGGAGCGGTGAGCAAAGGCAGAGCAGAGCGAGACTGCCTGGAGCGGTGAGCAAGGCAGAGCAGGCAGGAACCGCCGGAGCGGTGAGCAAGGCAGAGCAGGCAGGAACCGCCGGAGCAGTGAGCAAGGCAGAGCAGGCAGGAACCGCCGGAGCGGTGAGCAAGGCAGAGCAGGCAGGAACCGCCGGAGCGGTGAGCAAGGCAGAGCAGGCAGGAACTGCCGGAGCGGTGAGCAAGGCAGAGCAGGCAGGAACCGCCGGAGCGGTGAGCAAGGCAGAGCAGGCAAGAACCGCCGGAGCGGTGAGCAAGGCAGAGCAGTGAAGAACCGCCGGAGCGGTGAGCAAGGTAGAGCAGGCAAGAACCGCCTGAGCGGTGAGCAAGGCAAAGCAGAGATAAGCCGCCGGAGCGGTGAGCAAAGGCAGAGCAGAGGGGACAGGGCTCGGTTCACACGGAACAGACTGGAAGGGAAAGGCAGAACCAGATACACACAAGATACTTGCAATGAAGTAGCGAGTGGACTCTAAACTCACAAACGGAAGTACAGCGACAACGAGTAGGAGTTAGGTGCAGGTTCAGACTCTGCAGAAAAAGGGAAGGTACGGACATAGAGAAAAATAGGAAACAGACTAGGAGAGTGTTCAGACAAGAACTGACACTGAAGCAAGATACAGGAGCAGGTCTAGGTATACGTCCCTTAGAAGGCGGGATGAACAGGCTAGGAGCGTGTTCAGACTGGCCTGGAAATACAGCCTCCAGGAAGGCGGACAGACAGGCAAGAAAACAAAGACAACAGGTCTAGGTATGCGGCCCCTAGAAGGCGAGACAAACAGGCTAGGATACAGTTCAGACAGGAACTGCTACTGAAAGAGATACAGGAGTCAGTCTGGGAATACAGTCCCCAGAGTGGTGGAAACAGACAAGAACAGAACAGGACCTGGCACATTCAGCGTAAAGCAGCACACTGAATGATAGCGTTGCTCAGGCATCAGCTACCAGGTGAAGCTGGTTTAAATATCCAGTGACTGACAGCAATAGGCTGAGGACGCATTAGGGGTGTGCCCACAGCAGCTGCAAGAAACAGGAAGTGACCGGGCCGCCGCCCTAAGCAGTCAGAACAGAGACAAACAGACAGCATGGAAAGAAGCCAGGCTAGCAGACTGGACTGATGATCAAGTTTGCGATCTTGCATAGTGGGAGATGGTGCCCTATGTAAGAACTCCGCCAGGTATGTTACAGGGGAGAGGTTTTAATGAGGGAGATGATCCCTGTGACACAGTTCCTTCCAGTCCTTATCTTCCTGCCCAATAATACTCTGCACTGTTAGTTCAGGGAGTTTATGTGACCTGTGTTTAGTTTCTCTCCTGATCTGAATCCTGTTCAGTTGTCTTCTGTCAGATCCAGATAACACACCACCTTTCGCTTGGTTTCAGCCAGACCACAAAAACAAGTTCCCCACAATCCCCCTGGGGTTCTGCTAAAACACTCCCTGTTTCCTGTGACTGTGTTAACGCCTCTAGTTGCTGGATGCTTCTGAAGCACAACACTTCCTGTCTCTTGTGCTTGTGTTACTTCTAATAGTTGCTGGATGCTTTTGAAGCAACAACACTACTTCTGCATGTCACAATAGCCATGCACTACCCAATCTGTAACAATTCAACCTTCAGCTCTAGGACAGCTTTTAAAGTAGTTGAAAAATCGAACCTATTCATATGTAAGAAATGGTGATGAGAGTTGTCAATATTACTTACTAGCTATTGAACCCGTTCTACGCCCGGGTGGCGAGCATTTTTATTGGTATATGGTCACCCATGCTGGAATGTGCTGCCCCCCTCCTGGTATTTGCGGTGCCCCCATCCTGTCTCCACCTTCCTATCCTGGTATGCATGGCACCCCTCACCCCCAATCCTGGTATGCATGGCACCCCTCACCCCCAATCCTGGTATGCATGGCACCCCTCACCCCAAATCCTGGTATGCATGGCACCCCTCATCCCCATTCCCGGTATGCATGGCACCCCTCATCCCCAATCCCGGTATGCGTGGCACCCCTCACCCCCAATCCCGGTATGCATGGAACCCCTCACCCCCAATCCCGGTATGCATGGCACCCCTCACCCCCAATCCCGGTATGCATGGCACCCCTCATCCTTATCATGGTATGCATGGCACCCCTCACCCCCAATCCCAGTATGCATGACACCCCTCACCCCCAATCCCGGCATGCATGGCACCCCTCACCCCCAATCCCGGTATGCATGGCACCCCTCACCCCAATCCCGGTATGCATGGCACCCCTCATCCTTATCCTGGTATGCATGGTACCCCTCATCCTGGTATGCATGGTGCCCCGCATTCCTATCCTGGTGTGTATGGTACCCCTCATCCCTATTCTGGTATGCATGGCACCCCTCACCCCCCAATCCTGGTATGCATGGTCCCCTCACCCCCCAATCCTGGTATGCATGGTCCCCTCACCACCCAATCCTGGTATGTTTGGTCCCCTTACCCCCCAATCTTGGTATGTGTGGTACCCCTCACCCCCCAATCCTGGTATGCATGGTCCCCTCACACCCCAATCCTGGTATGCATGGTCACCTCACCCCCCAATCCTGGTATGCGTGGTACCCCTCACCCCCAATCCTGGTATGCATGGTCCCCTCACCCCCCAATCCTGGTATGCATGGTCCCCTCACCCCCCAATCCTGGTATGCATGGTCCCCTCACCCCCCAGTCCTGGTATGCATGGTCCCCTCACACCCCAATCCTGGTATGCATGGTCACCTCACCCCCCAATCCTGGTATGTGTGGTACCCCTTACCCCCTCACCCCCCAATCCTGGTATGCATGGTCCCCTCACCCCCCAATCCTGGTATGCATGGTCCCCTCACCCCCCAATCCTGGTATGCATGGTCCCCTCACCCCCCAATCTTGGTATGCATGGTCCCCTCACCCCACAATCCTTGTATGTGTGGTACCCCTCATTCCCCCAATCCTATAAACACTTATACTCACCTTTCTTCTTTGCGCTCCAGCGCTGCTGTGTCCTGTTCTGCTGGAGGCCGGGGGAGGAGTGTGGCGCCAGAGCACCGCGCTGTCCGGTGCCATTTTGCTGAAGACACACTGCAAATGTGTCTTCAGTAAAATGGCGCCAGATAGCGCTATGCCCCAGTCTCCGGCGAAGAGAGGCGTCGCGGCAACGCTCCTCCCGGTCAGGTAAGTATGGCGCTGGAGATCGCGGTATGCGTTCAGTGTCTACGAATACCGAGATCTCTGGTGCCATACACACTCCTCTTACCTGTAACAGCTCCATGCGTTCTTCTGTCTGGAGCCAGACTGCTCATCACGCATGCGCAGTCTATAAAGTCTTCAGACAGAGACACGTATCCCTGGTTATATTATAGACTAGATGGTGGTCCGATTCTAACGCATCGGGTATTCTAGAATATGTATGTAGTTTATTCTGTCATGCTCATTGGCGTATTTTCGCTTACAACCCATTGGAAGACAGGAAGCGTAAATTGTGATAGCGTACAGTAAAGAAGTATCTGTTCAGCGCGCTGTGACTGACAACGTGTTCAGTAAACGTGACTGAACTACGTGGCACGGTGACTGACAGAACGTGTTCAGTAAATGTGAGTGAACTATGTGGCACTGTGACTGACAGAACGTATTCAGTAAGCGTAACTGTACTATGTGGCCCTGTGACTGACAGAACTTATTCAGTAAACATGACTGAACTACGTGGCACTGTGACTGACAGAACATGTTCAGTAAACGGAGACTGAACTACGTGGCACTGTGACTGACAGAACTTGTTCAGAAAACGTGACTGAACTACGTGGCACTGTGACTGACAGAACGTGTTCAGTAAATGTGGTGCCCCTGCGGGTTCATTCGCCACAAAGGTACTGTATCTCACCCAGAGGTGTGGTATCTCAGTCTCAGGTAAGGATGGAATACTGCCCGGGACCCAACAACTTGCATACATTACACTCCACTTCAGAGGGCAGGGCGAGATTGCTCCTAAGGGAGAGCACAGTCCCTGGTCCCTAGCTGGAGGGTGGAACCATGTAGTGGGTGTGGGTGGAGGAAGTAGTTTAGGGGCGCACTTCAGGAGTAGTATAAAAAGGGATGGAACCATCTAGAAGGGGTCCAGTCAGAGAAGACAGTGAGAGGAGAAGTAGTGGAGCAGGAGCTCTGCTCAGGAGGAGCAGGCCTGAGTGAGAGAGGCCCAGGAGGTGAGACTGACTGAAGAGAGGAGAGGAGCAGGAAGGAAAGCTCCAGAAGGAAAGAGGGGATCCTTGGGTACGGGAAGTGCTGGAGGCCACCCATACGCCCGAATTTGCCAGGACGTGGAGGGATCAAGCCGCAGAGGGGACCGGCCCTTAACTAGTGGGAATTGCAATATTCAGCTAGAAACCGGAGGCTTCTACATTTCCAGGGTGTAGTTGCCACAGCCGCAATTAATCGCCTAAAAGGTAGCCACACAGGATCCAGGGAACTCCAGGTTGCCCGCCAAGATCTGAGATTACCGGCTTGGGACACTGTTTGCGAGGCGCAGGGCAGGAGGGTGAGAGCCAGCGCAGGAAGACGACTGAGAAAGGAACATAGAAAGGGGTCCCGTTAAGTGCTCTTGAATTACCTGAGGGATTGCTGAACCCCTCCCGTGGTGAACGCAGGACAGCGTGGGTGGTTATAATCTGCAGTTGTAACCAGGAGCAACGTGATAATCGTGAGTAAACCCTGAAGACTGCACCCCACTGTCTCTGTGAATTATTGCTGCGCCATCATCCCCTGCACCACACTGCACAATATAACATCCCCTGGCGGCGTGCTTGCATAGTACACCACCTCCCAACATGCAAGACCGCAATCTTACCCATCAGTCCAGCCTGCAAACCTTGCTCCAGTTCATGCTGTGTGCATGGCTCTTGTCTGACTGCTCAGGGCGGCGGCCCAGTTACTCCCTGATTCTTATAGCTGCTGTGGGCGCACCCCTAATGCGTCTCCAGCCTATTGCTGTGAGTCTCTGAATATTTAAACCCCCTCCACCCAGAAGGAGGGGCCTGAGCAACACTATCAGTGTGCTCCTTGCCTCTGAGTTGCCAGGTCTTGTCCTGTATCTTGTCTGTTTCTGCCACCCTGGGGGTTGCATACCCAGGCCTGTTATCTCTGACTTCTAGTCTGTTTCTGCCACCCTGGGGGCTGTATACCCAGGCCTGTTATCTGTGACTTCTAGTCCTTTTCCGCCACCCTGGGGGCTGTATACCCAGGCTCGTTCCTGTATCTCATTGCAGTATCAGTTCCTGTCTGAACTGTATCCTAGCCTGTTACCTGTTGTTTCTATGTCCGTACCCACCTTTTTCCTGCAGTGTCTGAACCTGCACCTAACTCCAACTCGTTGTCTTTGTACTTCTGTTTGTGAGTTTTGTGTCCACTCGCTACTTCATTTTAAGTACCTTGTGTGTATCTGGTTCTGCTTGTCCCTTTTCCCTTCCTCCAAATCTACCTCCTGTGTTCTAGCCATCTTCCTGTATTTTCCTATCTGTTCCATGTGAACAGAGCCCTGTCCTCTCTGCCTGCACCGTCAGCCCTGTTCTGCTCTGCTTGCTCACCGCTCCGGCGGTTCCTCTCTGCTCTGCCTTGTCCACCGCACCTGCGGTTTCGCTCTGCTCTGCCTTGTCCACCGCTCCAGCGGTTCCTCTCTGCTCTGCCGTGTCCACCGCTCCAGCGGTTCCTCTCTGCTCTGCCTTGTCCACCACTCCGGCGGTTCCTCTCTGCTCTGCCTTGTCCACCGCTCCGGCGGTTCCTCTCTGCTCTGCCTTGTCCACCGCTCCGGCGGTTTTGCTCTGCTCTGCCTTGTCCACCACACCTGCGGTTTCGCTCCGCTCTGCTTGCTCACCGCTCCGGCGGTTTCGCTCTGTTCTGCCTTGTCCACCGCTCCGGCAGTTTCGTTTTACTCTGCTTGTCTACCACATCAGCGGCTCTGTTCCTGTCTCCCAGTCTGTACTGGACCCTATCCAGCCTGCGCTCCAACCTGCTAGTACCTACCTGTCTGCACTCCAGCTGTGCTTACCAGTATCTCCCTGTCTGCACTCCAGCCGTGCTTGCCAGTACCCACCTGACCGCATACCAGCTGTGCTTGTCAGTACCCACCTGTCTGCATACCAGCTGTGCTTGTCAGTACCCACCTGTCTGCATACCAGCCATGCTTGCCAGTACCCACCTGTCTGCATACCAGCCGTGCCTGCCAATACCCACCTGTCTGTATGCCAGTCTAACCTCCCTGTTCCTGCATTCCCCAGTGTGGGTCAACAGCTGTGACCGGGGTCTGACCTGGAGTAGCACCTGGTCCCTCTGCTCGGTTCCTCCTTGGTTCACGAAGTCGACTGAGCCGTCGTGCGACCTTTGATACTAAGTTGATACTTAGTTACGCCCCTCCAGGCACTCCTCGGTACATGGTACAGTGGGATCACTAATCACACTCACGCGAGTCAGTCCGGGCGTGAGCGTAACACACAACAACATCTACCTCATCTATAATCACCACAGCAACGCCCTGGAGATTAGCTCTACCTGTGGAGAGCTGAACCAACTCTGCTGCATTACCAACAGCTTCAGAGGACCTGCTCCGCAGCGGTGGCTCTATATAGCCGCATACCACAGGTGGCGTCACGAACATTAAACATAAAAACTATAAAATCCCCTTTTATTGACCGCCCTGGGTCACGGACCAGGTCACCGCCACTGTGACATCTCCCCTAGCAACGACCGGCCCGCCTACCGAGTACCCCACGGCCCAGGGGGCGCGTCATTTTTGGCGTCACGAACAGGATACGAACAGACCCGTTCTCACCGGGTACTGTGCGCCTAGAGAGAGTGTTGTATACTGAATGTGGTGCCCGCCCCAGAAGAACGGTCGCCATTATGTGCGTTATCAAGAACCACAAGGAACATCCCATCGTGGGCCAGGTCCCGGAATGGCGCCAAAAGCGCAACCTTCCCCATGCGCCTGTGGCCATATACCTGGATCAGTCCATCAGTCTGGGGAAGCCGCCTCCTTGTGTGGCCGGCAGCAAGCAGCCATGGGACCGCCCCAGAAAGGGGAGAGGAGAGAAGAAACCTTGGAGACAGGGCGGAGTCTCCAGCAGTCTACGCAGACCGCACCCGGCAGGCAAGATGGAGGGAGGTCAGCCTTAGGCTCCGCCTTGTGACCTGCCAAAAAGCGCATCACCCCTCACCCTGGAGGGAATACTGATGAAACTGTCCCTGGAGGATACTGGATTCCTCCAAGATGAGGTGCAGGAACTGGGCAGAAGAATGGAGGAGGCCCAACAAGCTGCAATTGCTGTCTGGAGAGCAGACCTTGTGGAGAAAATGATGACCCGGCAGCAGTCGGCACTGCATGTAACCGGCAGCGCCCCAGCCCCGGCGGAGCTGCTCATGGACCGGGAGGTGTCAGGCCGAGCTGAAGTGGTCGCGGGAGCAGGTAGGAGTGATATCCCTGTCCCGGACGCGGCTGGTGCTGCTCCGTCCCTGGTCCCCCTGCAGGAACCTCCGTCCCTGGGCGCTCGCGCCCCAGATCTGCTCCTAGGCCCGGAACCGCTTATCCCGGGCGCTGGTGAGGCGGACCCGCTCCTGGGCCCGGAACCGTCAAACCCGGGCGCTGAAAACGCAGACCTGCTCCTAGGCCCCCTGCTAGAGCCACCTGCCCCTACACCCAAATGGGTGTACGGACGCGCGGCCTGGGACTGGTCTGCGGAGGTAGAAGATCAGAGCCTCCCTTTATTGCCCGCTCCTGTATCCTCAATCGCCCAAAGGGAAGAGGAAGACTCATTCCTGTGGGATAACCCGGGGGGGACCTCATGGGTTTTCCCCGGGAGATCCGTAAGAGGCTGCACGCCGGGAGGAGCATTGCCGGCGGGAGCTCCTGCAGCTGGAGAAGGAGCGGCGCATCAGGCAGCTGCGCTGGGAGAAGATGGAGGCAAGAAATATGGAGGAAAAGACCTGGGCCCGCAAGGCAAAGCCGGCCATGCCCGAGCCACGTGCATAGGGGTGGTGGTCAAGTTTGACCTGGATGGAGGATGGGGGTTCATCTGCGAGTTACAGCTTGGCACCGACCTTTTCGTTAATCGGCGGGAAGTGGAGTCCCATTTACAACAGGGACATCCCGATATAGATTTGTACCCCGGTGATCGAGTCACCTACACCCGCCATAGAGGAGAGCGCAGGTGGTATGCCCTGAATGTATACAGGGTAGTGAAGGAGGGCATGCCCCTGCAGTTGGAGGCTGACGACCCGGCTGGGCCAGCCTACAGAGAACAGGTGTTTCCCAGGAGGGAGCACTACTACTGAACTCCAGTTGTGAAAGCTGAACTGTAAATAAGTTACCCGGAAGGGTATTTAATCAGTTAGTGTGTTTGAAGAACTTATGTCTACTTATTGTGCGTTTACCTAGTTACCCGGTGTAAGGCAGCGCTAGTCATCATCCTGGGGAATATTCGCTGCAGCGCATCAACAAAAGCACACCAGCCACGACTTTGCGGTGTTTCACAGTCCAACAGTTTATTATCTCATCATAAACTGCTGATCACACAGTCCATCTTAGTGCTCACTGGCATATTACACGTATAATGTCAAATGAGCCCCAAGTGGCAGACAGGCCCACTTGGTTCCAGGTCCAGGCTTCAGCAAGGTAATAATAAAGCAATATCCATATCAGCAGTGTTTTTACCTTTTGCCGGCTTATGGCTGCTTCAGGCCTTTTGGGTCCCAGATGGGGGTCTCTAGCCTCTGGCCCTCCAAGGCTTACTGGCGTCTTAGTCACAAGACCCAGGCTTCACCCTCCAGGAGTCCACCAAGCTTCATCAGGCCTCACCAGGCCTCACACGGTGCCACACACACGGGGAACAGGCCTCACGCCTATCACACCCCTTGCACCACTGCACACCTCTGTCCCAAATTACCAGGGTTTTTATATCCTATAGAAGCAGCCACAGGACCTGTGCTTATCTCACAGTCACGTGTCCAGACCTTCCGTTGTGCAAAAGGACCTGTGTGATGTCACAGTCATGTGACCAGTCAGCTGAGGGGGAAGGAAATAGCATAAACAGACATACTAGATAATTATAGCAATGCCGCTGCACCACACCGGTAAGGGTATAGAAACTGACAGGCTGAGGACTGTGAGCAGCCGAAAACTTTTACTTGTACATAGTTTGTGTTACGCTCGCGCCCGGACTGACTGGCCTGAGCGTGATTAGTGATCCCACTGTACCATGAACCGAGGAGTGCCTGGAGGGGCGTAACTAAGTATCAACCTGATCTGACCAAGGTCACACAGCGGCTCAGTCGACTCCGTGAACCTGGGAGGAACCAAGCAGAGGGACCAGGTGCTACTCCAGGTCAGACCCCGGTCACAGCTGTTGACCCACACCGGGGAATGCAGGAACAGGCAGGTTAGCTGGTATGCAGACAGGTGGGCACTGGCAGGCACGGCTGGTATGAAGGCAGGTGGGTACTAGCAGACACGGCTGGTATGAAGGCAGGCGGGTGCTGACAGGCACGGCTGGAATGCAGACAGGCAGATATTGGCAGGTATGAACGTAGGCTGGATAGGGACCAGTACAGACTGGGATACAGGAACAGAGCCACAGGTGCGGTGGACTAGCAGAACAAAACCGCAGGAGCGGTGAACAAGCAGAGCGGAGCAAAACGGCAGGTGCGGTAAACAAGCAGAGTGGAGCAAAACCGCAGGTGCGGTGAACAAGCAGAGAGGAGCAAAACCGCAGGTGCGGTGAACAAGCAGAGCAGAGCGGAACCGCAGGTGAAGGCAGACATGACAGGGCTCTGTCCACATGTAACAGACTGGAAGATACAGGAAGATAGCTAGAACACAGGAGGTAAATATGGAGGCAGGGAAACAGAACGAGCAGAACCAGATAAACACAAGGTACTTACAATGAAGTAGCGAGTGGACACAAAACTCACAAACAGAAGTACAGAGACAACGAGTTGGAGTTAGGTGCAGGTTCAGACACTGCAGGAAAAGGGAAGATACAAACATGGAAACAAACAAGAAATGGACTAGGACACTGTTCAGACAGAAACTGAAACAGAAACAAGATACAGAAACGAGCCTGGGAACTCAGCCCCCAGGGTGGCGGAAACAGACGGGTAACAGGCCTGGGTACACAGCCCCCAGGTTGGCAGAACAGACAGGTAACAGGCCTGGGTATAGAGCCCCCAGGGTGGTGGAACAGACTAGATACAGGACAGGACCTGGCAATTCAGTTGCAAGGACAAACTGAGAGAAAGTGTTGCTCAGGCACCTCCTACTGGGTGGAGGGGGTTTAAGTATCCAGTGACTCACAGCAATAGGCTGGGGAAGCATTAGGACTGTGCACACAGTAGCTATAAGAAACAAGCAGAAAGCTGCGCCGACGCCCTCAGCAATCAGACAAGAGACATGGACAGAGCAGGTACTGGGGCAAAGAGTGCAGCATGGACTGACAGGTAAGTTTGCGGTCTTGCATGGTGGGAGGTGGTGCACCATATAAGCACGCCGCCAAGGATGTTACAGTACCCCCCCTTTTACGCCCCCTCTTCCTCCAGCCAGCAAGGATTTTCTGCAGAGAATTTGGAGGCCGATCCTTCTCCTCAAGAAGATTTCCTCTTCTGTCCAGTAGAGGGAACAAAGCTGGTCTCATCATCTTGGTAACTAGGATGCTTCCTTCCATCGAGCCATCCTGATCAACAGATGAAGTGGGCGAGGTACCAGGAACAGGACACAGGAAAGTCTCTCTCCACTTATTAATATCGGGTAGCTCCCCAAAGGATTCACGGGACAGCTGGAGATCCTCCACCGGGTTGGAGGGGTGCAGAGTCTCGGGGGAAACCACCGCTTTAACGTACACTTTGCCAAGCTTACTGGATGAAGTGGGCAAAGTGCCAGGTACAGGGTGCAGAAAAGTCTCTCTCCATTTGTTATCAGGTAGCACCCCGGAGGATTCAGGAGACAACTGGAAGTCCTCCGTCTGGTTGGAGGGGTGCAGAGACTCGGGGGTAACCACCGCCTTGACAGACACTTTACCAAGCTTACTGGATGAAGTGAGCGAAGTACCAGGTACAGGGTGCAGAAAAGTCTCTCTCCATTTGTTATCAGGTAGCACCCCGGAGGATTCAGGAGACAACTGGAGGTCCTCCGCCTGGTTGGAGGGGTGCAGAGACTTGGAGGTAGCCACCGCCTCGATGGACTTATTTCCAGATTTGTTAGAGATGGAGGATCCTTGCTTAGGGACCAACCTCAGTCTGGTCTCTGAGATGACACGTCTGCGAGGCAGGGCGGTGCCTAAAGCCAGATCATTGGTACAATTGTCGAAACTGTGTGGGAAGAAATGCCTCCGCTTCCCTTCCTTCGGAGACTTCAGCGCACAGCGAGTCAGTGACTAGCAGATCTGGTGAAGAAGAAGAAGAAACTGCTGACTGTCCTGAAGATATGGGGACTGGACACCCCTTGCACCTCAGCAGTCCCCCAGGAAACACCATGCAGGATCTCCAGACCTGAGCGGGCACTAGATCTCTCGGCTCTGGATGACCTGTGGGTAAACCAGACAGCACCTGGAATGTGAACTTCTTCATGTGTAATGCTCCAATCTGGAGCTTAATTTGTACAGACATATTTTGACTGTTTCTGAGTAGGGCTCGTCCTTCCGCAGACAATGCCCAAACCGGCTTCTGGAGTTGTCGGACGGGAATCAGACACCGACTCTTTAAGGCTTTACGCCCGAAACTTCCGGTTAATACGAGGCCTTCACTTGCCACGGAGACAGTCATGGTCATCTGTGGAGAGGAAACACTAACGCCAAGGGCAGCCTCTCCTATAGGACTAATGTCTTGGGATTCTCCAACCTTCGCTGGACAAAGACCATCAGGGGGTCCCAAACAACCTCAGCGGGACCGCAATCCGATTTTGTGACTGAGTTCTGGCCTCTGCTTTGCCTGACGAACATAGTCATTCTTCATGGATTCTGTGTGGAGAGCTGCCTCTACAGGCTGGGGAACAGGAGGTCTTTGGGAGGACAGAACCTGGCGTGACAGTTTACCTCTACACCTTGCACGTCTGGACTGCCTCTTGAGGTTGGGAAGGGAAGTATTCTGTAGAGCATTGTCATCCTGTGTGGATTCTGTGTGGGCAGCAGTTTCTTCAGGCTGGAGAACTGGTAGGCTACCTACACACATCACCCATCGGGGCTGCTCCAGGATATTGGGAAGGGAAGCTTTAGCAGAAGCTTCAGGATTAGGGTCATTGAAGACCATTAGAAAGGCCACCAGGAAGGCCTGCAGGTCAGAGACGATAGGATCCCATGCTTCCCATAGGGGGGTGATCCATTTCAAGGCATCACCCGCTAGGTAGAACATCATGAATGCTACTTTAACTTGATCAGTAGGAAAATAGTGAGCATAGAACTTGAAATGCAGCATGCATTGCTCCACAAACGCACGGCTTCGTTTTGGATCCCAATAGTACCGTGGTGGATCTGCAGGAACAAGTGTTGATAGATCCATTTGGGCTGGTGCGTAAATCGCCTGGGCCACAGCTTGAGAACATTTTTTTCTTGGTGCACGTATTCGCCAGACAAGGATTCAAAATGTCTCTGAGAGCGAAGGGCCGTGGGGCTCAACGAGAACCATGGCCTGAGCAAACTGTTACGCTCGTGCCCGGACTGACTGGCGTGAGCGTGATTAGTGATCCCACTGTACCATGAACCAAGGAGTGCCTGGAGGGGCTTAACTAAGTATCAACCTGATCCGACCAAGGTCACACGGCGGCTCAGTCGACTCCGAGGAACCGAGCAGAGGGACCAGGTGCTACTCCAGGTCAGACCCCGGTCACAGCTGTTGACCCACACCGGGGAATACAGGAACAGGCAGGTTAGCTGGTATGCAGATAGGTGGGCACTGGCAGGCACGGCTGGTATGAAGGCAGGTGGGTACTAGCAGGCACGGCTAGTATGAAGGAAGGCGGGTACTAGCAGGCACGGCTGGTATGAAGGCAGGCGGGTGCTGACAGGCACGGCTGGAATGCAGACAGGCAGATACTGGCAGGTATGAACGCAGGCTGGATAGGGACCAGTACAGACTGGGATACAGGAACAGAGCCACAGGTGCGGTGGACTAGCAGAGCAAAACCGCAGGAGCGGTGAACAAGCAGAGCGGAGCAAAACCGCAGGTGCGGTGAACAAGCAGAGCGGAGCAAAACCGCAGGTGCGCTGAACAAGCAGAGCGGAGCAAAACAACAGGTGCGGTGAACAAGCAGAGTGGAGCAAAACCGCAGGTGCGGTAAACAAGTGGAGCAGAGTGGAACCGCAGGTGCGGTAAACAAGCGGAGCAGAGCGGAACCGCCAGAGCGGTGAACAAGCAGAGCAGAGCGGAACCGCAGGTGCGGTAAACAAGTGGAGCAGAGCGGAACCGCCGGAGCGGTGAACAAGCAGAGCAGAGCGGAACCACAGGTGCGGTAAACAAGCGGAGCAGAGCGGAACCGCCGGAGCGGTGAGCAAGCAGAGCAGTACAGAGCCGAAGGTGAAGGCAGACAGGACAGGGCTCTGTCCACATGGAACAGACTGGAAGATACAGGAAGATAGCTAGAACACAGGAGGTAAATACGGAGGCAGGGAAACAGAACGAGCAGAACCAGATACACACAAGTACTTACAATGAAGTAGCGAGTGGACACAAAACTCACAAACAGAAGTACAGAGACAATGAGTTGGAGTTAGGTGCAGGTTCAGACACTGCAGGAAAAGGGAAGGTACAAACATGGAAACAAACAAGAAATGGACTAGGACACTGTTCAGACAGGAACTGAAACAGAAACAAGATACAGAAACGAGCCTGGGAACTCAGCCCCCAGGGTGGCAGAACAGACAGGTGACAGGCCTGGGTATACAGCCCCCAGGGTGGCAGAACAGACTAGATTCAGGACAGGACCTGGCAATTCAGTTGCAAGGACAAACTGAGAGAAAGTGTTGCTCAGGCACCTCCTACTGGGTGGAGGGGGTTTAAGTATCCAGTGACTATCTCAGTGGCCGAAGACGTTGTCCAACAGCTGGACCACCTATGCCCTGCAGCCATGCCCAGGGCCTACGTTGAGGGTTTTTCGGACGCGTCCCTCAAAATTGCACCTTCTTCAGTGAGATGGACACCCGGTTATGGATCTCACTGTAGTTTTAAGAAAAATGTTTTAGATGGAAAAATGTTTTATGAGTATGAAAAAGCATGTTATTAAAAATGCTTTTAGAATGTTTTATATGCTAATAGAAACCTGTAATGTTTAAGAAAAGAGCCTCCCATAAAGGGAAGAAAAAGTTGTGTATTATTCTTCTGTGTGAATGCATTCGAAAAATTGCATGTCTTTAAAATACTTTGTTTTTACTTTGTTCCAGCCCGCGGACGTGCTGTGTTTTACCAGGGGGGTATGTGGCACCCCTGCGGGTTCAGTCGCCACAGAGGTACTGCATCTCACCCAGAGGTGTGGTATCTCAGTCTCAGGTAAGGATGGAGTACTGCCCGGGACCCAACCACTTGCATACATTACACTCCACTTCAGAGGGCAGGGCGAGATTGCTCCTAAGGGAGAGCACAGTCCCTGGTCCCCCTACCTGGAGGGCGGAACCATGTAGTGGGTGTGGGTGGAAGAAGTAGTTTAGGGGAGCACTTCAGGAGTAGTATAAAAAGGGATGGAACCATCTAGAAGGCGTCCAGTCAGAGAAGACAGTGAGAAGAGAAGTAGTGGAGCAGGAGCTCTGCTCAGGAGGAGCGGGCCTGAGTGAGAGAGGCCCAGGAGGTGAGACTGACTAAAGAGAGGAGAGGAGCAGGAAGGAAGGCTCCAGAAGGAAAGAGGGGATCCTAGGGTACTGGAAGTGCTGGAGGCCACGCGTACGCCCGAATTTGCCAGGACGTGGATGGATCAAGCCGCAGAGGGGACCGGCCCCTAACTAGTGGGAATTGCAATATTCAGCTAGAAACCGGAGGCTTCTACATTTCCAGGGTGTAGTTGCCACAGCCGTAATTAATCGCCAATAAGGTAGCCACACAGGATCCAGGGAACTCCAGGTTGCCCGCCAAGATCTGAGGTTTCCGGCTTGGGACACTGTTTGCGAGACGGAGGGCAGGAAGGTGACAGCCAGCGCAGGAAGACGACTGAGAAAGGAACATAGAAAGGGGTCCCGTTAAGTGCTCTTGAATTACCTGAGGGATTGCTGAGCTCCTCCCGTGGTGAACACAGGACAGCGTGGGTGGTTATAATCTGCAGTTGTAACCAGGAGCAACGTGATAATCGTGAGTAAACCCTGAAGACTGCACCCCACTGTCTCTGTGAATTATTGCTGCGCCATCATCCCCTGCACCACACTGCTCAACAACATCTACCTCATCTATAATCACCACAGCAATGCCCTGGAGCTTAGCGCTACTGTGGAGAGCTGAACCAACTCTCCTGCATTACCAACAGCTCCAGAGGACCTGCTCCGCAGCGGCTGCTCCATATAGCCGCATACCACAGGTGGCGTCATGAACATTAAACATAAAAACTATAAAATCCCCTTTTATTGACCGCCCTGGGTCATGGACCAGGTCACCGCCACTGTGACATCTCCCCTAGCACCGACTGGCCCGGCTACCTAGTACCCCACGGCCCAGGGGGCGCATCATAAACGTGACTGAACTACTTGGCACTGTGACTGACAAAACTTGTTCAGTAAACGTGACTGAACTACGTGGCACTGTGACTGACAGAACTTGTTCAGTAAACGTGACTGAACTACGTGGCACTGTGACTGACAGAACTTGTTCAGTAAACGTGACTGAACTATGTGGCACTGTAACTGACAGAACTTGTTCAGTAAACGTGACTGAACTATGTGGCACTGTGACTGACAGAACGTGTTCAGTAAACGTGACTGAACTACGTGGTACTGTGACTGACAGAACTTGTTCAGTAAACGTGACTGAACTACGTGGCACTGTGACTGACAGAACTTGTCCAGTAAACGTGACTGAACTACGTTGCGCTGTGACTGGGGGTTAAATTCCGCGCCAATATCTGATTGGTCACGGCCGGCCGCGACCAATCAGCGAAGCGGGGTTTAAAGGGGTTGTCCACTACTTTAAATTAACCCCTAAATGTATCCCCCCCACGGCCCTTATTGAATTTTGTTAATACCTCATGTTGCCAATACTGCCTGTGCGCGACGCTATCGCTGACCGTGCACAGGCAGCACGTGACCCCCGGCTGCAGCCGGCTCTTCCTTCCGCTTACGTCACGACTATTTGCGGCTGCAGCCAGGGGTCTACTGTTCCGCGTTCCACGGTGAGTGACAGGTTGTGGGCGGGGTTATCCCCCATTGCTTCACACCCGGCATCCATTGCGCGCCCATTCATTGAGAGAGCGGTTAATTTAAAGTAGAAGCGCCAATATCGCTGTTTGGTCGCATCTGGCTGGCGAGACCAATCAGTAACGCGGGATTTCCGTTACAGACAAACGGACAGAATTAGACGATTATATATATAGATACTTAGCATTATTGATGAGCACAAGTGCTCGTTACTCGAGTTTGCATTGGGTGCTCGGGTATGCACCAAGCACAGCCGCATATTTCGTGACTGTTAGACAGCCACAAAACATGCGGAGATTGACCGTGTTTGTCAGGCAATCCCCACATGTTATGTGGCTAATAGCCGTGAAACATGCGGCCGTGGGGACTCAAACATGTCACTTGAACACCCACGATACTCTGTGAGTACCCGAGCACCCGATGCAAACTCGAGTAACGAGCACTTGCACTCATCACTACTTATTATTAAACCAAACTTGATAATAAGGTGCAGAATATTGATCTAAAGAAAAAAAAAGGTTGTTCGTTTTGTGCCCAAATTGGTATTCTCTTTCAACATTGGAGATAATAAATATGTACCAGATGCAGAAGTGGTTCCTATCTGATGTCACATGCTATGCTTATACCTAACATCATTGAGCTCCAACTATTGTAAGGGATGAAATGGTTTCTATGGAAACCAGTATATGACGCATTCAGCTCTCCACCAAAGAAACCTTGCCTCTTATCTGTGAATGGGAAATTAACAGGCAGAGAAGCACAGAAGATGATATTTTTTGCTATCTAAGGAAACAGATGGGCAAGAACAGTTTTAAAGGTGTTGTAAAATATGTGAGAATGCATTTGTACAAAAAAAAACAACGAATGTTTGTCAGTCAAGCTTCTGTTACACTGACAAACCTCCAGCATGTATATCTGAATGGTTTTTTGCTATAAACGAGTCAGCTATTTCTTGGACATTGCTCTCCAGTAAACATCTAAATGCCTCCACTCAGACCATTGTAAGTGGCAAAACTGTGGTGTCTGCATGTCCATGCTTTATACACTGCTCAAAAAAATAGAGGGAACCCTCAAATAACACATCCTAGATCTGAATGAATGAAATATTCTCATTGAATACTTTGTTCTGTACAAAGTTGAATGTGCTGACAACAAAATCACACAAAAATCATCAATGTAAATCAAATTTATTAACCAATGGAGGCCTGGATTTGGAGTCACCCCCAAAATTAAAGTGGAAAAACACACTACAGGCTGATCCAACTTTGATGTAATGTCCTTAAAACAAGTCAAAATGTGTGTGGCCACCATATCCAGAATCCTTCTGGATATTTAGACTAGGGACGCTGTACCCTGACGGGCTGAATGACATTATATAAGGTGTATAAGAAAACATGCAAAGGTTATTCTGAAATAAAAAAAGTCTTATATTTATATATAAAAAATAATTTTTAATACGGTTTCATAAGTGTAGTTTTCTAGTGTTTTAAAAGTAAGGTATTTATTGTGTGGTTTTTTTTTTGTTTGTTTGTTTTTTCCTTTTTGGGACATTCATTTTTATAGGATTGGACAATATTCATTTACATATCTTTTAACAAAGTATTTAACATAACATAAGCGTTATGAACTAGTATATTTTATACTTTTAAGACTTTTTGTGGATTGATGAATTGGATTTTATAGTATTACTGATGTCTAAGGGAATGGGTGTGTCTGCTTTGTGTGGAACACATCCCCCACACAAAACTGTGCTTTTGCTTCCTTTAAGAAGCAGTTGTATCTTAAAAATTTCTGAGAATATACCTGAGGAAGACATAATCTTGTCGAAACGCGTTGTATTTACTTAAGCAATAAAGATCGTTTGGAGAATATATACCCACAGTATTCACTGGCTTCTTGGGAGCGCATTTGGCCTGGATGAACATTATTGTCAAAATCTCTTTCCTATGATAACCCGAGCAGGGCTATTGAATAGCAAACCAACTGAAAGGAGAAAATCCCTTTCTTTGTGATCCTTAGAGATCAGTAAGCTGAATTGGAAGACCAAATAAAGGTGAGTGCAAAAGACCATTATAAATATTCATATTACCGCTATATACTACACTTAGATTGGTGCGCTCTCTGTCTTCCTTTCTCTCTTTTTTGTGGAGATATCAACTAACTTTTTCTAACCCTGCCTCCAGGTTCCAATTTAAAGGGGAGGAGCTCCCCTTTGTGGTCTGGAGCCAGGAAAGTGTTGGATGCTGGTATACCTGATCAGGGGACCCCTCTTTGCTTCTAGGCATGGCATCACCCCCTGTCAGGGAGGCAATGCCAATGTGGCAACCGGACCCCTGGGGTGCCACATTCCCCCCTAGTTAAATTCAGTACTCCCGGACTGAGGACACCTTTAGAGTTAAACAATTAACAACAATAACGATTTATATCCCAAATAATTTACAAAGTCTCAAAAAGGCAAAAATTGCAGAACAACAAAAACCAAACAAAAATTGTGAGCAGTCATTGCGGCTCTTAGTCTTTACGCCACTATCCGGGAATTGTCTTTTTCCGGGCACTTGAAGGTTGGTTGGTTGGAACCGCCTCAACCCACTTTGTGTATCGTCCCTGGGCGTGGCTTCAGGGCACTCTGTTGGTGGGCCTGGTTTTCGACCACTCCTGCGGTTTATTTTCAAGGCCAACAATTAACTTTACCCAACATTGTTCTGACCACATCTAGTCCTGTGGTCCATTTGTCCATAAATATAATAACTATATACACTCACGATTGCTTAAAAGTTCTTACAGGAAGTCTCTGTAGGCTCTCATACTTAACGGTTGCAATTATATACTATACACTATTATCGTATTCCACTTTAGTCCCTATAACGGGCAGGGAGCTGACCTCTGGTACTACGGGTTGATCTACACAGTACAATTGTTGCCAATGACCTACCCGGGTCTCTAGTGTCTACTGCTGGTGTGGTGGGCTCAGTATGGACTACATTACGGTTAGTCTGAGGTAACACCGGTAGGCTTGGCAGTCTTCTACGACTTCTTTGACTCACCATGGGCATGACAGATTCGCCGCTAGCAGGGGGTAGTTCCACTGCGGTTGTGACATCTATTACTGGGGCCATCTGGTCTCCCAGCTGTTCTGGAGTCTCTGCAGCTTCTGGTAAGGCTACTTGGGAAAAGGTCAGGACAGGTACCACGATTACTTGGTTCACCTGCGTCCAAGACCGGGGAAATTCTCCAAGGATGGTTTGAACCGTCTCTTCCACCTTTTCTGTGTGCTGGGGGCTGTTTTCTTCCTCTTGGTGTCTCAATTGATCAGGGCATATCTTCAGGTGGTCTCTTGAGACTGCCGCCAAAGTCTTTCCTCCATCTTTTCTGATGAGGCATACCTTGGTGTTGTCGAAATTTGAAGGTAAGACGGTGTATGGCTCAACCTCCCACTGATCATCTAATTTGTGAACTCGCCTCTTCCTTTTGAGTACCTGTTCTCCAGGTGATAAGGGAACTGCAGGTTCTCTCCTGTCTCTGTCTCGCCTGGGACAAACTTCTCTCTACACATTCTTGCACCTTGCGGTATTGCTGCTGCCGCTCCGTATCCCAATCTGCATCTGGTGATGTCGTCTCAGGTGTTAAAACTCCCATGTCTAAGTCAATGGGTAACTTGCCAGTGACTCGCCCAAGGGGATATGGGGGAAACTCGATACCCGGGCCTTTACCTTCTTTATAGGATATCACGGCAGTCGGCTCCCGGGCCTGTCCTCTGGGGTCAGTCTTTAAAAGGGGGGTTTAGTTAACAGTTTGTCTCGTGACGCCACCTGTGGTTTCTGGTAATAGTTACCAGTGCTGCTGCAGACCTCCAGGGGTGATGGGATGACAGCTGGGATGTTTCTGCTCCCCACAGGCGGAGCGGGCCCCCGGGGCAGGGTTGATGGATGGGATGCAGGGCGTTGTAGTGTCGGAGGGATGATGGCGTAGCGGCAATAACCGACAGAGACAGTCAAGTGCAGTCCTCTGATTTTACTCACAGTTGACAAGTTCCTCAGGTTACACTGCACAGGTTACCGCTTCCCGCTTCACGCTGCGTTCACCAAGCAGGGGTTCAGAAGTCCCTCTGGCAATTCGAGAGTACTTATCGGGACCCCTCTTCTGAATGTTCCTTTCCTCAGCCGACTTCCTGCGCTGGGTCTCTCCCTCCTGCCCTGCGCCTCACAAACTGAGTCCCAAGATGGTGTCCTCGGATCCTTCAGGGTCACCTGGAATTCCTTGATCCTACACGGCTACCTTTCTTGGCTACTCGAATGCAAGTATGGCAACTGCTCCATAAAGGTCAGAAGC
The DNA here is from genome assembly GCF_046119375.1 of Phyllobates terribilis. Lineage (NCBI taxonomy): Eukaryota > Metazoa > Chordata > Amphibia > Anura > Dendrobatidae > Phyllobates > Phyllobates terribilis. The sequence goes on from NW_027362761.1 coordinate 700,478,664, forward strand.
CTCCTTTTTCCTAGCCGAGACTTGAAGTAACACGACTAGCCCAGGGACCGGTTCCCTTCTTGCGGCCTGATCCCTCTGACACCTGGCAGATTAGGGTGTACGGGTGGCTTCCTGCTCCTTCCGTACCCCTGGGACCCCTTCAGCCTTCCTCCTCTGCTCCCCTCTTCTTCTCTCCTCTGCTGGGCCTCATCTCACTAGGCCCATTCTGGAGCAGAGCTCCTGCAGAGCACCTGCTCCTCTCACTAGACTCAGAACTCCTTCTGTGTTTCACCACCCTAACTAAGATGGCTCCCCTTTTTATACTCCTAAAAAATGCTCCCCTAAACTCCTTCCTCCACCCACACCCACTACTTGGTTCCCCCTCATTCTGGTTCCCCCCCACTCCAGCCAGGGACAGGGCTCAGCAGAACACAGTGCATCTCGCCCTTCCAGCCGGCCTGGAGCAGTGTAGTGTTGGATGCAGGTGTTAGGGTCCCGAGCTGTACTCCTTTCCTTACCAGAGAGTGAGGCACCACCTGTTGTAGTACCTCTGTGGCGACTGAACCCTCAGGGGCGCCACACCAGGTCTTGCCCTCATCAGGTAGGCGGGTGTACAGTTGGTGGAGTTCACCGGGATGTGGTTATATAGGTCTACCAAATCCGGTAACTTCTCTGGCCACAGGCTACGTTCTTCAAGGGGCAATGTCTTCAACAGGTCTATTACCACGTTCATTTTCTAGCACAACCCATTGGTCTGGGGATGATACGGCGTCGTCCTTATTTTCTTGCAGCTGTACAAGTTACAGAATTCCTGAAACACTTCTGCTTCAAAGGCTGGGCCTTGGTCGGTAAGCACTCGTTTAGGGTAAAAGTGCGGGTGACAAAAGTGTTGTTGAAACGCTTTGGCTGATCCTTCACTGGCACTACTACCAGGAACCGGGAGTAGTGGTCTACCATGGTGAGAGCGTAGACATAGCCTGACCGGCTTGTGGCTAACTTCACGTGGTCCAAGGCTACCAGTTCAAGTGGATGTTTGGTGATTATGGGCTGCAGGGGAGCCCTCTGACTATCAGGGTCTTTCCGTCTCAGGTTGCATGGACCACATTCTCGACACCATCTCTCGATTGCTTTCCTCATGCCAACCAGTGGAATAGCTCACGTAGCAGGACTTCCAACTTCTTCCACCTGAAGTGTCCTGCTCCATTGTGGTACGCCTCTAAGACCATTGGCGCATCCCGCTTCGGGACTACCACCTGCCAGACCAGTTCGTGTGTTCGGGAGTTGATGCTTCTCCGACACAGCTTTCCCTTGTAGATGAACAGCTTGCCCTTCTCCTTCCACAACTGTTGGGTCTCCTGTGGAGCATCTGGACCAGGGTGCGAGTCAGCTTGTGCCAGCACCCATCCATGGTGGGGCAATGGGTTAAACGTGGCCTCTCTGTTGGCGGAGTACTTGTCCCTCACACAGTGGGAGCACTGGGTCACTCCATGACGATGGAAAGCCGGTAGCTCTATCTCCTCCAGCTCTTCCGGGTCTTCTCCCCCACCTGGCTAGTTGGGCATCCTGGACAGCGCATCAGCATTAGCGTTTCTATGCCCCGCCCGATACTTGATGGTAAACTCGTAGTTGGACAGCAAGGCCATCTATCACTGCTCCAGCTCACCTAGCTTTGCCGTTTCAAGGTGGGTCAGCGGATTATTGTCTGTGAAAATTGTAAACTTCGCTGAAGCCAGGTAGTGTTTGAAGCACTCTGTTACAGCCCAGACTATGGCTAAAAGCTCCAACGTAAAGGAACTATAGTTGTCAGGGTTCCTTTCCGTGGGACGGAGCTTCCTGTTGGCATAGGCAATCACTCTTTCTCTGCCCTGCTGTACCTGGGAAAGCACTGCTCCCAATCCCACGTTGCTGGCATCAGTATAAAGGGTTGACCATAGTCGGGGTAGGCCAGGACTTCGTCTCCCGTAAGAGCCACTTTCAGTCGAGTGAAGGATTCATCTTCTTTTCTACCCCAATCGAACGGAGGATTCGGGTTCTTGGACTGGCCTACTAAGAGGTCCTGCATGGGTGCCGCTATCTTGGTGAAACCCTTGACGAATCTCCTGTAGTAGCCTACCAGCCCGAGGAACTGCCGCACTTCCTTGAGAGTGAAGGGTCTTGGCCAGTTCTTCATCACGGTGACTTTTTCAGGGTCTGGTGCTACACCTTCGGCGCTTACCACATGACCTAGGTACTGCACCTTGGGCTTCAACAGGTGGCACTTGGACGGCTTTACTTTCAGGCCAAAACTAGATAGGGCTTCGAACACCTCGGCCAGGTGCTCCAGGTGGTCTTCATATGTCTTTGAGTAGACGATTACGTCATCTAGGTACAGCAGAATGGTTTTGAAGTTTTTGTGTCCTAGGCAACACTCCATTAACCGCTAGAATGTTCCCGGGGCGTTGCAGAGCCAGAATGGCATGCAGTTGAACTCGCAGAGGCCCATTGGTGCCGTAAACGCGGTCTTCTCTCTGTCCGCCTCTGCCACGGGAACCTGCCAATACCCACTAGTGAGATCCAAAGTGGAGAAATAGTTAGCGAATCTTAGTGCAACTAATGATTCCTCAATTCAGGGTAATGGGTAGGCGTCCTTATGTGTAATGCGGTTAATCTGCCTATAATCAACACACATCCTCATTGTACCATCTTTCTTTCTAACGAGGACTAATGGAGCTGCCCAGGGGCTACAACTATCTCTGATCACCCCAGCCTCCTTCATCTCCCGTAACATTCCCTTGGCACATTGATAGTGAGCTGGGGGTACAGGCCGGTACCTCTCTTTAATGGGTGGATAATCTCCTGTGGGGATATGATGTTGGACCCCTTTTACCCAAGTATAGTGGGTGTTTGCTAAAAACTCGCTCATATTCTTGGACCACCCGGTACACACCATGCTTTTGGTGCAAAGGGGTGGAGTCGGTGCCTATTTGTATTTTCTGACACCAATCCTTCACTTGCCCCTTGGGGCCATTGTCTTCCGCCTGTTCGGACGGAGGCAAGGGTTCCACTGCCTTTATTGCGTTGTTACTGACCGTGAACAGCTTAGCAAGGGTGGCATACTGGGTTAAATGGACCTCTTTCTCCCCACAATTCAGGATGCGTATCGGTTCTCTCCCCTTGTGGACATAGACCACCCCCCCTGGCCGTCAAGATGGATGGCCTACTATCAGAGTACACTGGTTCTACCAGGGCCTGATAATCTTGACCCCTGAGACCTATTGCTGCCCGACACCATATTAACATTTCATTCCTAGGGGGCATTGCAATGGGGAATGGATCACTCACTCTGACACTGCCGACTTCTCCACCAGACCGCTCTACCTGTTGTCTCTGCATCAGGGCTCTGATCTCCTTCTGCAGAACTCGCTGCTGACTGGAACTGGCAGTCTCTGCGACCTGTTGCAACAAAACAATAATTTCCCCAAGACAATTCTCTATCACATTGGTGCCTAAGGTTATCATAGGATGGCTTTCTCGGCGATCAATATCTACAATAATCAACCCTTGTGATAGCAATTCTACTTGGCCAACCTTTATGGTCACCTCTTTATACCACACCTGAGGCAAGGGCTGACCTTTGCTGGCAAAGATGTTAATATGTTCATCTGGACTGCAGGTAATGTTTGAATCAGTCCAGTATCGTTTTAAAAGGATATATGGCATCGTTGTCACCTGGGAACCAGTGTCCAGTAACGCGTTCATCGGGATGCCATCAAGCACGACAGGTAGGACCGGTCGTCCTCCCATGTACTTGTCTCGCCAGCTTTGTGGGCCTGGTCGTCTTACTCCTGGGGGTTGGCCCTCTGCCCCAGGGGTTGCTCGTTTAAATCACAGAATCTTGGAGGTGCCCCGCCTTTTGACAGCGGCGGGACATGGGTTGTCCTTTCTGGTCGTAGCGATCGCTGTTTCTCCCTCTGGTCGGTGGAATTCTTCTCTGCCGTCGCCACGGGACGTCATCTGGACTGGAAGCCAGCTGAATTCTTTCCTTTGGAGACGTTTCCATGGTATGCACGGTTTTGGTTAGTGTAGCCACACTTTTGGTCAGCTCCTGGACCTGAAGGGGTCATTATCTAGGGTCTGCCCGTCAGCCTCCACAGGTGACGGGGAAAAGGACGCCACCTTCTCGTGGTATGTGATAGCTGGGCACCGGAGGGGTGCAGTGCCACTTGGGGTTGATTCTCACAGCACCCGGATGGCCCGGTCTTTATATTGCGCAAAATCTAGATCAGGGTTTTGCAGAGCCATAATGCGCAGCTGTGTCCAGTGAGCATTAGACAGGAGCCCCTCGATAAACTGTTCGGTTTAGCAATCTGTCCTCGTCTCGCACACTGTCGGGGTCTACCTGTTTAATGGCCCACAGCGCCTCCTGCAGGTTTAGAGCATAGTCCCGTACACTGTCCTGCACCCTTTGCTTGCACCCCTAGAACTTCATTTTAATCTCCGCTGCTGTGAAGGTGTCACAGGTATCCTTCAACCGGGCCAGTATTTGCTTTTGTCCCTGCCCGGCCAGGACTTCAACTCCCTCTGGGCTGCACCGATTAGCTGGCCTATAAGGATGCTGACTTTTTGCTCCTCAGACAGGGGGTACACTTGGAACAAACTGCGCAGTCTCTCCTCAAATTCGCTTAGGGTGTGCGACTCCGCTGAGCAACCACGCCGCCCCTGGAATATACGGCATGGATAAAGGCATTACAGTGGCGGTGGCCGCGCCCGCAGCTGGATCCTCTCCCAGGTTGGGCATCTTCCTCCCCCTCCCTAGTGAACCTTAGCCAGGTCCTTGGTTTCTGCTGTCGTACCAGTCTGCTGCTCTGCATGCGAGAGGGATCGCTTACCCGGCGGTTCCGGATCGGGGCCTTCTGCTTCCCCTTCGCTGACGTCAAATCACGAGATTATACAGCTCAGCAAAGCCTATGGCACACAGTACCCGGTTATACCGGCTTCAAATCCTGTTCGTGACGCCAAGTTGACGTTCCCCCTGGGCCGTGGGGTACTCGATAGCCGGGCTGGTCCTTTTCTGGGGTAGTCACGATGGCAGTGACCCGGTCCATGGCCCCGGGTGGTCAAATGAATGAAAAGTAAAAGTCAATTTTGGGGAATGTATTCGTGACGCCACCCGTGGTATGCGACTATATGGGGCTGCTTCTGCGGTGCAGATCCACTGGAGCTGATGGTGACGCAGCAGAGTTGGTTCAGCTCTCCACAGACAGAGCTAAGCTCCAGGGCAGTATATGATGAATTGTGGAGGTAGATGTTGTTGGTGCGGTGTAATGCAGGGCTGAGGGCGCAGATAATGACCAGACAACAAATTAATGGCGGTTTCCTCTATCTTCACTTGCGGTTTGTTAGAGCAGACCGGGGCACTGGTACTAGCTGGTGGTGGAGGTCCGGCCTAGAAGCAGTTTGGGAATCCACCTCGCCAGGTGCAGTTGTAGGCCTTCCCTCTGCGCTATTCTCTTTGGCCCTGCTGCTTAAAGCTATGCTCCGGCCCTCATTCCTGAGCAAAACGTCTATTCCTCACCCGTATGGCAGGCAGCTCGAGCCTTCTTCAAATGTCCCTCCTTCGTGGTGGCGCTGGGCCCTAGGATGCTGCTGAGTCGCCGGGCGTCTTGTGGGGCCAGGAGATCTGCAGTCTCCTGCCCTCCGGATTTAGCTGCTGGGCCTTCAGTGCCCGCACAACCACGGACTCTGGTGTCCGATTCCCTTGCGCTTCTCTCTGGGGCGAGCTTGTTCACAGCTCCCTTCCCCAGGTCCATTCTCGTCGCTCTCCTGTCTCCAATTCTCCTTCAACTAACTTTTTCTAACCCTGCCTCCAGGTTCCAATTTAAAGGGGAGGAGCTCCCCTTTTTGGTCTGGAGCCAGGAAAGTGTTGGATGCTGTTATACCTGATCAGGGGACCCCTCCTTGCTTCTAGGCATGGCATCACCCCCTGTGAGGGAGGCAATGCTAATGTGGCAACCGGACCCCTGGGGTGCCACATCTCCAGACTCTGTCACGTCTGTCACATGTGCTCAGTGTGAACCTGCTTTCATTTGTGAAGAGCACAGGGCGCCAGTGGCGACTTTGCCAATCCTGGTGTTCTGTGGCAAATGCCAAACGTACTGCACGGTGTTGGGCTGTGAGCACAACCCCCATCTGTGGACGTCGGGCCCTCATACCACCCTCATGGAGTCGGTTTCTAACCGTTTGTGCAGACACATGCACATTTGTGGCCTGCTGGAGGTCATTTTGCAGGACTCTGGCAGTGCTCCTCCTGTTCCTCCTTGCACAAAGGAGGAGGTAACGGTCCTGCTGCTGGGTTGTTGCCCTACTATGGCTCCCTCCACATCTCCTGGTATCTGCTCCATGCTCTGGACACTACGTTGACAGACACAGCTACCCTTCTTTCCACAGGTCGCACTGATGTGCCATCCTGGATGAACTGCACTACCTGAGCAACTTCTGTGGGTTGTACTGTAGACACCGCCTCATGCTACTGTACCTCTAGCGATGAGAGCAATGGCAAAATGAAAAAGTGACCAAAACAACAGCCAAAATTATGAGAACAGAGAAATGGTCTGTGGTCACCACCTGCAGAACCACTCCTTTATAGGGGGTATCTTGCTAATTGCCTATCATTTCTACCAGTTGTCTGTTCCATTTGCACAACAGCAGGAGAAATTGATTCACAATCAGTGTTGCTTCATAACTGGACAGGTAGATTTCACAGAAGTGTTATTGACTTGGAGTTACATTGTGTTGTTTAAGTGTTCCCTTTATTTTTTTTGAGCAGTGTATATTGTATGCATATGGAAGTGGCAGAACTACTTGGTCATACAGGTGTAACGCCTGTAGGGGCAACATGGTGTGCAGAGACTGGTGCAGCTAATCACAGACAGTGTTTCACAGTAACAGACAGCCATCTTTTGCTGCATTGCTTTGAACTACAACTCCCAGGATCCCCGGCGGTTCTCTGCAACCTGGAAGAGGAGGAGCAGCAGCAGTGGAGAGAAGGATTGGCTGGGGAAGAAGGGTGGAGCTAACCACTGGAGAGCGCGAGGTGGTCGGCCATTGCTGGAGAGAGACAGTGATGATCCAGGACAGGATCACGGGGTGCATGCTAACAGTTCTGCTGCTCTTTTCGAGAGGACAGAGAGCCCTGGAGCTGCACCACAATTACTGGTCAGTCAGGTTGCCAAGAGTTGCCCATTCCAGCATTGCTTCTGAAAGAAGAATCCTGCCTTCCATTTCTTGTGACACAACGCCCCTGAAGACCCGGGCTGGAGCCCTGGGTGACTACAGACTTGCAACATTATGGAGTGAGTAGCTACTGCTGGGACTTGTGGTTCCATTGCTGGGGAGAGTACAACAGTATAAAAATATATCAATAAAGGATCACTGCTGGGACTTGTGGTTCCACCAACGAGGAGTTTATTGTAGTTCAAGGTGTGGAGGGGATTAAGTTCTCATTGCATCAGGTGCACCAATGGTTCCTGAAAGCACGCCAACATCCGCCGCAACCGAAGCACCAACTTGGGACTGTTACTTGCACTGGTGAAGCCATTTATAAGTACAGTGATATTAGTTAGCAGTGTGCCTGTTGTAATTTAAAAGGGGAGCATGATCCCTAACATTCAGGTTTACTTCAAAGCATGTCTTGTACCTGTATAGTAGATTGTGTAATATTATCTGTTTGCTGTTCCTCGTTATTCCCCCTGCAATCGTCACTATAAATAAATTTGTTATGTGTTTCAATTTCATCTCTTGAGTGTGTTCAAAGCGTGGACAGGGGTGCTCCCGAGTCGACCCCTGTCAGAAGAGGAAGACCCTTAGCATTCTCCTAGAGCTACCAGCAAGATTCAGATGGAGGTGTGTCACCCCAGGCCTGGATGCCACAAATATTAAAGGCTGTGTCTGAGAGCGGGAGGGAGGTTCCCTGGTCAGGGACAATTAGCATACAGCACCTCCTGTCCCAGGCCAGTAGAGGGATCTGGCTGCCCCTATAAAAGTTGGTACTGGGGGCAGGGTTAGAGAGAACTGGATGACCTAGCTCAGGACTGAGACTAGTCCCAGAGAAGGAGGGACAGTTGAGCTGTAGCCAAGGAGTCCGTGAGGCAGTGGAGAAGCTGCGAGCCAGGGACAGAGGCGACGAGAGCCGGTCCTGGCTGAGAGAATCACTACCGGACATTGGGGTCCGAGGCTGTCAGGGTAGCAAGCCCGGCAGCAGATAACCAACCCGCAAGGGATTTCAGGTCCCTTGGCCTAAGAAGCCTGGAGGCTCCGCCACACAGAGGGACCAGTACTGCACGGAGAAGCAACAGGTACCTAAGGCCCGAGTCGCAAGCCATACAGGCGAAGTACACGGCCAGCTCAGGGACGTGGGCTATTACACCACGAAAAGGGGGATAGTCAGCAAGGGCAGAGAGAGAACGGTAGGCCTTCACACTCACCCTGACCAGTGGGGCTCGCCCGAATGCTCTCAGACACCCAGGCCCATTCCTACCCAGTACTCCTGTTGGGTCATTAGTAATACCAACAATAAAGACCCTGGACTGTTTGAAGCGGATTCAGAACTCTTATTATTGTGGCCTGCACTATCACCCCCAGCATTCACATACGCTGCCCTGAGGCTACACTCTTCCCGTGGGGAGTTATCTGACCCCTGTGCTGCACACCAACATCAGCCTCAGCGGTCTGCCTTGCAGCGGCGGTCATCCCTGACCGCAATCCATGGGTGGCGTAGTCGGACATTCATAACTCTACAAATAGACTGCCACAGCATTTGGTCTGACCACCCTGAGCCACGGGATAGGGTTGCCACTACTACCCCCATCATCGCACTGAAGCCCGGTTCCGGGTGCCCCATGGCCCAGGGGGCGAGTCAGCTTTGGCGTAGTCGGCAGGAGTGTGACCAACCCGCTACAAACGGGTATTGCGTACCTCAAAAGGAAGTTTCCCGCCATTCGGAGCCGTTTCCTGCCATCTTCAGTCATTTCCCGCCATCTTCAGCCGTTTTCCCGCCATTGGACGCCATCTTCGGGACGCCGCGCGGGAAGAAGAGGGGCATGGACGTCCATACCGTGCGAGACCTGAAGCCCCGCCCTACGCACTGACGCTGCGCAAGGTCCTGGAAGGAGAAAGAGCGACGCTGACGTCACCAGGACGCGGCGCAAGGTCCTCGCCCGGAGCAGCACCAGCGGAGCCGCGCCCACCATTTTGACAGCCAGGGGGGTGGTTGATGTCCGCGATGGAAAGGTGCCCGTCCGGATCATAAACATCGGGGAAAGGGAAGTATACTTGCCCCGGTACGCTACACTAGCCAAATTGTTTGCCGTCGAACACAATGCTATCAGGGTTGTGGAACCCTTGCCTCAATCTCCCCCGGTGGAGGGTAATGGCTCCCAGAAACACAAGGAGGACTGGTGCCAGAAACACCATGTGGGTGCTGACTCCACTCCCCTGCACCAAAAACAAGGAGTCTACCGGGTGGTTCAGGAGTACGAGAGAATTTTTAGTAAGCACCCGCTAGACTTCGGCCGAGTAAAGGGAGTAGAACACCACATCCCCACGGGGAGCCACCCACCAATAAAAGAGAGACACAGACCTGTACCCCCTGCACATTATCAGAACGCAAAGGGCATGCTGAGAGAAATGAAAGAAGCTGGGGTCATTAGAGATAGCTGTAGCCCCTGGGCAGCCCCCTTGGTTCTGGTAAAAAAGAAAGATGGTACCATGAGAATGTGCGTGGACTATAGACAAATCAATCGTATCACCCATAAAGACGCGTACCCGTTACCTAGGATAGAGGAGTCTTTAGCAGCTCTAAAATCAGCTAATTTCTTCTCTACTTTGGACCTTACTAGCGGGTACTGGCAGGTTCCTGTGGCAGAGGCTGACAAGGAGAAGACCGCCTTCACCACCCCGATGGGATTGAGCGAATTCAATTGTATGCCCTTCGGGCTCTGCAACGCACCAGGGACCTTCCAGAGGCTGATGGAATGCTGTCTAGGGCACCGAAACTTCGAGATGGTCCTACTTTACCTGGACGACGTGATTGTCTATTCAAAGACTTACGAGGACCATCTAAAGCACCAGGCCGAGGTGTTTGAAGCCCTGGCAGGCTATGGCCTGAAGGTGAAACCCTCAAAGTGTCACCTGTTGAAACCGAAGGTCCAGTACCATAGGACACGTGGTGAGTGCAGAGGGAGTAGCCCCAGACCCCGACAAGGTTACAGCCATCAAGAGCTGGCCAAGCCCATCTAACATCAAAGAAGTGAGGCAATTCCTCGGGTTGGTAGGCTACTACCGAAGGTTCATCCTCGGGTTCACAAAGATGGCAGCTCCAATGCCGGACCTCCTGATAGGTCAATCCAAGACCAGAAGCCAAAAACCACCCTTCAAGTGGGACAAGCCGGAAGAGGAGTCCTTCCGCCAGTTGAAGATGGCCCTAATGGGGGATGAGATCCTGGCCTACCCCGATTATGGCCAGCCTTTTATCCTCCACACAGACGCCAGCAATGTGGGGCTGGGAGCCGTACTGTCACAGAACCAACAGGGCAGAGAAAGGGTGATCGCGTACGCCAGCCGGAAGCTGAGGCCCACTGAAAGAAACCCGGAGAATTACAGCTCCTTCAAGCTAGAATTCTTGGCAGTGGTGTGGGCCGTCACAGAACGGTTTAAGCATTACCTGGCCTCCGCAAAGTTTACTGTGTACACGGACAACAACCCGCTGACACACCTGGACAATGCAAGACTAGGTGCCCTAGAACAGCGGTGGATGGCCCGGCTATCCAATTATGACTTCACCATAAAATACCGGGCAGGCAGAACCAACGCCAACGCAGATGCCCTATCAAGAATGCCCCACCTACCTGAAGGAGAAGAAGACTCGGAAGAGCTGGAGGAAGTAGAGCTCCCTGCGTTCCACCGGTATGGGGCCACTCAGTATTCTCACCGGGTAAGAGACAAAGACCTAACCACCGTCATGTTCAACCCCTTACCCCACCACGGCTGGGCTGAAACGCAAGATAGTGACCCTGCGATTTGCCTGGTGAAAGACATGTTAACCCAGGCAGACGCTAGCCCTGGCCCGGACGCTCCAGAGGAAGCCAAGCAGTTATGGAAGGAGAAAAGCAGGCTATTCCTCTACGAGGGCAAGCTGTGCAGAAGGCTTGTCAACCACCGGACGCATGAGCTGACCTGGCAGGTAGTGGTCCCGAGGCGAGATGCAGCAATGGTCCTGGAGGCCTACCATGACAGAGCGGGACACTTCGGGTGGAAGAAACTGGAGTTCCTACTGAGAGAGCGGTTCTACTGGGTCGGTATGAGAGGGGCCATAGAGAAGTGGAGCAGGGACTGCGGCCCATGCCACCTCAGAAGGAAGGACCGTACCAGCCAGAAGACACCCTTGAGGCCCATCGTCACCAGGCAGCCTCTTGAGCTAGTAGCTCTGGACCATGTGAAGTTGGCTCCAAGCCGGTCCGGCTACATCTATGCGCTCACGATAGTGGACCATTACTCCCGGTTCCTGGTGGTGGTTCCAGTTAAAGACCTGACAGCCCAAACAGCGACCAGAGCCTTCCAGCAACACTTCTGCCGTCCACACGGGTATCCGGAACAGGTCTTGACAGATCAAGTCCAGCGTTTGAGGCTGAAGTATTCCAGGAGTTCTGCAACCTCTACGGCTGTAGGAGGATTCGGACAACGCCTTACCACCCGCAAACCAACGGGCTGTGTGAGAAAATGAACAATATCATCATTGATCTCCTCAAGACGTTGCCCCTGGAAGAACGCAGCCTGTGGCCGGAGAAGCTGCCAGACCTGATCGACTTGTACAACCATATCCCGGTGAATGCTACAAATTGCACCCCGGCTTACCTGATGCGAGCAAGACCAGGTAAGCTGCCTATAGACCTGGAGATGGGAGTCCTGACACCCGAGGACACCTCCCCAGATGCGGACTGGGATACGGAACGGCGGCTACAGTACAAGAAGGTACATGAGAGTGTGGAGAGGAGTCTGGCTCAAGCGAGAGAAAAGCAAGAGAGGCTCTTCAACCAACATGCCCCTGCTGGTCCCCTGGAACCTGGTGAGCAGGTCCTGAAGCGGAAGAGAAGGCTTCACAAGCTGGACGACCAGTGGGAGAGAGACCCGTACACAGTACTGCAGTCCGACCACAACAACCCGAAGGTATGTGTGATTACCAAGGATGGAGGTGAAACCACTAGCACCGTCTCCAGAGACCACCTAAAACGGTGCCCCGAGCAACTACAGAGTCCAAGTGAAGATCAAGATGACCTTGAACCCGCAGAGGACAAGGAAGAAATGATCAGCACAGTTCTCGGAGAGTTCCCCCGGACCTGGACTCGAATAAACGATGCCATAGTGGTACCCGTCCTACACTTCCTTCAGCCTACCCAGCAAGAGCCTACAGGAGAGCAGGAAGAACAAGAAGAACGAGCAGCCCCGGAGGCAGAAGAACCCATGCCAGCAGCCCAGGAGAGTCAACCCTCTGCTGACAGTGAGCCTGCCATGCCTGCGGTAAGCCAAAGGACCCGCAGACAGCTGCCTGCCCTGCCTGTAAACCCAGCTAGTAGCTGTACCCTAAATGCTAGTGGAGAAAGCCAGGTTAGACCACCACCAGACAGTGGGTTACGGAGGTCAACCCGGAGCACTAGGGGTCAAATGCCAGCTCGCTGGAAGATCTAAATGCACAGTGTATATATTTAATGTTTTTATGTTTGTACCCTGGTTATTAATACTGTTTTCCCAGTTTTTCTAGATATATGGACTAACAGGTTATGAACTTTGAGTAACCGGGACTTCCTTGTAAATATGTTTGGAGCCTAACCAAAGGAATGAATAAAGACTGTCAAGGACTCGGGGCAAGGACAGACCCCCACCTGGTTAAGGCTCCCGTTGTGTTGGTGATATGGACACCCGGTCACAGACCACACTGTGACCTAAAGAACTCAATATGTGATGTTGTTCGTTATTTCCTTCCCTGTTGTGTTTATGGTCATGCATTTATACCCTGTATTTGTGTTTCCTGTTTAGTCCCGGAGTACTAAATTTTACTAGGGGGGAATGTGTCACCCCAGGCCTGGATGCCACAAATATTAAAGGCTGTGTCTGAGAGCAGGAGGGAGGTTCCCTGGTCAGGGACAATTAGCATACAGCACCTCCTGTCCCAGGCCAGTAGGGGGAGCTGGCTGCCCCTATAAAAGCTGGTACTGGGGGCAGGGTTAGAGAGAACTGGACAACCTAGCTCAGGACTAAGACTAGTACCAGAGAAGGAGGGACAGTTGAGCTGTAGCCAAGGAGTCCGTGAGGCAGTGGAGAAGCTGCGAGCCAGGGACAGAGGCGACGAGAGCCGGTCCTGGCTGAGAGAATCGCTACCGGACATTGGGGTCCGAGGCTGTCAGGGTTGCAAGCCCGGCAGCAGATAACAAACCCGCAAGGGATTTCAGGTCCCTTGGCCTAAGAAGCCTGGAGGCTCCGCCACACAGAGGGACAAGTACAGCACGGAGAAGCAACAGGTACCTAAGGCCCGAGTCGCAAGCCATACAGGTGAAGTACACGGCCAGCTCAGGGACGTGGGCTATTACACCACGAAAAGGGGGATAGTCAGCAAGGGCAGAGAGAGAACGGTAGGCCTTCACACTCACCCTGACCAGTGGGGCTCGCCCGAATGCTCTCAGACACCCAGGCCCATTCCTACCCAGTACTCCTGTTGGGTCATTAGTAATACCAACAATAAAGACCCTGGACTGTTTGAAGCGGATTCAGAACTCTTATTATTGTGGCCTGCACTATCACCCCCAGCATTCACATACGCTGCCCTGAGGCTACACTCTTCCCGTGGGGAGTTATCTGACCCCTGTGCTGCACACCAACATCAGCCTCAGCGATCTGCCTTGCAGCGGCGGTCATCCCTGACCGCAATCCATGGGTGGCGTAGTCGGACATTCATAACTCTACAAATAGACTGCCACAGCATTTGGTCTGACCACCCTGAGCCATGGGATTGGGTTGCCTCTACTACCCCCATCATCGCACTGAAGCCCATTTCCGAGTGCCCCACAGCCCAGGGGGCTAGTCAGAGGCACTGCACCATATAGAGGTGGGCATCCTGCCCACGGAGATGGCTTAAAGGGGTGTTACACAGGTAAAAATAGAGAATTTATTACATGCTTATGTTCTCAAATGAACATAATGGTGCCACAAGCAACTTTTCACAAGCATGAACTTCAATTATTTGAATAAGCAACTACCTAACCTCATACATCCAAAAATATATATACAAAAGTTTGGGGTCATTTAGAAATGTCATTATTTTTGAAAGAAAAGCACATTTTTTTTCAATGAAGCTAACATTAAATGAATCAGAAATACACTCTATACATTGTTAATGTGGTAAGTGACTATTCTAGCTGCAAACATCTTGTTTTTATTGCAATATCTGCCAAGGTGTATAGAGGCCCATTTCCAAAAACCACCACTCCAGTGTTTTAATGGTACATTGTGTTTGCTACCTGTATAAGAAGGCTAATGGGTGTTTAGAAAACCCTTGCACAAGTATCTTAGCCCAGCTGAAAACGGTTTGGCTAATTTGAGAAGCTATAAAATTGATCTTCCTTTGAGCTAGTTGAGAATCTGGAGCATTACATTTGTTTGTTCTATGAAACTCTCAAAATGGCCAGAAAAATAGAACTTTCATGTGAAACTCGACAGTCTATTTTTGTTCTTAGAAATGAAGGTTATTCCATGTGAGAAATTGCCAAGAAACTGTAGATTTCCTACAATGGTGTGTACTACTCCCTTCAGAGGAGAGCACAAACAGGCTCTAACCAGAGTAGAAAGAGAAGTGGGAGGCCCCGCTGCACAACTGAGCAACAAGACAAGTACATTAGAGTCTCTAGTTTGAGAAATCGACGACTCACAGCTCCTCAACTGGCAGCTTAATTAAATAGTACACTCAAAACGCCAGTGTCAATGTCTACAGTGAAGAGGCGACTCCGGGATGCTGGCCTTCAGGGCAAAGTGGCAAAGAAAAAGCCATATCTGAGACTGGCTAATAAAAGGAAAAGATTAATATGGGCAAAAGAACACAGACATTGGACAGAGGAAGATTGGAAAAAAGTTTTATGGACAGACGAATCAAAGTTTGAGGTGTTTGGATCACACAGAAGAACATTTGTGAGACGCAGAACAACTGAAAAGATGCTGGAAGAGTGCCTGACGCCATCTGTCAAGCATGGTGGAGGTAATGTGATGATCTGTGGTTGCTTTGGTGCTGGTAAAGTGGGAGATTTGTACAAGGTAAATGGAATTTTGAATAAGGAAGGCTATCACTCCATTTTGCAACGCCATGCCATACCTTGTGGACAGCTCTTGATTGGAGCCAATTTCATCCTACAACAGGACAATGACCCAAAGCACACCTCCAAATTATGCATGAACTATTTAGGGAAGAAGCAGGCAGCTGGTATTCTATCTGTAATGGAGTGGCCAGCGCAGTTACCAGATCTCAACCTCATTGAGCTGCTGTGGGAGCAGCTTGACCGTATGGTACGCAAAAAGTGCCCATCAAGCCAATCCAACTTGTGGGAGGGGCTTCAGGAAGCATGGGGTGAAATTTCTCAAGATTACCTCAGCAAATTAACAGCTAGAATGCCAAAGGTCTGCAATGCTATAATTGCTGTAAAGGGAGCATTCTTTGACGAAAGCAAAGTTTGAAGGAGAAAATTATTCTTTCAAATAAAAATCATTATTTCTAACCTTGTCAATGTTTGGACTACACTGTGTTCCAAATTATTATGCAAATAATATTTTCTCAGATTTTCCCAAATTACCTATATGAATTGCAGTCATTGTAATTTTCCAGTCAAATAACTATTAGAGTACAATTGAAAGGTTTTTGTACAAACTGCCTATGATAACAGTATATTTTTTAAAAAATAAAACACTCAAACTGCACTCAAAATGCATGTTCCAAATTATTATGCACAGCAGAGTTTTCAACCTTTTCATTTTAATAAAGAACAAAAAAATGGTCATTTTTGAAATTATAAGCATTAGCAGGTTATTACAAACTGAAATCAAACAGTTTTCAACTCAAAACTTTATTCTAGGTGATGTTACATTTGCACATAGGACTGCTTGTTCGAAAGGAGCTTCTGAACTCTCTCATCCATTGAATTTGTCAGGTTTTGGATGGTTTCTGCTTCAATTGTTTTGCATGAGGACAGAATACCCTCCCACAGCTGTTGCTTAGATGTGAACTGCCTCCCGCCATCATAGACACTCCTTTTGATGATGCTCCAGAGGTTTTCAATGGGGTTGAGGTCAGGGGAGCATGGGTGCCACACCATAAGTTTGTCCCCTTTTATGCCCATAGCAGCCAGAGATGCAGATGTGTTATGTGCAGCATGAGACGGTGCATAATAATTTGGAACACAGTGTATATCTTCTAATCATTTTGTAACTCATTTGATAAATAAAAGTATGAGTTTTCATGGAAAACGCAAAATTGTCTGGTTGACCCCAAACTTTTGAATGGTAGTGTAAATATAGCAAGTACATATCAATGGCTCACCTAGTTGCATTAAATTTACAGTACAGACCAAAAGTTTGGACACACCTCTCCATTTAAAGATTTTTCTGTATTTTCATGACTATGAAAATTGTACATTCACACTGAAGGCATCAAAACTATGAATTAACACATGTGGAATTATATACTTAACAAAAAAGTGTGAAACAACTGAAAATATGTCTTATATTCTAGGTTCTTCAAAGTAGCCATCTTTTGCTTTGATGACTGCTTTGCACACTCTTGGCATTCTCTTGCTGAGCTTGAAGAGGTAGTCACCGGAAATGATCTTCCAACAATCTTGAAGGAGTTCCCAGAGATGCTTAGCACTTGTTGGCCCTTTTGCCTTCACTCTGCAGTCCAGCTCACCCCAAACCATCTCGATTGGGTTCAGGTCTGGTGACTGTGGAGGCCAGGTTATCTGGCGTACCACTCCATCACTCTCCCTCTTGGTCTAATAGCCCTTACACAGCCTGGAGGTGTGTTTGGGGTCTTTGTCCTGTTGAAAAATAAATGATGGTCCAACTAAACGCAAACCGGATGGAATAGCATGCCGCTGTAAGATACTGTGGTAGCCATGCTGGTTCAGTATGACTTCAATTTTGAATAAATTCCTAACAGTGTCACCACCACTGCTTTGCACACTCTTGGCATTCTCTTGATGAGCTTCAAGAGGTAGTCACAGTGTGACAGACGTGACAGAGTCTGGAGATGCCGTGGAGAACGATCTGCTGCCTGCAACATCCTTCACCATGACCGGTTTGGCAGTGGGTCAGTAATGGTGTGGGGTGGCATTTCTTTGGAGGGTCGCACAGCCCTCCATCTGCTTGCCAGAGGTAGCCTGACTGCCATTAGGTACCGAGATGAAATCGTCAGACCCCTTGTGAGACCATATGCTGGTGCGGTTGGCCCTGGGTTCCACCTAATGCAGGACAATGTCAGACCTCATGTGGCTGGAGTGTGTCAGCAGTTCCTGCAAGATGAAGGCATTGAAGCTATAGACTGGCCCGCCCGTTCCCCAGACCTGAATCCGATTGAGCACATCTGGGTCATCATGTCTCGCTCCATCCACCAACTTCACATTGCACCACAGACTGTCCAGGAGTTGGCGGATGCTTTATTCCAGGTCTGGGAGGAGATCCCACAGGAGACCATCCGCAACCTGATCAGGAGCATGCCCAGGAATTGTAGGGAGGTCATACAGGCACGTGGAGGCCACGCACAATACTGAGCCTCATTTTTACTTGTTTTAAGGACATTACATCAAAGTTGGATCAACCTGTAGTGGGTTTTTCCACTTTAATTTTGGGGGTGACTGCAAATCCAGGCCTCTATTGGTTAATAAATTTGATTTCCATTGATGATTTTTGTGTGATTTTGTTGTCTGCACAACTTTGTACAGAACAAAGTATTTGTTGGCATATACAACAGATTAGAACTTATTGTAAGTGAAAGGAGGACTTTATACTAACCAGACAGCAGATGGCGATAGTGTGTAAAGTTATATGCTTGCTGTAAATGTGGGAGAAAAGCTCTCAATTGTTGGTTGTTCTTACTTCATGTGGTGTTTTTTTCTTTCCTGAATGTGTTATGTCAGCAGCACACGGACTGTGTGACACTGTATTGCATCTCATGTTAACCAGTATGAAGTAAATATTGTTTACTCAAGATATCTTGCTGATTGAAGCTCTCTTAATTACAGTGGTGACTGTTAGAAGATGCACTCCGAGACAGGTTATGGGCCCAGGCCGGAGCCCAGACACTAAAGGCCCAGACACTACAGGCCCGCACTACAAGAGGATCCTGGTTTATAACCCCAGATAACGGAGCACACAGATAAGCTCTGTAAATAGAAGGAAATAAATCCAGATACAGAGTGACAGAGGAATTCATGATCCCAGGAGCTGGATATAATTACAGAGAATACAACACAGGCAGGACATACAGGAACTATCAGCAAGAAAAAAACAGGAGAATATCTTCAGTACAACTCTCTAAACAAGTAAGACTATATAAAGATGATGAGTAACACAGAACTGAAATTCACAGTAGCTAAACTAAATAGTGAAAATTATCAGTTATGGAAACTCAAAGTAGAGATGTTGTTATCTAAGGATGATTTATGGGAAGTAATTGTTACAGAAAGACCAGATCAAGATAATCAGACATGGGATAAGAAGAATAGACAAGCGAGAGCCACCATTAGCTTATTAGTGGATGATGCTCAATTAATACATATAAGAAATGAAGATACAGCTAAAGGAATGTGGGAAGAATTAAGAAAACTGTATGAAAGACCTAGCTTGAATCACAAGTTATTTTTATTAAGAAAGCTTTACAGTATGAGATTGAGAGCAAATGACGACATGAAGAAGCACATATTCTCAATGATGGAAGTGATATCACAACTAAGATCTATTGGTGAAGACATTAAAGATAGTCATGGAGCAGCTATATTATTGTGCAGTTTACCAGATTCGTATACAGCCTTGATAAATGTCCTTGAGACGAGACCAGAAACTGACATTACATTAGATTTTGTGAAAACAAGACTAATAGATGAATATCAGAGAAGAAAAGAACAAAGAAATGATTCTTCTACTGAAAAGGACAGTGAAAACGCTCTTAAAGCTACAGAATTTAAAAAACCCTATAATAAAGAGACAAGAGAATGCTTCAGATGTAAGAAAAAAGGTAATTTAAAGAAAGACTGTACCATATGGAAAGCAGAACAACAAAAATTACAACATAAAAAGCATACACAGAAAGTAAAAAACACAATTTCCGATTCATGTGAGAATAATTGGAATGGCACATTTAAAGTAACAGACAAGAAATCATCACTTGGTTGGTTTATTGATTCAGGAACAATGAGTCATATGACAAGTGACAAGAATTTCTTTACTGATCTTGATTTAGATAAGAAAGAAGCCATTTATCTTGCAGATGGAAGTAAAATAACCGCAGAAGGTATCGGACAAGGTATGCTAAATTGTTCAAACAAGTTCGGACAAGATTCAAAGATACTTGTACAGGATGTGTTGTATGTTCCAAAATTGGAAGGTGGATTATTATCTGTGAAACGTTTAACAGCAAAAGGACTTACAGTAAAATTCAAAGACAATGAGTGTGCAATTATTGCAGGAAACAAGGTGATAACCAAAGTCAATGCAGGTGAACAATTATATCATTTTGACACACCAAAGGAACAGATGAAGGTATGTACACATGATCACAAAAACTGTATTCACATGTGTATTAGACGTCTAGGACATAGACACCCTGACAGTATAAGGGAACTACAGAGAAAAGAATTGACAAAAGATTTAAAGATATCAGATTGCTCAATTACAGTAAGATGTGAATGTTGTATAAAATCCAAAGCCACAAGGATATCTATTCCAAAAGAAAGTGAGATGAAAAGCGAAAGACCACTTGATTTGGTGCATACTGACGTATGTGGACCCATGAAAGTGACTACATCAGGAGGCAATAGATACATGTTGACTTTTATAGACGACTACTCAAGATACACAGTCACATACTTAATTAAGAACAAAAGTGAAGTTTTTGATAAACTTGTAGACTATGTAACAAGATCAAGTAACACATTTCAAAGGAAGCCAATTGTCATCAGAAGTGATAAAGGAGGTGAATTTACAGGTCACAGAATAGAAGACTACTTAAGACAAAATGGAATAGAACACCAGAAAACTGTTCCATACACACCTGAACAAAATGGAGTAGCAGAAAGGAAAAACAGAACTCTAACAGAAATGATAAGATGTATGCTGACGGATTCCAAACCACCAGAGAAATATTGGGGTGAAGCAGCAATGACAGCTACATATCTACAGAACCAATTTTTTTTTCCAGAAAACTGACGAAAACTCCATATGAACTGTGGCAAGGTATGAAACCAAGTGTCAATCATTTAAAGGTTTTTGGATGTAAAGTTTTTATATTCATTCCAACAGAAAAACGTTCCAAACTTCAAAACAGATCCATGGAAGGAATATTTGTTGGATATAGTGAAAATTGCAAAGGATATAGAATCCTAGATCCCAAAACAGACAGAGTTACGGTAACAGTGTGACATTCATTGAAGATTTAAATGAAGACATTATGATTTCAGTTGAAACAAAAAATGAGAAAAACAATAGTGACATAACTGAAGAAATATCTGATGAGAATGAAGTAGAAATGAATGAAGAACAAAATACTGAAAGTGAAGAATCACAACTACAAACAGACGCAGAACCAAGACGTTCAATGAGAGAGAACAAAGGAAAACCACCAAAACGTCTCTCATACAAGACAAGCATAAGAAAAATCTATGAGCCTACCTCTTGGGAAGACATATCTAAACTTCCTGAAGAAGAAGCTAATAAATGGATAGAAGCAACAGAAACAGAAATTAAATCCATGCATGATTCAAATACATGGATACTAACAGATTTACCAGAAGGAAGAAAAGCCATAGGATGCAAATGGATTTTTAAAGTAAAATACCAAACAGATGGCACAGCTAAAAGATACCGAGCAAGACTCGTAGCTAAAGGGTATTCTCAAAAATATGGAGAAGACTATGATGAGACATTTGCTCCAGTTATCAAACACACTACAATAAGAACTTTACTTACAGTTGCAGCAATGAAACAGATGGAACTGAGACATCTGGATGTAAAGACAGCTTTTCTGAATGGAGATTTAACAGAAGACATTTACATGGAACAACCTCCAGGATTCAAAGATGAAAGAAATCCAAACAAAGTTTGCAAACTACAGAAAAGCATATATGGTTTAAAGCAAGAAGCTAAAGCGTGGAATGACAAAATCACGGAAGTACTTACAAATGAAAAATTTCAAAGAAGCAAAGCTGATCCATGCTTATACACAAAAAGGCTGATTAATAGATGGATTTATGTACTCATATATGAAGACGACATTTTGATTTGTTTTAAACAAGAAAGGGATAAAGAAAACATTCTAAAAATCCTGAAGCAACATTTCGAAATCAAAGACTTGGGAAATGTGAAACAGTACCTAGGAATACAGGCAGAAAGAGGAGAAGACGGAAGTTTCCTACTGAATCAAAATCACATGATTCAAGACATAACAGAAAAATTTGGATTAAAGGATGCAAAAACAGTAAAGTCTCCAATGGAAACTAATTATCTCAAAGAGATGAACAGTGAAAAAAATATTCTACCAAATAATGAAGAATACAGAACAGCAATAGGAAAACTACTGTATCTAGCGACCGTTACAAGACCAGACATCGCAGCAGCAGTAGGAATCCTGAGTAGAAAGGTATCAAAACCAAATAAAGCTGATTGGAATGCCGTGAAGAGAGTAATGCGTTATTTGAAAGGAACTAGCAATGTTAAGCTGAAATTACCCACAAGTGATAATTGCATTTTAACAGGATATGTTGATGCAGATTGGGCTGGAGATCCAACTGACAGTGGACATATTTTTTTTCTCTCAGGTGGACCAATAAGTTGGACAAGTAAGAAACAGTTAATTGTGACACTGTCTTCAACAGAAGCAGAATATGTTGCCGCAGCACATGCGAGTCAAGAAGTACTGTGGTTAAGACAATTGTTGACAGAATTAGGACAACCACAGTTGGAACCAACAAAACTGAAAGAGGACAATCAAGGATGTCTTGTTCTTGCTCAGATGGAAAGAGTCAATCCAAGAACCAAGCATATTGATGTGAAATATAATTTCTTGAGAGATCATCAGGAACAAGGAGTC
This sequence comes from Phyllobates terribilis, assembly GCF_046119375.1. NCBI lineage: Eukaryota > Metazoa > Chordata > Amphibia > Anura > Dendrobatidae > Phyllobates > Phyllobates terribilis. Next base: position 700,501,012 of record NW_027362761.1, read on the forward strand.
TTGCAGTTAGAGTATTGTCCTACTGAAGAAATGACAGCAGACATCTTCACGAAGGCGTTGAATGCTGATAAACACCAGAGACTAATAAAAAAGTTGGGTTTGATTGAATAAGTCCTTACTGTTGAGAAAGGTTGTTGGCATATACAACAGATTAGAACTTATTATAAGTGAAAGGAGGACTTTATACTAACCAGACAGCAGATTGCGATAGTGTGTAAAGTTATATGCTTGCTGTAAATGTGGGAGAAAAGCTCTCAATTGTTGGTTGTTCTTACTTCCTGTGTTTTTTTTTCTTTCCTGAATGTGTTATGTCAGAATCACACGGACTGTGTGACACTGAATTGTATCTCATGTTTAACCAGTATGAAGTAAATACTGTTTACTCAAGATATCTTGCTGATTGAAGCTCTCGTAAGTACAGTGGTGACTGTAAGAAGATGCACTCTGCGACAGTATTCAATGAGAATATTTCATTCATTAAGATCTAGGATGTGTTATTTGAGTGTTTCTTTTATTTTTTTCAGCAGTGTATATATATATATAATATATATATATATATATATATATATATATATATATATATATAGAGTACAGACCAAAAGTTTGGACACACCTTCTCATTTAAAGATTTTTCTGTATTTTCATGACTATGAAAATTGTACATTCACACTGAAGGCATCTAAACTATGAATTAACACATTTGGAATTACTGTATATACTTAACAAAAAAGTGTGAAACAACTGAAAATATGTCTTGTATTCTAGGTTCTTTAAAGTAGCCACCTTTTGCTTTGATGACTGCTTTGCACACTCTTGGCATTCTCCTGATGAGCTTCAAGAGGTAGTCACCGGAAATGGTTTTCACTTCACAGGTGTGCCCTGTCAGGTTTAATAAGTGGGATTTCTTGCCTTATAAATGGGGTTGGGACCATCAGTTGTGTTGTGCAGAAGTCTGGTGGATACACAGCTGATAGTCCTACTGAATAGACTGTTAGAATTTGTATTATGGCAAGAAAAAAGCAGCTAAGTAAAGAAAAACGAGTGGCCATCATTACTTTATGAAATGAAGGTCAGTCAGTCCGAAAAATTGGGCAAACTTTAAAAGTGTCCCCAAGTGCAGCTGCAAAAACCATCAAGCGCTACAAAGAAACTGGCTCACATGAGGACCACCCCAGGAAAGGAAGACCAAGAGTCACCTCTGCTTCTGAGGATAAGTTTATCTGAGTCACCAGCCTCAGAAATCGCAGGTTAACAGCAGCTCAGATTAGAGACCAGTTCAATGCCACACAGAGTTCTATCTCTTCAACAACTGTTAAGAGGAGACTTTGTGCAGCAGGCCTTCATGGTAAAATAGCTGCTAGGAAACCACTACTAAGGACAGGCAACAAGCAGAAGAGACTTGTTTGGGCTAAAGAACACAAGGAATGGACATTAGACCAGTGGAAATCTGTGCTTTGGTCTGATGAGTCCAAATTTAAGATCTTTGGTTCCAACCACCGTGTCTTTGTGTGACACAGAAAAGGTGAACGGATTGACTCTACATGCATGGTTCCCACTGGGAAGCATGGAGGAGGAGGTGTAATGGTGTTGGGGTGCTTTGCTGGTGACACTGTTGGGGATTTATTCAAAATTGAAGGCATACTGAACCAGCATGGCTACCACAGCATCTTGCAGCGGCATGCTATTCCATCCGGTTTGCGTTTAGTTGGACCATCATTTATTTTTCAACAGGACAATGACCCCAAACACACCTCCAGGCTGTGTAAGGACTATTTGACCACAAAGGAGAGTGATGGGGTGCTACACCAGATGACCTGGCCTCCACAGTCATCAGACCTGAACCCAATCGAGATGGTTTGGGGTGAGCTGGACCGCAGAGTGAAGGCAAAAGAGCCAACAAGTGCTAAGCATCTCTGGGAACGCCTTCAAGATTGTTGGAAGACAATTTCCGGTGACTACCTCTTGAAGCTCATCAAGAGAATGCCAAGAGTGTGCAAAGCAGTCATCAAAGCAAAATGTGGCTACTTTGAAGAACCTAGAATATAAGACATATTTTCAGTTGTTTCACACTTTTTTGTTAAGTATATAATTCCACATGTGTTAGTTCATAGTTTTGATGCCTTCAGTGTGACTGTACAATTTTCATAGTCATGAAAATACAGAAAAATCTTTAAATGAGAAGGTGTGTCCAAACTTTTGGTCTGTACTGTATATATATATATATATATATATATATGCACACACACTAGATGGAGGCCCGATGCTATCGTATCAGGAAGGCGATAATGTCACGATGGGGGCAGGCTTTGCAGCGTTGAGAATCTCTCCCCCCATGTGCTCACCCACCTATCCACTCTCTTGCCCCCATGTGCTGACTTCTCCCGTCTGCGCTCTCTTCTTTAACCTGTCTTCTCCATGTGCTATCCCCCTTGTCTGCTGTCTCTCTCCTTCCTTTGCTGTGTTCTCCCCTCATGTGCTGTCCTGTTTGAGCTGTCTCCCCCCTGTGCTCTCCTTCTCCTGTCATGTGATCTCTTCTTTGACCTGTGTACCCCATGTGATCTCCCCCTTGTCTGCTCTCTGTCTCCACCCCTGTGCTGTCTTCTTCCCTCATGTGTTCTCTCGTTTGAGCTGTGTGTGTGTGGTGCGTACGGTGTATACAGAGTGTGTGTGGTGGTGTGTACGGCGTATACTGTGTGTGTGTGTATGTGTGGTGGTGCGTATACAGTGTGTGTGTGTGTGTGTGTGTGGTGGTGCGTATACAGTGTGTGTGTGGTGGTGCGTACGGCCTATACAGTGTGTGTGTGTGGTGGTGCGTACAGTATATGCAGTGTGTGTTTGTGGTGGCACGTACAGCATATACAGTGTGTGTGTGTGTGTGGTGGTGCATACAGCGTATACAGTGTGTGTGTGTGGTGGTGCGTATGGCGTATACAGTGTGTGTGGTGGTGCGTACGGCCTATACAGTGTGTGTGTGGTGGTGCGTACAGCGTATACAGTGTGTGTGTCGTGGTGCGTACAGCGTATACAGTGTGTGTGTGGTGGTGCTTACAGCGTATACAGTGTGTGTGTGTGGTGGTGCGTATGGCGTATACAGTGTGTGTGGTGGTGCATACGGCGTATACAGTGTGTGTGTGGGGGAGTGCGTACGGCGTATACAGTGTGTGTGTGTGGTGCGTATGGCGTATACAGTGTGTGTGGCTGTGCGTACGGCATATACAGTGTGTGTGGTGGTGCGTACAGCGTATACAGTGTGTGTGTGTGTGTGGTGATGCGTACGGCGTATACAGTGTGTGTGTACGGCATATACAGTGTGTGTGTGGGGGGGAGTGCGTACGGCGTATACAGTGTGTGTGGTGCATACGACATATATGTAGCGCCCCGAGGGCTCGGTCGCTACAGAGGTATTGCACCTCTGCCAGAGGTGTGATATTCCACTCCCAGGTAAGGATGGAGTATGGACCAGGGCTCAGGTAGCTGCATACAGCACACTCACCCCATTTCCGGGGGACAGCTCAACGGTGCTCCCATTAGACAGAAATGCAGGTACGACAGACCATGTCCCTGGCTGGAGTGGCGAGGGGGGAGGAAAAGCCGGTGATGTAGGAGCAGAAGGGGACGGTTCCTGAGCGTAGGTAGGAGCTCATTGGTTGCTGGTCACCTGGGCTCATGTTCTAGAGGGAAGTATAAAAGGTGGGGGCCATCTTAGGACAGTAGTCAGTTCAGTGAGAGGAGAAGACAGGGAGTGGAGGCTCTGTTGGAGCTCCGCTCAGAAGTGGGCCTAGAGAAGAGGCCGAGGAAGGAGGAGAAGAAGGAACAGGGAGAAGAAGGAACAGGAGAAGAAGGACAGGAGAAGAAGGAACAGGAAAGGAGGAGGAGAGATAGAGAAACAGAAGGGCTCAGGAACAAGAAGGTGGAAGGGACCCTAAGAACCCATGAGAATACCGGTGAAGGGTCAGGCAGATTAAGGGTACCGGATCCCAAGTTGGTGGAGGATAAACTACCCTCAGCCAAAGACCGGAGGTCGCGATCATTTATTGGTGAGACACCTCATCAAACCTGCTAGGAAGGCACCATATAGGACAGCGGGGAACGGGGCCCACGTTTACCCGCGCAGATCCGCGACAGCTAGACAAAAGTGGGTCACTGGTGAGGCAGGCCAGAGAAAGGATAGAAGGGGGTCCTGTGCCATACTTCTGAACTGCCTGGGGGTTGACCGAGCCCCACACCTGGTGGACGCAGCACGGCTCGGGCGGTCGCTACCTGTACAGAAGTGACCCAGAGCATATGAACTGTGAGTAAAAGACATTGGATCGCAGTACGTTGTCTGTGTACTTTTTTGCTCCTCCAGCACTAACGATACTGGGACTCTCTTCACCATCACCCCCACCATTCACTGCACTGCCCTGGGGTTACACTCTTCCCGTGGGGAGTTACACTACCTCAGCTGCATATACCATCAGCCCCAGCGGTCTGCCTTGCAGCGGCGGTTCATAACAGCCGCAATCCACGGGTGGCGTAGTCGGACATCACTCAGAAGTGATAAAGGACTACCACTGGTCTGACCACCCTGAGCCACGGACCGGGTTGCCACTACTACCCCATCGTCTCCCCATTGCCCGGCTCCGAGTGCCCCACGGCCCAGGGGGGCGAGTCATATACAGTGTGCGTGTGTGTGTGTGGTGCGTACGGCGTATACAGTGTGTGTGTGGTGTGTACGGCGTATACAGTGTGTGTGTGTGGTGCGTACGGCGTATACAGTGTGTGTGTGTGTGGTGCATACACAGTATGTGTGTCTGTGTTTGTGGTGCATATGGCGTATACAGTGTGTGTGTGGTGCGTATAGAGTGTGTGTGTGTGGTGCATATACAGTGTGTGCGTGTGTGTTTGTGGTGCATACGGCTTATACAGAGTGTGTGTGTTGTGCGTATGGCGTATACAGAGTGTGTGTGAGCATGGCGCATACAGAGTGTGTGCGTACGGCACATAGTGTGTGTGTGTGTGGTGGCGCATATGGCGTGTACAGAGTGTGGGTGTGTGGTGGTGTGTACGGCGTATACAGAGTGTGTGTGGTGGTGCGTACAGAGTATGCAGTGTGTGTGTGTGGTGCGTACGGCGTATACAGTGTGTGTGTGTGGTGCGTACGTCTTATACAGTGTGTGTGTGCGTGGTGCGTACGGCGTATACAGTGTGTGTGGTGTGACGGTGTTCCGCTGGTTTTACCACGCACGAGGCTGGTACCACCAGTGGTTTCCATATTGAGATACCCATCACTTGGGTATCCCAATATGGCGGTCGGCGAACTTCCGCCGCTTGGAATTCTGGGATCCGGACACATCTGGGCGGAACAGGATGTGAAGACATTACAAGGTAAGTATATTAACAGATATATATATATACTAGAAATAGGCCCAATGCTATTGCATCGGGAGTGCGGTGAAATCTGTGTATCCTTAGTGGTGCTAACAGGAGCAGTGTACATGTCACACCATTTGCGCTTTCCAACATACCTGTTCTATGTCATCCTTCCACATTTGTGTCTTGTATTTGTTGCATCATTTGACGTCGTTCACACCTGTGCACTGTCTCTTCCTTGTTGTGTGCTGTATTTTGGTATCTGGTCTTGTGTTTCTTGAGTGATGGTCACTATGTGGTGTCTCCCCTGTGTGCTGTGTGTGTGTTTACACTATATGGTCTCTTGGAAGCTGTTGTGACTATAATTGGATGTGGTACATTGTTTTGTGTAGTTTGATGTGTGTGTGATTGTCCGTTTCCAAGGTGGAGCAAAAAACAGAAAGGAAGTGAAAGGATACAATTTATTATCATGTGAAAAATAATCGCAAAGCTTTATACTTTTACATAATAGTAACAGAAAGACAATCCATAGAAATTTTATTATATTCTATTTTTATGTATTAGATATAGATGTAACTATGAAACTTGAAAGACATACTGATAGGATGTTTAGATTGTGAGCCCCAATGGGGACAGTGTTGCAAATGTATGTAAAGCACTATGGAATTAATAGTGCTATATAAATGAATAAATATTATTATATACATATACATATATTATTTATGTATATATGGTTAAACTATGTAAGTATGTATCTATAATGGCTCCTCAATCTATATGTCTCTCTCTCTCTCTATATATATATATGTATATCATCTATGTTTATCATATTGACAAACTAATATATGTATGTCTTTAGCTATGATGTATATACAGTATATATACTAAAAATATAGAATTATTTAAAGTATATAATATCTATTGTATATCTATGTATAATGTATGTCTAAAATCTACAATTTTTTAAGCTATAAATAAAGATATATATGAATATATATCTATGTAGCGATGTCTCTATCCACATGGATTAGAGCCAGAGGAGGAGATATGGTGAACAGCCGTCCCACCCATCTCTTCAGCTGTTCACAAAAAACCCAGCCCAGTGAAAAGACAAATAAGTCTCTCAGCATCTTTGACACTGTAGTTACAAATATGGGTTTCCATCACCAACTGTTTAAAAGTTGATGATACATATCTCCCCTGTGATGACCTTAAATACTTCTATATATATGTATTTACAACAAAATTAATGGTGCAAAATATATGTTATCTATATATATCATATAACAATGTGTATGTTCTACTATGTATTTATATATGTATATACACACAGAAATGTATCTAATATGTATCTATACATATGTATGTATCTAAGGCATATTAATATGTGTTCACAAAGTAAATCACTATTGATGTGATATAATACTATGTACATGTTATTGAGATTACTAAAGACCTAAATTAATTTAAAACATTTTTATAAACTACATTTTTAGTGAACACTTTATCACTACCATGTAACAGCTGTCCTTGTATCTAAAACCTTGACTTTGACATGAAGCGTTGCTTGACTCTGGAGAAAGCAACATATACACTGTGTTCCAAATTATTATGCAAAAAGTGTTTAGGAGTGATAAGGTAAGAATTTTTTTGTTTGTCAGTTAAACTCATTGATGGTGATGTGTGTCAGGGCTCTTTATATCACTGTAAGCAATTGCAGACACCTGTGCTAGATAGTTTGGCAGGTGTGTCCAATGAAAGGCAAGACTACTTAAGAAGGCTGTCCCACATTATTAAGCAGCCTACATTTTCTGGCAAAATGGGAAAGAAAAAGGATGTGTCGGCTGCTGAGAAGCAACAAATTGTGGAGTGTTTAGGTCAAGGCATGACTACAATCAACATTGCCAAGACACTTCATCGTGATCATCGCACAATCAAGAAGTATGTAGCTGATTCACAGTACACACGTGTGCGTGTTGATAAGGGAAAATTGAGGACTCTTTCCTACAGGCAATTACGTCAGGTTAAAAGAGCAGCGGAAAAAAAGCCTTGACATAGCAGCAGACAAGTTTTTGAAGCTGCTGGTGCCTCCAACGTCCCCCTAACAACAAGATGCAGGGTCCTTCAGAGGTTTGCAGCTGTGCGTAAGCCATCCTGTCGACCTCCTCTATCCTCTGCACACAAGCAGAAACGGCTCCAGTGGGCCAAGCAATACATGAAGACTGACTTCAAAACTGTTTTGTTCACCGATGAGTGCCGTGCAACGCTCGATGGTCCAGATGGATGGAGTGGAGGATGGCTGGTTGATGGACACCTCATGCAAACACGGCTACAGCGCCAACAAGGAGGAGGTGGAGTAATGTTTTGGGCTGGAATCATGGGGAGAGAGATTGTCGGCCCCTTTAGGATCCCTGAAGGGGTAAAGATGAACTCCATAATGTATGTTGAGTTTCTCAAACAGCACTTCCTGCCATGGTTCAAGAAGAAGAACCATGCATTCCGCAGCAAGATCATTTTCATGCATGATAATGCACCGTCTCATGCTGCACATAACACATCTGTATCTCTGGCTGCTATGGGCATAAAAGGGGACAAACTTATGGTGTGGCCCCCATGCTCCCCTGACCTCAACCCCATTGAGAACCTCTGGAGCATCATCAAAAGGAGTGTCTATGATGGCGGGAGGCAGTTCACATCTAAGCAACAGCTCTGGGAGGGTATTCTGTCCTCATGCAAAACAATTGAAGCAGAAACCATCCAAAACCTGACAAATTCAATGGACGAGAGAGTTCTGAAGCTCCTTTCGAACAAGGGGTCCTATGTGCAAATGTAACATCACCTAGAATAAAGTTTTGAGTTGAAAACTGTTTGATTTCAGTTTGTAATAACCTGCTAATGCTTATAATTTCAAAAATGACCATTTTTTTGTTCTTTATTAAAATGAAAAGGTTGGAAACTCTGCTGTGCATAATAATTTGGAATAAGCATTTTGAGTGCAGTTTGAGTTTTTTATTTTTTTAAAAATATACTGTTATCATAGGCAGTTTGTACAAAAACCTTTCAATTGTAATCTAATAGTTATTTGACTGGAAAATTACAATGACTGCAATTCATATAGGTAATTTGGGAAAATCTGAGAAAATATTATTTGTTAATAATTTGGAACACAGTGTACAGTAGCTGCCCATGGCCAAAGGCTGGTTGAGGTAGATAAATACCCACTCGATTTAGGGTCTGTCCTTGTTAATTGTCATTGTGAAAGCTGGCTTAACAGGAAACTGTCGTCTTCGTAGTTTGAATGGTAACCCAGTTTCAGATGGACACAAATCAATGCATGGAATAAAAACAAAGTTTCCTTCTGCTGATCCTGTGATGACTTTTGCCTGTATGATATGTGGATTTAAGGATGTTACAATGAGCCGATTTCCGTTACATAATCCTTTTTTTTTTTGTATTCAGGTTTCGCAGTAGCATGACAATTGTTCCTATTTTTAGTTGTAGGCTATGTGGTAGCATTCCAGATGGTGTCAGAGAATGTAAAAATTGGACTGGGTAGTGTTCAGTTTCATAAGCATCATCCGCATCCACAGAATCATCACTTGTATATAAGACATATTGGCCACTCAATTGGTCCATAATTTGAGAATTGAGAAATTCAACAACTTCATTTTTTGGACATAATATTGCATGTGATGCAGCATACAAAACACTTTCAGTGTCATTAACATTAATATGAATGTTTGTGCCAAATATTTCTGTGAGTAAACAGGCAGAGGACAGCATGTCTGGAGGAATTTCAATAACGTCCTCTCCAAGATTGTATTAGTTTGAGAGCTGACCATTGCCTAGTTTAAGTAACCAAGTTCTGTATTCTAGATCTCGGGATCTCATGTTGTTGAATAGCGGGAGTCTTGTGAAGTGTTTCCAGAGTTGACAATATTTAAGACAACAATCCACAATTTCAGTTCTGGTGGCATGTGTAAGTACAGGAAGGCATTGGCGGAAATCTCCTCCAAGTATGAAAACTTTACCATCAAAGTGAACATTATTTTTGTCATAAACATGTATTGTCATGACATCACGTAGAAGTCTATCAATGACATTCAAAGAATGGTTTTGTGCCATTGTACATTCAAGTATAAAAAGTGTAGTATTTTTTAACTTGTTGGCAGCGTTAGTGTCAGTTTTAATCCAGGAAACTAATGTTTCATTAATTGGAATTGGAATACCATACAGAGAGTGCATAATTCGTCCTCCTGGTAGCAAGTTTGCAGCTATTCCTGTAGTGGCGGCAGGTGAGACCATATGTCCTTGTCCTCTGACATAACGTATAAGTAGATGGTATAAGTAGGTTTTTCCACTGCCACCTTGACCATCAATAAAGAAACACTTAGGTGTCGACGTGTTGTCTTGTAGAGCATCCACAATGGCATCGAAAGCCAACAGTTGCTCAGGATTAAGAGTTTTTTCATCTCAGTAGCTGTAGATAATTCATAGTCTTTATGATAGTCTTCTTGAGGCTGGTGTATATTTGTTGCAGGGCGTGGTAAATTAAAATCCAAATAAGACTTGCCATGTATTATTAGCACATCTTGAACATCTTTCATAGCATAGCTTTCACAATTGATACACAGTTCACTGTTGTTGTGGTATCGGTAACAGTAGTCTCGTATGAAATGTTGCTTAAATTCCTTCCACAATTCTATTGGATTTGTAGGTGTTCCAAAAATACAGATGTAAGCGGACATCTCCCAAAGTTGTATAGGCATGTTCAGAACAGTTGCATCTAGTATAGTATTTCTCCAGACACTATCATCTATTAATAATCCAAGTGCTAAGGCAGCATCTCGAAAGGTTTCAGGTGTAATACAATTGACAGATTTAAGGTCCTGAAAACTTGTTGCTCCTTTTACATGTAATAACAACAAGCGTAAATAATAGCGTTCTTGGTCTTTCACACTAACTGTGTACATTCTTCCTATTACAGTGTGGCCTCTTTTCTTTCTGTGTTCCCATATGCCATGTTTCCAAATGTAGTGTTCTGGAATGTCTCAGTAATAATATTGATGTGCATTAGGGTCGATCTTATTAAGGTTAAAGTACCCCATGAGTGAATTTTGAAGTAGTTTTTGTTGTATGTTGTCAATGGGCTCATCTTGATGAAAATATGGTGCCTGAGAGTTAGGTAGATGTACTGCAAGGTGAATAATTGCATGAGATTGTCTATGCATAGGAAAAGCAAAGATACTCCATGCCGCTTCGGGTGCACTGACGTATCGTGAATCAACAAATTGATGTTTCATCATGTTGGAGTTGTGTTTGAGCTATTTCAATATTAGCCTTGTCATGTCCTTTATATACATATTTAAACAAATACTTCACACTTTGGATGCTAGCACAAATCTCCACATTAATATGGCAGTTGTATTTTTTTTAGCAAATATGGGTTATATGGGACAACCCATGAATTGTCAATTGTTTTAGAACTATGTTGATATGTAGTGCCAATGTTTCTGCGGTAAATTGGATAGCCATCCATTTCTTTAGAGGTATTTTGTTGAAATTTTTTTGGAAATCCTTTGGTGCAGTGTCCATGATCCATACATGGACAGTTAGGATTAGCTTCACCACAGGGACCGCGAATCATATATGTCAGAACAATGTTGTGGAGCTGAGGGTATGTTGTCTTGTCAGGAATTTCAGCCCACACAATATTGTCTATGTCTTCTTCAGTTCTGATTTTCGAATTTTTGTCAAGTATGATTAAAATATGTGCATGTGGCAGGCCACGCTATTGAAACTCGATGACATGCACAATAGCACAGACGTGTCCAAATAATCTATTGTTGATGTCAGATAACAGGGATTCAAGTTTAATTTTAAAGACCCGTGCAACTAAGTCTGGGCGATGCTCAACACGTTGGCACTGTTGTAAATTTTCAGTAATTTCCCTCCACTTTGGATTACACGTCATGGTGACAAAGAGATCAGGGCGACCATATTTGGTAACGATAGCCATAGCATCCTGATACCGCCTTCGAAGGATGATGGTAAAATGACAGTTTTTCCAATGGGGATGCCCTTTTCAATAGATTTGTTGAGTAAATGTTCTTGTAGCAAGCAATAATCTTCTACTTTTAGATCTTTTGGATGCATTCGAATGTAATGTAGTCTATTAGCTTCGATTTTGACATATGCATCAACCAAATATTGTTGTGTTAGTTTACCTCCATTTAGTAGTGGATTAAAATCCTTTCTTACTGATAAAACATAGCTGTAAAACTGTAGTTGGATAATCCTTCGTTTACTATCTCCTTGGTGTTTTAGAGCGTTATGCCAGCCTTGTTCTCCATAAGGGAAAAAGATAGGATACATCAGAGCATCTAAATTACTATGCAGAATACTGATTCTTTGTGTTTTTGGAGCCAGAGGGTTTTGTGGATCAGGTTTTAAATGAATTAAGATGTCTCTATGGAAGGGAAGCTCACAATCAGCGTTCTGAAAGACTGCCACTTTACTCACAGTTGGTTTATTGTATCATCTGGGATCTTGAGTCCGATCTTGTTTAATAGCCATTGTGGTGTTTGGCATGACAGTTCCATTTTGTAGAGCTTTGATCGTCTCCTGTTCTTCCACATCGTGTAGCATTGTAGAGGCAGCAGTGAAAGGATTTTGTGTTTGCATTAGCTCAGCAATAATGGTCATTAACCTCTTAATAACATCTGACGTACTAATACGCGTCTGTGCCCTGGGACGTAAGAGCCAGACCCGTATTAGTACATCATGGCGATCGCGCGCACACACAGGCTGTGCGGGCGCGATCGCCGCCGGGTGTCAGCTGATTGTTACAGCTGACACCCGGTACTATGTGCAGGGAGCGGTCCTGCACCGCTCCCAGCACATTAACCCCCGCGATGCTGCGATCGAAGTCGACCGCAGCATTGCGGGGGCAAGGGGAGGTGATCGCAGATACTCACCTCCTCTTCCGGCTTCCAGCGCTGTCTGCAAAGGCTTCCCGGGTGTTGCCATGACGACCCGATGTCGTCATGACAACATCCGGGTCACCAGAGAGCAGGAAGATTGCTTGGGCATGCGCAGTGCATCTCCAAGCAATCTTCACACTGTGCACTTCTGACAGCCTTCATGGCATAGGGATGGTGCTTCATTCCTGTGCCATGCAGGCGATCAGAAAAAAAAAAGTGAAAGTCCTAGAGTGGGACAAAGTAATAAAGTGTATAAACTGTGTGAAAGTGGAAAAAAAAAAAAAAAATGTGCAAAAATATTATAAAAAAATAAAAAAAATAATACACCAAAAATAAAAATATAATGTACCCATCAATAAATATTATTATAAAAAAACAAACAAAAAAACAATAAAAGTACACATATTTGGTATCGCCGCGTCCGGAACAACCTGACCTATAAAACTGTCCCACTAGTTAACCCCTTCAGTGAACACGGTAAAAAAAAAAAAAAAAAAAACGAAGCAAAAAGCAATGCTTTATCACCATACCGCCAAACAAAAAGTGGAATAACACGCGATCAAAAAGACGCATATAAATAAAAATGAAACCGCTGAAAACGGCATCTCGTCCCGCAAAAAACAAGCCGCCATATAGCTCCATCAGCCGAAAAATAAAAAAGTTATAGCTCTCAGAATAAAGCTATGCTAAAAAATATTTTTTTCTATAAAATAGCTTTTATTGTGTATAAGCGCCAAAACATAGAAAAATGATACAAATGTGGTACCGCTGTAAACGTACTGACCCGAAGAATAAAGCTACCTCATCAATTTTACCACACGCGGAACAGAATAAAAAAAAAAAAAAAAAAACAATTCCTGAATTGTTGGTTTTTGTTTATTCTGCCTCCCAAAAATAGGAATAGAAAGCGATCAAAAAATGTCACGTGCCTGAAAATGGCACCAATAACAACGTCAAGTCATCCCGCAAAAAACGAGCCATCACATGACTGTCTGCCAAAATCTGGAAAAATTATAGCTCTCAAAATATGGCGAAGCAAAAACTAGATTTTACAAAAAATGCGTCTTTTAGTGTGTGACAGCTGTCAGTCATAAAAACCCCATATGATTCTGGCATTGCTGTAATCACACCGACCCGAAGAATAAAGTCGTCTAATCACTTATACCGCACAAGGAACGGCGTCAAAAATAAACTCTTGGGTTAGGATTGGGCTAGGGTTAGGGCTGGGTTTTGGGCTAGGGTTGTGCTGGGGCTAGGGTTGTGCTGGGGCTAGGGTTGTGCTGGGGCTAGGGTTGTGCTAGGGCTAGGGTTGTGCTAGGGCTAGGGTTGTGCTAGGGTTAGGGCTGGGGTTGGGATTTTTTTCAAAAGTAAGAAAAAAAGATGACGATATGGCGACTAGTGTTGAGAGCAAGTGCTCGCTACTTGAGTTTGCATCGGGTGCTCTGGTATGCATTGAGTATCGTGGGTATTTGAGTGACATGCTCGAGTCTCTGCCCCATATGCTTCGCGGCCAAAAAACTTTACGGGGATTGCCTGACATGCACGAGCGATCCCCGCATGTTTTTTTTTGGGTGTCTAATAACCGTGAAACATGCGGAGCAGGGACTCGAGCATGTCACTCGAGCACACGCTGTACATGGTGCATACCTGAGTACCCGATGCAAACTCAAGTAGCGAGCACTTGCGCTCAAGAATAATGACAACTTATTCAATATGATGACCTAATGTAAACAAATTCTGTGCCGTACCTCTGGGTTCAAAATGTTCACTATACACCTTAATAAAATCCTTGAGGGGTATAGTTTCCAAAATGGGGACACTTGTGGGGGAGCTCCACTGTTTAGGCACATCACGGGCTCTCCAAACGCGACATGGTGTCCGCTAACAAATTGAATGGAAAATCGGCTCAAATTGTTAGCGGACGCCATGTTGCGTTTGGAGAGTCCCTGTGTGCCCAAACATTGGAGCTCCCCCACAAGTGACCTCATTTTGGAAACTAGACCCCCCAAGGCACCTATCTAGATGCATAGTGAGCACTTGGAACCCCTAGGTGCTTCACAAATTGATTCGTAAAAATGAAAAAGTGTTTTTTTTTTCACTTTTTCATTTTTACGAATCAATTTGTGAAGCACCTGGGGGTTCCAAGTGCTCACTATGCATCTATAAAGGTGCCTTGGGGGTCTAGTTTCCAAAATGGGGTCACTTGTGGGGAAGCTCCAAAGTTTGGGCACACAGGGGCTCTCCAAACACAACATGGCGTCCGCTAATTATTCAAGCAAATTTTACAATCAAAAAGTCAAATGGCGCTCCTTCCCTTCCGAGCCCTGCCGTGCGCCCAAACAGTGTTTTTCCCCAAATATTGGGTATCTGCGTGCCCAGGGGAAATTGCACAACAAACTTTGGGGTCCATTTTTTCTTGTTACCCCTGTGAAAATAAAAAAAATTGGGTCTAAAGTAACATTTTTGTGAAAAAAGTTAAATGTTCATTTTTTTCTTCCACATTCAAAAAATTCCTGTGAAGCACCTGAAGGGTTAATAAAGTTCTTGAATGTGGTTTTGAGCACCTTGAGGGGTGCAGATTTTAGAATGGTGTCACTTTTGGGTATTTTCTGTCAAAAAGACCTCTCCAAGTGACTTCAAATGTGATGTGGTCCCTAAAAAAATGGTTTTGTAAATTTTGTTGGAAAAATGAGAAATCGCTGGTCAACTTTTAACCCTTATAGCTCCCTAACAAAAAAAATTTTGGTTCCAAAATTGTGCTGATGTAAAGTAGACATGTGGGAAATGTTATTTATTAACTATTTTGTGTGACATATCGCTCTGATTTCAGGGCTTAAAAATTCAAATTTTGAAAATTGCAAAATTTTCAAAATTTTCACCAAATTTCTGTTTTTTTCACAAATAAACGCAAGTGATATTGAAGAAATTTTACCACTATCATGAAGTACAATATGTCACGAAAAAACAATCTCAGAATCAGGGGGATCCGTTGAAGCGTTCCAGAGTAATTACCTCATAAAGTGACAGTGGTCAGAATTGTAAAAATTGGCCCGGTCATTAACGTGCAAACCACCCGCGGGGCTTAAGGGGTTAAAGTAAGATGACATTTTTCATTTTCTTTACATTGCAGTCGTTGTTCATTAGCGTAGGTGGTATCGAGTATGTAAAGTTGTGCAAATTTAGGTGGTTCTTCGTCAGCTGGATGCAGTGTGCCTGTTCGATGATAGATCTGTCCATGAATTCGAAAACAGTATGGGCTCTATCCAGGAGGTGGTGAAACACTTGCTCCCATGGACACAAAAGCAAAAGAACTGTTGATAGAGCGAATATTGTCCATAAAATTTTTGCTGCATTCATGTTCTCCTGTCATCAACATTGTCAACACATGGGGATACTGTATTATGGGTAAATGTACTTTACTCTTCTGACAGCACTGGGTAAACTTTTTATCCAGAGGCATCTCATTTGCAAAATGCAAAGCTAGGCAATTTTCACATACATGGGTCATGTCACCGCAGCTGTTTTCTTTAATACTATTTTCATCCTGAGTAAAATATTGTTGTTGTAGTAGTAGTGGAGTACTTAAAGAGTCAATGGATCTTGTTTGTCGCCAAATGTTGATTAGTCGTTTGTTTTGTAGTTGCAGTACTGTAAGCGTTGTGGCAGCACAGAGTATGGTGCTGTATTGTGCAACACTGGCATTGATATGGTTAGTGGATATAGTTGCCGAGAGGTCATAGACCTTACAGTGGTAGAATCTGTGGCGTGGTGTTCAGATTGTGATGCATCATCTTGTGATAGTGGTAGAAATGTAGAGACAAAATGCGTATTTTTGCAGCATTTTTTTGGCCAAATAGCCAATCTATTAGCTTTAGAGTGAGGGGACTCCTGAGCGAGACGTCTACGTTGATATGCATTGTCTCTGTCCATACGATAACGTTTTTGTTCAGGAGTCTCATTAGCACGGTGTTGTTGACGTAGTGCCTGGGCCTTTTTTATTTCATCTTGATTTTTGTATTTTTTATGAGAAGCCATGTTTGGTTGTTGGAGTAGTGTGAGGGTTTGTGTTTCAGCTTCTGGCTGCACAGAGTATGGTTCAGGATTGTGTAACAGTGGCATTGATGTGGCTAGTGGAGATAGTTGTCGAGAGGTCATACACCTTGAAGTAGTACAATCTGTGATGTAGTGTTCAGATTGTGATGCGTCACCTCATGATTGTGGTAGAAATGTTGGGACAGAATGTGTTTTGTGGCAGCGTTTTTGTTTGGAAATTGCCAATCTAATAGCTTTAGAGCATGGTGACTCCTGAGCCAGACATCTACGTTTAAATGCATTGTTTTTCTCCAGACGATGGCGTTTTTGTTCAGGAGTTTCATTAGCGCGGCGTTGTTGTTGACGTACAACCAAACCCTTATTTTTTTCAAGTTCATTTTTGTATATTTTTTGAGCAGCCATATTGGCAGTGGTGCAGAAGTCCAGGAGCACTGATATGCACTGATATGCAGAGAGTATACAGGTATACAGGTGCCATAGAAATAGCCACTGAATA
The DNA here is from genome assembly GCF_046119375.1 of Phyllobates terribilis. Lineage (NCBI taxonomy): Eukaryota > Metazoa > Chordata > Amphibia > Anura > Dendrobatidae > Phyllobates > Phyllobates terribilis. Next base: position 700,517,896 of record NW_027362761.1, read on the forward strand.
GTAGAGTCCTCTCTCCAGAAAGTACTGTGTACCTCAGAGAGTATACAGGTGCCGTAGAAATAGCTGCTGAATAGTAGAGTCCTCTCTCCAGAAAGTACTGTGTACCTCAGAGAGTATTCAGGTATACAGGTGCCATAGAAATAGTCGCTGAATAATAGAGTCCTCTCTCCAGAAAGTACTGTGTACCTCAGAGAGTATACAGGTATACAGGTGCCATAGAAATAGCCACTGAATAGTAGAGTCCTCTCTCCAGAAAGTACTGTGTACCTCAGAGAGTATACAGGTATACAGGTGCCATAGATATTGCCGCTGAATAGTAGAGTCCTCTCTCCAGAAAGTACTGTGTACCTCAGAGAGTATACAGGTGCAGTAGAAATAGCCGCTGAATAGTAAAGTCCTCTCTCCAGAAAGTACTGTGTACCTCAGAGAGTATACAGGTATACAGGTGCAAGCAGCCGGTCATCTCCCGGCTGCTCGCAGCGGAAGTACCCGCACAGACAGCGCCGCTCCCCGGTCCTCATTAATGCGATTCGCTTATTGGTCGCGGCCGCCGGTCGCGACCAATCAGCGATATTGGTGCCAAATTTAAACACCAGTCTGTCGATTGGTCGCGACCACTGGCCACGACCAATCAGCGATTTTGGCGCCAAATTTAAACACGCTCTCCGGTCCTCAGTAACATGGTGCGCTGAATGGTCGCGGCCGGCGGCCGCGACCAATCAGCGATATTACAGCCAATTTTAAACACCACTTTGCTGATTGGTCGCGGTCGCCAGCCGCGACCAATCAGCGATTTTTGCGCCAAATTTAAACAACGCTCTGCTGATTGCGCCCGGTCGGCCGTATACATATTCTAGAATACCCGATGCGTTAGAATCGGGCCACCATCTAGTGTTTAATATTTGCCAAATGCCAGAATAATGAGAGAGAGAGAATGTTTTAAGGCATTTTTATTACTTACTGCAAAGTCAAAAGTTTACATACATTTCATTAGTATTTGGTACCATTGCCCTTAAACTGAATGACTTGGGTCAAACTTTTGGGATATCCTTCCACAAGCTTCTCACAATAGTTGGTCGGAATTTGGGCCCATTCCTCCTGACAAAACTGGTGTAACTGATCCAGGTTTGTAGGTCGCCTTGCTCGCACCTGCCTTTTCAGCTTTGCCCATAAATTTTCAATAGGATTAAGATCAGTGATTTGTGATGGCTTCTTCTTGGCAGAGTGATCTTTCAGCCCATGTTGATATAGTACTCGTTTCACTGTGGTTATTGACACAATCTTACCAGCTTCCACCATCATCTTCACAAGGTCTTTTGCTTTTGTCCTTGGGTTGATATGCACATGTCGGACCAAAGCACGTTCATCTCTGGGACAATGAAACTGTCTCCTTCCTGAGTGGTATGATGGCTGGACATTCCCATCTTGTTTGTACTTGCGTATAATTGTTTGTACAGATGCACGAGGCACCTTCAGGTATCTTGAAATTGTACCCAAGGATGAGTCAGACTTGTGCAAGTCCACAATTCTCTTCTTGATATCTTGGCTAATTTCTTTAGACTTTCCCATGATGCTACACAAAGAAGCAGTGTGTTTCAGGTGTGCATTAAAATACATCCACGTGTGCGTCTCTAACTCAGATGTTGCCAAATAACCTATCAGAAGCTTCCAAACACATGACATCATCATATGGGCAGTCCATAGTTGCTTAAAGGCATAGTAAACTTAGTGTAGGTAAACTTTTTACTTTGCAGTAATAAAAATGCCTCAAAACATGTTCTCTCTCATTATTTTGGCATTTGGCAAATATTAAAGATTATGGTAATCCTAATTGACCTAAAAGGGGAAAGGTTTATTCTGAATTCATGTCAGATACTGAGAAAAACATGCATATATGTCTTTCCAGGACGTCCCTCCTGACGGCACTATGGAGGACGTCCTTCCTATTCTTTACAGGGATAGGAAACACAAGAGGTTTAAAAGGCCCCTCCCACCCACATCCCTCAGTGTTTTTCCTGTCCCTGTAAAGGACAGGTGCGAGAGGAGGAAGCGAGAAGAGCTGAAGAAAAAAACTTGCGGGCCCAGGGGGATCGGGGGGTTCCAGCCTCCCCTTCCTCCTGTCAAGAAGTCTGGTGGCCGACACTCCCCCAAGGGGGGTTACTTAGCCATGTCCCAGTCGAGCGGAAGAGCTCCTGGGGTCTCGAGCCGCTTCCCCCAGATCGGGGGATCTGGGCTCTCGCGCCGGCAGGGGACGCCGCTGATCAAATGGAGAGCAGGCGGGGGAAGTGCGCCGCACTTCCGGTGATGTCATCGGGATGCGAGCACTGCTCATTTCTGGTCCCGGCGTGCGTTCCAAGGTGGAGCGCAAGGCGAGGAGGAGACATGAGGATGAAGGTAGGATAAAAGCTACCTGTTGTCCGTTGGGGGGAATACCAATATCAGCTGCACCATGGAGGATACAGCTAGGTCTGAGGCCCCAAAGGAGCAGTCCCCGGTACCTGTGAGTAATGCAGTGTAAAAGGAGGGAGGCTGGAAAGTGTAAGCTCCTAACATATATACACTGTTATATTAGGACAAGGCAGCACCTAACCCAACCAAAGCATCTGGGAAAACCAGGAGATGCGCCATATGCAACAAAAAGCTTGGCGACTCCAGCAAACAGCTATGTGCAGGCTGCACCTTAAAAATCATTAAGGAGGAGAGGTCTACCCTTCTGTCAGGGATGAGATGTTTGGAGGCCTGCGGACCCAGAGGCACAGAGTCTTTCCCGCAAACCATCATATTCGGGAGATGATCCTGGAGGAATGGAAAGTGGCTGAGAAGAGGCTTGTAGTGCCTCGGGATTTCAGAATCCAACTTCCCTTTGAACCTGAAGACATCAAGGTCTGAGACGAAATTACTAAGATTGACGTTCCAGTGGCTAAAGTAGCCAAGAAAACATCTATCCCCTTTGAGGATTCTTCAAGCCTCAAGGACCCTATGGATCGGAAAGCCGATGGTCTACTAAAGCGAGCATGGGAAGAATCAGCGGCAACAATGAAGGCAAACATAGCTGCAAGGTCCATGCATCTATGGATTGACCAGTTGGAAGAACATATTAGGAATAAAACCCCTAGAGAGGACATCGTAGAGTCTCTCCCGTTATTAAAGTTGGCCGCGGGGTTTATGACTGATGCCTCCACTGAGTCAATCAGGTTCGCAGCCCATAACAACTCTTTGTCCAGTGCAGCCCGACTGACTATTTGGATGAAGACCTGGTCGGGGGATGTTCAGTCTAAAAATAAATTATGTGCTATTCCCTTTTCAGGATTAAGAGTATTTGGGGCCGATCCTAGATGACATCTTGGAGAAAGCCTCTGATAAGAAAAAGGGGTTTCCTGAGGAAAAACCCAGAAAGTTCCAGCCCTTTCAGAAATCCCGCCCATCTCAAAGGCAGGAATATTGGGGGAAGGGAAAGTCTGGGAGATGGAGCTATGCTAAGGGGGGTAGAGGTAGAACCCCTCTTTTTGTTACCAGTTCCCAGTCCAAAAGGCAATGACGCCATGGACTTAGGGGGGCGTCTCGAATACTTCGCCAAAAATTGGGAAGTGGTAACTTGGGACCCATGTGTATTAAATATTGTTTCCCAGGGTTATATTCTGGAGTTCCTACACATGCCACCCGAAAGGTTCAGGAAACAAAACCCCGCTCCTAGTCATTACATTATCCCATACAGTCAGATACTGGACCTCCTGGAATCAGGAGTGGTAGTGCAGGTTCTCCAGCAAGAGGTGGGCCGGGGGCATTATTCAACATTGTTTACAATAAAAAAAACTTCTGGCAAATCGCGCACTATAATAAATTTAAAACCCCTAAATTACTGGATAAAGAACAAACATTTCAGGATGGAGTCAATAAAAACAACTATTCCTTTGATAGACAAAAATGCATTAATGTGTACAATACACCTAAAAAATGCATATTATCATGTGCCCATCCACCCCCTTTGGCAAAAATATCTCCGATTTACGGTAAAAATCCAGGGAAGAATCTGCCACTTTTAGTATCAGTGTCTTTCCTTCGGCCTAGCATCGGCCCTAAGGGTCTTCACCAAATTGGTTTCAGAGGTGGTCGCCTACTTGAGGAAGAAGAATATCATCATAGTGCCTTACCTGGACGACTTCCTTCTAATAGCCAGCTCGGAGGAAGAGCTACAGAATCACCTAAGTGTATCAGTAACAACTCTACAAAATTTGGGTTGGATTATCAACCGGGAGAAATCAGACTTGGTTCCGGGAACCAGGAAGATATTCTTAGGAGTACTTCTGGATTCCGAAACAAGAACATCTGTCCTACCAGAAGAAAGACAGAGGATGGTAAGAGACAGGATTCAGGAGTTTCTGAAAAACCAAATATCCATCAAGAAGGCTATGAAGATATTGGGCACCCTAACATCTTGCATTCCCTGTGTCCGCTGGAGTCAGTTCCACTCAAGGGATCTTCAAAGGGCAGTACAATCTGCATGGGACAGGAGGCAGATAAATCTGGACAAGGAGTTCTACCTATCCCCAAAAGTAAGAAGATCACTGATGTGGTGGTTGAACCCGAAAAATCTAAAATAGGAATCCCATGGATAACATCTCCTTGTGTTACCATTACCACCGACGCCAGCAGATCAGGATGGGGAGCGCATCTGGAGGAAGAACTTCTTCAGGGTACTTGGCCATCAGAAGTCCAGCTGCAGTCATCCAATTACAGGGAGCTGCGCGCGGTATGGGAGACACTAAAGCGCACACGAGCTCGGCTGAGAAATCAGCATGTGAAAATCTTATCAGACAATGTGACAACAGTCTCCTTCTTACGACACCAAGGAGGTCCAAGGCACTTGGCACTCCAGGATCTGGCTGCAAAAATATTTTCCTGGGCAGAAAGATCGGCCCTGTCTATATCAGCAGTTCATCTAGAAGGAACCCAGAACAAGGTTGCGGATTACCTGTGCAGACCGAAGTTCTTGCCGACAGAATGGGAACTGAACAACGAACTGTTCCAGCAATTGTGTCTTCGTTGGGTATTCCCTCAAATAGACCTTTTTGCGACAAGACAAAACGCAAAGATCAAACGTTTCTTTTCTCTGAATACCGCAGACAGACCAGAAGGGATCGACGCCTTGAATCAGAACTGGGGTATGATCCCAGCCTATGCCTTTCTTCCAATAGCCTTGATTTCACGAACCCTCAGAAAAATCCAGGAGGACCAAGCAGAGGTTCTCTTAATAGTACCTTATTGGCCGAAAAGGTGTTGGTTTCCGCTGCTAAAAAAGATGACACTGGAGGAATCCATTCTACTACCCGTAAAGAAGGACCTTCTTTATCAGGGCCTGATTGTTCATCAGGACCTGAAGAGACTCCAATTGTCAGCCTGGATCCTGAAAGGAAGATCTTGAAGGCTTGGGGTCTTTCCGACCAGGTGATATCTACAATGCAGGCGAATAGGAAACCGGACACCTCTGCAATTTTATAACAAAATTTGGAAGAGGTTCTGTTCTGAGAGTGGCAGTTCAGGGCTAGATAATTCTTGCCCTAATATTCCTAAAGTATTAGATTTCCTCCAGACCAGATTTAATAAGGGATTGAGACCTAGCATGCTGAATGTGCAAATATCTGCCTTAAGTGTATTTTTTGACTACCCCCAGGCATCTCATCCTTGAGTAATTAGATTTTCAAAAACCATTCAGAGACTAAGGCCCAGGATTAAACATTTTTTGGCTCCCTGGGATCTTAACCTGGTCCTTAACGCCCTGTGTAAACACCCTTATGAACCAGAAGATAGCATTAATATTGCAGATTTGTCTCTTAAGACAGCATTTCTAGTGGCGATAACTTCAGCCAAGAGAATTGTGGGGATTCAGGCCCTCTCGAATCAGGACCCTTATCTACGTATTCTAGATGACCGTATAATACTTAGATTCAATCCAGCATTTATGCCAAAGGTAGTCTCCACCCAGAACCTAAATCAGGAAGTGGTTCTACCCTCATTTTGCCAGAACCCCAGGAACTCCAAAGAGCGGTCTCTTCATTCTTTGAATGTGAGACAATCTGTCATAAATTATCTTCAGGCTACTAACGTTTGGAGACAGGACTCAAATTTATTTGTCCAATATGGGGATAAAAATAAGGGGAAAAAATCCTCAAAACAAACCATAGCCAGATGGATTACGGCCGCTATAAGGGCGGCTTATACCTCGGAAAATAAATATCCCCCTATAGGATTAAAAGCCCATTCCACCAGAGCAGTTTCCACCTCCTGGGCAGAGAGGGCAGGGGCGTAAGTTGAACAGATCTGTGGAACAGCCACATGGTCAAGCATAAGCATTATAAATTAGATGTTTTTTCAGGGCATCAGTTAGCCTTTAGCCGTAAGGTACTACAAGCTGTGGTCCTGTCCTAGGTTATGCCATGCTTTGGTATTCTCCATGCTGTCAGGAGGGACGTCCTGGAAAGCCAGAATTAGAGTTACCGGTAATTATGCTTCCTGGAGTCATAGTTTTAACAGTCTAGGAGTCCCAACCCTTAAAAATGGAAAAATATGTTTTCTGAGGCCCTCCTCTGCGTCTTCCATGGTGTATTGCATTCCCTCCTTTTAATTTTTGACAGTTCTTGCACTTAGCACATAGGCTTTACCAGTCTAGAAGTCCCACTACCTAACAATTTTAACAGAATGTGTATGAGGCCCTCCTTTATGTGTAATACAGAGTGTATCGGAGTTCCTCTTCCTTCTAATTTCTGGTAGTTCTTGCATTGTCCGCATAGGCTTTGTGAGTTTCAGAGTCCCTTCTTCATAAATTAAACAGGATGTGTCTGACCATGTCACACACACCACATGCCCGGATAAGGTAGTAAAATGTTAAAATTACATTTACCGGTGGGTGTAATTTTATTTCCCTCTCTACTATGTCATCTATTGTAATCATAGCCAAGATGCCGATACTGTTAACAGTTGTGATGGTGCACAAAGCCGCCGCCTTCATCACTTACCCAGGCAGATTGAGGCTTCCTCTCTGTTTGCGGCCTGCCAGAGGCCGGCACCAAGCAGGGGATGTCGGCTGTGCAATGATGTCACATCGCACCACCAGCGTTTATTACGAGAATAGATAGAAGAGGAAACAGATGCTGAGGAGGACAAGGAGTCTGGATTAGGTGAGTATAAGGATTTTTTTTTAATTTTTGGGGTGCTGTGGGGGACCATTATACTATATAGGGCGCTGTGGTTTGGACCATCCTACTATATAGGGCGCTGTGGTTTGGACCATCATACTATATAGGGCGTTGTGGTTTGGACCATCATACTATATAGGGCGCTGTGGTTTGGACCATCAAACTATATAGGGTACTGTGGGTTGGACCATCATATTATATAGGGTGCTGTAGGTTGGACCATCATACTATATAGGGTGCTGTAGGTTGGACCATCGTATTATATAGGGTGCTGTAGGTTGGACCATCATACTATATAGGGCGCTGTGGGTTGGACCATCATACTATAGAGGGCGCTGTGGGTTGGACCATCATACTATATAGGGCGCTGTGGGTTGGACCATCATACTATAGAGGGCGCTGTGGGTTGGACCATCATACTATATAGGGCGCTGTGGGTTGGACCATCATAATATATAGGGCGCTGTGGGTTGGACCATCATACTATATAGGGCATTGTGCGTTGGACCATCATACTATATAGGGCACTGTGGGTTGGACCATCATACTATATAGGGCGCTGTGGTTTGGACCATCATACTATATACGGTGCTGTGGGTTGGACCATCATACTATATAGGGTGCTGTAGGTTGGACCATCGTACTATATAGGGTGCTGTAGGTTGGACCATCGTACTATATAGGGTGCTGTAGGTTGGACCATCGTACTATATAGGGCGCTGTGGTTTGGACCATCATACTATAGAGGGCATTGTGCGTTGGACCATCATACTATATAGGGCGCTGTGGGTTGGACCATCATACTATATAGGGCGCTGTGGGTTGGACCATCATACTATATAGGACGCTGTGGGTTGGACCATTATACTATATAGGGTGCTGTGGGTTGGACCATCATACTATATAGGATGCTGTTGGGTGCTGTTGGGTGAACGATCTTGACTTTCTCTAGGCAGGGTATTATTAGTAATATATCCCCATCTGTGGCTCGGGGACAGGGACCGCATGGGCCTGTGTGTTTTCAAATGCCAGGTCTAAATTTCAGTTCCAGTCTGTTCCTGGCGAGAGATGGCCTGGCTATTAAGGGGTGGAGGAGGCGGGTTTTTTCTTTTCTCTTTTTAATTTTGCTTTATATACAAGCCATTATACAGGAAAGAATGTTTCCTAACATTTTTCCTGTAAAATCCATTTTCTCTTTGGTTTTGTATGTTTTATTGTCAGTCCATAAAAGTGGCATTATACTTTTAACAACATTGTTCATATCAGTGACCTGGGAGTCAGAGATGCATCTAGGTGTCTTCCCCATGCTGTACCCATTCCATTTGAGCACTGTATCCATCCATTTCAGCGATTTTCCTGCTCCCCCAGCCCTCCTGTTAGGGTTTTCCGGAAACATCCTCGAGTATCCCATTGACTTCCATTATACTTGTTACTAGAGTCGAGCCCATGTGAGCTTCCGATCTGCTTGATACGAGTACTGAGCACTCAAGCATTTTAGTGCAAGATCATCACCATTCATCGGTTGTAAGGTTGTAAGCATAACAAATGTTTCTCTGGTGCTGTTCACACTCTTATGCTGCTGCACTCAAGTATACAGCATTACTACTGCCTGCGGTTAACCATTTGTTTGCTGGTTGCATAAATCTCTGTACATTGACATCAGTCTACTGATAGCATTCAACTCTGCCATTAACCATTTGATTACTAGCAAGTCCTGGACTGACTGTGTATCTACAATGCCTGTGTATATCAACATTCCTGGCTCTGTGTCTTCTGGTGTTTTTGCTCTGATTGTCTCCCTACTGTCCTGCATACCTCGCTATCCTGGTCCTTGCGGATCTACATATTGTAGTAAATTGTCACGTGCTCATTGCACGTTCAGGCTAACTTGCATGTGGCTCAAATTTCTCAGCACTAGCACCTAAGATTACAAGAAAGCACATAACATTTTTAATGTTTTATTAGGACCTATACAGCCATATTACTAGTTTCAGTAGTAACATCGTCCTGACAGATAGCTTACATCTAGGTGGACAGGATGTGCAATAGAGTAGAAAGCAGTGGTTGGCATATGTGATTAGGAAGTAAAAAAACAATTTTGCTAAGCATCTGTTTTTCTCATTAGATTTATTTAATTACAAGATTGATTACACGCAGTTCTTTTGGGATGTAGGATTAGGTCATTTGAGGAAGACTATGCCTAGAACTTGCTTTGCTCTTGATCAAAGTGTTTAATGTAACACTCCTGGTGCTTTGAGCATGCTGGTTTTAGTATACACACATTATAAACATACAACTGAAAATGATGTAGAATGCCTAATACAATGACAACTGATATCACATATAATATTAGGAAACAATGTTTTATTATTATTTTCATAAATGTATTCTGAGAACATGTAATTTTAGAGCACTTCACTCGTCATATCCTTCCTCACTAGGAAGCGATTATTAATCTATTCTGATATGAATAAGAAACCTGATCACTAACAGATGGATAGATCCTTAGCAAGTGTATTATTGTTGACATCTGATCACATTATAAAATGGGCACTGCAAGATCTTTATTCTTAAATCTACATCAAATGTTTTAGCATTGTGACATTGTGGATTATCGTCAGCACAGGCAATATGGAAGCAATCAGAATTGCACCCCAGCTTTCATGCCCTCCATTGACTCCAAAGCCTCATGCCTTAGCAAGGAAAAACAGAACTTTGCACCTTGTGTTCTTCAAGAAGTAGAAAGGTAATAGAAATATATTTCCGTTGAAGGTGTTCATTTGCTTCTGTATTACGTTTAAACACCCTGATTTATTTGCTAGAACTATGCTTTTAACTAATAACAATTGAGTGGAAGAAAATGATCAGTTTCAAAATTTGCACATGAATGCTTCAGTATAGCAAGCTAATGTAGGCAATTTCCTGTTGAAAAAAGAGGATCATGTCACAGCCAGTGTAGCAATAATTAAAAGGCCACATTCAGGTACCATTATGTGTATATCCAAAGTTCATGGCAAAAATTATCTTTAGCCATATTGTACACACGCATCTGTGCATCTGTTATATTGCTCCATAATAAATACCCACTTAATGTGTATGGTGATGTTCAAATCCCCTGACAGCAAATGGGAAGAAGGATTGGGCATGTTGGATTTCAGCATGTCCAATCCTTTTTTTTTTTTTTTACAAAAGATAAGGAGCTTATTTAATCTCTTCCCATTGACAACAAGTGTGCATGCATATGGAGGCGGGGAAAGATAGCTGTCACCTGAACGAAAATTCATCCGGGAGTTAATTAAGGTCTATGACCACCTTTAGTAGAGATAGCTAAGAACGCAACCAAATTCATTTTACATAAACATTTTACATACTTCTCTGTTGTAGACCTCAACACCTCAACTTCTCCATCCAATTTTGGCAGTATGTATGTATAAATAAATTAATTGCCCCATTTATTGCATGGCTGTCAGGAAGGAGCTAAAATTCCTAGTTACTTTCCTTTTTTGAATGTTTGTATTATTAATCATATCCAACATATAAACTCTTCAGTAAATGTAATTCTATATAGTCTGCAACTTAAACCCGAGAAAATTCCTTATATGTAATAGTCATGAACTGAACAGTTTTGGGGGGGGGTTTGCACGCTAACCATCCTTTCCTCTTTTTTTTAATGTAAGTTTGGCCTGGAAACGGTGTATCCTTTTAAATGTAATACACACAGTGCTTCAGAGCTGGAGATTCCCTTTGTGGCGAATCTCCAAACTAAAGGGGGCTTGAGCAGGTATAACTACAGGGAGGTGTAAAAAAACCCAGTCTGTACTAAAGAGGAGTGGAATGTATGATAACATAATGTGGGGACATGTACAAGTCACTGCAGCTATGTAATATAGTTACGTGTGCCAATAGGAGGTGCCTCAGGAAGAACAGTGAAAGGGTTATTTTTTCTGGCAAATTTAAGCAATATGAAATCTTGAGGCATATGAATATACATAAGGCTGCCCACGGCCTCTATCAATACCCTTCAACTGAAAGTTTGTACAAAGCCATAATAAAGTACTATGCATTGGGAAATAAATGGATCTGATTTGTCGTTAAATTGACTTGTCCTTGTATATTATCTTAAGTGCATTTACATGAAGAAACTATAAATAAATTGAACCAAACATAACTACGGTAAATTGATTCATGCTAAGAATCAATTATTAGCTAAAGTATAGAAAACAAGATTGTACAGGATATCAAAAATTCTTACCTAAAGGAACAATTTCAATAATCATTGCTTGCCTTTAATAAACCGAATAGTAAAGACTGTTTTACTAACTCCCTGTATCCATCACCATTCCTTTTATAATGTGAATAATATAAGATAACATTTCCAAATACTTTCCATTTCAGATTACATATAGCACATTTCCTGTTGGCAAATGCATAGAAAATATTTGCAAAGCAGAATAGGGATCATTAAAGGGGTTTTCCCAGGAGCAAAAGTTAATTTTATTCAATAGATCTTGGAATAATAATAACTTCCACAAATTAATGTATTTAAATAAAATGTTCCTGTGCTGAGATAATCTTATAAATGTGCCCCTGCTGTGTACTGTGTAATGGCTGTGTCTGACCGTACAGGAACATGGTCTGATCATACCACATCTCCTGGACAGGGGAGGAAGCAAAAGAGTATACAGACATTACAGCAGGGGATCACAGCTGATTCTTTAAAGAAAAACATTGTTTAAAAACAGACAGGGAAATGTTTTACTTCAAAGAAAGAATCAGCTGTGATCCCGTGCTGTAATGTCTGTATACTCTTTTGCTTCCTCCCCTGTCCAGGAGTTGTGGTATGATCAGACCATGTTCCTGTACGGTCAGACACAGCCATTACACAGGACATAGCAGGGGCACATTTATAAGATTATCTCCGCACAGGAACATTATATTTAAACAAATCCAATTGTGGAAATTATTATTATTCCAAGATCTATTGATTAAAATAAACTTTTATTCGTGGGAAAACCCCTTTAACTGATCTTTGCATTTACACATGCCTTTTTTTGATATTGATATAAAACTATGACTTGTAGAAGATGCACATATGTTAATCATTCTTTAGAAAAAAAAAGCAGGTGACACCAAATTAATCATAGACATGTTGAGTGGAGGTTGAATGGGACTGAGTGCTAGCCATTGTTAGTAATTCCAATTAAGCCAAGGTGCTTCCATGCATCTATGCATATAAAAGCAAATGTAAGGACTGACAGCTTATCCTCATGCAGACAGTGACCTATATGTAGCGATAACAATTTGATACACAGAAAATACAGATGTTTGGATATTGCAGGTTTGAAAACTGTTTAGAAAAAAAAGACTAGGAGAAAATATATAAAATGCTCCAAATTTAGTAAACTTATGCACTGCTTTTTGCTTAAAGGGGTTTTCCCCACAAACAAAAGTACATTTTAATCAATAGATCTTGGAATAATAATAATTTCCACAATTGGACGTGTTTAAAAACAATATCCCTGTGTGGAGATAATCTTATAAATGTGCCCCTGCTTTGTACTGTGTAATGGATGTGTCTGACCGTACAGGAACATGGTCTGATCATACCACAGCTCCTGGGCAGGGGAGGAAGCAAAAGAGTGTACAGATATTACAGCACAGGATCACAGCTGATTCTTTAAAGTAAAACATTGTTTAAAAACAGACGGGGAAATGTTTTAGATCAAAGAAAGAATCAGCTGTGATCTCCAGCTGTAATGTCTGTATACTCTTTTGCTTCCTCCCCTGCCCAGGAACTGTGGTATGATCAGACCATGTTCCTATATGGTCACACACAGCCATTACACAGTACACAGCAGGGGCACATTTATAACATAAAATAAAATGTTCCTGTGCTGAGATAAACACATCCAACTGTGGAAATTATTATAATTCAAAGATCTATTGATTAAAATGAACTTCATGGGACAAACCCCTTAAAGCTACAAGTCTGCAGTCACTCTGTTTAACTGCAGACTTGTGAATCCTTACATGACGAGTACTGAGTGCTGTAAGGATTTTTCGGTGCCAGCACCAGGAGCGGTGGGCACGTGGCCACAAGTATGTCATTTGCATACATGAGGTCACGTGCCGACTAGATGAGTGCCACCTCGCTCAATGCAAGTCTACTGAGCAAGGTCAGACACAGTCTAGTCGGAATGTGGCAGGAAGTGTGCAATCACATACTTGCAGTCACGTGACCACCCGCTCCTAGTGCCGGCACATGACAATTCTCACAGTGTGTAAAGCGCACGATGTGAGGATTCACAAGTCTGCAGTCACATGGAGTGACTGCAGACTTGTAGCTTAAAGCTGGACAACCCCTTTCATATAAAATACTGACTAATACGCATGGCAGGCATGAGGTAGCAGCAGATTTAGTATGCTCCATTTGTGCATGGCTAAAACTGCAATTTTAACCCCAAATATTGCTGCAATGATATAAATCTACTATTGTGTATTTTGTGTTCACCATCTGAGCTTTGAATACAGAAATGTCACTAAGCTAAGCTCTACTGATTTGTTTTGACTATTCAGGGACAGAGAATATGGACAATAAAGCTGTAAAGAATAAAATCTGCTCTTTTAAAATAGTCAGGGTACAAATGTTTTTTTCATTTATAGGAGTCAAGAGATCAATTGTGGATTTAAACCAGTATTTCCCAAACAGGGAGATACAGAACTTGGTCAGGGGTTGCCAGGAACACATCAAATGCAAGATCTGAGACCGTAAAGATGGCAAACTGATTTCAACCGGATTAAACATGGGGTGCTTAAAAAGGTTTTCGTGCCCCATTCACCTCCCCAAACCCCACCGTCCACCAACCCCAAAAAAGAGCTAACTAGTAAGTCAAATAATTATGAATGTGGTTAGTTTAGGTTTGTAGCAGCTATATCCCAGGTCCCACCACTTCACTTCTGGTCGGTAGCTAAGCCAGCCCCCTTCCCTGTTTCTACATCACCACAAAAAGAAAAGGGCTTTGACTTATTACACATATTATGTGCGGAAACAGAAAACTTTCTTGTTTGGCGCACAGGACTGGAAGTGAAATGTCCAGAACCAGAATACTGTGGCTAGCAGTGGATTAGACACCTGAAACACTTTTAGAATATAATTTGCAATTATTAACATAGGAAACTGAACTTGGTCTTGTAAATTAATTGCTGATGTATAAAAAAATGGAATCAATACAGATTGCATTCAGATGGCATATGGGACAATTCAGATTAAAAATCATCCATTTTGTCTGGATGAAAACTTGTTTATTTTTTATATGCTGATATGAATTAAAGCCTTAGAGTGTTTCCATTAAAAAGATAAGTATCATTTTTCTGAATACATTATGTTAAATATATTGTAATTTGTCAAAACATTGTAATTTATTAGAATCATGGTTTTAACTGACAAGACAAGGTATATGTTTGGCCATCCATATAAATTATAATATATGTTAGCTATATAAAACAATTGGATAAAATAATAGTCTAAAATAGATTAGATTGAAAAAAAAACCCAGACAATAATTCAAGATATAGATATAATTAATGACAATTTTTCAGTGTTAAATAACGCTAATTTGGCACAAAATGAAACAAAAAATAAACCTAAACCAGACAAATGTTATTATAAAATAGCATTAGTATGTTCGGGGTGTTTTGCTTCATTTTTAAGGTTATGTTTTAGTATTTATACTTTATTTATACTTTAGTATTTATGCCGTTTCGCAGGGTCTTTCTGAAAGGAACACCTCATCCATTAGTTGTGTTAGGGAACTGCAGTATTTTATGGCTGATATCTATGTAAAACAACTACAATGGACAACCAAGCTCTGCAAAGAGCCCATTGTAATCAATGACTGTCAACGTCATCGCACATATAATGGACAGCCCTCCACTGACCAGAGCAGCTCTGTAGGTTGCTCTACATTATTCACTAAACAGAGCATAAAACAACACCTAAAGAGAAGCTCTCAGCACAATTTTGTAATGTAAAGTAAAGACATGGCTGTAATACTGATTACATTGATACTTTGGTGAAGAAATCTGCTTTTGATCTTCTGTAATCGGCATTTAAAGTTTTCTACTAATTAGGTCTTCTCCTCCCTGTCTGTGATTCCTCGACCCCTCCACCTGCCTCTGGTCTGTGAATAACTGGTCACTGCTGAGATTTCATACAGAGGAGTAATGCCATTCACAGACTGGAGGCAGGCGGGCAACTGGGAATCACAGACAGGAAGGAGAAGACCACTGTACAGTCCAGCCCCTGAGCACCGAAATCTAATTAGCAGAAAACTTCAAATGCTGATTAAAAAAGTAAAAAGTGGATTTCTTCACCAAAGGTATCAATGTAATTACACTATTACAGCCATGTCTTTACTGTACATTACAAAATCATGCTGACAGGTTCTTTTTAAAAAGGGGATGTCTGAAGCCTTCAACGTGTTACTTTTTTAGTTGATCTCTGGTGCACATTAAGATTAAAGTTAATACATATATTTAGTTACATATAAAATGATTGGTCACTAGTATCTCATTACTATAAGGTTCTTCATCTAAAATTATGTATTACTCAGTATTCATGTTTCCTATAGAGGCGGTCGAGTAAATTCTGATCATAATCTCACACAAGCTCCTTTGAAATATAATTTATTTCTGTTTTATTTCTTTTACAAATCCTACATGCTTATTTTGCTTCCATGTAGAAACCCATCATTCTTTTCAGTCGATGTATTCAAGTTTAACGGTCCCAGTGTCTAAGGTCTTTCATCCCTGTGCCTATAAATATGGCACTTGATCTCACAGAACATGCCGTCTTGTGTCCTTTGTCTGGAGACACAAGTGTTTCGTTCATCTCCTTAGATGTGTGCTCTTGACTCTCCTCCCTGTAACACTTATCCCTGATTCTGGTGTCTGATGGGAGAAATAGATAATTGCTATATGTAAAAATATCTAGTTACATTATTAGTGAACAACTTGTGCCCAAGGGTACATGTCGTTGGTTCCTTCTTTATGTACATGTGTATCCTTAGTTTCCATCACTATGATTAAGTGTTTCCAATCTCATCAAGATACTTGGTACATATCTCTGTAGACATGTTTCCAGTCTCCATAGACATACATCTGAAGGCGTGGGTTTATATGTGTACAGATACAATGTTGTACATATTTCTAGTTGCTTATACATTTATCCCTAGTTCTTTGTTTTACACTTATTCTTTGTTTGAGTCTATATACTGTTTTTATAGCTGTATAATTCTAAGAATTTGTCTCTCTAGATATGTATAACCAGTCCCTGGTATAGAATAGAATATATTTTAGAATATTAGTGTTTAGTAGCCCTTTTTATGCTCTTGTAGGCTAATATTCAGGAACAAACTTGCTGTTTTCTTACCTGCAGAGTTAAATGGCCCTGTACCCTTCTGTAATGGTCTATCCATTTGAAACACAATCAGATCTGCAGAAAAAGTTTAACCTACTTCATATCTGATGATTTATTGTGCTTTTAAAATTAAGATTTGTGCTCTTTTATTTTTTAGATACTTCAATTCTAATACTGGCAAATGATCAGTGCAGTTGACTTTTACTAATGGACTCACTACTGGCTTTATAGTGTTGCTCCTAACCATTTTAAACACCTTCTTTAGGTTACAGTCAAACACGATTGTGTAATATGGGGTATTGATTATTTTCTAATCACGTAACTTTAACCTCCAAAGCTCCCTCTTGGCATACTAGGTTCTGGGAAAAAGATGAAACTACCATCAGCTCACCGGATGGAGAAATGACTGGAATGAGGGGGTGCGGTGCACAAAGACCTCAGGCTGGTTTCCTGAGCAATAATGCCATGGAGGAGGAAAAAGGAAAATCCAACAACTGCAAGAAAAATTATTCTAGATAATTAAAAAAATATGAAAGAATTAACAATACATATTAGCGCTAATGTCGATGCGATTTGAGCTGTACAAGATATATATATATAAATTCTTTTGTATTTTTTTAATTATCAAAAATAAATATGATATTTTAAATATTTTTTCTTGTGGTTGCTGGATTTTCCTTTTTCATATTAGGTTCTGTGCTATTCTGTTTATTGGATAATCACTGTACATTGTGCTTGAGAACACCTCTATGTGGGCCTAAAATGTATGTTTGTGGGGCAAATCATATAAGATTCACCTACTCTTGTGCCTTTAACACTTTTTGCTCTGTACTAGGTTAATATTACACACAGACAATGAACATTATACATACATTGCTATACTTCTACATCATGGAAAGGTTACAAGAGATGTGTTGTATATATGTATGATGATTGCTAATATACTACTTGACAACCCCTTTCCATAGCATACATTCCTTCAAAGTAATAACTTTATCTATGGATATCCTCTGTTCATTTTTAAATATTTTGATATTTTTAGTGTATATATATATATATATTAAGGGATATGATTTATACAGGGTTATCAATAATATGGACCATTTTTTCTTATGAAGTAATCACAATATCCTGCAGTATTGAATATTCTTAGTATCTCTATGGTACTGTCCCATATTTAAGGTTAATGCCACACATATAATAGATGGTAGGTCTGACAATAGAGAGGTGACCAACTAATTTTGTACATTTCTTTTCCTCTTACTGTGCATACAGTCAACAAGATGTTAAATAATATCATGTATAAAAATACTTTACAATGAAGTTGCACACAAAATACATAACAGTGGTGTCTCAATGGCATTTTCCTTTCTTACAGAGATTAGTAAACCAAATGTTATGGTTTCTTTTCTTTTTCGAATGAGTTGATTTATTAAGAACCAGTACAAAGTAAAAAGTGCCAAATTGTCATCTCGTCCATCTTTCTTTCTAGATAAGTATTTTCCAACATACGTACATATGCATATGTAGAGGTGTGTGAATCGATTTGTGGTCAAGTCTAGAACTCCAAACTCCTATAAATACTAATAAGCAGCTTAACCCACAAATATATCATTTCTTAATCTGTAAAGCCATGGTTTTCGGTTCTTTATTTTCAAATGAACTGTATAATCTTCCGAATACATTCAATAGAAGCATGCAGATTGCTTTTCTATGCCAAGTCTCTTAAGCTGGATTTTAGGCCTTCTCTGTTATCTCAGTACTACATAGGTAAGGTCAAAGGTAACTTAGTATTCTCCGATGTCTTGGTTTGTGCTCCTCAATACATCTTTCTATTGTGCTTTTGGACCAGGACACACTGCTGATACTTTATTTGAGCATCACCCTTTTAGAATTGAGTGAATCGGTATATATAATCAGATGTTGAAGCAGAGTAGATACTTCATAGCTCCATTGTTCTTTCTTTAAAAAAAATAAAATAGAAAAGGGGTATTGTTCTGTCAGATTTTACATTTTTTCAAAAATAAAATGAATGACATTTGATAGTGAAGCAAAACCTGTCGTTGCTGCAAAATGAATGTGCAGTAACAGTTAACAGTTTCCGTATGCCTGAGCAGTCACAGTGTTAAAATGCAGCAAGGGATATCAATCCCTCTCTTCAAAGCAACAACAGAAGTGAAAACTGGTATGACTGTGTATATACATGAATGAAACAGAAGCACCAGCATTTCCATTGCCTACATTACACTGCACTTCCCCTTAATTTTTTCTGCCCTCTTCTGCTTGCTGGACCTTTTGCCATCAATATTTAAACTCATGTTTCTCCTTTTCTCCAAGTTTAGAAGCTCTTGGAAAAGTTCTTTGACATTGTAATTCATCTTGGCTGAGGTCTCCATGAAGGCACATTTCCACTCTTTGGCCAAAGCCTCCACTTCTTTTGTATCCACTTCACGTTGCGTCTCATCACACTTGTTTCCCACCAGCATGACTGGAATACTCTCTATACTTCCTTTAATCTGCAGGATCTGTTGATAGATAGGTTTCAGCTCCTCAATAGACTGTTTGCTGGTGACTGAAAAAACCAGAATGAAAGCATGACCCTTAGAAATAGAGAGTCGCTGCATTGCTGGAAACTGGTGACTTCCAGTTGTATCTGTGATTTGCAGGGTGCAAACACTTTTGTCACAGCTGATGACCTGTCGATATGTGTCCTCGATGGTGGGGATATAAGTGTCTCGAAATGTTCCTTTTACAAAACGTAGAACCAATGAGCTCTTCCCAACACCTCCTGCTCCAAAGACAACTACTCGATAATCATTACTTTGTTCTGGCATCTTTACGGCTTGTTGAGTCCTAGAATAAAAGACAATAAAACACAATCACATTTCATTGCAAAAGGAATGTGTTTTAGACTTGAAAGAATACAGACACAATTACATAATAAATTCAGACAGCTTTTACAAACTACTATATTAGGCAACATTGTCACAGTCTAATAAATATATATAACACCTATAGCTAGTGACACAATAAGCAGGACTACTGCAGTCAACTATACTTAGAGGTAGACCCCCAGTTTTGGCAAATTGATAGTCTTTCAGGTGCAGTCACTGGCATACTCGGAAGTTGTTTGCATTATAGGGCATGCACATATATGGTAAGAGATGGATCTACAAACAGTTTACCCACCTGGTTAATAAAAGTCTTTATTAGTTCAGTTCAGAGAGAAAGGAGGATATTGATCTGCTAAATACTAATTATTTTTTCAACTTGGCCACTGCCATCATTGTGTGGGCGGCACGTGCGAAGTGGGAGCCAGCGTCCTGTGTGCATGCTATTAGTTTATGGCGCTAAATTCTGATGATAGGTTTCCTTTAACCCCTTTACAGACCATGACGTATTAATACGCGTCAGTGCCCTGGGCTTTAAGAGCCTGACCCGTATTAGTACGTCATCGCGATCGCACGCGCACACAGGCTGTGCGGGCGCAATCGCCGCCGGGTGTCAGCTGATTGTCACAGCTGACACCCGGTACTATGTGTAGGGAGCGGTCCCGCACCGCTCCCGGCACATTAACCCCCACAATGCTGCGATCGAAGTCGATCGTAGCATTGCGGAGGCAAGGGGAGGTGATCGCAATACTCACCTCCTCTTCCGGCCTCCAGCGCTGTCTGCCGCGGCTTCCCGGGTGTTGCCATGACGACCCGATGTCGTCATGACAACATCCAGGTGACCAGGCAGCAGGAACATTGTTTGGTCATGCGCAATGCACGACCACACAATGTTCTCACTGTGCAGCGCTGACAGCCTGCATGGCACAGGGATGGTGCTCCATCCCTATGCTGTGCGGGCGATCAGAATAAAAAAAGTTAAAGTCCCAGAGTGGGACAAAGTAAAAAAGTGTAAACTCTCAGAAAGTGAAAAAAAAAAAAAAATTGTAAAAATATTAAAAAAAAAAATAAAAAAAATAATCCACCAAAAATAAAAATATAATGTACCCATCAATAAATATTATTATGAAAAAACAGCAAACAAACAATAAAAGAACACATATTTGGTATCGCCGCGTCCGGAACGACCTGACCTATAAAACTGCCCTACTAGTTAACCCCTTCAGTGAACACGGTAAAAAAATAAAATAAAAAACAAAGCAAAAAACAATGCTTTATCATCATACCGCCAAACAAAAAATGGAATAACACGCGATCAAAAAGACGAATATAAATAAAAATGGTACCATTGAAAACGTCATCTTGTCCTGCAAAAAACAAGCCACCATACAGCTCCATCATCTGAAAAATCAAAAAGTTATAGCTCTCAGAATAAAGCAATGCAAAAAAATATTTTTTTCTATAAAATAGCTTTTATTGTGTAAAAGCGCCAAAACATAGAAAAACAATATAAATGTGGTACCGCTGTAAACGCACTGACCCAAAGAATAAAGCTACCTTATCAATTTTACCACACGCGGAACAGAATAAAAAAAAAAAAAAAAAAAACAATTCCTGAATTGTTGGTTTTTGTTTATTCTGCCTCCCAAAAATCGGAATAGAAAGCGATCAAAAAATGTCACGTGCCTGAAAATGGCGCCAATAAAAACGTCAACTCATCCCGCAAAAAACAAGCTGTCACATGACTCTTTCTGCCAAATTATGGAAAAATTATAGCTCTCAAAATATGGCGATACAAAAACTAGATTTTACAAAAAATGCGTCTTTTAGTGTGTGACAGCTGTCAATCATAAAAACCCGATATGATTCTGGTATCACTGTAATCGCACCGACCCGAAGAATAAAGTCGTCTAATCACTTATACCACACGAGGAACGGCGTAAAAAATAAACTCTCGGGTTAGGGTTGTGCTAGGGTTAGGGTAGGGGTTAGGGTTGGGCTAGGGCTAGGGTTAGGGTTGGGCTAGGGTTAGTGTTGTGCTAGGGTTAGGGCTGGGGTTGGGGTTGGGATTTTTTTCAAAAGTAAGAAAAAAAGATGACGATATGGCGACTAGTGTTGAGCGCAAGTGCTCGCTACTTGAGTTTGCATCGGGTGCTCTGGTATGCATTGAGTATCGTGGGTATTTGAGTGACATGCTCGAGTCTCCGCCCCATATGCTTCGCGGCCAAAAAAACTTTGCGGGGATTGCCTGCCATGCACGAGCGATCCCCACATGTTTTTTTTTGGGTGTCTAATAACCGTGAAACATGCGGGGCAGGGACTCGAGCATGTCACTCGAGCACACGCAGTACATGGTGCATACCTGAGTACCCGATGCAAACTCAAGTAGCGAGCACTTGCGCTCAAGACTAATGACAACTTATTCAATATGATGACCTAATGTTATCAAATTCTGTGTCGTACCTCTGGGTTCAAAATGTTCACTATACCCATTAATAAAATCCTTGCGGGGTATAGTTTCCAAAATGGGGTCACTTGTGGGGGAGCTCCACTGTTTAGGCACATCAGGGGCTCTCCAAACGCGACATGGTGTCCGCTAACAAATTGAATGGAAAATAGGCTCAAATTGTTAGCGGATGCCATGTTGCGTTTGGAGAGCTCCTGTGTGCCTAAACATTGGAGCTCCCCCACAAGGGACCCCATTTTGGAAACTAGACCCCCCAATGCACCTATCAAGATGCATAGTGAGCACTTGGAACCCCCAGGTGCTTCACAAATTGATTCGTAAAAATGAAAAAGTATTTTTTTTCCACTTTTTCATTTTTACGAATCAATTTGTGAAGCACCTGGGGGTTCCAAGTGCTCACTATGCATCTAGATAGGTGCCTTTGGTGGTCTAGTTTCCAAAATGGGGTCACTTGTGGGGGAGCTCCAATGTTTAGGCACACAGGAGCTCTCCAAACGCAACATGGTGTCCGCTAACAAATTGGAACCATGTCGCGTTTGGAGAGCCCCTGTGTGCCTAAACATTGAAGCTCCCCCACAAGTGACCCCATTTTGGAAACTAGACCACCCAAGGCACCTATCTAGATGCATAGTGAGCATTTGGAACCCCCAGGTGCTTCACAAATTGATTCGTAAAAATGAAAAAGTGGAAAAAAAAACACTTTTTCATTTTTACAAATCAATTTGTGAAGCACCTGGGGGCTCCAAGTGCTCACTATGCATCTAGATAGGTGCCTTGGGTGGTCTAGTTTCCAAAATGGGGTCACTTGTGGGGGAGCTCCAATGTTTAGGCACACAGGGGCTCTCCAAACGCGACATTGTTCCAATTTGTTAGCAGACACCATGTTGCATTTGGAGAGCCCCTGTGTGCCTAAACATTGGAGCTCCCCCACAAGTGACCCCATTTTGGAAACTAGACCCCCCAAGGCACCTATCTAGATGCATAGTGAGCACTTGGAACCCCCAGGTGCTTCACAAATTAATCCGTAAAAATAAAAAGTGTTTTTTTTTCCACTTTTTCATTTTTACGAATCAATTTGTGATGCACCTGGGGGTTCCAAGTGCTCACTATGCATCTAGGTAGGTGCCTTGGGGGGTCTAGTTTCCAAAATGGGGTCACTTGTGGGGGAGCTCCAATGTTTAGGCACATCAGGGGCTCTCCAAACGCAACATGGTGTCCGCTAACAATTTGAGCCGATTTTCCATTCAATTTGTTAGCGGACACCATGTTGCATTTGGAGAGCCCCTGTGTGCCTAAACATTGGAGCTCCCCCACAAGTGACCCCATTTTGGAAACTAGACCACCCAAGGCACCTATCTAGATGCATACTGAGCACTTGGAACCCCCAGGTGCTTCACAAATTGATTCGTAAAAATGAAAAAGTGGAAAAAAAAATACTTTTTCATTTTTACAAATCAATTTGTGAAGCACCTAGGGGTTCCAAGTGCTCACTATGCATCTAGATAGGTGCCTTGGGGGGTCTAGTTTCCAAAATGGGGTCACTTGTGGGGGGCTTCCACTGTTTAGGCACATCAGGGGCTCTCCAAACGCAACATGGCGTCCGCTAATTATTCATGCAAATTTTACAATCAAAAAGTCAAATGGCGCTCCTTTTCTTCCAAGCCCTGCCGTGCGCCCAAACAGTGGTTTTTCCCCACATATGGGGTATATGCGGGCCCAGGGTAAATTGCACAACAAATTTTGGGGTCCATTTTTTCTTGTTACCCCTGTGAAAGTAAAAAAAAATTGGGTCTAAAGTAACATTTTTGTGAAAAAAGTTAAATGTTCATTTTTTTCTTCCACATTCCAAAAATTCCTGTGAAGCACCTGAAGGGTTAATAAAGTTCTTGAATGTGGTTTTGAGCACCTTGAGGGGTGCAGTTTTTAGAATGGTGTCACTTTGGGGTATTTTCTGTAATAAAGACCTCTCAAAGTGACTTCAAATGTGATGTGGTCCCTAAAAAAATGGTTTTGTTAATTTTGTTGGAAAAATGAGAAATCGCTGGTCAACTTTTAACCCTTATAGCTCCCTAACAAAAAAAAGTTTGGTTCCAAAATTGTGCTGATGTAAAGTACACATGTGGGAAATGTTATTTATTAACTATTTTGTGTGACATATCTCTCTGATTTAGGGGCATAAAAATTCAAATTTTGAAAATTGCAACATTTTCGCTAAATTTCCGTTTTTTTCACAAATAAATGCAAGTGATATCGAAGAAATTTTACCACAATCATGAAGTACAATATGTCACGAAAAAACAATCTCAGAATCAGGGGGATCCGTTGAAGCGTTCCAGAGTAATTACCTCATAAAGTGACAGTGGTCAGAATTGTAAAAATTGGCCTGGTCATTAACGTGCAAACCACCCTCGGGGGTAAAGGGGTTAATGGGAATCTTTCAGAAGGTTTTTGTTATATAATCTGAGAACAGCATGATGGGCTGAGACCCTGATTCAACTGATGTGTTACTTAATATGCTGTGTGTGGCTGTTTCAATAAAATCAGAGTTTTATCAGCAGGAGATTATCACTAGAAGGCTAGGTGTCTTATGTCTCCAAGTCAACTGCTATGTATAACCCTACCCTCAACACTGATTAACAGGTTTGTGTCAATGCACAGTGTACACAGAAAGCTGCCAATCAGTGGTGTGGGCTGGGTAATACAAGGCTCAGCATTGTGAGCACTGCATTGTATCAAAATGACAGCATGCAGACTAGAAAGTAACATATCGCTAGAATCAAGGTCTCAGCCCGGACATTAGGATGCTCTCAGATTACATAGCAAAAAACAGCGGACCGATTGCCTTTAATAATCTTCTGAAAGCAACATCAAATCAATGTCTAGAATACTTTTTGAGATTTTAAAGAGTGACAAAAGAGAGAGCAAGATTATGGTGATACATGAATTCATTGAAAAATCAATTTTTCAACACGTTTTATAGCCTATGTACACATTAAAAAACTATTTTTTTTTGTCCAATGTACAGATAATGAAAAATTATTTTCAGGCTCGATATCTCACTATTCACTACTGCTTCGAACGTGAGACTACCATCATTTATTTTATTTTTTTAAAACATAATTTTTATTAGAATAAACAATTCAGTATATGTAAGATAATAATCAAATGCTCATATGCCCGTACGCAGACTGGGCAAACTTTGGTATCATTTATCGATTTAACTGATAATACAAGTAAGACGAGATTAAAACCAACAATAAATATATTATTAACTAGCGGTCAAGTATAAGATATAAGTTTATTCCGACCAATCCTCAGACGTTTTCCCTTCCAGATAAAATGGCTGAATGCCCTGTTGAGTAAGGTCACGTCGGAATGTTTCAAGGGCAGTGGTAAGGTTTGTAACATAAGCTTGGCCATGCTAACCATTTTCACCTTTGCCCTGCCTATAAATGATGGGGGCAAATCCTGCCATGCCTTTAGTTGATTGATGATTTTTTTAATAAGGGGGGATTAATTTAGGGTGTATAATGAAGAAGGTGAACGGCCTATTTTGATTCCTAGATAAGTAATATATGAGGTTGCTAAGGTTATACTTCTCAAAGAACCTTTGGGGAAAAGTTTAATTCCTTTCTCGGTTAAAGGAAGTATTTCACATTTTTAACATTTATTTTAAAGCCGGAGTAGATGCCTAAATTCTTGACCAAGTCAAGTACAATAGGAAGCTAGTGTATGGGGTCCGGCATAAATAAAATAACGTCTTCTGCAAAAAAAAAAATCCGCCTGGACTGATTTCCTTGTAAACTGGATACCTGGGAAGGTGTTTGGATCTGACAATATGCGGACTAAGGGTTCCAAAGCTATGCTGAAGAGAAGGGGGAACAGTGGACACCCCTGTCTAGTTCCTTTCTCAAGGAAGGAAAAGGGATAAATAACCTGGGGTGTATACCTCAGCTCTTGAACAGAGTATAGAATACGTATGTAGTTGAAGAAAGGGCATGTTAACAAAAATATCATTAAGACCTTGTATAGCCAATCCCAGTTGATGTTGTCAAAGGCTTTTTCCACATCTAGTGATATAATCACTGGGGAATTTTTAATTTGGGTAAGGAGTGGATTTTATCAAGTATAAATAGCACTTTTCTGATATTCAGAGTAGCCGAGTGGCCTTTAATGAAACCTGCTTGAGCAGGAGATATGAGGTGCGGTAAAACGGAGGCTAATCTGTCAGCCATTATTTTGGATATTATTTTAATATCTGGTTTTAATAACAGCTTAATGTAGGCCATGTTTGCGGAGGGGAAAATGGGTTCGCCATGGGATATTTTGTTGACGACTAATTCCAGTATCGGGGAAATCTCCATCACCAAGGATTTAAAAAATTCATTTGTGTAACCGTTCGGCCCAGGGGCTTTATTCCGTTTCAGTTTTTTAATTGTATTGCTGATCTCTTCGAGAAATATAAGTTTTACATCCTAAAAAAATGGAACATTGCTCAAATATCAGTTAAATTACATATTTATTGAACAAAAAAATGAAGATACAGATATATCACACAAAAAGATAATGGGGAATACACAATTAAAACAGGCTGGATGAGAAGTATAATTCTACATTCTACATATAGGTAATATAATATATTATTATAGGTCGGGACTTTTGTTTATTTTGGGATCTGTGGGGGAAGGGTTCTAGGTTTGCTGGCTTGGATATGGAACCAGTTAACCCTAATGAGGTATCGCCACACCCAGAGTCAGACAGATTACCCTTTTGTGTCCTTGTGGGGGATGAGTGTCCCCTGAGTCTGACATTCCGGAGTTAGGGGTGACCAGCGAGAATTTGGGGTCTGCCAAACATAGGAACTTAACTCTGATGGAAGCTTTTAATAATGTCACCGTCATAAATGGGGTTGCACAGGAGACGTGGGCTGGCACAGGAGCCGTGGGCTGACACAAGGTTTCCCTATTATATGATGAGTGGGGAGTTGTTGTATCGGGTCAAGAAAGTGAGGGAGGAGCTGGTGGAGCAGTTAATAGTGCTGAGCCCCTATAGATGGAAGGTGTTGGACATGGCCCATTCACATATCTTGGGGGGACATCTGGGTGTGGAAAAAACACAGGAATGGATCGTGCAGAGGTTCTATTGGCCCGGGTGTCACCGGGAAATATTAAAGCATTGCAGGTCCTGCCCTACATGTCAGTTAACCACCCCCACCTTTCTAAGTCCTCTCGTGCCCTTGCCCATTATTGAAGTGCCGTTCGAGAGCATTGCTAGGGACTTGGTTGGTCCCCTGGTTAAATCTGCTTGTGGGCATCAATACATATTGGTCATCCTGGACCATGCCACATGCTTTCCTGAAGCAATTCCCCTGAGAAACTCCTCCGCAAATAGTATAGCCTGCGAATTGGTCCACGTTTTTTCCTGGCAGGTTTACCAAAGGAGAACCTGACCGACCAAGGAACACCTTTTATAAGTAAGGTGATGAGGGAGTTATGCAAGGTCCTGCAAATCTCCCAGCTGAGGACTTCAGTGAACCATCCTCAGACAGATGGCCTTTTGGAAAGGTTTAATAAAATGCTGAAGAGTATGCTGAGGAAGGCCAAAGAAAAGGATGGTAGAGACAGGGACTGTCTCTTACCTTACAGTCATATGAAAAAGTTTGGGCACCCCTATTAATCTTAAGCTTAATGTTTTATAAAAAATTGGTGTTTTTGCAACAGCTATTTCAGTTTGATATATGTAATAACTGTTGGACACAGTAATGTTTCTGCCTTGAAATGAGGTTTATTGTACTAACAGAAAATGTGCAATCTGCATTCAAACAAAATTTGACAGGTGCATAAGTATGGGCACCCTTATCAGTTTCTTGTTTTAAATACTACTACCTACTTTTTACTGACTTACTAAAGCACTTTTTTTGGTTTTATAACCTCATTGAGCTTTGAACTTCATAGCCAGGTGTATGCAATCATGAGAAAAGCTACTTAAAGTGACCATTTGCAAGTTGTTCTCCTGTTTGAATCTCCTCTGAAGAGTGGCATCATGGGCTCCTCCAAACAACTGTCAAATGATCTGAAAACAAAGATTATTCAACATAGTTGTTCAGGGGAAGGATACAAAAAGCTGTCTCAGAGATTTAACCTGTCAGTTTCCACTGTGAGGAACATAGTAAGGAAATGGAAGAACACAGGGACAGTTCTTGTTAAGGCCAGAAGTGGCAGGCCAAGAAAAACATCAGAAAGGCAGAGAAGAAGAATGGTGAGATCAGTCAAGGACAATCCTCAGACCACCTCCAGAGACCTGCAGCATCATCTTGCTGCAGATGGTGTCACTGTGCATCGTTCAACTATACAACGCACTTTGCACAAGGAGAAGCTGTATGGGAGAGTGATGCGAAAGAAGCCGTTTCTGCAAGCACGCCACAAACAGAGTCGGCTGAGGTATGCAAAAGCACATTTGGAGAAGCCAATTTCTTTTTGGAAGAAGGTCCTGTGGACTGATGAAACCAAGATTGAGTTGTTTGGTCATACAAAAAGGTGTTATGCATGGCGGCAAAAAAACACAGCATTCCAAGAAAAACACTTGCTACCCACAGTAAAATTTGGTGGAGGTTCCATCATGCTTTGGGGCTGTGTGGCCAATGCCGGCACTGGGAATCTTGTTAAAGTTGAGGGACGCATGGATTCCACTCAGTATCAGCAGATTCTTGACAATAATGTTCAAGAATCAGTGATAAAGTTGAAGTTACGCAGGGGATGGATCTTTCAGCAAGACAATGATCCAAAACACCGCTCCAAATCTACTCAGGCATTCATGCAGAGGAACAATTACAATGTTCTGGAATGGCCATCCCAGTCCCCAGACCTGAATATCATTGAACATCTGTGGGATCATTTGAAGAGGGCTGTCCATGCTCGGCGACCATCAAACTTAACTGGAATTGTTTTGTAAAGAGGAATGGTCAAAAATACCTTCATCCAGGATCCAGGAACTCATTAAAAGCTACAGGAAGAAACTAGAGGCTGTTATTTTTGCAAAAGGAGGATCTACTAAATATTAATGTCACTTTTCTGGTGAGGTGCCCATACTTATGCACCTGTCAAGTTTTGTTTGAAAGCAGATTGCACATTTTCTGTTAGTACAATAAACCTCATTTCAAGGCAGAAACATTACTGTGTCCAACAGTTATTACATATATCAAACTGAAATAGCTGTTGCAAAAACACCAATTTTTATAAAATATTAAGCTTAAAATTAATAGGGGTGCCCAAACTTTTTCATATGACTGTATCTGTTGTTCTCCATTCATGATGGTTCCACAGGCCCCTACGGGGTTCTCGCCATTCGAACTTCTGTATGGCCGACATCCGCGTGGTCTCCTTGATATAGCCAAGGAAACCTGGGAAGCCGAAGTCACGCCCCAAAGAAGCGTCATCGAGCACGTGGCACTGATGCAGCAGAGGATTGCGAAGGTGATGCCCATAGTAAAAGGACATCTCCTCCAGGCACAAGAGGCTCAGGCCAAGGTCTACAACCGATCATCCAGAGTGAGGACGTTCAATCTGGGAGATCGAGTCCTGGTGCTAATACCTACCGTGGACAGCAAATACTTGCCCAAATGGCAAGGGCCGTATGAGGTGGTGGAGAAGCTTGGTGATGTTAACTATAAGATTCATGAACAGGAAGATGGAAGCCATATCAGATCTACCATGTCAACCTCATCAAGCCATGGCAAGACAGAGAGCCGGCTGAAACTCTGTGCTTGCTGGGCAAGCCAGAAGATGAGGTTGGAGGTGTAGCCATAGCGGAGACTCTGTCGAAGGCCCAAAAAACGCAGTGCCGGGAGTTGCTCCAGAAGAACCGGGACCTGTTCTCAGAGTTGCCGGGGTGTACAAAGGTCGTAGAACACAAAGTTCTGACGGAGCCACATTTGCGGGTAAACTTGAAGCCCTATCGAATTCCGGGGGCCCGACGAGAAGTGATCTCCAAGGAGGTGGAGTGTATGTTGAAACTCGGGGTTATTGAGGAATCCAAGGGCGGTTGGTCGAGCCCGATTGTCCTGGTCACACAGCCTGATGGCGAATGGAGGTTCTGCAACGACTATCGGAAGTTGAATGAGGTCTCCAAGTTCGACGCATATCCCATGCCACGCGTCGATGAGCTGATCGAGAAACTTGGGCCAGCAAGGTACATAATCACCTTGGATTTGAAGAAGGGATATTGGCAGATCCCCTTGGCACGGAAAGCCAAGGAGAAGACTGCGTTTTCTACACCGGACGGATGCTTCCAGTATGTCCGGATGCCGTTTGGACTGCAGGGGGCCCCTGCAACCTTCCAAAGAGCTATGGATCGAATCCTTGAACCCCCATAAGGAATACGCCGCAGCAAATCTGGATGATATTGTTATCTTCAGCCCGGACTGGGAGAGTCATCTGGAAAAGGTCCAGGCGGTGTTTGATGCTTTAAGGAAGGCGGTGTTTTCAATAAACCCAAAGAAATGTGCCATGGGGAAAGAAGAAGCCAAATACCTGGGATATGTAGTGGGTAGAGGCGAGATCAAACCCCAAATCAGTAAAGTGGAGGCAATCCAAACCTGGCAGAGACCGATGTCAAAAAAACAAGTTAGAGCCTTCCTGGTGATCGTGGGATACTACAGGAGGTTCATCCTAAACTTCACCATGATGGTCGAACCCCTGACTGACCTCCTTAAGGGGATGAAATCGGCAATGGTCTGAAGAGGCAGAGACGGCATTTCAAAAAATGAAAGGGGCACTGTGTAAGCAACTGGTTCTGGTTGCCCCTGACTTTAAGAAAGAGTTTATACTCCAAACGGATGACTCAGATGTCGGTTTAGGAGCAGTCCTTTCCCAGGAGATACATGGGGTGGAGCATCTTGTTTTCTACCTGAGTAGGAAGCTGTCATCATGTGAGACGAATTATTCGGTCATAGAGGAGTACTTGGCCATAAAGTGGGCAGTGAGCACATAACGGTACTATCTTGTAGGATGTAAGTTTAGATTGGTATCCGACCATGCCTCACCTCTGGCTGTGGTTAACAGCCTATAAAATGGAGGCTGTTGTTCGGCACATGGTCTGTGTGTCTGGAGGGAGGAGGCCTCCTGTGTGTGGTTGTCTCCAGACAGAGCCGTGTACTGGATGCCTGCCAGCTTGTGTGACCACAGCGCTGGCTAACCAGAGACTCTGCTCAAAGGACTGTTTTTTGCCTGCACTAAAAGCTGTTTGTTTGCATTTTGCTTTGACTGGTTTATGAAGCAAATAAACAGTTATGGACATTTAAAGGAACATGCATCCTGTTTGCCTTCCAACGCACCCAAGTGAGTACAATCCCTACAGTATAATATCAGACTTGCCTATACAGCCAGTCCTAAGTCAATCAACTTTCTTGATCAGTCCATACAGGTGTAGGAATCAGGTTATCTTCAAATGGTTAATACAGGTGTACGAATCAGGTTATCTTCAAATGGATATGCATAGAAAAGAGACAGCTGCCAATACTCTCCTTCATTCATCATCGCACCCCGCACACGTAATAAAAAACATATCAACTGGACAGTTTCTGCGAGCTCGCAGGATTTGCTCAGAGGATTATAAGTATGGCCATCATAAGTACTAAACTTAAAAGAATACCCCGCCACTTCTGGCTGGTACATGGGTCTGATGAGACATTACTACAAATACGTGGCATTGACCGAATAATACCGGGTCCAAGAGAAGGCAATTGGAAACAGCAGTTAGCTCAGAAAGAAGTGGAATGGATATTTAAATTAGAGACAGAGACTCCCCTTGGTCTTAATGAGCATACATCATTTGTACCTTTCATTTAGAAAATACTGGATGCCCCCGTTGGGTGTCTCTCTCTGAGCCTTTCTTGCAGCATGTAATGCTATGTGTTTTAGTTCTTGGGTTTTAATTTTATATTTTATTTATTCTAGATAACTGGACACATTGTGATTTCTGTATACATCTATGACATCTATATCGGAGCTTGACTGGATGCGGGCACATCGGATCAACTGCTCTCATATGCTACCAGAATAAAACTTCTTTTTGAGTCTTTTTATTAGACATGTATATCTATTTGGACTTATATATATTTAGGGTGGATACACCTTTTAGAGCAGATATGTATGTACAGTACAGACCAAAAGTTTGGACACACCTTCTCATTTAAAGATTTTTCTGTATTTTCATGACTATGAAAATTGAACATTCACACTGAAGGCATCAAAACTATGAATTAACACATGTGGAATTATATACTTAACAAAACAGTGTGAAACAACTGAAAATATGTATTATATTCTAGGTTTTTCAAAGTAGCCACCTTTTGCTTTGATGACTGCTTTGCACACTCTTGGCATTCTCTTGATGAGCTGCTAAGTAAAGAAAAAGGAGTGGTCATCATTACTTAAAGAAATGAAGGTCAGTCAGTCCGAAAAATTGGGAAATCTTTGAAAGTGTCCCCAAGTGCAGTTGCAAAAACCATCAAGCGCTACAAAGAAACTGGCTCACATGAGGACCGCCCCAGGAAAGGAAGACCAAGAGTCACCTCTGCTTCTGAGGATAAGTTTATCCGTGTTACCAGCCTCAGAAATCGCAGGTTAACAGCAGCTCAGATTAGAGACCAGGTCAATGCCACACAGAGTTCTAGCAGCAGACACATCTCTACAACAACTGTTAAGAGGAGACTTTGTGCAGCAGGCCTTCATGGCAAAATAGCTGCTAGGAAACCACTGCTAAGGACAAGCAACAAGCAGAAGAGACTTGTTTGGGTTAAAGAACACAAGGAATGGACATTAGACCAGTGGAACTCTGTGCTTTGGTCTGATGAGTCCAAATTTGAGATCTTTGGTTCCAACCACCGTGTCTTTGTGCGACGCAGAAAAGGTGAACGGATGGACTCTACATGCCCAGTTCCCACCGTGAATCATGGAGGAGGAGGTGTGATGGTGTGGGGGGCTTTGCTGGTGACACTGTTGGGGATTTATTCAAAATTAAAGGCATACTGAACCAGCATGGCTACCACAGCATCTTGCAGCGGCATGCTATTCCATCCGGTTTGCGTTTAGTTGGACCATCATTTATTTTTCAACAGGACAATGACCCCAAACACACCTCCAGGCTGTGTAAGGGCTATTTGAACAAGAAGGAGAGTGATGGGGTGCTACGCCAGATGACCTGGCCTCCACAGTCACCAGACCTGAACCCAATCGAGATGGTTTGGGGTGAGCTGGACCGCAGAGTGAAGGCAAAAGGGCCAACAAGTGCTAAGCATCTCTGGGAACTCCTTCAAGATTGTTGGAAGACCATTTCCGGTGACTACCTCTTGAAGCTCATCAAGAGAATGCCAAGAGTGTGCAAAGCAGTCATCAAAGCAAAAGGTGGCTACTTTGAAGAACCGAGAATATAAGACATATTTTCAGTTGTTTCAGTTTTTTGTAAAGTATATAATTTCACATGTGTTAATTCATAGTTTTGATGTCTTCAGTGTGAATGTACAATTTTCATAGTCATGAAAATACAGAAAAATCTTTAAATGAGGTGTGTCCAAACTTTTGGTCTGTACTGTATATTTAAATGTTTATGCATTTTGAAAAATTATTGGTTTTCATGATTGGTCTAAAACATAGAGTTTCCACGTACTGATAATTGGGATGATGGTCATGTGACCGCATATCCCAATATGATCTCACATATCAAATGTAGATAGAGGCTTTTTAGTTTTATACTTCTATTTATACCTTTTTGTATTTTTATGTGATCTATTTTATAATTTCCTTTCTCCATATACTCATGTGCAGCAGTATATACAGTGGGTACGAAAAGTATTCAAACCCCTTTAAATTTTTTCACTCTTTGTTTCATTGCAGCCATTTGGTCAATTCTAAAAAGTTCATTTTTTTTCTCATTAAAGTACACTCTGCACCCCATCTTGACTGAAAAAAACAAATGTAGAAATGTTTGCAAATTTATTAAGAAAGAAAAACTGAAATATCACATGGTCATAAGTATTCAGACCCTTTGCTCAGTATTGAGTAGAAGCACCCTTTTGAGCTAGTACAGCCATGAGTCCTCTTGGGAATGATGCAACAAGTTTTTCACACCTGGATTTGGGGATCCTCTGCCAATTTTCCTTGCAGATCCTCTCCAGTTCCGTCAGGTTAGATGGTGAACATTGGTGGACAGCCATTTTCAGGTCTCTCCAGAGGCTCAATTGGGTTTAGGTCAGGGCTATGGCTGGGCCATTCAAGAATGGTCACAGAGTTGTTCTGAAGCCTCTCTTTGTTATTTTAGCTGTGTGCTTAGGGTCATTGTCTTGTTGGAAGGTGAAGTTTTGGCCAAGTCTGAGGGCCAGAGTATTCTGGAAGAGGTTTTCATCCAGGGTATCTCTGTACTTGGCTGCATTCATGTTTCCTTCAATTGCAACCAGTCGTCCTGTCCCTGCAGCTGAAATACACCCCCATGGCATGATGCTGCCATCACCATGTTTCACTGCTGGGATTGTATTGGACAGGTGATGAGCAGTGCCTGGTTTTCTCCACACATACCGCTTAGAATTATCACCAAAAATTCTATCTTCGTCTCATCAGAGCAGAGAATCTTATTTCTCATAGTCTGGGAGTTCTTCATGTGTTTTTGAGCAAACTCTATGCGGGCTTTCATATGTCTTGCACTGAGGAGAGGCTTCTGTCGGGCCACTCTGCCATAAAGGCCCAACTGGTAGAGGGCTGCAGTGATAGTTGACTTTGTGGAACTTCCTCCCATCTTCCTACTGCATCGCTGGAGCTCAGCCACAGTGATCTTGGGGTTCTTCTATACCTCTCTCACCAAGGCTCTTCTCCCACAATTGCTCAGTTAGGCTGGACGGCCAGGTCTAGGAAGACTTCTGGTGGTCCCAAACTGCTTCCATTTAAGGATTATGGAGACCACTGTGCTCTTAGGAACCTTGAGTACTGCAGAAATTCTTTTATAACCTTGGCCAGATCTGTGCCTTGCCACAATTCTGTCTCTGAGCAACTTGGGCAGTTCCTTTGAGCTCATGATTCTCATTTGGTCTGACATGCACTGTGAGCTGTGAGGCCTTATATAAACAGGTGTGTGCCTTTCCAAATCAAGTCCTATCAGTTTAATTAAACACAGCTGGACTCCAATGAAGGAGTAGAACCATCTCAAGGAGGATAACAAGGAAATGGACAGAATGTGACTTAAATATGAGTGTCTGAGCAAAGGGTCTGAATACTTATGACCATATGATATTTCAGCTTTCCTTTTTTAATAAATTTGCAAAAATGTCTACATTTCTGTTTTTTTCAGTCAAGAAGGGGTGCAGAGTGCACATTAATGAGAAAAAAATGAACTTTTTAGAATTTACCAAATGGCTGCAATGAAACAGAGTGAAAAATTTAAAGGAGTCTGAAAACTTTCCGTACCCACTGTAATTGCTGTCTATAATAAGCTCTTCTGTTGATACACGCATGTGCCCTGGTCCTTTGTGCGCTATGAGAGTGATGTAGGGTAATTTGATCGGCACGTCGGGTGACTGTGCGTACATCTATATGATCACTTATGAGCAGGTCAGATGACTGAGTGACGCTATGATCAGGTGACCATCATATGTGAGCAAGGGCTCGAATACGCATGCGCGGTTTTACAAAATGCTTTATATGCACACACACGGCTCTATAGGATCTAAGTGCACACGTGTCAATGTATATGCTTCTCTTCTCAGGAAAATTCCTCCTAATACCCATGTGTCAGCGTGTATAACATGTACACATAGCAGGGGTTGTTTTTGCAGCTATTTTTGACACTGGGGTTATTTAGAGCGATGAGATGAAAGTCAATAGACTAGGCTCTCATCGGTGTAAATGGGTCTGGAAGAAGCTAGGGAAAAAGGGGCTAACGGATCAAGACACTGAAGGAATTGTCAAGTTTGGTGGAGGAAGCCTGATGATATGGGGCTGTTTCACAGCCAATGACGTTGGATACTTGACCACAATCGATGGTGGTCTCAATACTGCGCTATATTTGAGTATCCTACAAGATGAGTTACTTTGTACACTCGAGTACTATGGGTATGAAAAGAACGACAGTGTCCCAGCAGGAAGCATACGTCGAGACTGGCGAATGACAATGAAGTAGAGGTGCTGGATTGGCCCTCACAGTCCCCAGAACTCAACCCAATCGAATACTTGAGGGTAGAGTTGAAGAAAAAGCTGTATACATACCCAAGTGAGTCAACAAGTATGCACAAACTTTGTAAACGTGTAGAAGAGAGCTGGGATCAGATTTCGATTGAGAAATGTTAGAATCTGATCAACAGCATGCCCAGAAGGATGCAAGCAGTGTTGAAAGCCAAAAGTGGATGTACAAAATACTGACAAAATAATAAAAAATTAAATTTAGATTTTTAAGAGCAAAACAGTAACAATGCAGTGACATGACAAGAATCTGCATAACAAATCCTATGCTAAATAGTTACAAGTCAAAAATATGTATGAGATAGCGAAGATGATTGGCTATAAAATTATGGCAGTCTCACGTTCAAAGCAGTAGAGGATGGTGAGATATAGAGCCCGAAAGTCAAAAGTTCAAAACATTGTTACCCTTTTGCTTGTCAGTGTATATGCAGGGCTCCTGTGTATACCATTGTTGATCCCTGTATTACCTGTACACTGACACTATATACAGAACTCATATTTAATGCTACTGGTGAGTCATGGTGTGATGGTATTTGTTCCTTATATTAGCATTCAGTCAGTATGTGGTGGTAATATGTGGTCTGGTCGTGGTGTGGCACTATTTGTTCTTTGTATGTGGTATTATTAGGTCACTATGTGGTGGTACAAGTGATCCACCATATAAACGAGGGGTACCAACAATTCTGACCACGTGTGTATGTCCAACATGTACATCTGGGATTCTATTATACATATATAAAAACAAACAATAAGGTTTTCTATCTTCCATTCCTATCTATGCTGTGTCTTTTCATTAAGAGTTGAGCGGGGGCGCCACGCAGTACAAATTAGGGTGCCAACGTCCGCTGTCAGGAAGGGACAGGAGAAAGGGACATCTATGGCTGTGATAGACCCTTCTGTAATATCCCCTGGCTGGAACCCTTAGTTTAGGTTGAGACTTTCAATATGTGGCATATACCATACAGATTTTTTGACTGCCATATACGTTTTTAAAATGATAGGTACTACATGCTGTGAAACAAAATCATTAAAAGTTAATTTTAGGGGTCTAATTCTTTGTTTTTGGTTGTTTAGTGAAATTAGGCCCTACGGTTGCATTTATGATTTGTTTTTTCTTCTAATATATGATCTGGTCATGGTGTGGTGGTATTTGTCCCATGTATGTGGTATTATTCAGTCACTATGGGGTGGTAATATGTGGTCTGCTCTTGGTGTGGCGTAATTTGTCCCTTGCATGTGGTTGTCATAGAAAAATATTAAGATCTCTGAAGCCACTAGTGAGGGGGGCTTTCACCCTCCCTCCCTTCTCTCTCTTCTGCAGTAGGAAAGAGAGCTTACAATCTACCAATCTTTTTTGATAATAGGACCACACAGTTAACATATGGTGTAGTGAGGAATCTTAGTTAACATGCAGGCAGCTTATTTTTGAAGTAGAGGACCCCTGCAGTGCCAACAAGGATGTCTATTGTGTGTAGACAAACGTTTATAGATTCGGCAGGTAATTAAGACAGGAAAGGTCTTTTAAGAGGGTTGGATAACAAAGGGGTACATGTGTTTACACATGAAGTGGAAGAGGCTTTTGTCACCAGGAAATACATCCTTAATTGAAATTACACTTTTGTTTCCTTCAAGGGAAATGCAATACATTGACACCAGACTTCGTCTCTGAAAGAACGTTATGAATATTGGGTTTCGTCTAGATCCAATCGTAATGGGACATGAATCTTCAGGGCTAATCGAGGAAAAATCTGCATGTTTTCTCATAACTGTAACACCTGCCTATAAACCCCAAATCAATCCACAGATAACTGACACTAGCCATGTCATGTTTACTATCCATGGAAAGGTGAAATCCCAGTAAAAAATATGGCGGCAATCTTGAACTTCTGAGATCGTTAGGAGTGAAGATATCGCATAAGTTGGAAATATCATAAAATCCTAAAAAACTGAGGACATCCCACAACCCGGCCCACGTGAGGTCATCACGGGGGGGGGGCAGGGTGTGGGTGTGTAACATACCTGGCGGCGTACTCGCATAGTGCACCATCTCCCACTATGCAAGATCACAAACTTAATCTTCAGTCCAGTCTGCCAGCCTGGCTTCTGTTCTTGCTGTCTGCTTGTCCCTGTCCTGACTGCTTAGGGCGGCGGCCCGGTTTCTTCCTGTTTCTTGTAGCTGCTGTGGGCACACCCCTAATGCGTCTCCAGCCTAATGCTGTCTGTCATTGGATATTTAAACCAGCTCCACCCTGAAGCTGGTGCCTGAGCAACTCTTACCTTCAGAGGGCTCCTTGCCTCTGATGTGCCAGGTCCCGTTCTGTTCTTGCCTGTCCGCCAACCTGGGGGCTGTATTCCCAGGCCTGTCTGAACTATCTCCTAGCCTGTTTGTCCGCCTCTCTGGGGGCTGTATACCCAGACTCGATCCTGTATCTTGTTGCAGTGTTAGTTCCTGTCTGAACACTCTCCTAGCCTGTTTGTCCGCCTCTCTGGGGGCCGTATACCCAGACTCGCTCCTGTATCTTGTTGCAGTGTCAGTTCCTGTCTGAACACTCTCCTAGCCTGTTTGTCTCTGTGTCTGTACCTTCCCTTTTCCTGCAGTCTCTGAACCTGCACCTAACTGTTATGATCTGCTACAAGCTCTAAGGAAAGAAAGGAGATCTGTCCCTACAATAGAACTAAGCTAGATCCCTACGATGTAACGGGGAACCTGATCCTGCGATCAGACCCGCTAAAGTCCTCGGCTAGTCTGAACGAAGACCTATAGATGCAAGGAAGGGATCCCTACAAGAACTAGGGACTGGGGTAAAGTTGGACACCTCCTAGCAGAAATTGTAGCAGTAAAAGACAAACACACAAAATAAAACAAAGGTCCAAAGACCTAGGAAAACTGACTGAGAAAGGTAACAAGTGACAAGCTAGCTTAAGAGTAGAAATTACAATGAAGTCCAGCAAGGCAAGGAGGGCGGAGCAGGACTAAATAGGCAAAAAAGGTCATGTGACCAGTAAGATAGAAAAAACCTAACAGGAGAGTTCTAACACTAACTCCTACTCGTTGACTCTGTACTTCTGTTGTGAGTTTAGAGTCCACTCGCTACTTCACTGTAAGTACCTTGTGTGTATCTGGTTCTGCTTTTCCCTTCCAGTCTGTTCAGTGTGAACAGAGCCCTGTCCTCTCTGCTTTGCCTTGCTTACCGCTCCGGTGGTTCCTTCCTGCTCTGCCTTGCTCACCGCTCCGGCGGTTCCTCTCTGCTCTGCCTTGCTCATCGCTCCGGCGGTTCCTTCCTGCTCTGCCTTGCTCACCGCTCCGGCGGTTCCTTCCTGCTTTGCCTTGCTCACCGCTCCGGCGGTTCCTCTCCGCTCTGCCTTGTTCACCACTCCGGAGGTTCCTCTCTGCTCTGCCTTGCTCACCGCTCCGGCGGTTCCTCTCTGCTCTGCCTTGCTCACCGCTCCGGCGGTTCCTGCCTGCTCTGCCTTGCTCACCGCTCCGGCGGTTCCTGCCTGCTCTGCCTTGCTCACCGCTCCGGTGGTTCCTGCCTGCTCTGCCTTGCTCACCGTTCCGGCGGTTCCTGCCTGCTCTGCCTTGCTCACCGCTCTCGCGGTTCCTGCCTGGTCTGCCTTGCTCACCGCTCCGGTGGTTTCTGCCTGCTCTGCCTTGCTCACCGCTCCGGCGGTACCTCTCTGCTCCGCCTTGCCCACCGCTCCAGCGATTCCTCTCTGCTCTGCTTGCCTACCGAATATGCGGTTCTGTTCCTGAATCCCAGTCTGTACTGGACCCTATCCAGCCTGTGCTCCAACCTGCTAGCACCTCCTCGTCTGCACGCCAGCCGTACTTGTCAGTACCCCCCTGTCTGCATACCAGCCGTGCCTGCCAGTATCCTGTCTGCACTCCAGCCGTGCCTGCCAGTGCCCACCTGTCTGCATGCCAGCCGTGCCTGCCAATACCCACCTGTCTGTGTGCCAGCCTAACCTGCCTGTTCCTGTCTTCCCCGGTGTGGGTCAATAGCCGTGTCCGGGGTCTGGCCTGTAGTAGCACCTGGTCCCTCTGCTCGGCTCCTCCCTGGTGCACGGCGTCGTTAGCTGTCGTGCGACCTTGGTCGGATCGGGTTGATACTTAGTTACGCCCCTCCAGGCACTCTCCGGTTCATGGCACAGTGGAATCACTAAATCACGCACACGCCCGTCAGCCCGGGCGTGTGCATAACAGGGTGTAAATCAGGTGCTTATAAAAGGTCAAGGCAAATTATGATCTGTGTTCCTGTAGAGAGATACACATTGGCGTATGTATGAATCGAAGAGCTCTCCTTCGCTAGAATCATCTCTGTGATTAGCTTAGCAAGTTCTTTTGTTAATCCTGTTTTATTTTATGTAATTGTTTATGTTGTATTGTTTGTCCCCTTTGTAACATCTATATATTTTTTATAAACACTGCCTATCGTTTTGGATTAAATATAACATTGAATAGTTCTGTTTCTTTTGTAAACCGCACCCCGAAGCCATATGCTACCAGAACCATACCTCCAGTCAGCCTGTATAAATGACTGGTGATGGCAGCGAATAGTCTTGGGTTATCGTGACCATAAGGGGGGTATGTACACATATCCCATGCTTGTGAATCTGAGGTGTATATACCATATGCTCACTGTTAGTTTCCCGATAACCTAAATATTAGTGGAAACAGCCTGCGGCCTCCTCCGTTAATCGCCGGTCATTCATGTAATTGTCCGGACGATAGGGGGCAGAAGAGAGCTGTTCGCTCCAAAGATAACAGTGGGTGGGTTCAGTTACAACCCCCCTGGCTGTGATTTCTTGAGAGAGGTATTATAAGACATTTTAAAAAATGTATGTGACTCATTCCCTTAAAGAAAAATTAATAAAAATATACCTAAAAAGAGTATTGGGTATTTTAAGAAATGTTTAATACGTTAGAGTAGAGTAGAGCCCTGCCAAAAGAGTCTACGTTGTCGTGATGGTAGGCTTAATAAAAATCTTCTGGCCAAAACAAAAGCTGATGGTCTATTTATGTTACATGGTGTTCGATGGGAACTGTTAATGTGTGACTGGTGAGGATGTGGTGCAGAAGTGGAGTTTTTCCAAGGTTGGTCATGGGGCTGTGGAAGGTTCGAGGGGTAGAGGTGAAGCTTGGGTGGATTCTCAAGGGAGCCCGAAAATTTTGCCAGTATGGGGCCCTGAAATTCGTGGTGGCAGCGCTTTGTCTCCTGTGATATCTATGTTGCAGCCCCATTTCTCCTGTGATGTCTATGCCACAGCCCCATCTCACCAGTGAGGTCTATGCCCCAGCCCGATGTCTCATGATTTGTACAGTACAGACCAAAAGTTTGGACACACCTTCTCATTTAAAGATTTTTCTGTATTTTCTTGACTATGAAAATTGTACATTCACACTGTAGGCATCAAAACTATGAATTAACACATGTGGAATTATATACTTAACAAAAAAGTGTGAAACAACTGAAAATATGTCTTATATTCTAGGTTCTTCAAAGTAGCCACCTTTTGCTTTGATGACTGCTTTGCACACTCTTGATGAGCTTCAAGAGGTAGTCACCGGAAAAGGTCTTCCAACAATCTTGAAGGAGTTCCCAGAGATGCTTAGCACTTGTTGGCCCTTTTGCCTTCACTCTGCAGTCCAGCTCACCCCAAACCATCTCGATTGGGTTCAGGTCTGGTGACTGTGGAGGCCAGGTCATCTGGCGTAGCACCCCATCACTCTCCTTCTTGGTTAAATAGCCCTTACACAGCCTGGAGGTGTGTTTGTGGTCATTGTCCTGTTGAAAAATAAATGATGGTCCAACTAAACGCAAACCGGATAGAATAGCATGTCGCTGCAAGATGCTGTGGTAGCCATGCTGGTTCAGTATGCCTTCAATTTTGAATAAATCCCCAACAGTGTCACCAGCAAAGCACCCCCACACCATCACACCTCCTCCTCCATGCTTCACGGTGGGAACCAGGCATGTAGAGTCCATCCGCTCACCTTTTCTGCGTCGCACAAAGACACGGTGGTTGGAACCAAAGATCTCAAATTTGGACTCATCAGACCAAAGCACAGATTTCCACTGGTCTAATGTCCATTCCTTGTGTTCTTTAGCCCAAACAAGTCTCTTCTGCTTGTTGCCTGTCCTTAGCAGTGGTTTCCTAGCAGCTATTTTACCATGAAGGCCTGCTGCACAAAGTCTCCTCTTAACAGTTGTTGAAGATATGTGTCTGCTGCTAGAACTCTGTGTGGCATTGACCTGGTCTCTAATCTGAGCTGCTGTTAACCTGCGATTTCTGAGGCTGGTGACTCGGATAAACTTATCCTCAGAAGCAGAGGTGACTCTTGGTCTTCCTTTCCTGGGGCGGTCCTCATGTGAGCCAGTTTCTTTGTAACGCTTGATGGTTTTTGCAACTGCACTTGGGGACACTTTCAAAGTTTTCCAAATTTTTCGCACTGACTGACCTTCATTTCTTAAAGTAATGATGGCCACTCGATTTTCTTTACTTAGCTGCTTTTTTCTTGCCATAATACAAATTCTAACAGTCTATTCAGTAGGACTATCAGCTGTGTATCCACCAGACTTCTGCACAACACAACTGATGGTCCCAACCCCATTTATAAGGCAAGAAATCCCACTTATTAAACCTGACAGGGCACACCTGTGAAGTGAAAACCATTTCCGGTGACTACCTCTTGAAGCTCATCAAGAGAATGCCAAGAGTGTGCAAAGCAGTCATCAAAGCAAAAGGTGGCTACTTTGAAGAACCTAGAATATAAGACATATTTTCAGTTGTTTCACACTTTTTTGTTAAGTATATAATTCCACATATGTTAATTCATAGTTTGGATGCCTTCAGTGTGAATGTACAATTTTCATAGTCAGGAAAATACAGAAAAATCTTTAAATAAGAAGGCGTGTCCAAACTTTTGGTCTGTACTGTATGTTAAATATTTTTACAACTTTTTTTCAT
The DNA here is from genome assembly GCF_046119375.1 of Phyllobates terribilis. Classification (NCBI taxonomy): domain Eukaryota; kingdom Metazoa; phylum Chordata; class Amphibia; order Anura; family Dendrobatidae; genus Phyllobates; species Phyllobates terribilis. The sequence goes on from NW_027362761.1 coordinate 700,561,056, forward strand.
TTTCTTTTCATTTTTTTACTTAGTTCCACTATTGGACTTTCACAGCTTGATTGAAGTTATAAGGTATTTTAGTGCAGGATCACTGCTATACAGTTGTGCTCAAAAGTTTACATACCCCGGCAGAATTTTTCCTTTTTTGGCCTTGTTTCAGAGAATATGAATGATAATAAAAAAAACTTTTTCTCCACTCATGTTTATTGGTTGGGTGAAACCATTTATTGTTACACTACTGTGTTTTCTCTTTTTAAATCTTAATGACAACCAAAAATATCCAAATGACCATGATCAAAAGTTCACATACCCTGGTGATTTTGGCCTGATAACATGTACAGAATTTGACACAAATGGGTTTGAATGTCTACTAAAGGTAACATCCTCACCTGTGACCTGTTTGCTTGTAATCAGTGTGTGTGCATAAAAGCTGAGTGAGTTTCTGGGATCCAGACAGACTCTTGCATCTTTCATCCAGCCACTGACCTTTCTGGATTGTGAGTCATGGGGAAAGCAAAAGAATTGTCAACGGATCTACAGGAAAAGGTAGTTGAACTGTATAACACAGGAAAGGGATACAAAAAAATATCCAAGGAATTGATAATGCCAGTCAGCAGCGTTCAAACTGTGATAACAAATGGAAAATCAGGGGCTCTGTAAAAACCAAACCACAGTCAAGTAGACCAACAAAAATTTCAGACACAACCGCCAGGAAAATTGTTCGGGATGCAAAGGAAAACCCACAAATAACATCAGCTGAAATTCGGGACTCTCTGAAAACTAGCGGTGTGGTTATTTCAAGATGCACAATAAGGAGGCACTTGAAGAAAATTGGGAGGCTTGGTTGAGTCGCCAGTAGAAAGCCATTACTGCGCAAATGCCACAAAGTATCTCACCTACAATACGCCAAACAGCACACAGACAAGCCTCAAAACTTCTGGAACAAGGTAATTTGGAGTGATGAGACCAATATTGAACTTTTTGGCCACAACCATAAATGCTACATTTGGAGAGAGGTCAACAAGGCCTATGATGAATGGAACACCATTCCTATAGTAAAGCACGGAGGTGGATCGCTATTATTTTGGGGATGTGTGAGCTACAGAGGCACAGGAAACTTGGTAAAAGTTGAAGGAAAGATGAATGCAGCACGTCTTCAGCAAATACTGGAGGCAAATTTGCACTCATCAGTCTGGAAGTTGGGCATGGGACATACTTGGGACGTTCCAATATGACAACGATCCAAAACACAAGGCCAAGTCGACCTGTCATTGGCTACAGCAGGACAAAGTGAAGGTTCTGGAGTGGCCATCTCAGTCTCCTGACCTCAATATCATTGAGCCACTCTGGGGAGATTTCAAGCGCGCAGTCCATGCTAGACAGCGCAGGAATTTACAGGAACTGTAGGCTTTTTGCCAAGAAGAATAGGCAGCTTTACCATCTGAGAAAATAAAGAACCTACAACTACCACAAAAGACTTCAAGCTGTCATTGATGTTAGAGGGGGCAATACACAGTATTACAAACTGCGGTATGTGAACTTTTGATCAGGGTCATTTGGATGTTTTTGGTTGTCATTAAGATGTAAAAAGAGAAAACACATTAGTATGACAATAAATGGCTTCACCCAACCAATTACCATGAGTGGAGAAAATGTTTTTTCGTTATCATTCATATTCTCTGAAACAAAGCCAAGAAAGGAAAAATTCCGCCAGGGTATGTAAACTTTTGAGCACAACTGTACCTCATAACTGTCAGTGGTGCAGACACTGCGCATGATCATACTAGCTTGCTAGTGCCTGGTGACCTGGATGTTGTCATGATGACATCCGGTCACCATGGCAATGATAGGGACCCCGCGATGAAGTCGCAGAGGGGCTTTTGTCCCTCTAAAGGCTTTTGTCCCTCACGATCGCAGCATTTATGGGGTTAAAGTGTCGGGAGCGGTGCGGGCAGCACTCTTGGCACTGAGTGCCGGGAATCAGCTGTCAGAATCAGCTGACACCCGGTGGCGATCGAGCCCTCACAGCTTCTGTGCGGACGCGATTGCTGTGCCGTGATAATATGTACCTGGTCCATAGGCCCAGGGCATAGGAACGTATTATTTCGCACAATGTCAGAAAGTGGTTAAAAATTACAAAAAGGAAAATGGGCCTATACAAAAGTTTGGGAACCTCGTATGGTTAGCACCTAGTAGCACCCCCTTTTCAAAGTATCACAGCTTGTAAATGCTTTTTTTTAGCCAGACAAGAGTCTTTCAATTCTTGTATGAGAGATTTTCATCCATTCTTCCTTGGAATTTTCTTCCACTTCTGTGAGATTCTTGGATCGTCTTGCATGAACTGCTATTTTGAGGTCTAGCCACAGATATTCAATGATGTCATTGTTAAACCTTCAGCTTCAGCCTTTTGAGGTAGTCTATTGAGGATTTTAAAGTGTATTTAGGATAATTATCCATTTGTAGAAGCCATCCTCTTTTTAACTTCAGCTTTTTTACAGATGTTATTATGTTTGTATCAAGAATTTGTTGAAATTTCATTGAATCCATTCTTCCTTCTACCTGTGAAATGTTCCCCTTGCCATTGGCTGCAACACAACCCCAAAGCATGATTGGTCCGCTTCCATGCTTAATGGTTAGTGAGATGTTCTTTTCCTGAAATTCTGGGTCTTCTCTTAATACATACCTTTGATCATTGTGGCCAAAGAGTTTTATTTTAACCTCATTGGTCCACAGGACTTGTTTCCAAAATGCATCAGGCTTGTTTAGATGTTCATTTGCATACTTTTGTCGCTGAATTTTATGGTGAGGATGCTAGAGAGGTTTTCTTCTGATGACTCTTCCATGAAAGCCATATTTGTGCAGGTGTCTCTGAACAGTAGGACAATGTACCACAACTCCAGAGCCTGCTAAATCTTTCTGAAGGTCTTTTGCAGTCAAGCGGGGGTTCTAATTTGCCTCTAACAATCCTACAAGCAGATCTCACTGAAATTTTGCTTGGTCTTCCAGACCTTATCTTGAGCTCCACTGTTCCTGTTAGCTGCCATTTCTTAATTACATTTCGAACTAAGGAAAGGGCAACTTGAAAACTTTTCATTTTCAGAGTGCCAGGCAGCTGCTAAGAAGAACCCATAGCTGTTGATTTTTGGCACAAGATTAGAAGGGCTGAGTTTTTAAAAGCTGGGAAATTTGTATCACCTGGACTTTCTTAACAATGATAGGGAGCAAGCCATAACCTTAATAAGCTAATTAAGGTTTGAAATCTTGGTCAAAGTTATCTCAAATCTGCAAGAGTGCCCAAACCTTTGCAATGGCCCATTTTCCTTTTTGTAATTTTTAAAATTACAATATTTTTTTTGCCTAAAATATAAAGGAAATGTGTCATCTTTAACTTTAGGCCTTTTAGATATCATTTAATCTTCAACTTGCTTAACGGTTCACAATAACAGTAATTTGGACCAGGAGTGCCCAAACTTTTACATGCCACTGTATATAATATTGTGGTAAAAACAAAGTATAACATGTATGCTATTGAATTTAAACTCTTATTGTTCTGTGTTTAGCATTCTACTGGGTGATCTCACCCAATGAAAGGTGATCCTGTTCAGGAGTGAATGCGTTGATGGCTTTCAGTTACTAACGAAACACAATATTTGCTGAATTTTAAAATTAACCACTCAACATTGAAATTGCAACACCAAGAATGAGTGGTGGTATATTGAGAATCACAGGATCAATATTAATATGAAAATTATAAAAAAAATGGAAAACTACATTTTGAAAACACCTCAATTTTTTCAGTATTGGGTATGACTACCAGGCGCAGAAATACATGCTCTTACAATCCCTTGCATGCTAACAATCTCAGTAAGATCATGTGAGTGTATTCGGAGCAATATATTTTTATATATGTATGTCTCATGTATAGTGTATGATTATATATGTGTCATGCATAAGGTGTAGTATGTGTGTATATATATATTTGTGTCATGTACAGTGACTAATCTATGTATACTGTATATATCATGTGTAGGGTGTAATACATGCAGGCAGGGGTTGAGGTAGATCGCTCACTCAGCTGCACACAGAGGTAGATACAGGTACGCTCTCTCTTTAAATTTCTTGTTGGTTTATTAAAATGCAGCATAAACCAACATAGAGTCCATCAAAGAAAAACACAGGAAAACAAAACAAAATGGTAACACAAAGCACAGTCCTTATAGTAGCAGGGAACCGCCTGCTTATAATTTAGCAACTCCACATGGTTCAGGTCAGCTCAACACAAACATGTCTGGAGTTACTCTCTCCAGACCTACTGAACACTGAATGCCACTACAAGCTGGGTATTTAAACCCCACACCACACCCTGGGGTGGACATATGGTGAACGACCTCCCACCCGCTCTATAGTCGTACACAAAAAAGCTGGCCCATTAAGCTGATTAACCTTCTCAGCACATAACATGTATGAGAAGACTTCCAGGTTTCCCATGACTGAAGCTAATAGCCTCAGTAAAACATATCTCCTCTCCAACACTGTGCCAGTGACTTTTTCACAGGATGTACCGTCCATAGCGGCAGCCCACATGAGTGCTATGGGGCTCATGAGTCGGGGAGCCTGGCACCACTTGGCATTAGGCCCCATTCCCCTGTCATCACAATTTCAGCAGTATCCGCATCCTCCAGATGTGGATACTCTTGATTGGAATGGTGAATCAGGCAGCCCAAGGATCCACCATTCAGCCTGGACCTATGAGTTTGAGACTCCGTGTACTGCAGGCGAGACGACGTCACTACATCGCACCTGCAGTGTGTTGCCTCAGTACTCACGCAGCTCAGACTGAAGCTGTGCACTGGGGAAACAGGGCGAGGTGAGTATTGTGTTTTTTTTTTTAATGTCAGTAATTGTGGGGGCCAATCTATCTGAATGGGGGCTGTTGGGCTAATCATACTAATTAGGGGCTGGGGGGGGGCCATAACACTGTTTGGGGGGCTGGTGGGTGCCATTATACTTAGTGTGGGGCTGTGGGGGCTATAATACTGTTTGAGGGGCAATAGGGGAATGTGATGGCCCCCAAATTGAGTTGGGGACTGTGGGGGTCCTTATACTAAGCGGGGGCTTTTATACTGAATGATGTGCTGCAGGGTTCCTCATTCTGTGTGGGGCTCCTCATTCTGAATTGGGGGCTGTGGTGGCCCCAAAACTGTGTGAGGGGCTGTGGGGTCAATCATACTGATTGAGGAGTTGTGGGGGGGCCATTATATTGTGTGAGGCGGTATAGGGGGCATTATACTGAGTGTAGAACAGTTCGGTCTCATACTGATAGTAAGTTGTATGAACGCTCATTCTGCGAGGAGGGCTGTGGGGACCCACATTTTGTGTGGGGGATCTTATGAAGAGTAGGGAGCTGTAGGGGCCGTCATACTGAATGGAGACATCATACTGACAAATACTATTCACTTTAAGGATACCATACTCAGTGTGGGTGGGGGCATGTATGTTCATCATACTCTAAAATGGCCATAAAAGGGGTATTGCTCTTTTTTGGGAGGGGGGCCCAATTAGAACATTTGCTATGAGGCCATGTGATTTCTATATACAGCAGATAAAATAAGTCATGAACACCTCACCAATTTCCTAAGTAAATATATTTCTAAAGGTGCTATTGCCAGGAAATTGTCACGAGATGTTGGTAACAACCCATCCAATCCACGCAGGCAAAAAAATCAAATCATCCAAACTACGGTCTCTCCCTGAGGTTGGAGCCTCAGAAATGCATTGGATGGACAGTAGGTACTCTTTTTTTCCCAAAAGAGAGCCAGTAGTTTGGTGACGTCACACAGACACAGGGAGGCAGATTTTTTTCAAACAAGTGTGAGAACAAACGTGACCAGCTGGTACGTTGCCTACACTCTTTGTGGAGTGTCAAGCACGGATTCAAGACATGGGTGAGAGTATGGGTGTGAGCATGCTCCCTTTTCTCCTTTTGAGGTTCTTGGTGAACACTTCGTGTTTTCATGACTTCACTTACAATTGTTCTCTTTGTACCTCTGTGTGTACGTGTCTTACCAGCTCCCCACCTTTCCTCTCCCCCTTTTCCCCTCTTTCCTTCTCCCATTTTTCCCTTGCGCAGAGCGTTTTGTATATACTTATCTTGATCCTTTAACAAAGTGGAAGCTTGCGTTCATATTATTGGAACGCATACCATTTTGGTTTAGCTTCACGTCACTTACGACAGGAAGTGACGCCGTTTGCGTTCCACCGTTACTTTAGGTGGAACGCATGTGATCAAGCCGGACCGGAAGTGATGTTACATGAGAGCGCCCGGACGGAAACGAAGCGCTTTGCACTGCACAATTACTGCGGTGAGACGCATGCAATGTATCTTTAGGACACATGCATCGGCTGCCATATACTATGACGGCCTATGCATGTGTCCACCTGGAATTCAAAGGATGATAATTCTAGTATATTAATCAATCCGCCTCAGCTGATACTTCCCCCCTGAGCCTCCTATATCTAGACGAGGTGTCACACCATGGAATTACCCCTGACGAAGCTGCTAGTGGGCAGCGACACGCGTTGGGTGACCACAGCAGGTATGCTGACTCTGACCTCTCAATAGTGCTTATATATGCTTATTAGTGTTGAGCGAGTATGTTCTATTAACCCTTTCGCCGAGTATGCTCGGGCCGAGCTCCGAGTATTTATAGCTGCTCGGTGATAAGGTTAAATCACTCCTGTGTGCATGATTTGCGACTGTTTGACAGCTTTATTACATGTGAGGAATGTCTATTTCTTACACATTCCTCACATGTAATAAAGCTGTCAAACAGTTGCAAATCATGCAAATGGGAGCGATTCAACCATATCACCGAGCAGCTATAAATACTCGGAGCTCGGCCCGAGCATACTCGGACAGAACATACTCGCTCAACCCTAATGCTTATATATATATTATATTACAATTTGCTCAACCTTTATATACTATTGTATCTCATAATTATAAATGTTTGCATATTGGGTTGTTGAGGATTAAATTTATGGTCAGGATGATTAGGTGACTCTAGCAAGCATCCCTTACTTTGACTCCTCAATAATACTTATGTATATTGCATTTTACCCATATCCTATATACTATTGCATTTTATAGTCACATACTATTGCATTTTATAATCATGAATATTTGCACATTGGGCTATTAATAATTTACTTCATTGCCAGCAGTGTATATATATATCTTTTTTGAATCTAAAATTCTAAATGATTATTGATACCACAAATTATTAAGTACCTGTTTGTGCATGTTTGGGACACTATACCCTTGCATGGGTTCTCCTCTTTTTTTAAGTGTTTTTAATGGGTTTTTTTTGTGTGATTTATTGGTCTTTGTCAAATCCTGGTTTAATAAAATATTATATTTTTGCAATAGAAGTATCTGGGTGTGCCCGGCTTTTTGTACCTGTGGCTTTCTCTCCCTCTTTATACCGGATTCAAGACATCTGACACATCGACTCTTTATACTTCCCAACAAAGAATTATCATCCAGGATAGGACGGCACATTTGGACTATATTTGTGCAGAAGTAAAGGTAGCCTTCAAGTGCCTATTAGTTATTTTCAGCGCATATTGTGTTTCTCCTTATAACTGACATAAGTCTATTATGCACGTGGGTAGAAGGTGCGTCTATATGCAGCTTTAAATCACAGCACACTGTGCATATCATTCTAAAGTACCTTTAGAAATATATTTACTTAGAAAATTGGTGATGTGTTCAATACTTATTTATACTCCTGTAGGCCACAGTATGCAGGGGCGTAACAACCAGGCCCATGAGTGAGGGGGGCCATCGCTATTTCCTTGGATATACCCCAGTTGAAAACCATTGGGGAACACAGAGCCAATGGCTCTTGGTCCTGCACTGGCTCTGGCAGGCCTTTGATAGGTGAAATGACATCAGAGGGAGCCTTCAACGTGACTCCAGTAAGTTCTGAAACTGCAGGCTCTGATAGGCCCCTGACTGTAGAGTAGGTGCAGGGCGTGTGTAGTGTATAATATGTATGTCATAACTCCCAACTTTTGCAGAAGAGAAAGAGGGACAAGTTTATGGCGCTTAGCGCCCCGTCACAAGTTTTGATCACGCCCAAGCCATACCCAGTTACTATTTCTTTCTGAAAAAAAAAAAAAAACACCCGTAGTTAATTACATGCATTTTTTGTAGGGTCCACATAGAAACCTCTAGGGAAAAAAAATCTGAAAAACTTTGCAGTTCTCATGAAATCACATCCACTTTGCTTGGACAGATAAACACAGTAGAATTTCTGTGCAGCAGAAAGAACGCAGCATTTAAGCATCATGTAAACATGGCCTGAATGACCAAGCAAAGTGGATGTGGCTTCATGAAAACCCATGCCCACTGCACAGTTGAGGGCGATTTTGTACTGTGCGGTTTTGGTGCTTTTTTCTCTTTTGGTCTTCTAGCTGGAACCTAAAGAAAAACATGTAAAAAAAACATCATTGCATGTTTAAGTGTAGATTTAAAGCTTGCTGGTACTATTAAAAAAAAACATTAAAAACATTGCTTAACACCTGCACCAAAAATGCAATAATAAATGATAGGGCAAAACACATAACAGAAACGCAGCAAACACGCAATAATCAGAGAACATTGTTATTGCAATCATGTGATGCGGACACCTGTAGAAAGAGTGCAGAAAAAAAGCAGTACAAAAAATGCAGTATTTACACTACGTGTGAACATGGTCTCAGCTTTACATTTTTCTTACCTTTTTTATGGGTTTAATGGGAGAAAAAAAAAAAATAACCCCATGTTTCACACCATTTACCATCACCATAAACAATCTGATCACTGTGTTTTGCGGGTTGTTATGATTACAGGGACACCAAATATGTTCAAGTTATCTGCTGATTTGTGATGTTTCTTATTTTTAAAAATCGCGCATTAAAAATTACATTGCACTTGTTGCTCATTATTTTTTAGTAATTTTGAAGAAACAAATTCCTCTAAAATACAGGTACATAGAAATACACTGCTATGTAGTTTTGATATTTTCACCATACTCTGATTTACTGACCCTTTGTTTAGGAGTCCTCTTTGTTGATTTTCATGAATGGGTCTATATTTTCTATCCTTACAGTATGTGTGCATTTATTACTTTTTGTGGCACTGACAAACATATGTGCTTTACTGACCACTAATGCGCAGACAGTTATTGTGTTTTCCTTGTTTTGTATCTCTATGTAACAATATAATCTGCCTGTGGGTTCAGAGACTGCAATGCAGCTTAAAGTATAGAAAATCCCACTCTCCTGAACAGTGGAGGCTGTGGCTCATAGCTTTAGCTTCTGCCTGCAATGATAGAAGTTATGGGTTGAATTCCTAATCACAAAAAGAGAAAATTAAATTGTACTTGTTTTTTTTATTAATCTTATAGGAAGAAAAAAAAATCTTACTTTTATTCTCTAGAATACAGGTACAAAGAAATGCACTGCTATGTACAGATGCATCTCTATGTACCAGTATAATCTACCTGTGGGTTCAGAGCCTACAATGTATCTTCAAGCATACAAAACCCTCCCACTGATTTCAGTGGTGTCTGTGGCTCACAGCTTTATCGGGTCTCTTCAATGGTACAAGTTGTGGTTTTGATTCCTGGGGAGACCAAATGTCAAGAAAATAATAGAATTGTGTATTTAGTAGTGTTGAGCGAGCATGCCCGACACCGCTCATTACTCGCCCGAGCATCACGCTACTCGGGATGTTCGGCGAACACCGAGCATTTCCGGATTACTCGGGCGGGAGCTCGGGTCTCCGCCCTGCACGTTTAGCGCTCTTTACAGAGCCAATGAACATGCAGGGATTACCAGCCAGTCACTGTAATGCCGCAGCCATGTTGTTTGTGGACATTACAGTCATGGGCTGGCCGCACAGCGTCACCTCGAGTATTTAAAACCGGGCGCTGCCATCTTGGACACAGTCGCTCCGGATCAGCCAGTGTAGGGTCAGTGCTGCTGAGTTAGGGAGAGATATATAGTGCAAAATAGGTAGTGTAGGGTCTCTAAAGGCTGCCAAATCAAACAAACAGTCCTTCTCAGGACTTATATCCATCACAGATATCAGGCAGGCAGTATAGGAGGCGCAGTGGTTATACCAGCAAACGCTGCATTACAGTCCTGTGTGCTCCTGTTGGTCAAATTGCTAGACTTATCACCCCGGTCTCAGGGGCCAGGAAAAATTTTTTTTTTTTTCATCTAAATCCTGTATTTTTTTTTTCCTCAGTCAGACTGTACAAATACGCGTCTTATTAACCTTTTGGTATTTCCCCCCCCCAAAAAAAAATTGAGTGTGTCTGTGACTGTTCAGACACCAATATATCTGTTTAAAAGAGTCTGGTGTAGGCCAGAAAAATAGAACTGTGGTTTTGCAGTTCCACGGGTCAAATCTCTGTATTATCCTGTTTTTGGCATTTTTTGCCGTAAAAAAAAAACTGTAATAGTGTCTCCCTGACTGGTCAGACACCAATATATCTGTTTAAAAGAGTCTTGTGTACGCCACATAACTATAACTGTGGTTTTGCAGTTCCACGGGTCAAATCTCTGTATTATCCTGTTTTTGGCATTTTTTGCCGCAAAAAAAACAGTAATAGTGTCTCCCTGACTGGTCAGACACCAATAAATCTGTTTAAAAGAGTATGGTGTAGGCCAGAAAAATAGAACTGTGGTTTTGCTATTCCACGGGTCAAATCTCTGTATTATCCTGCTTTTGGCATTTTTTGCCGTAAAAAAAAACAGTAATAGTGTTTCCCTGACTGGTCAGACACCAGTATATCTGTTTAAAAGAGTCTGGTGTAGGCCAGAAAAATAGAACTGTGGTTTTGCAGTTCCACGGGTCAAATCTCTGTATTATCCACTTTTGGGTCTTTTTTACATAAAAAAACAGTTTTGTGTGTCGCTGACTGCTCAGCCCCAAATATATCTATTTAAAAAAGTCTGGTATACGCCAGTAAATTAGAACTGTGGTTTTGCAGTTCCAGGGTTCAAATCTCTGTATTATCCAGCTTTTGGCCTGTTTTACGTAAAAAAAAAAACAGTAATAGTGTCTTCCTGTCTGTTCAGTCACAAATATATCTGTTTAAAAGATTCTGGTGTAGGCCACACAAATAGAACTATGGTTTTCCTCTTCCACGGTTCTAATCTCCTTTTTATTACCTTTTTTCCATTGATAGTGCGAGTGTAAGCTATTTTACTTAATTTACAATGGGCAAGGGACGTGGAACTGGACGTTCTGGTGATGGTGCGTGTAGAGGACGGGGCCGTGGCCAAGGTGAAAATGTGCCACAAACAACAGCCACATCTTCTTGCTCCCACTTCTTGACCGAATTACTAGGAAAGCACACTACAACACCAGTATTGCGAACTGATCAGTGTGAACAGGTTATTAATTGGATAGCAGATAATACTTCCAGTTACCTGGGCACCATCACCTCCGGTCTGTCTTCCACACGGTCAAGTTTTAGTAGCCGTGAGTCTCGACCGCATACCCCTCCTCACCCTGATGCTCCTTCCTCCCACCATGCCGAGTGTCGTCAGACAGCAACTGATCCCACACTTCGACACTCTGAAGAGCTGTTCGCTGGTCCATTTTCATATTTGTGCCCCTCGCCTGCTCCGCTTGAAGTGGTGGAAGAGGAGATCCCATGTAGCGATGCCCAAATATTTGAACAGCCACGGCCAGAGGAAGTCGACGCTGGCAATTTGTCACAAGAGGTGGACGATGACGAGACACAATTGCCACAAAGTGAGGAGGAGGATCGTGGTGCGCAAGTGGAAGAGGAGGAGGTGGTGGATGATCTAGTAACTGACCCAACGTGTAAGGAGGACACGCAGAGCAAGGCCAGCAGCACACAGGGGGAGGGAGGCAGAGTACCCCAACAGGCAGGAAGAAGCAGTGCGGTGGCCGCACACAGAAGGCGGGCAACAGTTCCCCGTAACACCAACACGAGGGACGTTGCCAGTACAACCGGTAGGTCTTCCAGAGTCTGGAATTTTTTTAAAGACTCGGCTGATAACCCCAAAAAGGCCATTTATACCACCTGCCATGCCAGCATCAGCAGGGGTGACAAAACTACCAGCCTGACCACCACCAGCATGATCAGGCACATGGCAGCAAAGCACCCTACTTTGTGGGGCGAACCCCAGGGTCCACGACCAGTGTCAGCGGGTGTCACCACTGCTTCTTCCGCTGTTGTGCATGTAATAGAACCCCCTGTTGTGCATGCAAGGCAATCCTCTGTCCATACTTCATGCAAAGATGCTCCCTCCTCTCAGTCTTCACTTGTTATGGCAGTTTCTCAAGAAACAGCATCAACGTCCACGTCCACGTCCCACCGCAGCGTTCAATTGTCCATATCCCAGAGCTTTGAACGAAAGCGCAAATTCGCAGCCAACGCCCCACAGGTCACAGTCCTAAATTCGCACATTTCACGACTGCTTGCGTTGGAAATGCTGGCTTTTAGGCTGATGGAGACGGAATCCTTCCGCAACCTTATGGCGGTGGCCGTCCCTCGGTACTCGGTGCCCAGCCGACACTATTTTGCCCGGTGTGCCTTCCCCGCACTACACAAGCACGTGTCCCAAAACATCTGCCGTGCCCTCATCAACGCAGTTACTGGGAGAGTCCACCTGACAACGGACACGTGGACAAGTGCTTGTGGCCAGGAATGGTACATCTCCCTGATGGCACACTGGGTAAACATAGTGGAAGCCGGGACCCAGTCGGACCTTGGGACGGAACACATCCTTCCCACACCGAGGATTGCGGGCCCTATGTCAGTCAGAGAGAGTTGCCCCCACAGTGTACAGCTCCTGCGCATCCTCCTCCTCCTCATGTTCAGCCTCCATCTCAGATATCACATCAGTTACAAGCTGGAAGCACTGCAGTACTGCTTCAGCCAAGCGGCAACAGGTTGTGCTGAAACTCATAAGCTTAGGTGATAAACCTCACACTGCTTGTGAGTTGTAGACAGCTGTGAAAGAGCAGGCAGATCGGTGGCTGAGACCGCTGAACCTACATCCAGGCATGGTCGTGTGTGACAATGGCCGTAACCTGGTGGCGGCTCTGAGGCGAGGCAAGATCACACACGTACCATGCCTGGCTCATGTGCTTAACCTCGTGGTTCAGCGGTTTCTTAAATCGTACCCCGAGTTGCCAGATCTGCTCGTCAAAGTACGCCGCCTGTCAGCTCATTTTCACAAGTCAGCTACAGCTTCCGCCGCCCTTGCTGTGTTGCAGCAGCGTTTGCAGCTTCCGGCACACTGACTGGTGTGTGATGTCCCCACACGTTGGAACTCTACCCTCCACATGTTGCAAAGGATTTGTGAGCAGAAGAGAGCAGTTGTGGAGTACCAGCTGCAACAAGGCCGTCGATTATCAGGTCAGACTCCACACATAAGACCTCAGGAGTGGACCTGGATGTCTGACATATGTACCATCCTGACAAACTTTGAGGAGTCCACCAAGATGGTGAGTGGCGATGACGCCATCATTAGTGTCAGCATCCCACTTGTCTGTCTTTTGCAACGCTCTCTGCAGAGAATTAAAGAGGAGGCATTGCAGCCAAAGTATGATGAGATGGATCAAGAAGCTGTAGCGGGGGATTACACACAGCCCAGCCTCATCTCATCCCAACGTGCATTGGGGGACAATGAGGGAGAGGAGGAGGAGGAAGAACAGGAGCTGGTATCATGCGCTGTAGACGGTAGTACCTGTACAACTGTCATACCGTCGGTTCCGCGTGGGTGGCCTGAGGACAGGGGGGAGGAGGAGGAGGAGGAGGAGAGCATGGTCAGTCGTCATATTGGTGAGGACACGGAAGTCTTGCCCGTTACCAGTCTGGCACGCATGGCTGACTTTATGTTACGCTGCCTTAACCGTGACCCTCGCGTTGTCAAAATGTTGGGTGACAGTCATTACTGGTTGGTGACACTTTTAGACCCCCGCTATAAGGAGAACTTTCACTCTCTTATTCCTGAGGTGGAGAGGTCTACAAAAATGGGGCAGTACCAGAAGGCCCTTGCTGCAGAACTGTTAAAAAAATTCCCATCTGAACACGCTAGCGGCAGAGGTCACAGTTCATTGCCCAACCAAGGCGTACAGGCGAGAGAGACGCAACTCCAATCCAGCAGAGGCAGGGGAACACTGTCAACGTTCTGGGACAGTTTTCTGAGACCCGCCCTGCTTACAGGCCCTGAGGCGCGGGGTACTCTCACAAGGAGGGGAAAGTGTCAAAAGATGGTGAGGGAGTACCTTGCCGACCGTACCAGTTTCCTCCGTGATTCCTCTGTGCCTTTTAATTATTGGGTATCCAAGCTGGACACTTGGAATGAACTCGCTCTGTATGCCTTGGAGGTCCTGGCCTGGCCTGCCGCTAGCGTGTTATCGCAACGTGTTTTTAGTGCCGCTGGGGGAATTATAACTGATAAGCGCACTCGCCTGTCAACTGACAATGCTGACAAGCTGACCCTTATCAAATTGAACAAGGGCTGGATTGGGCCAGACTTCTCATCACCACCAAATGACAGCAGAGTTACAAAAAGTGAAATCCACTGTGTTATTTCGGGAGGTGTATTCCCATGCACCGCTTCACACCCACACATGGGTATACGCATCCTCATTTCGGCTGTATTTTGCTCTTCTCCTTATCCTCAGCTTCCACCACCACTATACCACCAGGGTGACCGTGGTCCTTGTTGCCAGCATTGCAAGTTCCTCCGTCCTAATTTTTGGCAGCTTTTGCTTGGAAGGCAGAGGCAAAGACTATGGGAGACCCACTCCCCAATAATGGGAATAATGTTGTTAATATGCTGTACTGCATGGCTCTTGTAAGGGGCATTAATATTGTCTTGTTAAGCTACTGCGACCTCCACCACTTTTCCCAGGGGCATTAAAACCATCATGTTAAGCTACTGCGACCTCCACCATTTTTCCAAGGGGCATTAAAACCGTCTTGTTAAGCTACAGCGACCTCCACCACTTTTCCCAGGGGCATTAAAACCGTCTTGTTAAGCTACTGCGACCTCCACCACTTTTTCAAGGGGCATTGATATTGTGTTTTTATTCTACTGCGACCTCCACGTCTCTTCCAAGGGGCATTAAAACAATCTTGTTAAGCTACTGTGACCTCCACGTCTCTTCCAAGGGGTATTAAAACCGTCTTGTTAAGCGACTGTGACCTCCACGTCTCTTCCAAGGGGCATTAAAACCGTCTTGTTCAGCTACTGCGACCTCCACCACTTTTCCCAGGGGCATTAAAACCGTCTTGCTAATCTACTGCGACCTCCACCACTTTTTCAAGGGGCATTAAAACCGTCTCGTTAAGCTACTGCAACCTCCAAGTCTCTTCCAAGGGGCATTTAAACCGTCTTGTTAAGCTACTGCGACCTCCACCACTTTTTCTAGGGGCATTGATATTGTCTTTTTATTCCACTGCGACCTCCACAATTATTCCAAGGGGCATTAAAACCGTCTTGTTAAGCTACTGCGACCTCCACCACTTTTCCCAGGGGCATTAAAACAGTCTTGCTAAGCTACTGCGACCTCCACCACTTTTTCAAGAGGCATTGATATTGTCTTTTTATTCCAGTGCGACCTCCACAATTATTCCAAGGGGCATTAAAACTGTCTTGTTAAGCTACTGCAACCTCCACGTCTCTTCCAAGGGGCATTAAAAGCATCATGTTAAGCTACTGCAACCTCCACTTTCTTCCATGGGGCATTAAAACCGTCTTGTTAAGCCACTGCGACCTCCACCACTTTTTCAAGGGGCATTGATATTGTCTTTTTATTCCACTGCGACCTCCACGTCTCTTCCAAGGGCTATTAAAACCGTCTTGTTAAGCTACTGCAACCTCCACTATTCTTCCAAGGGGCATTAAAACAGTCCTGTTAAGCTACTGCAACCTCCACGTCTCTTCCAAGGGGCATTTAAACCGTCTTGTTAAGCTACTGCGACCTCCACGTCTCTTCCAAGGGGCATTAAAACCGTCTTGTTAAGCTACTGCGACCTCCACCACTTTTCCCAGGGGCATTAAAACCATCTTGTTAAGCTACTGCGACCTCCACCACTTTTTCAAGGGGCATTGATATTGTCTTTTTATTCCACTGCGACCTCCACGTCTCTTCCAAGGGGCATTAAAACCGTCTTGTTAAGCTACTGCGACCCCCACCACTCTTCCAAGGGGCATTAAAACCATCTTGCTAAGCTACTGCAACCTTCACGTCTCTTCCAAGGGGCATTAAAACCATCTTGTTAAGCTACTGCAACCTCCACGTCTCTTCCAAGGGGCATTTAAACCGTCTTCTTAAGCTACTGCAACCTCCACGTCTCTTCCAAGGGGCATTAAAACCGTTTTCTTAAGCTACTGCGACCTCCACCACTTTTCCCAGGGGCATTAAAACCGTCTTGTTAAGCTACTGCGACCTCCACCACTTTTTCAAGAGGCATTGATATTGTCTTTTTATTCCACTGCAACCTCCACCATTCTTCCAAGGGGCATTAAAACCATCTTGCTAAGCTACTGCGACCTCCACCACTTTTTCAAGGGGCATTGATATTGTCTTTTTATTCCAGTGCGACCTCCACAATTATTCCAAGGGGCATTAAAACCGTCTTGTTAAGCTACTGCAACCTCCACGTCTCTTCCAAGGGGCATTAAAAGCATCATGTTAAGCTACTGCAACATCCACGTCTTTTCCAAGGGGCATTTAAACCGTCTTGTTAAGCTACTGCAACCTCCACGTTTCTTCCATGGGGCATTAAAACCGTCTTGTTAAGCTACTGCGAACTCCACCACTTTTTCAAGGGGCATTGATATTGTCTTCTTATTCCACGACGACCTCCCCGTCTCTTCCAAGGGCTATTAAAACCGTCTTGTTAAGCTACTGCGACCTCCACCACTTCTCCAAGGGGCAGTAAAACTGTCTTGTTAAGCTACTGCGACCTCCACTATTCTTCCAAGGGGCATTAAAACCGTCTTGTTAAGCTACTGCAACCTCCACGTCTCTTCCAAGGGGCATTTAAACCGTCTTGTTAAGCTACTGCAACCTCCACGTCTCTTCCAAGGGGCATTAAAACCGTCTTGTTAAGCTACTGCGACCTCCACCACTCTTCCAAGGGGCATTAAAACCATCTTGCTAAGCTACTGCAACCTCCACGTCTCTTCCAAGGGGCATTAAAACCGTCTTGTTAAGCTACTGCAACCTCCACGTCTCTTCCAAGGGGCATTTAAACCGTCTTGTTAAGCTACTGACACCTCCACGTCTCTTCCAAGGGGCATTAAAACCATCTTGTTAAGCTACTGCGACCTCTACCACTTTTTCAAGGGGCATTGATATTGCCTTTTTATTCCACTGCAACCTCCACGTCTCTTCCATGGGGCATTAAAACCGTCTTGTTAAGCTACTGCGACCTCCACCACTTCTCCAATGGGCATTAAAACCGTCTTGTTAAGCTACTGCGAACTCCACTATTCTTCCAAGGGGCATTAAAACTGTCTTGTTAAGCTACTGCAACCTCCACGTCTCTTCCAAGGGGGATTAAAACCGTCTTGTTAAGCTACTGCGACCTCCACCACTTTTCCCAGGGGCATTAAAACCGTCTTGTTAAGCTACTGCGACCTCCACCACTTTTTCAAGGGGCATTGATATTGTCTTTTTATTCCACTGCGACCTCCACGTCTCTTCCAAGGGGCATTAAAACCGTCTTGTTAAGCTACTGCAACCTCCACCACTCTTCCAAGGGGCATTAAAACCATCTTGCTAAGCTACTGCAACCTCCACGTCTCTTCCAAGGGGCATTAAAACCGTCTTGTTAAGCTACTGCAACCTCCACGTCTCTTCCAAGGGGCATTTAAACCGTCTTGTTAAGCTATCGCAACCTCCACGTCTCTTCCAAGGGGCATTAAAACCATCTTGTTAAGCTACTGCGACCTCTACCACTTTTTCAAGGGGCATTGATATTGTCTTTTTATTCCACTGCAACCTCCACGTCTCTTCCATGGGGCATTAAAACCGTCTTGTTAAGCTACTGCGACCTCCACCACTTCTCCAATGGGCATTAAAACCGTCTTGTTAAGCTACTGCGAACTCCACTATTCTTCCAAGGGGCATTAAAACTGTCTTGTTAAGCTACTGCAACCTCCACGTCTCTTCCAAGGGGCATTTAAACCGTCTTGTTAAGCTACTGCGACCTCCACGTCTCTTCCAAGGGGCATTAATACCGTCTTGTTAAGCTACTGCGACCTCCACCACTTTTCCCAGGGGCATTAAAACCGTCTTGTTAAGCTACTGCGACCTTCACCACTTTTTCAAGAGGCATTGATATTGTCTTTTTATTTCACTGCGACCTCCACGTCTCTTCCAAGGGGCATTAAAACCGTCTTGTTAAGCTACTGTGACCTCCACCACTCTTCCAAGGGGCATTAAAACCATCTTGTTAAGCTACTGCAACCTCCACGTCTCTTCCAAGGGGCATTAAAACCGTCTTGTTAAGCTACTGCAACCTCCACGTCTCTTCCAAGGGGCATTTAAACCATCTTGTTAAGCTACTGCAACCTCCACATCTCTTCCAAGGGGCATTAAAACCATCTTGTTAAGCTACTGCGACCTCTACCACTTTTTCAAGGGGCATTAATATTGTCTTTTTATTCCACTGCGACCTCCACTATTCTTCCAAGGGGCATTAAAACCATCCTGTTAAGCTACTGCGACCTCCACCACTTCTCCAAGGGGCATTAAAACCATCTTGTTAAGCTACTGCGACCTCCACCATTCTTCCAAGGGGCATTAAAACCGTCTTGTTAAGCTACTGCAACCTCCACGTCTATTCCAAGGGGCATTAAAACCGTCTTGTTAAGCTACTGCGACCTCCACCACTTTTTCAAGGGGCATTGACATTGTCTTTTTATTCCACTGCGACCTCAACGTCTCTTCCAAGGGTCATTAAAACCGTCTTGTTAAGCTACTGCGACCTCCACCACTTCTCGAAGGGACATTAAAACCGTGTTGTTAAGCTACTACGACCTCCACCATTCTTCCAAGGGGCATTAAAACCGTCTTGTTAAGCTACTGCAACCTCCACATCTCTTCCAAGGGGCATTAAAACCATCTTGTTAAGCTACTGCGACCTCCACCACTTTCCCCAGGGGCATTAAAATCATCTTGTTAAGCCACTGCTATCTCCACTATTCTTCCAAGGGGCATTAAAACCGTCTTGTTAAGTTACTGCGACCACCACCACTTTTCCAAGGAGCATTGATATTGTCTTTTTATTCCACTGCGACCTCCACCATTCTTCCAACGGGCATTGCAATTCCTCCTAACTTTAGTCAGCTTTTGCTTTTCAATGCATAGGCGAACACTAAGGGAGACCCACTCCCCAATAATGGGTAGAAGGTTTTTAGTATGCTGTAATCCACGTCTGTTTCAAGGGGCATTGCAGTTCCTCATAATTTTTGGAAAGCCTTCCATTCACTGCTTAGGCCAAAAGTGTACAGGAGACCCAGTTGCTATAAATGGAAAAAACGGTTTAGTTAAGGCCCTCTGACCTCCATGTCACTTCAAAGGGGCATTGGAGTGCCTCGAAATTTTTGTTAGGCATTGCACTCACTGCATGCCCTATAACTGTGTAGCCGAACCGCTCCTTTTGGTACAGAAACATATCCTACAAGACATCTGTGGTTGACTGGCCTGATATTGATGTGAATGGTCCTTGTTCCTCCTGCTCTTTCTCCTTTGCCACCACCTCATCCATCATTCATCACCTGAAGTTTTGTTTTAATGGGAGTCATAGAACTGGGATAGTAGCAGGAAAACATCCAGCAATCCTCGGAGGAGGTAGGATATGAGCCAAAACGCTGACCACCTCAGGCCTAGCCGCTACTACATATATGCGCTTGCATTTCAAGAAAACAAAGCAGACGCTAACTTCTATCATCATCATCATGCTCCTCACCTTGGCACTCTCAACTTCCCTGATGGAGAAGCCAGGGCCCACCGGAGGAGTCTGGTTCTCTGGTCGGCTCGCCCAATGCTGCCCTAAAGCAGGCCAGGCTAAGAAAAGTGTGGGGGAAGTTTCAAGGAGAAATAGGGGCAGCTGGGGACCGTTTATTGACACCCGGCCGCCCCCAGGCGGCTGGGGACCGTGTGTGCACACCCGGCTGCGGGGCGGCTGGGGACTGAGTATGGACACCCGGCCGCCCCCTGGCAGCTGGGGACCGAGCGTGGACACCCGGGCGGCTGGGGACTGAGTATGGATACCTAGCTGCCGAAGCAGCCATGAGGTAGTGGCCAGCTTCGGCCTCCTCCAAACTAAAAGGCCCCATTTCAAGTGCAAGCTAGCAGTATGGTATTGCAGCCTGGGGGTGGGAGGGTGGCAGGTTGCACACTTACGCTAGCATTCCAAGAAAACAAAGCAGATGCTAACTTCTATCATCATCATCATGCTCCTCACCTTGGCACTCTCAACTCCCCTGATGGAGAAGCCAGGGCCCACCGGAGGAGTCTGGTTCTCTGGTGGGCTCGTCCAATGCTGCCCTAAAGCAGGCCAGGCTAAGAAAAGTGTGGGGGAAGTTTGAAGGAGAAATAGGGGCGGCTGGGGACCATGTGTGGACACCCGGCCGCCCCCTGGCGGCTGGGGACCGAGCGTGGACACCCGGCAGCCGGGCGGCTGGGGACTGAGTAAGGATAACTCGCTGCCGAAGCAGCCATGAGGTAGTGGCCAGCTTCGGCCTCCTCCAAACTAAAAGGCCCCATTTCAAGTGTTCAAAGTATTGAGAATGAGACAAATAGTAATTTTTCCAAAGTTTACTGCTTCATTTTTTGTAATGGCAATTTGCATATACTCCTGAATATCAAAGAGTGATCAGCTTAACAGCAATTACTGTACTTGCAAAGTCAATATTTGCCCAGAAAATGAACTTTAACCCCCAAAACACATTTCAACATCATTGCAGTCCTGCCTTAAAAGGAGCAGCTAACATCGTTTTAGTGATTGATCCATTAACACAGGTGTGGGTGTTGATGAGGACAGGGCTGGCGATCAATCAGTCATGATTAAGTAAGAATGACATCACTGGACACTTTAAAAGGAGGCTGGTTCTTGGTATCATTGTTTCTCTTCAGTTAACCATGGTTATCTGTAAAGAAACACGGGCAGCCATCATTGCACTGCACAAAAATGGCCTAACAGGGAACAGTATCGCAGCTACAAAGATTGCACCTCAGTCAACAATCTATCGCATCATCAAGAACTTCAAGGAGAGAGTTTCCATTGTTGTCAAAAAGGCTCCAGGGCGCCCAAGAAAGACCAGCAAGCGCCAGGACAGTATCTTAAAACTGTTTCAGCTGCGGGATGGGACTACCAGCAGTGCCGAGCTTGCTCAGGAATGGCAGCAGGCTGGTGTGAGTGCTTCTGCACGCACTGTGAGGCGGAGACTCTTTGAGCAAGGGCTGGTTTCAAGGAGGGCAGCAAAGAAGCCACTTCTCTCCAGAAAAAACATCAGGGACCGACTGATATTCTGCAAAAGGTACAGGGAGTGGACTGCTGAGGACTGGGGCAAAGTCATTTTCTCTGATGAATCCCCTTTTCGATTGTTTGGGACATCTGGAAAACAGCTTATTCGGAGAAGAAGAGGTGAGCGCTACCACCAGTCTTGTCTCATGCCAACTGTAAAGCATCCTGAAACCATTCATGTGTGGGGTTGCTTCTCAGCCAACGGAATCGGCTCACTCACAGTCTTGCCTAAAAACACAGCCATGAATAAAGAATGGTACCAGAATGTCCTCCAAGAGCAACTTCTCCCAACCGTCCAAGAGCAGTTTGGCGCCCAACAATGCCTTTTCCAGCATGATGGAGCACCTTGCCATAAAGCAAAGGTGATAACTAAATGGCTCATGGAACAAAACATAGAGATTTTGGGTCCATGGCCTGGAAACTCCCCAGATCTTAATCCCATTGAGAACTTGTGGTCAATCATCAAGAGACGGGTGGACAAACAAAAACCAACAAATTCTGGCAAAATGCAAGCATTGATTATGCAAGAATGGACTGCTATCAGTCAGGATTTGGTCCAAAAGTTGATTGAGAGCATGCCAGGGAGAATTACAGAGGTCTTGAAGAAGAAGGGGCAACACTGCAAATATTGACTTGCTGCATTAACTCACTCTAACTGTCAATATAACCTATTGGTACTCATAATATGATTGCAATTATATTTCTGTATGTGATATAAACATCAGACAAACACTAATAAAAACCAGAGGCCAGCAGATCATGTGAAAATATCATTTTGGTGTCATTCTCAAAACTTTTGGCCATGACTGTACAATTGAACACTGCCCTGGGACAAGGACTTGCACAGGGGTAGTTGCAAGTCTGCATCTTCTGATGTGGAAACGATCTCTTCTGATGGGCACACTTTTAGGCAGTGACCTGGGTGTCAGAGATGCATACAGGGGTCTTCCCCATGCTGTTCCCATGTCTTTTCAGCACTGTATGCATGTGTCACACAGCACATGGCCAGATAAGATTGTAAAATGTTAAAATGACATTTCCCGGTGAATGCATTTGTTACGGTTGAAAGCAATACAAAAGTGCAAAAACGCATAAAAAAATGCTACTTGTGAACATAGCCCAAGGTGTGGAGGAGTATTTTTGTTTTTGGTTATTTATTTTACCTTATACACAAGTCTTTACCCTGGAAAGGAAGTTCCTTAACATATTTCACAGGAAAACTGTTTCAGTTTAGTTTTTGAACGTTTTATTGTGAGCCCGTTAAAGTGGCTTAATACCTCTGACCACGTTGTTGACAGCAGTGACCTGGGGGTCAGAAATGCTTCCTGGGGTGATGCACATGCTGTCCCCATGTCTTTTGAGCACTGTCACTATCGTTTTGGGCACTTTTTAGGCTTTCTACAGACTGCCGGGGGTGCCGCTGCAAAAATGCTCCGGTCTCTCCCATAGACTAACATTGGGCTCGTTGCTCGGGTCGAGCACCCGAGTATCACGGTGAGCTCGGCCCGAGCTTCGAGCACCCGAGCATTTTAGTGCTCGCTCAACACTAGTATTTAGTTAATGTAAGTGTGTGTAGAGAGATGTCGGCTCCGCTACTGTGGAGGAGGAGCTATACAGCAATGAAGATATCGCACGAAGAGAAAAGTGAGTGTATTGAAAGTTAGGATAAAGCCTCGACCTATCGGGACTGACCTCTAAAATCAAGACAGTCCCGCTATATCCAGGAGCTCCGGTTGGGAGCTATGTGAATGTGTGTAATATATGTGTCATTTACGTGTTTGTAAGTCTGCAAGTTGACGTTGACATGTTGAATCCCAAAGATGAGCAACATATGCTCTGTTAGGATTTTTGTCCACTTGCCGAATAGAGCGGTCATCACATGATCACTTACATGCGATTTGTAGGCTTGTGGTCATGTGCCTTATAATATAGATTATAAGTTTGACCCTCACTCCTGTAACTGTTGATCTATGTGTTACTTTGCAATGTCTTTATTCTCTCTACATTTTCCAGCTTAATTGTAAAGTGCTGTGGAATATGTTGGCGCTATATAAATAAAATTATCATAATAATGTGCCGACTGACGCCTCCTACTGCTTCTCTCAATTGAAAATTAGAACCATGAGAGAAGCAGTATATTACACACTTTAGGATTCGGCATGTCAACTTGCAAAATTACAAACACAGGGGGACACCTGTTTAAGGTAGCAGAGCAGGTAAAAGCAGCCTCTTGGGCTAGTCATACTAGTCGCATTATGCCAGGCCAGATTTTAAATGTATGTTTTCTCTGAAAAATTGCAACATCAGAGTAAAACATACATGGCTGCAATAATGGAGCTGACATCTGTTTCATTATGCCCGTGATTGGTGCAATAGGAATCCGCTGTCAGGTTCCCTTACCTTGTGGCAAAATAACAGTTGTAGCATGGCCATATACAATACATGACGTTACTGCTTTCTCCAGATCACCATGTAATGGTTTAATGTGGAAATAAATGCGAGCCTATCAATTTAATGTAACATTAGCAGCTAAGGTGTCTATTATGAGGTTCTGCAACAACTGAGATTTTATTGTGTGGTTCTCCAGCAGCTGAGATGTGTATTATGAGGTTCTGTAGCGGCTGAGATGTTTATTATGTAGTTCTCCAGCAGCTGAGATGTTTATTATATAGTTCTCCAGCAGCTGTGTAATGCAGGTGCCGGAATGCAACGCACAGAGACACAAGGCGAGGGCAGTCAGAGATGAATATAAACAGTTAATATATAGATATAAAAGGTATTCTGAACAAGGGATTGGCAACAGGGGTAATGAACGGTAATTTGAAATATTAGCAAGATACGAAGTCTCTCAAAGTAATGTGGTGCCCTCAGTCATGGGAGACACCATGTGAGTTCTTTAACTCTGCATATGGCCCTAGGGGGGGTCACTGGTTATTCCCGCTAGGCCGAAAGTCTTTTCCGGACAAATTCAATTAGATCACGTTGAGCTCCTTTAACCCCAACCGTTCCCCTCCCAACCTGAGTACCTAAGTCCAATTGGCCCCGATACCGTGAGTGAACAGTAGAAGTGACGGCTCTGTTCACGTATGCAGCTCCTCTGCTTTCACTGGCGTGACTTTCCTGGCTCAGCAGTCTCTCAACTCCTCTCTTCTTTGCTGTTGAAGGCAATCTCTCAAGCCTTGGGTAGGGGGGGGTCTAGACCTCGTCTGTCGGCGGGCGACATAGGGTTCCGCGAACTCACTGAGCACCGCAAGCAGGCTCCGAGTCTCCTCAGCAGGCACAGCACTCGGGTCACATCTGTGAGGGATCTGGAGCTCTTCCACCGGCACCCGGCAGTGGCACCTCACAGACCTCTGGCTTAGGCCTGCCACACGGGGCTTCTCAGCACGCAGAGAACGCGTCTCCTCCTCTCTGCTGCTTGGCGCCAAAAACTGCTCAGGCTTGGCGCGCTGGCCTCTTATCTCCAGGAACTCCTTCCTGGAAGTCACCTGATCGGGTCCAGCATCTAAATCTACTCTCTCTTCAACTTCTCTTGTGTATCTTGGTTCCGCTTGACTGTGTCTGGCCAGCAGATGGCAGTCTCTCTCCATCTTTGAAGCATCATATAAGAGTTCTCTTAAAGGCTCTCTTGCCTCTGCTACATTCCTCCCTCCTTTTTGTTCGCCAGTCCTCGGGCGAGTGGATTTCTTGCAGAATTGATGTCTCTTTCCAGGCAGTGCAAGTTCAGACAGAAGTTGAGCACACTCCTGCGTTTTCTGTTGGATCTGAGACCAGATAAACTCGGTTAGGAGGAATACCGGCATTAGCCCGCTCAGTTCTGCGGGGCTCCTCCTGCGGAGGTGACTCCGGGATATCCAATGAATCAACCACTGGGGATTGCAAGTCACTTCTCGACTCATTCTGGGTTCCACTCGGGGTTGGCATCGACGGTTCTGACGGGCCCAGCTGCATTGTGGCCCATCCTTCTTCATCTCCCCAAGGTTCCTGTATGTGGCACTCCAGCCAATTCGTTTGAGGGCCCAACCTCGTTACAGGATTCTGCTTCAGAGGAGCAAGGTCGCAGCATATTGCGGTGCAACACCCTGGGTGTCGCGGCGTCATCCCCTTCGGGCCTAACCTCGTAGACTGAGTTGTCTGGGTGAACCTTCTTCACCACCCGATATGGTATCGCCTCCCAATGATGGTCCAGTTTACTCCCAAATCATTTGACCCTTACCAGTACACCAGTCTCCTGGCTGGAGTGATCCACCTGAGGTCGGGGGCCGATCTGCATGCTCGACTTCCTGAAACTTCTGAGCAACCAATATTCTCACTGTATGGAGCCGGCGCTGGTGTTCTCGAATCCAGGCCGGAGTCTTCTGAGTCTAGCTCCAGTTCAGTAATTTCTCGCCCACTTCTTCCAAACAGCAACATGTAAGGGGTCTAGCCAGTAGTTGCATGAACTCGATTATTATAAACCCACACCAGCTCGGACACAAATTCGGGTCACTTCATCTTTTTGTCCGCTTCCAGCGTTCGCAACATTTGCAACAGGGTTCGGTTGAAGCGCTCGCATGCGCCATTCCCTTGAGGGTGATTGTGCGTTGTTCGGGATCGGTCGATCCCATAGATGCGGTATAGTTCATCCATCACTCGTCCTTGGAAGCAGGCCCCCTGGTCAGAATGTATCCGCTTCGGGCACCCTTAAATCCGGATGAAATCCTGACAAATGGCCTTAGCTGAGGCTTCTGCTGTCTGGTCTTTGGTAGACGTCACTACTGTGAACTTGGTGAAGTGATCAGTCATGACTAAACAGTGTCCATAACCATTGTATGAAGTTCCTATCATCAGGTAGTCAATCATCAGGACTTCCAAGGGGGCAGAAGTTCGGATGGTCTGAATGGGAGCTCTTTGTTCCGGGGGCTTGTTCAACTCGCACTGGCAACATGTTCGGCCCACCCCCTCGACTTCT
Source organism: Phyllobates terribilis (assembly GCF_046119375.1). NCBI lineage: Eukaryota > Metazoa > Chordata > Amphibia > Anura > Dendrobatidae > Phyllobates > Phyllobates terribilis. The sequence continues at coordinate 700,587,585 of NW_027362761.1, forward strand.
TGTCGCAGTTGAGGCCAATACACCAGCCATTGCAACCACCGAAAGGTCTTCTCTACGCCGAAGTGAGCACCTCCTCTATGAGCTTCCTGGGCTAGCTGCGTTACCAGCGCTCCTGGAACTACTACCTGCCAGGTAACATCAAACTCTCGAGGTAGCTGGATTCTTCGGCATAGCAAGCCATGCTTCAGGAAGAGCCTCTCCCACAGGCCTAGGATTTGTAGGGTAGTCGGAAGTGAAGCGGTTCTGGCTTCCTGGTCGGGTCTTTGACCAAGGGCGACCCATTCTCTCAGCTTTGCCAGCTCTGGGTCGGATTGTTGCAGATGTATCCACTCGTCTCTTGAGCGACCCAGAATTTGAGTGGGACTCGGCTCCTCTCTGGTCTCCTGGGCGTCGACCACGGCAGCAGCGAACTGGCTGAAATGCGGAATCTCGTCGCCTTCGAGCTCCTCATCCCTGTCCCTCTTCAGCCCCGTCTGAGTGACCCGGGACAGGGCATCTGCATGAGTGTTCAGGGCCTTAGACCGATAGGCGATTTTATACTGGTATTTGGACATCCTTGCGACCCACCGCTGCTCTAACGCGCCCAGTTTGGCGTTCTTCAAGTGGGCCAAAGGGTTGTTATCTGTCCGCACTTGCACTTCTGACCCTGACAAGTACTCAGCAAATTTCTCGGTCATGGCCCACACCAGTGCCAGTAGCTCCAGCTTAAACGAACTGTAGTTGTCCGGATTCTTCTCCGTATCTCAAAGCGACCTGCTGGCATACGCGATCACCCGCTCTTTTCCTCCTTGCACTTGAGCCAGCACTGCTCCCAGTCCATGCAAGCTTCCATCAGTGTACAACATAAAAGGCTGCGAAAAGTCAGCGTAGGCCAGAATTAGGGCATCCATTAGCGCCATTTTCAATGCTCGGAATGCCTCTTCTTGTCGTGGGCCCCACTGAATGGGCTGCCGCTTGGCTCCCCCAGCCGTTCCTCTCAGCAATTCATTGAGCGGGATCGCAATCTTAGCGAAGTCTTTAATGGATCTGCGGTAGTATCCAGCGAGCCCCAGAAATGCCCTCAGTTCTTTTAGATTGGCGGGTGTGGGCCACTTCTGCACGGCAGCTACTTTCTCCGCAGTGGGGTGCACTCCTGCACTGGACACAGTGGGCCCCAGATATTCAATTTGTCGCTTGAAGAGACGACACTTACGAGGCTTAATTTTCAGGCCGTGCCTTTGAAGCCGTTCTAACACTTGTTCCAGTCGGCGGAGATTATTTTCAAACGTAGCGGAATAGATAATTATATCGTCCAGATATATTAAAGTGGCTTCAAAGTTGAGGTCCCCCAAGCATCTTTCCATCAGTCTTTGGAAGGTTCCCGGCGCATTTGTTAGCCCGAACGGCATCCGATTGAACTCAAATAGGCCCATAGGGAGAACAAGAGCTGTCTTCGGACGATCCTTCTCAGCTACTGGGTCCTGCCATTAGCCACTGGCCAGGTCGAGGGAAGAGAAGAACTTGGCGCTTCCTAGCGCAGATAGAGACTCTTCAATTCGGGGGAGTGGATAGGAGTCCCGTACTGTACAGGCATTCAGCTTCCGATAGTCTGCACAGAATCTCAGGGTACCATCCTTCTTCCAGACCAGCACGATAGGAGCCGCCCAAGGACTCTGACTTTCGCGGATCACGCCGTTCCGCAACATGTGGCCCAACAGCTCTTTCACCTCCTGGAACATTTGAGGCGGGATCTGCCGATATCTCTCTCGGGTGGGAGCAGTATTTCTGGTGGGTATTTCGTGCTGAATGTCCCAAGTGCACCCGAAATCGTCTTCATGTTGTGCAAACACTCCCTGATATCGCTGTAGAAGTTGTTCGATCTGCCTTACTTGTCCAGCAGAAAACTCAGTAAGATTAGCCTCCATTTTCTCCAAGAGGTGGCGCCCAGCCAAGGGTTCTTTTCCATTCTCCTGGCTGTTGAGGGACACCTCCAGGGTCCATGGCTCTCCTTCCACAGGTGCCAGCCCTATAGTGTCAGCTCTGGTAAGGGCCTCTGGCATTATACACACTCGCGCTACCTCTTGTCGGGGCAACAACTGTAAATTCGTGCCACTTAGATTGATGCAACGCACGGGCACTCGACCCTGCCGCACGGTGGCCAGGGTCCGAGCAACCAGGAGTCCAGAGGGCGCTTCCTCTCCCTCCACTGGTTCAATTTGAATGTCCAAACCTTCTAAGGACACATGTGCCAGCACCGGTAACGTGAGTACAGTCTGTCCCACTGGCAGTGTCATTGTGGCTTCGGGTGGTATCGATACCTTACCAAGGTACTGAGAGGTAGCGGGCAATTTTTGAATTTGGCTGACCCGCACGAGATGATGGAATACTCTCTTGTTAGCTGGGTCTCGAGTGGCGCGGGTCCAGTTCTTTTTGTCACAGCCCTCAGCCAGGAACTGTCCTACCTCCTTCAGCACATTCATGCCCAGGGTTACAATGGGCCCATCGCCTCAGGGCCCTGTGGTCAGTACGATCCCTTTCCGACCGAGGTCCTTTTCACATGCCCGGACAGACATCCATACTACTCCCGCTACTGGGATAGGTAGTTGATTAGCCACCACCAGTTTGACAGTGGGTTCCCGCAACTTCAGGAAAGTGACTTTGGAAATACGTCTCAGGCATAGTGGTCACTTGAGACCCGGTGTCCATTAGACAGCGGATCCGCTGCCCATTAAATTCAGCCCAGATAATGGGCCTCTCAGAGACAATGTCTTCAGAGCTCCCTCTTCCACTCTCTGAAGCTCGAGACCCCACGGTATGCTCCACAACCGTGGGGCATTTTAGTTTAACAGCTGTCCCCTCCTCCTCCTTTCTCGGTTTGGACAGTCTTTGGAGATATGCCCCCTACCGCCGCAGGTCCAACACTCTGGTCCTCGTTCTACCGAAAGGTCAGGTACATGCCGTGCTGGGGCCTGGTAGGAACGTCTTTCTCGCTCTGGTCTCCGTCCGCGTTGGGCGGTCCATCGGCAAGGGGGCAGCAGGGGTCTTTCTGATAGCGTTCAACTCACCCCGAATATCTTGAATTTCCTGACGTATTTCCCGTACCCAATCAGGCTCTTTGTTAGTGAATCCAGGGGCAATTGCCTCAAGACTTCAAACTGTGGCTTTGAGAATAGGAACTTCTTTCTCCTGGACTCTAGCTTCAGCCCCTACCTCGAGGAAGCCCAGATCAGGGCTCAAACGCAGCCGCTCCTTCAAGATCTGCCTCAGGGAAGGGTCTTTCAAGCCAGCAATCAGTTGGTCACGCAACACTTCATTTAATGGTCCCGGTCCTCGGTTCCCGTCTCGAGCCTTCTTAGTGATATGGGCCGTCACTTCCTGCAATGCAGTAACATACTGATTTATGGTCTCATTTTCCCCTTGGACACGCTGAAACAACCGTAGGCGCAAGTGTCCCAGATCTGTGGTGTCACTGTGCATGTGCTCTAGAATTTTAAACACTTTGTCCACGGTGTCATGGTCCCCAGGTGGGCGGTACATCACAGTCTGCCGGGCCTCTCCATCAAGGGTTAGGAGGGCCAGTTCCGCCTGGGCTAGGGGATCGAGGGGATACATACGTAGCATACTTCTCAGTCTTTCTACCCAGTCCCACAGTGACATGCCATCCCCCGTGAACTTGGGAAGATGGCCGAGCATAGCCCCCAGGGGTATATGGCTCTGGCCGGACCCAGTCACAGGCTGCTCCGCCATCTCTGCGTCTGAATGTTGCATCCTGCCGACTACGCCAAATGTAATGCAGGTGCCGGAATGCAACGCACAGAGACACAAGGCGAGAACAGTCAGAGATGAATATAAACAGTTTATATATATATATACAGGTATTCTGAACAAGGGATTGGCAACAAGGGTAATGAACAGTAATTTGAAATATTAGCAAGATACAAAATCTCTCAAAGTAATGTGGTGCCCTCAGTCATGGGAGACACCACATGAGTTCTTTAACTCTGCATATGGCCCTAGGGGGGGTCACCGGTTATTCCCGCTAGGCCGAAAGTCTTTTCCGGACAAATTCAATTAGATCACGTTGAGCTCCTTTAACCCCAACCGTTCCCCTCCCAACCTGAGTACATAAACCCAATTGGCCCCGTACCGTGAGTGAACAGTAGAAGTGACGACCCTGTTCACGTATGCAGCTCCTCTGCTTTCACTGGCGTGACTTTCTTGGCTCAGCAGTCTCTCAACTCCTCTCTTCTTTGCTGTTGGAGGCAATCTCTCAAGCCTTGGGTAGGGGGGGTCTAGACCTCGTCTGTCGGCGGGCGACGTCGGGTAAAGCGAACTCACTCAGCACCGCAAGCAGGCTCCGAGTCTCCTCGGCAGGCACAGTACTCGGGTCACATCTGTGAGGGATCTGGAGCTCTTCCACCGGCGCCCGGCTGTGGCACCTCACAGACCTCTGGCTTAGGCCTGCCACACGGGGCTTCTCAGCAAGCAACGGTCTCCTCCTCTCTGCTGCTTGGCGCCAAAAACTGCTCAGGCTTGGCGCGCTGGCCTCTTATCTCCAGGAACTCCTTCCTGGAAGTCACCTGATCAGGTCCAGCATCTAAATCTGCTCTCTCTTCAACTTTTCTTGTGTGGTTCTCCAGCAGATGAGATGAGTATTATGAGGTTCTATAGCGGCTGAAATGTTTATTATATAGTTCTCCAGCAGCTGAGATGTTTATTATGTGGTTCTCCAGCAGCTGAGATGTGTATTATGAGGTTCTGTAGCGGCTGAGATGTTTATTATGTAGTTCTCCAGCAGCTGAGATGTTTATTATGTGGTTCTCCAGCAGCTGAGATGTGTATTATGGGGTTCTCCAGCAGCTGAGATGTTTATTATGTAGTTCTCCAGCATCTGAGATGTGTATTATGAGGTTCTGTAGCGGCTGAGATGTTTATTATGTGGTTCTCCAGCGGCTGAGATGTTTATTATATAGTTCTCCAGCAGCTGAGATGTTTATTATGTGGTTCTCCAGCGGCTGAGATGTTTATTATATAGTTCTCCAGCAGCTGAGATGTGTATTATATAGTTCTCCAGCAGCTGAGATGTGTATTATGTAGTTCTCCAGCAGCTGAGATGTTTATTATATAGTTCTCCAGCAGCTGAGATGTTTATTATGTAGTTCTCCAGCAGCTGAGATGTGTATTATATAGTTCTCCAGCAGCTGAGATGTTTATTATGTGGTTCTCCAGCAGCTGAGATGTTTATTATATAGTTCTCCAGCAGCTGAGATTTGTATTAGGTGGTTCTCCAGCAGCTGAGATGTTTATTATGAGGTTCTCCAGCGGCTGAGATGTTTATTATATAGTTCTCCAGCAGCTGAGATGTTTATTATGTGGTTCTCCAGCAGCTGAGATGTTTATTATGTGGTTCTCCAGCAGCTGAGATGTTTATTATGTGGTTCTCCAGCAGCTGAGATGTTTATTATGTGGTTCTCCAGCAGCTGAAATGTGTATTATATAGTTCTCCAGCAGCTGAGATGTGTATTATATAGTTCTCCAGCAGCTGAGATGTTTATTATGTGGTTCTCCAGCAGCTGAGATGTTTATTATGAGGTTCTCCAGCAGCTGAGATGTGTATTATGTGGTTCTCCAGCAGGTGAGATGTGTATTATATAGTTCTCCAGCAGCTGAGATGTTTATTATGTAATTCTCCAGCAGCTGAGATGTTTATTATGTGGTTCTCCAGCAGCTGAGATGTGTATTATGAGGTTCTCCAGCAGCTGAGATGTTTATTATGTGGTTCTTCAGCAGCTGAGATGTGTATTATATAGTTCTCCAGCAGCTGAGATGTGTATTATATAGTTCTCCAGCAGCTGAGATGTTTATTATGTAGTTCTCCAGCAGCTGAGATGTGTATTATGAGGTTCTCCGGTAGCTGAGATGTGTATTATATAGTTCTCCAGCAGCTGAGATGTTTATTATGTGGTTCTCCAGCGGCTGAGATGTTTATTATATGGTTCTCCAGCAGCTGAGATGTTTATTATGTGGTTCTCCAGCAGCTGAGATGTGTATTATGTGGTTCTCCAGCAGCTGATATGTTTATTATGTGGTTCTCCAGCGGCTGAGATGTTTATTATATGGTTCTCCAGCAGCTGGGATGTTTATTATGTAGTTCTCCAGCAGCTGAGATGTGTATTATGTGGTTCTCCAGCAGCTGAGATGTTTATTATATGGTTCTCCAGCAGCTGAGATATTTATTATGTAGTTCTCCAGCAGCTGAGATGTTTATTATGTGGTTCTCCAGCAGCTGAGATGTGTATTATGTGGTTCTCCAGCAGCTGAGATGTTTATTATGTAGTTCTCCAGCAGCTGAGGTGTTTATTATGTGGTTCTCCAGCAGCTGAGATGTTTATTATGTGGTTCTCCAGCAGCTGAGATGTTTATTATGTGGTTCTCCAGCAGCTGAGATGTTTATTATATAGTTCTCCAGCAGCTGAGATGTTTATTATGTGGTTCTCCAGCAGCTGAGATGCTTATTATGTGGTTCTCCAGCAGCTGAGATGTTTATGATGTGGTTCTCCAGCAGCTGAGATGTTTATTATGAGGTTCTTCAGCAGCTGAGATGTTTATTATGTGGTTCTCCAGCAGCTGAGATGTTTATTATGTAGTTCTCCAGCAGCTGAGATGTTTATTATGTGGTTCTCCAGCAGCTGAGATGTTTATTATATAGTTCTCCAGCAGCTGAGATGTTTATTGTGTGGTTCTCCAGCGGCTGAGATGTTTATTATGTGGTTCTCCAGCAGCTGAGATGTGTATTATGTGGTTCTCCAGCAGCTGAGATGTGTATTATGTGGTTCTCCAGCGGCTGAGAAGTTTATTATATAGTTCTCCAGCAGCTGAGATGTTTATTATGTGGTTCTCCAGCGGCTGAGATGTTTATTATGTGGTTCTCCAGCAGCTGAGATGTTTATTATGTGGTTCTCCAGCAGCTGAGATGTGTATTATGTGGTTCTCCAGCGGCTGAGATGTTTATTATATATTTCTCCAGCAGCTGAGATGCTTATTATGTGGTTCTCCAGCGGCTGAGATTTGTATTATGTGGTTCTCCAGCGGCTGAGATGTTTATTATATAGTTCTCCTGCAGCTGAGATGTTTATTATGTGGTTCTCCAGCAGCTAAGATGTTTATTATGTGGTTCTCCAGCAGCTGAGATGTTTATTATGAGGTTCTTCAGCAGCTGAGATGTTTATTATGTGGTTCTCCAGCAGCTGAGATGTTTATTATGTGGTTCTCCAGCAGCTGAGATGTTTATTATGTGGTTCTCCAGCAGCTGAGATGTTTATTATGTAGTTCTCCAGCAGCTGAGATGTGTATTATGTAGTTCTCTAGCAGCTGAGATGTTTATTATGTAGTTCTCCAGCAGCTGAGATGTTTATTATGTGGTTCTCCAGCAGCTGAGATGTTTATTATGTGGTTCTCCAGCAGCTGAGATGTTTATGATGTGGTTCTCCAGCAGCTGAGATGTTTATTATGAGGTTGTTCAGCAGCTGAGATATTTATTATGTTGTTCTCCAGCAGCTCAGATGTTTATTATGTGGTTCTCCAGCAGCTGAGATGTTTATTATGTGGTTCTCCAGCAGCTGAGATGTTTATTATATAGTTCTCCAGCAGCTGAGATGTTTATTATGTGGTTCTCCAGCGGCTGAGATGTTTATTATGTGGTTCTCCAGCAGCTGAGATGTGTATTATGTGGTTCTCCAGCGGCTGAGATGTTTATTATATAGTTCTCCAGCAGCTGAGATGTTTATTATGTGGTTCTCCAGCAGCTGAGATGTGTATTATGTGGTTCTCCAGCGGCTGAGATGTGTATTATGTGGTTCTCCAGCGGCTGAGATGTTTATTATATAGTTCTCCAGCAGCTGAGATGTTTATTATGTGGTTCTCCAGCGGCTGAGATGTTTATTATATAGTTCTCCAGCAGCTGAGATGTTTATTATGTGGTTCTCCAGCAGCTGAGATGTGTATTATGTGGTTCTCCAGTAGCTGAGATGTGTATTATGTAGTTCTCCAGCAGCTGAGATGTGTATTATGTAGTTCTCCAGCAGCTGAGATGTGTATTATGTAGTTCTCCAGCAGCTGAGATGTGTATTATGTAGTTCTCCAGCAGCTGAGATGTGTATTATGTGATTCTCCAGCGGCTGAGATGTTTATTATGTGGTTCTCCAGCAGCTGAGATGTTTATTATGTGGTTCTCCAGCGGCTGAGATGTTTATTATATAGTTCTTCAGCAGCTGAGATGTTTATTATGTGGTTCTCCAGCAGCTGAGATGTTTATTATATAGTTCTTCAGCAGCTGAGATGTTTATTATATAGTTCTCCAGCAGCTGAGATGTGTATTATGTGGTTCTCCAGCAGCTGAGATGTGTATTATATAGTTCTCCAGCAGCTGAGATGTTTATTATGTGGTTCTCCAGCAGCTGAGATGTTTGTTATGTAGTTCTCCAACAGCTGAGATGTTTATTATGAGGTTCTCCAGCAGCTGAGATGTTTATTATGTGGTTCTCCAGCAGCTGAGATGTGTATTATGTGGTTCTCCAGCAGCTGAGATGTGTATTATGTGGTTCTCCAGCAGCTGAGATGTGTATTCTGTGGTTCTCCAGCAGCTGAGATGTTTATTATGTGGTTCTCCAGCAGCTGAGATGTGTATTATGTGGTTCTCCAGCAGCTGAGATGTGTATTATGTGGTTCTCCAGCAGCTGAGATGTGTATTATGTGGTTCTCCAGCAGCTGAGATGTTTATTATGTGGTTCTCCAGCAGCTGAGATGTTTATTATGTAATTCTCCAGCAGCTGAGATGTTTATTATGTGGTTCTCCAGCAGCTGAGATGTTTATTATGTAATTCTCCAGCAGCTGAGATGTTTATTATGTGGTTCTCCAGCAGCTGAGATGTTTATTATGTGGTTCTCCAGCAGCTGAGATGTTTATTATGTGGTTCTCCAGCAGCTGAGATGTTTATTATATAGTTCTCCAGCAGCTGAGATGTTTATTATGTGGTTCTCCAGCAGCTGAGATGTGTATTATGTGGTTCTCCAGCGGCTGAGATGTTTATTATATAGTTCTCCAGCAGCTGAGATGTTTATTATGTAGTTCTCCAGCAACTGAGATGTGTATTATGTGGTTCTCCAGCAGCTGAGATGTGTATTATGAGGTTCTCCAGCAGCTGAGATGTTTATTATATAGTTCTCCAGCAGCTGAGATGTTTATTATGTGGTTCTCCAGCAGGTGAGATGTTTATTATATAGTTCTCCATCAGCTGAGATGTTTATTATGTGGTTCTCCAGCAGGTGAGATGTTTATTATATAGTTCTCCAGCAGCTGAGATGTTTATTATGTGGTTCTCCAGCAGGTGAGATGTGTATTATGTGGTTCTCCAGCGGCTGAGATGTTTATTATGTGGTTCTCCAGCAGCTGAGATGTTTATTATATAGTTCTCCAGCAGCTGAGATGTTTATTATGTGGTTCTCCAGCAGCTGAGATGTTTATTATATAGTTCTCCAGCAGCTGAGATGTGTATTATGTGGTTCTCCAGCAGCTGAGATGTTTATTATGTGGTTCTCCAGCAGCTGAGATGTTTATTATATAGTTCTCCTGCAGCTGAGATGTTTATTATGTGGTTCTCCAGCAGCTGAGATGTGTATTATGTGGTTCTCCAGCGGCTGAGATGTTTATTATATAGTTCTCCAGCAGCTGAGATGTGTATTATATAGTTCTCCAGCAGCTGAGATGTTTATTATATAGTTCTCCAGCAGCTGAGATGTTTATTATGTGGTTCTCCAGCAGCTGAGATGTTTATTATATAGTTCTCCAGCAGCTGAGATGTTTATTATATAGTTCTCCAGCAGCTGAGATGTTTATTATATAGTTCTCCAGCAGCTGAGATGTGTATTATGTGGTTCTCCAGCGGCTGAGATGTTTATTATGTGGTTCTCCAGCAGCTGAGATGTTTATTATATAGTTCTCCAGCAGCTGAGATGTTTATTATGTGGTTCTCCAGCAGCTGAGATGTTTATTATATAGTTCTCCAGCAGCTGAGATGTTTATTATGTGGTTCTCCAGCAGCTGAGATGTTTATTATATAGTTCTCCAGCAGCTGAGATGTGTATTATGTGGTTCTCCAGCAGCTGAGATGTTTATTATGTGGTTCTCCAGCAGCTGAGATGTTTATTATGTGGTTCTCCAGCAGCTGAGATGTTTATTATGTGGTTCTCCAGCAGCTGAGATGTGTATTATGTGGTTCTCCAGCGGCTGAGATGTTTATTATATAGTTCTCCAGCAGCTGAGATGTGTATTATATAGTTCTCCAGCAGCTGAGATGTTTATTATGTAGTTCTCCAGCAGCTGAGATGTTTATTATGTGGTTCTCCAGCAGCTGAGATGTTTATTATATAGTTCTCCAGCAGCTGAGATGTTTATTATATAGTTCTCCAGCAGCTGAGATGTTTATTATATAGTTCTCCAGCAGCTGAGATGTGTATTATGTGGTTCTCCAGCGGCTGAGATGTGTATTATGTGGTTCTCCAGCGGCTGAGATGTTTATTATGTGGTTCTCCAGCAGCTGAGATGTTTATTATGTGGTTCTCCAGCAGCTGAGATGTTTATTATGTGGTTCTCCAGCGGCTGAGATGTTTATTATATAGTTCTCCAGCAGCTGAGATGTGTATTATATAGTTCTCCAGCAGCTGAGATGTTTATTATGTAGTTCTCCAGCAGCTGAGATGTTTATTATGTGGTTCTCCAGCAGCTGAGATGTTTATTATATAGTTCTCCAGCAGCTGAGATGTTTATTATATAGTTCTCCAGCAGCTGAGATGTTTATTATATAGTTCTCCAGCGGCTGAGATGTTTATTATGTGGTTCTCCAGCAGCTGAGATGTTTATTATGTGGTTCTCCAGCAGCTGAGATGTTTATTATATAGTTCTCCAGCGGCTGAGATGTTTATTATATAGTTCTCCAGCGGCTGAGATGTTTATTATATAGTTCTCCAGCGGCTGAGATGTTTATTATGTGGTTCTCCAGCAGCTGAGATGTGTATTATGTGGTTCTCCAGCAGCTGAGATGTTTATTATATAGTTCTCCTGCAGCTGAGATGTTTATTATGTGGTTCTCCAGCAGCTGAGATGTTTATTATATAGTTCTCCAGCAGCTGAGATGTTTATTATGTGGTTCTCCAGCAGCTGAGATGTGTATTATGTGGTTCTCCAGCGGCTGAGATGTTTATTATGTGGTTCTCCAGCGGCTGAGATGTTTATTATGTGGTTCTCCAGCAGCTGAGATGTGTATTATGTGGTTCTCCAGCGGCTGAGATGTTTATTATGTGGTTCTCCAGCGGCTGAGATGTTTATTATATAGTTCTCCAGCAGCTGAGATGTGTATTATATAGTTCTCCAGCAGCTGAGATGTTTATTATGTAGTTCTCCAGCAGCTGAGATGTTTATTATGTGGTTCTCCAGCAGCTGAGATGTTTATTATATAGTTCTCCAGCAGCTGAGATGTTTATTATATAGTTCTCCAGCAGCTGAGATGTTTATTATATAGTTCTCCAGCAGCTGAGATGTGTATTATGTGGTTCTCCAGCGGCTGAGATGTGTATTATGTGGTTCTCCAGCGGCTGAGATGTTTATTATGTGGTTCTCCAGCAGCTGAGATGTTTATTATGTGGTTCTCCAGCAGCTGAGATGTTTATTATGTGGTTCTCCAGCGGCTGAGATGTTTATTATATAGTTCTCCAGCAGCTGAGATGTGTATTATATAGTTCTCCAGCAGCTGAGATGTTTATTATGTAGTTCTCCAGCAGCTGAGATGTTTATTATGTGGTTCTCCAGCAGCTGAGATGTTTATTATATAGTTCTCCAGCAGCTGAGATGTTTATTATATAGTTCTCCAGCAGCTGAGATGTTTATTATATAGTTCTCCAGCAGCTGAGATGTTTATTATATAGTTCTCCAGCGGCTGAGATGTTTATTATGTGGTTCTCCAGCAGCTGAGATGTTTATTATGTGGTTCTCCAGCAGCTGAGATGTTTATTATATAGTTCTCCAGCGGCTGAGATGTTTATTATATAGTTCTCCAGCGGCTGAGATGTTTATTATATAGTTCTCCAGCGGCTGAGATGTTTATTATATAGTTCTCCAGCGGCTGAGATGTTTATTATGTGGTTCTCCAGCAGCTGAGATGTTTATTATGTAGTTCTCCAGCGGCTGAGATGTTTATTATATAGTTCTCCAGCAGCTGAGATGTTTATTATGTGGTTCTCCAGCGGCTGAGATGTTTATTATGTGGTTCTCCAGCAGCTGAGATGTTTATTATATAGTTCTCCAGCAGCTGAGAGGTGTATTATGTGGTTCTCCAGCGGCTGAGATGTTTATTATGTGGTTCTCCAGCAGCTGAGATGTTTATTATGTGGTTCTCCAGCAGCTGAGATGTGTATTATGTGGTTCTCCAGCGGCTGAGATGTTTATTATATAGTTCTCCAGCAGCTGAGATGTGTATTATATAGTTCTCCAGCAGCTGAGATGTTTATTATGTGGTTCTCCAGCAGCTGAGATGTTTATTATGTGGTTCTCCAGCAGCTGAGATGTTTATTATGTAGTTCTCCAGCAGCTGAGATGTGTATTATATAGTTCTCCAGCAGCTGAGATGTTTATTATGTGGTTCTCCAGCGGCTGAGATGTTTATTATATAGTTCTCCAGCAGCTGAGATGTGTATTATATAGTTCTCCAGCAGCTGAGATGTTTATTATGTAGTTCTCCAGCAGCTGAGATGTTTATTATGTGGTTCTCCAGCAGCTGAGATGTTTATTATATAGTTCTCCAGCAGCTGAGATGTTTATTATATAGATCTCCAGCAGCTGAGATGTTTATTATATAGTTCTCCAGCAGCTGAGATGTTTATTATATAGTTCTCCAGCGGCTGAGATGTTTATTATATAGTTCTCCAGCAGCTGAGATGTTTATTATATAGTTCTCCAGCAGCTGAGATGTTTATTATATAGTTCTCCAGCAGCTGAGATGTTTATTATATAGTTCTCCAGCAGCTGAGATGTTTATTATATAGTTCTCCAGCGGCTGAGATGTTTATTATGTGGTTCTCCAGCAGCTGAGATGTTTATTATGTGGTTCTCCAGCAGCTGAGATGTTTATTATATAGTTCTCCAGCGGCTGAGATGTTTATTATATAGTTCTCCAGCGGCTGAGATGTTTATTATATAGTTCTCCAGCGGCTGAGATGTTTATTATGTGGTTCTCCAGCGGCTGAGATGTTTATTATGTGGTTCTCCAGCAGCTGAGATGTTTATTATATAGTTCTCCAGCAGCTGAGATGTTTATTATATAGTTCTCCAGCAGCTGAGATGTTTATTATATAGTTCTCCAGCAGCTGAGATGTTTATTATATAGTTCTCCAGCAGCTGAGATGTTTATTATATAGTTCTCCAGCGGCTGAGATGTTTATTATGTGGTTCTCCAGCAGCTGAGATGTTTATTATGTGGTTCTCCAGCAGCTGAGATGTTTATTATATAGTTCTCCAGCGGCTGAGATGTTTATTATATAGTTCTCCAGCGGCTGAGATGTTTATTATATAGTTCTCCAGCGGCTGAGATGTTTATTATGTGGTTCTCCAGCGGCTGAGATGTTTATTATGTGGTTCTCCAGCAGCTGAGATGTTTATTATATAGTTCTCCAGCAGCTGAGATGTGTATTATGTGGTTCTCCAGCGGCTGAGATGTTTATTATATAGTTCTCCAGCAGCTGAGATGTTTATTATGTGGTTCTCCAGCGGCTGAGATGTTTATTATGTGGTTCTCCAGCAGCTGAGATGTGTATTATGTGGTTCTCCAGCAGCTGAGATGTTTATTATATAGTTCTCCAGTAGCTGAGATGTTTATTATGTGGTTCTCCAGCAGCTGAGATGCTTATTATGTGGTTCTCCAGCAGCTGAGATGTTTATGATGTGGTTCTCCAGCAGCTGAGATGTTTATTATGAGGTTCTTCAGCAGCTGAGATGTTTATTATGTGGTTCTCCAGCAGCTGAGATGTTTATTATGTAGTTCTCCAGCAGCTGAGATGTTTATTATGTGGTTCTCCAGCAGCTGAGATGTTTATTATATAGTTCTCCAGCAGCTGAGATGTTTATTGTGTGGTTCTCCAGCGGCTGAGATGTTTATTATGTGGTTCTCCAGCAGCTGAGATGTGTATTATGTGGTTCTCCAGCAGCTGAGATGTGTATTATGTGGTTCTCCAGCGGCTGAGAAGTTTATTATATAGTTCTCCAGCAGCTGAGATGTTTATTATGTGGTTCTCCAGCGGCTGAGATGTTTATTATGTGGTTCTCCAGCAGCTGAGATGTTTATTATGTGGTTCTCCAGCAGCTGAGATGTGTATTATGTGGTTCTCCAGCGGCTGAGATGTTTATTATATATTTCTCCAGCAGCTGAGATGCTTATTATGTGGTTCTCCAGCGGCTGAGATTTGTATTATGTGGTTCTCCAGCGGCTGAGATGTTTATTATATAGTTCTCCTGCAGCTGAGATGTTTATTATGTGGTTCTCCAGCAGCTAAGATGTTTATTATGTGGTTCTCCAGCAGCTGAGATGTTTATTATGAGGTTCTTCAGCAGCTGAGATGTTTATTATGTGGTTCTCCAGCAGCTGAGATGTTTATTATGTGGTTCTCCAGCAGCTGAGATGTTTATTATGTGGTTCTCCAGCAGCTGAGATGTTTATTATGTAGTTCTCCAGCAGCTGAGATGTGTATTATGTAGTTCTCTAGCAGCTGAGATGTTTATTATGTAGTTCTCCAGCAGCTGAGATGTTTATTATGTGGTTCTCCAGCAGCTGAGATGTTTATTATGTGGTTCTCCAGCAGCTGAGATGTTTATGATGTGGTTCTCCAGCAGCTGAGATGTTTATTATGAGGTTGTTCAGCAGCTGAGATATTTATTATGTTGTTCTCCAGCAGCTCAGATGTTTATTATGTGGTTCTCCAGCAGCTGAGATGTTTATTATGTGGTTCTCCAGCAGCTGAGATGTTTATTATATAGTTCTCCAGCAGCTGAGATGTTTATTATGTGGTTCTCCAGCGGCTGAGATGTTTATTATGTGGTTCTCCAGCAGCTGAGATGTGTATTATGTGGTTCTCCAGCGGCTGAGATGTTTATTATATAGTTCTCCAGCAGCTGAGATGTTTATTATGTGGTTCTCCAGCAGCTGAGATGTTTATTATGTAGTTCTCCAGCAGCTGAGATGTTTATTATGTGGTTCTCCAGCAGCTGAGATGTTTATTATATAGTTCTCCAGCAGCTGAGATGTTTATTATGTGGTTCTCCAGCAGCTGAGATGTGTATTATGTGGTTCTCCAGCGGCTGAGATGTTTATTATGTGGTTCTCCAGCAGCTGAGATGTTTATTATATAGTTCTCCAGCAGCTGAGATGTTTATTATATAGTTCTCCAGCAGCTGAGATGTGTATTATGTGGTTCTCCAGCGGCTGAGATGTTTATTATATAGTTCTCCAGCAGCTGAGATGTTTATTATGTGGTTCTCCAGCGGCTGAGATGTTTATTATATAGTTCTCCAGCAGCTGAGATGTTTATTATGTGGTTCTCCAGCAGCTGAGATGTGTATTATGTGGTTCTCCAGTAGCTGAGATGTGTATTATGTAGTTCTCCAGCAGCTGAGATGTGTATTATGTAGTTCTCCAGCAGCTGAGATGTGTATTATGTAGTTCTCCAGCAGCTGAGATGTGTATTATGTAGTTCTCCAGCAGCTGAGATGTGTATTATGTGATTCTCCAGCGGCTGAGATGTTTATTATGTGGTTCTCCAGCAGCTGAGATGTTTATTATGTGGTTCTCCAGCGGCTGAGATGTTTATTATATAGTTCTTCAGCAGCTGAGATGTTTATTATGTGGTTCTCCAGCAGCTGAGATGTTTATTATATAGTTCTTCAGCAGCTGAGATGTTTATTATATAGTTCTCCAGCAGCTGAGATGTGTATTATGTGGTTCTCCAGCAGCTGAGATGTGTATTATATAGTTCTCCAGCAGCTGAGATGTTTATTATGTGGTTCTCCAGCAGCTGAGATGTTTGTTATGTAGTTCTCCAGCAGCTGAGATGTTTATTATGAGGTTCTCCAGCAGCTGAGATGTTTATTATGTGGTTCTCCAGCAGCTGAGATGTGTATTATGTGGTTCTCCAGCAGCTGAGATGTGTATTATGTGGTTCTCCAGCAGCTGAGATGTGTATTCTGTGGTTCTCCAGCAGCTGAGATGTTTATTATGTGGTTCTCCAGCAGCTGAGATGTGTATTATGTGGTTCTCCAGCAGCTGAGATGTGTATTATGTGGTTCTCCAGCAGCTGAGATGTGTATTATGTGGTTCTCCAGCAGCTGAGATGTTTATTATGTGGTTCTCCAGCAGCTGAGATGTTTATTATGTAATTCTCCAGCAGCTGAGATGTTTATTATGTGGTTCTCCAGCAGCTGAGATGTTTATTATGTAATTCTCCAGCAGCTGAGATGTTTATTATGTGGTTCTCCAGCAGCTGAGATGTTTATTATGTGGTTCTCCAGCAGCTGAGATGTTTATTATGTGGTTCTCCAGCAGCTGAGATGTTTATTATATAGTTCTCCAGCAGCTGAGATGTTTATTATGTGGTTCTCCAGCAGCTGAGATGTGTATTATGTGGTTCACCAGCGGCTGAGATGTTTATTATATAGTTCTCCAGCAGCTGAGATGTGTATTATGTGGTTCTCCAGCAGCTGAGATGTGTATTATGTGGTTCTCCAGCAGCTGAGATGTTTATTATGTAGTTCTCCAGCAGCTGAGATGTGTATTATGTGGTTCTCCAGCAGCTGAGATGTGTATTATGAGGTTCTCCAGCAGCTGAGATGTTTATTATATAGTTCTCCAGCAGCTGAGATGTTTATTATGTGGTTCTCCAGCAGGTGAGATGTTTATTATATAGTTCTCCATCAGCTGAGATGTTTATTATGTGGTTCTCCAGCAGGTGAGATGTTTATTATATAGTTCTCCAGCAGCTGAGATGTGTATTATGTGGTTCTCCAGCAGGTGAGATGTGTATTATGTGGTTCTCCAGCGGCTGAGATGTTTATTATGTGGTTCTCCAGCAGCTGAGATGTTTATTATATAGTTCTCCAGCAGCTGAGATGTTTATTATGTGGTTCTCCAGCAGCTGAGATGTTTATTATATAGTTCTCCAGCAGCTGAGATGTGTATTATGTGGTTCTCCAGCAGCTGAGATGTTTATTATGTGGTTCTCCAGCAGCTGAGATGTTTATTATATAGTTCTCCTGCAGCTGAGATGTTTATTATGTGGTTCTCCAGCAGCTGAGATGTTTATTATATAGTTCTCCAGCAGCTGAGATGTTTATTATGTGGTTCTCCAGCAGCTGAGATGTGTATTATGTGGTTCTCCAGCGGCTGAGATGTTTATTATATAGTTCTCCAGCAGCTGAGATGTGTATTATATAGTTCTCCAGCAGCTGAGATATTTATTATGTGGTTCTCCAGCGGCTGAGATGTTTATTATATAGTTCTCCAGCAGCTGAGATGTTTATTATATAGTTCTCCAGCAGCTGAGATATTTATTATGTGGTTCTCCAGCAGCTGAGATGTTTATTATATAGTTCTCCAGCAGCTGAGATGTTTATTATATAGTTCTCCAGCAGCTGAGATGTTTATTATATAGTTCTCCAGCAGCTGAGATGTGTATTATGTGGTTCTCCAGCGGCTGAGATGTGTATTATGTGGTTCTCCAGCGGCTGAGATGTTTATTATGTGGTTCTCCAGCAGCTGAGATGTTTATTATGTGGTTCTCCAGCAGCTGAGATGTTTATTATGTGGTTCTCCAGCGGCTGAGATGTTTATTATATAGTTCTCCAGCAGCTGAGATGTGTATTATATAGTTCTCCAGCAGCTGAGATGTTTATTATGTAGTTCTCCAGCAGCTGAGATGTTTATTATGTGGTTCTCCAGCAGCTGAGATGTTTATTATATAGTTCTCCAGCAGCTGAGATGTTTATTATGTGGTTCTCCAGCAGCTGAGATGTGTATTATGTGGTTCTCCAGCGGCTGAGATGTTTATTATATAGTTCTCCAGCAGCTGAGATGTTTATTATATAGTTCTCCAGCAGCTGAGATGTTTATTATATAGTTCTCCAGCAGCTGAGATGTTTATTATATAGTTCTCCAGCGGCTGAGATGTTTATTATGTGGTTCTCCAGCAGCTGAGATGTTTATTATGTGGTTCTCCAGCAGCTGAGATGTTTATTATATAGTTCTCCAGCGGCTGAGATGTTTATTATATAGTTCTCCAGCGGCTGAGATGTTTATTATATAGTTCTCCAGCGGCTGAGATGTTTATTATGTGGTTCTCCAGCAGCTGAGATGTTTATTATATAGTTCTCCAGCAGCTGAGATGTTTATTATGTGGTTCTCCAGCGGCTGAGATGTTTATTATGTGGTTCTCCAGCAGCTGAGATGTTTATTATATAGTTCTCCAGCAGCTGAGATGTGTATTATGTGGTTCTCCAGCGGCTGAGATGTTTATTATGTGGTTCTCCAGCAGCTGAGATGTTTATTATGTGGTTCTCCAGCAGCTGAGATGTGTATTATGTGGTTCTCCAGCGGCTGAGATGTTTATTATATAGTTCTCCAGCAGCTGAGATGTGTATTATATAGTTCTCCAGCAGCTGAGATGTTTATTATGTAGTTCTCCAGCAGCTGAGATGTTTATTATGTGGTTCTCCAGCAGCTGAGATGTTTATTATATAGTTCTCCAGCAGCTGAGATGTTTATTATATAGTTCTCCAGCAGCTGAGATGTTTATTATATAGTTCTCCAGCAGCTGAGATGTTTATTATATAGTTCTCCAGCGGCTGAGATGTTTATTATGTGGTTCTCCAGCAGCTGAGATGTTTATTATGTGGTTCTCCAGCAGCTGAGATGTTTATTATATAGTTCTCCAGCGGCTGAGATGTTTATTATATAGTTCTCCAGCGGCTGAGATGTTTATTATATAGTTCTCCAGCGGCTGAGATGTTTATTATGTGGTTCTCCAGCAGCTGAGATGTTTATTATATAGTTCTCCAGCAGCTGAGATGTTTATTATGTGGTTCTCCAGCGGCTGAGATGTTTATTATGTGGTTCTCCAGCAGCTGAGATGTTTATTATATAGTTCTCCAGCAGCTGAGATGTGTATTATGTGGTTCTCCAGCGGCTGAGATGTTTATTATGTGGTTCTCCAGCAGCTGAGATGTTTATTATGTGGTTCTCCAGCAGCTGAGATGTGTATTATATAGTTCTCCAGCAGCTGAGATGTTTATTATGTGGTTCTCCAGCAGCTGAGATGTTTATTATGTGGTTCTCCAGCAGCTGAGATGTTTATTATGTAGTTCTCCAGCAGCTGAGATGTGTATTATATAGTTCTCCAGCAGCTGAGATGTTTATTATGTGGTTCTCCAGCGGCTGAGATGTTTATTATATAGTTCTCCAGCAGCTGAGATGTGTATTATATAGTTCTCCAGCAGCTGAGATGTTTATTATGTAGTTCTCCAGCAGCTGAGATGTTTATTATGTGGTTCTCCAGCAGCTGAGATGTTTATTATATAGTTCTCCAGCAGCTGAGATGTGTATTATATAGTTCTCCAGCAGCTGAGATGTTTATTATGTGGTTCTCCAGCAGCTGAGATGTTTATTATGTGGTTCTCCAGCAGCTGAGATGTTTATTATGTAGTTCTCCAGCAGCTGAGATGTTTATTATGTGGTTCTCCAGCAGCTGAGATGTTTATTATGTAGTTCTCCAGCAGCTGAGATGTTTATTATGTGGTTCTCCAGCAGCTGAGATGTTTATTATATAGTTCTCCAGCAGCTGAGATTTGTATTATATAGTTCTCCAGCAGCTGAGATGTTTATTATGTGGTTCTCCAGCAGCTGAGATGTTTATTATATAGTTCTCCAGCAGCTGAGATGTTTATTATGTGGTTCTCCAGCAGCTGAGATGTTTATTATGTGGTTCTCCAGCAGCTGAGATGTTTATTATATAGTTCTCCAGCAGCTGAGATGTGTATTATATAGTTCTCCAGCAGCTGAGATGTTTATTATATAGTTCTCCAGCAGCTGAGATGTGTATTATATAGTTCTCCAGCAGCTGAGATGTTTATTATGTGGTTCTCCAGCAGCTGAGATGTTTATTATGTGGTTCTCCAGCAGCTGAGATGTTTATTATATAGTTCTCCAGCAGCTGAGATGTGTATTATATAGTTCTCCAGCAGCTGAGATGTTTATTATATAGTTCTCCAGCAGCTGAGATGTGTATTATATAGTTCTCCAGCAGCTGAGATGTTTATTATGTGGTTCTCCAGCAGCTGAGATGTTTATTATATAGTTCTCCAGCAGCTGAGATGTGTATTATATAGTTCTCCAGCAGCTGAGATGTTTATTATGTGGTTCTCCAGCAGCTGAGATGTGTATTATGTGGTTCTCCAGCGGCTGAGATGTTTATTATATAGTTCTCCAGCAGCTGAGATGTGTATTATATAGTTCTCCAGCAGCTGAGATGTTTATTATGTGGTTCTCCAGCAGCTGAGATGTTTATTATGTAGTTCTCCAGCGGCTGAGATGTTTATTATGTGGTTCTCCAGCAGCTGAGATGTTTATTATATAGTTCTCCAGCAGCTGAGATGTTTATTATGTGGTTCTCCAGCAGCTGAGATGTGTATTATGTGGTTCTCCAGCGGCTGAGATGTTTATTATATAGTTCTCCAGCAGCTGAGATGTGTATTATATAGTTCTCCAGCAGCTGAGATGTGTATTATGAGGTTCTGCCTCACCTGAAATGTGTATTATGATGTTTTGAAACAGTTAAGGCTATATTATGAGGTTCTGTATTTTGAGCTTGCGCATCAGCTGAGGTGAGTATTATAATTTTCTGCAGCAGATGAGATATTTATTTTGAGGCTCTGTAGAAGTTGGGCTGTGTATTATGATGTTTTGCAGCATCTGAGGTATGTCTTATGAAGCTCTGCAGGTAAGGTGGGTATTATAAGGTTCTGCAGTAGCAGAAATGTTTTTTTGTGAGGTTCTGCAGCAGTTGGGTGTATATTATGAGGTTTTTCAGCAGCTGCGGTATTATAATGTTCTGCAGCAGCTAAGGTGTTTATTATGAGGTTCTGCAGCAGCTAAGGTGTTTATTATGAGGTTCTGCAGCAGTCGAGGTGGGTACTATGAGGTTCTACAACAGCAGAGGTGATTATGAGATTCTGAAACAGCTGAGGTGTGTATAATGAAATTCTGCAGAAGCTAAGGTGTGTATAATAAAGTTCTGCAGCAGTTAAGGTAGGTATCACGAGGTTCCGCAGCTGCTGACGTGCATTACAAAGCTCTGCAATAGCTGAGGTGTGTATTATGAAATTTTGCAGGAGCTGAGATCTATATAATGAGGTTCTGCAGCAGCTGAGGTGTCAAATATGATGTTCTGCAGCAGCTGAGACATAGCTCCCAACCATCGTGGAGAATTCGGTTATCTTGACTCTACATTGCAATGAATCCAGAAGCAGAGTATACATTTCCATAGAAATACATTGTATATATAACAATATATTTTTATGGTGCCTGTATACTGAGCTGAAGAAAAATATTTATCTTGTTCCTATAAGGCTATGAGCCCTAGCTCACCGGCGCTGCATCCAAAACGCTGCGTTCTACATAACAAGCACAGTGGGTGGGATTTAGTCTCCACTATAGAATTTCAACACTAGAATGTCATCAGATGCAGTAACTCCACATGGTTCAGTGAACACATGCGGATTTAAGCAGCGAGAATATGCTGCGTCCAAAGCGCTGCTGTTCCTGATTGTGGTAATGTAGCCTAAAAGTATTAAAAATAATAAGCAATTACAAATTAATCTTTTTTTAGTGTCTACTCAGGTCTTGAACCCACAACATTCACATTACTGAAAAATGAGAGCTTTACTGTGCTGAGCCACAAGCTCTAGTGATGTAAAGCGCAGAATTCCATGCACTTGATCTGTACTGCAGAATCTGACTATAGGCTGATAGTACTAATAGAAATACACTGCTGTGTACAATGTATGTATTTTTGTTGTACAGGGAGAATCAGGGTATGTGCCCACGATGCGTACCAGCCTGCGGTCCCGACGCTAAGGAATAGCTACCGGCGGCTTCCGCTCAATATGCAAATAAGTGGCACAATTTTTTTTCCACTTTCCTCATAGAGGTTAGGTCTATGGGGAAAGACAGCATGTCGACCCACAAGAGAAATTGACATGCTGTGGTCTGGAAAGAAGCAGCACATGTCAGTTTACACTGGAAAGACCCATGGTGGACATGGGATTCCTAGAAATCCCTTCCACTATGCTGTAACATCTGGCCACTGCGGGTTTGACGCTGCATAAACAAGCAGCAGCTCTGGATCGTGTGCACATATGCTAAGAGATTTTTTTCATCTTATAAAATAACTAAAAAAATAATAATGAAAAACAAGTTATTTTTAATACGTTGATTTTTAAATAATAAACATCACAAATCAGCAAATAACACGGACATATTTGGTGTCCCTGTAATCATAGCCACCCGCACAACACAACAATCAGATTATTTATGGGGATTGGGAAATGACGAGAGAAAAAAATGGCGTATAGTGTGAGCCCACACTTATTAAAGGGGTTATTCAGGATTAATATTTCAGTATTCTTCCATAAACAGTGCCACACCTGTCCATGTTGTGTATTTAGTGCTGCACCTCCATATTCAGGTCACTGAAGAGGCAATGCCAATGAGATTTTTTTTCTCATTTTGTACAATCCCCAGATACATCGTGCATCATTTGGTATTCTCATCTTGTACATTTAAGGCATATCCACAGGATTTGCCAGAAATATATACTAAATGCCGATCTCACTAATGGGGCCATGCCATGAGCCGCTCTCAGTCAAGAGATTTAGCATTCATGTGCATAGGAATTTTGACCACCCCTCCATGAGAAGCAGCAGTGCCTCATTCTTGAGATACATGTGGGTCACATTGGTGAGATATGCATATACTATCCCATTATGTAATATCCATGGATACAGCATAAGTGTATTACATCAGAATACCCCTTTAAGAGTGAGTTCAGACGTAGTGGAATTAATGCAGATTTGATAGGCAGATTCCACACTGAATATACAGGGGAATTTATAGTATAATACATATTGTTGGGGTCATATTAGGTCAGGAAAAAAAACGTTGGGAAGAAACCCTAAATCAAAGTTCTTAGGATTTTTTTTTTAAAAAAGGCCTTCTGTCCTTGTTTGCGTCCTGGGTAACTGATGCAAAACTGCTCTTTGGTGCTCCCACCCTATTGAGTTTTACTCATACAGACTAAGGCCAGCCCTGCCACTGTCCACCATATTTTCACTACACAACACAAAACAGCCACTTTTTTCTTAAATATTACACTCAGATCAGTTATTGATTTGGTCACCCCTCTCATCCATACCAGAAGATAACAAATCAATAGACACCAACCTCACAAAAAAGCTATGCCAAGCATCCAGGGTTGCGGAGCAGCACTGGAAGAAAACGTACTCACAGGTAGATTTTACCACATTTACAAGCAATTAACAAGCAATTTTCAGAATAGGGACCCATCAGACGGGAGGTCACCTTGCCGCGGTTGATGGGCACACATGTATTGGCCAATTTATGCGCTAAGAACCTTCGCTTTTTGTAAGTACAGCTTTCTGAGCAATAATATAATCTAAATTCAATGTTCACACTGACTTTGTGTATCTTGGCCATAGTGGAGTGCTGCTCCGCTTTTTTTATTTGTATTATGCAATTCATGCAGCTGGCGCCAATTCACACTTAGGAGGTGCTGGTCAGGTTTTTTTTTACTATTTATCTCTACAGGAGGTTGAATTGCCTTCTACCTGACACTGAACTCCTCCCATTGACCAGCAGGTGATTTATAATCAGTTTTACCTGCCCGTTTAAATTGTAGGCGTTTTAGCCCAGGAGTGACGTGTGTTGTCCAAAGATGTAGGCTTGTAGCCCAAAAGTGGCATGGTAAGTAAAACGAGGAACCCATCAGATGGGAGGTCACCTTGCCGCTGTTGATGGGCACACATAAATTGGTCAATTTATGTGCTAAGAACCTTTGCTTTTTGTAAGTGCAGCTTCCTGAATAATGATATAGTCTAAATTCAATGTTCACACTGACTTTGTGTATCTTGGCCATAGTCGAGTGCTGCTGTGCTTTTTTTATTTGTATCTCTGCATATTGCTACTTCTGATCGCTTTCAAACTCCTCGAACAACGCGCTAACATTGAACTTTCCTCCTACCTCTCATCCAACTCCCTCTTCCACAATTTACAAACCAGATTTCATCCCCTCCACTCCTCTGAAACTGCCCTATCCAAAAATACTAACTACTGATTAACCACCAAAGCTAACAAACAATATTCTATAACACTCCTTCTAGACCTGTCCTCTGCCTTTGACACAGTTAACCACTCCTTTCTAGTACAAATCCTCTCTTCCCTTGGCATCACAGACCTGGCCCTTTTCCTGGATCTCCTCACACTTCACTAATCTCACATTTAGGGTCTATTCCCATGCTACCTCACCATCCGGCCCTCTCTCTGTTGGTGTCCCTGAAGGCTCTGTCCTGAGACTCCTATTCTTCTTCATCTACACCTTTGAAAAAACAGATGCAAAGCGCTCCTTGAGCAGATCAACAGATATTTCTGAGAGAGGTGAGTGATTTCTACTCACCTGAATCGGTTAGGCAGCAGCAGACACAACCCTGGTAATTGCAAAAATGATCCTCCACAGCTGCAGCTACGCCCTCTGAACTTCCATAGGAGATCCGGATTGAGAATTTGGGAAAAAAGAAACAAAAATTGGGCTTCCAAAAGAAAATAATGTTTTAAAACTTTAAAATGTGTGGCGCCTTCATCCGGCTATTACAGACTGAATAATAATGCCATCATTTATACCATCCCTAGTGACCTCACAATCTTACTGATTGAGTGGCCTCATAAAGTTAATTCATTACTTCACCTGTATTAAAAAACATACATCCAATAGCAATTACCCATGCCATTTGCAATCCTTGCAAACATATAGTTATACAAATTGTTGTTTTAATATAGTTAAGTACAATGAATCATTAGAAACATTTCTTAAAAAACATTCAATGTGCAGAATAAACCCCCCCCCCCCAAAAAAAATCCCTTTTTTTCTCCTTTTACTTTCCTCCTTTCTTTTTTGTAAATAATGCAATAGTATCCAAAGCAATCCTCACTGTAAGGTATTATTTACACATTCACTTAAACCCTCAGGCGTCAAGGTGGATAGTCTAAATATCCAATAAGACTCCTTGTTAACAAGTTTCGGAAATCTATTGTGTGTATTTTGAGTTATTTGTTCTATAAGGGTAAGTTTCAGACAGTAAGGATCATTTTTGTGATCAGTGAGGAAATGTTTGGATAAACTATCTACTATATAATTGGCTTATCCCGTCTGTCAGTCCGTCCAGGAAATCCCGCGTCGCTGATTGGTCCGGCCGCGGCCAATCAGCGACGCGGGATTTCAGAACAAGATGGCGGCCGTTAGCGCCTCATCTGCCGCACGGAAGTCAGCGGCGATGCAGCCGGGAGATGACCGGCGCTAGCCGGTCATCTCCCAGCTGCTCGCAGCAGAAGTACCCCGACCAGCAGCCTAGGCGGCGCCGCTCCCCGGTCCTCCCTTCACACTTCCCTTCGGGAGATAAGCGGCCCTAGCTGCTGATCTCCCGACGGTAGCCGCATGGAGGTCAGCGGCGATGCAGCCGGAAGATGACTGGTCATCTCCCGGCTGCTCGCAGCGGAAGTCACAATTCATACATGAAGAAAGAGAGGTGGCACACCGATGTAAAAATCCGGCCGCGAATTGGCGCCAGATTTGAAACACGCTTCGCTGATTGGTTGCGCCTGCCC
This sequence comes from Phyllobates terribilis, assembly GCF_046119375.1. Classification (NCBI taxonomy): domain Eukaryota; kingdom Metazoa; phylum Chordata; class Amphibia; order Anura; family Dendrobatidae; genus Phyllobates; species Phyllobates terribilis. Next base: position 700,613,603 of record NW_027362761.1, read on the forward strand.
GGCCGAGACCAATCAGCGATATTGGCGCGAAATTTAAAACACCGCTTCTCTGATTGGTCGCAGCGGAAGTACCCGCACAGGCAGCGCCACTCCCTGGTCCTCACCAATCAGCGATGTTGGCGCGAAATTTAAAACACTGCTGTCCTGATTGGTCGCGGCCGCCACCAATCAGCAACGAGTGCAGTCTGGCCGCGAATTGGCGCCGGATTTGAAACACGCTTCGCTGATTGGTCGCGGCCGGGCGGGTGCGACCAATCAGCGATATTGGCGCAAAATTTAAAACACCGCTTCTCTGATTGGTGCAGCCCGGCCGCGAATTGGCGCCGGATTTGAAACACAGGCCACTGTCGGGAGATCAGCGGCGACGCAGCCGGGAGATGACCGGTTCTAGCCGGTCATCTCCCGGCTGCTCGCGGCAGAAGTACCCCAACCGGCGGCCTCGCTCCCCGGTCCTCCCTTCACACTTGCCGTCGGGAGATCAGCGGCCCTAGCCGCTGATCTCCCGACAGTAGCCGCATGGAGGTCAGCGGCGATGCAGCCGGGAGATGATTATTCGCGCCTGGTCGGCCGCATACATATTCTAGAATACCCGATGCGTTAGAATCGGGCCACCATCTAGTGTGTAATAATACCTTTCCATATATTATACCTATGACTATTCATCCTGTTGTCGACTGCTTGTGTTGCGCGGCCAACATACTGAAGGCTGCAGTCACATTGCAACAGATAGATGACAGTTTGCATTGCAATTTAAAAATTCATAGATAGGGAAAACATTCCCTGTGACCGTGGACTAGAATGTTATACACTCGTTTTATCATATTGCAACTCAAACATTTCATTCCCCCACACTGATGGGAACCTCTAATGGATGACTGTACTGAGGTTTCTTGTGAGGGTCCACAACAGAATGAATAGTCATACAGTGGTGGCCAAAAGTATTGGCACCCCTGCAATTCTGTCAGATAATACTCAGTTTCTTCCTGAAAATGATTGCAATCACAAATTCTTTGGTATTATTATCTTCATTTAATTTGTCTTCAATGAAAAAACACAAAAAGAATTGTCCTAAAGCCAAATTGGATATAATTCCACACCAAACCTAAAAAAGGGGGTGGACAAAAGTATTGGCACTGTTTGAAAAATCATGTGATGCTTCTCTAATTCATGTAATTAACAGCACCTGTAACTTACCTGTGGCACCTAACAGGTGTTGGCAATAACTAAATCACACTTGCAGCCAGTTAACATGGATTAAAGTTGACTCAACCTCTGTCCTGTGTCCTTGTGTGTACCACATTGAGCATGGAGAAAAGAAAGAAGACCAAAGAACTGTCTGAGGACTTGAGAAACCAAATTGTGAGGAAGCATGAGCAATCTCAAGGCTACAAGTCCATCTCCAAAGACGTGAATGTTCCTGTGTCTTCCGTGCGCAGTGTCATCAAGAAGTTTAAAGCCCATGGCACTGTGGCTAACCTCCCTAGATGTGGGCGGAAAAGAAAAATTGACGAGAGATTTCAACGCAAGATTGTGCGGATAGTGGATAAAGAACCTCAACTAACATCCAAACAAGTTCAAGCTGCCCTGCAGTCCGAGGGTACAACAGTGTCAACCCGTACTATCCGTCGGCGTCTGAATAAAAAGGGACTGTACGGTAGGATACCCAGGAAGACCCCACTTCTTACCCCAAGACATAAAAAAGCCAGGCTGGAGTTTGCCAAAACTTACCTGAGAAAGCCTAAAATGTTTTGGAAGAATGTTCTCTGGTCAGATGAGACAAAAGTAGAGCTTTTTGGGAAAAAGCATAAACATAGATTGTACAGGAAAAAAAAAAGAGGCATTCAAAGAAAAGAACACGGTCCCTACAGTCAAACATGGCGGAGGTGCCCTGATGTTTTGGGGTTGCTTTGCTGCCTCTGGCACTGGACTGCTTGACCGTATGCATGGCATTATGAAGTCTGAAGACTACCAACAAATTTTGCAGCATAATGTAGGGCCCAGTGTGAGAAAGCTGGGTCTCCCTCAGAGGTCATGGGTCTTCCAGCAGGACAATGACCCAAAACACACTTCCAAAAGCACTATAAAATGGTTTGAGAGAAAGCACTGGAGACTTCTAAGGTGGCCAGCAATGAGTCCAGACCTGAATCCCATAGAACACCTGTGGAGAGATCTCAAAATGGCAGTTTGGAGAAGGCACCCTTCAAATATCAGGGACCTGGAGCAGTTTGCCAAAGAAGAATGGTCTACAATTCCAGCAGAGCATTGTAAGAAACTCATTGATGGTTACCGGAAGCGGTTGTTCGCAGTTATTTTGGCTAAAGGTTGTGCAACCAAGTATTAGGCTGAGGGTGCCAATACTTTTGTCTGGCCCATTTTTGGAGTTTTGTGTGAAATGATCAATGATTTGATTTTTGCTTCATTCTCTTTTGTGTTTTTTCCTTGCAAGCAAATTAAATGAAGAGAATAATACCAAAGAATTTGTGATTGCAATCACTTTCAGGAAGAAACTGAGTATTATCTGACAGAATTGCAGGGGTGCCAATACTTTTGGCCACCACTGTAGGTATAATATATGGAAAGGTATTATTACACATAGCTTATCTAAACATTTCCTCACTGATCACAAAAATGATCCTTACCTTCTGAAACTTACCCTTATAGAACAAATAACTCAAAATACAACCAATAGATTCCAGAAACTTAAGGACAGGGAGTCTTATTGGATATTTAGACTATGCACCTTGACGCCTGAGGGTTTAAATGAATGTGTAGATAATACCTTCCAGTGAGGATTTGTTTGGATACTATTGCATTATTTACAAAAAAGAAAGAAGAAAATTAAAAGGAGAAAGAAAGAGAAAAAAAAGTGAAAAAACATTTTTGTGAAAAATTATTTTTTTTATCTGCACATTGAATGTTTTTCAGGAAATGTTTATAATGATTCATTGTATGTAATTATACTAAAACAACAATTTGTATGGATACATGTTTGCAGGGATTGCAAATGGCATGGGTAATTGCTATTGGATGTATGTTTTTAATACAGGTGAAGTAATGAAATTAACTTTATGAGGCCAACCAATCAGTAAGATTGTGAGGTCACTAGGGATGGTATAAATGATGGTATTATTATTCAGTCTGTAAAGCCTGATGAAGGGGCTGGACCAGCTCCTTAACGCATAGCTCAATAAATGTTAACGTTTTCAAAACATTATTTTCTCTTCCTCGCATCCTTGTCAGCGCCTTTGGAAGCCCAATTTCTGTTTCTTTTTGTCCTAAAATCATCTATACCTTTGGCTTTGGACAGCTCAAAGTCTCATTGCTTTCAATGCCACCTACTGTATATGCTGACAACACTCAGTACTACCTTTCTGGCCCAGATGTCACCTCTCTGCTGTCCAGAGTCCCAGAGTGTCTATCAGCCATATTATCCTTAATCTCATCACGCTTTCCAAAACTCAATGTGGACAAAATCAAACTCAATGTTTATTCCATCTTACTCAACCGCCCTACCAGATCTATCACAATAAATGACCGTACATCATGCCTTCTACTGTATCAGAAGGCTGAAGATTCGGAATAACCATTGACCCTGCCTTGTCCTTCAAACCACATATCCAAGCCCTTACCACCTCCTGCTGCCTCCAACTCAATAACATTTCCAGAATCTTCCCTTCCTCAACCGGGAATCTGTAAGAGGGTGACCGGGACGGTCATGCGCCTCTTTCCCTTTTGTGTACGTATAGTTCTACTCTGTGTTTATATATGAATATGTAAATACCTATTGTTTAATGTTAGTTACAGGGACAGTATATGTTAGGAGTAGATAGTGTATTAGATTAGGAATTGGGTACAGTGCAATGGTGGGCACAATAGTTTAGGATGGAAATAGTTAATGTATTTAGTAATAGCTCCAGTGTAGAAGGAGTCAGGGTAGTAAAGGAGAAGTTTGCCCAGGGACCAGCGGAGATGGTTGCTGATTGGCTCTGTTAAGAAAGGGGAAGAGTTTGGATCAGAGGGGAGAAAAATGGTTATTCCTGTCAGGGTTCAGTTGAGTCAGAGCAGTTGTTGCTGTTGGTAATGTTAAGGACAAAGGAAGGAAGACTGAGGAGAAGTTCAGGGCCCTGGGGGCTGAAGGTCAATAGAGATACAGACAGATGATGGAAAAGAGTTAGGCAGCTTGGGGAACGATAAAGCAGACAACTCTGAGGAAAATTCCCTAAACGTCTGAGGTCTACGGCCTGTAGAAGGACTGATGGAGCCAGCCTTCACTACTCCCAAGGAGGGGAGAATGGACAGGGACATACCTGAGGAGAGTAGGACCGTGTTCTGGAAGCTGTGGTACTGGGGAAACTAACTGAAGACAGGACAGGAGGAACAGAAGAGATGATGACAACTGTAACGGTGATGTCCAAAAAGACTGTATCTGTGACTAAAACTGAACAAACGGAGTTTAGTAAAGTTATGTTATATAAAAGAGAGATAGAGCCTGAAAGTGATTATTTGCCGGCAACAACTGAACTCCTGAAGAAAACAGAGATTTCCCGGGAAACTGTAAGTGTTGAGCACTACATGCAAATCACCAGACAACCGGGACATTATCTTGTATTTGTGGGCGGTCAGGGTGTAGGAACACAACAACTGCAGTCTCTCGCCACTACTACCACCCTGTACCCCTTACAAACATACATGGCTGGGATACTACAGCCAGTGGATGATACATGCTGCACATGGTTTGGGAAACGTGCATCAGCTGACAGATTTCCGATTCCCTTTTACTAACTTTACAATAATAAGTTGCTTTTTTAAGAAATTAATAGCGTTGAGCGAGCATGCTCGACACTGCTCGTCACTCGCCCGAGCATCACGCTACTCGAGATGTTCGGCGAGCACCGAGCATTTCCGGGTTACTCGGGCGGGAGCTCGGGTCTCCGCCCTGCATGTTTGGCGCTCTTTACAGAGCCAATGAACATGCAGGGATTGCCAGCCAGTCACTGTAATGCCACAGCCATGTTGGTTGTGGGCATTACAGTGATTGGCTGGCAGCACAGCGTCACCTCGAGTATTTAACAGCGAGCGCCGCCATCTTGGACACAGTCGCTCCAGATCAGCCAGTGTAGGGTCAGTGCTGCTGAGTTAGGGAGAGATATATAGTGCGAAATAGGTAGTGTAGGGTCTCTAAAGGCTGCCAAATCAAACAAACAGTCCTTCTCAGGACTAATATCCATCCCAGATATCAGGCAGGCAGGCCGGCTGTATAGGAGACGCAGTGATTATACCAACAAACACTGCATTACAGTCCTGTGTGCTCCTGCTGGTCAAATTGCTAGACTTATTCCCCGGTCTCAGGGGCCAGGAAATATCCTTTTTTTTTTCATCTAAATCCTGTATTTTTTTTTTTCCTCAGTCAGACTGTACAAATACGTGTCTTATTAACCTTTTGGTATTTCCCCCCCACCCCCACCCAAAAAAAAATGTACTGTGTCTGTGACTGTTCAGACACCAATATATCTGTTTAAAAGAGTCTAGTGTAGACCAGATAACTATAACTGTGGTTTTGCAGTTCCACGGTTCAAATCTCTATATTATCCTGCTTTTGGCATTTTTTCCGTAAAAAAAAACAGTAATAGTGTCTCCTTGACTGTTCAGACACAAATATATCTGTTTAAAAGAGTCTGGTGAAGGCCAGATAACTAGAACTGTGGTTTTGCAGTTCCACGGTTCAAATCTCTTTATTATCCTGCTTTTGGCATTTTTTCCGTAAAAAAACCCAGTAATAATGTCTCCCTGACTGTTCAGACACAAATACATCTGTTTAAAAGAGTATAGGCCAGATAACTATAACTGTGGTTTTGCAGTTCCACAGTTCAAATCTCTGTATTATCCTGCTTTTGGCATTTTTTCCATAAAAAAAACAGTAATTGTGTCTCCCTGACTGTTCAGACACAAATATATCTGTTTAAAAGAGTCTGGTGTAGGCCAGATAACTAGAACTGTGGTTTTGCAGTTCCACGGTTCAAATCTCTGTATTATCCTGCTTTTGGCATTTTTTCCGTAAAAAAACAGTAATAGTGTCTCCCTGACTGTTCAGACACAAATATATCTGTTTAAAAGAGTCTGGTGTAGGCCAGATAATTAGAACTGTGGTTTTGCAGTTCCACGGTTCAAATCTCTGTATTATCCTGCTTTTGGAATTTTTTCCGTAAAAAAAAACAGTAATAGTGTCTCCCTGACTGTTCAGACACAAATATATCTGTTTAAAAGAGTCTGGTGTAGGCCAGATAACTAGAACTGTGGTTTTGCAGTTCCACGGTTCAAATCTCTGTATTATCCAGCTTTTGGCATTTTTTCCATAAAAAAAACAGTAATAGTGTCTCCCTGACTGCTCAGACACAAATATATCTGTTTAAAAGAGTCTGGTGTAGGCCAGATAACTAGAACTGTGGTTTTGCAGTTCCACGGTTCAAATCTCTGCATTATCCTGCTTTTGCCATTTTTTCCGTAAAAAAAAACAGTAATAGTGTCTCCCTGACTGTTCAGACACAAATATATCTGTTTAAAAGAGTCTGATGTAGGCCAGATAACTAGAACTGTGGTTTTGCAGTTCCACGGTTCAAATCTCTGTATTATCCTGCTTTTGGCATTTTTTCCGTAAAAAAAAAACAGTAATAGTGTCTCCCTGACTGTTCAGACACAAATATATCTGTTTAAAATAGTCTGGTGTAGGCCAGATAAATAGAACTGTGGTTTTCCTCTTCCACGGTTCTAATCTACTTTTTTTTACCCTTTTTCCATTGATAGTGCGAGTGTAAGCTACTTTACTTCATTTACAATGGGCAAGGCGCGTGGCAAGGGACGTGGAACTGGACGTTCTGGTGATGGTACGTGTAGAGGACGGGGCCGTGACCAAGGTGAAAATGTGCCACAACCAACAGCCACATCTTCTCGCTCCCACTTCTTGACCGAATTACTAGGGAAGCACACTACAACACCAGTATTGCGAACTGATCAGTGTGAACATGTTATTAATTGGATAGCAGATAATACTTCCAGTTACCTGGGCACCACCACCTCCGGTCTGTCTTCCACACGGTCAAGTTTTAGTAGCCGTGAGTCTCGACCACATACTCCTCCTCACCCTGATGCTCCTTCCTCCCAACATGCCGAGTGTCGTCAGACAGCAACTGATCCCACACTTGGACACTCTCAAGAGCTGTTCACTGGTCCATTTCCATATTTGTGCCCCTCGCCTGCTCCGCTTGAAGTGGTGGAAGAGGAGATCCCATGTAGCGATGCCCAAATATTTGAACAGCCACGGCCACAGGTAGTCGACGCTGGCAATTTGTCACAAGAGGTGGACGATGACGAGACACAATTGCCACGAAGTGAGGAGGAGGATCGTGGTGCGCAAGTGGAAGAGGAGGAGGTGGTGGATGATCTAGTAACTGACCCAAAATGGCAGGAGGACACACAGAGCGAGGCCAGCAGCACACAGGGGGAGGGAGGCAGAGTACCCCAACAGGCAGGAAGAAGCAGTGTGGTGGCCACAGACAGAAGGCGGGCAACCGTTCCCCGTAACACCAACACGAGGGACGTTGCCAGTACAACCGGAAGGTCTTCCAGAGTCTGGAATTTTTTTAAAGACTCTGCTGATAACCCCAAAATGGCCATTTGTACCACCTGCCATGCCAGCATCAGCAGGGGTGACAAAACTACCAGCCTGACCACCACCAGCATGATCAGGCACATGGCAGCAAAGCACCCGACTTTGTGGGGCGAACCCCAGGGTCCACGACCAGTGTCAGCGGGTGTCACCAGTGCTTCTTCCGCTATTGTGCGTGTAATAGAACCCCCTGTTGTGCGTGCAAGGCAATCCCCTGTCCATACTGCATGCAATTATGCCCCCTCCTCTCAGTCTTCACTTGTTATGGCAGTTTCTCAAGAAACAGCATCAACGTCCACGTCCACGTCCCACCGCAGCGTTCAATTGTCCATATCCCAGAGCTTTGAATGAACGAAAGCGCAAATTCGCAGCCAACGCCCCACAGGCCACAGTCCTAAATTCGCACATTTCACGACTGCTTGCGTTGGAAAGGCTGCCTTTTAGGCTGGTGGAGACGAAATCCTTCCGCAACCTTATGGCGGTGGCTGTCCCTCGGTACTTAGTCCCCAGCCGACACTATTTTGCCCGGTGTTCCATCCCCGCACTACACAAGCACGTGTGCCAAAACATCTGCCGTGCCCTCAACAATGCAGTTACTGGGAGAGTCCACCTGACAATGGACATGTGGACAAGTGCTTGTGGCCAGGGACGGTACATCTCCCTGACGGCACTCTGGGTAAACATAGTGGAAGCCGGGACCCAGTATGACCTTGGGACGGAACACATCCTCCCCACACTGAGGATTGCGGGCCCTATGTCAGTCAGAGTTTCCCCCACAGTGTACAGCTCCTGCGCATCATCCTCCTCCTCCTCCTCATGTTCAGCCTCCATCTCAGATATCACCACATCAGATACAAGCTGGAAGCACTGAAGTACTGCCTCAGCCAAGCGGCAACAGGCTGTGCTGAAACTCATAAGCTTAGGTGATAAACCTCACACTGCTTGTGAGTTGTGGACAGCTGTGAAAGAGCAGGCAGATCTGTGGCTGAGACCGCTGAACCTACATCCAGGCATGGTCGTGTGTGACAATGGCCGTAACCTGGTGGCGGCTCTGAGGCGAGGCGAGATCACACACGTACCATGCCTGGCTCATGTGCTTAACCTCGTGGTTCAGCGGTTTCTTAAATCGTACCCTGAGTTGCCAGATCTGCTCATCAAAGTACGCCGCCTGTCAGCTCATTTTCGGAAATCGGCTACAGCTTCCGCCGCCCTTGCTATGTTGCAGCAGCGTTTGCATCTTCCGGCACACCGACTGGTGTGTGATGTCCCCACACGTTGGAACTCTACCCTCCACATGTTGCAAAGGATTTGTGAGCAGAAGAGAGCAGTTGTGGCGTACCAGCTGCAACAAGGCCGTCGATATTCAGGTCAGACTCCACACATAAGACGTCAGGAGTGGACCTGGATGTTTGACATATGTACCATCCTGACAAACTTTGAGGAATCCACCAAGATGGTGAGTGGCGATGACGCCATCATTAGCGTCAGCATCCCACTTGTCTGTCTTTTGCAACGCTCTCTGCAGAGAATTAAAGAGGAGGCATTGCAGCCAGAGTATGATGAGATGGATCAAGAAGCCGTAATGGGCGATAACACACAGCCCAGCCTCATCTCATCCCAAAGTGCATTGGGGGACAATGAGGGAGAGGAGGAGGAGGAGGAGGAAGAACAGGAGCTGGTATCATGCACTGTAGACGGTAGTACCTCTACAACTGTCATACCGTCGGTTCAGCGTGGGTGGCCTGAGGACAGGGGGGAGGAGGAGGAGGAGGAGAGCATGGTCAGTCGTCATCTTGGTGAGGACACGGAAGTCTTGCCTGTTACCAGTCTGGCACGCATGGCTGACTTTATGTTACGCTGCCTCAACCGTGACCCTCACGTTGTCAAAATGTTGGGTGACAGTCATTACTGGTTGGTGACACTTTCAGACCCCTGCTATAAGGAGAACTTTCACTCTCTTATTCCTGAGGTGGAGAGGTCTACAAAAATGTGGTGGTACCAGAAGGCCCTTGCTGCAGAACTGTTAAAAAAATTCCCATCTGAACACGCTAGCGGCAGAGGTCACAGTTCGTTGACCAACCAAGGCGTACAGGCGAGAGAGACGCAACTCCAATCCAGCAGAGGCAGGGGAACACTGTCAACATTCTGGGATAGTTTTCTGAGACCCGCCCAGCTTACAGGCCCTGAGGCGCGGGGTACTCTCACAAGGAGTGGAAAGTTTCAAAAGATGGAGAGGGAGTACCTTGCCGACCGTACCAGCGTCCTCCGTGATTCCTCTGTGCCTTTTAATTATTGGGTATCCAAGCTGGACACTTGGAATGAACTCGCTCTGTACGCCTTGGAGGTACTGGCCTGCCCTGCCGCTAGCGTGTTATTGGAGCGTGTTTTTAGTGCCGCTAGGGGAATTATAACTGATAAGCGCACTCGCCTGTCAACTGACAATTTTGACAAGCTGACCCTTAGCAAAATGAACAAGGGCTGGATTGGGCCAGACTTCTCATCACCACCAAATGACAGCAGAGTAACATAAAGTCAAATCCACTGTGTTATTTCGGGAGGTGTATTCCCATGCACCGCTACACACCCACACATGGGTATACACTTCCTCATTTCAGCTGTCTTTTGCTCTTCTCCTTATCCTCAGCCTCCACCACCACTATACCACCAGGGTGACCGTGGTCCGTGTTGCCAGCATTGCAAGTTCCTCCGTTCTAATTTTTGGCAGCTTTTGCTTGGAAGGCATAGGCAAAGACTATGGGAGACCCACTCCCGAATAATGGGAATAATGTTTTTAATATGCTGTACTGCATGGCTCTTCTAAGGGGCATTAAAACCGTCTTATTAAGCTACTGTGACCTCCACCACTCTTCCAAGGGGCATTAAAACCATCTTGTTAAGCTACTGTGACCTCCACGTGTCTTCCAAGGGGCATTAAAACCATCTTGTTAAACCACTCTGACCTCCACGTCTCTTCCAAGGGGCATTAAAACCGTCTTGTTAAGCTACTGTGACCTCCACGTCTCTTCCAAGGGGCATTAAAACCGTCTTGTTAAGCTACTGCGACCTCCACGTCTCTTCCGAGGGGCATTAAAACTGTCTTGTTAAGCTACTGGGACCTCCACGTCTCTTCCGAGGGGCATTAAAACCGTCTTGTTAAGCTACTGTGACCTCCACCACTCTTCCAAGGGGCATTAAAACTGTTATGTTAAACCACTCTGACCTCCACATCTCTTCCAAGGGGCATTAAAACAGTCTTGTTAAGCTACTGTGACCTCCACGTCTCTTCCAAGGGGCATTAAAACTGTCTTGTTAAGCTACTGTGACCTCCACGTCTCTTCCAAGGGGCATTAAAACCGTCTTGTTAAGCTACTGCGACCTCCACGTCTCTTCCGAGGGGCATTAAAACTGTCTTGTTAAGCTACTGGGACCTCCACGTCTCTTCCGAGGGGCATTAAAACCGTCTTGTTAAGCTACTGTGACCTCCACCACTCTTCCAAGGGGCATTAAAACTGTTATGTTAAACCACTCTGACCTCCACGTCTCTTCCAAGGGGCATTAAAACAGTCTTGTTAAGCTACTGTGACCTCCACGTCTCTTCCAAGGGGCATTAAAACTGTCTTGTTAAGCTACTGTGACCTCCACGTCTCTTCCAAGGGGCATTAAAACCATCTTGTTAAGCTACTGCGACCTCCACGTCTCTTCCGAGGGGCATTAAAACTGTCTTGTTAAGCTACTGGGACCTCCACGTCTCTTCCGAGGGGCATTAAAACCGTCTTGTTAAGCTACTGTGACCTCCACCACTCTTCCAAGGGGCATTAAAACTGTTATGTTAAACCACTCTGACCTCCACATCTCTTCCAAGGGGCATTAAAACAGTCTTGTTAAGCTACTGTGACCTCCACGTCTCTTCCAAGGGGCATTAAAACTGTCTTGTTAAGCTACTGTGACCTCCACGTCTCTTCCAAGGGGCATTAAAACCGTCTTGTTAAGCTACTGCGACCTCCACGTCTCTTCCGAGGGGCATTAAAACTGTCTTGTTAAGCTACTGGGACCTCCACGTCTCTTCCGAGGGGCATTAAAACCGTCTTGTTAAGCTACTGTGACCTCCACCACTCTTCCAAGGGGCATTAAAACTGTTATGTTAAACCACTCTGACCTCCACGTCTCTTCCAAGGGGCATTAAAACAGTCTTGTTAAGCTACTGTGACTTCCACGTCTCTTCCAAGGGGCATTAAAACTGTCTTGTTAAGCTACTGTGACCTCCACGTCTCTTCCAAGGGGCATTAAAACCGTCTTGTTAAGCTACTGCGACCTCCACGTCTCTTCCGAGGGGCATTAAAACTGTCTTGTTAAGCTACTGGGACCTCCACGTCTCTTCCGAGGGGCATTAAAACCGTCTTGTTAAGCTACTGTGACCTCCACCACTCTTCCAAGGGGCATTAAAACTGTTATGTTAAACCACTCTGACCTCCACGTCTCTTCCAAGGGGCATTAAAACAGTCTTGTTAAGCTACTGTGACCTCCACGTCTCTTCCAAGGGGCATTAAAACTGTCTTGTTAAGCTACTGTGACCTCCACGTCTCTTCCAAGGGGCATTAAAACCGTCTTGTTAAACCACTCTGACCTCCACGTCTCTTCCAAGGGGCATTAAAACTGTCTTGTTAAGCTACTGTGACCTCCACCACTCTTCCAAGGGGCATTAAAACCATCTTAAGCTACTGTGACCTCCACCACTCTTCCAAGGGGCATTAAAATTGTCTTGTTAAGCCACTGTGACCTCCACCACTCTTCCAAGGGGCATTAAAACCATCTTGTTAAGCTACTGGGACCTCCACGTCTCTTCCGAGGGGCATTAAAACCGTCTTGTTAAGCTACTGTGACCTCCACCACTCTTCCAAGGGGCATTAAAACTGTTATGTTAAACCACTCTGACCTCCACATCTCTTCCAAGGGGCATTAAAACAGTCTTGTTAAGCTACTGTGACCTCCACGTCTCTTCCAAGGGGCATTAAAACTGTCTTGTTAAGCTACTGTGACCTCCACGTCTCTTCCAAGGGGCATTAAAACCGTCTTGTTAAGCTACTGCGACCTCCACGTCTCTTCCGAGGGGCATTAAAACTGTCTTGTTAAGCTACTGGGACCTCCACGTCTCTTCCGAGGGGCATTAAAACCGTCTTGTTAAGCTACTGTGACCTCCACCACTCTTCCAAGGGGCATTAAAACTGTTATGTTAAACCACTCTGACCTCCACATCTCTTCCAAGGGGCATTAAAACAGTCTTGTTAAGCTACTGTGACCTCCACGTCTCTTCCAAGGGGCATTAAAACTGTCTTGTTAAGCTACTGTGACCTCCACGTCTCTTCCAAGGGGCATTAAAACCGTCTTGTTAAGCTACTGCGACCTCCACGTCTCTTCCGAGGGGCATTAAAACTGTCTTGTTAAGCTACTGGGACCTCCACGTCTCTTCCGAGGGGCATTAAAACCGTCTTGTTAAGCTACTGTGACCTCCACCACTCTTCCAAGGGGCATTAAAACTGTTATGTTAAACCACTCTGACCTCCACGTCTCTTCCAAGGGGCATTAAAACAGTCTTGTTAAGCTACTGTGACCTCCACGTCTCTTCCAAGGGGCATTAAAACTGTCTTGTTAAGCTACTGTGACCTCCACGTCTCTTCCAAGGGGCATTAAAACCATCTTGTTAAGCTACTGCGACCTCCACGTCTCTTCCGAGGGGCATTAAAACTGTCTTGTTAAGCTACTGGGACCTCCACGTCTCTTCCGAGGGGCATTAAAACCGTCTTGTTAAGCTACTGTGACCTCCACCACTCTTCCAAGGGGCATTAAAACTGTTATGTTAAACCACTCTGACCTCCACATCTCTTCCAAGGGGCATTAAAACAGTCTTGTTAAGCTACTGTGACCTCCACGTCTCTTCCAAGGGGCATTAAAACTGTCTTGTTAAGCTACTGTGACCTCCACGTCTCTTCCAAGGGGCATTAAAACCGTCTTGTTAAGCTACTGCGACCTCCACGTCTCTTCCGAGGGGCATTAAAACTGTCTTGTTAAGCTACTGGGACCTCCACGTCTCTTCCGAGGGGCATTAAAACCGTCTTGTTAAGCTACTGTGACCTCCACCACTCTTCCAAGGGGCATTAAAACTGTTATGTTAAACCACTCTGACCTCCACGTCTCTTCCAAGGGGCATTAAAACAGTCTTGTTAAGCTACTGTGACCTCCACGTCTCTTCCAAGGGGCATTAAAACTGTCTTGTTAAGCTACTGTGACCTCCACGTCTCTTCCAAGGGGCATTAAAACCGTCTTGTTAAGCTACTGCGACCTCCACGTCTCTTCCGAGGGGCATTAAAACTGTCTTGTTAAGCTACTGGGACCTCCACGTCTCTTCCGAGGGGCATTAAAACCGTCTTGTTAAGCTACTGTGACCTCCACCACTCTTCCAAGGGGCATTAAAACTGTTATGTTAAACCACTCTGACCTCCACGTCTCTTCCAAGGGGCATTAAAACAGTCTTGTTAAGCTACTGTGACCTCCACGTCTCTTCCAAGGGGCATTAAAACTGTCTTGTTAAGCTACTGTGACCTCCACGTCTCTTCCAAGGGGCATTAAAACCGTCTTGTTAAACCACTCTGACCTCCACGTCTCTTCCAAGGGGCATTAAAACTGTCTTGTTAAGCTACTGTGACCTCCACCACTCTTCCAAGGGGCATTAAAACCATCTTAAGCTACTGTGACCTCCACCACTCTTCCAAGGGGCATTAAAATTGTCTTGTTAAGCCACTGTGACCTCCACCACTCTTCCAAGGGGCATTAAAACCATCTTGTTAAGCTACTGTGACCTCCACCACTCTTCCAAGGGTCATTAAAATCATCTTGTTAAGCTACTGTGACCTCCACCACTCTTCCAAGGGGCATTAAAACTGTCATGTTAAGCTACTGTGACCTCCACCAGTCTTCCAAGGGGCATTAAAACCGTCTTGTTAAACCACTCTGACCTCCACATCTATTCCAAGGGGCATTAAAACTGTCTTGTTAAGCTACTGTGACCTCCACCACTCTTCCAAGGGGCATTAAAACCGTCTTGTTAAGCTACTGTGACCTCCACCACTCTTCCAAGGGGCATTTAAAACGTCTTATTAAGCTCCTGTGACCTCCACCACTCTTCCAAGGGGCATTGAAACCGTCTTGTTAAGCTACTGTGACCTCCACGTCTCTTCCAAGGGGCATTAAAACCGTCTTATTAAACCACTCTGACCTCCACGTCTTTTCCAAGGGGCATTAAAACCGTCTTGTTAAGCTACTGTGACCTCCACGTCTCTTCCAAGGGGCATTAAAACTGTCTTTTTAAGCTACTGTGACCTCCACCACTCTTCCAAGGGGCATTAAAACCGTCTTGTTAAGCTACTGTGACCTCCACGTCTCTTCCAAGGGGCATTAAAACCGTCTTGTTAAACCACTCTGAACTCCACAGCTCTTCCTAGGGGCATTGAAATGTTGTTTTTAATTAACTCTAACCTCCACGACTCTTCCAACGGGTATTGCATTTCCTCCTAATTTTAGTCAGCTTTTGCTTTTCAATGCATAGGCGAACACTAAGGGAGACCCACTCCCCAATAATGGGTAGAAGGTTTTTAGTACGCTGTAATCCACGTCTGTTTCAAGGGGCATTGCAGTTCCTCATAATTTTTGGAAAGCCTTCCATTCACTGCTTAGGCCAACAGTGTACAGGAGACCCAGTTGCTATAAATGGAAAAAACGGTTTCGTTAAGGCACTCTGACCTCCATGTCACTTCCAAGGGGCATTAGAGTGCCTCTAAATTTTTGGTAGGCATTGCACTCACTGTATGCCCTATAACTGTGCAGCCGAACCGCTCCTTTTGGTACAGAAACATATCCTACAAGACGTGTGGTTGACTGGCCTGATATTGATGTGAATGGTCCCTGTTCTTCCTGCTCTTTCTCCTTTGCCATCACCTCATCCATCATTCATCACCTGAAGCTTTGTTTTAACAGGAGTCATAGAACTGGGATAGTAGCAGGAAAACATCCAGCAATCCTCGGAGGAGGTAGGATATGCGCCAAAACGCTGACCACCTCAGGCCTAGCTGCTACTACATACATGCGCTTGCATTCCAAGAAACAGAAAGTTAAGGAGATGGATGGCCTCATGATCATGAATAATTTACTTGTTGTGTAGGAGGCCGACCACTGCTGCTGTCTACCTTCTGAACTTTGTGTTGAAGCCTGATTGACCCAGGACCCACAATCCTCTATGTCTGGAGGACGTGTTGCATCCCAGTGTCCAACTGTGTCCCAGCTTCCACAATATTAACCCAGTGTGAAGGCATCAGTCAGATGGACCAACCCTGGCTACATTCACTTGTCCAAGTGTTTGTGGTTAGGCTGTCCTTCAAATAGGGGCGGCTGGGGACCGTTTATGGACACCCAGCCGCCCCCAGGCAGCTGGGGACCGTGTGAGGGCACCCGGCCGCGGGGCGGCTGGGGACCGAGTATGGACACCCGGCCGCCCCCTGGCGGCTGGGGACCAAGTGTGGACACCAGGCCGCCGGGGACTGAGTAAGGATACCAGGCCGCCGACGCAGCCATGACGTGGTGGCCAGATTCCGGCTCCACATGCCTAAAAGGCCCAATTTCAAGTGCAAGCAAGCAGTATGGTATTGCAGCCTTGGGGTGGGTGGGTGGCAGGCTGCATACTTGCGCTTGAATTGCAAGGAATGGGGGAGGTACAATTGAACACTGCCCTGGGACAAGGACTTGCACGGGGATAGTTGCAAGTCTGCATCTTCTGATGCGGCAAGGATCACTTCTGATAGGCACACTTTTTGGCAGAGACTCGGTGTTTCAGAGATGCTTCCAGGGCTCTTCCCCATGCTGTTCCCATGTCTTTTCAGCACTTTATGCATGTGTCACACAGCACATGGCCAGATAAGGTTGTAAAATGTTAAAATGACTGTAGTGCCGGCGTCCCTGCCCTCTGCTAGGCAGGGACGCTGTTCCCCTCACCACTCTGCTCCGTGCCCGGCGTCCCTCTCCCGCTCTGCTGGCAGCGCGCGCTCCTTCCCGGCCACTGTGCTTAGGGCGCGCGCGCGCGCCCTCCCTCCCTCTTAAAGGGGCCGCGCGCGCCGTCCTAAGGAGTCCCCGGCCAATGGCCGGAGGACTTTACCATATATAAGGCACCTCCTCCAAAATGGAGGTGCCCGAGCAATGTTGTTGCACCGTTCTACTCTGCTTCAGCCCTCAGGTCCCGTTGCCAGTTACCTGCCAGTTACCTGCCAGATTCCTGCCAGCTTGCTGTCCTAATCCTGCCTGATTTCCTGTTACCTGCCTGCCTGAGGTCCGACGGTCTGCCTTACAACTCCGGTCAGTCTGTCTAAGGACCAACTTGCCCGCTCACCTGGGAGCGCACATCAGCTACCTGCCTGCTTGCCTGAGGTCCGACGGTCTGCCTTACAACTCCGGTCAGTCTGTCTATGGACCAGCTTGCCCGCTCACCTGGGAGCGCTTCTCCGCTACCTGCCTGCTTGCCTGCCCGGAGGCTCCGCTGTCACGTGCTGTGACCACCAGCTATTCCAGACTCTTGCCCGCTCACCTGGGAGCGCTTCTCCGCTACCTGCCTGCTTGCCTACCTGGAGGCTCCGCCGTCACGTGCTGTGACCACCTGCTATTCCAGAGACTCTCGCTTGCTCACCTAGGAGCACACATCCTCCATCTGCCTTGCTAGCCTACCTGGAGGTTCAGCCATCACAGGTCGTACCTACCCCTTACCTAGAGACTGCCCCGGTCACTTGCCGTGACCTCCAGCCCGTTCTTCCAGAGACTGCCCCGGTCACTTGCCGTGACCTCCAGCCCGTTCTTCCAGAGACTGCCCTGATCACTTGCCGTGACCTCCTGCCCGTACACCCAGAGACTGTCCCGGTCACCTGCTGTGACTGCCTGCCTGGTCGCCACCCGCTCCCTTACAAGGACCGCTCCCTTGTATAGTAGCCCAGAGGTTCCGCCTCCCAGACCCGTTACAATGACATTTCCCGGTGAATGCATTTGTCACTGTTGAAAGCAATACAAAAGTGCAAAAATGCATAAAAAAATGCTACTTGTGAACATAGCCCAAGGTGTGGAGGAGTATTTTTGTTTTTGGTTATTTATTTTACCTTATACACAAGTCTTTACCCTGGAAAGGATGTTCCTTAACATATTTCACAGGAAAACCGTTTCAGTTTCGTTTTTGAACGTTTTATTGTTAGCCCGTAAAAGTGGCTTAATACCTCTGACCACGTTGTTGACAGCAGTGACCTGGGGGTCAGAAATGCTTCCTGGGCGATCCCCATTCAGTCCCCATGTCATTTGAGCACTGTCACTATCGTTTTGGGCACTTTTTAGGCTTTCTACAGACTGCCGGGGGTGCCGCCGCAAAAATGCTCGGGTCTCCCATAGACTAACATTGGGCTCGTTACTTGGGTCGAGCACCCGAGTATCACGGTGAGCTCGGTCCGAGCTTCGAGCACCCGAGCATTTTAGTGCTCGCTCAACACTAGAAATTAATACAATGCTGCCCATGACATGGTTACTGTATGGGGGCTTGTTATAATAACAGGCTGGGCTTATAATAAGACCCAGACTGTAAGAATAATAAGTCCCTTACCTCCCCATCTCCACCCTCTCCAAACAGCACCTATTAAATGCAATGTAGTGGATATAATCTCAGAAAACGAAACACTATAATATGGCCCCCAGCGCCCTGTCTTCCCTCCACAAACCCATCAGCTCCCACAATACCCCATCCTCTCACATTCATATGACATACCTGAATTTAATTAACCTAATAAATTCAGCCACCCTCAGATGAAGGTTGCAGGCAGCTAGTTAATGGATGGCACTGGCAATTTGTCATCCAACTTACTGGGGTGAGCAAAGAGCATAAGTTAAGGTCATGGCCAGGCAGTGTCTGAGGTAAATATCTGGTGGGCACTAGCACACAGGGGTGTCCAGAGTGTATGAACCAGAGCACCCACTGAGCGGAGCTAACTGTCCGAAGCTTATCAGGTTAGCACTGTAAAACACAGACGGAGACTCTGTGACTGCTAGTCAGTGTGAAAAGTCTCAGATAGGGGAGCAAGCATTTTGCTGCTCTCTGACACCTCAGAGCACCGCCTTCTTCCTTATCACAGAATCGGCCGTGGCTCTAGTGGGCCCCCCCAGTAGCTATGCTAATGCCTGGGACAATACTGTATGTGTAACAATTACACCCCTTCCATTCTTTTGTTTTTTTGTTCTATCTTATATTTGGCAATTGACGGCTAAGATGGCAGCTGCTTATGCTAAGCATGAGAAAACTGTGCTGATCCATTTGTGTGAGGAGCTAGGTCTCGATGGGGTCCGACAGTGTTGACCTGGAGGATGATAGCAGGCACCAACATGATATGGCACCAGAGCCAGGGACCAGCGGAGCACCAGGAAGCCCAGTTGTGGATTCGGTTCCAAAAGTGTCCGACTCAGATGGGGCCAGCAGCAGCCATAGCTCCCAGAGTGGAATGGACTCTTGCTTGTCACTCATTCTGCAGCAACTAGGAGGATGCGACCCTCAAATGCGGATGCAGCTTGTGCTACAAGAACACAAAGCAGAATGTGAGTTTACCGAACGACAGGATGAGAGAGCCAAGCAACAGGCCCAAGCCAAGTGAGAGCACCAGGTGGCATTAATTTGTCTCCAGAAGGAGCAATCTACCCCACAGTGAGTCCAGTAATGTCAACACCTTTAAACCCCATCCCGAGCATTTTCCTGTCATGGACAAGGTCACAGATCTGGACACGTTTTTGAGAGGGTTTAAAAAAAGGCCTGCAGATAGCGGGTTCGATATTTAACCACAGGGCTACGAGGAAAAGTTCTGGAGGCATTCACCGCTCTCCTTCGTGAACACAATTGAAACTATGAGGCCATCAAACAGGCCCTGATAAGGAAATATCAGCTGAACCCTTAGGTGTACTGAAAAAAGTTTTGGACCCTCCAAAGTGGACCTCACAAAAGCTACAGTGATATGGTGGACAGGCTCAGAACCAACTTCAAGCAGTGGGTCCAGAGATAATCGGTTACCACCTTTGAGGGTTTACAGGACCTGATGTTGAAGGACCAATCTTCATCTTTGCCCTGTGGAGGTGCGACAGTTCGTGAGTGACTGGGAGCCAAAGGAGGCCACCAAGGCCACGCAGATTGAAGCAGTCACCCGCTGGAAAGAGGTTAAGCCAACACCCAATGCCTCTGCCAGCCAGTCCTCCCCATCTTCCAGCACTCGGTCTGCATCTGACTCTGTCGTCGTTGCTTTACCTGCAACCGACCTGGACACATCAGCATCACCTGCCCGGAAAGGCAGAAGAGGCACCCTGCTTCCGAGGCCCAGAGTCCTAATGTAGCTTTACTTTTTGTGGGTGCGATGGTTGGGTGGGCCCGTGAAAACTTGCAACAGTTTACAGTGGGGACACCGTCACTGTTTGGCTCAAGGACACTGGTGCAGAACGAACCCTCATCCGCCCTAAGTTTGTGTTGCCTGAAGAACTTATCGCTGGGACGATCCCGCATTGTCACCGGGATTGAGGGTGCTCGAAGACCTTTACCGATGGCCCAGGTTTTCCTAGACTGGGGTGCCAAGAGGGGGTTAAGGGAAGTGTAGGTGTCCGAGAACCTCCCCACAAATGTTTTGTTTGGAACTGATCTGAGATGATTGGTCGCTCAATACATTCATGACAACCCTCACAGATCTGGTACTTTGTGTGATTCAAATGTCAATAACTTAGATGTCAATGTCAAGCATGATGATCATGTGTTTTGTTGTATAGGAGAACTCAGCCATGTCATGCTGCGGGATGATGTTGCTGAGGATCCCCTAAAAGGAGCCAGCATCAGTGCTTAGGGTGACATGAATAAGCACGGGGATCATGAAGGCGGTGGTTCCGTGCAGCTGACCAGTGTCACTACAGACTGTGACATGGCCGGTGGTAGCTGCCACATGATTAGCATTGCTCCTGAGGTATCAGGGAGGTGGGAAAAGTTTTTATCCCCAGCCTGTTAGGATGGTGGGAAAGTGTGTCCCATAGCCTGTCAGGATGAGGGAAAAGTGTTGGGCACAGCCTGTCAGGATGATGGGAAAGCGGTACCCATTGCCTGTCAGGGTGAAGGAAAAGTGTTGCCTACATTCTGTCAAGGTGATAGGAAAGTGTTATCCCCAGCCTGTCAGGATGGCGGGAAAGTGTGTCCCACAGCTTGTCAGGGTGATAGGAAAGAGATACCCATAGCCTATCAGGGTGATGGGAAAGCGTTATCCACAGCCTTGCAGGATAGTGTTGCCTACAGTCTGTCAAGGTGATGGGAAAGTGTTATCCACAGCCTGTCAGGATGGTGGAAAAGTAGTATCCCCAGTCTGTCAGGGTGAGAGAAAAGGGTTACTCACAGCCTGTGAGGCTGATGGGAAAGTGTTGTTATCACCCGGAGAGACAGCCTACATAGCCGCTGTCACTCGCAGTCTGAGTGCCCAGAACACAGGTAAAGCTCTGCCTTCTGGACCCTCATCATCCAGTGGGATAACAGGACCAGCTACTGACCGAGAGCAGGTCCCAGAGGGTTACTGTGAGGTTGAGGCCTTAACGTTGCTTTTGGCTTACCCTAGCCAGGAGCTTCAGATTGCCCTACCCATAGATGCCAGTCTTGAGGCGCTGAATGACCTCACGGAGAAGCCCATTTCCAAGTCCAAGAAGGAGAGAGTATTATAGGATCCAGGGAGGTTGTGCCATGAGATGGGCTTGCGAGACGATCAGTAAATCAGTCTCCTATGCCACCTCTAAAAGAAGTGGGTGTCATGGAAAAAATTTAAATCCATACAGACATCTCTGGAGAGGTGGCATATCACCCTCACATTGAACATATAGGTTTAATTATACCTGGGAAAGTGAGAAAGAACTTACATGTAAACCTCCATTGTGTTATGATCTGCTACAAGCACTAAGGAAAGACAGGAGATCTGTCCCTACAATAGAACTAAACTGGATCCCTACGATGTAACGGGGAACCTGATCCTGCGATCAGACCCGCTAAAGTCCTCCGCTAGTCTGTACGAAGACCTATAGATGCAAGGAAGGGATCTCTACAAGAACTAGGGACTGGGATAAAGTTGGACACCTCCTAGCAGAAATTGTAGCAGTAAAAGACAAACACACAACATAGAACATAGAGGTCAGAAGACCTAGCAAAACAAACAGAGAAAGGTAACAGAGCACCAAGCTAGCTCAAGAGTAGCAATTACAATGAAGTCCAGCAAGGCGAGGAGGGCGGAGCCGGATTAAATAGGCAAAAAATGTCATGTGACCAGCAAACTAGAAAAAAAACAACAGGAGAGTTCTAACAGTACCCCCTCTTCTAAGAGGATCCTCCGGATCCCCTAGGCCCGGGCTTATCAGGAAACCTCCTGTGAAACGCTCTGACAAGTCTGGAAGCAGAAACATCATCCGCCCTCACCCATGAGTTATCCTCGGGTCCGAAACCCTTCCAAGCGATGAGATACTGCAAACTCCCTCTATACCGTCTAGAATTTAGGATGCGGGAAATTTCATATTCCCCGTCCTCCACCACCGGAGGAACAGTGGCAGAGGCGTCATCAACCGACACATCAGCTCTTTTCAACAGAGAAACATGAAACACCGGATTAATCTTCCAGGAGGTAGGAACCTCCAACCTAACAGCAGATTGGTTAACTATCTGAAGCACCTTAAAGGGCCCTACAAACTTGGGACCCAATTTTTTAGAAGGAATCCTCAATCGCAGATTCTTAGAGGACAACCAAACCATGTCACCAATAGCAAATGAAACCTCTTGCCGTTTCCTATCAAGGTACCTCTTAGATTTTTTGTTAGCCTCCTGAAGATTATCACGCACATCCGTCCAAAATCTCTCCAAATCACCGGAAAAACTCTCCTCCTCATGCACAGCCGATACCAATTTGGAGAATGACCCAAAAGACGGATGTCTCCCAGAACAACAAAAAAAAGGCGAACACCCAGCAGAAGAGGATGTATGGTTGTTAAGAGCAAATTCAGCAAGTGGCAGAAACTCAGACCACCCCTCTTGATTGTCTGCCACAAAGCAACGCAAGAACTGCTCAACATCCTGGTTCTTTCTTTCTGTCTGGCCATTAGACTCAGGATGATATCCGGATGAAAACGACAAATGAACTCCCAACCTGTCACAAAAGGCACGCCAAAAACGAGCCACGAACTGAGGTCCCCTATCAGAAACAATGTCAGTAGGAACGCCATGTAGTCTGACAATTTCCTTGACAAAGGCCTTAGCGAGTGTCTTAGCGCAAGGCAGTTTGATGAAGGGAACCAAGTGACACATCTTGCTAAAACGGTCCACGACCACCCAGATGACCGTGAAACCTTCAGAGGGGGGAAGGTCAGTAATAAAGTCCATAGCCAGATGTGTCCAAGGTGCACTAGGAACCTCCAGAGGGCAAAGCAACCCCGCAGCAGGAGCATGCGAAGACTTAGATCTAGCACACACAGTACATTGACGCACCCACTTAATGACTTCCTTCTGCCATCCAGGCCACCAAAAACTGCGACCTACAAGTCTCTTGGTCTCAGAAATTCCTGGATGACCTGCCAACCGAGACTCATGACACTCAACAAACAAATCTCTCCTAAAGGTCCTAGGCACAAACAACCTCCCATGGGGAGTGTTAGATGGGGCATTCTCCTGAGCTTTAAGAATCTCATCCTCCAAAACGGAGTCCAAAGCAGCAATCACAACACCTTCTTGTAAAATGCTCTCCTCCTCCTCCTCAGCACCAACCATGGGAGAAAAGCGGCGAGACAAAGCATCCGCTTTAACATTCTTGGTACCCGGGATGTAAGTAACGGAAAAATTAAACCGCGAGAAAAAAAGTGCCCACCTAGCCTGACGGGCATTCAAGCGCTTGGCAGCATCAAGATAGATCAGATTTTTATGATCAGTGAAAACCTGAATGGGAAATTCAGCACCTTCCAAGAGATGACGCCAGTGTTCAAATGCGAGTTTAATAGCCAGCAATTCCCGATTACCAATATCGTAATTAAGTTCAGTCTCAGAAATTTTTTTTTAAAAAAAGGCACAGGGATGTACTCCATCCTTGCTTTCCTGAGACAACACCGCACCGACCCCCACAGAAGAAGCATCAACCTCAACCAAAAACGGCTTAGTCACATCAGGCTGCATAAGGATGGGGGCAGAGCTGAACCTCTCCTTTAGAAACACAAAAGCTTCAATGGCCTCAGAAGTCCACTGAACCGCATTAGCACCTTTCCTGGTGAGATCGGTCAGCGGTTTGACAATAATAGAAATTTTTTTTATGAATTTTCTGTAATAATTGGCGAAACCCAAAAACCTCTGTATCGATTTCAAACCAATAGGCCTAGGCCATTCCTGCACAGCTTGAACTTTAACCGGGTCCATCTCAAAACCTTCACTGGAGATAATGTAACCCAAAAAACTAATTCTCTGTACAGCAAACTCACATTTCTCTAGCTTAGCAAAAAGCGAATTGTCCATTAATAACTGTAAAACCTCACGTACGCTCCGCCAATGAGACTCCAGATCAGGCAAATAAATCAGAATGTCATCCAAATACACAACCACATTTTTGCCGATCAAAGGTCTAAGGATGTCATTAATAAGACTCTGAAAAAATGCTGGAGCATTGGTAAGACCAAAAGGCATAACCAGATTCTCAAAATGACCCACAGGAGTGTTAAAAGCAGTCTTCCATTCATCACCCTCCTTCATGCGCAACAAATTGTATGCCCCCCGGAGATCAATTTTAGAGAACCACTTGGCCCCCACTAACTGGTTAAACAAATCAGGAATCAATGGCAGTGGGTAAGGATTGCATACAGTAATTTTATTAATCTCACGAAAGTCCAGACAAGGACGTAAACCGCCATCTTTTTTTTTTACAAAAAAAAAATCCAACAGCCACAGGAGACTTGGAAGGCCTAATGTGACCGGCGGCCAAGCTTGTCTGTATGTATTCCTCCAAAGCCTTTCTCTCAGGAATAGTAAGATTAAATAAACGACTTTTAGGAAGAGTCGCTCCGGGGACAAATTCAATGGTACAATCATAGTCTCTTTGGGGAGGCAAAATTTGTGACTCCTCCTCAGAAAAAAACTCTCCAAAAATCCTGAATAGGTACAGGTAATTCCCCTTTTTCCACCGCAGCAATACGTCCGTTACAACACTTGTCATAACATTTAGGGCTCCAGGACTTAATTTCATTGGTAGACCAATCCAGTACAGGATTGTGCAATTTTAACCAGGGCAACCCCAAAATTACTGGAGAATGCAAATTATTTAATACTACCAAATCCAAATTCTCTTGATGAATACCATTAATAGTGAGGGGAAATTCACAGACCTTGTGAGTAACACTCTTCAAGGGAGAGCCATCAACAGAAACCACAGCAATAGGGGATGACAAAGGTTTAGGTTTTAATTTAAGTTTTTCCAAGAATCCCCCATCAATCACATTCAGAGTAGAACCACAATCCACAAATACCCGAAATTCAATTAATTCTTCCTGAGCAGCGGTAGTAGCAGATAGGAATACTCCCTTAGTATTTAAACAGGCTATACGTGCATGACTGACCATTTTTTTTCTTTGTTCATACGAAGCACACAGTTCTTAATAAAATGACCAGAATTTCCGCAATAAAAGCACAAACCTCCAGAAAGCCTGCGGTCTTTTTCCTGAGAGCGGGGTGCCATCGCCCCAATCTCCATCGGCTCTCCTTTGTCAGCACAGACCCTCTCAAAACTCGGAGCTGACATGGCAGAGGATTTACTCTCATTAACCCTTGCACGCAGTCTCCTGTCCACCCGTATGGCTAATTGCATTGCCTCCTGCAAGTTTCCAGGTGTAGGATAAGCAATCAGCAAATCCTTAACCTTTTCACCTAGCCCTGCAAGAAACAAACTTTTCAAAGCTGAATCGTTCCACCCCACCTGGGCAGACCACCGACGGAAGTGAGAACAATATTTTTCCACATTACCTGATCCCTGCCTCAGACGTCTCAATTCAGACTCAGCAGATGAGACACGATCAGGATCATCGTACAACAAACCCAAAGCAGAAAAAAAACTATCCACTGATCTAAAGCACGGATCACTAGGTTGGAGAGAAAAGGCCCATCCCTGAGGATCTTTGCGCAAAAGTGACATTATGAACCCTATGCGCTGTGATTCATCACCAGAGGATCTGGGTCTTAAACGAAAATACAATAAACAAGCATTTTTAAAAGAAAAAAAATCTTGTTGTTCACCAAAAAATAGATCAGGCAGACGTACCTTTGGCTCCACAAAATGTGCTCCAGAACAGCTACTCACGTGTTGTTGGAGCTCGGCCACCTCCAGAGAGAGTCCCTGCAAGCGTTGAGACAAATCTTGAACTGAGACCATGATGGAAACTGGAGGTCTTTCCTTAGAGAAATTTATTTATATTTTTTTGGGCTGGACTTACTTTTATGATCTGCTACAAGCACTAAGGAAAGACAGGAGATCTGTCCCTACAATAAAACTAAACTGGATCCCTACGATGTAACGGGGAACCTGATCCTGCGATCAGACCCGCTAAAGTCCTCAGCTAGTCTGTACGAAGACCTATAGATGCAAGGAAGGGATCCCTACAAGAACTAGGGACTGGGATAAAGTTGGACACCTCCTAGCAGAAATTGTAGCAGTAAAAGACAAACACACAACATAGAACATAGAGGTCAGAAGACCTAGCAAAACCAACAGAGAAAGGTAACAGAGCACCAAGCTAGCTCAAGAGTAGTAATTACAATGAAGTCCAGCAAGGCCAGGAGGGCGGAGCCGGATTAAATAGGCAAAAAAGGTCATGTGACCAGCAAACTAGAAAAAACCAACAGGAGAGTTCTAACACATTGAAGTAGAACTTCACATTAAACATATGGGATTAATTAGAACTGGGGAGGAGAGGAACTAATTATAACTGGGGAAGTGAGAGGGAGCTGACACTTCAACCTCCATTGAAGTAGGGACCTCCTGCAGTGACCAGGTATTTACCACAGGAGATCAGCTCTGGGAACCAGTGACTAGAGCGGGGGATTTGTTTACGCAGAGGCAGGGAAGTACAATTCCCAGGCAATAGCTTCCTCTGATCAAAGCACTGTTCTGAGACTTTTTGGAGCCAGTAGTCAGTGATGAATATTTGGGGTTTGCGTTGATCCGATATGTGTGAGAGATATATTTTCAGCGTCGTAGCAAAGGAACGAACATAACGCATTCACTCACATCACATTAAGGCCATTCTAACCCCTCCAACTTAATACTGGTCTGAAGGATGATGCTATCCATGTCATGTTTCATCTCTATAGAAAGGTAAAATCGCAATAGGAAACATGACTCTAATATCTACTGCCTGGGACCTCCAGAGGCGAAAGTTAGGGATCTCATGAAATTTGAAAAGACATAGCACATCCCACAACCAGCCCCCATATGAGCTCAGCAAGGGGAGGTATATGGGCGTAACCTTGATCTAATAAAAATGAGAGTTTGGGTGTCTGTCATTGTTCATTCTGGAAGACATAGTTTGCTATAAGTGTGTTCCATTTATCTAATCGGAGCGCTTCCCTCCATAAAGGTAAGAGCCATTCCTGCAACATCAGGTTTAGTACTTCTCTTTCGTTATTCATTTTTATTCCATGTAATTGTATACACCGTATTGTTTTGTTTCCATTTTGTGTCATCTTTGTATATTTTTATAAACACTGCTTACCTTTCCGGATTAAATATATAAAATTAAATAGCTCTGCTCCTCTTGCTCTGTAAACTGCACATCTTAAGCCATATGCTACCTGTAACTGGTGTCCAATCAGCCCGTATAAATGTATATATTACATACGTTGAATCAGAGGTGTTAATACCATACTCTCACTGTGTGATCAACCATAACCGGCCTAGTAGTGGAAGCAGCCACGGTGTCGTGGTCCCCGGCTGCTAACTTTGACAGACTGGTGACAGTGGTGGAATGTGTGTGACCCCACTGCTCCCTCTCCGGGTGTCCTCCCCTGACATCATATATCTTATCAGTGCTCCAAGCTAACAGCACTTTTAGTTATTTTCACATTCTACTTATGCTCTGACCCTATTAAAAAAGTTAGGATGGGAACATTATTGCACAGACAAGGAGTGTTGTTGTAAAGACATAAAAGCGATACAGAATAATTATGTAACTTCAAACACTGAAAACTCAGCCACAAAGTAAGATATTTACCATATACTAAAGAGCCTTTTTTATAACTATATCTTTTCAATAACATTATTTATTTCCCTCATGTACATAGCACCATGAACTCCACAGCCATTATCATCACTGTCCCTAATCACAATCTAAGTTCCCTATCAGTATGTCTTAGGAGTGTGTGAGGAAAAGGGAGAACCTGGAGGAAACCCACGCAAACACGGGGAAAACATACAAACTCCTTTTAGATGTTGTTTTTGGTGGGATTTGAGCCCAGGACCCCAGCGCTGCAAGGCTACAGTGCTAACCACTGAGCCATCATATTTATCCATTGAAGACTAGCTGAATGAATGAAAATAATTTTCCTCTGTTTTAAGCTTGTCTTTTAAAACACCAAAGATGATGAAATAATATTAAAAAATGTGTCCTCTATGGGGACAATTTGGAAATTATCTTCAGAACATTATCAATGACTTTCTCTGCATTTTACCATGAGCATTTAAATCATGGTTATTATGGCCATTATAGCAGTGATTGTACTGATGTAGCTGAGAGAACCGTGAGGAAAAATAGCAGAATGTAATTGGTGATACATTTGTGTTTTGTCATGTGAGTCATTCAGGTCTTGTATGTGACGCATTCCTGTTATGTGGGGGGATTCCTCAATAATGAGACATGCATTGCAGCACAATTCACATTCTCCTGACCAGTAGGAGTAAAGTCACGACTGATCCAGCAATCTAGAGTGAGATGACAAGAAGCTGAGCCCCTTCCCACATGACAACCAAGCAATGAGAGAACTGCAAATGCCTCTGTAATAATAGCTTGCTGGTAAAACCATGATCTACATGAATTTGTAGACTTGGATTGTGATAACTTAGATTTCACTGCAATAATTAATTGTAAAAAAAAGAAAAACAGACACATCAGTCAATGGTTAATAGCAATGCGGTGGGATATGCTGAATCAGACAACCTGACCCACTCTACACACACCAAGCAAAGGCTCATGTTGGGATACTTCATGTGCTGATGGCCTCACGTTGCATTGCAGACTGATGAGGGTGTTTGGTACAATGTCATCCAGCCACAGTGTGAGTGGGGTGTCCTTCTCTGGAAGGTCTTCTGCACATGGTCCAAGAACTGAACTTCTACCAGTTCAAGGTTAATACTGCTGTGGTCATTACAAAGTGGTGCCAAGCTATTGTATAGGGCATGACTGCACAAAGACGTATTACTAGGGTATAGGTGAGGAGATAGAAGGCAAGAGAAAGAGAGAGCGCCCCGACCCTGCAATTAGCAGACGGTGCAATATATATATATATATATATATATATATATATATATATATATACACACACACACGTCTGTGTACGGTGGAAATAGCCTGTTTGTGTGAATTCAAATGACATTAGCTAGTAATATATTATAGATAGCAAATGTGTGAGAGATATAAATAGTCCTATAGATAGATATATGATAAGGAGATGCATAGATATTTATACATAGCTCGTATGTGATAGAGACAGCTATAAATAATTTGTGATCGCCATACACAGATCAATACATAGATCTAGATCATTTGTTATACATATATAGATAATTTGTGAAAGAGATCTAGCTGACTTCCGGCTGAAGCAATTCTGATGGCTCTAATACAATATGTATTGTAATCCTCATATACAATACAAATAGATGAGGAGCCTCATATTGCTCCATGTACAGAGCTTGTAGCTGGGAAATGCCAGCCTCCCTCTGCTCCCCTCATTAAAATGCTGACTCTCCTGCTGCAGGATTTTTCCTCAGATGCCATCACTGTGCCCTATAATGGTAATCTTGCTAATGAGCAGCGAGCATGGAAGCAGTGGTGCAGCCTCTCACCTCGTCCGTCGTGTCCTGCCGCTGCCTGTTTACAGCATTGTTCGCAGTCTCCTCCGCAGTGTAGATGCTGCTTCTGGGCAGGATGTCTCCAGCTTCTCCTCCTGGTCCAGTACGTGCAGCAGCTCTGTGTCTGCTCTTAGAGCGTGTGCACAGCTCCAGCACAACATGCAGCCCCTTCAGTCCACGGGCTTCTCATATATGGAGCTTGTGCTTTCCTTCTCCTCCGTGCTGCAGCTGTCTAGGGGCTTGTGCTTTCCTTCTCCTCCGTGCTGCAGCTGTCTAGGGGCTTGTGCTTTCCTTCTCCTCCGTGCTGCAGCTGTCTAGGGGCTTGTGCTTTCTGGTCAGGATGCTCACAGCTCCCTTGCACACATCCTGCTAGTCTCTCTCTGCTAAAGAGCCACACACAGCAGTTTCCTGCTCTCCCTCTTTCCTTAGTCTGTGGCTCTCCACTTGTGATTAATCATTCAGGGACATGGTGTAATTTGTCACTCATGAGCAGCACTCCAGTCAGGGTCGGGACTAGGGGTAGGCAGGGTAGGCACCTGCCTAGGGCGAAACCTCCTGCCTACCCGAGGGAGGTGCATTTCAGAAATAAAAAAACTGACGTTGCTGAATGCCTGCAGCTGCCCACCTTCCTCTGGCCGCAGGCATTCAGCACAGTGATAGCTGGAGTGCAGGCTCACAGGGCAGCAGTGTCAGTTACTGTAATCAGCTTCCTGCTCGGCCGGGAACCCTGGCGTATACAGAGGACATCGCAATGCAGTGACGCCAATGCGCCGTCCGGCACCCACTGATGCACCAGGTGGACGAGGTGATGGAGCCGTGCTGGACAGGAAGCCTGAATTAGGTGAGTAGAAGGTTTTTATTCACATGTCAGACCAAAGCACGTTCATCTCTGGGACACAGAACCCGTCTCCTTCCTGAGCGGTATGATTGCTGGACATTCCCATCTTGTTTGTACTTGCGTATAATTGTTTGTACATATGAATGAAACACCTTCAGGTATTTTGAAATTGTACCCAAGGATGAGCCAGACTTGTGCAAGTCCACAATTCTCTTCCTGATATCTTGGCTGATTTCTTTAGACTTTCCCATGATGCTACACAAAGAAGCATTGTGTGCATTAAAATACATCCACAGGTGTCTCTAATTAACTCAGATGTTGCCAAAAAATAAGCTTCTAAACACATGACATCATCATATGGGCAGTCCAGAATTGTTTAAAGGCATGGTAATCTTAGTGTATGTAAACTTTTGACTTTGCTGTAAGTAATAAAAATGCCTTAAAACATTCTCTCTCTCTCATTATTCTGGCATTTGGCAAATATTAAAAAATATGGTAATCCTAATTGACCTAAAACGGGAAAGGTTTATTCTGATTTCATGTCAGATATTGAGAAAAACATGCATATATGTCTTTTTATATAGTGTATGCAAATTGTCTCTTCAGAGAGGAAGAGGACCAGAACTCTAGTGCCACCTACAGGAAGTAGCAATCCTAAAAGTCAATAGTGACCCTTTAACGAGCCTTATCACATGACTTAGGATATAAGCCTGAACCAGAAACTCAATTTGCAGACACTGTGCTTCGGGGTACTGCCCCTCGTCAGTGCAAAGTGTGAGTTCTGGTTTGACTGGGTGAGAGGCGTCAGACCGTATCTAAGGGGTAACATTTCTCCTTGCGGAGAGCGACATGTTAAGCATGTCACGGTGACGAGACTTTTAAAGCCGCAATGCTCCTCTGGGAAATATGCAAATTGTCTCTTCAGAGAGGAAGAGGACCAGAACTCTAGAGCCACCTACAGGAAGTAGCAATCCTAAAAGTCAATAGTGACCCTTTGATGACCCTTTAACCCTTTATATAGTGTATGTAAACTTCTGGTTTCAACTGTACTGATGAGGGTTATGGTGTATTTATTTACTTATAGTGGATCTTCTGATGTATTTATGTTCTGGTGATGCATTAATTTATTGATAATGGTTCTGGTGATGCATTTATCTACTGATGATGGTTCTGGTGATGTATTCACGTACTGATGGTGATTCTAGTGCCGTTTTTAGGTACTGTTTATGGCTCTGGTGATGTATTCACATACTGATGAAGATTTTTGTTTTGTATTCATGTACTGATGATGGCTCTGGTGATAAATACAGCACCAGAGCAATCATAACTGTGAATACATCACCAGATCCATCAATAGTACATGAATACAGCACCAGAACAACCATCACTACATGAAAATGTCACCACAGCCACAATCAATACAGGATTACAAGACCAGAAGCATCATCAGTACATGAATACGTCAACAGAACCACTATCCATACAGGAATATGGCATCAGAACCACCATCAGTTTTGTTGCAAACTGTATTTGTTGCATGACTGAAAACTGTATTTGTTGCATGACTAATATAAAAACTATCATAAGTATCCCTTTATAATGGGGTCTGTTTAGCTTCCATTGGGGTATCTGCCAAATGCTGCACACCTTTATCGAAACCAAATGCCCCCCATTAGAGTTAAAGGGGTATTCCCATCTCTGAGATCCTATCCCAATATGTAGTAGGTGTAATAATAATAATAATATTAGCAAATACCTTTAATTAGAAATGTAGTATAGTTTTTCTGATTTGCTATGTCTCTTTCCTCATGTGCAGGCATTGCAGGACCTTAGATATCCATGGTTACAACCACTGATATAGTGACAGTTAGATAGTTGCCAGTGGTCATAACTATGAATACATAAGGTCCTGCAATGCCTGCACATGAGGAAAGAGACATAGCGAATCAGAAAAACAGTATTACATACAGTACAGACCAAAAGTTTGGACACACCTTCTCATTTAAAGATTTTTCTGTATTTTCATGACTATGAAAATTGTACATTCACACTGAAGGCATCAAAACTATGAATTAACACATGTGGAATTATATACTTAACAAAAAAAATGTGAAACAACTGAAAATATGTCTTATATTCTAGGTTCTTCAAAGTAGCCACCTTTTGCTTTGATGACTGCTTTGCACACTCTTGGCATTCTCTTGATGAGCTTCAAGAGGTTGTCACCGGAAATGGTTTTCACTTCACAGGTGTGCCCAGTCAGGTTTAATAAGTGGGATTTCTTGCCTTATAAATGGGGACCATCAGTTGTGTTGTGCAGAAGTCTGGTGGATACACAGCTGATAGTCCTACTGAATAGACTGTTAGAATTTGTATTATGGCAAGAAAAAAGCAGCTAAGTAAAGAAAAACGAGTGCCCATCATTACTTTAAGAAATGAAGGTCAGTCAGCCCGAAAAATTGGGAAAACTTTGAAAGTGTCCCCAAGTGCAGTTGCAAAAGCCATCAAACGCTACAAAGAAACTGGCTCACATGAGGACCGCCCCAGGAAAGGAAGACCAAGAGTCACCTCTGCTTCTGAGGATAAGTTTATCTGAGTCACCAGCCTCAGAAATCGCAGGTTAACAGCAGCTCAGATTAGAGACCAGATCAATGCCACACAGAGTTCTAGCAGCAGACACATCTCTTCAACAACTGTTAAGAGGAGACTTTGTGCAGCAGGCCTTCATGGTAAAATAGCTGCTAGGAAACCACTGCTAAGGACAGGCAACAAGCAGAAGAGACTTGTTTGGGCTAAAGAACACAAGGAATGGACATTAGACCAGTGGAAATCTGTGCTTTGGTCTAATGAGTCCAAATTTGAGATCTTTGGTTCCCACCACCATGTCTTTGTGCGACGCAGAAAAGGTGAACGGATGGACTCTACATGCCTGGTTCCCACCGTGAAGCATGGAGGAGGAGGTGTGATGGTGTGGGGGTGCTTTGCTGGTGACACTGTTGTGGATTTATTCAAAATTGAAGGCATACTGAACCAGCATGGCTACCACAGCATCTTGCAGCGGCATGCTATTCCATCCGGTTTACGTTTAGTTGGACCATCATTTATTTTTCAACAGGACTATGACCCCAAACACACCTCCAGGCTGTGTAAGGGCTACTTGATCAAGAAGGAGAGTGATAGGGTGCTACGCCAGATGACCTGGCCTCCACAGTCACCAGACCTGAACCCAATCGAGATGGTTTGGGGTGAGCTGGACCGCAGAGTGAAGGCAAAAGGGCCAACAAGTGCTAAGCATCTCTGGGAACTCCTTCAAGATTGTTGGAAGACCATTTCCGGTGACTACCTCTTGAAGCTCATCAAGAGAATGCCAAGAGTGTGCAAAGCAGTCATCAAAGCAAAAGGTGGCTACTTTGAAGAACCTAGAATATAAGACACATTTTCAGTTGTTTCACACTTTTTTGTTAAGTATATAATTCCACATGTGTTAATTCATAGTTTTGATGCCTTCAGTGTGAATGTACAATTTTCATAGTCATGAAAATACAGAAAAATCTTTAAATGAGAAGGTATGTCCAAACTTTTGGTCTGTACTGTATCTAATTGTAGGTAATAATTGTTTCCATGACTGTCCTTGTGTGACATGCAGAAGTAGTGCTGTTGCTTCAAAAGCATCCAGCAACTGTTACAAATAACACAAGCACACGAGACAGAAAGTGTTATGCTTCAGAAGCATCCAGCAACTAGAGGGGTTAACACAGTCACAGGAGACAGGGAGTTTTTCAGCAGAGCCCCAGGGGGATTATGGGGAACTTGGGATTGTAGTCTGACTGAAGCCGAAGAGAAAGGTGGTGTGTTATCTGGATCTGACAGAAGGCAACTGAACAGGATTCAGATCAGGAGAGAAACTAAACACAGGTCACATAAACTCCCTGAACTAACAGTGCAGAGTATTATTGGGCAGGAAGATAAGGACTGGAAGGAATTGTGTCACAGGGATCATCTCCCTCATCAAACCCTACCCCCTCCATCTCCATGCAGGATAAAGAATGCTGTATACTATTGTGTCCTTGTGAAGGAAAAGCCTGTGGTTGTGTGTGCATAGAAGTGTGCTGCTAAGAGATCTAATCTATGCTGAAGTATGCTACTGAAGAGACTGTAATACTGCGCCTTGTGAAGAAACTGCTGTATTGTTACTGGAGCCGGTTGCTCAAGAAACTCAGACTGTACTGTAATGAAGATTGTTGCTGTAATATCCTTGAATTACACTGGCTGTGCTTCAGATTAAATTTCACTGTTAAACTGTTGAAAAAGACTCTTGTCAGATGTGTCTGGTCAGCAATAGCTGCAGCCTATGGTCGCCCAGAGTAACGGTTCCCCCAGGATGCCAAAGAATTAATGAAACCCGTCTCGCCCTATCTGAACCTAGCGGCGTGCGTGTAACATTGTTGGCCCGTACGGAGAATTCTAAGCTTGAATTAGCATGTAGAGGGAGAAGAGGAAGAGTGTCTGGAAAAACACAGCAGCACAGCACCTCAATTCAACTCTGCTACACCAGTTAAAGGGAACCAGCCCTAAAGAAAACTCACTAGCAGCAATGGATGTGGAAATACAAATGGACAGAATTAGGGAGCTGCTTCTTCCGTTAACCTGTGAAGAATTGAGAACAGTAGCAGAACATATAAAGATGTCAGAAGAACAGATTTCTAAAGCACACAACCGCAGGCAACTGTTAGCTGTCATTAATGCAAAATTGGATGAGCTGGGGGAGAAAGAAGCTGAAGACATCATGGAGATGTTCCTCCAGGAGCTAACACAGTTTCTAACCAGGTTGAAGTTGGAGGATGGAGGGGCGGCACCAATTACCAAAAGCGGGAATCCCCGTCCGCAGACAAAACTACAGGAATTCAAAGAACAATTCAAAGCCCTAACAACAGCCCTGCAGGAATCGACCAAAACCTCTGAACGGGTGACAGACTCAGACAGAACCTTTACCCTGCTCGGGTTAGATAAATCAGGAAGACAGTCCTCTCTAACACCACAAATCACCTAAGGAAAGAATTCAAGATCCTGGGACAGATTGGAGAGTGTGAACAGAAAGAGAAACTGTCTTATATGAACTTGTTGCACCAGAGATCGTTGAGGGGGTGGTGAAAGCGATCAGCCCAGGCTTGAACCTCCGTAATATTCTAGAAATGAAGAGTCAATTGACTTTGCAACAGCTGAAGATGATTTTAAAAGGGCACTATAAAGAAGAGAGTACTTCAGAATTGTTCCACCGACTCATTAACCTCTCACAGAAAAATAATGAATCACCCCAAAGTTTCTTGTTCAGAGCAATTGAACTGAAGGATACACTGTTGTTTGCATCCAGAGATGTAAAAGCGAAGGAGAAGTTTGATGCTGGACTAGTCCAGAAGAAGTTCTTGAGATCAATGGGAACAGGGTTAATCAGTAAAGACATCAAGTTGCAGCTGAAACACTACCTAGAAGATCCTGGCATTCTGGACGAAGTCCTAAATGAAAAAATTAGTGATGCAGCTAGTTTGGAATCAGATAGCGAAGAGAAGTTAAAGAAAGGCTCTGCACCTAAAATCACCAAAATGAGTCAGCTGAAGTTGGAGACCCCCGGTGGCCAGTCCGAAGATAATCATGGAGACCCTCCGAGAGGGAACCTTAAATCACCAACGAAAGAGAGGACAGCCATTGCTGACTGGGAGGAATTAAAAGGAGAAATGCGAGCCGAGTTGATTGAAGTGAAAAAGTTGATTTGTTCCAGGTCTGAACCTGTATCACTCAGACCCAGGAGTGGGTTCCAAAAGAGAAGATAGCCGGCTTGTGAAGTACGCCATTCATCAAATCAGAGTACAATGTGTGTCCACTGTCTAAGATGTGGTGAGGAAGGACATTATGCCAAGGAAGGTCAATGGTCACGGTCATTTATGTTAAAAGACAGGAGGTTGCCAGTGCGGGGCGACTGATAACCACGACACGGAGGAGGCCCCAGAAGCAAATCCAAATCTCACCTAACCCCAGAACAGCGCATGAGGTAAAACGGCTGTGTCAGTACTATCCCCAAGTGAGTTCCCATCTACAACAGCTGCAAGAGAGACAGGGGCATCAGTTACTTAATGCCCAGTGTGGAAGTCAAACAATGTACTCCTGGGAGGAAGATTACTCGGTCAGTAAAGATAGCCTCATCAGCCTAATCGTTGAAAGGTGCTTTATACGGTGCCAGCTAGATGGACTCCTGGTAAAAGCACTGTGGGACACAGGAGCCGAAGCGAGCCTTTTAAATGAAGAATGGAGAAGGCGCTACCTGCCACATACCTGTCTTCGGTCACTAAAAGAACTCTTAGGACCAGTGGAACTCCATGGCAAAGCTGTCAACCAGACCGAAATCCCTTTCATAGGCTGGGTGGAAGTGACTTTCCAACTGAGGGCCACAAGGAACAGCAACACCATTGAGCTTTAGGTACCTTTTCTCATGACCAGTGATCAGAATGTGGCAGAGAATCCTATCCTGGGTTATAATGTAATCAGTGAGGTCATCACGAAACACAAGGCAGGGACGCTGGTGGTGGATGCAATTGTCACATCGCTAGCCGTACCCAACGCCGTGGTGGAAAATGTGATTCATAAATTAAAGAAAGCACAGAATACAATGGACCTAAAAGAAGTCAAGTTAGGCTGGAGCCCAACCATCAGCCCTGCAAACCAAATGGTGGGGGAGAGGTGTGGAGTCCAGGTAGAACCGGGAAGAAAAGTCCAGAAAAGACTGTTCGTGCCAAAAGACTCCTCAGAACTTCCAGAAGGCCTCGTTCATGGTGAGACTGTGCTCATGATTCCTACTGGTGATGAATACTTTGAAATACAAAATTAGACTGGATCCAAAGACTGTGTTAAGTCACATTGAAACCGTTAAAATGGTATATCCAGCCAGTGTGAGACCCGCCCAGGGGTCTACCGTGAATTCAGTCTCCCCACCAAGGAACAGGAGTTGCCCAGGGGAGGAAATTGCATGACCCACCTCAGGGTCCTGGGATCCCCCAGTATCCCTGGAACACTTGTGTGCTGAAGATATAGCGATAGCAAAACAGATGCTGAGAGAAGAGTGTCATGCATTCTCTAAAGATGACTCTGATATAGGCTGTATCCCATCTTTGCAATTGAAAATCAATTTGAAAGCCACGACCCCAGTAACCAGAAGTTACATGTCTGTGCCAAAACCATTACACCGTGAAGTGAAAGAGTATTTACAAGATCTAATCAACAGAGGTTGGGTTCAAAAGTTGAAGTAGTCTTATTCCTCTCTTATTGTTTGTGTTAGGAAGAAGGACGGTACGTTGAGACTCTCTGTGATTACCGGGAACTAAACCGAAAGTCATTACCTGATCAGCAGCCAATACCAAAGATTCAAGATAGGCTATCCAGCATATCAGGAAGTACCTGGTTCTCTGTCCTCGATCAGGGTAAAGCATATCATCAAGGGTTTCTTGAAGAGTCCAGTAGACCCTTGACAGCATTCATCACACTGTGGGGGTTATAGGAGTGTATCCACATACTGTTTGGGCTCAGTTCAGCTCCAGCAGAATTTCAGAGGAGCATTGAGACCTGTTTGGGAGGATTGAGGGACGATATCTGCCAGCCGTACTTGCATGACCATGTGACACACAGCAAAACCTTCCGGGACCATGAGGAACACGTGAGAACCGTATTACAGCGGTATCAACAACACAGAGTTAATTTGACCCAAAGAAGTGTGAACTGTTCAAAAGGCAAGTCCGATTTCTAGGGAAAATTGTGTCCAGAGAAGGATATACCATGGACCCAGCAGAAATCGCTCTGGTACTGGCATTAAAAGACAAGCGGCCCTCTACTGTTGAGGCAGATCTTAGGATTCCTCTCCTACTATCGTACTTACGTTCAGAACTTCTCCAGGATTGCTGCCCCACTATACCTCCTCTTGGGGATAACAACAGAGTCAACAGCACCCACGGAGAAAAAGAAGAACGCGGGTAGGACCGGGCTTAAAAGAAACAACTCCGTTTCGTCCCAACAGCCCATTCGCTGGACAGCAGACCACAAGGAGGTATTGGAAGAACTAGTAGACTACCTGGTAAAACCACCCATCTTGGGATATCCTGATTTCAACTTACCGTTTGTTCTTTATTATGACGCTTCTCAAGTTAGACTGGGAGCTGCCCTGTATCAGCATCAAGATGGAAAATTGAGAGTCATCAGTTACGGTTCTAGAACATTGACAGATGCCGAGAAGAATTACCATCTACAGTACAGACCAAAAGTTTGGACACACCTTCTCAGTTAAAGTATTTCTGTATTTTCATAACTTTGAAAATTGTACATTCACACTGAAGGCATCAAAACTATGAATTAACACATGTGGAATTATATACTTAACAAAAAAGTGTGTAACAACTGAAAATACGTTTTATATTCTAGGGTCTTCAAAGTAGCCACCTTTTGCTTTGATGACTGCTTTGCACACTCTTTGCATTCTCTTGATGAGCTTCAAGAGGTAGTCACCGGAAATGGTCTTCCAACTATCTTGAAGGAGTTCCCAGAGATGCTTAGCACTTGTCGGCCCTTTTGTCTTCACTCTGCGGTCCAGCTCACCCCAAACCATCTTGATTGGGTTCAGGTCTGGTGACTGTGGAGGCCAGGTCATCTGGCGTAGCACCCCATCACTCTCCTTCTTGGTCAAATAGCCCTTACACAGCCTGGAGGTGTGTTTGGGGTCATTGTTCTGTTGAAAAATAAATGATGGTCCAACTAAACGCAAAACCGGATGGAATAGCATGCCGCTGCAAGATGCTGTGGTAGTCATGCTGGTGCAGTATGCCTACAATTTTGAATAAATCCCCAACAGTGTCACCAGCAAAGCACCCCCACACCATCCATCACACCTCCTCCTCCATGCTTCACGGTGGGAACCAGGCATGTAGAGTCCATCCGTTCACCTTTTCTGCGTTGCACAAAAACACGGAGGTTGGAACCAAAGATCTCAAATTTGGACTCATCAGACCAAAGCACAGATTTCCACTGGTCTAATATTCATTCCTTGTGTTCTTTAGTCCTTTACCATGAAGGCCTGCTGCACAAAGTCTCCTCTTAACAGTTGTTGTAGAGATGTGTCTGCTGCTAGAACTCTGTGTGGCATTGACCTGGTCTTTAATCTGAGCTGCTGTTAACCTGCGATTTCTGAGGCTGGTGACTTGGATAAACTTATCCTCAGAAGCAGAGGTGACTCTTGGTCTTCCTTTCCTGGGGCGGTCCTCATGTGAACCAGTTTCTTTGTAGCACTTGATGGTTTTTGCAACTGCACTTGGGGACACATTTAAAGTTTTCCCAATTTTTCAGACTGACTGACCTTGATTTCTTAAAGTAATGATGGCCACTCCTTCTTCTTTACTTAGCTGCTTTTTTCTTGCCATAATACAAATTCTAACAGTCTATTCAGTAGGACTATCAGCTGTGTATCCACCTGACTTCTGCACAACAAAACTGATGGTCCCAACCCCATTTATAAGGCAAGAAATCCCACTTATTAAACCTGACAGGGCACACCTGTGAAGTGAAAACTATTTCCGATGACTACCTCTTGAAGCTCATCAAGAGAATGCCAAGATTGTGCAAAGCAGTCATCAAAGCAAAAGGTGGCTACTTTGAAGAACCTAGAATATAAGACACATTTTCAGTTGTTTCACACTTTTTTGTTAAGTATATAATTCCACATGTGTTAATTCATAGTTTTGATGCCTTCAGTGTGAATGTACAATTTTCAAAGTCATGAAAATACAGAAAAATCTTTAAATGAGAAGGTGTGTCTAAATTTTTGGTCTGTACGGTACATTCCAGAAAATTGGAGTTCCTGGCCTTGAAATGGGCTATATGTGAACGATTTTGAGATTATCTCTACTATAACAAAGAGTTTGAGATATACACTGACAACAACCCTTTGACCTATGTCCTCACTACTGCCAAACTGAATGCAACGGGTCAGAGATGGGTTGCTGAACTAGCTGACTTCAATTTCAGCATCAAGTACAGGCCAGGAAAATGCAATGCGGATGCTGACAGATTGTCGAGAATGCCACTAGAGCCTGAGGAGTTCATGCAAGAATGCATGGAGGAAATCAGTCTGGAAGTAATTGAGAGCACTATCCAAGCAGTGCAAGCTTATCAAGAGGAAGACACACCATTGTGGTGTCGATTGATGGTGGAAACCACCATAAAAGCGAGAGAACAAGATCACCCCCAGTCCATACAACTACCAAAAGGAAAAATCCATAGAACACAATGGGAAGATCACATAATTGGTAGAATACTACTTTATGTGGACCAAAATCGGTTTCCAAGTAAACGGGAGAGAGATAATGAGTCACCAGCAGTATCTGTTTTAGTTAAAGAATGGACGAAGCTCTACCTCAGTGATGACGGTATCCTGTATCGTAAAGGAGGACAAAACCGGCAGTTGGTACTACCCAGAGTATTCCGTAGGTTGGTCTTCAAAGAACTCCATGAAAAAATGGGACACCTAGGAGTGGAAAGGAAAACCAACTTGATCCATGAACGTTTATTCTGGCCATACATGCAAAGAGATATTGAGAGGTACTTGACCTGGGAGTGTGGGTGTCTGAAAGATAAATGTCCCAATACATCAGCCTGGGCACCTATGGGCAACATCCAAACTACGTATTCGTTTGACATGGTCTCAATAAACTTTCTACATCTCGAGACATGCAAGGGTGGTTAAGAATACATCTTGGTGGTGATGGACCATTTTACTCGATTTGCGCAAGCGTATGCCACCACCAATAAATCTGTTCGAACAGCGGCAGAGAAGTTCTTCAATGATTTTGCTTTGAAGTTTGGGTTCCCTATGAGGTTACACCATGACCATGGAAGAGAATTTGAGAACCAGCTCTTTGCCAAGTTAGGAAAGTACTGTAGAATTCAGAGATCCCACACAACACCCTATGACCCAGAGGGTAATGGACAAGTAGAACGTTTTAATCAGACATTATTGTCGATGTTGCGCATTTTAACAGCTGACGAGAAGAAAGACTGGAAGAGTTCTCTGTCAAAAGTGTTACATGCGTATAACTGTACAAAGTGTGAGGCAACGGGTTACTCACCTTTCTTCCTATTGTATGAACGATCGCCAAGACTGCCAATTGACACCATGTTCGATACTCCGATGTCAGAGACTTACAAAACTTATCCGGAGTACGTTTGGAAATGGAAGGAACGGATGGCAGAGGCATACAACACAGCGTCCAAAGTGGTTACGCAAGGGAAGAGCAAGAGTAAGGAGTACTATGATCGAAAATGTTATGGAGCAGAATTGGCACAGGGAAGTCAGGTGCTAGTCAAGAACGTACGTGAAAAAGGTGGTGCAGGAAAACTTAATTCGTACTGGGAAGACAAGGTGTATGTTGTTGTGAAGAGGAAAGCCGATGATAGTCCAGTGTATGAAATCCGATTGGAAATGGGGGACAAGAAAGCCAGAGTAGTCCATTGCAATTTACTACTACCCTGTGATTCTCTCCCTCCACCACAAGACTTCCCAGGAGCAGATCGCCAACGACCGAGATCGACTAAGGCTGAAGCTCTGGAGGTGGACAGTGACCTTGAGAGCTCGAATGAAGAAGAGCACGCTGTTCTATTTCTCGGACCGGCAAAGAGAGTGATTTACTATCCTCAGGAGAGTGAACTAAGTCCCGAAGAACTAGAGTTTGTACCAAGGAATACAGATGAAGTCCAATCCAGTTCTGATAATCGAACACCGGTCATTGAAGAGTCCTCTTATCTTGATGGTATGGTGTGGTATATGGGGTACAAAGATAGTGGGGCCATTCTTCATCAATGGAAACCTCAATGCCACTGGATATCTGAAATTTCTACATGATGATGTGTTGCCCTCTTTATACACTGAAGATGGCACGTTCCCTGAGTTTTTCCAACAAGATGGTACACCACCACATTATGGGTGTCATGTCCGAGCATTCCTACATGAACAGTTTCCTGGAAAGTGGATTGGTCATCATGGGCGAGTTGAATGGCCACCTAGGTCTCCTGATCTGACCCCCTTAGATTTTTATCTTTGGGGTTATCTGAAGGCAATTGTCTATTGTTAGAACTCTCCTGTTAGGTTTTTTCTAGTTTGCTGGTCACATGACCTTTTTTGCCTATTTAATCCTGCTCCGCCCTTCTGGCCTTGCTGGACTTCATTGTAATTTCTACTCTTAAGCTAGCCAGGTGCTTTGTTACCTTACTCCATCAGTTTAGCTAGGTCTCTTGACCTCTATGTTCTATGTTGTTTGTTTGTCCTTTTCTGCTACAATTTCTGCTAGGAGGTGTCCATCTTACTCCCAGTCCCTAGTTCTTGTAGGGATCCCTTCCTCACATCTATAGGTCTTCGTACAGACTAGCTGAGGACTTTAGCGGGTCTGATCACAGGATCAGGTTCCCCGTTACATCGTAGGGATCAAGCTTAGTTCTATTGTAGGGACAGATCTCCTGTCTTTCCTTAGTGCTTGTAGCAGATCATAACAGTAAGTCCAGCCCAAAAATTTCTCTAAGGAAAGACCTCCAGTTTCCATCATGGTGTCGGTTCAGGATTTGGCTCAACGCTTGCAGGGACTCTCTCTGGAGGTGGCCGAGCTCCAACAACACGTGAGTAGCTGTTCTGGAGCGCATTTTGTAGAGCCAAAGGTACGTTTGCCTGATTTGTTTTTTGGTGAACAGCAGGATATTTTTTCCTTTAAAAATGCTTGTTTATTGTATTTTCGTTTAAGACCCAGATCCTCTGGTGATGAATCACAGC
Source organism: Phyllobates terribilis (assembly GCF_046119375.1). Taxonomy (NCBI): domain Eukaryota; kingdom Metazoa; phylum Chordata; class Amphibia; order Anura; family Dendrobatidae; genus Phyllobates; species Phyllobates terribilis. The sequence continues at coordinate 700,657,150 of NW_027362761.1, forward strand.
GCATAGGGTTCATAATGTCACTTTTGCGCAAGGAACCTCAGGGATGGGCCTTTTCTCTCCAACCTAGTGATCCGTGCTTTAGATCAGTGGATAGTTTTTTTTCTGCTTTGGGGTTATTGTATGATGATCCTGATCGTGTCTTATCAGCTGAGACGGAATTGAGACATTTGAGGCAGGGATCAGGTAATGTGGAAAATTATTGTACTCACTTCCGTCGGTGGTCTGCTCAGGTGGGGTGGAACGATTCTGCTCTGAAAAGTTTGTTTCTTGCAGGGCTAGGTGAAAGGGTTAAGGATCTGCTGATTGCTTATCCTACACCTGGAAACTTGCAGGAGGCAATGCAATTAGCTATACGGGTGGACAGGAGACTGCGTGCAAGGGTTAATGAGAGTAAATCCTCTGCCTTGTCAGCTCCGAGTTCTGAGAGGGTCTGTACTGACATTGGAGAGCCGATGGAGATTGGGGCGATGTCACCCCGCTCTCAGGAAAAAGACCGCAGGTTTTCTGAAGGTTTGTGCTTTTATTGCGGAAAATCTGACCATTTCATTAAGAACTGTGTGCTTCGTATGAACAAAGAAAAAAAAAAGGTCAATTACGCCCGTATAGCCTGTTTAAATACTAAGGGTGTATTTCTTTCTGCTACCACCGCTGCTCAGGAAGAATTAATTGAATTTCGGGTATTTGTGGATTGTGGTTCTACTCTGAATGTGATTGATGGGGGATTCTTGGAAAAACTTAAATTAAAACCCAAACCTTTGTCATCCCCTATTGCCGTGGTTTCTGTCGATGGCTCTCCCTTGAAATGTGTTACTCACAAGATTTATGAATTTCCCCTCACTATTAATGGTATTCACCAAGAATATTTGGATTTGGTGGTATTAAATATTTTGCCTTCTCCAGTAGTGTTGGGTTTGCCCTGGTTAAAATTGCACAATCCTGTACTGGATTGGTCTACCAATGAAATTAAGTCCTGGAGCCCTAAGTGTTATGACAAGTGTTGTAACGGGCGCATTGCTGCTGTGGATAAAGGGGAATTACCTGTACCTATTCAGGATTTTTGGAAAGTTTTTTCTGAGGAGGAGTCACAAGTTTTGCCTCCTCATAGAGACTATGATTGTACCATTGAATTTGTCCCTGGAGCGACTCTCCCTAAAAGTCGTTTATTTAATCTTACTATTCCTGAGAGAAAGGCTTTGGAGGAATACATACAGACGAGCTTGGCCGCCGGTCATATCAGACCCTCTAAGTCACCTGTGGCTGTTGGATTTTTTTTTTGTTAAAAAAAAGGACGGCGGTTTACGTCCTTGTCTGGACTTTCGCGAGATTAATAAAATTACTGTACGCAATCCCTACCCACTGCCATTGATTCCTGATTTGTTTAACCAGTTAGTGGGGGCCAAATGGTTCTCTAAAATTGATCTCCGGGGGGCATACAATTTGTTGCGTATGAAGGAGGGTGATGAATGGAAGACTGCTTTTAACACTCCTGTGGGTCATTTTGAGAATCTGGTTATGCCTTTTGGTCTTACCAATGCACCAGCATTTTTTCAGAATCTTATTAATGATATCCTTAGACCTTTGATCGGCAAAAATGTGGTTGTGTATTTGGATGACATTTTGATTTATTCGCCTGATCTGGAGTCTCATTAGCGGAGCGTACGTGAGGTATTGCAGTTATTGATTGACAATTCGCTTTTTGCTAAGCTGGAGAAATGTGAATTCGCTGTACAGAGAATTCGTTTTTTGGGCTACATTATCTCCAGCGAGGGCTTTGAGATGGACCCGGTGAAAGTTTAAGCTGTGCAGGAATGGCCTAGGCCTATTGGTTTGAAATCGATACAGAGGTTTTTGGGTTTCGCCAATTACTACAGAAAATTCATTAAAAATTTTTCTATTATTGTTAAACCACTGACCGATCTCACCAGGAAAGGTGCTAATACGGTTCAGTGGACTACTGAGGCCATTGAAGCTTTTGTGTTTCTAAAGGAAAGGTTCAGCTCTGCCCCCATCCTTATGCAGCCTGATGTGACTAAGCCGTTTTTGGTTGAGGTTGATGCTTCTTCTGTGGGGGTCGGTGCGGTGTTGTCTCAGGAAAACAAGGATGGAGTACATCCCTGTGCCTTTTTTTCAAAAAAATTTTCTGAGACTGAACTTAATTACGATATTGGTAATCGGGAATTGCTGGCTATTAAACTCGCATTTGAACACTGGTGTCATGTCTGGGAAGGTGCTGATTTTCCCATTCAGGTTTTCACTGATTATAAAAATCTGATCTATCTTGATGCTGCCAAGCGCTTGAATGCCCGTCAGGCTAGGTGGGCACTTTTTTTTTTGCGGTTTAATTTTTCCGTTACTTACATTCCGGGTACCAAGAATGTTAAAGCTGATGCTTTGTCTCGCAGCTTTTCTCCCATGGTCGGTGCTGAGGAGGAGGAGAGCATTTTACAAGAAGGTGTAGTGATTGCTGCATTGGACTCCGTTTTGGAAGATGAGATTCTTAAAGCACAGGAGAATGCCCCATCTAACACTCCCCATGGGAGGTTGTTTGTGCCTAGGACCTTTAGGAGAGATTTGTTTGTTGAGTGTCATGAGTCTCGGTTGGCAGGGCATCCAGGAATTTCTGAGACCAAGAGACTTGTGGGTCGCAGTTTTTGGTGGCCTGGATGGCAGAAGGAAGTCATTAAGTGGGTGCGTCAATGTACTGTGTGTGCTAGATCTAAGTCTTCTCATACTCCTGCTGCGGGGTTGCTTTGTCCTCTGGAGGTTCCTAGTGCACCTTGGACACATCTGGCTATGGACTTTATTACTGACCTTCCCCCCTCTGAGGGTTTCACGGTCATCTGGGTGGTCGTGGACCGTTTTAGCAAGATGTGTCACTTGGTTCCCTTCATCAAACTGCCCTGCGCTAAGACACTCGCTAAGGCCTTTGTCAAGGAGATTGTCAGACTCCATGGTCTTCCTACTGACATTGTTTCTAATAGGGGACCTCAATTCGTGGCTCGTTTTTTGGCGTGCCTTTTGTGACAGGTTGGGTGTTCATTTGTCATTTTCATCTGGATATCATCCTGAGTCTAATGGCCAAACAGAAAGGAATAACCAGGATGTTGAGCAGTTCTTGCGTTGTTTTGTGGCAGACAATCAAGAAGGGTGGTCTGAGTTTCTGCCGCTTGCTGAATTTGCTCTTAACAACCATACATCCTCTTCTGCTGGGTGTTCGCCTTTTTTTTGTTGTTCTTGTTAGAACCTTGCTGTTAGGTTTTTTTTCCTTTGCTGGTCACATGACCTTGTTGGCCTATTTAATCCTGCTCCGCCCTTCTGGCTTTGCTGGACTTCATTGTATATCTACTTTCTAGCTAGCCTGTGCTCTGTATCTAACTCTGTTAGTTTGCTTGGTCTACGGACCTCTAGGTTCTATCTATTTTGTTTGTTCGTCTGTCTGCTGCTATTTCTGTTAGGAGGTGTCCCATATTCCTCCCAGTCCTTAGTACTTGTAGGGATTCCCTCCCCAAATCTATAGGTCTCCGTACAGACTAGATTAGGACTTTAGCAGGTCTGATCGCAGGATCAGGTTCCCTGTTACATCGTAGGGATTCAGCTGAGTCTTATAGTAGGGACAGATCTCCTCTCTTTCCTTAGCTTTGGTAGCAGAACATAACAGTAAGTCCAGCCTGTAAATTCTCTAAGGAAAGATTTTTTTCTGTTCCATCATGGTGTCGGTTCAGGATTTGGCTAAACACCTGCAGGGACTCTCTCTGGAAGTGGCCGAGCTCCGTCAGCACGTGAGTAACTGTCCTGGAGCATATTTCTTGGAGCCTAAGGTATGTTTGCCGGATTTATTTTTTGGTGAACATCGAGAATTTTTTTCATTTAAAAATGCTTGCTTATTGTATTTTCGTTTGAGACCCAAGTCCTCTGGGGATGAATCCCAGCGCGTAGGGTTCATAATGTCACTTTTGCGCAAAGAGCCTCAGGAGTGGGCCTTTTCTTTGCAACCTAGTGATACATGCTTCAGATCAGTGGATAGTTTTTTTTCTGCTTTAGGACTATTATATGATGATCCTGACCGTGTGGCATCAGCTGAGACTGAGTTGAGACGTTTAAAACAAGGATCAGGTAATATGGAAAAATATTGTACACATTTTCGTCGTTGGTCCACTCAAACAGGGTGGAACGATTCTGCTCTGAAAAGTCTATTTCTTGCTGGGCTCAGTGAAAAGGTTAAAGACCTGCTAATTGCTTATCCTACACCTGAGGATTTGCAACAGGCTATGCAATTAGCTATACGGGTGGACAGAAGACTGCGTGCTAGGGTTAATGAGAGCAAATCCTCTGCTATGTCAGTTTCTGGTTATGATAATGTGTGTACTAACAGTGGTGAACCGATGGAGATTGGATCGGTGGCACCTCGCTCTCAAGAAAAACACCGTCGTTTTTCAGAAGGCTTGTGTTTCTATTGTGGAAAATCTGGTCATTTGATTAAAGGCTGTGAGCTTCGTATGAAGAAAGAAAAAAAAATGGTCAGTCACGCCCGTATTGCCTGTTTAAATTCCAAGGGTATATTTTTAGCTGCTTCCACGATTGCTCAGGAAAAATTAATGGAATTTCGGGTGTTTGTTGATTGCGGGTCTACACTGAATGTTATTGATGGGGGATTCGTGGAAAAACTCAATTTAAAACCTGAACCTTTATCATCCCCCATTGCTGTGGTTTCTGTGGATGGCTCCCCTTTGAAGAATATTACTCTCAAGGTCAGTGAATTTCCTCTCACTATTAATGGTGTTCACCATGAGAAATTGGATTTGGTAGTGTTGAATAACTTGCCTTCTCCAGTAATATTGGGTTTGCCCTGGTTAAAATTTCACAATCCTGTACTGGATTGGTCTACCAGTGAAATTAAATCCTGGAGCCATAAATGTTATGACAAGTGTTGTAACGAGCGTATTGCAGCTTTGGATAGGGGAGAATTGCCTGTTCCTATTCAGGATTTTTGGAGAGTTTTTTCTGAGAAAGAATCGCAGGTTTTGCCTCCCCATAGAGACTATGATTGTTCTATTGAATTTGTCCCTGGAGCGACTCTTCCTAAAAGTCGTTTATTTAACCTTACTATTCCTGAGAGGAAGGCTTTGGAGGAATACATACAGACAAGTTTGGCCGCCGGTCACATTAGGCCCTCTAAGTCTCCTGTGGCGGTTGGATTTTTTTTTGTAAAAAAAAAGGACGGCGGTTTACGTCCTTGTCTGGATTTTCGTGAGATTAACAAAATTACGGTACGCAATCCTTACCCACTGCCATTGATTCCTGATCTGTTTAACCAGTTATTGGGGGCCAAGTGGTTCTCTAAAATTGACCTTAAGGGGGCATACAATCTGTTGCGCATGAAGGAGGGTGATGAATGGAAGACTGCTTTTAACACTCCTGTGGGTCATTTTGAGAATCTGGTTATGCCTTTTGGTCTTACTAATGCTCCTGCATTTTTTCAGAATCTGATTAATGACATCCTTAGACCTTTGATCGGTAAAAATGTGGTTGTGTATTTGGATGACATTTTGATTTATTCGCCAGATCTGGAGTCTCATTGGCGGAGCGTGCGTGAGGTATTACAGTTATTAATGGACAATTCGCTTTTTGCTAAGCTGGAGAAATGTGAGTTCGCTGTACAGAGAATTAGTTTTTTGGGCTACATTATCTCCAGCAAAGGTTTTGAGATGGATCCGGTTAAGGTTCAGGCTGTGCAGGAATGGCCTAGGCCTATTGGTTTGAAATCAATACAGAGGTTTTTGGGTTTCGCCAATTACTATAGAAAATTCATAAAAAATTTTTCTAGTATTGTCAAACCTCTGACTGATCTCACCAGGAAAGGTGCTGATGCGGTTCAGTGGTCTTCTGAGGCCATTGAAGCTTTTGTGTATCTCAAGGAGAGGTTCACCTCTGCTCCCATCCTTATGCAGCCTGATGTTACTAGGCCGTTTTTGGTTGAGGTTGATGCTTCCTCTGTGGGGGTTGGCGCAGTATTGTCTCAGGATAACGGGGATGGATTACATCCCTGTGCATTTTTTTCAAAAAAATTTTCGGAGACTGAATTGAATTACGATATTGGTAATCGGGAATTATTGGCTATTAAACTCGCATTTGAACACTGGCGCCACTTCTTGGAAGGTGCGGAATTTCCCGTTCAGGTTCTTACGGATCATAAAAATCTGATATATCTTGACGCTGCCAAGCGCCTGAATGCCCGTCAGGCTAGGTGGGCACTGTTTTTCTCGCGGTTTAATTTCTCCGTTACTTACATCCCTGGTACTAAGAATGTTAAGGCGGATGCCTTGTCTCGCAGTTTTTCTCCCATAGTCGGTGCTGAGAAAGAGGAAAACATTTTACAAGAAGGTGTTGTGATAGCTGCTTTAGACTCCGTTTTGGAAGATGAGATTCTTAAAGCTCAGGAGAATGCCCCATCTAACACTCCTCATGGGAGGTTGTTTGTGCCTGGGACCTTTAGGAGAGATTTGTTTGTTGAGTGTCACGAATCTCGGTTGGCAGGTCATCCCGGAATCTCTGAGACCAAGAGACTGGTGGGTCGCAGTTTTTGGTGGCCTGGATGGCAGAAGGAAGTCATTAAGTGGGTGCGCCAATGTACTATATGTGCTAGATCTAAGTCCTCACATACTCCTGCTGCGGGGTTGCTTTGTCCTTTGGAGGTCCCCAGTGCTCCTTGGACACATTTGGCTATGGACTTTATAACTGACCTTCCCCCCTCTGAGGGTTTTACTGTCATCTGGGTGGTCGTGGACCGTTTTAGCAAGATGTGTCACTTGGTTCCCTTCGTCAAACTGCCCTGCGCTAAAACTCTCGCTAAGGCCTTTGTCAAGGAAATTGTCAGACTTCATGGCGTTCCTACTGACATTGTTTCTGATAGGGGTCCTCAGTTCGTGGCTCGTTTTTGGCGTGCCTTTTGTGACAGGTTGGGAATTCATTTGTCGTTTTCGTCCGGATATCATCCTGAATCTAATGGCCAGACAGAAAGGAAAAACCAGGATGTTGAGCAGTTCTTGCGTTGTTTTGTGGCAGACAATCAAGAGGGGTGGTCTGAGTTTCTGCCACTTGCCGAATTTGCTCTGAACAATCATACATCTTCTTCTGCTGGTTGTTCGCCTTTTTTTTGTTGTTCTGGGAGACATCCGTCGTTTGGGTCGTTCTCCAAGTTGGGATCTGCCGTGCCTGAGGAGGAGAATTTTTCCGGTGATTTGGAAAGAGTTTGGACGGATGTGCGTGGTAATCTTCAGGAGGCCAACAGAAAATCTAAAGACTACTTTGATAGGAAACGACAGGAGGTTTTGTTCGCTGTTGGTGACATGGTTTGGTTGTCCTCTAGGAATCTGCGGTTGAGGATTCCTTCTAAGAAATTGGGTCCCAAGTTTGTAGGGCCCTTTAAGGTGCTTCAGGTTGTCAACCAATCTGCTGTTAGGTTGGAGGTTCCTACCTCCTGGAGAATTAATCCGGTCTTTCATGTCTCTCTGTTAAAAAAAGCTGTTGTGTCGGATGGTGACGCCTCTGCCTCTGTTCCTCCGGTGGTGGAGGACGGGGAATATGAAATTTCTCGCATCCTTGACTCTAGACGGTATAGAGGTAGTTTGCAGTATCTTGTGGCCTGGAAAGGTTTCGGACCCGAGGATAACTCTTGGGTGAGGTCAGATGATGTTTCTGCGTCCAGACTTATCAGAGCGTTTCACAGGAGATTTCCTGATAAGCCTGGTCCTAGGGGATCCGGAGGATCCTCTTAGAAGGGGGGGTACTGTTAGAACCTTGCTGTTAGGTTTTTTTTCCTTTGCTGGTCACATGACCTTGTTGGCCTATTTAATCCTGCTCCGCCCTTCTGGCTTTGCTGGACTTCATTGTATATCTACTTTCTAGCTAGCCTGTGCTCTGTATCTAACTCTGTTAGTTTGCTTGGTCTACGGACCTCTAGGTTCTATCTATTTTGTTTGTTCGTCTGTCTGCTGCTATTTCTGTTAGGAGGTGTCCCATATTCCTCCCAGTCCTTAGTACTTGTAGGGATTCCCTCCCCAAATCTATAGGTCTCCGTACAGACTAGATTAGGACTTTAGCAGGTCTGATCGCAGGATCAGGTTCCCTGTTACATCGTAGGGATTCAGCTGAGTCTTATAGTAGGGACAGATCTCCTCTCTTTCCTTAGCTTTGGTAGCAGAACATAACAGTTCTGGGAGACATCCGTATTTTGGGTCATTCTCCAAATTGGTATCGGCTGTGCCTGAGGAGGAGAGTTTTTCCGGTGATTTGGAAAGAGTTTGGACGGATGTGCGTGGTAATCTGCAGGAGGCTAACAAAAAGTCTAAGAGGTACTTTGACAGGAAACGTCAAGAGGTTTTGTTTACGGCTGGTGACATGGTTTGGTTGTCCTCTAAGAATCTGCGGTTGAGGATTCCTTCTAAAAAATTGGGTCCCAAGTTTGTAGGGCCCTTTAAGGTGCTTCAGGTAGTTAACCAATCTGCTGTTAGGTTGGAGATTCCCACCTCCTGGAAGATTAATCCGATGTTCCATGTTTCTCTATTGAAAAAAGCTGATGTATCTGATAGAGACGCCACTGCCACTGTTCCTCCGGTGGTGGAGGACGGGGAATATGAAATTTCCCGCATCCTTAATTCTAGACGGCAAGAGGGAGTTTGCAGTATCTCGTCGCTTGGAAGGGTTTCGGTCCCGAGGATAACTCATGGGTGAGGGCGGATGATGTTTCTGCTTCCAGACTTGTCAGAGCGTTTCACAGGAGGTTTCCGGATAAGCCTGGGCCTAGGGGATCCGGAGGATCCTCATTGAAGAGGAGGTAATGTTAGAACTCTCCTGTTAGGTTTTTTCTAGTTTGCTGGTCACATGACCTCTTTTGCCTATTTAATCCTGCTCCGCCCTTCTGGCCTTGCTGGACGTCATTGTAATTTCTACTATTAAGCTAGCCAGGTGCTTTGTTACCTTACTCCGTCAGTTTAGCTAGGTCTCTTGACCTCTATGTTCTATGTTGTTTGTTTGTCCTTTTCTGCTACAATTTCTGCTAGGAGGTGTCCATCTTACTCCCAGTCCCTAGTTCTTGTAGGGATCCCTTCCTCATATCTATAGGTCTTCGTACAGACTAGCTGAGGACTTTAGCGGGTCTGATCACAGGATCAGGTTCCCTGTTACATCGTAGGGATCAAGCTTAGTTCTATTGTAGGGACAGATCTCCTGTCTTTCCTTAGTGCTTGTAGCAGATCATAACATCTATGCTGTGAAGATACGAGATGTGCAGCATCTGAAACAACGGATACTGGAAGCCTGTGCTAGCATTTCTTCTGCGGTGTTGCTATCAGTGTGTTGAAAGTGGGAGAAGAGGGTTGCATTTACAATCCAACACAATGGGCAGCACTTTGAACACATTTTATAAGTGGTCATAAACTTGTAAAAAACTCATGAAAGAATAAAGTTACGTTAAAACCAAGCACACCATTGTTTTTCTTATGAAGTTCTCAATAAGTTTGATGTCACATGACCTTCTTCCGACTGAAAAAAAATAAAGTTGGATCCAAAATGGCCAACTTCAAAATGGCCGCCATGGTCACCACCCATCTGGAAAATTTTTCCCCTCCCATATACTAATGTGCCACAAACAGGAAGTTTATATCACCAACCATTCCCATTTAATTTAGGTGTATCCATATAAATGGCCCACCCTATATATAAGACTCTGTTAGATGTTAATAGATTTGCCAGACAATCTACATTGAAATGCCATTTTAAGGATAATACGAATATAATGGATACTGAAGACTCAACAATGTTGGAGGATTTTCTTCCGACAATTACTGATATAGGAAACTTTACAAAACAGACTGCTATATATAATTTAAATTTATTGGGAAGTGAACAGAAGGACGATACAATAAATCAGAATCATTTCTTCAATGTTAAAAACCCGTATTTTTAACCAATCCAATCTCGTCCTCAGATTCTAGATATTTTTCAGCAAACAGTGGAGAAAGAACTCCATAAACTAAAGAATTCATTAACAGTACAACAAAAATTCACTAATATTATTAAGAAAGAGAAGGAAGCTATTAAAGAACAACCGAGACCTTCTAATCTGCCAGGCGGATAAAGGAGGAGCTATTGTTTTGATGAATGCTAGACTATACGAACGATTGAACCTATCTATGTTGGAAGATCAAGTGATTTATAAAAAATATTGGACTATAATCCTACAATTAAAATATCTTCCAAGCTGGAAAAACTCTTGGGAAAAGGATTACAGATGGGAGCTATAAATAAAAAACTATCAGAGGATCTGTTAATTAAAAATCCGGTGACACCTATCTTTCATTCATTCCCCAAAACACATAAAAATATATTTCCCCCTCCATTAAGACCGATAGTTGCGGGAAATGGGAGCCTAGGAGAACAGCTAAACTCCTGGATTGATTTATATCTTCAACCCTTAATAAGGACTTTGCCCAGTTGCATCAAAGATACGAAACACGTCATTTCCTCATTGGACAAAAAACCTTGGCTAAATAATCCCGTGTGGTTAAGTTGTGATGCACTGTAGTTAGCCTATATCCAAGCTTACTACATAGGGAAGTTACTTATATACTTACGGAACACTTACGAAAATACAGTAATTATGAGGAGAATATACAAGAATTTCTAATTATGGCGATTGACTTTTTGTGGGAAAATAATTATTTTTCATTCAATGATACATACTATATCTAGAAATAGGGAGCCCCGATGGGTTCAGCTTTCTCTACTTCTATAGCCAATCTTTATATGTTCTACTGGGAAGAACTATTTATCTATTCTGAGTCCAACCCGTTCTCCTCTAGCATTGGATGGTATGGTTGGTACCTGGACTACCTCCTTCTAGTGTGGAGGGGTACGGAGGAGTCGGCATATGAATTTATAGAATATATTAATCATAATAATCTGAATTTGAAATTTACATATAAGATTGAAAGTAATATCATTGACTTTTTTACATATTACTCTGGACAACAATGACCATTCATATATTTCAGTGTCACCATACAGGAAAAAAATGGTCGTTAATTCTACTCTATGGGCAACTTCCTGTCACTCCAAGCAAGTGATAAAAAATTTACCGGTGGGTGAGCTTATCCATACAAAAAGGAACACCACACTAGAGAATAAATACAAGCAAGAAGCAGATAATAATCTTTTTATTTATATAGTTGCAACATATTCTGCAGTGCTTTACAATTCAGACAATTTACAGACATTATGGGTGCTGTCCCCATTGGAGCTCACAATCTACATTCCCTATCAGTATGTCTTTGGAGTGTGGGAGGAAACAAGATAACCTGGAGGAAACCCACACAAACATGGGGAGAGCATAGAAACTCCTTGCAGATGTTGTCCTTGGTGGGATTTGAACCCAGGTGTTATGTTCTGCTACCAGAGCTAAGGAAAGAGAGGAGATCTGTCCCTACGATAGAACTCAGCTGAATCCCTACGATGTAACAGGGAACCTGATCCTGCGATCAGACCTGCTAAAGTCCTAAGCTAGTCTGTACGGAGACCTATAGATGTGGGGAAGGAATCCCTACAAGTACTAAGGACTGGGAGGAAAATGGGACACCTCCTAACAGAAATAGTAGCAGACAGACGAACAAACAAAATATATAGAACATAGAGGTCCGTAGACCAAGCAAACTAACAGAGTTAGATACAGAGCACAGGCTAGCTAGAAAGTAGATATACAATGAAGTCCAGCAAAGCCAGAAGGGCGGAGCAGGATTAAATAGGCCAACAAGGTCATGTGACCAGCAAAGGAAAAAACCTAAGAGCAAGGTTCTAACACCAGGACCCCAGCACTGCAAGGCTGCAGCACTAACCACTGAGCCACCGTGCTGCCCTAAAGTATGAGCACGTAAATACCCTAAATGGATGCTCCAAAGAGCAAATAATATAGTTAGTGACATTCCAAGAACAGAAATTATGAAAAATAAAAATAAATATAAGAAAACTAATAATAATAAACAATTAACATTTGCTACTAACTATAGCCCTGAATTTCCACGAATAAACAACATTATAAACACCTATTTACCGATGCTTTATCAGGATTAACAAATTACCGGAAATATTAAACCATGGGGTAAGATTTACTGCAAAAAAAGCTCCAACACTGGGAACCCTTCTTTCTCCAAGTTTTTATTTTAACCCTTTACCCCCCCCCCCCAGGGTGGTTTGCACGTTAATGACCAGGCTAATTTTTACAATTCTGACCACTGTCACTTTATGAGGTAATTACTCTGAAACGCTTCAACGGATCCCGCTGATTCTGAGATTGTTTTTTCGTGACATATTGTACTTCATGATAGTGGTAAAATTTCTTCGATATCACTTGCGTTTATTTGTGAAAAAATTGGAAATTTGCCAAAAATTTTGAAAATTTCACAATTTTAAAATTTTTTATTTTTATTCCGTTAAATCAGAGAGATATGTTACACAAACTAGTTAATAAATAACATTTCCCACATGTCTACTTTACATCAGCACAATTTTGGAACCAAAATTTTTTTTTATTAGTGCGCTATAAGGGTTAAAAGTTGATCAGCGATTTCTCATTTTTCCAACAAAATTTACAAAACCATTTTTTTTAGGGACCACATCACATTTGAAGTGACTTTGAGGGGCCTTTATGACAGAAAATACCCAAAAATGACACCATTCTAAAAACTGCACCCCTCAAGGTGCTGAAAACCATGTTCAAGAAGTTTATTAACCCTTCACGTGCTTCACAGGAATTTTTGGAATGGGGAAGAAAAAAATTAACATTTAACTTTTTTCACAAAAATGTTACTTTAGACCCCAATTTTTTAATTTTTGCAGGGGTAACAGGAAAAAAAGGACCCCAAAATTTGTTGTGCAATTTCCCCTGAGTATGCAGATACCCCATACGTGGGGAAAAAACACTGTTTGGGTGCACATCAAGACTCAGAAGGGAAGGAGCGCCATTTGAGTTTTTGAATGTACAGTTAGGTCCATATATATTTGGACAGAGACAACATTTTTCTAATTTTGGTTCTAGACATTACCACAATGAATTTTAAACAAAACAATTCAAATGCAGTTGAAGTTCAGACTTTCAACTTTCATTTGAGGGTATCCACAATAAAATTGGATGAAGGGTTTAGGAGTTTCAGCTCCTTAACATGTGCCACCCTGTTTTTAAAGGGACCAAAAGTAATTGGACAATTGACTCCAAGGCTATTTCATGCACAGGTGTGGGCAATCCCTTCCTTATGTCATTCTCAATTAAGCAGATAAAAGGCCTGGAGTTGATTTGAGGTGTGGGGCTTGGATTTTGAAGGTTTTGATGTGAAGTAAACATTTGGTCAAATGAGCTCTCCATGCAGGTGAAACAAGCCATCCTTAAGCTGCAAAAACAGAAAAAACCCATCCGAGAAATTGCTACAATATTAGGAGTGGCAAAATCTACAGTTTGGTACATCCTGAGAAAGAAAGAAAGCACTGGTGAACTCAAAAAGACCTGGGCGCCCACGGAAGACAACAGATGATCGCAGAATAATCTCCATGGTGAAGAGAAACCCCTTCACAACAGCCAACCAAGTGAACAACAACACTCTCCAGGAGGTAGGCATATCAATATCCAAATCTACCATAAAGAGAAGACTGCATGAAAGTAAATACAGAGGGTTCACTGCATGGTGCAAGCCACTCATAAGCATCAAGAATAAAAAGGCTAGACTGGACTTTGCTAAAAAACATCTAAAAAAGCCAGCACAGTTCTGGAAGAACATTCTTTGGACAGATGAAACCAAGATCAACCTCTACCAGAATGATGGAAAGAGAAAAGTATGGCGAAGGCGTGGTACAGCTCATGATCCAAAGCATACCACATCATCTGTAAAACACGGCGGAGGCAGTGTGATGGCTTGGGCATGCATGGCTGCCAGTGGCACTGGGTCACTAGTGTTTATTGATGATGTGACACAGGACTGAAGCAGCCGAATGAATTCTGATGTATTCAGAGCCATACTGTGTGCTCAGATCCAGCCAAATGCAGCCAAACTGATTGGTCGTCGTTTCATACTACAGATGGACAATGACCCAAAACATAAAGCCAAAGCAACCCAGGAGTTTATTAAAGCAAAGAAGTGGAATATTCTTGAATGGCCAAGTCAGTCACCTGATCTCAACCCAATTGAGCATGCATTTCACTTGTTAAAGACTAAACTTCAGACAGAAAGGCCCACAAACAAACAGCAACTGAAAACCACTGCAGTGAAGGCCTGGCAGAGCATCAAAAAAGAGGAAACACAGCGTCTGGTGATGTCCATGAGTTCAAGACTTCAGGCAGTCATTGCCAACAAAGGGTTTTCAACCAAGTACTAGAAATGAACATTTTATTTACAATTATTTAATCTGTCCAATTACTTTTGGTCCCTTTAAAAACAGGGTGGCACATGTTAAGAAGCTGAAACCCTTCATTCAATTTTAATGTGGATACCCTCAAATGAAAGCTGAAAGTCTGAACTTCAACTGCATCTGAATTGTTTTGTTTAAAATTTATTGTGGTAATGTCTAGAACCAAAATTAGAAAAATGTTGTCTCTGTCCAAATATATATGGACCTAACTGTAAAATTTGCTTGAATAATTAGCGGACGCCATGTTGCATTTGGAGAGCCCCTGATGTGCCTAAACAGTGGAAACCCCCCACAAGTGACACCATTTTGGAAACTAGACCTCTCGGGGAACTTATCTAGATGTGTGGTGGGCACCCTTAACCCCCAGGTGCTTCACAGAAGTTTAGAACATGAAGCTGTGAAAATAAAAAAATCTAACTTTTTCCACAAAAATTATCTTTTTGCCCCAATTTTTTTAGTTTCACAAGGGTAAGAGGAGAAAATGGAACCTAAAAACTGTTGTGCAATTTCTCCTGAGTACGCCAATACCCCATATGTGGGGAAAATACAGTGTTTGGGCGCACGTCAGGGTTCAGAAGGGAAGGAGTACTGTGTGACTGTTTGAACGCAAAATTGCCTGGAATCAAGAGCTGACGCCATGTCGCATTTCGGGAGCCCCTGATGTGCCGAAATAGTGGAAACCCCCCACAAGTGACCCCATTTTGGAAACTAGACCCCTCAAGAATTTTATCAAGGGGTATAGTGTACATTTTGAACCCAAAGTTACGACAGAATTTGATAACATTAGGTCAACATATTGATAAGTTGTCATTAGTCTTGAGCGCAAGTGCTCGCTACTTGAGTTTGCATCGGGTACTTGGGTATGCATCGCGGGTGCTCGAATGACATGCTCGAGTCCGCGCCCCGCATGTTTAACGGTTGTTAGACACCCAAAAAAAAAACATGCGAGGATCGCTCGTGCATGGCAGGCGATCCCAGCAACGTTTTTTTTGGCCGCGAAGCATATGGGGTGGAGACTCGAGCATGTCACTCGAGCACCCGCGATACTCAGTGCATACCCGAGTACCCGATGCAAACTGAAGTAGCGAGCACTTGCGCTCAACACTGGTCACCATATTGTCATCATTTTTTTTTTCTTTACTTTTGAAAAAACCCCAACCCTAGCCCCAACCATATTACAACCCCAACCCTAACCCTAGCCCAACCCTAACACTAGCACAACCATAACCCTAGAGTTTATTTTTTTACACCATTCCTCGCGTGGTATAAGTGATTAGACTACTTTATTCTTCGAGTCGGTGCGATTACAGCGATACCAGATTCATATCGGGTTTTTATGACTGACAATTGTCACACACTAAAAGACGCTTTTTTTGCAAAGACTAGTGTTTGCATCACCATATTTTGAGAGCTATAATTTTTCCATATTTTGGCCGACAGAGTCATGTGATGGCTTGTTTTTTGCGGGACAAGTTGACATTTTTATTGGTACCATTTTCGGGCACGTGACATTTTTTGATCGCTTTCTATTCTGATTTTTGGGAGGCAGAATTAACAAAAACCAACAATTCAGGAATTGTTTTTTTGCGTTTTTTTTTATGCCGTTCCACGGAGTGGTAAAATTGATAATGCAGCATTAGTCTTCGGGTCAGTGCATTTACAGCGGTACCGCATTTATATATTTTTTTTTATGTTTTGCCGCTTTTACACAATAAAAACGATTTTCTAGAAAAAATAATTTTTTTGTATCGCTTTATTCTGAGAGCTATAACTTTTTTTTTTTCGGACAATGGAGCTGTGTGGTGGCTTGTTTTTTGCGGGACAAGATGACGTTTTTAGCAGTACAATTTTTATTTACATTCGTCTTTTTGATCGCGTGTTATTCCATTTTTTGTTTGGCGGTATGATGATAAAGCATTGTTTTTTGCTTCGTTTTTTATTTTTATTTTTTACCGTGTTAACTAACGTGTTTAACTAGTGGGACAATTTTATAGGTCAGGTCGTTCCGGACGCGACGATACCAAATATGTGTACTTTTATTGGTTTATTTTTTTTTTTCATAATAAATAAATATTATGGGTTCAATATATTTTTATTTTTGGGGGATTATTTTTTTCTTTGTTTTTTTATATTTTTAACATTTTTTTTTTCACTTTTCTACTTTTTTTTTTACTTTTACACATTGTCCCACTATGGGACTTTCACTTTTTGTAGCCTCATTGGCTGCATGGCATAGAGAGCAGCAGCTCTCTTTGTCATGCAGCCTGTCAGAGCTGCACACAGGGGAGACATTACTTTGGTCGCGCACTGCGCATGACCAAAGGAACGTCCTGCCTCCTGGTGACCCGGATGTTGTCATGATGACATCGGGTCGTTATGGCAACATCCGGAAGCCGCCACAGACATCGCTGGACGCCGGCAGGAGAGGCGAGTATACCGATCACCTCCCCCCTTTCCACCGCAATGCTGCAATCGACTTCGATCGCAGCATTGCGGGGGTTAATGTGCTGGGAACGGTGCGGGACCGCTCCCAGCACATAGCACCGGGTGTCTGCTGTGACAATCAGCTGACACCCGGCGGCGATCGCCCCGCACCGCTTGTGGCCCTATAGACCCAGGGCACAGCTACGTACTATTACTGACAAGGTCGGAAAGGGGTTAATGAATCAAAGGTCAATAGAGAAATTTGGCTGAAACCAATGGTTGTTACAAATGTGGCCACAATATTTGCTTATGTTGTGGACACATAAAAAAACACTAAAACTTTTTCCTCTTCTAGTACGCAAAAGATATACAATATTAAAAATGATATAAATTGTAACACCTCATATGTTATATATCTTCTCACATGTAATATATGTAATATTTAATACGTAGGATGTACCACCAACCCATTGAAAACCCGAATCAGATATCGGATGCTAATAATAAAATAACTAAATGCTCAGCAACTTCTAGACATTTTAGTGTGGAACATGGAGGAAATACTCTAGCTGCGAGATAATAGGAATTGAAAGGGTTAAGAAACCACATAGGGGAGGAGATTATCGGAGAAAGCTTTTAAATAGAGAGTACTGGTGGATCTACGAACTTGATACAAGATCTCCAAAAGGAATGAATTTGAGACAGGACTTGATCTATTATTATGATTGATTACTGTATTTTTCGGACTATAAGACGCACCGGACCATAAGACGCACCCCAAATTTTAGGGTGGAAAATAGGAAAAAAATTATTTTTTATAAGATGGGGGTCCGTCTTATAGTCTGAATAGGTATCTTACCTGGGGGGGCGGTGGAGCTGGGGTCACAGGAGGCAGGGTCCTTCAGGAAGCCGGCGGAAGTGGAGGCATGCTGGTACCTGGTGGCTGGGGGCCTGGCGCTGGGGGCCTGGTGCCCTAGTACCTGGGGTGCTGGTGCTGGGGGCCTGGGGTGCTGGTGCGGGGGCCTGGGGTGCTGGTGCCTGCCCTGTGGTGCGGGTGCCTGGCCTGGGGTGCGGGTGCTTGGCCTGGGGTGCTGGTGTCTGGCCTGGGGTGCGGGTGCCTGGCCTGGGGTGCGGGTGCCTGGCCTGGGGTGCTGGTGCCGGAACAAGACGTGAGGCGAGCCGGTATCTGGCTGGAGGCCAGGTACCAGGACCGGTGTATTGCTGTGAGCGGAGTTTGCAGAGCAGAGTGAGCGGCTTCCGGTGGCCGCGGCCATGTTCCCTAAGATGTGCTCTACAGGAAAATGGCCGCCGACTCGGCAGAGCGCATGCGCTGGCTCCGGCGGCCATTTTCCTGTAGAGCACAGCTTCAGGAACATGGCCGCGTCCCCCGGAAGCCGCTCACTCTGCTCTGCAAACTCCGCTCACAGCAATACACCAGCCCCGGTACCCGGCAGGCCCGGCCCCAGGCCAGATACCAGCCCTCCTCATCTCGATCCCGCTCCACCACCACCGGTAAGTTGCGTTCGGACCATAAGACGCACCCCCCATTTTCCTCCCAAATTTGGGGGGGAAAAAGTGCGTCTTATGGTCCGAAAAATACGGTATACCGTTTCTCATTGCTTTTTGTATATGTTGTTTTTTAATATTTGTATGGATATTTTTAAAATACTATTTCTTTGGAGGGGGCAGGTCATGTGCTCTGGGAGGATATGACATAAAATGCTGCTCCGTGAACACATGTGGTTATGCAATGACTAAGGACTAATATCCGAAACACGTCTGCCACTGAACTGCTCTCCCATGCTTGAGATAGTTGCGACTTAAAACCGCATCTATTTTTTGATATGAAATATTTTTAAAATGAATAAATATGGTTTTTATTTGAGATTGTTTTGCTGGATATCCTTTTCCTGCTGACCATTCCTCTATGTGACTCCGTGGATCCGTGCATATGGTCTCATACAGGATGAGCTGACTTCTATTTTCTATCACCAGGAGGATGTCGACTCGAAAAGTGAGGAGGTGTCACGGGTGTGTCAGAGGTGACAGACAGTCACCCTGTAGTGGTTTGCAGGAGATCTCCACGTTTGGCAACGCAGACAGCTGCCTAAATAGGAGGCTGTGTTTAAGACCCAGCGACTACCTCCCTTTAGTCTGGGTGTATATATACCTGGTGTGTCTGGGTTGGGGTCGCCGGTTATACTCATTTCTATTTGGAACTTGGCTGAAGCAGCATCATGTCCTCTCTGGAGTCTTGTGGCCGTGTGCCCTGTTGGAGTTCTTCTAAAGCTGAGTTGTTGTTCCCCTGTGTTGTCTTCCCCTTTTGTCTTTAGAGTGCTAGTGGAGGTTGACTAGTGCTCATCTCCTTCCACCCCCAGCTATAGCCTTTCACCAGGGATAGTAGGGCGAGGCACGTGATCGGCGACAGCTGCGGCGGCTGTATAGGGACGTTAGGGAGAGACAGGGTGACGCTAGTCCAGATTAGAAGATCATCTCTTCCCCCTTTCCCTAGTGTCTGGGCTCTCTTTCCCCTCTGTGTTGCACTCACACCTGGCGTAACTCTCTGTGTTGCACTCAAACCTGGCGTGGCAGGAGGCCTGTGATGCTGACGTATGAGACACTTGGTGAACCAAGCCAAGTGCTAAAAACTGTTGATTGGAAACAGGTATCTCTGCCTACGAACTAGGTAAGCCCACTTGAGTGGTATTCACCACCGAGAGACAGTATGGACAATGTTACCTGATGTAAACACTTGTTTTGGCCTAGTGAAAGAGAGAGCTGGTTGAAGACGTACGAAAAGCTCCAGTGGAAGAGATGCTGATTGTTTTAATTGTGTTAATGTTTTTTTTCTTACAGGAGTCCTATAAGAAAAAGGTCGAAAGAATAGGTTATCAATGTTTATAAATGTTATACCTATTTGACAATGACAAATTTATATATATAGTTACTAAGCTTTCACCACTGTCTCAGAATTGGTCAGATTGACCAATTAAGACGAATGTCGAGGACGACATTCAAGAAGGAGGGAAGAGTGTGACATGCAGAAGTAGTGCTGGTGCTTCAAAAGCATCCTGCAACTGTTACAAATAACAAAAGCACAAGAGACAGGAAGTGTTGTGCTTCAGAAGCATCCAGCAACTAGAGGGGTTAACACAGTCACAGGAGACAAGGGAGTTTTTAGCAGAGCCCCAGGGGAATTGTGGGGAACTTGTTATTGTAATCTGGCTGAAGCCGAAGAGAAAGGTGATGTGTTATCTAGATCTGACAGAAGGCAACTGAACAGGATTCAGATCAGGAGAGAAACTAAACACAGGTCAGATAAACTCCCTGAACTAACAGTGCAGAGTATTATTGGGCTGGAAGATAAGGAATGGAAGGAATTGTGTTACAGGGATCATCTCCCTCATCAAACCCTCCCCCCCTTCCATCTCCATTCAGGATAAAGAATGCTGTGTACTATTGTGTCCTTGTGAAGGAAATGCCTGTGGTTGTGTGTGCATAGAAGTGTGCTGCTAAGAGATCTAATCTATGCTGAATTATGCTACTGAAGAGACTGTAATACTGTGAAGAAACTACTGTATTGTTGCTGGAGCCAGTTGCTCAAGAAACGCAGACTGTACTTTAATGAAGATTGTTGCTGTAATATCCTTGAATAACAATGGATGTGCTGCAGATTAAATTCCACTGTTAAACTGTTGAAAAAGACTTTTGTCAGATGTGTCTGGTCAGCAATTGAATCTATCATGTGCCTGAGAGAAGCTGCAGCCTATGGTCGCCCTGAGTAACGGTTCCCCCAGGATTTCAAAGAATTCATGAAACCAGTCTCTACCTATCTGAACCTTGCGGCGTGCGTGTAACACTCGTGTTTGACATATATAATATAGGATCTCAGTGATGAATATCTCTATTTTTCCCTGGTATCGTATAAGTGGTCTGCAAGCAATGAATGATTCCATATCTACCTATGAAAACAGTCCCTGTTGAGCCTCACCTAAAAATACACCACTTTTATTTTACTTTTGCTGGTATTTTGAGGGGAAGCAGGTAACAATTCTAGCGAAAGTGGTCATCAGAACTTGTTTCCTGACCCATCAGAGGTGAAGGGTGCCTTAGGGGTCCTGTTACCTTAGTTTTTTACCCATTCGTTTACATGAGGGTTCATGTGAGGAGAGTGCCATCGGCTTCATCTGCCTAGTGCACCAAAATACTCCTCAGGATGCTGCAGGAACCCGTATGTGCATGGAGGTATCAGAGGGTGGGATGCATGTCAGGGTGTGAGTGTATCCTGTGTGGTGACGACAGTTATTATTATTGCCCATTTATTCTATGGCGATTACATGTGAAAAGGGGTATGCATAATAAAAAACAAGTACAATAATCTTGAACAAGTTGAGTCACCGACTGGTACTAGAGGAGAGAGGACCCTGCCCGCGAGGGCTTACAGTCTACAGGGGATGAAAATACAGAAAGTGAGGATAGAGCTGGTCATGCAGCAGTATGGTGGAACGAGGGTTACTGCAGGTTGTAGGCTTGTCGGAAGAGGTAGGTCTTCAGGTTCCTTTTAAAGGTTTCTACGGTAGGCGAGAGTCTGATATGTTTTGGTAGAGAGTTTCAGAGTAGGGGGGATGCACGGTAAAAATCTTGTATTCGATTGCAGAAAGAGTAGATAAGAGGGGAGCAGAGAAGGAGATCTTGTGATGGTCGGAGGTAGCGTGCAAGTAAGTACCGAAAGACTAGGTCACAGATGTATGGAGGAGACAGGTTGCGGATAGCTTTGTATGTAATGGTTAGGGTTTGAACTGGAGTCACTGGGCAATGGGGAGCCAGTGAAGGGATTGACAGAGAGGAGAGGCCGGGAAATAGTGGGGGGACAGGTGGATTAGTCAGGCTGCTCAGGCAGCAGAGTTTAGGATAGATTGGAGGGGTGCAAAAGTGTTAGATGGGAGGCCACAAAGCAGGAGGTTGCAGTAGGCGAGGTGGGAGATGATGAGGGCATGCACTAGTGTTTTTGAAGATTCTTGATTAAGGAATGTGCGAATCAAGGAAATATTTTTGAGTTGGAGTCAGCAGGAAGTGGAAAGAGCTTGGATATGTGGTTTGAAGGGGAGATCAGAGTCATAGAATCATAGAATGGTAGAGTTGGAAGGGACCTCCTGGGTCATCTGGTCCAACCCCCTGCTCAAAGCAGGATTCACTAAATCATCCCAGACAGATATCTGTCCAGCCTCTGTTTGAAGATGTCCATTGAAGGGGAAATCACCACCTCTCGTGGCAGCCTGTTCCACTCATTGATCACCCTGTCAAAAAAATTTTTCTAATATCTAATCTGTTTCTCCTCCCATTCAGTTTCATCCCATTGCTTCTAGTCTTTCCTTGTGCAAATGAGAATAAAGATGATCCTTCTACAATGTGACAGCCCTTGAGATATTTATCAAGGGTTACCTCGTTCAACTACCCAGTTCAACTTTTGCTTCACATACAATTACACAAATATATATATATATATATATATATATATATATATATATATAAATATTTATATATATATTCCAAAAGAGAAAAAGGCGGCACTCCAGTTTGAATGAAGAAAAAAGGACACATCTGATGGGCTAATAAAGTCCTTTTTTCTTCATTGAAGCTGGAGTGCTGCCTTTTACTCTTTTGGAATATATACTTATCAGACTCATGGGATTTATGTCTGGAAGGTCTTGCACCCAATTTAATACATTTCTGGTGCTGTTCCATTGTCTTTTAAACTATATACAGTTATATGAAAAAGTTTGGGCACCCCTATTAATCTTAGGCTTAAAGTTTTATAAAAATTGGTGTTTTTGCAAAAGCTATTTCAGTTTGATATATGTAATAACTGTTGGACACAGTAATGTTTCTGCCTTGAAATGAGGTTTATTGTACTAACAGAAAATGTGCAATCTGCATTCAAACAAAATTTGACAGGTGCATAAGTATGGGCACCCTTATCATTTTCTTGTTTTAAATACTACTACCTACTTTTTACTGACTTACTAAAGCATTTTTTTTGGTTTTGTAACCTCATTGAGCTTTGAACTTCATAGCCAGGTGTATGCAATCATGAGAAAGCTACTTAAAGTGGCCACTTGCAAGTTGTTCTCCTGTTTGAATCTCCTCTGAAGAGTGGCATCATAGGCTCCTCAAAACAACTGTCAAATGATCTGAAAACAAAGATTATTCAACATAGTTGTTCAGGGGAAGGATACAAAAAGCTGTCTCAGAGATTTAACCTGTCAGTTTCCACTGTGAGGAACATAGTAAGGAAATGGAAGAACACAGGGACAGTTCTTGTTAAGGCCAGAAGTGGCAGGCCAAGAAAAACATCAGAAAGGCAGAGAAGAAGAATGGTGAGATCAGTCAAGGACAATCCTCAGACCACCTCCGGAGAGCTGCAGCATCAACTTGCTGCAGATGGTGTCACTGTGCATCGGTCAACTATACAATGCACTTTGCACAAGGAGAAGCTGTATGGGAGAGTGATGCGAAAGAAGCCGTTTCTGCAAGCACGTCACAAACAGAGTCGGCTGAGGTATGCAAAAGCACATTTGGAGAAGCCAATTTCTTTTTGGAAGAAGGTCCTGTGGACTGATGAAACCAAGATTGAGTTGTTTGGTCATGCAAAAAGGCGTTATGCATGGCGGCAAAAAAACACAGCAATCCAAGAAAAACACTTGCTACCCACAGTAAAATTTGGTGGAGGTTCCATCATGCTTTGGGGCTGTGTGGCCAATGCCGGCACCGGGAATCTTGTTAAAGTTGAGGGATGCATGGATTCCACTCAGCATCAGCAGATTCTTGACAATAATGTTCAAGAATCAGTGACAAAGTTGAAGTTACGCAGGGGATTGATCTTTCAGCAAGACAATGATCCAAAACACCGCTCCAAATCTACTCAGGCATTCATGCAGAGGAATAATTACAATGTTCTGGAATGGCCATCCCAGTCCCCAGACCTGAATATCATTGAACATCTGTGGGATCATTTGAAGAGGGCTGTCCATGCTCGGCGACCATCAAACTTAACTGAACTGGAATTGTTTTGTAAAGAGGAATGGTCAAAAATACCTTCATCCAGGATCCAGGAAATCATTAAAAGCTACAGGAAGCGACTAGAGGCTGTTATTTTTGCAAAAGGAGGATCTACTAAATATTAATGTCACTTTTCTGGTGAGGTGCCTATACTTATGCACCTGTCAAATTTTGTTTGAATGCAGATTGCACATTTTCTGTTAGTACAATAAACCTCATTTCAAGGCAGAAACATTACTGTGTCCAACAGTTATTACATATATCAAACTGAAATAGCTGTTGCAAAAACAACAATTTTTATAAAACATTAAGCTTAAGATTAATAGGGGTGCCCAAACTTTTTTCATATAACTGTATATATACAGTACAGACCAAAAGTGTGGACACTCCTCATTTAAAGATTTTTCTGTATTTTCATGACTATGAAAATTGTACATTCACACTGAAGGCATCAAAACTATGAATTAACACATGTGGAATTATATACTTAACAAAAAAGTGTGAAACAACTGAAAATATGTCTTATATTCTAGGTTCTTCAAAGTAGCCACCTTTTGCTTTGATGACTGCTTTGCACACTCTTGGCATTCTCTTGATGAGCTTCCAGAGGTAGTCACCGGAAATGGACTTCCAACAATCTTGAAGGAGTTCCCAGAGATGCTTAGCACTTGTTGGCCCTTTTGCCTTCACTCTGCGGTCCAGCTCACCCCAAACCATCTCGATTGGGTTCAGGTCTGGTGACTGTGGAGGCCAGGTCATCTGGCGTAGCACCCAATCACTCTCCTTCTTGGTCAAATAGCCCTTACACAGCCTGGAGGTGTGTTTGGGGTCATTGTCCTGTTGAAAAATTAATGATGGTCCAACTAAACGCAAACCGGATGGAATAGCATGCCGCTGCAAGATGCTGTGGTAGCCATGCCGGTTCAGTATGAATTCAATTTTGAATAAATCCCCAACAGTGTCACCAGCAAAGCACCCCCACACCATCACACCTCCTCCTCCATTCTTCACGGTGGGAACCAGGCATGTAGAGTCTATCCGTTCACCTTTTCTGCGTCACACAAAGACACGGTGGTTGGAACCAAAGATCTCAAATTTGGACCCATCAGACCAAAGCACAGATTTCCACTGGTCTAATGTCCATTCCTTGTGTTCTTTTGCCCAAACAAGTCTCTTCTGCTTGTTGCCTGTCCTTAGCAGTGGTTTCCTAGCAGCTATTTTACCATGAAGGCCTGCTGCACAAAGTCTCCTCTTAACAGTTGTTGTAGAGATGTGTCTGCTGCTAGAACTCTGTGTGGCATTGACCTGGTCTCTAATCTGAGCTGATGTTAACATGCGATTTCTGAGTCTGGTGACTCGGATAAACTTATCCTCAGAAGCAGAGGTGAATCTTAGTCTTTCTTTCCTGGGGCGGTCCTCATGTGAGCCAGTTTCTTTGTAGCGCTGCTTGATGGTTTTTGCAACTGCACTTGGGGACACTTTCAAAGTTTGCCCAATTTTTCGGGCTGACTGACCTTCATTACTTAAAGTAATGATGGCCACTCGTTTTTCTTTACTTAGCTGCTTTTTTCTTGCCATAATACAAATTCTAACAATCTATTCAGTAGGACTATCAGCTGCGTATCCACCTGAATTCTGCACAACACAACTGATGGTCCCAACCCCATTTATAAGGCAAGAAATCCCACTTATTAAACCTGACAGGGCACACCTGTAAAGTGAAAGGGCTATTTTCACTGTGTAAGGGCTATTTGACCAAGAAGGAGAGTGATGGGGTGCTACGCCAGATGACCTGGCCTCCACAGTCACCAGACCTGAACCCAATCGAGATGGTTTGGGGTGAGCTGGACTGCAGAGTGAAGACAAAAGGGCCGACAAGTGCTTAGCATCTCTGGGAACTCCTTCAAGATTATTGGAAGACCATTTCCGGTGACTACCTCTTGAAGCTCATCAAGAGAATGCCAAGAGTGTGCAAAGCAGTCATCAAAGCAAAAGGTGGCTACTTTGAAGAACCTAGAATATAAGACATATTTTCAGTTGTTTCACACTTTTTTGTTAAGTATGTAATTCCACATGTGTTAATTCATAGTTTTGATGCCTTCAGTGTGAATGTACAATTTTCAAAATCATGAAAATGCAGAAAAATCTTTAAATGAGAAGGTGTGTCCAAACTTTTGGTCTGTACTGTATATACACTGCTCAAAAAAATAAAGGGAACACTCAAATAACACATCCTAGATCTGAATGAATGAAATATTCTCATTGAATACTTTGTTCTGTACAAAGTTGAATGTGCTGACAACAAAATCACACAAAAATCATCAATGGAAATCAAATTTATTAACCAATGGAGGCCAGGATTTGGAGTCACCCCCAAAATTAAAATGGAAAAACACACTACAGGCTGATTCAACTTTGATGTAATGTCCTTAAAATGAGGCTCAGTATTGTGTGTGGCCTCCACGTGCCTGTATGAACTTCCTACAACGCCTGGACATGCTCCTGCTGAGGTTGCGGATTGTCTCCTGTGGGATCTCCTCCCAGACCTGGACTAAAGCATCCGCCAACTCCTGGACAGTCTGTGGTGGATGGAGCGAGACATGATGTCCCAGATGTGCTCAATCGGATTCAGGTCTGGGGAACGAGCGGGCCAGTCCATAGCTTCAATGCCTTCATCTTGCAGGAGCTGCTGACACACTCCAGCCACATGAGGTCTGGCATTGTCCTGCATTAGGAGGAACCCAGGGCCAACCGCACCAGCATATGGTCTCACAAGGGGTCTGAGGATCTCATCGCGGTACCTAATGGCAGTCAGGCTACCTCTGGCGAGCACATGGAGGGCTGTGCGGCCCTCCAAACAAATGCCACCCCACACCATTACTGACCCACTGCCAAACTGGTCATGCTGAAGGATGTTGCAGGCAGCAGATCGCACTCCACGGCGTCTCCAGACTCGGTCACGTCTGTCACATGTGCTCAGTGTGAACCTGCTTTCATCTGTGAAGAGCAAAGGGCGCCTGTGGTGACTTTACCAATCCTGATGTTCTGTGGCAAATGCCAAGCGTCCTGCACGGTGTTGGGCTGTGAGCACAACCCCCATCTGTGGACGTCGGGCCTTCATACCACCCTTATGGAGTCGGTTTCTAACCGTTTGTGCAGAACATGAACATTTGTGGCCTGCTGGAGGTCATTTTGAGGGGCTCTGGCAGTGCTCCTCCTGTTCCTCCTTGCACAAAGGAGGAGGTAGCGGTCCTGCTGCTTGGTTGTTGCCCTCCTATGGCTCCCTCCACATCTCCTGGTATCTGCTCCATGCTCTGGACACTGTGCTGACAGACACAGCTACCCTTCTTGCCACAGTTCGCACTAATGTGCTATCCTGGATGAACTGCACTACCTGAGCAACTTTTGTGGGTTGTACAGTAGACACCGCCTCATGCTACTGTACCTCTAGGGGTGAGAGCTATGGCAAAATGAAAAAGATACCAAAACAACAGCCAAAAAGGATGAGAACCGAGAAATGGTCTGTGGTCACCACCTGCAGAACCACTACTTTATAGGGGGTATCTTGCCAATTGACTATCATTTCTGACAGGGCACACCTGTGAAGTGAAAACTATTTCCGGTGACTACCTCTTGAAGCTCATCAAGAGAATGCCAAGAGTGTGCAAAGCAGTTATCAAAGCAAAAGGTGGCTACTTTGAAGAACCTAGAATATAAGACATATTTTCAGTTGTTTCACACTTCTTTGTTAACTATATAATTCCACATGTGTTAATTCATAGTTTTGATGCCTTCAGTGTGAATGTACAATTTTCATAGTCATGAAAATATAGAAAAATCTTTAAATGAGAAGGAGTGTCCAAACTTTTGGTCTGTATATATATATATATATATATATATATATATATATATATATACCTTATTTTTCGGACCATAAGACACACTTTTTTCCCCCAATATTTGGGAGGAAAATGGGGGGTGCGTCTTATGGTCCGAACGTTACCTGCGGTGGTCCTCCAGGAACGCGGTGGTGGTGGCGTCAGCGGCAGCGGAGGTGAGCAGCTGGGATCGGCATCTGTGCCTGGCCGGTACTGGGGCTGGGGCCGGTGTCGGGCTGTGAGCGGCGTGCGGCCTGTGCAGGTTTCCAGTGTGCGTGGCCATCTTCCTAGAGCTGTGAACTATAGGAAAATGGTCACCCAAGCCGGCGCATGCGCGGACCAGTAGCTCCGGCAGCCATTTTCCTGTAGATCACAGCTCTAGGAAGATGGCCGCGCACACCGGAAACCTGCGCAGGCCGCACTGCTTCGCCGCTCACAGCCCGGCATCGACCGCAGCCCGGTACAGGCCTCAGCCCGACGCCCCAGCCCGAGACCCCAGCTAGAAGCCCCAGCCAGAGTCCCCGGCCTCAGCCCCAGCCAGAGTCCCCGGCCTCAGCCCCAGCCAGAGTCCCCGGCTTCAACCCCGGCCAGAGGCCCCGGTCCCAGCCCCGGCCAGAGGCCCCTGCCTTAGCCCCAGCCAGAGGCCTCCGCACAGGAACTGGCCAGGCTAGGGGCCTCAGCCAGGCACAGGCCCCGGCACAGACTCCACAGCATCTGACCTCTTCTGCTGCAACCGCTGACTTACTGAGGGACCTTGCCTCCTGTGACCCTCACTCCACTGCTCCTCAGGTAAGATACCGTACTTATTCAGACTATAAGATGGACCCCCATCTTATAAAAAATATTTTGTTTTCTATTTTCCACCCCAAAAATTTGGGGCGCGTCTTATGGTCCAGTGTGTCTTATAGTCCGAAAAATACGGTGTATATATATAGATATATATATTCCACAATGTTAAAATGTGTGCTCTTTCAGAGAAAGACATATGTAGCACCCTGAGGATCCGGCTGCTACAGGGGTATTGCACCTCAGCCAGAGGTGTGATATTCCACTCCCGGGTAAGGATGGGGTGTGGAACTGAGCTCAGATAGACTGCATGCACTACATACATCCCATTTCCGGGGAGCAGGCCGACGGCACTCCCACTTAGAAATGTGCAGGTGCGACCGAGCCTGTTCCTGGCTGGAGTGGGAGGGGGGAGGAACATCCCATGTAGTGTAGGGGCAGATAGGGGGAGCAGTCTGGGTAGTGATAGGAGCTCATTGGGTGCTGGTCACCTGAGCTCACACATAGAGGGATATATAAGGAGGGCACCAACTAGGATCAGGGTCAGACGCAGAGGAGCCTGTCAGACGCAGAGAGTCAGTCAGTGCAGAGGACAAGTCAGCAGGAGAGGAGGAGCGGAAGCTGGCAGAGGAGCAGCTGAAAGAAAGAGAGGCCCTGAAGAGAGAGAGTGGAGTGAAGAAAGACCCAGAGGGAGACAAAGAAGGGACCCAAGAACCCAAATTAGAGCACCGGGTGAGGAGTCAGCAAGAGGGTACCGGAACCCAAGCTGGTGGGGGTAAAGACATTCCCCAGCCAGAGACCGGAGACCGTGGGCAGTGTCTGTCACGGTCACCCACTACATTCACCCTGAAGGCACACCACAGGAAGGGTCAGGGAACCTAAGGCCAAAGGTTGCCCAACAGAAGGCCCGAGGGAGCTGGACTTAGGTGAATCACTGGTGGGGACGGCTGAAGAAAGGACAGAGGGGGAGCTCAGGGCCACGCTCCGGACTTGTTTGGGGGTTGGCCGGATCCAGGACCTGGTGGACGCAGCACGGCTCGGGTGGTCACTTGGAGCTAGAGTGACCAGGAACATCAGCAGTGAGTAAAACCCTTAACTGCACAACCCGACTCTGTCTTCCTTTATCATCTATGCTGCACCACCACAACCCCCATCCTCTGCGCCTGTCCCCTCTGAGGCTATACCCCTCCCGTTGGGGGTTATCCCACCAAGCTGCACATTCACCATCAGCCTCAGCGGACCCTGCTGCAGCGGCGGCCACAGTGACCGCATTACAACGGGTGGCGTAGTCGACACAAAAAGAACTCTAATAACATCAGTAAGGACTGCCACATAACACATAGCTTGACGCCCTGGGCACGGGACCGGGTCACAGCCGCTCGGAGACTACAACACCCCATCTGATCCGGTGCCGGGTATTCCCCTCAAAAAGGAATATGTCCCAGGGGGCGCGTCACATACAAGGCATGAATAATCACAAAATGAGTTTTGTGTCTGAGGAGGACAATTTGCTTTTTCATTTATGGGTCTGGAATCAGTCTGCTGGAATATCCCTGGTGAAGCAGCTTATATGTGCAATAAGGAGCTATAATGGTGGACTGGGGCTATTTTCTATTTGAGGAAATGGTCACTCACTAGACATTGGCACCACTTTGGGCTAGTTTTTGTATTGACATTTACCAGAACTGGTCTGCACTGAGCTATAAGGGCTTGCAGGTCTCCTCTCACTCTTGTGTAGGGAGCGTCATTAGCTTGTATTGAATGCACTAAAGCTATCTGATGATTCCTCTATTCCCAGATGGTTTTAAATCCTTTCAGAGCTGCAATTACCTAGCTACTTGTTGCCAGAGCAGGCACACAAAGGAATTAGGCCTGTCCTGTTTATTTCTTTGCAAAAATCGATGCAGGGGTTTCCCAAAAGAAAAATTGCTAAAAAAGCATTTCTAGCAATAATAAAAATCCACACAGAGAGATAAAAAAACACATTATTTCAACTGGAACAAGCCCTTCTCCTGTCTGGGAGTTGTGATGCCACCCAGCCAGGTAGAATGGGTGTGTATGTGTGCCATCCAGCCAGGGACAGGACAAGGGAGACAAAGCTAATGGCACCCACCCCCCTTACAACC
The DNA here is from genome assembly GCF_046119375.1 of Phyllobates terribilis. Classification (NCBI taxonomy): domain Eukaryota; kingdom Metazoa; phylum Chordata; class Amphibia; order Anura; family Dendrobatidae; genus Phyllobates; species Phyllobates terribilis. Next base: position 700,687,871 of record NW_027362761.1, read on the forward strand.
CATCCCTCAGCCCCCAAGCAAAGGAATACGTGAGAGACTAAGGTAACAGGAGCCCTAACGCATCCCTCCCCCTCCAATAGATCAGGTAACAAGCTTTGATGACCACTTAAGCCCCCGTCTCACATAGCGAGATCGCTAGCGAGATCGCTGCTGAGTCACGGGTTTGGTGACGCAACAGCGACCTCACCAGCGATGTCGCTATGTGTGACACTTTGCAGCGATCAGGCCCCTGCTGTGAGGTCGCTGATCGCTGCAAAATGTCCTGGACCATTTTTTGGTCTTTGCCCTCCCGCTGGTCAGCACACATCGCTGTGTGTGACCAGCGGGACCAGCGATCAGGCTGGTAACCATGATAAACAGCAGGTTACTAGGGGCACACGCGCACTTAGTAACCCGCTGTTTATCATGGTTACCACTCTGCTATGGTGAGCGGTAACCTCCCGCTCACCGTAGCAGAGTGGTAACCATGATAAACAGCAGGTTACTGGGTGCGCGTGTGCCCCTAGTAACCCGCTGTTTATCATGGTTACAAGCCTGCTCCTGCTTCTTTTCCATCGTGGAAAGATTCTTTCCACGATGTCGCTGCTCCCCTGATCGCTGCCTGTCGCCTGCCTGTTTGACAGCTCACCAGCGATGTATTAGCGATGCAGCAACGATCCCTGACAGGTCGTATCGTTGTCGGGATCGCTGTAGCGTCGCTAAGTGTGACGGGGCCTTTACACTATAATTGTTACCTTTTTCACCCGAAAATACCAGCAAAAGTAAAAGAAAGTGATGTACTTTAGGGAAGATCCTCAACAGGAAGTGGAATTTCACAGTTTCATATAGAATATATTCATTGTTTGCGGACCATTTACACAATACCAGGGACAAATAACGATATTCATCCCTGACATCCTATATTTTAAATGTCAAACAAAGGACAGTCATGGAAACTAATATAACTTAACTATAATGGGGGCAGTTAGGTTTAAATTAAGGTGTTCTGCATTTGGTAGATACCCTAACAGAAACTAGACAGACCCCAAATGATACAGTGGGTACGGAAAGTGTTCAGACCCCTTTACATTTTTCACTCTGTTTCATTGCAGCCATTTGGTAAAATAAAAAAAAATCATTTTTTCTCATTAATGTACATTCTGCACCCCATCTTGACTGAAAAAACAGACATGTAGAAATTTTTGCAAATTTATTAAAAAAGAAAAAATGAAATATCACATGGTCATAAGTTTTCAGACCCTTTGCTCGGTATTGAGTAGAAGCACCCTTTTGAGCTAGTACAGCCATGAGTCTTCTTGTGAATGATGCAACAAGCTTTTCACACCTGGATTTGGGGATCCTCTGCCATTCTTCCTTGCAGATCCTCTCCAGTTCCGTCAGGTTGGGTGGTGAACGTTGGTGGACCGCCATTTTCTGGTCTCTCCAGAGATGCTCAATTGGGTTTAGGTAAGGGCTCTGGCTGGGCCAGTCAAGAATGGTCACAGAGTTGTTCTGAAGCCACTCCTTTGTTATTTTAGCTGTGTGCTTAGAGTTATTGTCTTGTTGGAAGGTGAACCTTCGGCCAAGTCTGAGGTCCAGAGCACTCTGGAAGAGGTTTTCATCAAGGATATTTCTGTACTTGGCCGCATTCATGTTTCAACCACTCGTCCTGTCCCTGCAGCTGAAAAACACCCTCATAGCATGATGCTGCCACCACCATGTTTCACTGTTGGGATTGTATTTGGCAGGTGATGAGCAGTGCCTGGTTTTCTCCACACATTCCGCTTAGAATTATCACCAAAAAGTTCTATCTTCGTCTCATCAGACCAGAGAATCTTATTTCTCATAGTCTGGGAGTCCTTCATGTGTTTTTGAGCAAACTCTATGCGGGCTTTCATATGTCTTGAACTGAGGAGAGGCTTTCGTCGAGCCACTCTGCCATAAAGGACCGACTGGTGGAGGGCTGCAGTGATAGTTGACTTTGTGGAACTTTCTCCCATCTCCCTACTGCATCTCTGTAGCTCAGCCACAGTGATCTTGGGGTTCTTCTTTACCTCTCTCACCAAAGCTCTTCTCCCACAATTGCTCAGTTTGGCTGGACGGCCAGGTCTAGGAAGACTTCTGGTGGTCCCAAACTTCTTTCATTTAAGGATTATGGAGGCCACTGTGCTCTTAGGAACCTTGAGTACTGCAGAAATTCTTTTGTAACCTTGGCCAGATCTGTGCTTTGACACAATTCTGTCTCTGAGCTCCTTGAGCAGTTCTTTTGAGCTCATGATTCTCATTTGGTCTGACATGCACTGTGAGCTGTGAGGTCTTATATAGACAGGTGTGTGCCTTTCCAAATCAAGTCCTATTAGTTTAATTAAACACAGCTGGACTCCAATGAAGGAGTACAACCATCTCAAGGAGGATCACAAGGAAATGGACAGCATGTGACTTAAATATGAGTGTCTGAGGAAAGGGTCTGAATACTTTTGACCATGTGATATTTCAGTTTTTATTTTTTAATAAATTTGCAAAAATTTCTACATTTCTGATTTTTTTCAGTCAAGATGGGGTGCAGAGTGTACATTAATGAGGAAAAAAATGAACTTTTTAGAATTTACCAAATGGCTGCAATGAAACAAAGAGTGAAAAATTCAAAGGGGTCTGAATACTTTCCGAACCCACTGTAGATAAAGAGATACCTATTATTATTATTGCGCCAATTATTCCATGGCGCTTTACATGTGAAAAAGAGGGTATACATAGCAAAAACAATTACAATAATCTTGAACAAAAACGCGCCACCGACAGGGACAGGTGGATTAGTCGGGCTGCAGAGTTTAGGATAGATTGAAGGGGTGCGAGAGTGTTAGAAGGGAGGCCATAGAGCAGGAGGTTGCAGTAGTCGAGGCGGGAGATGATGAGGGCATGTGACTCGCCCCCTGGGCCGTGGGGCACTCGGATCCGGGCAATAGGGGAACGATGGGAGTAGTAGTGGCAACCCGGTTCCGTGGCTCAGGGTGGTCAGGCCAGTGGTAGTCCGTTATGCGCTGATGATTATGTCCGACTACGCCACCCGTGGATTGCGGTTATTAGGAACCGCCGCTGCATGCAGACCGCTGGGGCTGATGAGGTGTGCAGCTAGGGTAGTGTGACTCCCCACGGGAAGAGTGCGGCCCCAGGGCAGTATAATGGATGGTGGGAGTGATGGTGGTGAGAGTCCCAGTACCGGTAGTGCTGGAGGCGCGAAGGAGCACACAGACAACAGGTTGCAGTCCAGGGCCTTTACTAAAACAGGTAAACTGACCCATAAACAGTCCCGGCTAGGAGGGGACTTGGATGTCTGAGAGCAATGGGGAAATTGGCCCTGGTCAGGGTGAGGGTGTAGGCCTACCGTGCTTTCTGCGCTCCTTCTGGCTATCTCCTCCTTATAGGGTAACGGCCCACGTTTCCGAGCTTTCCGTGTACTCTCGCCTGTATGGCCTGCGACGTGGGTTCCTTTCTGCTCCCAGCCTGGTACGGCTGTGCTGGTCCCTTCTGTTGTGGCAGAGCCTCCAGGCTTCTTAGGCCAAGGAATATACAGTCCCCTGCGGACTGGTTATCTGCTGTGGGATGTGGAATCCTCCCAGCCTCAGACACCAAAGTCTGGTAAATTAAGTCCTTTATCTGCTAAGACAGGCTCACTTCGCCTCTTGTCTCTGGCTTGTGGCTCTCCTCCTGCCACACTTCCTCTTAGGTGCAATACAACTTTCTGTCCCTGCTCTGCTCCGGGACAAGTCTCAGTACTGAGACAGGTCATCCAGTTCTCCCTAACCCTGCCCCCAGTACCAGCTTTTATAGGGGCAGCCTGCTCCTCCTACTGGCCTGAGACAGGAGGTACAGCATGCTAATGTTCCCCTGACTAGAGAACCTCCCCCTTGCTCTCAGACACAGCTTTATTACATTTTGTGGCATCCAGGCCAGGGTGACACACATGCACTAGTGTTTTTGCAGATTCGTAGTTGAGGAATGTGCGGATCCGGGAGATATTTTTAAGTTGGAGTCGGCAGGAAGTGGAAAGAGCTTGGATATGTGGATTGAAGGAGAGATCAGAGTCCAGGGTTACCCTGAAGCAGCGAGCTTGCGGGACTGGGGAGAGTGGACAGCCATTAACTTTGATGGATAGATCAGATGGGGGGTTGAGTGAGATGGGGGAAAGATGATGAATTCAGTTTTATCCACGTTAAGTTTTAGAAATCTAGCAGAGAAGAAGGATGAAATAGCGGACAGACATTGTGGGATTCTGATTAGTAAGGAGGTGATATCAGGTCCAGAGAGGTAGATCTGTGTCATCAGCATAGAGGTGATACTGAAAGCTGTGAAACTGTATGAGTTGTCCAAGGCTCAAGGTGTAAATAGAGAAGAGCAGGGGCCCTAGGACTGAACCTTGGGGGACACCGACACATAGGGGGTGAGATGAGGAGGTGGTGTGTGAGTGGGAGACACTGAATGTCCGGTGTGTTAGGTATGAGGAGATCCAAGATAGGGCCATGTCTGTGATGCCAAGACATGAGAGAGTCTGCAGTAAGAGGGAATGGTCCACTTTGTCGAACGAAGGCAGGTGACAGTTCCAGGAGGAGGAAGACAAAGTAGTGCCGCTTGGAGTTGGCGGTTAGTAGGTCGTTGGTGCCTTTAGTCAGGGGAGTTTCAGTAGAATGGTGTGACCGGAAGCCAGATTGAAAATGACCAGAAAGGGATCAGGAGGAGAGGTGGGAGGACAGTTGAAAATGGACGTGTTGTTCCAGTAGTTTTGAGGCATAGGGGAGAAGTGATATGGGGTGATAGAGAGACACACAGGATGGGTCAAGGGAGGCCTTTTTGAGGATGAGTGTGATCAAGGCATGTTTAAAGCATGAGGGGAAGACACCAGTTGTTAGTGACAGGTTGAGAAGGTGGGTTAAGGTTGGGATGAAGACTGTGGTAAGGTTGGGGATGAGATGGGACGGGATTGGGTCAAGTTCACAGGTGGTAAGGTGTGACTTGGAGAGTAAAGAGGAAAGTTGATCTTCCATAATGGTGGAGAAGCTGGTTTTGGAGGAGGAGGATTGAGTAGATATGAGAAGGGTCTGTGGGAACTTTAGGAAAAAAAGCTTTATCTGATGGTGTCAATCTTCTGTTTGAAGAATGAGGCAAAGTCTTCGGCTGAAATGAGAGGAGAGGGAGGAGGTGCTGGGGGATGGAGGAGAGAATTGAAAGTGTTGAATATCTGTTTAGGGTTGTGAGACAGGGAGGATATGAGAGGTGAGAAGTACACACATGGTCAAAATTGTTGGTACCCCTCGTTTAATGAAAGAAAAACCCACAATGGTCACAGAAATAACTTGAATCTGACAAAGGTAATAATAAATTAAAAATCTTTGAAAATGAACAAATGAAAGTCAGACATTGCTTTTCAACCCTGCATCCACTTAATTTAAAAAAAAATTAAACTCATGAAATAAGTCCGGACAAAAATGTTGGTACTCTTAACTTAATTTTTTGTTGAACAACCTTTTGAGGCAATCACTGCAATCAAACGATTCCTGTAACTGTCAATGAGACTTCTGCACTTCTCGACAGGTATTTTGGCCTACTCCTCATGAGCAAACTGCTCCAGTTGTCTCGTGTTTAAAGGTTGCCTTTTCCAGACGGCATGTTTCAGCTCTTTCCAAAGATGCTCAATAGGATTTTGGTCAGGGCTCATAGAAAGCCACTTCAGAATAGTCCAATGTTTTCCTCTTAGCCATTCTTGGGTGTTTTTAGCTGTGTGTTTTGGGTCATTAACCTGTTGCAAGACCCATGACCTGTGACTGAGACCAAGCTTTCTGACACTGGGCAGCACATTTCTCTCTAGAATCCCTTGATAGTATTGAGATTTCATTGTACCCTGCACAGATTCAAGACACCCTGTGCCAAAAGCAGCAAAGCAGCCCCAGAACATAACAGAGCCTCCACCATGTTTCACAGTAGGGACAGTGTTCTTTTCTTGATATACTTCATTTTTCCGTCTGTGAACATAGAGCTGATGTGCCTTGCCAAAAACTTCCATTTTTGTCTCATCTGTCCATAAGACATTCTCCCAGAAGCTTTGTGGCTTGTCAACATGTAGTTTAGCAAATTCCAGTCTGGCTTTTTTTTCAACAATGGTGTTTTCCTTGGTCGTCTCCCATAAAGTCCACTTTGGATCAAACAAAGACGGATGGTGCGATCTGACACTGATGTTCCTTGAGCTTGAAGTTCACCTTTAATCTCTTTAGAAGTTATCGTGGGCTCTTTTGTTACCATTCGTATCCGTCTCTTTGATTTGTCATTAATTTCCCTCCTGCGGCCATGTCCAGGGAGGTTGTCTACAGTCCCATGGATCTTAAATTTCTGAATAATATGTGCAACTGTAGTCACAAGAACATCAAGCTGCTTAGAGATGGTCTTATAACCTTTACCTTTAACATGCTTGTCTATAATTTTCTTTCTAATCTCCTGAGAAAACTCTTTCCTTTGCTTCCTCTGGTCCATGTTGAGTGTGGTACACACCATGTCACCAAACAGCACAGTGAATATCTGTAGCCCTATATACTGTTATGATCTGCTACAGAGACTAAGGAAAGAGAGGAGATCTGTCCCTACAATAGAACTAAACTAGATCCCTACGATGTAACGGGGAACCTGATCCTGCGATCAGACCCGCTAAAGTCCTCGGCTAGTCTGAACGCAGACCTATAGATGTGAGGGAGGGATCCCTACAAGATCTAGGGACTGGGAAAAGTTGGACACCTCCTAGCAGAAATAGTAGCAGTCAAAGACAAACACACAACAAAAAAGGCATAGGGGTCAGAAGACCTAGCAAAACTAACAGAGAACGGCAACAGAGCAACAAGCTAGCTCAACAGTAGTAAATACAAATGAAGTCCAGCAAAGCCAGGAGGGCGGAGCCGGATTAAATAGGCAAAATGGTCACGTGACCAGCAAACTAAAAAAAACCTAACAGGAGAGTTGTAACATATACAGGCCCACTGACTGATTACAAGATTGTAGACACCTGTGATGCTAATTAGTGGACTCAACTTGATTTAACATGTCACTTATGTCACATTATTTTCAGGGGTACCATCATTTCTGTCCAGGCCTATTTCATGAATTTAATTTTTTTAAAAATTCTGTGGAACCAGGGTTGAAAAGCAATGTCTGATTTTCATTTGCTCATTTTCATAGACTTTTAATTTATTATTACTTTTGTCAGATTCAATGTTATTTCTGTGACCAAAGTGGGTTTTTCTTTCATTAAACGAGGGGTACCAACAATTTTTACCACGTGTGTAGGTTTGTTTTGCTGCAGTGAATGTGGACTTGAAAGTAGTGATGGACTGTTTAAATGTGATGAAGTGCTCTTTGGAGTGGGACCTTTTGCATCTCTGCTCAGCAACCCTGGAAGTTCTTTAGTCAGGTTGGCGTGCCAGGGTTGCCTGTGCGAGCTTTGATATGTGTGAGGGGGGCGACCAAATTGAAAGCTGCAGCTGTTATGGTGTTATATAAAGTGGCAGCAACATCTGCATCATGTAAGGAACTAATGTCTGTAAGTGGGAGAAGGTATTCAGAGAGTGAGTGTAGGTCAAGGTGTTTGAGATTTCTGCAAGGGTGTACAAGTTTGTGGAGTGGGGATTGTGCGCCCGGAGAGGAGAGGGAAGAGAATGTAAGTAGGTTGTGATCAGAAAGAGGGAGAGGTGAGTTAGAGAGGTTAGATAGGGAAGAGAGGCGGGTGAAGATGATGTCCAGTGTGTGGCCATCTTTGTGAGTGGCTGCGGAAGGCCATTGAGCAAGGCCGAAGGAGGAAGTGAGGGATAGAAGCTTAGAGACAAATGAGTGGGAAGTGTCAATGGGGATGTTGAAGTCGCCCATGATGATAGTGGGGATGTCAGCACAAAGGAAGTGAAGTAGCCAGGTGGTGAAGTGGTCAAAGAAAGTGGTGGCTGGCCCTGAGGGGTGGTAAATGACAGCCAGTTGGAGGGGGAGTAGATGCGCACACAGTGCACCTCAAAAGAGGGGAGTGTAACGGAGGGTGGCAGTGGAATTTGAGAGAAGGAACAGTTATCTGACAGGAGAAAACCTACCCCTCCACCATGCTTGCCGCTGTGGCATGGGTGTGGGAATGGTGGAATCCACCGTATGAAAGTGCAGCTGGAGAGGCTGTGTCAGAGGGGTTGAGCCAGTTTTCGGTGATGCAGTGGAAAGAAAGTTTCCCATGAAAAGATCATGGATGTAGGAAAGTTTGTTGCAGACGGAGCGAGGGTTCCATAGAGCTCCTGTTAGTGGGACTGGGGAAGCGGGGGCTGGGCGGATGGGTATAAGATTAGAAAGGTTGTGAGAGTTTGTGATAGATCGTGGATAGGAGGTGGAAGTGACTGTAGGGATGTGGTGAGGAGGACCAGGATGATGATTTTTGCGTCCTTCATGCGACAAATACAGTTTGCAAGAAAACTGATGGTGGTTCTGGTGCCATATACCTGTACAGATAGTGGTTCTGCTGACGTATTCCTTTTCAGATTGTAGTTCTGGTGACGTATTCAGGTAGTGATGGTTGTTCTGGTGCTGATTTCATGTACTACTGATGGCTCCGGTGATGTGTTCATGTAGTGATGATAGTGATGATGGTTCTGGTGCTGTATTCATCACCAGAACCATCATCAGTAAATGAATACGAAACCAAAAATCATCATCAGTACAAAAAGAGAACACCAGAGCCATCAATAGTACATAAATACGGCACCAGAACCATCATCAGCTAATAAATAGGCCATTAGAACCACCATCAGTAGATGAATGTCACCAGAATCACCATCAGTACATGAAAACATCACCAATACAACCAGCAGTATATGACTACATCACCAAGCTTAGTACAGCAATCAATTGTAATGTCAAGTCAACCCCATATACATTTGTATTGCATGTCCTTAACAATATGTAAGGCAGTGAGAGGGATCATATGCAAGGGATGGTATGTGTCTCCTAGGATGTGCATAGAGGATCCTACTGGAGTACATTGCTATCACAGACACAGCTGTGATTGCAGTGCAGAATAAAAGTAAAGTTTGAACTTGGTCAAGCTATTTAACTAAGTTGGATTTAAGAAAACCCGGCACAGGCTTTTATTCTTGGAGTGGACTACAGGATGGCAGTGGGGTAGTCCATTCCCTCCAGCCCAGGTCTTACAAGTGGCTCATGGCCACAGATTCCTTTTAAAAAAGTGCAGCAAAGGTTTGGGTGTGTCAGTGTTGGGATTGCTAGCAGCATAGCGGAAAAGCTCTGCAAGCTAGTGTGAGGCTGAACATAGGCCTGTGAAGGCAACGTATCTGACGCACCCTAAGGGACACGTGTTAGAACCCTCCTGTTTGTTTTTTCCATCTTGTGTTTTGCGGTCATGTGACCATCTGCCTTTATATTCCAGCTCCGCCCTTTTGGCTGTGCTGGACTTCAGTGTTTGTCTGTTTCTCTTGCCAGGTGCTTTGGTGCCTTTCTCTGTCAGTTTGCTTGGTCCTTCTGGGACCTCTAGTACCTTTTTGTCAGCTTGTCTTTTTTGTGTTCTGCAGCAACTTCTCTATTTAGGAGGTGTCCCATTTTTGTCCCAGTCCTTAGTTCTTTTAGGGACCCCTCCCCGTATGCTATAAGTCTTCGTTCAGACTAGCCGATGACTAAGGCGGGTCTGTTCGCTAGGAACAGTCAGCCCGCTACATCATAGGGATTCAGCTTAGTCTTACTGTAGGGACAGCTTTCCCCTATCTTTCCTTAGTACTTGTTGCAGATCATAACAACACGGAGCGGCCATCTCCCACGGAAACAGGGTTACACAGACTGTGTGGATATCCCGGCTGTGATCCAGAGGACAGCTTTTGCTTTTGAATAGTGTGTTAGAACTCTCCTGTTTGTTTTTTCTATCTTGTGTTTTGCGGTCACGTGACCATCTGCCTTTACATTCCAGCTCCGCCCCTCTGGCTGTGCTGGACTTCAGTGTTTGACTGTTTCTCTAGCCTGGTGCTTCGGTGCCTTTCTCTGTCAAGTTCGCTTGGTCCTCTGGGACCTTCAGTACATTTTTGTCAGTTTGTCTTTTTGTGTTCTGCAACAACTTCTGTTTAGGAGGTGTCCCATTTTTGTCCCAATCCTTAGTTCTTTTAGGGACCACTCCCTTAATTCTATTGGTCTTCGTTCAGACTAGCCGAGGACTGAGGCGGGTCTGTTCACTAGGAACAGGCAGCCTGCTACAGCGTAGGGATTCAGCTTAGTCTTACTGTAGGGACAGCTTTCCCCTATCTTTCCTTAGTACATGTTGCAGATTATAACAGTAAGTCCAGCCAAAAAAAAACTAAAAGGAAAGAAATTCGGGGATCAGTATGGTTTCCATCCAGGATTAGGCTCAACGCCTGCAGGGATTGTCTCTGGAGGTGGCCGAGCTTCAGCAACACGTGAGTAGCTGTTCTGGAGCGCATTTTGTCGAACCCAAGGTAGGACTGCCTAATGTTTTTTATGGTAAACAGCAAGATTTTTTTTCCTTTAAAAATGCTTGTTTGTTATATTTTCGTTTGAGACCAAGATCCTCTGGGAATGAATCACAGCGCATTGGTTTTATTATGTCACTTTTGCGCAATGAACCACAGGGGGGGGCCTTTTCTCTCCAGCCTAATGATCTGTGTTTAAGGTCTGTTGAAGAATTTTTTTCTGCTATGGGGCTATTATATGATGATCCTGATCGAATCTCATTTGCTGAATCAGAACTTAGACGTTTGATTTTGAAAATTATTGCACACACTTCAGGAGATGGGCTTCAGAAGTTAAGTGGAATGATCCTGCGCTGAGATGTTTATTTCTTGCTGGTCTGAGTGAAAGGGTTAAGGATTTGCTAATTGCATTCCCTGCACCTGAGACTCTGTAGGATGCTATGCAGTTAGCTGTTCGTATAGACAGGAGACTGAGGTGCAGGCTTAGTGAGGTAAAGACTCCTGTTCCTAGTCCCCAGAAAATCTGCTCTGATGGCAGGGAACCAATGGAGGTTGGGGGGATGTCACTCCGCTCTCAGGAAAGAGACCGGAGGTTCGCCGAGGGATTGTGTCTTTATTGTGGTAAAGCTGACGATTTGATTAAGTATTGTGAGCGTTGTTTAAGTAAAGAAAAAAAAAAGGTCAGTTACACCCGTATAGCTTGTTTACACTCTGCAGGAGTGTTTCTTTCTGGGAGTACTACTCTGCAGGGAGATTTGATTGAATTTCAGGTATTTGTGGATTATGGTTCAACACTTAATGTGATTGATAAAGGGTTTTTGGAAAACCTTAAATTGAAATCCAAACCTTTGTCATCACCTATTTCTGTGGTTGCAATTGATAACACTCCTTTGAAATGTATTAGGCTGTGTGCCCACGTAGCATTTTTCAAGCGTATATGCTGCGGAATTTCCGCAGCGTAAACGCTTGAAAAACGCATGTATATCCGCACCCCATGGTCCCCAATGGGATTCCGCAAGTTCTATGCACATGCTGCGGATTTTTCCGCAGCGTTTATGCCGCGTTCAAAAATCCGCAGCATGTCATTTAATTTTGCGTTTCCGCAAGCGGAATTGCCTTTGTCCAATGCATAAAAAATGCAAGGCAATTCCGCATGTGGAAAACGCGTGATAAACGCGCGAAAAATGCGCGATAAACGCGTGCGGAATTCCGCATGCGTTTTTCCGGGAGAGGACTTGCATTTATGCAGCAGAAATTTTCTGCTTCATAAATGCAACGTGGGCACATAGCCTTACTCACAAGACTGCTGCATTTCCCCTCACTATCAATGGAGTTCACCAAGAAATTTTGGACTTGGTTGTTTTGGATAATTTGCCCTCTCCAGTTGTTCTAGGATTGCCTTGGTTAAAACTGCACAATCCTTTATTGGACTGATCTACTAATGTGATTAAGTCTTGGAGTCCGAAGTGCTATGATAAATGTTGTAATGGTTGCATTGCGGCTGTGGAAAAAGGGGAATTACCGGTACCTATTCAAGATTTTTGGAGGTTTTTTTCGGAGGAGTCGCAAGTTTTACCTCCTCATAGGGATTATGATTGCGCCATTGAGTTTTTTCCGGGTGCTACTCTTCCCAAAAGTCGCTTGTTTAATCTGACTATCCCTGAAAGAAAGGCCTTGGAGGAGTACATAGAGACTAGCCTGGCTGCTGGTCACATTAGACCTTCTAAGTCGCCTGTGGCAGTTGGATTCTTTGTTAAAAAAAAGGACGGCGGTTTACGGCCATGTCTGGATTTTCGTGAAATTAATAAGATTACTGTACGCAATTCGTACACATTGCCGTTAATTCCTGACTTGTTTAACCAGTTAGTGGGAGCCAAGTGGTTCTCCAAAATTGATCTCCGGGGAGCATACAATTTGTTACGAGTGAAGGAGGGTGATGAATGGAAAACTACTTTTAACACTCCGGTAGGTCATTTTGAGAATCTGGTGATGCCTTTTGGTCTTACCAATGCACCTGCATTTTTTCAGAACCTTACTAATGACATCCTGAGACCTTTGATTGGTAAGAATGTGGTTGTGTATTTGGATGACATTTTGATTTATTCACCAGATCTAGAGTCCCTTTGGCAGAGTGTTCGTGAAGTTTTGCAGTTATTGAGTGATAATTCACTCTTTCCTAAGGTGGAGAAATGTGAGTTCGCTGTGCAGAAAATTAGTTTTTTGGGCTACATTTTCTCCAGCGAGGGCTTTGAGATGGACCCTGTGAAGGTTCAGGTTGTGCAGGAATGGCCTAGGCCTATTGGTTTGAAATCTATACAGAGATTTTTGGGTTTTGCCAATTATTACAGGAAATTCATTAAGAATTTTTCTGTAATTGTTAAACCTCTAACCGATCTCACCAGGAAAGGTGCGAATACGGCCCAGTGGACTACTGAGGCCATTGAAGCGTTTGAGTATCTCAAAGAGAGGTTCAGTTCTGCCCCTATCCTTATGCAGCCTGATGAGACCAAGCCTTTTTTGGTCGAGGTCGATGCTTCATCGGTGGGGGTCGGAGCAGTTTTGTCTCAGGAAAACAAGGGTGGAGTACATCCTTGTGCCTTCTTTTGAAAAAAAATTCGGAAACCGAACTGAATTATGATGTTGGAAATCGGGAGTTGCTGGCTATTAAATTTGCATTTGAACATTGGCGTCATTTTTTGGAAGGCGCTAGATTTCCTTTTCAGGTTTTCACAGATCATAAGAATTTGATCTATCTGGATGCTGCCAAGTGCTTGAATGCCCGTCAAGCTAGGTGGGCACTTTTTTTTTCTCGGTTTCATTTTTCTGTTACCTATATCCCTGGTACTAAGAATGTTAAAGCTGATGCTTTATCTCGCAGCTTCTCTCCTACGGTCGGTGCCGAGGAGGAGGAGAGCATTTTACAGAAAGGAGTTGTGGTGGCGGCATTGGACTCCGTTTTGGATAATGGGATTCTGAAAGCTCAAGATGATGCTCCATCTAACACTCCCCATGGGAGGTTGTTCGTGCCTAGAGTCTTTAGGAGAGATTTGTTTGTGGAGTGTCATGAGTCTCGGTTGGCAGGTCATCCAGGAATTTCGGAGACTAAGAGACTTATCAGTAGTGTTGAGCCACCCCCGTAGTGTTCGAGTTCGGTTCGGTTCGTCGAACACCCGTGTGTTCGCCGAACTGTTCGTCGAACTGTTCGTCGAACACCTTCGAACACCGTTAAAACCAATGGCAGGCAAACAAAAACACATAGAAACACATAGAAAACACCTTCAAAGGTGTCCAAAAGCTGACAAACTGCTCAGAAGACATAACTAACACATGGAAAAGTGACAAGTACATATAGTCATGCGAAAATAAAAGAGGTGGAGGAGTAAAAGGAGGGGGAGACACAGATATAGGCATGTCATGCCCTTCTAAAATCCAAAAAGTGAGAAGCCGACACGGCCAGTCCGCTCCTGCCCGTGCCACCTCTGTGTCGCCGGGTTTGTGCCAGAGCCGCGGTGAACCCTGATGGCCAGCCCCCCTCTCCCAATACTGGTGCCTGTCCGCTGGTGGGTCGAGCGAGCCCCCCTGTGGTGGAGGCAGCTCTAAGCTTTTTAATTTAAATTGTCTCTCTAATTTGAATGAATCCACTTTAAATCCATTTACAAGGATCTATTGGAGGGCAAGTCTCATGCCAGCAGCCGCGTAATTCCAGCTCCAGTAGCGTCCACTAAAGCTGCTGCAGTTAAAAAGCTTTTATAAGGATCGAGCTCGGCTGTCCACCGCAAGGCATCCTACTGCCAGTCCCAGCCCCTATGCCTTGGGGTGCCTCCTGATGCTCTTCACTGAGTATCCCGTGGTCCCGAAGCATTTCCTTTGAAAAAATTAAGTGTCCAAACTACAGGTGGTGTAGCTTGCTTAACAGCCGGGATAATCCGCTGACTAGCAGACACTGCTACTAGGCACAAAGTATTTCCTGGGCTAGATGCAGTTAAAAATTTGTAATTAGATACTCTCGTTGGATGCTGAGAAAGCATTCCATAGAGTCTCCTGGCACGCCATATATGATTCTCTTAAAAAGCTTGGGGTAGGGGTCTAGGGGACCCTTTTATAGCCAAAATCACGGCCCTGTATCACAATACGTCACCTAGGCTGAAGATACATGGAACTGTAGCACCCTGAGGGCTCGGTTGCTACAGAGGTATTGCACCTCACCCAGAGGTGTGATATCTCACTCTCAGGTAAGGATGGAGTGTGGATCAGGACCCGACACCTGCATGCATTACACCACATTGCCGTGGGGCAGGGCGACCAATATGCCCCTGAGATGGGCACGACAGTCCCTGTCCCTGGCTGGAGTGGGAGGAGGGAACACTGAGGAAGGGGAACCCTGTAGTGCAGGAGCAGGGAGGAAGCAGTTCCTGGGTGCATTGAGAAGGGAGTATAAAAGGTGGGCACCATCTTAGTTCAGTGCAGAGAAGTCTGAGCAGAAGTGGCAGGGAGCAGGGGCTCTGCATGAGCTCTGCTCCGGAGGCGGGCCTAGTAACAGAGGCCCAGGCCTGGAAGAGGGAGAAGGAAGGAAGAGGAGCGGAGAAGGCTCCAGGAACGAGGAATGAAGGGATCCCAGGGGTGCGGACGGGCGAATCGCCACCGCACGCCCGAATCCACCTGCGTGGAGGGGTCAGGCCAAAGGGGGAGACCGGTCCCCGAACTAGTGGAGGCAGGAAACGACCCTCAGCTAGAAACCGGAGGCTCTGACATTTTATGTGGCGCAGCCCCTCGCTACACCCGCTAGGAAGGCACCACATAGGGTCAGGGAAACTGGCGCCAAGTTTACCAAGAGGAGGCCCGAGGCAGCCGGACAGAAGTGTTGGTAAGAAAGGCCAGACAAAGGACACACAAAGGGGGTCCTGTGAAGCGCTCCAAAGTTATCTGGGAGTTGTCTGAGCCCCTCACCTGGTGAGCACAGTACGACGTGGGCAGCCGTTACCTGCAGACGTGGTCTGGATAATAAGAACTGTGAGTAAAGGCCCTGAACTGCATCACTGACTCCGTGTCGTTACTGCTGCTGCCCTGCACCATCACCCCCATCCTCCGCATACACTGCCCTGAGGCTATACTCCTCCCGTGGGGAGTTATGCTACGCTCTGCTGCACCCACAACACCAGCCTCAGCGGTCTGCCCTGTAGCGGCGGTTCACTCTGACCGCAATCCACGGGTGGCGTAGTCGGACATTTAAACATCAAAACCACATAAATAGTTCCGCCACTGGTTTGACCACCCTGAGCCACGGAACCGGGTCGCCGCCACGAAGACTACAACCACCAGCATCCACCAAAAAGGGTCCGGCTCCGGGTGTCCCAAGGCCCAGGGGGTGCATCAGAACATTTTCATCACCTTTCACAATCACCAATGGGACAAGGCAGGGATGTCCTCTGTCCCCTCTCTTATACATCCTAGTGACGGAGCACCTGCTCTCATCAATTCGCCATAACCCCAATATTAGGTGGATTGAGGTGGGAGGCACCGAGTACAAGTGCTCTCTATTTGCTGATGATGTCCTAGTATATATCACTCAATCACATATATCCATCCATGCTGTTATGGCTGAAATAGATCACTTTGTTACATGGTCAAATTTTAAAATCAATGCAGCGAAGTCTGAGGCCCTCGATGTCTCCCTCCCCAAATCCATATAGGATTCCATCCAGTCCAACTTTTCCTTTGCCTGGCCCTCACAGGGTATCAAATACTTAGGAATTCCTATTCATAGAGACCTCTCCCATCTATGTTATCTTAATTTTGGGCCCTTTATTGAACAACTCCATACAGACCACGGTTGGCAAGTTAGAACTGTAAGATTCACTACGTGAACCACTGGTGTTTTGTGGAAAAGCACATGTACACTGTGTTCCAAATTATTATGCAAAAAGTGTTTAGGAGTGATAAGGGAAGAATTTGTTTGTTTGTCAGTTAAACTCATTGATGGTGATGTGTGTCAGGGCTCTTTATATCACTGTAAGCAATTGCAGACACCTGTGCTAATTAGTTTGGCAGGTGTGTCCAATGAAAGGCAAGACTACTTAAGAAGGCTCTCTCACATTATTAAGCAGCCTACATTTTCTGCCAAAATGGGAAAGAAAAAGGATGTGTCGGCTGCTGAGAAGCAACAAATTGTGGAGTGTTTAGGTCAAGGCATGACTACAATCAACATTGTGCGATGATCAGGATGAAGTGTCTTGGCAATCAAGAAGTATGTAGCTGATTCACAGTACACACGTGTGCGTGCTGATAAGGGCAAATTGAGGACTCTTTCCTACAGGCAATTACGTCAGGTTGAAAGAGCAGCGGCAAAAAAGCCTTGTCATAGCAGCAGACAAGTTTTTGAAGCTGCTTGTGCCTCCAACGTCCCCCGAACAACAAGATGCAGGGTCCTTCAGAGGTTTGCAGCTGTGCATACGCCATCCTGTCGACCTCCTCTATCCACTTCACACAAGCAGAAACGGCTCCAGTGGGCCAAACATTACATGAAGACTGATTTCAAAACTGTTTTGTTCACGGATGAGTGCCGTGCAGCGCTCGATGGTCCAGATGGATGGAGTGGAGGATGGCTGGTTGATGGACACCCCACGCAAACACGGCTACAGCGCCAACAAGGAGGAGGTGGAGTAATGTTTTGGGCTGGAATCATGGGGAGAGAGATTGTCGGCCCCTTTAGGATCCCTGAAGGCGCTAAAGATGAACTCCATAATGTATGTGGATTTTCTCAAACAGCACTTCCTGCCATGGTTCAAGAAGAAGAACCGTGTATTTCACAGCAAGATCATTTTTCTGCATGATAATGCACCATCTCATGCTGCACATAAAACATCTGCATCTCTGGCTGATATGGGCATAAAAGGGGACAAACTTATGGTGTGACCCCCATGCTCCCCTGACCTCTACCCCATTCAGAACCTTTGGAGCATCATTAAAAGGAGTGTCTATGATGGCGGGAGGCAGTTCACATCTAAGCAACAGCTCTGGGAGGGTATTCTGTCCTCATGCAAAACAATTGAAGCAGAAACCATCCAAAACCTGACAAATTCAATGGACGAGAGAGTTCAGAAGCTCCTTTCGAACAAGGGGTCCTATGTGAAAATGTAACATCACCTAGAATAAAGTTTTGAGTTGAAAACTGTTTGATTTCAGTTTCTAACAACCTGCTAATGCTTATAATTTCAAAAATGACCATTTTTTTGTCTTTATTAAAATGAAAAGGTTGATCGAAAAGTTTGGGGGATCTAAGAGTGTGGCAACCCAGTAGTCATGATTACTTCGAATTCTGACAATATGAGGGTCATGCTGCAGGTAGTGCAGCAAGAAGGCACTTATGTGTCTTGCGCATCTCGGAGCCCCAAAATTATTTTCCGGGCTAGATGCAGCTAAAAATTATTATTAATTTTAAATCTGGTGAAGCTTTAGTATAGATGGCCTAATAGGATCAGTGCTGCACACTGCTACAAAGCCCAAATTATTTTCCAGCCAAGATACAGATAAACATGATTAGTAATTTGAAAGCTTAAAACGGTTGGTAGGGTGATTTTAACCAATCATCAAGCTTTTACTCTCCCCAGGATGACACAGGGGTAGAAAAGTCGTTTTGGATCCATGATTTGTTCATCTTTATGAACGTGAGTCTGTCTACATTATCAGTGGAGAGCCGCGTGCGCTTATCTGTCAGCACACCACCAGCAGCGCTGAACACACGTTCAGACAGAACGCTGGCTGCGGGGCATGACAAGATCTCCAAGGCGTAAGTGGCTAGCTCCGGCCATTTATCCAGATTGGAAGCCCAAAAAGAGCAAGGGTCCAGTGACACAGTCGTGGCTTCAATGTTTACTTGGAGATACTCCTGTACCATCATCTCTAGGCGTTGACTATGTGTCAGACTTCTTGTCTCCTGTGGCCTTGCAAAGGATGGGCTAAAAAAGTGGTGAAATGATTCCGCAAAATTGATGTTACCAGCAGATACTGTGGTTCTGTTACGGTTTGAGTGCTGAACACTTGACGGTCCCACGGTTGGCAAGTTGGAACTGTGAGATTCACTACGTGCACCACTGGTATTTTGTGGAAAAGCACATGTAAGATTCTGCAACAGTCTCTGCTGATACTCCTGCATGCGTGCATCCCTTTCTATGGCAGGAATAATTTCTGCAAATTTACTTTTGTACCGGGGATCTAACAGTGTGGCAACCCAGTAGTCAGGATTATTTCTAATTCTCACAATTCGAGGGTCATGTTGCAGGTAGTGCAGCAAGAAGGCACTCATGTGTGTTGCGCATCCAGGAGCACCAAGTCCCTGTTGTGTTGGTGGCGAGGTAACAATCATGCTTCCTTCCTCTGTCCTCTCCCCCCAACCTCGCACAACAGAAATGTGATCAAGGTCTCCCTCATCTGATGAGTCTTCCATCAGTTCGTCCTCCACTTCTTCCTGGGCTCCTGCACCTTCCTCACTAGTTTGGCTGCTACCATGCGCCCTGGTAAAACCATCTCCCCCACCCTCACATGCCTGCCGCCTTGGTGCTGCCGACCGTCTGGACCTTGCAGATGTTAGCCCTTCCGCATACAACTCCTCCTCCTCTACTTCCTCCACCTCCTCTTGTGCCACCACCTGACTCCGAATTCTGTTTAACATGTGCTCCAGCATGTAAATCACCGGAATAGTCATGCTGATAATGGCATCGTCAGCACTAAACATCTTCGTCGCCATTTCAAAACTGTGCAGAAGGGTGCATAGGTCCCTGATCTGAGACCACTCCTCCAGCGTGATTTGCCCCACCTCTGGATCTCGTTGGCCCAGGCTATACGTCAGAACGTATTGCACCAGGGCTTGTCGGTGCTGCCACAGTCGCTGCAACATGTGCAGAGTTGAATTCCACCGGGTAGGCACATCGCATTTTAGCCGGTGAAGTGGCAGGCCCAACGACTTCTGTAGAGATGTAAGTCGCTGAGCTGCGGGCTGCGAACGGCGAAAGTGAGCACACAGCGACCGTGCCCTCTGCAGAAGGCCATCTAGTCTGGGATAGTGGGCTAAAAATTGCTGGACAACCAGGTTCAACACGTGAGCCATACAAGGCACGTGTGTGACATTGCCCCGGCGAAGGGCCGCACCCAGGTTTGCAGCATTGTCGCACACGGCCTTCCCTGGTTTCAGGTCCAGTGGAGACAACCATTCATGAAATTGGTTCTCCAGAGCTGACCACAACTCCTCAGCTGTGTGACTCACATTTCCCAGACATTTCAATGTAAAAACCGCCTGATGACGTTGAGCCCTACTGCCAGCATAGTAAGGAGGTGTGCAGGATCCCTTCTGTGCAGTTAGAAAGCTTGTGGCATGACCAGACAGGCTTTGGGTGCAGGTGGAAGACCGATAGGAGGTTGAGGAGGCAGAAGCAGTGGAGGAACTTTGACATAAAGAGGATTGACGCACAACTCGTGGGGACGGCAAGACTTGGACAGCAGCCCCTTGTCCTGCTGTCACCATAGTTACCCAGTGCCCAGTCAGCGACATGTAACGCCCCTGTCCATGCCTACTCGTCCAAGTGTCTGTGGTGAAATGCACCCTGTCACACACAGAGTTTCTCAAAGAAGCGGTGATGTTGTGTGCGACATGCTGGTGGAGCGCAGGCACACCTTTCTTTGAGAAGTAGTGCCGACTGGGCATCTGGTACTGGGGCACTGCGACGGACATAAGGTCTCGAAAATCCTCTGTGTCCACCAGGCGGAAAGGCAGCATTTCTGTAGCCAAGAGCTTGCAGATGGTGAAATTCAACCTCTTAGCTTTCTCATGGCTAGGAGGAAATGGTCTTTTACTTGTCCAAATCTGAGGGACCGAGGGCTGGCTATTGTGCTTAGACGGGGTTGATAAGGGTGTCCCCGGCAAACTGCCGGTCTGTGAGGAAGATGCAGGCGGACATGTTAGGTTGCCTTGATCCAAAGGTGGTGCTATCGATGTCGGACAGCGCTCAACACCAGCTGGTGTTACCACCTCCAAAGAAAATGATGACCTGCCAATCACGCTGGCTGTTGCGGGTAAAGAGGTGGCAGGTCTGCGCCCCAAAACAGGTGTGACTGCTGTCCCCCCAGTCACAGAGGATGAAGAGGCCGCGGATGCACAAGATATGGCAGACGGTGGTTGGCCCGGCCGGCTAGGCCGCATTGTAGCACACTGAGCTTCCCACTGCAACTTATGCTTCATGTCCATGTGCCGGTTCATGCATGAAGTACTCAAACTATGTATTTTTTGGCCTCTACTTAGCTTTTGCTGACAAATGTTACAGATAACACGAGTTGGGTCATCTTTATCAATCTGAAAAAATGCCCAGGCTATGCAAGGCTTAGCACCCATGCGACCTGAAGAGCCACCACGACTTGTGGTGAGAGGCAGAGTTGTGTTTGAGGATGCAGTTGTTGACGTGCTTCCAGTACTACGTCTCTGTCCAGGAAGGCGCAACCTGACCTCGTCGTCACTAGCATCTTCCTCCACCTCCTCTGCTGACCTCATCTCTTGGCTGACTGTGGGTTGACAGTAAGTGGGATCTCCAACCTCATCATCATTACCCTGTGCGTTATCACACCCGTCGTCCTCAGAGCCAACCTGTTCCTGCCCTGACAAAAAACTAAAGTTGTCGCTCCAATCAGATATTTGAGTCTTATCATCGTCTTCCTCATTGTCTCCACCAACAGGAGTTACAGTTTGGGAATGAGGGTCTACATTATGGTCAGAACCTTCTGCGTCTGGTCCTGGATCCGACTCATAAAGATTCTGGGCATCAGTGCAGATCATTTCCTCGTCTGGATTCACAGAAACGCTGGAGTCGACCTCTGATTCCCAGGCTATAGTATGAGTAAACAGCTCTGCAGACTCAACCATCTGTTCTACCTCATACTCAGACGGGCAGCTGGAGATTTGGGAGCTGTGAGGAAGCAAGTGCGATTGGGGTGACACCTTTGAGGACTGGAGTATTTGTGATGTTGAAGTTGATGTGGAGGAGAGCCCACTTAAAGGAGCACTTGATATCCGTTGAAGCACCTGCTGTTTTTGTGCCTCATCTGGAATTTGTAGCAATTGGCGTGGCCGTAAGAAAGGGATCTTATCACATTGTCCGCTAAAAGAAGTAGACATTTTAGTTTGGCTGGAAGATGGTCTTTCTTCTGCAGATGTTACTGTTGCTTTAACACCTACCCCACGGACACAACCTTTTTTCCCCTTCCCAACACGCCTATTCCCCTTTCCACCAGCAGCAGGCCTTTTTCCACTCATTTTGGTGGTTAACTAATTAACAACTCTGGAGTTGTTTGCACAAAAAAACAATGGATGGGAACCGAGCAGAGCTGAGTGGCCAAACTGTGGTATTAGGCCAAAACTATTGGCTGGGTTAGATGCAGAAAAAAATTATATTCAATTTGCAACCTGATGAAGGTCAGTATAGATGGACTAATAGAGAAAGTCCCACACACTGCTAGAAGGCCAAATATTTTTTCAGAGCTAGATGCAGATAAAAATTATTTTTAATTTGCAACCTGATGGAGGTCAGTATAGATGGACTAATAGAGAAAGTCCCACACACAGCTAGAAGCCCAATATTTTTTCAGAGGTAGATGCAGAAAAAAATTATTTTTAATTTGCAACCTGATGGAGGTCAGTATAGATGGACTAATAGAGAAAGTCCCACACACAGCTAGAAGCCCAATATTTTTTCAGAGGTAGATGCAGAAAAAAATATATTCAGTTTGCAACCTGATGGAGGTCTGTATAGATGGATTAATAGAACAAGTCCCACACACAGCTAGAAGCCCAATATTTTTTCAGAGGTAGATGCAGAAAAAAATATATTCAGTTTGCAACCTGATGGAGGTCTGTATAGATGGATTAATAGAACAAGTCCCACACACAGCTAGAAGCCCAATATTTTTTCAGAGGTAGATGCAGAAAAAATTATATTCAGTTTGCAACCTGATGGAGGTCAGTATAGATGGATTAATACAACGAGTCCCACACACAGCTAGAAGCCCAATATTTTTTCAGAGGTAGATGCAGAAAAAAATATATTCAGTTTGCAACCTGATGGAGGTCTGTATAGATGGATTAATAGAACAAGTCCCACACACAGCTAGAAGCCCAATATTTTTTCAGAGGTAGATGCAGAAAAAAATATATTCAGTTTGCAACCTGATGGAGGTCTGTATAGATGGATTAATAGAACAAGTCCCACACACAGCTAGAAGCCCAATATTTTTTCAGAGGTAGATGCAGAAAAAAATATATTCAGTTTGCAACCTGATGGAGGTCAGTATAGATGTACTAATACAACAAGTCCCACATACAGCTAGAAGACCAATATTTTTTCAGAGGTAGATGCAGAAAAAAATATATTCAGTTTACAACCTGATGGAGGTCTGTATAGATGGATTAATAGAACAAGTCCCACACACAGCTAGAAGCCCAATATTTTTTCAGAGGTAGATGCAGAAAAAAATATATTCAGTTTGCAACCTGATGGAGGTCTGTATAGATGGATTAATAGAACAAGTCCCACACACAGCTAGAAGCCCAATATTTTTTCAGAGGTAGATGAAGAAAAAAATATATGCAGTTTGCAACCTGATGGAGGTCAGTATAGATGGACTAATACAACAAGTCCCACACACAGCTAGAAGCCCAATATTTTTTCAGAGCTAGATGCAGAAAAAAATTATATTCAATTTGCAACCTGATGGAGGTCAGTATAGATGGACTAATAGAATGATGCTATGCCCAAAAGATTTTACTTCACTAGGTGCAGTAAAAAAATTGGTATTCTATACACAGGTGGTATATCTTGCAACACAGATAGGCTACTCCACTGACTAACACACTCTGCAATAGGCCAAAAAGGATTAGCTTTGCTAGATTCAGCCAAATGCTGTGAAAAAAACTTGCACAGCACTGGCACAGACCTGCCTGGCAAAACCTGATAGGAACTGATGTAACCTAGTCCTGAAAAGGACTCCAATTACAATTAGTCTTTACTCCCACAATCTATCTATTTAAGAGCACAGACCTGCCTGATAAAAGTCGTAGGAAATGCTGTAACCTAGTCCTTAAAAGGACTGCAATCACAACTATTCCCTACTCCCAAGCTATCTGTAGATTTGTGCGAAAATTGGCTTGAAATTAACAAGGTATAGCGCACACAGCAACAGCGGTGCCGTCTAACACGCAGCTGCAGCAGTGAGAAAATGGTGGCGACGGGGAAAATGGCTTGGTCTTATAGGGCAAGGACATGTGACATACACTGCCAATGACACATGCCCTTGCTTGTGTGAAAAAAAGCACTTCGCTCCGTGTGTGCGCTGCTGATAGGCTGACAGATTGCACCTCCCCACTGCAAATGCGGGAAAGAGAAAAAAAAATGGAGATCTTCATTGTTCCTGCAGAGATCCATCCCCTGCCCCTCCCCCACCCCGCTGTACACTCAAACTGCGTATTAACATTAATTTTCATCATTACTGAGAAAAAATCCAGTTATGATTTTGGTGCATGAACAGTTATCGAACATAACCTCGAACAGCCGAATTTTTCTCAAATTGTTCGTGTTCGCCGAACGGCTCGAACACCGCCCAAAACAGCTCGAATTTGAGATTGGCGAACAGTTCGAGTAGAACAACGCTCATCTCTACTTATCAGTCGCAGTTTTTGGTGGCCTGGATGGCAGAAGGAAGTCATCAAGTGGGTGCGTCAGTGTACTGTGTGTACTAAGTCAAAGGCTTCACATACTCCTGCTGCGGGGTTTCTTTGCCCTCTGGAGGTTCCTAGTGCGCCTTGGACGCATATCACAATGGATTTCATTACTGATCTTCATGTGTCCGAGGGTTTTACTGTCATCTGGGTGGTCGTGGACCGTTTTAGTAAGATGTGTCATTTGGTTCCATTCATTAAGTTGCCCTGCGCCAAGACACTCGCTAAGGCATTTGTTAAGGAGATTGTCAAGCTCCATGGCGTTCCCACGGATATTGTTTCTGATAGAGGACCTCAGTTTGTGGCTCGCTTTTGGCGTGCTTTTTGTGACAGGTTGGGAGTCCATTTGTCATTTTCGTCTGGTTATCATCCTAAGTCAGACTGAAAGAAAGAACCAGGATGTTGAACAGCTTTTGCGCTGTTTTGTGGCGGACAATCAAGAGGTGTGGTCTGAGTTTCTGCCTCTCGCAGAATTTGCTCTTAACAATCATACATCCTCCTCTGCTGGGTGTTCTCCTTTTTTTTGTTGTACTAGGAGACATCCGTCTTTTGGTTCGTTCTCCAAATTGGGGTCGGCGGTGCCGGAGGAGGAGAATTTTTCCGGTGATTTGGAGAGAGTTTGGACTAATGTACGTTGCAATCTTCAAGAGGCTAACAAGAAGTTCAAGAAGTATTTTGACAGGAAACGCAAAGAGGTTTTGTCCTAAGTTTGTGGGTCCATTTAAAGTGCTTCAGGTTGTTAACCCGTCTGCTGTTAGGTTGGATGTTCCTACTTCCTGGAAGATTAATCCTGTGTTTCATGTTTCCTTGTTGAAAAAGGCTGACGTATCTGATAGGGACGCCACTGTCACAGTTTCTCCTGTGGTGGAAGACGGCGAATATGAAATTTCTCGTATCTTGAATTCTAGATGGCATAAAGGGAGATTACAGTATCTTGTCTCCTGGAAGGGTTTCGGTCCCGAAGACAACTCCTGGGTAAGGACGGATGATGTCTCTGCTCCTAGGCTTGTTAAAGCTTTCCACAGGAGGTTTCCAGATAGGCCTGGGCCTGGAGGATCCGGAGGATCCTCATAAAAGAGGGGGTACTGTTAGAACCTTCCTGTTTGTTTTTTCTATCTTGTGTCACGTGACCATCTGCCTTTATATTCCAGGTCCGCCCTTCTGGCTGTGCTGGACTTCAGTGTTTGACTGTTTCTCTAGCCTGGTGCTTCGGTACCTTTCTCTGTCATGTTCGCTTGGTCCTCTGGGACCTTTAGTACATTTTTGTCAGTTTGTCTTTTTGTGTTCTGCAACAACTTTTGTTTAAGAGGTGTCCCATTTTTGTCCCAGTCCTTAGTTCTTTTAGGGACCCCTCCCTTAATTCTATTGGTATTCGTTCAGACTAGCCGAGGACTGAGGCGGGTCTGTTCACTAGGAACAGGCAGCCCGCTACATCGTAGGGATTCAGCTTAGTCTTACTGTAGGGACAGCTTTCCCCTATTTTTCCTTAGTACATGTTGAAGATTATAACAGTGTGAGTTTTTGCCAAATAAAGCCGTTTAAGTTGGACTTTCCTTGGGTCGCTGCCTTGTTACCGCACAGTGTGAACACCGCCGCACTACAAATGGTAAAGAGATCCTGGGAGTTGTTGTTGACAGCCATCATCAGACTGTGGACCATACAGGGACTACAGTACTGATGAGACGTAGTCAGTATCACAAATAAATATTTACATCCAGGTACCTTATAGGTGACATCTTCTTTGATAGGAATCATCTCTTTCTTTTCTTCTACATCTTGTCTAGATGACATGATGACTTTTCACAACCACAGCTTGTCTCTACAGACTTCCATCATCTTCAATCTACTGCAATACAACCTTACATGGTTCCCTTAAAAATAAGATTGTCTGCCTTGATGAGCTACACCCGCCATACTGTCCGCCTCAATGAGCTACAACCACCAGACCATCTGCCATTATCAGCTATAACCGCCACATAGTCCACCCCTGTGAACCACAGCTTATACCATGGCTATCCTCTCTCCACTGTTTTCCCATACACTTTCTATTTGTCCACACTGTCCCCCCGCCATGCTAACATCTCTCAATACTGTGCCTCCATTTCACGCTGCACCCTCTCCATACCAATTCCATGCCCCATCTTCATACTATGCCCTCATACTGCGCACTAAGGTGTCATATCTAAACTGTACCCCCTCCTAACACTGTCCAGAGGTATGATGAGCACCATCGCTACACAGCTATACAGTATATCCACAACAGCCCACCAATATACCCTGATGTATAGCACAGCCCCCCCCCCCATGCAGTATGATGCACACCACACTTCTCTATTATATAATACGGTCACCACCACAGCACTCCACATATAAGTAGATGTCCACCACAGTATGATGCCCCCCACAGCCACCTACACATTATTATGTCTTCACAGACCCCAGTATAATGTCCCCCACAGCCCCTATACATTATGATGTCCACAACAGCCCCCCTATACAATATGGTCACCAGATCTTTTAGTGGGTTATCCTGTGATCCCACTCTCTGGCCATAATTCGGCATTGGGATACATTTATCTTCATTATTCAGCTTTACTGAAGCTTGGACTTTTAAACGTAGAAGTTTGAAGAATTTTTGCATGTCGTATCCGAATTGATTTTTGATGGAATTTTGAGATAGATATTTTGTTTATTCTTGATCTCTGAACTTCTGAACTGGATATTCTTTTGTTTAATCTCCAATTGTGATGTATGTTAAACATCCACGTAATACAGTGGCGTACCGCCAATGGCGCAGGCCACGCCACTGCTATGGGGTACCGTGAGCCAGGGGGCCCGTGAGCCGGGAGGGCCCCCAAGAAGCAGGGGAATGAAGAGGATAGGTGAGTATTGAATGGGGGAGGTTGAGCCGGCGGAGGAGTGGGGCACGCGCAGTAGCCGGCTGCCGCAGCTACCGCGTATGCCCGCTGCTAAAGGCAAATGAATATTCCCTCTTCTCCACTCCCATGGGCGTGGAGAAGAATGAATATTCATTCTCTTTAGTAGCGGGCACGGAGGAGCGCTGAACCGCAGCTCCTGCTGACAGTGCCCGCTACTAAAGAGAAAGTGTATTCACTCTTCTCCACGCCCATAGTCCCACCGTGAAGAGGAGTGAATATGCCGGCAGCTCACCTCGGCGTCTGAGAGCGTGCACTGCTCAGATGCCGACATGAGCTGCTGGCAGACAGGATGCAGCACTGGAACAGAGGTGAGGAAGGAAGGTGAGTATAAGTGTTTGTTTTATGTGTAAAGTGATTGGGCCATACATACTAGGATTAGGGGATGAGGGGGCCACACAAACCAGGATTGTGGGATGAGGGGGCCACACATACCAGGATTGGGGCATGAGGAGGCCACGCATACCAGGATTAGGGGGTGAGGAGGCCACGCATAGCAGCATTGGGGGATGAGGAGGCCCCACATACCAGGATTGGGGGATGAGGAGACCATGCATATCAGGATTGGAGGATGAGGGGGCCATGCATACCAGGATTGGGGAATGAGGGGGCCATGCATACCAGGGTTGGGGGATGAGGAGGCCATGCATACCAGATTTGGGGGATGAGGGGTGCCATACATACCAGGATTGGGAGATGAGGAGGCCATGCATACCAGGATTGGGGGATGAGGGGTGCCATACATACCAGGATTGGGGGATGAGGGGTGCCATGCGTACCAAGATTGGGGTATGAGGGGTGCCATACGTACCAGGATTGGGGGATGAGGGGTGCCATACGTACCAGGATTGGGGGATGAAGGGTGCCATACATACCAGGATTGGTAATGAGGGAGCAATACGTACCAGGACAGGAAAATTCACCAGTAGCTGCTGCATTTCCCACCCTAGGCTTATACTCAATACGTTTTCCCAGTTTTTTTGTGGTCAAATTAGGGGCCTCGGCTTATACTCGGGTCGGCTTATTTAAAATATACAGCATTTTAAAATCAGTGAGTACGTGGTGCCCATAATACTGCAGGACTGTGGGGTGCATTACACTATACTCGTACTATATGGGGGCTGCATTTTACCATATGGAGTGTGTAATATACTGTATGAAGGACTATGGGGAGTGCATTATATTCTATGGAGGACCATGGGAAGTTCATTATACTATATGGAGGATTGTAGGGGGCGCATTATACCATATGGAGGATTATGGGGGGCGCATTATACTATATGGAGGATTATGGTTGGCGTATTATATTATTTGGAAGGCTATGTGGGGCTATTATAATATTTTGAGGGCTATGTGGGGGGCCATTATACTGTATGAAAGCAATTATACGGTGTGAAGGTTTGTGTGGGGTCCATCACACTGTTTGGAAGTCTAGTGCGGGCCATTATACTGCATGGAGGGCTGTGTGAGGGCCATTATACTGCATGGAGGGTTTTGTGGGGGTCACAGTTGGGGGATCATACTGTGTTAGGGTCACCATACTTTACCTTGGGAGTTGAAGTGGGGTACAATAGGGTCATTATACTGCATGGAGGGCTGTGTGAGGGCCATTATACTGCATGGAGGGTTTTGTGGGGGTCACAGTTGGGGGATCATACTGTGTTAGGGTCACCATACTTTACCTTGGGAGTTGAAGTGGGGTACAATAGGGTCATTATACTGTGCATGTGGAGGCTAATGTGGAGAAATGCACCATGGGGGTATCATACTGTGTTTGGGGGCACTTTTATTGGCATCATACTTTATGGGGGCAATGAAAGAGGAATCTAGGAATCTTCAGCAGGAGGAAAATTACTATGTAAAGGCTGGAAAGTTGTGAGATCTGCTCTTCTGTGACACAGACAAATATTTATTTTTTGTGGGGCCCAATTAGAGCTTCTGCTATGGGGTCCCATGATTTCTATGTACGCCCCTGACGTCATAGTTAGCCTAACAATTTGTATTCTTTCCTACAATTACCTACTTACTCCCTCTGTCTGGATTTGGATTGGGGCTCCTTCCCGATGCCTTTTCCATGTTTGGATGCAGTTTCTAAAATACAATAATTATACATTTTACAATTGTCACTAAAATGATTGGTTTAGATGCTTTATACATTTTTCACCTTCCCCAGCTTTTTCTTCTCAAGCTTACTTTTATTCCCTAACCCAGGTCACTCCCTTCCCCTATCCCACGCTCATATCCCAAGCTCATATAAATGGCCCTTTGACCCTTATTGTGAACAAGGAACTATCTGCATCTTCACATGTTCTGCTTAACATCACTTTTAGGACCTTCAGATCGTTACTCACCATTTCTGCTAGCCCTTTATAACATATTCGGTGTGCACTCCCCCTTCAACATATCCTGACTCCATCTTTCTCTTTTCCCATTTTTATGGTTTGTCATACCTTTATTTTTTACTCTTCTTTTATTTTTTTTTTCTATTGCTATTTTTCATCCTGCATTTTTTAGTGATTACTTATGTTATGCTTTTTCATTACTTTCTCTCACCTCATTATTATTTCTCTTTTTTTCACTTCTTAGCAGTCCTTATATAATTTGAGGCTGTCTATGTCTGGATGAAAAAGGTCTGCTTATGCCGAAATTATGTTTTTTTTCAGGTCTATGGACACATACGATTATCTGTCTTTTACTATTGTAGTCCCACGTCTTAGATATCTATACACAAAGTATTTTGGACACTTACTGTATTTTTCAGACTATAAGACGCACCGGACCATAAGACGCACCTAGGTTTTAGAGGAGTAAAATAGAAAAAAAAATGTAAGCAAAAAATGTAGTCATGATGCCCTGTTAAGAGGAAGGGGGTCTGCTGCTGACACTGTTATAGGGGTAATGTCCCCCAATTCTGTTAATATACCCATCCTGATATGCATGGCACCCCAATCCACCATCCTGGTATACATGGTACCCCAATCCCCCATCCTGGTATGCATGGCCCCCCTTATCCCTCTTCCTGGTATGTATGGCATCCTTCATCAGGGTATGTATGGCCCCCCCCTCACACCCATCCTGGTATGTATGGCACCTTCATCCTTCTTCCTGATATGTATGGCACCTTCATCCTTCTTCCTGGTACGTATGGCACTCTTCATCCCTGTATGTATGGCCCTCCTCATCCTAGTATGTATGGCACCCTTCATTCCTGTATGTATGGCACCCATCATCCTGGTCTGTATGGCCCCCCTCATGCCTCATCCCTGTAGGTATGGCACCCTTCATCCCTGTATGTATGGCCCACCTCATCCTGGTATGCTTGGCACCCCCTGTTCCCCGTCACTCTGCACATAAAAAAATAAACGAATATACTCACTTCCGCTCTCCTCCATCGCTGTGTCCCGCTCTGCCTCCTCAGGGTTCTCACCGTGTGAGCTGCGCATGGCATAACTGCCATGCGCCCTCACACAGCGGGATGCTGTGCTGGAATAGTCACTGCTCCCCACGTCAGGACTGCGTGCGTGGGGAGCAGTGACCATTCATTCTCCCTAATAGCACACACACTGTAGCCGCAGCGCTCTCTCCCATGAGTGTGGTGAATATTCATGGCATTTAATAGCGGGCACGCTGACCGCCGAGTGCAGCAGGAGCAGCGCTGCGGCTACAGTGCGCGCGCCATTAGGGAGAACGAATGGTCACTTATCCCCACGCACGCAGTCCCGGCATGGGGAGCAGTGATTATTCCGGCACAGAGCTGGACACTGCGCTGGAGGAGAGAGGAGGTGAGTATAATTGTTTTGTTTTTTTCTGTGCAGCGTGACAGGGATCAGGGGGTGCCAAGCATACCAGGATGAGGGGGGCCATACATACAGGGATGAAGGGTGCAATACATACCAGGAAGAGGGATGAGGGGGGCCATACATACCGGGATCAGGGATAAGGGGGGCCATACATACAGGGATACAGGGCCATACATACTTACCAGGAGCTGCGCTGCAGGCACAGTGTGCCGGCTATTAAGGAAAATGAATATTCACTGCTCCCCACGCCCATGGGCGTAGGGAGCAGTGAATATTCATTTTCTTTAGTAGCGGGCACAGTGTAGGCTGCAGCAGGCGGCTGCTGCCTCCTGTGCTCCGCTCCTCCCCCGCTGCCGCTCGCCCCCAGCCCCTCCACCACCCACAGTCAAACATATGTTCGGACTATAAGACGCACCCCTCACTTTCTGCCAAAATTTTTGAGGAAAAAAGTGTGTCTTATAGTCTGAAAAATACGATATATTATTTTGGGGTCTCACATTGAGGGTAAACATGGTGGTTTTTGAATTTTTGTTCATTCCCATTCATGTAGCATATTGTATATTGTATTGTAGTGTGGTGGTGTTCACATTGTGCGGTAATGAGGCGGTGACCCAAGTAAAGTTCACCTCAATGTCTTTATTTTTCCAAAACTCACAAATTAAAGGCAAACGGTATCCTCCGGTTCGCAGCCGGGTCGTTAAAGAACAGTCCGTTTCCAAACCCATTGCCGTGGGCGACTACGCCGTCGTGACGCTCTGAGGTGTATCAGAAGCTTTGCCTTCTTGGGCTCTGTGTTCAAGTCACACAGGTCAGTATTGCAGAGCTTCCTGCTCTGCAGCTTGCAAATAAAAAACTGACACACCCAAACCTTTGCTGCAGGTTTTTAAATTAAAACTGTGGACATGAGCCACATGCAAGACCCGGGCTGGAGAGAGTGTACTGTCCCACTGCCATCCTGTAATTCACTCCAAAAATAAAAGCCCATGCCGGGTTTTTGTAAATCCGACTTGGTCAAATAGCTTGACCAAGTCCAAACGTACTTTTATTTTGCATTGTAACAACAAGTGTGCAATGCAATCTAGAGGGTTCAATATACCTCTATGCGCATCCTAGGGAATACATGCCATCCCTCGCATATAATTTCCCTCACTGCCTCAGATATCCCCCCCCCCATCTGTTCAAACTTGTGGGGTTGAACACTTGTCACCATACAGGGTGCCCATGACAGGGCATCCGCATTTCCCTGTGACTTCCCCGCTCGGTGTTCCATTGAGAATCTAAAATTTTGCAGTGACAGGAACCATCTGGTGACCCGAGCATTCCTCTCCTTGGCATTTTTCATCCATACCAAGGGTGAATGGTCCGTCACCAAGCGAAACTGTCACCCGAGCAAATAATAATGTAGGGAATCCAAGGCCCATTTTATTTCCAAGCACTCCTTCTCCACTACACTATAATTTTTTCTCTGCCAGGGTAAGTTTCCTACTCAAGTACCGCTCCTAGGCCTACCTCAGAGGCATCCGTTTGCGCGATGAAGCCTTTCTTGAAGTTGCGGCTGGTGAAAACAGGCTGTCCACACAATGCCAACTTCATGGTTTGGAATGCTTTCTCCGCCTGAGGGTTCCACCGAACCATGACCGACTTCTTCCCCTTTAGGAGATCGGTCAGGGGTGCCGATCTCCCAGCAAAATTAGCTATAAACCGGCGGTAGTACCCAATGATGCTGAGGAACACTCTCACCTGTTTAGTAGTCAAAGGCCTGGGCCAGTTTTGAATGGCCTCAATCTAGTTTACTTGGGGTTTGATAACCCCACGGCCAATCACGTACCCCAAGTACCGGGCTTCCTCGAGACCGATCGCGCATTTTTTGGGGTTCACTGTTAACCCCGCGACTCTGAGTGAATCCAGCACCACTTGTACCTGGGACAGGTGAATATGCCAGTCAGAACTAAAGATGATGATATGATCTAAATATGCTGACGCGTGCTTCTGATGAGGCTCTAACACTGTGTCCATCAACCTCTGGTAGGTGACCGAGGCCCCACGTAATCCAAGAGGCAAGACGACATAGTGATAGAGGCCCTCTGGTGTTACAAAGGCGGTCTTTACTTTCGCCGATTCTGTCAGTGGCACCTGCCAGTAACCCTTGGTCAGATCGAGCGTGGTGAAGTACTGGGCCTGCCCCAGTCTCTCGATCAGCTCGTCTACCCGAGGCATTGGATAAAAGTCAAATTTTGACACCTCATTGAATTTTCGGAAGTTGTTACAGAATCGTAACTCTCCATCCGGCTTCAGAATCAGCACAATGGGGCTAGCCCACTCACTCCTGGATTCCTCGATGACTCCTAACTGGAGCATTTGTTTCACTTCAGCTGCAATGGCTTGCCTCCGAGCCTCTGGCACACTCTACAGTTTCATCCGCACCCTCACCTGAGGCTCGGTAACAATATCATGTTGGATGATAGAGGTGCTGCCGGGTAGTTTGGACAATACGTCCGTATTCTGCTGCACTAATCTCCGAGCCTTCCGCCACTGCTGCTTAGTGAGAGCATCACTTATCTTTACCTCTCTTCCAGCCTCCTCCCGTGCCGGCGTTGAAGGGGCCACAGACGAAACGACAGGAGTCGCATCTGTAATCATACATTCCCGGTCTTTCCAGGCTTTAACCCCTTAAGCCCCGAGGGTGGTTTGCACGTTAATGACCACGCCAATTTTTACAATTCTGACCACTGTCACTTTATGAGGTAATTACTCTGAAACGCTTCAACAGATCCCCCTGATTCTGAGAATGTTTTTTTGTGACATATTGTACTTCATGATTGTGGTAAAATTTATTCGATATCACTTGCGTTTATTTGTGAAAAAAAAGGAAATTTGGCGAAAATTTAGAAAATTTTGCAATTTTCAAAATTTGAATTTTTATGCCCTTAAATCAGAGAGATATGTCACACAAAAGAGTTAATAAATAACATTTCCCACATGTCTACTTTACATCAGCACAATTTTGGAATCAAAATTTTTTTTTGTTAGGGAGCTATAAGGGTTAAAAGTTGACAAGCGATTTCTCATTTTTCCAACAAAATTTACAAAACCATTTTTTTAGGGACCACATCACATTTGAAGTCACTTTGAGAGGTCTTTATGACAGAAAATACCCAAAAGTGACACCATTCTAAAAACTGCACCCCTCAAGGTGCTCAAAACCACATTCAAGAACTTTATTAACCCTTCAGGTGCTTCACAGGAATTTTTTGAATGTGGAAGAAAAAAATGAACATTTAACTTTTTTCACAAAAATGTTATTTTAGACCCAATTTTTTTTATTTTCACAGGGGTAACAAGAAAAAATGGACGCCAAAATTTGTTGTGCAATTTCCCCTGGGCACGCAGATACCCAACATTTGGGGAAAAAACACTGTTTGGGCGCACGGCAGGGCTCGGAAGGGAAGGAGCGCCATTTGACTTTTTGATTGTAAAATTTGCTTGAATAATTAGCGGACGCCATGTTGTGTTTGGAGAGCCCCTGTGTGCCCAAACATTGGAGCTCCCCCACAAGTGACTCCATTTTGGAAACTAGACCCCCCAAGGCACCTATCTAGATGCATAGTGAGCACTTGGAACCCCCAGGTGCTTCACAAATTAATTCGTAAAAATGAAAAAGTGTTTTTTTTTTCACTTTTTCATTTTTACAAATCAATTTGTGAAGCACCTGGGGGTTCCAAGTGCTCACTATGCATCTAGATAGGTGCCTTGGGGGGTCTAGTTTCCAAAATGGGGTCACTTGTGGGGGAGCTCCAATGTTTGGGCACACAGGGACTCTCCAAATGCAACATGGTATCCGCTAACAAATTGAATGGAAAATCGGCTCAAATTGTTAGCGGACACCATGTTGCGTTTGGAGAGCCCCTGTGTGCCCAAACATTGAAGCTCCCCCACAAGTGACCCCATTTTGGAAACTAGACCCCCCAAGGCACATATCTAGATGCATAGTGAGCACTTGGAACCCCCAGGTGCTTCACAAATTGATTCGTAAAAATGAAAAAGTAAAAAAAAAAACACTTTTTCATTTTTATGAATCAATTTGTGAAGCACCTGGGGGTTCCAAGTGCTCACTATGCATCTAGATAGGTGCCTTGGGGGGTCTAGTTTCCAAAATGGGGTCACTTGTGGGGGAGCTCCAATGTTTGGGCACACAGGGACTCTCCAAATGCAACATGATATCCGCTAGCAAATTGTCGGCTCACATTGTTAGCGGACACCATGTTGCGTTTGGAAAGCCCCTGTGTGCCCAAACATTGGAGCTCCCCCACAAGTGACCCCATTTTGGAAACTAGACCCCCCAAGGCACCTATCTAGATGCATAGTGAGCACTTGGAACCCCCAGGTGCTTCACAAATTGATTCGTAAAAATGAAAAAGTAAAAAAAAAACACTTTTTCATTTTTATGAATCAATTTGTGATGCACCTGGGGGTTCCAAGTGCTCACTATGCATCTAGATAGGTGCCTTGGGGGGTCTAGTTTCCAAAATGGGGTCACTTGTGGGGGAGCTCCAATATTTGGGCACACAGGGACTCTCCAAATGCAACATGATATCCGCTAGCAAATTGTCGGCTCACATTGTTAGCGGACACCATGTTGCGTTTGGAAAGCCCCTGTGTGCCCAAACATTGGAGCGCCCCCACAAGTGACCCCATTTTGGAAACTAGACCCCCCAAGGCACCTATCTAGATGCATAGTGAGCACTTGGAACCCCCTAGGTGCTTCACAAATTGATTCGTAAAAATGAAAAAGTGTTTTTTTTTTCATTTTTTCATTTTTACGAATCAATTTGTGAAGCACCTGGGGTTCCAAGTGCTCACTATGCATCTAGATAGGTGCCTTGGGGGGTCTAGTTTCCAAAATGGGGTCACTTGTGGGGGAGCTCCAATGTTTGGGCACACAGGGACTCTCCAAATGCAACATGGTATCCGCTAACAAATTGAATGGAAAATCGTCTCAAATTGTTAGCGGACACCATGTTGCGTTTGGAGAGCCCCTGTGTGCCCAAACATTGGAGCTCCCCCACAAGTGACCCCATTTTGGAAACTAGACCCCCCAAGGCACCTATCTAGATGCATAGTGAGCACTTGGAACCCCCAGGTGCTTCACAAATTGATTCGTAAAAATGAAAAAGTAAAAAAAAAAACACTTTTTCATTTTTATGAATCAATTTGTGATGCACCTGGGGGTTCCAAGTGCTCACTATGCATCTAGATAGGTGCCTTGGGGGGTCTAGTTTCCAAAATGGGGTCACTTGTGGGGGAGCTCCAATGTTTGGGCACACAGGGACTCTCCAAATGCAACATGATATCCGCTAGCAAATTGTCGGCTCACATTGTTAGCGGACACCATGTTGCGTTTGGAAAGCCCCTGTGTGCCCAAACATTGGAGCTCCCCCACAAGTGACCCCATTTTGGAAACTAGACCCCCCAAGGCACCTATCTAGATGCATAGTGAGCACTTGGAACCCCCTAGGTGCTTCACAAATTGATTCGTAAAAATGAAAAAGTGTTTTTTTTTTCATTTTTTCATTTTTACGAATAAATTTGTGAAGCACCTGGGGTTCCAAGTGCTCACTATGCATCTAGATAGGTGCCTTGGGGGGTCTAGTTTCCAAAATGGGGTCACTTGTGGGGGAGCTCCAATGTTTGGGCACACAGGGACTCTCCAAATGCAACATGGTATCCGCTAACAAATTGAATGGAAAATCGTCTCAAATTGTTAGCGGACACCATGTTGCGTTTGGAGAGCCCCTGTGTGCCCAAACATTGGAGCTCCCCCACAAGTGACCCCATTTTGGAAACTAGACCCCCTAAGGCACCTATTAGATGCATAGTGAGCACTTGGAACCCCCAGGTGCTTCACAAATTGATTCATAAAAATGAAAAAGTGTTTTTTTTTCACTTTTTCATTTTTATGAATCAATTTGTGAAGTACCTGGGGGTTCCAAGTGCTCACTATGCATCTAGATAGGTGCCTTGGGGGGTCTAGTTTCCAAAATGGGGTCACTTGAGGGGGAGCTCCAATATTTGGGCACACAGGGACTCTCCAAATGCAACATGGTATCCGCTAACAAATTGAATGGAAAATCGGCTCAAATTGTTAGCGGACACCATGTTGCGTTTGGAGAGCCCCTGTGTGCCCAAACATTGGAGCTCCCCCACAAGTGACCCCATTTTGGAAACTAGACCCCCCAAGGCACCTATCTAGATGCATAGTGAGCACTTGGAACCCCCAGGTGCTTCACAAATTGATTCGTAAAAATGAAAAAGTAAAAAAAAAACACTTTTTCATTTTTATGAATCAATTTGTGATGCACCTGGGGGTTCCAAGTGCTCACTATGCATCTAGATAGGTGCCTTGGGGGGTCTAGTTTCCAAAATGGGGTCACTTGTGGGGGAGCTCCAATGTTTGGGCACACAGGGACTCTCCAAATGCAACATGATATCCGCTAGCAAATTGTCGGCTCACATTGTTAGCGGACACCATGTTGCGTTTGGAAAGCCCCTGTGTGCCCAAACATTGGAGCTCCCCCACAAGTGACCCCATTTTGGAAACTAGACCCCCCAAGGCACCTATCTAGATGCATAGTGAGCACTTGGAACCCCCTAGGTGCTTCACAAATTGATTCGTAAAAATGAAAAAGTGTTTTTTTTTTCATTTTTTCATTTTTACGAATCAATTTGTGAAGCACCTGGGGTTCCAAGTGCTCACTATGCATCTAGATAGGTGCCTTGGGGGGTCTAGTTTCCAAAATGGGGTCACTTGTGGGGGAGCTCCAATGTTTGGGCACACAGGGACTCTCCAAATGCAACATGGTATCCGCTAACAAATTGAATGGAAAATCGTCTCAAATTGTTAGCGGACACCATGTTGCGTTTGGAGAGCCCCTGTGTGCCCAAACATTGGAGCTCCCCCACAAGTGACCCTATTTTGGAAACTAGACCCCCCAAGGCACCTATCTAGATGCATAGTGAGCACTTGGAACCCCCAGGTGCTTCACAAATTGATTCATAAAAATGAAAAAGTGTTTTTTTTTCACTTTTTCATTTTTATGAATCAATTTGTGAAGTACCTGGGGGTTCCAAGTGCTCACTATGCATCTAGATAGGTGCCTTGGGGGGTCTAGTTTCCAAAATGGGGTCACTTGTGGGGGAGCTCCAATGTTTGGGCACACAGGGACTCTCCAAATGCAACATGGTATCCGCTAACAAATTGAATGGAAAATCGGCTCAAATTGTTAGCGGACACCATGTTGCGTTTGGAGAGCCCCTGTGTGCCCAAACATTGGAGCTCCCCCACAAGTGACCCCATTTTGGAAACTAGACCCCCCAAGGCACCTATCTAGATACATAGTGAGCACTTGAAACCCCCAGGTGCTTCACAAATTGATTCGTAAAAATGAAAAAGTGAAAAAAAAAACACTTTTTCATTTTTGTGAATCAATTTGTGAAGCACCTGGGGGTTCCAAGTGCTCACTATGCATCTAGATAGGTGCCTTGGGGGGTCTAGTTTCCAAAATGGGGTCACTTGTGGGGGAGCTCCAATGTTTGGGCACACAGGGACTCTCCAAATGCAACATGATATCCGCTAACAAATTGTCGGCTCACATTGTTAGCGGACACCATGTTGCGTTTGGAAAGCTCCTGTGTGCCCAAACATTGGAGCTCTCCCACAAGTGACCCCATTTTGGAAACTAAACCCCCCAAGGCACCTATCTAGATGCATAGTCAGCACTTGGAATCCCCTAGGTGCTTCACAAATTGATTCGTAAAAATGAAAAAGTGTTTTTTTTTCATTTTTTCATTTTTACGAATCAATTTGTGAAGCACCTGGGGTTCCAAGTGCTCACTATGCATCTAGATAGGTGCCTTGGGGGGGTCTAGTTTCCAAAATGGGGTCACTTGTGGGGGAGCTCCAATGTTTGGGCACACAGGGACTCTCCAAATGCAACATGGTATCCGCTAACAAATTGAATGGAAAATTGTCTCAAATTGTTAGCGGACACCATGTTGCGTTTGGAGAGCCCCTGTGTGCCCAAACATTGGAGCTTCCCCACAAGTGACCCCATTTTGGAAACTAGACCCCCCAAGGCACCTATCTAGATGCATAGTGAGCACTTGGAACCCCCAGGTGCTTCACAAATTGATTCATAAAAATGAAAAAGTGTTTTTTTTTCACTTTTTCATTTTTATGAATCAATTTGTGAAGTACCTGGGGGTTCCAAGTTCCATTCAATTTGTTAGCGGACACCATGTCGCGTTTGGAGAGCCCGTGATGTGCCTAAACAGTGGAGCTCCCCCACAAGTGACCCCATTTTGGAAACTATACCCCCAAGGATTTTATTAAGGTGTATAGTGAACATTTTGAACCCAGAGGTACGACACAGAATTTGTTTACATTGGGTCATCATATTGAATAAGTTGTCATTAGTCTTGAGCCCAAGTGCTCGCTACTTGAGTTTGCATCGGGTACTCAGGTATGCACCATGTACAGCGTGTGCTCGAGTGACATGCTCGAGTCCCTGCTCCGCATGTTTCACGGTTATTAGACACCCAAAAAAAAACATGCGGGGATCGCTCGTGCATGGCAGGCAATCCCCGTAAAGTTTTTTTGGCCGCGAAGCATATGGCGCAGAGACTCGAGCATGTCACTCAAATACCCACGATACTCAATGCATACCAGAGCACCTGATGCAAACTCAAGTAGCGAGCACTTGCGCTCAACACTAGTCGCCATATCGTCATCTTTTTTTCTTACTTATGAAAAAAAATCACAACCCCATCACAACCCTAACCCCAACCCTAACCCCAACCCCAGCCCTAACCCTAGCACAACCCTAACCGTAGCACAACCCTAA
This sequence comes from Phyllobates terribilis, assembly GCF_046119375.1. NCBI lineage: Eukaryota > Metazoa > Chordata > Amphibia > Anura > Dendrobatidae > Phyllobates > Phyllobates terribilis. The sequence goes on from NW_027362761.1 coordinate 700,727,732, forward strand.
CCCTAGCACAACCCTAGCCCTAGCACAACCCTAGCCCCAAACCCAGCCCTAACCCTAGCCCAATCCTAACCCAAGAGTTTATTTTTGACGCCGTTCCTTGTGCGGTATAAGTGATTAGACGACTTTATTCTTCGGGTCGGTGTGATTACAGCAATACCAGAATCATATGGGGTTTTTATGACTGACAGCTGTCACACACTAAAAGACGCATTTTTTGTAAAATCTAGTTTTTGCATCACCATATTTTGAGAGCTATAATTTTTCCAGATTTTGGCAGACAGTCATGTGACGGTTCGTTTTTTGCGGGATGACTTGACGTTGTTATTGGTGCCATTTTCAGGCACGTGACATTTTTTGATCGCTTTCTATTCCGATTTTTGGGAGGCAGAATAAACAAAAACCAACAATTCAGGAATTGTTTTTTTTTTATTCTGTTCCGCGTGTGGTAAAATTGATAAAGTAGCTTTATTCTTCGGGTCAGTACGTTTACAGCGGTACCACATTTATATAGTTTTTCTATGTTTTGCACTTTTACATAATAAAAGCAATTTTATAGAAAAAAATATTTTTTAGCATTGCTTTATTCTGAGAGCTATAACATTTTTATTTTTCGGATGACGGAGCTGTATGGTGGCTTATTTTTTGCGGGACGAGATGACGTTTTCAGCGGTACCATCTTTATATATAATCGTCTTATCCCGTCTGTCTGTCTGTCTGTGTGTCTGTCTGTCCAGGAAATCCCGCGTCGCTCATTGGTCCGGCAGCGGCCAATCAGCGCTGGGTGATTCCTAAAAAAAGATGGCGGCCGTTAGCGGCTCATCTGCGGGACGGAGCTGAGCGGCGATGCAGCCGGGAGATGACCGTGACCAATCACCGATTTGGGCGCCACATTTAAATAGCGGCCGCGACCAATCACCGATCTTACCGCGACATTTAAACACTGCTGTGCTAATTGGTCGCGGACGCCAGCCGCGACCAATCAGCGAGCTTGGCGCCAAATTTAAACAACGCTCTGCTCATTGGTCGCGGACTCCAGACGCGTCCAATCAGCGAGATTGGCGCCAAATTTAAACAACGCTCTGCTGATTGATCGCGGTCGCTGGCCGAGATCAATCAGCAGTATTGGCGCAAAATTTAAACCCCACTCTGCTGATTGGTCGCGGTCGCCGGCCGCGACCAATCAGCAGTATTGGCGCCAAATTTAAACCTCACTCTGCTGATTGGTCGTGGCCGTCAGCCGCGAACAATCAGCGAGATTGGCGCCAAATTTAAACACCGCTCTGCTGATTGGTCGCGGCCGCCATCCGCGACCAATCAGCCAGATTGGCGCCCAATTGAAACAACGCTCTGCTGATTGGTCGAGGCCGGCGACCGCGACCAATCAGCAGAGCGATGCAGAGCGGGGTTTAAATTTGGCCTCAAAGTCGCTGATTAGTCGCGGCTGACGGCCGCGACCAATCAGCAGAGCGTTGTTTAAATTTTGCGCCAAAATCGCTGATTGGTCGCGGCCGGCGGCCTCAACCAATCAGCAGTATTGGCGCCAAATTTAAACACCGCTCTGCTGATTGGTCGTGACTAATCAGCGATTTTGGTGCCAAATTTAAACACGCTCTCCAGTCCTCACTAACACGGTTCGCTGATTGGTCGCGGCCGCCGCCCGCGACCAATCACCAATATTGCCGCCAAATTTAAACACCGCTTTGCTGATTGGTCGCGGTTGCCGAACGCGACCAATCAGCGATTTTGGCGCAAAATTTAAACACCGCTCTGCTAATTGCGCCCCGTCGGCCGCATACCTATTCTAGAATACCCGATGCATTAGAATCGGGCCACCATCTAGTTTTTATTTATATTTGTCTTTTTGATCGCGTGTTATTCCATTTTTTGTTTGGCGGTATGGTGATAAAGCATTGTTTTTTGCTTCGTTTTTTTTTTTTATTTTTTTTACCGTGTTCACTGAAGGGGTTAACTAGTGGGACAGTTTTATAGGTCAGGTTGTTCCGGATGCGGCGATACCAAATATGTGTACTTTTATTGTTTTTTTTTTTTGTTTTTTTTTAGAATAATATTTATTGATGGGTACATTATATTTTTATTTTTGGTGGATTATTTTTTTTTATATTTTTGCAATTTTTTTTATTTTTTATTTTTTTTCACTTTCTGGAAGCTTATATAGTTTATTACTTTGTCCCACTCTGGGACTTTCACTTTTTTTTCTCTGATCGCCTGCATGGCACAGGAATGCAGCACCATCCCTGTGCCATGCAGGCTGTCAGCGCCGGACAGGGAGAAGATTGTTTGGAGATGCACTGCGCATGTCCAAACAATCTTCCTGCTGTCTGGTGACCCGGATGTTGTCATGACGACATCGGGTCATCATGGCAACACCCGGGAAGCCTTTGCAGACAGCGCTGGAAGCCGGAAGAGGAGGTGAGTATCTGCGATCACCTCCCCTTGCCCCCGCAATGCTGCGATCGACTTCGATCGACTTCGATCGCAGCATCGCGGGGGTTAATGTGCTGGGAGCGGTGCAGGACCGCTCCCTGCACATAGTATCGGGTGTCAGCTGTGACAATCAGCTGACACCCGGCGGCGATCGCGCCCGCACAGCCTGTGTGCGCGCGCGATCGCCATGACGTACTAATACGGGTCTGGCTCTTAAGTCCCAGGGCACAGACGCGTATTAGTACGTCAGATGTTGTTAAGGGGTTAAGCAGATTGACGTGATATATTTGTTCAGGTTTCCTCTTCCCGGGTTGGTACACTCTGTAATTCACCACTCCAATCTTTTCCTGGACTTCATATGGCCCTTGCCACTTGGCCAGAGCTTACTCTCTGCAGTGGGCACTAATACCAATACCCGATCCCCTTCTTTAAAGGACCTAACCATGGTCTTTCTATTATTTGCTCGGCTCTGTGCTGCCTGAGCATCCAGGAGGTGTTCCTTTACTATGGGCACAACCGCCACGATCCGGTCCTGCATTGGCTCCTGTTCCCACGTCTCTTTGGCTACGTCCAGCAGACGCCTAGGATGCCTGCCGTACAGTAGCTGAAAGGGTGAGAACCCCGTGGAAGTCGGTGGTACCTCGCGGACGGCAAACATTAAATAGGGCAGTAACATGTCCCAATCCCTCCCATCCTTGGACACCTCCTTTTTTAACATGAACTTGAGGGTTTTATTAAATCACGAGTAAACCGGTCGGTCAGTGGGTGGTACACCGACGTGCGCAACTGTTTTATTTTTAGCAGCTTGCACAGTTCCTTCGTCACCTTGGACATAAAAGGAGTCCCCTGATCTGTAAGGATCTCCTTAGGCAGCCCAAGGCGACAGAACATGGCAAACATCTCCTGTGCAATAAGTTTAGCCAAGGTATGGCGTAGCGGAATGGCTTCTGGGTAACTGGTTGCATAATCAACAACCACAAGTATGTGTTGGTGGCCGCGAGCTGACTTTACAATGGGTCCCACCAAATCCGTTCAAAAGGTACCTCTATCACCGGCCGAGGTACCAATGGGCTACGGAAGCTTGTGGTGGGTGTGGTCAGCTGACATTCTGGGCAAGATTCACAACACGTATATCCCGGGCCAAAAGAACCACTGCAAGATGTGCTCTTGCGTCTTTTTAGCCCCTAGATGCCCTCCCAGCAGGTGTGTGTGGGCCATCTCGAGTACCGCCCGATGGTACGACTGAGGCACTACTAGTTGTTCCACGACCTCGTCCCGGATCTTGTCAACCCTGTAGAGTAAATCTTGATTAACTACCATGCGTGGAAAACCGTCTCTCCACCAGGTTGCTGAGCCACCCCTTTTACCTCTATTACCCTTTCCCGGGCCTGGGTAGGATCCTGTAGTTGAGCTGTCCCATTCGCTCCCTGGGACACTTCCAGCTCTGGGATCGATGGGGTCTCCTCAACCTCTTCTGCTAATACTTCTAGGGGAAACCTATCGGGTTTATACTCTGTCCCTAGGTTGGCGACACCTACGACAGGTATCCCTGATTTGGGATCTTCAGGTTCCGCGCCTGGAAAGACATTTACCCTGGGAGGGTTAATTTGATTCTCCCACAGGGACCAGAACAGGGGCAAGTCTCTTCCCAAAACAGTCCCATAAGGAAGGGTCTTCATCACTCCCACCACATGTTTCATCTCCCCACACGGGGTGGAAAAAATAACCTCCATTGTTAGGTACTCTTGGAGGTCCCCATGTATACAAACAACCCACATTTTCCGACCATTGGGGTTGTCCTTGGAAACCAATGACGCATGGACAAGTGTCACTAAGCTCCCTGAGTCCAAGTGGGCCTCCGTCGGGTACCCGTTGACGAGTACCTGGCACAGTAGTATCTGCATTCACGGTGCAGACTGTTTGGGCATACATGGACACCCGGCGAGTAAACCTGCAGCCCATGGGTTCAACAGTCAGGGGGCAGTTGGCAGCCACATGTCCTGGCTCGTAGCCCTGCCAGCACCTGATAGTGGTGGCACTGTTAGTCCATGAGACCGGTTTAGGGATAACTGGTCTCCGTCCACTGTCATTCCGGGGTACCCCTTCAGTATGAGCTTGATTCTGGCTGTCCCCAGCAGAGGGACGTGACCCTTTCCCAGGCTCCTGGGCTTGCAGGGTCCGGCGTGATAGCTGCAGTGGGGCAGAGTCCCGTATGAAGTCTTGAGTGGCCGTATAGCGCTCGATCAGGCTAACCACCTGGATTAGAGTGCCCAGGTCCCCTTGCCCCACCCAACACTGTATAGTGGCTGGCAGAGTTCTCACAAGCCAGTCGACAACCACCCTCTCTACCATCTGGGATGGAGTCAAGGTCTCAGGCTGAAGCCACCTTTTAACTAGCTGCAGCAAGTCATATGCCTGAGACCTGGCTGGTCGAGCCTCCACAAAGGTCCATGAAAACACCCGTTGGGCTCTCACAAAGGTATTAACCTCTAGTCGTGCAAGGATCTCACCTTTAATCTTCCCATAGTCCTGGACATCCTCCTGACTGAGGTCAATATAGGCCTTCTGTGCATTGCCCATCAGGAACGGAGCCACCACTTCAGCCCACTGGGAAGTTGGCAGGTACTCCCGCTCCGCTGTGCGCTCATAGATGGTGAGGAAGGCTTCCACTTTGTCCTCCGGACTCAGCTTCCTCAATGCTGAACGGACCTTGTCCCGGGCTTCACGACATTTCGGGGTCGGTGATGGTGGCATCTCTCGCAGAGCTGCAATCTTCTACACAATCAGCTCATTAGTGCACTGTTGCTGCTGGAACTGCTCCTGCTGTTGCCACTGGGTGAGGACCAATTGCCTTAGCAGTTCCTCCATTTTGTCTGCAGGCCTGAGCTGAAGCTTTGCCGGCTTAATCACGGACATGCAGTTTTCGGGGTATGCCTCAGTTCACACTGCCCGCATTCTCCATCATATTGTATTGTGGCGGTGTCCACACTGTGTGGTAATGAGGCAGTGATCCAAGTAAACTTCAACTTTAATGTCTTTATTTTTCCAAAACTCCAAAAATGGTATCCTCTGGTTCGCAGCCGGTTGGTCAAGGAACAGTCCGTTTCCAAACCCATTGCCATGGGTGACTACGCTGTTGTGTCGCTCTGAGATGCGTCAGAAGCTTTGCCTTCTTGGGCTGTGTGTTCAGGTCACATAGGCCAGTATTGCAGAGCTTCCTGCTCTGCAGCTTGCAAATAAAAAACTGACACACCCAAACCTTTGCTGCAGGTTTTTAAATGAAAACTGTGGACATGAACCACATGCAAGACCCGGGCTGGAAAGAGTGAACCGCCCCACTGCCATCCTGTAGTTCACTCCAAAAATAAAAGCCCATGCCGGGTTTTCTTAAATCCGACTTAGTCAAATAGCTTGAACAAGTCCAAACTTACTTTTATTTTGCACTGCAACCACAGGTGTGTCTGTGATTGCAATGCAATCCAGCGGGATCAATTTGCCTCTATGCGCATCCTAGGGGATACATATGGTCCCTTACATATAATTCCCCTCACTGCCTCACAATATGTATCCCCCTTCATCCATCTATGGATAAGCCCCTGTTCAACAAACATACATATTTTCCCGTTCAGTTTAATAAAAGCGATGCTCAAAAAGGTCGTAGAGAAGGATGGTCGTGACTACCTGCCTGCTACCGTTCCTGCTCTTCTCGGTAAGAGAGGTCCCGCAAGCCTCTACTGGTTTCTCCCCGTTTGAGCTACTGTATGGATGACATCTGTGAGGGCTCCTGGATATTGCCAAGGAAACCTGGGAAGCTGAGATTACGCCCCACTGGAGAATCATAGAACATGTCGCCCAGATGCAGGAGAAAATGGTGAAAGTGATGCCTATCGTGAAGGCGCATCGCCTCCAGGCACAAGAGGCCCAGGCAAGGGTCTATAACTGATCAGCAAGGCTGAGGCTGTTCCAGCCTGGGGATCATGTTCTGGTGCTTATTCCCACCGTCGAGAGCAAGTTCCTGGCCAAGTGGCAAGGCCCGTATGAGGTGGTGGAGAAACTGTCACGCTGTCTCGGCGTTCAGGAGGTCAGGAGCCTATGCTGACCCTACACTGAGGCCCTGCCTAATCACTCTACCTGGAGGTACTGTTGATGGTACAGAGGTCCAGGCCGCCAGCGTAAACCTACCTCCTGAGAATCCCTGAACCTCAGTAATCTAGTCCTGAGAAGGACCCCGATCACAACAATTGGGGGCAGGACCGTATACGCCAAACACAGTACAAGACGAACGAGACAGTGCAAGGGGCAAACCAAAAACCACCTCGCATACAAAAACTTACACCACTACTACGGAGGGAACACCAACGGGTAAGGGGATAAAGAATAAAGCGAGGAAGGGAAAAAACCACACCGAGTACACTTCGCTCCAAACTCCACAATACCACGTATCGCTCTGATAGTCTGCATGAGAAGCTTTCACCGACAACTACCCTATCAGAACGGCAGGTATTTGAAGGAGTCCCAATACTGCAGAATTAACTGCAGCTGGGCGAGGCTGGGCCTCGTCTAGCACAGAGAGAGAGAATTAACTCCCTCCCTGCCGAAAAACACCAAGCACCAAAAACTCAGCTGCGAGAAGTCAGGCTGTGTAATCGCGACGATCTTCGTGACGACACACCCATGACAGAAACTCAGCGAAGTGAACAACAAAGTTCACCAGCCTGGCTGAAGAAAGCCGCACCAAGTGTACCATGTGAACTTGCTCAAGCCATGGAGATATCGGGAAACATTGGGGGCTCCTTGTTTGGAAGCCAGTCCCAAAGCCAAAGTAGAAGACGTCACGATAGCAGAGACTATCACCGGCACAGAAGCAACAGTGTAGAGAGCTGCTACAACGGAACCGTGACCTGTTCTCAGAGTTGCCTGGGCGTTCGCAGGTGGTCGAGCATGACGTGCTGATGGAAGCACATGTTAGGGTAAACCTTAAGCCCTATAGGATTCCTGAAGCTACCGTGAGGTGATCTCAACCGAGGTGAAGAGGATGCTAGACCTCGGTGTAATAGAGGAATCAAAGAGCGGATGTTCGAGTCCCATCATTCTCGTGCCAAAGCCCGGGGAGTGGAGATTTTGTAACGACTACCGCAGACTGAATGAGGTATCCAAGTGTGATATATACCCGATGCCCCGTGTCAATGAACTCATTGAGAGGCTTGGACCTGCGAGGTATATTACGATCCTTGACTTGACGAAGGGCTACTGGCAGATCCCCATGTCCCAGAGAGCCAAGGAGAAGACTGCTTTCTCAACGCCTGATGGGTGTTTCCAATACATGCGAATGCTTTTCGGACTGCAGGGGGCCCCAGCCAAAAATCAGGAATCAGTGGCTCATAATCTTCGGGGGGTGAGGTCCATAGGGGGTCAGTAACTATGGGCACTGGTTCCATTTCTGCCCTGGGGCGTCTGCGTGGCAGTTAAGCATCACTTGAGGAAGAGGAGGAAAAAATAAAGGAAGGTGGGATCCTCTCCCTTAGGACTCGCTCTCACTTGCGATTAAATCGGACGAATGCAATCCGATAAAAAATCGAATTGCATTCGGACCAATTTAATCCAATGATGGTGTGCGCAGTGCCGTTTTTTTTTCCAGCTCCGATCGGATTGCGATTGGGCTGAAAAAAAATCATTGCATGCTGGATTCAGATCGCACACACCCATATAAGCCTATGGGTGCGTGTGAAACATCGCACTGCACTTGGATAACACCCTAGTGCAGTGCGATTCCCACCGATGCCAGCAACAGAGGAGATGGAGAAATTGATTTCTCCGTCCCCTCTGTAGCTGTGCTGCGATCCTCTCTGTGCGACAGGATCAGAGCACGGAGCACTGAAACTCTGCTCCCGCTCGCAGCAGAGCAGGAGCCGAGTGTCATTAGCATATCGCATCCGATGCTATGGCATCGGATGCCATACGCTGGTGGGACCCCGGTCTTACTGTTAGTGTATGTGTGACACCCCAGGGGTCTGGTTGCCACAGTAATAGAGATATTATGTCTGAGAGCAAGTGGGAGGTTTCTCTGGTCAGGAGCCCTAAACATGCAACACGGCCCACCCAGACCTGGGAGGGGAGGAATCTGCCCTTATAAACTGGGTCTGGGGCGGGATTAGTGAGGGAAGCTGCAGACAGAGACAGAGTCAGAGTCTGAAAAGGGAAGGTGAGATCAGGAGCTCTGGAGGAGCAGTAGCTGAACTCCAGGGGCTGGAGCTGAGCAGAGCTCGCCCTGGACGAAGACACTAAAACCGGACACAGGAGTCCGAGGCTGTGGGGACTGATATACACCCAGCAGCAGAAACCAGCCGGCAGGGGATTCCAGGTCCTCTGGCCATAGAAGCCCGGAGGCTCAGTCACAAAGAAGGGACCAGCGCCGCCATCCAGGAGCGGAGGCTAACAGAAGGCCTCAAGTCACCAGCCATACGGGTGAGCACCACACGGTATACTCAAGGACGTGGGCTACTTGTAACCGCTGACAGCAAGGTAGCCAGCAAGAGTGCAGATAAACGGGGAGGCCTACAACTCCACCTGGCCAGGGGAACTCTTGCTTGCTCGCAGACTGACCAGGCCCCTTATACTAGCCAGTACTCCCGGGAGGGTCTGCCTTGTACCATCAGTAAAGACCCTGAACTGCACCACACGTCTCTGTGATTCCTTGCCGCACCAGCACCATTAGCACTGGGACCCTCACACCATCACTCCCATCATCTTCCACATTAGCTGCCCTGAGGCAATACTTCTCCCGTGGGGAGTCATCCCATACTCGGCTGCGCGAACAACATCAGCCTCAGCGGTCTGCAGCGCAGCGGCGGTCCCCACTGACCGCAATCCACGGGTGGCGTAGTCGGACACTTATTCCAATACAAATAGACTGCCACTGGTTTGACCACCCTGGGCACGGACCGGGTCACCGCCACACGGAGACTACAACCCCCAGCATTCTACAACAGGCCCGGTTCCGGGTTCCCCTGCACAGCACAGGCCCAGGGGGCGCGTCAACTTTGGCGTAGTCGGCAGGATTTCGTGCCCGCAACCACCGGGTACTGCGTGCCTGAAAAAGAAACTTTTATACTTACCTGTGGTGAAGTTTCCCGCCGTCCGGAATCGTTTCCCGCCATCCGGAGCCGATTCCCGCCATCAGACTCCATCTTGGACCGTTTCCCGCCATCTTCTGCCTTCTTCCCGCCATCCGCAGCTGCTTCCCGCCTTCGGACGCCATCTTCGGGACGCCGCACGGGAAGAAGAGGGGCGTGGACGCCGAAAGCGCGCGAGATCCGAAGCTCCGCCCCACGCTCCGCCCCACGCTCTGACGCTGCGCAAGATCCTGGAAGGGAGGAAGAGCGACGCTGACGTCATCGGAGCGCGACGCCAGGTCCTCAACCCCGACGATCGACTGCGGAGCCGCGGCCTACGGAAGAAGAGCATCGCAAGGTAGGCCACGGTCCACTAGGGGGGAGGAGGATGCCGGATACCGAGGGGAGCTCCACTGCCACAGCCACCGCCAGCGCAACCGCTGCAGCAGTCATGCCATTCACCATGCCCTATATCCCGGGGGCAACCTGGCTACCCCAGTACTCAGGGGAGTCACATACTCTAAATGACTTTAGAGAAAGACTGGATAGCCTCTTCCAGGTGTACCCCCTCACAGAAGAGCAAAAAGTGAGCATCCTGGTGGCCCAATTAATCGGGGCAGCCCAAAGGGAGGTAAAATCCTGGCCACCTGGGAGGAAGAGGACTGTCAGAGGCATACTAACCCGGCTGAAAGACACATTTGACACCCGCACCTCAGCCGAAATAAAACTAAGATTTTATGGGTGCAAACAACGGGCACATGAGAGTATAAGAGACTATGCTCTAAACCTACAAGAGGCCCTGAGAGCCATTAAGCAGGCAGACCCTGACAGCGTGGGAAATGAAGATAAGCTGTTGACTGAACAATTTATTGAGGGTCTACTGTGCAATGCCCATCGAACCCAGTTGCGGGCAATGGCCTTACAGGACCCTGACTTGGACTTTGCACAGTTCAAGGACAGAGCCATCCGGGTGCTCCGAGAACCGGCACCAGGTGGCGCTGTGACCCACAGGCGCCCTGCTATCACTTACCACCAGGCGACGGCGCCCTTGTCTGCAGGGCCTGTAGGAGCTGATGCGCAGGCTTTAAACAGTCACCCGGCTACAGACCTGCACCATCAGGTCCAAGAGCTGACTAAGAGCGTTACCGCGCTAACCAGAACTGTGCAGTCTTTACAGGTCTCTTCTCCAGGAAAGATCCAGCTGGCCTCCGGACCGGAGGACGTCCCGTGGCGCCGACTGAGGAGGACCCCACCTGCCAGAGGAAGACCCAGCGACAGATACAACGAGGACGGACGACCCATCTGCCGCCGCTGCAATCAACCCGGACATGTGGCAAGGTACTGTCATTTAAACGGGCACAACCTGGGGTAGAGGGCCAACCCCCAGGCATAAGACCATCAGGCCCATCAAACTGGCGTGATAAATACGTAGGGGGACGTCCAATCTTGCCTGTGGTACTGGATGGCATTCCTATGAGTGCCCTACTAGACACTGGGTCACAGGTGACCACCATCCCGTACGTGCTCTTTAAACAGTACTGGAATGACTCGGACATAACCCGCTACCCAGATGACGACCTGAGTATCATCGCCAGCAATGGTCAGCCCGTGCCGCAGGTGGGATTCAAAGAGGTGACCATTAAGATCGGTAAAGTCGAACTGTCGGCACAAGGACTGATTATAGTGGACATAGACCGTCATGAGAGTCACCCTAGAATAACCTTGGGAACTAATGTGATTGAAAATTGTCTTGCAGAGGTGATTCTCATTTTACAGCAGGTTGCCAAGAACGCCAGTTCCGGCCAGCAGCGTGTGCTCCAAAAAGAGATCCGGGCACTGATGAAGCGGCAACAGGTGGAACTATCTGGTGGTGAGATAGGTAGCGTGAGAATGTGTGACCCGTTCCCTATTGCCATGCCCCCAAAAAGTGAGATGATGATTTGGTGCCGGGCAGCTATTGGTCTAAGAGGTAGAGACTACCAAGCAATGGTAGAACCCGTCTACTCAGACAGTAGGCCCACCATTTTGACAGCACAGGGGGTGGTCGATGTACGCCATGGGAGGGTGCCCGTTCGCATCATAAATATCGGGGAGAGAGAAGTACACCTGCCCCGGTATGCCACGCTAGCCAAATTGTTCACCATAAACCAGAATTCTGTACAGGCCGTGGAACCCTTGCCTCCATCTCAACCAGAGGAAGGTAACGGCTCTAAGAAACCAATGGAGGACTGGTGTCAGCAACTGCATTTGGGTACTGACTCCACTCCCTCACACCAGAAACAGGGAGTCTACCGGGTGGTTCGAGAGTACGAGAGAGTGTTTAGTAAACACCCGCTAGACTTCGGGCGAGTAAAGGGGGTAGAACACCACATCCCCACGGGAGACCATCCTCCCATAAAGGAGAGATACCGACCCGTACCCCCGGCACACTACCAACACGCCAAGGGGATGCTTAGAGACATGAAGGAGGCTGGGGTAATCAGGGACAGCTGTAGCCCCTGGGCAGCTCCACTAGTCTTAGTGAAAAAGAAAGAGAACACCATGAGAATGTGTGTACACTACAGGAAGGTCAACCGTATCACACACAAAGATGCGTACCCGTTACCAAGGATAGAAGAGTCCTTAGCTGCATTAAAATCTGCTAACTTCTTCTCTACTTTGGATCTCACTAGCGGGTACTGGCAGGTTCCTGTAGCAGAGGCGGACCGGGAGAAGACCGCATTCACCACCCCGATGGGTCTCAGCGAATTTAACTGTATGCCGTTCGGGCTCTGCAACGCACCAGGAACTTTCCAACGGTTGATGGAATGCTGTCTGGGACACCGGAACTTCGAGACGGTCCTGTTATACCTGGACGATGTCATCGTCTATTCCAAGACCTACGAGGACCACCTGAAACACCTGGCAGAAGTGTTCGAAGCTCTGGCGAATTACGGCCTAAAGGTGAAACCCTCCAAGTGTCACCTCCTGAAACCAAAGGTGCAGTACCTGGGACACGTGGTGAGTGCTGACGGAGTGGCTCCCGACCCTGATAAGATCACTGTGATTAAGGACTGGCCAAGACCCTCCAGCATAAAGGAAGTGCGGCAGTTCCTCGGGTTGGTAGGCTACTACCGAAGATTCATTCCCGGTTTCACCAAAATGGCAGCCCCTATGCAGGACCTCCTGATAGGTCAATCTCGGAAAGCCAAAAACCAGAAGCCGCCCTTTAGGTGGGAAAAGCTGGAAGAGGAGTCCTTCTGCCAGCTGAAGATGGCCCTCACGGGGGATGAAATCCTGGCATATCCAGACTACAGCCAGCCCTTTATCCTCCACACGGACGCAAGCAACATCGGGCTAGGAGCCGTACTGTCCCAGATCCAGCAAGGGAAAGAACGGGTAATCGCTTACGCCAGCCGAAAGCTACGACCCACGGAGAGGAACCCTGAGAATTATAGCTCATTCAAGCTGGAGTTCCTGGCAGTAGTGTGGGCAGTGACCAAACTTTTCAAGCATTACCTTGCCTCCTCCAAATTCACCGTGTACACGGATAACAACCCGTTGACACACCTGGACACTGCAAGGCTCGGTGCCCTGGAACAGAGATGGATGGCCCGCCTGTCCAACTTTGAATTCACCATCAAATACCGGGCAGGACGATCAAATGCCAACACGGATGCCCTGTCTAGAATGCCGAACTTACCGGACGTAGGGGAAGATCCAGAAGATCTGGAAGAAGTTGAGCTCCCTGCGTTCCACCGTCATGGGATTACCCTGTATTCCCACCGTGTGAAGGACAGGCGCTCCGTGACGTTCAATCCCTTGCCCCACTACAACTGGGCAGAGACGCAATACAGTGATCTCGCAGTCCATTTGGTGAAGGAAATGCTGACCCAGGCCGATGCCCGTCTTGACCCAGATGCTCCGGAGGAGACCAAGCAACTGTGGAAGGAGAAAAGTAAGCTGTTCCTCTACAGGGAGAAGCTGTGCAGGAGAATGGTTAACTCTCGAACGCATGAGTTGACCTGGCAGGTAGTGGTCCCAAGATGAGACGCGGCTATGGTTCTGGAGGCATACCACAACGGAGCAGGGCATTTCGGATGGAAGAAGCTGGAGTTCTTGTTGCGTGAACGGTTCTACTGGGTAGGCATGAGAGGAGCCATCGAGAGGTGGTGCAGAGACTGTGGCCCATGCCACCTGAGAAGAAAGGACCGTGCCAGCCAGAAGACTACCTTGCAGCCCATCATCACCAGACAGCCACTGGAACTGGTAGCCCTGGACCATGTGAAACTGGCTCCAAGCAGATCTGGGTATGTCTACGCCCTCACAATCGTAGATCATTACTCCCGGTTCCTGGTGGTGGTCCCGGTCAAGGACTTAACGGCTCAAACAGCAGCTAGAGCCTTCCAGCAGCACTTCTGCCGTCCACACGGGTACCCGGACCAAGTGTTGACAGACCAAGGACCAGCCTTTGAAGCGGAGGTCTTCCAGGAGTTCTGCAACCTGTATGGCTGCAAGAAGATAAGAACAACGCCCTATCACCCTCAAACCAATGGACTCTGCGAGAAGATGAACCAGGTGGTGATAGATCTGCTAAAAACACTGCCCCTGGAAGAACACAGTCTGTGGCCTGAGAAACTGCCCGATCTGGTGGACCTGTATAACCACATCCCTGTAGGTTCCACCAACTGTACCCCGGCTTACCTAATGAGAGCAAGACCTGGTAAGCTGCCTATTGACCTGGATATGGGAGTCCTGACGCCTGAGGACACCTCGCCAGAGGCAGACTGGGATACAGAACGGCAGCAGCAGTATCGGAAAGTACAGGAGAGCGTCGAGCGAAGTCTGTCTCAAGCTAAAGAAAGGCAAGAGAAGGCTTATAACCAGTATGCTCCCGCTGTTCCCCTGGTACCTGGAGAGCAGGTCTTGAAGAGGAAGAGGCGGCTCCACAAGTTGGACGACCAGTGAGAGAAGGACCCGTACACCGTACTGCCATCAAGCCATGAGAACCCAAAAATCTGCGTAATCAGTAAGGATGGAGGAGAAACCACAGCCATTGTTTCCAGAGACCACCTGAAGAAGTGTCCCGAGCAGCTGCAAAGCCCTGAAGAAGATCAAGAAAACCCTCAACCCGCAGAGGAAAGGGAAGAAATGATCAGTACCGTACTCGAAGACTTCCCCCGGTCTTGGACACAAGTAAACGGCGCTGTCGTGGTACCCGTCCTCACCTTTCTCCAGCCAGCCCCGCAAGTGCCTACAGAGGAACCGGTAGAGCTGGAAGAGCAGCCGGCCCAAGAGGTAGAAGAGTCCACACCAGCAGTACAAGAGGATCAACCCTCTGCTAGTAGTCAGCCTGCTGTGCCCCTAGTGAGCCAAAGAGTGCGCAGAAAGCTGCCCAGCTTGCCCATAACACCTCCTACACCCTGTAGTGCAGAACCAGTTAGTGAGCTCCGTAGGTCCACTAGAGTCACTAGAGGTCAGATGCCCGCTCGCTGGAGAATCTAAACCAATGCACTGTAAAGTTGACTGTTTATTGAAAAATGTTTATGGTTTATGTTTGTTGCCTGTTACTAATTATGTTTCTCAGTTACCCTGCAGATTTATTTGGACTAACAGGTTATGGACACTGGATAACCGGAACAGTTTTGTAGATAGTTGAACCTTGGTGCCTCTTGTGAAGACGGCCGCGGAAGAGAAAACCTGTCTGGCGTGGCCTCCTTGCGGCCCAAAGTAGTTAGTCTACCCTTGCAGCCACGCCCAAGGACAACGCAAGGGGTTTGCTTTGGACAGGTCCCCTATTCTGTGCCAAGACTTCGCCTTGTTGGGTGATATGGACACCCGGTCACGGAAACGTTTCCGTGACCTCTACAGACTAAAGTTTCTTGTGAATATGTTATTGTATTATTGTTATACCTTGGATTTATGTTTCTTTAAAAAAATGTGTTTAGTCCCGGAGTACTAAAATTTACTAGGGGGGAATGTGACACCCCAGGGGTCTGGTTGCCACAGTAATAGAGATATTATGTCTGAGAGCAAGTGGGAGGTTTCTCTGGTCAGGAGCCCTAAACATGCAACACGGCCCACCCAGACCTGGGAGGGGAGGAATCTGCCCTTATAAACTGGGTCTGGGGCGGTATTAGTGAGGGAAGCTGCAGACAGAGGCAGAGTCAGAGTCTGAAAAGGGAAAGTGAGATCAGGAGCTCTGGAGGAGCAGTAGCTGAAGTCCAGGGGCTGGAGCTGAGCAGAGCTCGCCCTGGACGAAGACACTAAAACCGGACACAGGAGTCCGAGGCTGTGGGGACTGATATACACCCAGCAGCAGAAACCAGCAGGCAGGGGATTCCAGGTCCTCTGGCCATAGAAACCCGGAGGCTCAGTCACAAAGAAGAGACCAGCGCCGCCATCCAGGAGCGGAGGCTAACAGAAGGCCCCAAGTCACCAGCCATGCGGGTGAGCACCACACGGTATACTCAGGGACGTGGGCTACTTGTAACTGCTGACAGCAAGGTAGCCAGGAAGAGTGCAGATAAACGGGGAGGCCTACAACTCCACCTGGCCAGGGGAACTCTTGCTTGCTCGCAGACTGACCAGGCCCCTTATACTAGCCAGTACTCCCGGGAGGGTCTGCCTTGTACCATCAGTAAAGACCCTGAACTGCACCACACGTCTCTGTGATTCCTTGCCGCACCAGCACCATTAGCACTGGGACCCTCACACCATCACTCCCATCATCTTCCACATTAGCTGCCCTGAGGCAATACTTCTCCCGTGGGGAGTCATCCCATACTCGGCTGCGCGAACAACATCAGCCTCAGCGGTCTGCAGCGCAGCGGCGGTCCCCACTGACCGCAATCCACGGGTGGCGTAGTCGGACACTTATTCCAATACAAATAGACTGCCACTGGTTTGACCACCCTGGGCACGGACCGGGTCACCGCCACACGGAGACTACAACCCCCAGCATTCTACAACAGGCCCGGTTCCGGGTTCCCCTGCACAGCACAGGCCCAGGGGGCGCGTCATATGACTCCTCTGCTGAATACCAGGTTTGGGACGAGCGTGGCGACAATTTTTTTACGTATGTGGTGTTTGTGTGAGTACCAAATTTTATTCAGTTGTGTGTGTGTGTGTGCGCTTTGTGTAAACTTTTTTTTATTTAAAAGAAAAAGAGAAAAGAGAAAAAATAACAACCGGAGGTTGATCACTGATGTTCGTCAGTGATCAGCGCTCGACGGCTGTAGGACGGCCGTACGGATGATTATTTTTTTCCTTGCTGACTCGAACTTAATTCAGTAAAAAATACCGCAGTAGACGACGATTACTACAGTATATTTTTACTCTTTACTAACTCAAACTCAATTCAGTAATATATACCGTAGTAGATGACAATTACTACGGTATATTTTTAGTGTTTACTAACTAATCAATTCAGTAAAAAATACCGCAGCAGACAAGGATTACTACGGTATATTTTTACTGTCTCTATTCTAGTCTTATCAATTCATCTAAATGATTTTTTTTTTATTCTTTTTTCAAAATAAAAAAAAAAAACAACAACAACTGGAGGTTGGTCAGTGATGTTCGTCACCAACCAGTGCCCGATGGTTGTAGGATGCACGCACAGATGTGGTGCAAGAAGGGGATAGAAAAAAAGCGACTCAGCGGCAGCAGGACACTGACACAGAGTGGTGCAAAGGAGTGGGGGGAGAAAAAATAGTAAAAGAAAAGCTGGGGAAAACAGCAAGCACGCGTGCAGATCAGTGATTTGCGTCACTGATCAACGTTCGGCGGCTGCTGGATTCACGCCAGGAGGTGGTGCTAAGGGGGAGAAAAATGGACAGGGACAAAAAAAAGTCCTGGAAAACGGCGAGCACGGACGTCGATCAGTGATGTGCATCACTGATCAGCGCTAGGCGCTGAAGCATGCACGAAAAAGAAAAAATTGCCAAAAATCAAGCGATCAAGTACTGATCAGTGATCAAGTACTGATCAGCACTCGTGGGCAGGTGGTAAGAGGGGTAAAAGGGGGGAGAGGGGGATTGGGGTGGAGGAGGAGAGATCAGGCAAGGGTCAGGAACTCCTCTTTCTTCAGCAGGAACAGTGATTCACAGGCAGGAGTAGCAATTGTAATGACAGGCTTCTGTGGCACCACAAGGCTCAGCATGACGCACAGACAGCCAGAGTGACTGCCCTGTACAAATCCGAAGCTAGAATGAGGAAGTACAGGGCGGTCACACTGAGGTCAGATTGCGTCTGTGCGCTCTGATTAATGTGATCGATGTCATCACCGATCACACCAATCTGAGCTGGCTCAGGTGAGGCTGGCATTGCCAGGCACTAGCCTGTAATCTGTGTTCTTACACCACAGATCCAAGGCTGGACATCAGTATTTCAGGCAATATGATTGCTTGAAACACTGAGAAACTCTGCGATTGGCTGTTCAGAATTGAACAGCCAATCACAGCGATCATAGTGGCGGGAGGGGCGTCGTCACCCCCGGAGGTAAGATGGCGCCGGAATTTTAATGCGATCACCGCAATATGACGTATTTGTACGTTCAAGGTCGGTAAGTACCAGGCCACCTGGACGTATGGATACGTCTACGATCAGAAAGGGGTTAAATTATCTCTTTACCAGAAACTCTAGTACTTGCTAATGTCTGTTTCCTCAACAGAGGTCAGACTGATTTTGTATGAGGCTTCTGGGGCTCTGGGGGAATTTGCAGGGAATCATCCTCTTATTCTATGTGAAGACTTCAACTTCTCAATGTAAGCAGACACTAAATCCGGTAAGTCTTCTTTGTCTTTTGGTTCGATTTTTAGTGTCCAATGACAACTTACCCAAATGTGTCGCTCTGATTATATGGAGACTCTAGCCAAGAGATAAGGATTTCACATTTTTTTCTGCCCCTCACAATTCATATCATCACTTTGACTACATTTTTCTATCTTATTTCCTCTATTGTAGTTCGTTGGAAGCTAATCTAGAACCAATTCTGCTAACAGACCATGCTACAACCCCTGGCAAAAATTATGGAATCACTGGGCTCGGAGGATGTTCATTCAGTTGTTTAATGTTGTTGAAAAAAAGCAGATCACAGACATGGTACAAAACTAAAGTCATTTCAAATGGCAACTTTAGGGCTTCAAGAAACACTAAATGAAATCAAGATTAAAAATGTGGTACTCAGTAAGGGTAATTTTTTGCAGACCAAGCAGAGGGAAAAAATTATGGAATCACTCAATTCTGAGGAAAAAAAATATGGAATCATGAAAAACAAACACACAAA
Organism: Phyllobates terribilis; assembly: GCF_046119375.1. NCBI lineage: Eukaryota > Metazoa > Chordata > Amphibia > Anura > Dendrobatidae > Phyllobates > Phyllobates terribilis. The sequence continues at coordinate 700,746,557 of NW_027362761.1, forward strand.
AGAACACTCCAATACATCACTAGTATTTTGTTGCACCACCTCTGGCTTTAATAACAGCTTGCAGTCTCTGAGGCATGGACTTAATAAGTGACAAATAGTACTCTTCATCAATCTGGCTCCAACTTTCTCTGATTGCCTTATCATGGACCATTTTCTTCAACTTCCACCAAATTTTTTCAATTGGATTGAGATCCGGACTATTTGCAGGCAATGACATTGACCTTATGTGTCTTCTTTCAAGGAATGTTTTCACAGTTTTTGCCCCTATGGCAGGATGCATTATCATCTTGAAAAATGATGTCATCATCCCCAAACATCCTTTCAGTTGATGGGATAAGGAAACTGTCCAAAATATCAATGTAAACTTGGGCATTTATTGAAGATGTAATGACAGCCATCTCCCCAGTGCCTTTACCTGACATGCAGCCCCATATCATCAATGACTGTGTAAATTTGCATGTTCTCTTCATGCAGTCATCTTTATAAATCTCATTGGAACAGCACCAAACAAAAGTTCCAGCATCATCACCTTGCCCAATGCAGATTCGCAATTCATCACTGAATATGACTTTCATCCAGTCATCCACAGTCCACGATTGCTTTTCTTTAGCTCATTGTAACCTTGTTTTTTTCTGTTTAGGTGTTAATGATGGCTTATGTTTAGCTTTTCTGTATATAAATCCCATTTCCTTTAGGCGGTTTCTTACAGTTCGGTCACAGACATTGACACCAGTTTCCTCCCATTCATTCCTCATTTTTTTTGTTGTGCATTTCCTGTTTTGGAGACATATTGCTTTAAGTTTCCGGTCTTGATGCTTTGATGTCTTCCTTGGTCTACCATTATGTTTGCCTTTAACAACCTTCCCATGTTGTTTGTATTTGGTCCAGATTTTAGACACAGCTGACTGTGAGCAACCAACATCTTTTGCAACATAGCGTGATGATTTACCTTCTTTTAAGAGTTTGATAATCCTCTCCTTTGTTTCAATTGACATCTCTCGTGTTGGAGCCGTGATTCATGTCAGTCCACTTGGTGCAACAGCTCTCCAAGGTGTGATCATTCCTTTTTAGATGCAGACTAACGAGCAGATCTAATTTCATGCTGGTGTTAGTTTTGGAAATGAAAATTTACAGGGTGATTCCATATTTTTTTCCTCAGGATTGAGTGATTCCATATTTTTTTCCCTTTGCTTGGTCTGCAAAAAAATACCCTGACTGAGTACCACATTTTTAATCTTGATTTCTTTTAGTGTTTCTTAAAGCCCTAAAGTTGCCATTTGAAATGACTTTAGTTTTGTACCTTGTCTGTGATCTGCTTTTTTTCAACAACATTAAACAACTGAATGAACATCCTCCGAGCCCGGTGATTCCATAATTTTTGCCAGGGGTTGTATGTGAAGGATGGGGGGGGATATAATGGCAGCTTACAATCATCCTGGAAGCATGTGTAGTTGTAACAAGGCGCCTGGCCAGCTTGAAACAAAGGATTTACACCCCCAACAGCTAGCTAGTAAGTTAGTAAGCCCCTACAGGAAGACCCTCTGTGGATCCAAACCATGCGGTCTTATATTGTACAGACAGCTATGATTTAATAAGAATTTGTGGAAATGCTAGCCATACATAGTGCATATTTCAGAGATCCCCAGGACATGACGAGTGCCCACCTGGATTTCGACCAGTTCTAGCACATAGGGATAGGAAGATATATAGAACAGCTAGTAAGAAACCAGATAGTAGAGCTGTGCTTAGTCTCAACGCATAGCAGGGGCCCGGCCGGATCTGATGGCGCAAGAACCACCGCCATAGGACCGTCTAGAAAGGAGTTATGATCTTTTATAAGTTTTGGGAGATTTAGCTACAAACCTCCTGGGGAGGGGACTTGGGTCCAGTCCAGGGGGCAGGAGGTGGGGGGTTACACCAAAGGGGTTAAATGCTTGTGTAATGCTTGTGGGACCACAAGCCTCCCATGTGGTAGCTCCTCCCCTGCAAGCCAGGCCTTTCATCTGACTGGTAACTGACTCTTAATATCTGCATACTCTTGTACCACAACTATTGTATTTGCATATCTTTCCATTATATATGTATATCCCTTGTGTATATAGTGTATTGTCATCTAGTGTGCCCTTAAGGCTATTAAATATATAATTTAACCTTGGGCTGCATACTTTTGTACCACTACTATTGTATTGGCATATCTGACTAATATATATATGTGAAGAATATTGAAGATATAATCCCATGTCAATCATTGTGCCCTGTTTGGCGGGGGATTATAGAGGTCTATAATGTACAGCTGTAATCGGACATTTTTGCAGCTAAACCAGAAGGGAGGGGGTTGAGTGACAGTGAGTGACAAAACCCCCACCTTCTGCTGTGGAGCTGCCACAGGAAGACCCCCCTGTGGACCCCAGCCATGTGGCATGTCCTTTGTGTCAGACAAGTATAATTCAATACCGAGTTATGGAAATATGATACATCCCAGCGATACACCAAAAAGGTTTTTTGGAATGATTTTTGGAATCACACTAACAGGAGGAATGTCACCCTAGCTTCCAGCACAGTCTAGCGTGTAAGGATGGGGAGATACACGGCACAGCCTTTCGGAAATCCCTAGGGCCACTGTGTTTGGTCTCCCCGCGTAGCAGGGGCCTGGCTGGATTTGATGACACCAGAACCGGCTCCTTAGGACCGTCCATTAAGGAAGCATAGCCCATTTTCGTTTTTGGAGTTTTTAGCTGGGAGAGACCAGGGGTGGAGATTTAGGTCCAGCCAGGGTGCAGGAGGGGGAGTGACCCAGAGGGGTTAAGAGCTCCAGCAGCTATAGCCCAGTGTCTTTTTCCCTGGGAGGTCATGACGACACATCGTGTGGGAGAAGTCATGCAACAAAGGGGACCACCAGTCTCCCATGTGGCAGCCCCTCCCCCGCAAACCAGGTCTTTCATCTGACTGGTAACTGACTCTCAATAACTGCTTGTATCCTTTGTACCCCTACTATTTGCATCTCTGACCATTATGTATGTATAACTCTTATGTATATAGTGTTTTGTCTAGTGTGCCCTTAAGGTGATTAAATATATAATTTAACCTTGGGCTGCTCTTTTATCTCGATCCATGAATCCTCACGTCTGTTTTTTTGGTCCAATGAACACGCTACCAGGGCTGGTTCCTGGCCCGATATAATCCCCTGGTCCTAGCGGGAATTATATTTAATAGGAACTGGTGGCAGCTCTACCAGGCCGACAAGGTTCTGCTTCACTGGGGCTAGTGAAAGGGCCATCTCAGCCTGTCAGGGGTGTCAGCGAGTGTGATGCCACGTCAGTGACTGAGTGGGCCACCTCTTCTCATTCCTGGTGAGTGGACAGGGGGTGTCTGTATAGAACTGTACCAATCTGACCTTACGCATCCCCGAGGGGGCGTGGAACCCTCGGGGATGCCCCCTCGGGGATGCGTAAGTTTGTGCAAAGGGCAGATCCTTATCACATGATCCTTCTGACGTAATTGTGACGTTAGGCGGGTGGCGAGGGGTGGATCCTTCAGGTGGTAGCAGCGGTGGGATTCTGCGGAATCTCTCTAGTGCCATTCATCACAATATATATATAAGCCTTTAGCCTAAGGCGATTAAATATATAATTTAACCTTCGGCTGCTCTTTTATCTAGATCCACGAATCCCCACGTCCATTTCTCGGTTTAACTTCCCATGCTGCCGGGAATGGTTTCTGGCCCGATATAATTCCTGTTAATGGACCAGGCTTTTATCAACAGGAACTGGTGGCAGTTCTACTGGGCTGATAAGGTTTTACAGTGGGTACGGAAAGTATTCCTTTAAAATTTTCACTCTTTGTTTCATTGCAGCCATTTGGTAAATTCTAAAAAGTTATTTTTTTTCTCATTAAAGTACACTCTGCACCCCATCTTGACTGAAAAAAAACAGAAATGTAGAAATTTTTGCAAATTTATTAAAAAATAAAAAAACTTAAATATCACATGGTCATAAGTATTCAGACCCTTTGCTCAGTATTGAGTAGAAGCACCCTTTTGAGCTAGTACAGCCATGAGTCTTCTTGGGAATGATGCAACAAGTTTTTAACACCTGGATTTGGGGATCGTCTACTATTCTTCCTTGCAGATCCTCTCCAGTTCCGTCAGGTTGGATGGTGAACGTTGGTGGACAGCCATTTTCAGGTCTCACCAGAGATGCTCAATTGGCTTTAGGTCAGAGCTCTAATGGTCACAGAGTTGTTCTGAAGCCACTCCTTTGTTATTTTAGCTGTGTGCTTAGGGTCATTGTCTTGCTGGAAGGTGAACCTTCGGCCAAGTCTGAGGTCCAGAGCACTCTGGAAGAGGTTTTCATCCAGGATTTCTCTGTACTTGGCTGCATTCATGTTTCCTTCAATTGCAACCAGTCATCCTGTCGTCCTGCAGCTGAAAAACACCCCCAAGCATGGTGCTGCCACCACCATGTTTCACTGTTGGGATTGTATTGGGCAGGTGATGAGCAGTGCCTGGTTCTCTACACACATACCGCTTAGAATTATCACCAGATGTCTGACTTTCATTTGTTCAGTTTCATAGATTTGTAATTTATTATTACTTTTGTCAGATTCAAGTTATTTCTGTGACTATTGTGGATTTTTCTTTCATTAAACAAGGGGTACCATCAATTTTGACCACGTGTGTATCTCACCATTCACTACTGCTTCAAATGTGAGACTACCATCACTTTATAGACAATCATCTTGGCTATCTCATACATAAATTTGACTTGCAACTATTTAGAATATGATTAGTTATGCAGATTCTTGTCATGTCACTGCATTGTTAGTGTTTTGCTCCTAAAAAGCTAAATTTAAATTTGTATTATTTTGTTAGCATTTTGTAAATCCATCTTTGGCTTTCAACACTGCCTGAATACTTCTGGGCATGCTCTCGATCAGATTCAAGCATGGCTCAACCGAAATCTGATCCGAGGTCTCCTCTATGTGTTCCCAACGTTGGTCCATACTGGTCGACTCACTTGGGTATGTATACAGATTTTTCTTCAACTCTACCCACAAGTGTTCGATTGGGTTGAGCTCAGGGAACTGTGGGGGCTAAACCAGCACCTCTACTTCATTGTTATTGAACCATTTCTTCTCCAATCTCAACGTATGCTTCGGGTCGTTGTACTGCTGTAACACTATGTCATCCTTTTCATACCCATAATACTCGAGTATACAAAGTAACTCGTCTTGTAGGCAGGGCCGGACTGGCTATCTGGCAGTTCTGGCAAATGCCAGATGGGCCGGTCCAGCCGTGGGCCGCATTACCTGCTATTAGCAATTGTGACGGAGCACAGTGCCGAAAGCTCCGTCACTTACTCAGGCAGGCCGCGGGCATCCCTTCAAACGCAGTGCAGGTCACACGCGAAGGCCGGCCTCGGGCATCCCTTCAGCCGGGGGCTTGCTGGAGGCCGTCGCATGCAGGTGACATCGGCGGTTGAGGACGTCACTGCATCGCACCGCCAGCGTCCACTGAGAGAAGGGACAGAAGAGGTGATGGACACTGAGAAGGATGAGGAGGCAGGATTAGGTGAGTATAAAGATTTTTTTTATTTTTAGGTGCTGTGGAGAACCATAATACTATATAGGGGCTGTTTGTAGGAGATGATTCTGCTATATGGGGGCTGTTTCTGGGAGACCATCATACTACATGGGGGCTGTTTGTGGGGGATGATCTTGCAATATGGAGGTTGTTTGTGGGGGATTATCCTGCTATATGGGGGCTGTTTGTGGGGGACCATAACACTATATGGGGCTGTTTGTGGGGGATCATCCTGCTATATGGGGGTTGTTTGTGGGGGACCATCATGCTTTATGGGGGTTGTTTGTGGGGGGATCATCCTGCTATATGGGGGCTGTTTGTGGAGGACCATAATACTATATGGGGGCTGTTTGTGGGGGACCATCATACTACATGGGGGCTGTTTGTGGGGGATCGTCCTGCTATATGGGGGGCTATTTTTGAGGGACCATCTTACTACATGGGGACTGTTTGTGGGTGATCATCCTGCTATATGGGGGCTCTTTGTGGGGAATCATCCTGCTATATGGGGGCTGTTTGTGGGCGACCATAATACTACATGGGGGCCGTTTGTGAGGAACAATAATACTATATGGGGGATGTTTGTGGGGAATCATCTTGCAATATGAAGGCTGTTTGTGGGGGATTATCCTGCTATAGGGGGCTGTTTGTGGGGGGACCATATTACTACATGGGGACTGTTTGTGGGTGATCATCCTGCTATATGGGGGCTCTTTGTGAGGAATCATCCTGCTATATGGGGCTGTTTGTGGGCGACCATAATACTACATGGGGCCGTTTGTGAGAAACAATAATACTATATGGGGGGATGTTTGTGGGGGACCATCATACTATATGTGGGTTGTTTGTGGGGGATCATCATACTATATGGAAGCTGTTTTTGGAGGACCACCATTCTATATAGAGGACTGTTTGTGGGGGACCATCATACTATATGGAGGCTGTTTGTGAGGGACCATTATACTATATGGAGGCTGTTTGTGGGGGACTATCATACTACATGGGGGCTGTTCGTGGGGGACCATCCTGCTATATGGGGGCTGTTTGTGGAGGACCATCATTCTATATATAGACGACTGTTTGTGGGGGACCATCATACTATATGGAGGCTGTTTGTGGGGGACCATCATACTATATGGAGGCTGTTTGCGGGGGACCATCATACTATTTGGAGGTTGTTTGTGGGGGACCATCATACTATATGGGGCTGTGTGTGGAAGACCATCATAGTATATGGGGGGCTGTTTGGGGCAACCATCATACTATATAGGGGTCTGTGGGGGATCTTCATCTTGTGTGGGGGCTGTGGTGGACATTACACTGTGTGGAGGTCTATGGGGCACATTATACTATATGGTGGGCTGTGGTGACCTTCATACTGTATGGGGTGATTAAGGGGGACATCAAATTAAATGGGGTGGTTATGAGGGGCATCATGCTTTATATAGGAGTCTGTTGTGCACCTCATACTGTATATTAGGGTCTGTGCTGAATACCATAATGTATGGGGGGTTGTGGTGACCATCTTAATATGAGGGTGCAGCGCTGCATCATACTTTGTACAGGGTTTGTGGGGTCATCATACCATGTGGGGCATAATACTCTATGAGGGTCATGAAAGGGGTATCATAGTGGGTGAGACCGCTTAGGGGCTTTAATAGAGGGAAAATAAATGTAAGTGCTGCAATACATATCCTCCGTTTCTTAGAAAGTTGGGAGATATGCCATTCTTTGACATGATAGGACTTTTTCTATGGGACCTGTTATTTCTATGTACTCCCCTTGGGAGGCCCAATGGGGGGTCGTTGTCATTATGGGGAAGCAAGGAGGCATTATTATTATTATAAGAAAGCACAAGGGCTGTTTGTATTATTATAACTAGGTGCATGGTCACTATTATAAGGGATCACAGGGGAATTATTATAAGGCAGCACAAATTGTGGTTTGTGTAGAGGTGGTAGAATGAGAGGAGGGTCTTGGAAAAGCAGTAAAGTAAAGATGCCTCTGTTATATTTTACAAGGACAAATTATGGTCGGAAGAAGAGGTTATGGCGATCTGGGCCGAATTAAAAAGAAGAGGAAAAACGAATGACAACAACCAGCGAGAACAGCACTGGTGAGAATCTGCACAGTACACACATATATGGTCTGTAGAGCACTGGTGTATACCTCATATTACCACTATATGGTCACTATATGGTCGTGATATCAGTAATAGTGCAGTGGTTTTAATTAAAGGGGTTATCCAGGTTTAATGTTAACCCCTTAACCCCCGAGGGTGGTTTGCACGTTAATGACAAGGCCAATTTTTACAATTCTGACCACTGTCACTTTATGAGGTAATTACTCTGGAACGCTTCAACGGATCCCCCTGATTCTGAGATTGTTTTCTCGCGACATATTGTACTTCATGACTGTGGTAACATTTCTTCGATATCACTTGCGTTTATTTGTGAAAAAATTGGAAATTTGGCGAAAATTTTGAAAATTTTGCAATTTTCAAAATTTGAATTTTTATGCCCTTAAATCAGAGAGATATGTCACACAAAAGAGTTAATAAATAACATTTCCCACATGTCTACTTTACATCAGCACAATTTTGGAACCAAAATTTTTTTTTGTTAGGGAGCTATAAGGGCTAAAAGTTGACCAGCGATTTCTCATTTTTCCAACAAAATTTACAAAACCATTTTTTTAGGGACCACATCACATTTGAAGTCACTTTGAGAGGTCTTTATGACAGAAAATATCCAAAAGTGACACCATTCTAAAAACTGCACCCCTCAAGGTGCTCAAAACCACATTCAATAAGTTTATTAACCCTTCAGGTGTTTCACAGGAATTTTTGGAATGTGGAAGAAAAAAATGAACATTTAACTTTTTTCACAAAAATGTTACTTTAGACCCAATTTTTTTATTTTCACAGGGGTAACAAGAAAAAATGGACCCCAAAATTTGTTGGGCAATTTCCCCTGGGCACGCAGATACCCCATATGTGGGGAAAAACCACTGTTTGGGCGCACGGCAGGGCTCGGAAGGGAAGGAGCGCCATTTGACATTTTGATTGTAAAATTTGCTTGAATAATTAGCGGACGCCATGTTGCGTTTGGAGAGCCCCTGTGTGCCCAAACATTGGAGCTCCCCCACAAGTGACCCCATTTTGGAAACTGAACCCCCCAAGACACCTATCTAGATGCATAGTGAGCACTTGGAACCCCCAGGTGCTTCACAAATTGATTCGTAAAAATGAAAAAGTGTTTTTTTTTTCACTTTTTCATTTTTACGAATCAATTTGTGAAGCACCTAGGGGTTTCAAGTGCTCACTATGCATCTAGATAGGTGCCTTGGGGGGTCTAGTTTCCAAAATGGGGTCACTTGTGGGGGAGCTCCAATGTTTGGGCACACAAGGACTCTCCAAATGCAACATGGCGTCCGCTAACAATTTGAGCCGACAATTTGTTAAGAACACCATGTTGCATTTGGAGAGTCCCTGTGTGCCCAAACATTGGAGCTCCCCCACAAGTGACCCCATTTTGGAAACTAGACCCCCCAAGGCACCTATCTAGATGCATAGTGAGCAGTTGAAACCCCCAGGTGCTTCACAAATTGATTCGTAAAAATGAAAAAGTGAAAAAAAAAAACACTTTTTCATATTTATGAATCAATTTGTGAAGCACCTAGGGGTTCCAAGTGCTCACTATGCATCTAGATAGGTGCCTTGGGGGGTCTAGTTTCCAAAATGGGGTCACTTGTGGGGGAGCTCCAATGTTTGGGCACATAGGGGCTCTCCAAACGCAACATGGTGTCCGCTAACAATTTGAGCCGACAATTTGTTAGCGGACACCATGTTGCATTTGGAGAGTCCCTGTGTGCCCAAACATTGGAGCTCCCCCACAAGTGACCCCATTTTGGAAACTAGACCCCCCAAGGCACCTATCTAGATGCATAGTGAGCAGTTGGAACCCCCAGGTGCTTCACAAATTGATTCATAAAAATGAAAAAGTGGAAAAAAAATACTTTTCCATTTTTACGAATCAATTTGTGAAGCACCTAAGGGTTCCAAGTGCTCACTATGCATCTAGATAAGTGCCTTGGGGGGTCTAGTTTCCAAAATGGGGTCACTTGTGGGGGAGCTCCAATGTTTGGGCACACAGGGGATCTCCAAACGTAACATGGCATCCACTAACAATTTGAGCCGATTTTCCATTCAATTTGTTAGCGGACACCATGTCGCGTTTGGAGAGCCCCTGATGTGCCTAAACAGTGGAGCTCCCCCACAAGTGACCCCATTTTGGAAACTATACCCCCAAGGATTTTATTAAGGGGTATAGTGAACATTTTGAACCCAGAGGTACAACACAGAATTTGATAACATTAGGTCATCATATTGAATAAGTTGTCATTAGTCTTGAGCGCAAGTGCTCGCTACTTGAGTTTGCATCGGGTACTCAGGTATGCACCATGTACTGCGTGTGCTCGAGTGACATGCTCGAGTCCCCGCCCGGATGTTTCACGGTTATTAGACACCCAAAAAAAACCATGCGGGGATCGCTCGTGCATGGCAGGCAATCCCCGCAAAGTTTTTTTGGCCGTGAAGCATATGGGGCGGAAACTCGAGCATGTCACTCAAATACCCACGATACTCAATGCATACCAGAACACCCGATGCAAACTCAAGTAGCGAGCACTTGCGCTCAACACTAGTCGCCATATCATCATCTTTTTTTCTTACTTTTGAAAAAAATCCCAACCCCATCACAACCCCAACCCCAGCCCTAACCCTAACACAACCCTAACCGTAGCACAACCCTAACCATAGCACAACCCTAACCGCAGCACAACCCTAACCGTAGCACAATCCTAACCCTAGCACAACCCTAACCCTAGCACAACCCTAACCCTAGCACAACCCTAACCTTAGCACAACCCTAACCTGAGAGTTTATTTTTTACGCCGTTCCTCATGCGGTATAAGTGATTAGACGACCTTATTCTTCGGGTCGGTGAGACTACAGTGATACCAGAATCATATGGGGTTTTTATGACTGACAGCTGTCACACACTAAAAGACGCAGTTTTTGTAAAATCTTTTTTTTGCATCGCCATATTTTGAGAACTATAATTTTTCCAGATTTTGGCAGACAGTCATTTGACGGCTCGTTTTTTGCGGGATGAGTTGACGTTTTTATTGGTGCCATTTTCAGGCACGTGACATTTTTTGATCGCTTTCTATTCAGATTTTTGGGAGGCAGAATAAACAAAAACCAACAATTCAGGAATTGTTTTTTTTTTTTATTATTCTGTTCCGTGTGTGGTAAAATTGATAAGATAGCTTTATTCTTTGGGTCAGTACGTTTACAGCGGTACCACATTTATATCGTATTTCTATGTTTTGCACTTTTACATAATAAAAGCAATTTTATAGGAAAAATTATTTTTTAGCATAGCTTTATTCTGAGAGCTATAACTTTTTTATTTTTCGGCTGATGGAGCTGTATGGCAGCTTGTTTTTTGCGGGACGAGATGACGTTTTCAGTGGTACCATTTTTATTTATATTTGTCTTTTTGATCGCGAGTTATTCCATTTTTTGTTTGGCAGTATGGTGATAAAGCATTGTTTTTTGCTTTGTTTTTTATTTATTTTTTTTACCGTGTTCACTTAAGGGGTTAACTAGTGGGACAGTTTTATAGGTCAGGTTGTTCCGGATGCGGCAATACCAAATATGTGTACTTTTATTGTTTTTTTTTTTTTTTTTTTTTTATAATAATATTTATTGATGGGTACATTATATTTTTATTTTTGGTGGATTATTTTTTTTAATTTTTTTTTTTATATTTTTACAATCTTTTTTTTATTTTTTATTTTCACTTTCTGATAGTTTTAATACTTTATTACTTTGTCCCACTGTGGGACTTTCACTTTTTTTTCTCTGATCGCCTGCATGGCACAGGAATGCAGCACCATCCCTGTGTCATGCAGGCTGTCAGCGCTGGACAGGGAGAAGATTGTTTGGAGATGCACTGCGCATGTCCAAAAAATCTTCCTGCTGTCTGGTGACCCGGATGTTGTCATGACGACATCGGGTCGTCATGGCAACATCCTGGAATCCACGGCAGTCAGCGCTGGAAGCCGGAAGAGGAGGTGAGTATCTGCGATCACCTCCCCTTGCCACCGCAATGCTGCAATCGACTTCGATCGCAGCATCGCGGGGGTTAATGTGCTGGGAGCGGTGCAGGACCGCTCCCTGCACATAGTACCGGGTGTCAGCTGTGACAATCAGCTGACACCCGGCGGCGATCGCGCCCACACAGCCTGTGTGCGCGCGCGATCGCCATGACGTACTAATACGGGTCTGGCTCTTAAGTCCCAGGGCACAGACGTGTATTAGTACGTCAAATGTTGTTAAGTGGTTAAAGTCTGCAGTGACTCTGTATGACTGCAGATTTCTGAATCCTCATAGTGTGTGCATCGCGTGCTGTGAGGATTCTTCGGTGTCGGGAGCGGCCGGTCATGTGACCACAAGTATGATTTGAAGTCATGCGATCACGTGCTGGCTAGACGTGCACGGCCTCTCTCAATACAAGTGAATTTAGCAAAGCAGAGTACGTTTAGTTGGCATGTGGCCGGAGGTGTGGAAATCCCATACTTGTGGCCACATGACGGCCTCTCCCAACGCTGGCACTGGAGAATCCTGACAGTGTGTGCTGTGAGGATTCAGAAGTCTGAAGTCACAGACTTTAACACCAAGCCTGGACAACCCCTTTAACAATCAGTATGGTGGTATTATCAGTACTGTATAAACGGGTAATATTTGGTTATGGTTTGTTGGTATTTGTCTGTTATATTGCAATATTGTTATTATTATTCAATTTTATATAGCGGTATTACTAGACATATTGAACATCTTGATTTCCTTCAGGGAGAGTAATATAAGTAACAGATATCTCCATCTGGGGCTCGGGGGCTGGGACAGTATGGGCCTGTGTGCTTTTATAGGCCAGGACTGAATTTTAGTCCCAGTCCCAGTCCGTCCCTGCTTGTAGGATACTCACATATAGATCAGAATTGAGACTACCATTGATCTTGGTCATGTATCCAATGCCTTTGGATGTGAAATAACACCATAGCATCAGGCTTCCTCCACCGAACTTGACAGTTCATTCAATTTCTCAATCCATTAGCCCCCTTTTCCCTTGTTTCTTCCAAATCCATTTGCACCCATCAGAGCCTAGTCTATTGACTTTCGTCTCATCACTCCAAATCACCCGTTTCCAATCTTCTACTGTCCACTTTTCGTACTTTTTTGCAAACTCGAGCTGACGGTTCTGATGACAATATTGAGGTCGAGGCTTCTTCACCTTTTACCGAGCCACCATTCCAGACTTCTATGGTGCTTGCATGGACGTCTGTGATCTCACTATTACAAAGCATATGAGTCACTTCAACTGCTGTGCTTGTCGTGCCAGAACTGATAGACCTTATGATGAGCCAACTTGTTGACTCCGATATTTTGCCTGGAAGTCCACCTCTTGGCTTTTGAATGGATGGACGGACTTCATTTCGTATTCTTCCAACTGTTATGGCACTCATATGATGCAGTTTGGCAATTTTCTTGGCGGAGAGACCGCTATTGATGATCTGGATAATGCTGCTTCTCTTTTCTTGGGAAATCTTCTTCATGGCTGCTCCTCGATTCAAGCCAGTGACCTTTCGCTTGGGAATCAACCTAATAACACACTGAGATAATAGGGAATGTTAGAACAGGTTGTATTTTGCGGTATACAGGATGAAAAAGATTTTTCCACCAGCAGGAGCAAAACTGTAACAATGCAGTATGACAAGAATCGGCATAACTAATCAAATGCTAAATAGTTGCAAGTCAAATTTATGTATGAGATACCCAAGATAATTGTCAATAAAATGATGGTAGTCTCACATTAGAATCAGTAGTGGATGGTGAAATATGGAGCCTGAAAGTCAAAAGTTCAAAACATTGCTAACCTTTTGCTGGTCACTGTATGCAGTAGGGTCCTACAGACAGCTGGGCTGATCACATGCAAGGCCCTACCGAGAGAAGTCGACCAATGGACCACGGGATTGGAGCTCACCACTATCCAGCACCTGAAGGAGCTCATTGCAACTGAGCAATTTTTGTGGAACTGCCTAGAGGAACTCTAGCAGTATCTCCGTGACTGTAAACCAAAGACGGCATCTGTAACAGCGACACTTGCTGACGAGTACTCCAACAACAGGACTCCAGAGGCCAAGAAACTTGCCGACGGGAGAGGGAGTAAGACTAATGCGGTCCCTGCCCCCAAGTCCAAGGAGGCACCTGCCCATGTTTCCCTCTACATGTTCGTGGGGGAACTCCAACTGTGTCATCTCTGCAGCCAGCTAGAACACTTCAAAGCCATGTGTCCTCAGCACTAGAAGGGCCCATTCCTGCCTCAGAAACCATCCACCGTTTTGTGTGTGGGTGGGCATGGTGGAAGCTTCCTTGACAACTTTCAGACCAGAAGCCAGGCAATGGCCATGGGATTGTGAGACACCGGCGCTGAGAAGACTCTTGTGCAGCCTGAGCTGGTGTCGTCACAGGATTTAGTACCCGGGAAAACACTCGCCGTCTCCGGGATTGGAGGCATCGAACCGGCACTGCCCATCGCCAAGGTATATTTGGATTGGGGTACCGAGAGGGGAGTGTGGGAGGTGGGGGTAAACCTGAATATTCCCACGAGTGTTTTGCTTGGGACAGACTTGGGGCTGTTAGTGTCCCACTATGTGGCTGCTAAACCCCCAAGGCCTGATTCTCCAGACAACAACGTCATGTCCACCCCTGTTGATATCAATGTGATTAATCTGCCTACTAATGGGGATGTGGGTGTGGGTGAGGTGCCATGTCCCTCTCCACTCGAGGGGAGGAGATTTAATCCGGCCAGCTGTGATAATGCCTTTAAAGTGTGGCCAGCAGGCATGCTGGAACAGCTTGTTCTGTGAAGTAGTCGCAGAGGGGACCGACAGCTGCGGAGGGGGAGCATGCAATTCAGGGTGGGGCGGTCCCAGAAGGGGTAGGGCTCCCAGGTAAGGCCTCATTGCAGGGTCCCTCCACAACCAGGATGTCAGAACAAAGGCCAGGTTATTCAGTGTGGACCGGCGACTTGGTCGAAAAAAGAGGAGAGACTGGCTCTACCCACGGTGGCAGCGGCCGCTTTCATGCGCAGGGGTAGTGCCGGGGCCCGATGACTTCCCCCCTTCCGACCAAGTGGCTGCCGGGTTAGATGGAGGCCAGGATACAGGTCCTGGGGAGCTGACAGAAGACGTGGCTGTCTCATCTTTTTTGCCCACGTCCAGTCAGGGGTTTCAGGCAGTTTTGGAAACGGACAACAGCCTGAAAGCTCAGCCTGACAGCCTCCCTCGGACTCAGACCTCGAGCGGGTGGTCTGGGACCAAGGATGGCTGTATCGGGTAACGGTCCAGCGAGGTTCACCGAAGTTGTGGCCCAGGGAACGACAGTTAGTGGTACCCTATCCATTCAGGGCGGAGTTGTTGCGGATTGCACATGAGGTTCCGACGGCCGTACATCTAGGGATCGCTAAGACCAAGGCCAGGTTAGCACAGCATTTCTACTAGCCAAGAATGGGGGCCGATGTGACTGCCTACTGCCGTTTGTGCGACACCTGTCAGAAGGTGGAGAAGGCGGGGCAGCACCCCAAAGCCCCACTGGTAACTCTGACCAAAATTGAAGAGCCTTTCAGGTGGGTGGCTGTGGATTTGGTTGGACCAATGGCCACTCCCAGCAGCTCTGGGAAACGCTTCATACTGACGAAGTAGACTATGCTACCCAGTACCCGGAAGCGGTAGCCTTGTCGTCCAATCTGTCACGTAAGGTGAGGGAAAGACTAAGTACAGAATGGCAGGAAGAGGGAGAGGAAGCCCAAACACTAGGGAAAGGGGGAGTGGAGACCCCTAGGCAGATCTGACAACACCCTGACTCCCCTAACATCCCTAAATAGGTTCTGCATCTATCGCCGAGCAGGAAACCTAATCCCTGACTATCCATAACGATAGGCCCTAGATTGGGAGGGGATGGGGTGAGCACTAGTCAGCCCTCACTGCAGCTAAAGACAAACAGGTAAACAGACAAGGGAATACACTCAGCTTGAGAAGACACCAGAGAGATCACGCCAACTATCCTCCAAGGGAACTCCAAGAAGACACTAGGCAACTACTAGTACTTCAACCCTGGACAGAGGAAAATAGAACAATCACCGGTGACTCTCTGGAGAGACTGAAGGTATTTAAACATCCAGCAAGGGTGTGTCAATTAGCAGGAGGAGGTGGAGGTCACTGCTAGGTCCTAGAGGGAGAAGGATATCACTACACTACAGAGACAAAAAGATCAAGAAGGTACATGCAAAGCCAAGCGCAATGGCCTTCACCAGCTTGATCCAGAACGACTGTCTGTCACACCTGACACACCCGTGACACATTTGGGCTGACAAGGTGGCCAGCACCTTACTGAAGATTTTCTCCTGAGTGGGTTTCCCCCAGGAAATGCTCAACAACCAGGGAACCCAGTTCATGTTGCAGCTTATGGAGTCCCTCTGTAAGCAAATACAGGTGCAACATCTGATGACCAGCCCGTACCATCTACAGACCAACGGCTTATGCGAATGGTTCAGTGGCATCCTGAAGCAGATGCTTAAGATGTTGGTCGACTCCCATGGGCACGACTAGAAGGGGTACCTCCCACACCTGTTATTTGCTTACTGGAAGATTCCACAGGCCTCAACGGGGTTCTCCCCCTTTGAGCTCCTGTACAGCCGACGTGCGCCGGGACCCCTGACTCTGGTGAAAGAGGTCTGGGAAGGGGACTTAGGCACCCCTGGAGTGTCGGTCATCGAGTAGGTCGTGTGCTTCGATGACAAGATGCAGACCTTGGCACAGCCGGTGCACGACAATATGACGCGAGCCCAG
Organism: Phyllobates terribilis; assembly: GCF_046119375.1. Taxonomy (NCBI): domain Eukaryota; kingdom Metazoa; phylum Chordata; class Amphibia; order Anura; family Dendrobatidae; genus Phyllobates; species Phyllobates terribilis. The sequence goes on from NW_027362761.1 coordinate 700,763,112, forward strand.
GCTGACCAGAAGCGATGGTATGTGAGAGGACCTACCAGGTGGGTCAAAAGGTATGGGTACCCCAGGACAAGCTTCAGGCGGCCTGGGAAGGCACGTACCTAGTGCACCAGTAGCTCAATGCTGTAACGTACCTGGTTACCCTGGCCAATGCCTAGGGAAGGCGGAGATTGACGAGATGCTGAAGCTGGGGGTCATTCAACCATCCAGGGGCACTTGGGCCTTGCCTGAAGTCCTCGTCTCAAAGAAGGATCGGACAACCCAGCTCTGCGTGGACTACAGGGGGCTCAACGCTGTCACAATCACCAATGCGTACCCAATGCCGCGCATCGATGACCTACTCGATCAGTCGGCCGCGGCCAAGTACATGACCATCATGGATCTGAGCCGAGGATATTGGCAGATTCCCTTGACCAGCGAGGCACGTGAATGCTTTGCCTTTATTACCCCATTCAGACTGTATGAGTCCACAGTGATGCCATTCAACAAGAAGAATACCCTTGCCACATTTCAGCAGATGGTCAACACACTGGTGAAGGGTACACGGCTGCGTACCTGGACTAAATTGCCATCTTCAGTCCCACCTGGGAGTATCACCTAGAGCATCTGGTGCAGATGCTGGGCTTGACCATTAAGCTGGAAAAGTGACAGATGGGTATGAGTGAGGTCAACTACCTGGGACACCGGTTAGGCAGTGGGGGGGGATCTAAATCCGGAGCCTGGGAAGGTGAATTGTCCTGGGGGTGGGCCTTCCTGGGCACCACCAGGTACTATAGGAAGTTCATCCCTCACTATAGTAGACTGCTGAAAACCCCTGACAGACCTCACCAAGAAGAAGCTGCTCTCTGCAGTCGATTGGACAAATGACTGTGAGACGGTCTTTCGGGTGCTGTAGACCACCCTTTCTAGCTTCCCGGTACTACAGGCAGCTGACTGTACACGGCTGTTTGTACAGACCGACGCCAATGACTTTGGCCTCTGTGCTGTACTCAGCCAAGTCGACACTACGGGCCAAAAACACCCCACTTTGAACCTGAGCCGGAAGCTCCTGCCGAGGGAGGTGGGCTACTCCACGATGGAGAAGGAATGTCTGGAAATTGTAGGGCCCTTCAGCATCTGAAGCCATACTTGTACAGATGCCAATTCACCATGGAAACGGACCACAACCCCCTAACCAGGGATTGAAGCTTGAAGAGGACAATTTGCATATTCCAGGTGCCTTCTGGGAAAAGCGAAGAGTCTCCCTCAGCTAGAAGATCGTTGGGTAAAGCTAGCGACGGTGCGGCGTGCGAATTTGTTTATCCTAGGGTATCACAAGAAAGAAGACAGACATCAAGTCAGTAGGGACAAGGAGCAGCATGGCAAATGTGACAACCTACATGGTGAGCTGCAACATGTGCTACATGTTCACAGATCGACCAGAAGATGAAACCAACTTCACCAGCCAGAAGTGTAGACTACTGGCTCTTTTAGAAGAAAAGGTGCGGGGACTGGAAGAAAGAATTGCGACATTAAAACTCATCAAGGAAAATGAAGACTTCCTGGACAGAACAGAAGCGTCACTACTGGTCACGGAAAGTGAAGGAAGCGTCAGAGAACCTCCAGAGGCAGACAAGTAGAGGCAAGTGACCAAAAGAAGCAAGAAGACCATGGAGACACCACCAACCACACAACTGAGAAACAGATTCCAAGGACTTGTGGAGGACGAAGATGGCACACCTAAGGATGAGGCACTACAAGCAAGCAAAGAAGAAAAGAGCACCCAGAAACACCCAGAAGCGACAAGAAAAAGGACAGCCAAGAAGGGAAGAAGAGTGGTGGTGGTGGGAGACTCACTACTGAGAGGAACAGAAGTAGCTATCTGCAGACCGGACATAACCGCAAGAGAAGTATGCTGCCTCCCAGGTGCGAAGATCAAGGATGTTACCGATAGGATACCGAAGCTCATCAGTTCCAAGGATGTCCACCCATTTCTTCTGATACATGTTGGCACCAATGACACGGCAAGGAAGGACCTACCGACAATCTGCAAGGACTTTGAAGCATTGGGAAAGAAAGTAAAAGAACTGGATGCGCAGGTAGTTTTTTCTTCTATCCTTCCAGTAGACGGGCATGGCGTCAGGAGATGGAACAGGATCCTTGATGTGAACAACTGGCTGAGACGATGGTGCAGACAACAAGGATTTGGATTCCTGGACCACGGTGTGAATTACCTCTATGACGGACTCCTTGCCAGAGACGGACTACATCTCAACAAACCCCTGAAACACATATTCGCCAGGAGACTCGCAACACTCATCAGGAGGGCGTTAAACTAGAAGAAGAGGGGATGGGAAGAAAAACGCCCGACACGAACATGAAACCAGAGAACATACTAATGAAAGATATGAAGTGCGACAAAGAAGGTCCAAGACAAGATCCTTGGAAGGGAGGTAAGAAAATTTCTAATGCAATCCACAGGGAGAAGATAGGAACAAAACAAAATCGTGTAAACTGCGTGCTAGCAAATGCCAGAAGCCTGACAAACAAGATGGATGGACTGGAAGCAGAAATATCTACAGGAAACTATGACATAGTGGGAATAACCGAGACATGGTTAGATGAAAGCTATGACTGGGCAGTTAACTTACAGGGTTACAGTCTGTTTAGAAGGGATCGAAGAAATTGGAAAAGGGGTGGAGTCTGTCTATATGTAAAGACGTGTCTAAAGCCTACAATACGGGAGGATGTATGGGAGGGAAATGAGGAGGTCGAGTCCTTATGGGTGGAGATACATGGGGCAAAAACAATAATAAAATTATCATAGGAGTCTGTTATAAACCACCAAATATAGCAGAAGCCACGGAAAGTCTATTAATGAGACAAATAGACGAAGTAGCAAAAAATAACGAGGTGATTATTATGGGGGACTTCAACTACCCCGATATAGACTGGGAAACCGAAAGCTGTAGATCTCAGAAAGGAAACAGGTTTCTGTCAATTATCAAAGACAATTATTTTTCACAACTTGTGCAGGAACCAACTAGAGGGACGGCCCTTTTAGACTTAATATTAACTAACAGGCCAGACAGAATAACTGAGGTGCAGGTCGGGGGGCACCTGGGAAATAGTGACCACAGCATTATACAATTCCACATGTGCTTCAGTAGGGTGCCCAGCAAGGGAGTCACAAAAACCCTGAACTTCAGGAGGGCAAAGTTTGATCAGCTAAGAGATGCCCTTCACCTTATAGACTGGGATAGTATCTTCAGTAATAGGAGCACGGATAGAAAATGGGAAATTTTCAAAACAGTCCTACATAGTCACTGTAGAAGGTACATACCTTATGGGAATAAAAGGGCTAGGAATAGGAGGAAGCCAATGTGGCTAAATAAGGAAGTCAAAAGGGCAATGAAAAACAAAAAAAGGGCTTTCGATAAACTTAAACAAGAAGGCAGCGAGGAAGTGCTAATATCTTATAGGGAAAAAAACAAAATCTGTAAGAAACAAATAAGAATAGCAAAAGAGGAGACAGAGAGACTAATTGCCAAGGAAAGTAAAACGAATCCCAATCTGTTCTTTAACTATATAAACAGTAAAAGGATTAAAACTGATGGAGTTGGCCCATTGAAAAATAACCTGGGTAAAATCATAGAGGGCGATGAGGGTAAAGCAAACCTACTCAATAGCTTCTTCTCCACTGTTTTCACAAAAGAAAACAATTTATCGGAGGAAATGCAGAGTGATAAAGTAAACCCTCCGCTAAATATCACCCACCTAACCCAGGAGGAAGTTCAGAAACACCTAAATAATATCAAAATAGACAAGTCACCAGGCCCAGATGACATACACTCCCGGGTACTAAAAGAATTAAGTAATGTGATAGACAGACCGCTGTATCTTATATTCAAGCACTCTTTATGGACAGGGACTGTCCCACTAGACTGGCGCCAAGCAAATGTGGTACCAATATTCAAAAAGGGGTCTAAAAGTGACCCTGGGAACTATAGACCAGTAAGCTTAACGTCTGTTGTGGGTAAATTGTTTGAAGGATTTCTTAGAGATGCTATTGTAGAATATCTTAATGATAATAACTGTCTAACTCCATATCAACATGGATTCATGAGGGATCGCTCCTGCCAAACAAACCTGATTACCTTCTACGAGGAGGTGAGCTCACAGCTGGACCGGGGAGAGTCAGTGGATGTTGTATACCTTGACTTCTCCAAAGCGTTTGATACCGTGCCACACAAAAGGTTGGTATATAAAATGAGAATGCTTGGTCTGGGAGATAATGTGTGCAAGTGGGTAAATAGCTGGCTGAGTGATAGAAAGCAGAGGGTGGTTATCAATGGAGTAAGCTCAGGGGGTGTCAGGGTTACTAGCGGGGTGCCTCAAGGGTCTGTCTTGGGCCCTATATTATTTAATATATTTATTAATGATCTAGTGGAAGGGTTGCATAGTAAAATAGCAATATTTGCAGATGATACTAAACTTTGTAAAGTAGTTAATACAGATGAGGATAGGGCACAGCTACAGGAGGATTTAGATAAATTGGGGAGTTGGGCCAAAAAATGGCAAATGGGGTTCAATGTCGATAAATGTAAAGTCATGCACATGGGAAAGAAAAACAGCAGTCACCCATACATATTAAATGGGAAACCGTGGGGAAATCTGACATGGAGAAGGACCTGGGCATCTTGGTTAACAGCAAATTAAATTGGAGTGCCCAGTGTCAGGCAGCAGCTGCGAAGGCAAATAGAGTTATTGCATGCATCAGAAGAGGAATAGGGGCATATGATGAGAACATTGTTCTTCCTCTGTATAAAGCGCTGGTAAGGCTGCACTTAGAATATTGTGCACAGTTCTGGGCTCCGGTGCTCAGGAAAGACATATTGGAGCAAGAGAGGGTACAAAGGAGGGCGACTAAGGTAATAAAGGGAATGGAGGGACTAGAATACCCAGAGAGGTTGTCAAAATTAGGCCTATTTACGTTGGAAAAGAGAAGGCTTAGGGGAGACCTCATAAACATGTATAAATACATCAGGGGGCAGTACAGAGATTTCTCCCATGACCTGTTTATACCAAAGATGGTGACAAAGACGAGGGGGCACACTATGCGTCTGGAGGAAAGGAGGTTCCTGCACCAGCATAGAAGGGGATTCTTTACGGTCAGAGCCGTGAGACTCTGGAACTCTCTGGGAGAGGAAGTGATGATGTCCAACTCACTTAATGAGTTCAAGAGAGGCCTGGACGCCTTTCTGGAGAACAGTAAAATTACATCTTATGCTTAGTGATAGTTAATTAATCCAGGGATTTAATCGGACTGCCAGATTGGAGTCGGGAAGTGAATTTTTCCTCGTGATGTAAATTGGCCTATACCGCATGGTTTTTTTTTGCCTTCCCCTGGATCAACGCTGCGGAATAGCTGCAGTGCACAAGAAATAGGCTGAACTGGATGGACGCTTGTCTTTTTTCGGCCTTATAAACTATGTAACTAAGTTCGATACATACCGTATCCAGGACAAATGGGAGGTTGCTGTGCTGGAGCCTTGCGCTCCAGAAGTACCACTTCATCATTCGCCACAAAAAGGGCCGTGACCACGGCAATGCCAACAGGCTATCCTGATGAGGGGATGTTGCGGATGGGCGCACAGGGGGAACACCGGAAAGTGCAGCCCAAGAGACAGGAGGGGGGGGTGACAAAGCAGGGCCTAGTGCTTTTTTCTCTGGGAGGTCCTGACAATATATGGTGTGAGGAGAAGTCACGCAACAAAGGGGACCACAAGCTTCCCATGTGGCAGCCCCTCCCCCGCAAGCTAGGCCTTTCATCTGACTGGTAACTGACTTTTAATATCTGCATACTTTTGTATCACTACTAGTGATGAGTGAGCATACGTGCAAGTAATGGGTACTCGCCCGAGCATCTCAGTACTCGAGATGCTCCGAGCTAGCCGAGTACTTGAGAGACGCTCGGGCGGATGCTCGGGTCCCCTCCCTGCATGTTTGGCGCTCTTTAGAGCGCCAATCAACATGCAGGGATTGCCTGCCACTCACTGTAATGCTGCAGCCATGTTGGTTGTGGCGTTACAGTGATTGGCTGGCCCCACAGCATCATCAGGTTTATATCAGACCTGGCGCCGCTGTGCTCGTCAGTCTACTCAGCAATCGGGCAGTGTAGGGAGAGGTGCTGCTGAGCTAGGGAGAGATTTGGTTGTGTATTAGGTAGTGTAGGGAGAAAACAAGTACATTACTCATATCCATATCAACAAACAGTCCTTCTGAGGACTAATCCATCTGCAGAGATGTCAGGCAGGCAGTGTATATAGGCAGGCAGGCAGTTTATATAGCAGACTGCAGTGCATATAGCACAAGAGGCTCCATTCCAGTTCTGCCTTCTGCTGCTGTTAGACATTTCTAGACAAAGGCCCAGGTCTTAGGGGCCAGGAATAATTTTTTTTGGATCTTAATCCTCATTATTTGCTTAAAAAGCAATCCAGAGAACACTGTTTTTCTGCGCCATTTGCTTGCTGGCACTGCAGAATACAGCCAGGTCCTTTCCATATTACAGCGCTAAAAATCCTGCTATTTAAAACTGTGGTTTGTCCGTCACACGGATTACATATAATTGAGCTGAAAATACTGCCATTTTTGACCTCTATTCAAATTTTTTTTCAGTGTATCAGCAAAGTTTTTGACACCGGTTTGCTGTTCAAAATAGTTACTTACAGGCCAGGTATTTAAAACTGTGGTGTGTCCGTCACACGGATCACATATACGTTTTCTGAAAATTCTGCCATTTCTGGCCTCCATTCAAATTTTTTTTCAGTGTGTCAGCAAATTTTTGACACCGGTTTGCTGTTCAAAATAGTTATCTACAGGCCAGGTATTTAAAACTGTGGTTTCTCCATCACACAGATTACATACAGTGGTGGCCACAAGTATTGGCACCCCTGCAATTCTGTCAGATAATACTCAGTTTCTTCCTGAAAATTATTGCAATCACAAATTCTTTGGTATTATTTTCTTCATTTAATTTGCTTGCAAGGAAAAAACACAAAAGAGAATGAAGCAAAAATCAAATCATTGATCATTTCACACAAAACTCCAAAAATGGGCCAGACAAAAGTATTGGCACCCTCAGCCTAATACTTGGTTGCACAACCTTTAGCCAAAATAACTGCGAACAACCGCTTCCGGTAACCATCAATGAGTTTCTTACAATGCTCTGCTGGAATTGTACACCATTCTTCTTTGGCAAACTGCTCCAGGTCCCTGATATTTGAAGGGTGCCTTCTCCAAACTGACATTTTGAGATCTCTCCACAGGTGTTTAATGGAATTCAGGTCTGGACTCATTGCTGGCCACCTCAGAAGTCTCCAGTGCTTTCTCTCAAACCATTTTATAGTGCTTTTGGAAGTGTGTTTTGGGTCATTGTCCTGCTGGAAGACCCATGACCTCTGAGGGAGACCCAGCTTTCTCACACTGGGCCCTACATTATGCTGCAAAATTTGTTGGTAGTCTTCAGACTTCATAATGCCATGCACACGGTCAAGCAGTCCAGTGCCAGAGGCAGCAAAGCAACCCCAAAACATCAGGGAACCTCCGCCATGTTTGACTGTAGGGACCGTGTTCTTTTCTTTGAATGACTATTTTTTTTTCCTGTACATTCTATGTTGATGCTTTTTGCCAAAAAGCTCTACTTTTGTCTCATCTGACCAGAGAACATTCTTCCAAAACGTTTTAGGCTTTCTCAGGTAAGTTTTGGCAAACTCCAGCCTGGCTTTTTTATGTCTCGGAGTAAGAAGTGGGGTCTTCCTGGGTATCCTACCATACAGTCCCTTTTCATTCAGACGCCGACAGATAGTACGGGTTGACACTGTAGTACCCTCGGACTGCAGGGCAGCTTGTACTTGTTTGGATGTTAGTCGAGGTTCTTTATCCACCATCCACACAATCTTGCGTTGAAATCTCTCGTCAATTTTCTTTTCCGTCCACATCTAGGGAGGTTAGCCACAGTGCCATGGGCTTTAAACTTCTTGATGACACTGCGCACGGAAGACACAGGAACATTCAGGTCTTTGGAGATGGACTTGTAGCCTTGAGATTGCTCATGCTTACTCACAATTTGGTTTCTCAAGTCCTCAGACAGTTCGTTGGCCTTCTTTCTTTTCTCCATGCTCAAAGTGGTACACACAAGGACACAGGACAGAGGTTGAGTCAACTTTAATCCATGTTAACTGGCTGCAAGTGTGATTTAGTTATTGCCAACACCTGTTAGGTGCCACAGGTAAGTTACAGGTGCTGTTAATTACACGAATTAGAGAAGCATCACATGATTTTTCAAACAGTGCCAATACTTTTGTCCACCCCCTTTTTTAGGTTTGGTGTGGAATTGTATCCAATTTGGCTTTAGGACAATTCTTTTTGTGTTTTTTCATTGAAGACAAATGAAATGAAGATAATAATACCAAAGAATTTGTGATTGCAATCATTTTCAGGAAGAAATTGAGTATTATCTGACAGAATTGCAGGGGTGCCAATACTTTTGGCCACCACTGTATAACTTCGTTCCAAATTCAGCCATTTGTAGTGAGCGTGGAAGATATTGTCCTTCACTTAAAATGGGCAAGGTGCGTGGCAAGGGACGGGGAACTGGACATGATGGTGATGGTGCATTCAGAGGCCTAGGCCGTGGGCAAGCTGAAATTGTGCCACAACAAGCACCCACATCTTCTCGCCCGACCTTCCTGTCCCAATTCCTAGGGGACCGCATCACACCACTATTGAACCCAGAGCAGTGTCAAAAGGTTGTTGGTTGGATAGCGGATAATGCTTCTAGTCAATTTGCCACCACCACCCTGTCTTCCACACGGTCAAGTCTCAGTAGCCGTGAGTCTGGACTGCTTATTCCTCACCCTGATCCTGCTTCCTCCCACCATGCCGAGTCCCGGAGACAACTGATCCCACACTTGGACACTCCGAAGAGCTGTTCACTTTTCCATTTATAGAATCGGGCCTCTCGCCCGGTCCACTTGAAGCGGGGCAAGAGGAGATCGTATGTAACGATGCCCAAATATTTGAGCAGCCACAGTCACACGAAGGCGAAGGTGGGAAAGTGTCACAAGAGGTGGATGATGATGAGACACAATTGCCAGAAAGTCAGGAGGAGGACCAGGGTGCGGAAGTGGAAGGCGAGGTGGTGTATGATATAGTAACTGACCCAACCAGGCAGGAGGACATGCAGAGCGAGGACAGCAGCACACAGGGGGAGGGAGGCAGAGCACCCCAACAGGCCAGAACAACCAGTGTGGTGGCCGTAGACAGAAGGCAGGCAACCGTTCCCCGTAACACAAACACGAAGGAAGTTGCCAGTACAACTGTTAGGTCTTCCCGAGTCTGGTTGTTTTTTTAAAGACTCTGCCAATAACCCCAAAAAGGCCATTTGCACCACCTGCCAGGCCAGCATCAGCAGGGGTGGCAAAACTACCAGCCTGACCACCACCAGCACGATCAGGCAGATGGCAGCAAAGCACCCGACTTTGTGGGCCGAACCCCAGGGTCCAGGAACAGTGTCTGCGGGTGGCACCACTGCTTCTTCCGCTGTTGTGCATGCAAGCCAATCCCCTGTCCATGGTGCATGCGAAGATGCCTCCTGCCCTGCACCTGTCATTGCATACTCTCAAGTAGCAGCATCAGGAAGCACGTCCACGTCCTTGTCCCAGCGCAGCGTTCAGTTGTCCATACCCCAGTTCATGGAACGCAAGCGCAAATACGCAGCCAATGCCCCACAGGCCACACTACTAAATTCCCACATTTCACGATTGCTTGCGCTCAAAATATTGCCTTCTAGGCTGGTGGAGACGGAAGCATTCCACAACCTGATGGCAGCGCCTGTGTGCCCATTTTAGAAAGTCACCTACAGCTTCCGCAGCCCTTGCTGTGTTTCAGCAGCGTTTACAGATTCCGGCTCACCGACTGGTGTGTGATGTCCTCACTTGTTGGAACTCTACACTGCAGATGATGGGAAGGATTTGTGAGCAGAAGAGGGCAGGTGTTGAGTACCAGCATCAACAAGGCCATTGGTATTCAGTTCAGATTCCACACAGAAGACCTCAGGAGTGGACATGGATGTCAGACATATGTACCCTCCTCCAAAACTTTGAGGACTCCACCAAGATGGTGAGCGGCGATGATGCCAAAATTAGCGTCACCATCCCGCTTCTCTGTCTTCTGAAACACTCTCTGCTCACAATCAAAGAGGATGCATTGCAGGCGGAGCACGATGAGATGGAACAAGGAACCATACGGGTGATTACACACAGCCCAGCCTCATCTCGTCCCAACGTAGATTGGGTGACAGTGAGGAAGAGGAGGAGGAGGAGGAGGAGGAAGAACAGGAGCTAGTTTCATGCGCTATAGACGGTACTACCTGCACAACTGTCATACCGTCTGTTCAGCGTGGATGGCCTGAGGACAGAAAGGAGGAGTAGGAGGAGGAGAGCATGGTCAGTCGTCCTCTTGGTGAGGACACGGAAGTCTTGCCTGTTAGCAGTCTGGCACGCATGGCTGAGTTTATGTTACGCTGCCTTTCCCATGACCCTCGCATTCTCAAAATTTTGGGTGACAGTCATTAGTGGTTGGTGACACTTCTAGACCCACGCTACAAGGAGAACTTTATATCTCTTATTCCTGAGGCGGACAGGTCAAAAAAAATAGGGCAGTACCATCTGAAAACGCTGGCGGCGGAGCTCACAGTTCGTTGGACAACCAAGTAGTACAGGCGAGAGAGACACAACTCCAAACCAGCAGAGGCAGAGGAACACTCTCAAAGTTCTGGGAGAATTTTCTCAGCTCCTCCAATCACACAGGCCCTGAGGCGGTACTCTCACAAGGAGTACAAAGTTTGGGAAGATGTTAAGGGAGTACCTTGCCGACCGTACCAACATCCTCCATGATTCCTCTGTGCCTTATAATTATTGGTTATCTAAGGTGGATATGTGGAATAAACTGACTTTCTACGCCTTGGAGTTCCTGGCCCTTTTTTTGGAAGGTGTATTCCCATGCACCTCTTCACACCCACACATTGGTATACGCTTCCTGATTTTGGCTATATGCTCTTGTCCTCCTCCTTCTCCTCATCCTCCAACACCATATCACCAGGGTGACCGTGGTCCATGATGCAACACCCACATAATTTTTTAAAGGGCGTTTATGATGCCCGTAAAAAAAATTTTTTATACAGTATGTTCATGTATACCCCCCAGGGGTAAATGTTTTTCAGCCCATACACTTAGTGCATGGGCATTACAAGTATAGGAGGCCCGCTCCTTTCTAATGGGAACATTTTTTTATGAGGCCCTCCTCCACGTCTCTTCCAAGGGGCATTGGAGTGCCTCCCAATTTTTGGCAGCCCTTGCATTCACTGCATAGGCCAACACTATGGGAGACCCACTTCCTAATAATGGGAACATTTTTTCATGAGGCCCTCTACGCCTCTTCCAAGGGGCATTGGAGTGCCTCCAAATTTTTGGCGACCCTTGCATTCACTGCATAGGCAAACACAATATGAGACCCACTTCCTAATAATGGGAAATATTGTTTTCAGGAGGCCCTCCTCTAAGTCTCTTCAAAGGGGTATTGGGGTACATCCAAATTTTGGGCAGCCCTGCCACTCATTGCATACGCAAGAACAGTATAGGAGACCCACTCTTTAGTAATGGGAACAATAAAACATAGCCGGCTGATGGCTTTCTAAGAATAGTGAGGGCTGACAGCTGGCCCTATAAAAATAGGCTTTATGACTTTCAGAGTCCCTCCTTCATAAATGAAACACGATGTGTCGGATGATATCTCAGACACCACATGGCCAGATAAGGTTGTAAAATGTTAAAATGACATTTCCTGGTGAATGCATTTGTCACGGTTGAAAGCAATGCAAAAGTGCAAAAAAAGCATCAAAAACGCTAAGTGTGAACATAGCCCAAGATGTGGAGGAGTATTTTTGTTTTTGGTTAATTATTTTGCTTTATATACAAGTCATTACCCTGGAAAGGATGTTCCTTAACATATTTCCCAGGAAAATCCATTTTGGTTTCGTTTTTTGTATGTTTTATTGTGAGTCCGTAAAAGTGGCGTAATACTTCTGACAACGTTGTTGACAGAAGTGACCTGGAAGTCAGAAATGCTTCCAGGGGTCTTCCCCATGCTGTTCCCATGTCATTTGAGCACTGTTCCCATCGATTTATGCAATTCTTAGGCCCTCTGCAGACCGCCGGGGGGAGCCGCCTGAAAAATGCTCGAGTTTCCCATAGACTTACATTGGGCTCGTTGCTCGGGTTGAGCACCCGAGTATTCCAATGTGCTCGACCCGAGCATCGAGAATTTTAGTGCTAGCCCATCACTAATCACTACTATTGTATTGGTATATCTGACCAATATATATATGTAAGCCTTGTGTATATAGTGTATTGTCTAGTGTGCCCTTAAGGCGATTAAATATATAATTTAACCTTGGGCTGCTCTTTTATCTCGATCCGTGAATCCCCATGTCCATTTCTCGATTTAACTTCCCATGCTGCCGGGAATGGTTTCTGGCCTGATATAATTCCCATTAAAGGACCACGCTTATATTGAAAAGGAACTGCTGGCAGTTCTATTGGGCTGATGAGATTCTGCTTCACTGGAGCTAGTGAAAAGGCCATCTCAGCCTGTCAGGGGTGTGAGCGAGTGTGGTGCCACATCCGTTACTACTTGGGCGACATCCCTTCACTCCCAGTGCCTCACTAGGCCCGTGTGGACATGGGGTGACTGTGTAAAACTGTACCAATCTGACCTTACGTGTCCCCAAGGGGTGCGGAACGTCATGTTGGTACAAAGTGCGGATCCGTATCACGTGATCTGTCTGACATAATAGTGACGTCAGACGGGGTGGCTAGGTGCGGATTCATCACAGCATCTATTCATTGGGGTGAATGTTTTAGTAAATCCTATTTGTGGAAACTCAGTGACAACATCCTTTAAGGCCCAATGTGTCAGATTGATATACATAGCACCATTTCTGAATTTTTGAATGCACAGTCGCACACTACTGAGCTCCCAATCCAGGGGGAGGCTCTTAACCCCTTTCCGACCTTAGACGTACCCAGTACGTCTTAGCTAAAATGCGGCACGGTGACCGCAGTCACGGTGATCGCATTAAGGTGCCTGCTGTTTGTAACAGCAGGGCACTCGGAGTCGTCGTCTCAGTGTTTTTAGTGTTTCAGGCAATGAGGTTGCCTGAAATACTGATGTCGAGCCTACAATCAGTGCAGTAAGCCTATGATCTGTGCTGGAGCCTAGCAACCACGGCGTCACCAAGGCCAGTTCTGATTGGTACAATCGGACGATGAAGTTGATCACACCAATCAGAGTGCACAGACGCCTTGTACTTCCTCATTCTAGAAGCAGATGTGTACAGGGCTGTCACTGTGTCATTCTGTCACGCTGTGCTGGGCCTTGTAGTGCCTGCTGCTGCTAAAGTAGAAAGAAGACGTTCCTGATCTTTCCCTGATCTGTTTCTGATCTTTCCTGATCTTTCCTAATCCACTCCAATCCCCCCCTTCCCCCTTTCCCGCGTCTTTCCCCTTTCCCTCCCCCTTCTTTCCGCTGCCAAGCCCGGATCAGTACTTAATCAGTGATTAGTACTTGATCGCTCAATTTTTTTTGCCGTTGTTTTCTTTTTCGTGCATCCTGCAGCCGCCGAGCGCTGGTCAGGGACACAAATCACTGATCCGCACTCGTGCTCGCGGTTTTCCACAAATTTTCTTTTTCCCTAACAATTTTTTTTCTCCCCAAGCTCCCCCCCAAATTGCACCACACCGTGCATGCATCCTACAGCCGCCGCGCTGCTGATCAGACGCACATCACTGATTAGTGTCCGTGCTGGTTTTTGTCAAGGACTTTTTTTTTTCCTATTTTTTTGTCCACTTTTTGCACTACATCTGTGCATGCGTCTTATAGCCATCAAGCGCTGGTCGGTGACTAACATGATTGACCATCGGCCTCTGGTTAGATAGGACTTGATGAGAGACAGTAAAAATATACCATAGTAATCTATGTATACTACAGTATTTTTTACTGAATTTAGTCAGGGTTAATGTCAGATAGCGCTGAAAAAAAGAATCACATCCGTGCATGCATCCTTCAGCTGTCGAGCGATGATCAGCGACACATCACTGATGGACCTCCGGGTTGTTGTTTTTTATTTTGTGTGAAAAAAAGACTAAAACAAAAAGAATCATTTTGATTAATTGATAGAATTAGATTAGATTTTTTTTCTCTTCTAAATAAAAAAGTTTACACTAAGCACTCACACACACAACTGAATAAATTTTGGTACACATAAAAACACTGCATACATGATAAAATGTCGTTCCACTCATCCCAAACAAGGTATTCAGCAGAGGAGGCATATGCCTTCCTTGCTTCCGACACTGATAGTGAGGGAGAGGATCCCGCCTTCCTTTATTTTTCCGACTCCTCCTCTTCCTCAAGTGATACTGAATCGCCACATAGACGCCCCAGGACAGAAAATAAACCAGCGCCCACAGTTACTGACCCCGTATGGACCTCACCCACCAAAGATTATGAGCCACAGATTCCTGATTTTGTGGTGCAATCAGGAATCCAATTTGACACCACCGGTCTCACAGAAATGGACTTTTTCAAAGTCTTTTCCTCTGAAGATTTTGTACGATAAATTTGTACGCGCAGCAATTTTTGCTACATCATTTTCTAACTGGACCTGGTAGACGCAGTAGAAATGATGATGTTTTAGGGCCTGGTTCATCACATGGGGTTAGTGAACAAGCCAAAACATCGGCAATATTGGAGTGTTGATGTTTTATACAACACTCCAGTGTTTAACATGGCAATGACCCGTAAACGTTTTGAGGCCGTCCACCATGGCCGGCTCAAGGTTTTTGAGGGCCCTGGGTGAAAGAGTCTCAGTGGGCCCCTTTAACACATACCATGATTCATGATGCACAGATACCGCAGAGAAATATATATATATAGTACATTGCCGAAGATTTCACTTCTTACAATACATGAGCGATATCTATTGCAAATTCTACAATAGCTCAGAAACCGGCGAATTCTCTCAACGCACAGTGCAGACTGGACAGTATAGTCCTCCATACAGTATTATGGGCCCCATATATTGCTCCATGCAGAATACTCGTCCCCATATAACGCTCCATAGAGGATACTGGCCCCCTTATAATGCTCCATACAGAATAATGTCCCCCACATAATGCTTCATTCAGGATGTCACCCCCCCTTATAATGCCCCATGCAGGATGTCACCTCTCCCCCTCATGTAATGCCCCATGCAGGATGTCACCTCTTCCCCTCATATAATGCCCCATGCAGGATGTCACCTCTCCCCCCATATAATGCCCCATGCAGGATGTCACCCCCTCCCATATAATGCCCCATGCAGGATGTCACCTCTCCCTCCCAATATAATGCCCCATGCAGGATGTTACCTCTTCCCCCCATATAATGCCCAATGCAGGATGTCACCTCCCCCCCATATAATGCCCCAGGCAGGATGTCACCTCTCCCCCCCATATAATGCCCCAAGCAGGATGTCACCCCCCATATAATGCCTCATGCAGGATGTAACCCCCCATATAATGCCCCAAGCAGGATGTCACCTCTCCCCCCATATAATGCCCCATTTAGGATGTCACACCCCCCACCACATATAATGCCCCATGCAGGATGTCACCCCCCCATATAATGCCCCATGCAGGATGTCACCCCCCATATAATGCCCCATGCAGGATGTCACCTCTCCCCTATATAATTCCCCATGCAGGATGTCACCTCTCCCCCCATATAATGCCCAATGCAGGATGTCACCTCTCCCCCCATATAATGCCCAATGCAGGATGTCACCTCTCCCCCTCCATATAATGCCCCAAGCAGGATGTCACCTCTTCCCCCATATAATGCCCCATGCAGGATGTCACCTCCCCCCATATAATGCCCTATGCAGGTTGTCACCTCTCCCCTCCATATAATGCCCTAAGCAGGATGTCACCTCTCCCCCCCCATATAATGCCCCATGCAGGATGTCACTTGTCCCCCCATATAATGACCCATGCAGGATGTCACCTCTCCCCCCCATTTAATGCCCCATGCAGGATGTCACCTCTCCCCCCATATAATGCCTCATGCAGGATGTCACCTCCCCCCATATAATGCCCTATGCAGGTTGTCACCTCCCCCCCCATATAATGCCCCAAGCAGGATGTCACCTCTCCCCCCCATATAATGCCCCATGCAGGATGTCACCCCCCCATATAATGCCCCATGCAGGATGTCACTTGTCCCCCCCATATAATGACCCATGCAGGATGTCACCTCCCCCCCATATAATGCCCCATGCAGGATGTCACTTGTTCCCCCCCCATATAATGCCCCATGCAGGATGTCACTTCTCCCCCCCATATAATGCCCCATGCAGGATTTCACCTCTCCCCCCATATAATGCCCCATGCAGGATGTCACCTCTCCCCCCATATAATGCCCCATGCAGGATGTCACCTCTCCCCCCCCATATAATGCCCCATGCAGGATGTCACCTCTCCCCCCACATAATGCCCCATGCAGGATGTCACACCCCCATATAATGCCCCATGCAGGATGTCACTTGTTCCCCCCCCATATAATGCCCCATGCAGGATGTCACTGGTCCTCCCCCATATAATGCCCCATGCAGGATGTCACTTGTTCCCCCCTCCATATAATGCCCCATGCAGGATGTCACTTGTTCCCCTCCCCCACCATATAATGCCCCATGCCTCCATACATATATAAAAAAAAATCAAATACTCACCTCACTTCTCACCTGCTGCCGCTGCTTCGGCGTCTTCCCGCTCTGCACTGCCTGTGACGGCTCAGGAGAGAGCGCGGTGTAGAGACGTCACCACCCTCTGACCTGAGACGTCACAGTGCAGCAGCCGCGGAAGAAACTGGAGCTGCTGCGGAGGCATGGGAGAGATAAGTATTGTGCCGGGGCCCTGAGCAAGCAGGGGGGAGGGGGCGCTGACACCAGCACCGCACCGCTCACGAGTCCCATAGTGCGCCGGAGTGCCCGAGGGTGAGTGGGCCCCCCCGCCTGCTCAGGCCCCCAGCACTTGCCCAGGTGCGCCGGGTGCTGACGCTGGCCCTGCCATCCACAAATTTTTGCATTACAATGATAATGCACGGTGTCATACCCGACTTTGGCCGACTTCAAAGTTCGGCCGGCCATTGATCACTTCAGCAACAAGTTTGCTTAGTTGTACATTCCACAAAGGGAAATCTGCATGGATGAGTCCCTAATCCATTTCAAGGAAAGCTCAAATTCCGGCAGTATTTGCCTAGTAAGAGAGCCAGGTATGGAATTAAGCTGTACAAACTGTGTGAGAGTACCTCAGGGTACACTCGCAGGTTTACAGTTTATAAAGGGAATGCCTCCATGTCCTGGGAGGGAATGGGAAAATTGTGTGGTGATTTGGTGCACCCACTGCTGGATCAAGATTGTCACCTCTACGTAGATAACTTTTATACCAGCATCCCACTCTTCAAAGTGAACTACCTTAGCCTGCGTAACTGACCGCAAAAATCAGAAAGTACTCCCTAGGATGCTAATTGGGCAGGCTGCTCAGAAGGGGTGAGAGCAGAGCCCAATGTAGCGACAGCATGCTGATGGTCAAGTACAAGGGGGATGTCCTTTTCTTGACCACCATATGATGGCAGCACCCCCACCACTGTCCGAGGTACCTCTACACAGGACACCAAACCAGATTGTGTACTGAGGTACAACAAATACATGGGGGGAGTTGATCTCTCTGATCAAGTCCTCCAGCCATACAGTGCCATGAGAAAAGCCAAGGTGTGCTACAAGAAGCTGGCCGTGCACATCATACAGATCGCAATATACAACTCTTTCGTGCTATCACGAGGTGCTGGCCAGACCGGTACGTACCTTCAGTTTCAGGAGGTAGTGATTAAGGCCCTAATATTTGGCAGTCAAGAAGGAGCGGACCCCAGTACTTCCGAAACTGAAAGTGCTCGTATCGTACTGGGTCAACATTTCTCCGGTGAGGTCCGTTAACCTCAAAGAAGGTTGCAAAATAAGTGTCGAGTGTGTTACAGAAGGTGGATAAGAAAGGACAACATTTGGCAATGCAACACCTGCTCCGACAAACCTGGCCTGTGTATAAAAGAATGCTTCAGACTGTACCACACGTCCATTGACTCCTAAATTCATTTCTGACTTACACAACTCACATATGCCAACCTGACGTACACTACACAACTTGCGTATGCCCACCTGATGCACTCTACACAATTTATGTATAAACCACATTATAAAGTTCACATACCAGGAAAACACAAGATTAATTCCAATATATGGTCACTTGTGGAGGGTTTCTACTGTTTAGGTACATCAGAGGATCTCCAAACGGGACATGACGCCCGCAGATCATTCCATCAAAGTCTGCATTCCTAAACGTCACTCATTCCCTTCAGAGCCCTAACGTGCAACCAAACAGTAGTTTTCTCCCACATGGGTTATCAGCATACTCGGGACAAATTGCATAACAAATTTTGGTATCCATTTTCTCCTGTTACCCTTGTGAAGATAAAAATTCGGGCTAAAATGAAATTTTTGTGGAAAAAATTTGATTTTTTTATTTTCACGACTCAACGTTATAATTTTCTGTGAAGCACCTAGGCATTCAAGGTTCTCACCACAAATCTAGATAAATTCCTAGGGGGGTCTAGTTTACAAAATGGGGTCACTTTTGGGGGATTTCCACTGTTTAGGCACATGAGGGGCTCTCCAAGCGCGACACGGCGTCCGCTCTTGATTCCAGCCAATTTTGCATTCAAAAAGTCAAATGCCGCTCCTTCCCTTCAAAGCCCTGCCGTGCGCCCAAACAGTGGTTTTCCTCCACATATGGGGTATCGGCGTACTTGCACAACAATTTTTGGGTTCCATTTTCTCCTGTTACCTTTGTGAAAATAAAAAAAATTGGGCTAAAAGATTATTTTTGTGGAAAAAATGTGATGTGTTTTTTCCCCCACATATCGGGTATCGGCGTACTCAGGAGAAATTGCACAACAACTTTTGGGGTTCATTTTCTCCTGTTACCTCTGTAAAAAAAAAAAAAAAAGATTGGGTCTAATTTAAATTTTTTGTGAAAAAAGTTAAATGTTAATTTTTTCCTTCCACAAAAGTCACTTCGTATGTGAGGTGGTCCTTAAAAAAATGGTTTTGTAAATTTTATTGGAAAAATGAGAAATCGCTGGTCAACTTTTAACCCTCATAACATCCTAACACAATAAATTATGTTTCAAAAATTGTGCTGATGTAAAGTAGACATGTGAGAAATGTTATTTATTAACTCTCTTGTGTGACATACAGTTGAAACCAGAAGTTTACATACACTATATAAAAAGACACATATGCATGTTTTTCTCAATATCTGACATGAAATCAGAATAAAGCTTTCCCGTTTTAGGTCAGTTAGGATTACCATAATTTTTAATATTTGCCAAATGCCAGAATAATGAGAGAGAGAGAATGTTTTAAGGCATTTTTTTATTAATTACTGCAAAGTCAGAAGTTTACATACATTTCATTAGTATTTGGTACAATTGCCCTTAGACTGAATGACTTGGGTCAAACGTTTGGGATATCCTTCCACAAGCTTCTCACAATAGTTGGTCGGAATTTGGGCCCATTTCTCCTGACAAAACTGGTGTAACTGATCCCGGTTTGTACGCTGCCTTGCTCGCACCTGCTTTTTCAGCTTTGCCCATAAATTTTAAATAGGATTGAGATCAGGGCTTTGTGATGGCCACTCCAACACATTGACTTTGTTATCCTTAAGCCACTTTGCTACCATTTTGAAAGTATGCTTTGGGTTATTGTCCATTTGGAAGACCTATTTCCGCCCAAGCTTTAACTTCCTGGCTGATGTCTTGATATGTTGCTTCAGTATTGCGACAAAATCTTCTTTTGTTATGATGTCATCTATTTTGTGAAGTGCACCAGTCCCTCCTGCAACAAAACAACCCCACAACATGATGCTGCCACCCCCGTGTTTCACAGTTAGGATGGTGTTCTTAGGCTTCCAAGCTTCTCCCTTTTCCTCCAAACGTACCGATGGTCATTATGCCCAAAAAGATGTTGCCAAAAAAAAGAAGCTTCCAAACACATGACATCATTATATGGTCAGTCCAGAATTGTTTAAAGGCAGTGGGATTCGTTGAAGTGGGGGAGGCCACTCGCCATTGGGGACACCGGCATGGTATGGGGCCCATAAGTCGGAGGGCCCGATGACAGCGCAGGCACTGGCACTGGTCCATCCCTCATCATGTGACGCACCCCTGGGCCTTCATTGCGCGGCATCGCGCGCACGGGGGAGGGCTTACCCGGATCCGGATCAGATGGGGGTAGTAGTCTCGTGGCGGTGACCCGATCCGTGCCCAGGGAGTCAAACTAGGCGGCAGCGTTTCGCAGTAGATGTTAAAATGTTCGACTACGCCACCCGTTGATTGCGGCTATGAGGCCGCCGCTGCAGGGCAGACCGCTGAGGCCGGTGATGGGATTGTGCAGCGTAGATGGTATAACCCCCAACGGGAGGGGTATGGCCTCAGGGCAGCAGATGTCGATGACAGTGGTGGTGATGGTGAAGCAAGGAAGCTCAGAGACGTGCGGTGTAGTTTCAAGGCTTTTACTCACAGGTGTTGCTCCGGTCACTTCGGCCAAGAGTGACCACCCAAGCCGTGCTGCGTCCACCAGGTGCGGGACTCGGCCAACTCCCGGGCAGTTCCAGAGCGTGGTCCTGAGCTCCCCTCTCTTCCTTCCTACTGGCCGTCCTCACCAGGGACCCACCTATGTCCGGCTCCCTTGGGCCTTTTGGTGGCGAAACCTGTCCCGGCTTCCCTGACCCTATTCGTGGTCTGCCTTCCTGGTGGATATGGCGAGGGGTCGCGCCAAAACTTGTCCACGACCTCCGGTTCCTGGCTAAGGATGATTAGCCTCTACCAGCTTGGGATCCGGTACCCTTTTCTGCCAACCCTTCACCCGTCTTAGTTCACTTGTGGGATCTCAGGGTTCCCTCTGCTTGTGTCTCCGGGCCTTTCACTGGGTTTTTCCTCTTCTTCCTCTTTCTCTGCGCTTCAGGCCTGGCCCTGGAGCTGGGCCCAGCCGGAGCCACAGCTCCCTGTCAGCCCTCTCTGGCTGAGCTCCTCTCTGCACAGGCTCTCTTCTGAACAGGACCCTGTCTAAAGATGGTGCCCACCTCTTATACTCCCTCTGACACCCGAGCCCAGGTGACTAGCACCCACTGGGCTCCTTCCTATGCCCAGAGTCCCTCCCCTGACTGCTCCTACACTACTGGGATGTTCCTCCCCCCCTCCCACTCCAGCCAGGGACAGACGCTGTCGTACCTGCACATCTACCTAGTGGGAGTACCGTTGTTCTGTCCCCCGGAAATGGGATGAGTGTAGTGCATGCAACTAACTGAGCTTGGTCCCACACTCCATCCTTACCCGGGAGTGGAATACCACACCTCTGGTTTGAGGTGCAATACCCCTGTAGCAGCCGAGTCCTCGGGGTGCTACACATGCGTTAAACTATTCACAATACTTACCTCTCCCTGTTCCTCCGCAGCTCCAGTGCCTTCCGCGTCTTCTGACCCTGATGTCATAGGGCAGAGGCTGCGATGATGTCACTGCAGCACTCCTTCTGCTCTGAGCAGTCACAGCACAGAGAACCAGAAGACGCTGAAGAGACAGGAGCTGCGGCCAGCAAAGAGAGGTGAGTATTTGATTTTTTTTTAATGCATGGAGTTTTATATGGAGCCCATTATGTGTGGAGCAATATATGGAGCCCATTATGTATGGAGTATTATATGAGGCCCATTATGTATGGAGCATTATATGGGGCCCATTATGTATGGAGCATTATATGGGGCCCATTATGTATGGAGCATTATATGGGGCCCATTATTCTGTATGGAGTATGAGATGGGGCCCATTATTCTGTATGGACCAATATAGGGTGCCCCATTATGTAGGGAAAAACATACGGGGCCCATTATGTTTGGCGCATTATATGGGGCCCATTATTCTGTATGGAGAATTATATGGGGTCCATTATTCTGTAGGGAACAACATATGGGGCCCATTAGGTTTGGCACATTATAAGGGGTGTAGTATCGGTGTCTCTGACCCCTGACAGGCAGAGACGCCGTCCCTCTTACATCCGCACTCCCCGCCCGGCGTCCTCCGGCGCTCCTGCTTCTGCAGCTGCCTCCCTCTTAAAGGGGCCGCGTGCGCCGTCCTAAGGAGTCCCCGGAGGACCTCTCATATAAAAGGCACCTCCTCCAAAATGGTGGTGCCCGTGCAAGGTTGTAGCTTTGTGTGTTAAACTCTGCTTCAGCCCTCAGGTCCCGCTGCTAGCCTGACTACCAGTCCAGCCCACCAGCCTGACTACCAATCCAGCCCACCAGCCTGACTACAAGTCCAGCCCGCCAGCCTGACTACCAGTCCAGTCCGCCAGCCTGACTACCAGTCCAGTCCGCCAGCCTGACTACCAATCCAGTCCGCCAGCCTGACTACCAGCCCTGTCCGCCAGCTTGTCTACTCTCCAGCCCGACAGTCTGTCTACAGTCCAGTCCACCAGTCTGTCTATGGGCCCTGCCCACCTGCTTACCTGGAAGCACCTGCCTGTTACCTGCCATGACTGCCAGCCTGCTTACCTGGAAACACCTGCCTGTAACCTGCCGTGTCTACCAACCAGCCTACCTGGGGGCTCCTGCTTATTACCTGCCGTGTCTGCCAGTCCGCCTACCCGGATCACCCGTCAACCTGCCTGCCGTGCTCATCTGATGTACCGGTCAGTTCCTGCCTTCTGACCCGTGGGAGTCACCTGCTCTCATACAAGGTCTGGCCCAGAGTAGCACCTGGTCCCTCTGCTCGGTCCTTCCCTGGTCACGGAGTCGATTGAGCCACCGTACGACCTTGGTCAGTCCGAGTTGATACCTAGTTACGCCCCTCTGGTCCCTCCTTGCACCGCAGCACTGAGGTTCCACCATTCGGATTCGTAACATGGGGCCCATTATTCTGTATGGAGAATTATATGGGGTCCATTATTCTGTATGGAACATTATATTGGGTCCATTATTCTGTATGGAGCATTATATAGGGTCCATTATTCTGTATGGAACATTATATGGGGTCCATTATTCTGTATGGAGAATTATATGGGGTCAATTTTTCTGTATGGAACATTATATGGGGTCCATTATTCTGTATGGAGCCTTGTATGGGGTCCATTATTCTGTATGGAACATTATATGGGGTTCATTATTCTGTATGGAGCATTATATGGGGTCCATTATTCTGTATGGAGCATTATAAGGGGTCCATTATTCTGTATGGACCAATATATGGGGTCCATTATTCTGTATGGACCAATGTATGGTGCTCATTATGTATGGAACAATATATGGGGCCCATTATGTATGGCGTATTATGTGGGGCCAATTATTCTGTATGGCGCATTATATGGGGCCCATTATTCTGTATGGAGCATTATATGGGGTCCATTATTCTGTATGGAGCATTATATGGGGTCCATTCTGTATAGAGCATTATATGGAGCCAATTATACTGTATGGAGCATTATATGGGGCTTATTATACTGTATGGAGGACTATGTGGGGCTCATTATACTGTACGGAGGACTATGTGAGGCTCACTATACTATATGGAGGACTCTACTGTCCGGTCTGCACTGTGCGCTGCGAGGATTCGCTGGTTTCTGAGCTATTGTAAAATTTACAATAGATATCACTCATGTAATGTAAGAAGTGAAATCTTTGGCATTGTATTATACTTATATTTCTCTGCCGTATTTGTGCATCATGAATCGTGGTATGTGTTAAAGGGGCCCACTGAGACTATTTCACCCGGGGCCCACGAAAACCTGGAGCCGGCCTTTGTGACAGAATTGCAAAATTTGGCCTGGTCATAAAGGTGAAAACAGGCTTTGGGGGTGACGGGGTTAAAGAGAACTTGTCACCAGGTTTTTGCTACCTTATCTGCGAGCAGCATGATGTAGTAAAAGAGACCCTAGTTTCAATGATGTATCACTTAGTTTACTGGGTGCAGGAGTTGTGGCACAATGAGAGTTTTCAGATGTAGCATGTCGCATAGCTCAGAAAGCTAATCCCGCCCACACCACAGCTTTTTATGTACATTGTTTATTAACAAGGAGCTGCTTATTAGAGGAGGGGGTGGAATTGGACCGGGGCACTGTGGTCAGGGCAAGATAATTTCCTACTGATAAAACCTTTAGGGTATGTGCACATGGTCCGGATTTCCTGCGGTTTTGACACTGCGTTTTTATGCAGCATCAAAACTGCAGCGACCAGATGTTACAGCATAGTGAATGGGATTTCTAGAAATCCCATGCCCACTATACGTTTTTGTGCACCTGCGGATCACCCCCAGAAACTGACATGCGGCGCGTCTTTCCAGAGCGCAGCATGTCAATTTCTCTTGTGGGGATGCATGCAGATTTTCCACATAGGGTATGTGCACATGGTCCAGATTTGCTGCGGTTTTGACGCTGCAGAATATCTGCACCATTTCCGCACATAATATGCAAATTAGGTTAATTGCGTTTTTGGTGCGGTTTTGCCGTATGCGTTTTTTTATGCATGCTGTAATGCACACACCCGGACTGACTGGCGTGTGCGTGTTTAGTGGTTCCACTGTGCCATGAACCGGAGAGTGCCTGGAGGGGCGTAACTAAGTATCTGCCCGATCCGACCAAGGTCGCACGACGGCATACGACGCCAGTGCACCAGGGAGGAACCGAGCAGAGGGACCAGGGTCTACTCCAAGTCAGACTCCGGACACGGCTGTTGACCCACACCGGGGAATACAGGAACAGGCAGACTAGAGCGCAGGCTGGGTAGGGTCCAGTACAAACTGGGAGGCAAAGCGAAACCGCAGACGCGGTGGACAGGGCTGAGCAAAGCGAAGGCGCAGACGCGGTGGACAGGGCTGAGCAAAGCGAAACCGCAGACGCGGTGGACAGGGCTGAGCAAAGCGAAACCGCAGACGCGGTGGACAGGGCTGAGCAAAGCGAAACCGCAGACGCGGTGGACAGGGCTGAGCAAAGCGAAACCGCAGACGCGGTGGACAGGGCTGAGCAAAGCGAAACCGCAGACGCGGTGGACAGGGCTGAGCAAAGCGAAACCGCAGACGCGGTGGACAGGGCTGAGCAAAGCGAAACCGCAGACGCGGTGGACAGGGCTGAGCAAAGCGAAACCGCAGACGCGGTGGACAGGGCTGAGCAAAGCGAAACCGCAGACGCGGTGGACAGGGCTGAGCAAAGCGAAACCGCAGACGCGGTGGACAGGGCTGAGCAAAGCGAAACCGCAGACGCGGTGGACAGGGCTGAGCAAAGCGAAACCGCAGACGCGGTGGACAGGGCTGAGCAAAGCGAAACCGCAGACGCGGTGGACAGGGCTGAGCAAAGTGAAACCGCAGACGCGGTGGACAGAACTCTGTTCACACAGAACAGACTGGAAGGGAAAGGCAGAACCAGGTACACACAGGATACTTGCAATGAAGTAGTGAGTGGACTCTAAACTCACAAACGGGAGTACAGAGACAACAAGCAGGAGTTAGGTACGAGTTCAGACTCTGCAGAAAAAGGGAAGGTACGGACATAGAGAAAAACAGGAAACAGGCTAGAAGAGTATTCAGACAAGAACAGACACAACAGCAAGATACAGGAGCGGGTCTAGGTATGCGGCCCCTAAAAGGCGGAACGAACAGGCTAGGAGCGTGTTCAGACAGGAACAGGCAAGATACAGGAACGGGTCTAGGTAGGTGGCCCCTAGAAGGCGGAAAGAACAGGCTAGGAGCGTGTTCACACTGGCCTGGAAATACAGCCTCCAGGATAGGCAGAAGACAACAGGCTAGAGAGCGTGTACAGACTGCAGGTTAGAGTACACAGGTAGGACACAGTACAGACACGGGAACAGATACTGCAAGACAGATAACATACACAGGACCTGGCATGTCAGAGACAAGAAGCGAACTGACAGGGCAAGATGCTCAGGCATGGGTTAATTGGAGCAGCTGGTTTAAATACCAGGTGACAGACAGCAATAGGCTGAGGACGCACAAGGGGTGTGCCCACAGCAGGTACAAGAAACAGGAAGAGATCGGGCGCCGCCCTTAAGCAGCAGAAACAGAGGCAAACAGACAGCATGGAGGGAAGCCAGAGAGACATTCTGGATTGGAGATCAAATGCGAGCTCTTGCACAGTGGGAGATGGACCACTATGCAAGGACGCCGCCAGGTATGTTACACATGCGTTTTTCGTGTCTTCATGTTGAAATTTGCAGTTTCAGAGAATAGGTTTTTTTTTAAACAAACTATTGATCATCATGTAGCGTTTTTGTGTGCGTTGCCACTGCGGAAACGCTATTGAAACACACATGCGGTTTTTACACATGCGGATTTTCCTCATCTCATGCAAGTCTATGGGGGAATTCCACATGTGGACCCACAAGAGAAATTGACATTCTGCGTTCTGGAAAGACGTGCCGCATGTCAGTTTCCGCGGGTGATCCTCTGGTGCACAAAAACTTATAGCGGGCATGGGATTTCTAGAAATTCATTTTAACTTTAACATCTGGCCACTGTGGTTTTGATGCTGCATAAAAACGCAGCGTCAAAACTGCAGCAAATCCGGACCGTGTGCATATACCCATAGACTTGCATGAGATGAGGAAAATCCGCATGCGTAAAAACCACATGTGTGTTTCAATAGCGTTTCCACAGCGGAAACGCACACAAAAACGCTGCATTATGATCAATAAAGTTTGTTTAAAAAAAACTATTCTCTGAAACTTTGCAAATTTCAATAGCCTTTATTAAGAACTGACATGAAGACATAAAAAACGCATGCATAAAAAACCGCATGCGGCAAAACCGCAAGTAAAAAACGCACCAAAACTCGCAATTAACCTCATTTGCATATTACGTGCAGAAATTCTGCAGAATTAAAACCTTAGCAAATCCGGACATACCTTTATTGTAAGTAAACCACAGCAAACAGCATTGTAGATCGTATATCAGGGTGGTCCCCCCGGGATACAGCGTGTCGTGGACAAAGAACACGACCAGACAATTTGTCAAGGAACTATTCTTTACTGAAAACGGAGTCTGAGTTCCTCCGACAACACAAGGGAAAAACACAGTAAAGTTTCACACACACACCTAGTCCGAGTCGACTAGGACCCCTGTGCTGCACAACCTATAGGCTCAGAATGTTCTATCAACTACGTCTGACCAATGCTTCCGCCTAATATTATAGCTGAGAAGTTAACCCACGGACAACAATGAGATTAGAGGAGTGCAAGGGGCCGACCCAGCAGTGGTGCAGCACTGTAGTTCACAAACTTAACAATTCTAAAACCCACGCTTTCCTTCCCAACCAAAGGTGATTCTCTGAGGGGAGAGTTTTGTTAAGATATGTATATACAGTGGCTTGCGAAAGTATTTACCCCCTTGGCATTTTTCGTGTTTTGCTACCTCACAACCTGGAATTTCACAGGGTTTTTTTTAGGGTTTGCATCAGTTCATGTAAAGAACATGCCTATATCTGTGAACATTTGGTTTTCTTTTTTTCGTGAAGCAAACAACAAATAGGACAAAATAATTGAAAATGTCAGTGTACATAACTATTCTCCCCCCCCTAAAGTCAGTACTTTGTAGAGCTTCCATTTGCAAAAATTTTAACTGCAAGTTGTTTTGGATAAGTCTCTGTGTTTTCCACATCCGGCCACTGGGATTTTTGCCCACTCCTCAAAGCAAAACTGCTCCAGCTTCTTCAAGTTAGATGGTTTCCTCTGGTGAACAGCAATCTTCAATTGGATTAAGGTCTGGCCTTTGACTAGGCCACTCCAAAATATTTACACGTTTCCACTTAAACTGTTATGTTCTGCTACCAAAGCTAAGGAAAGAGAGGAGATCTGTCCCTACTATAGGACTCAGCTGAATCCCTACGATGTAACAGGGAACCTGATCCTGCGATCAGACCTGCTAAAGTCCTAATCTAGTCTGTACGGAGACCTATAGATGTGGGGAGGGAATCCCTACAAGTACTAAGGACTGGGAGGAATATGGGACACCTCCTAACAGAAATAGTAGCAGACAGACGAAAAAACAAAATAGATAGAACATAGAGGTCCGTAGACCAAGCAAACTAACAGAGCTAGATACAGAGCACAGGCTAGCTAGAAAGTAGATATACAATGAAGTCCAGCAAAGCCAGAAGGGCGGAGCAGGATTAAATAGGCCAACAAGGTCATGTGACCAGCAAAGGAAAAAAAACCTAACAGCAAGGTTCTAACAGTACCCCCCCTTCTAAGAGGATCCTCCGGATCCCCTAGGACCAGGCTTATCAGGAAATCTCCTGTGAAACGCTCTGATAAGTCTGGACGCGGAAACATCATCTGACCTCACCCAAGAGTTATCCTCGGGTCCGAAACCTTTCCAGGCCACAAGATACTGCAAACTACCTCTATACTGTCTAGAGTCAAGGATGCGAGAAATTTCATATTCCCCGTCCTCCACCACCGGAGGAACAGAGGCAGAGGCGTCACCATCCGACACAACAGCTTTTTTTAACAGAGAGACATGAAAGACCGGATTAATTCTCCAGGAGGTAGGAACCTCCAACCTAACAGCAGATTGGTTGACAACCTGAAGCACCTTAAAGGGCCCTACAAACTTGGGACCCAATTTCTTAGAAGGAATCCTCAACCGCAGATTCCTAGAGGACAACCAAACCATGTCACCAACAGCGAACAAAACCTCCTGTCGTTTCCTATCAAAGTAGTCTTTAGATTTTCTGTTGGCCTCCTGAAGATTACCACGCACATCCGTCCAAACTCTTTCCAAATCACCGGAAAAATTCTCCTCCTCAGGCACGGCAGATCCCAACTTGGAGAACGACTCAAACGACGGATGTCTCCCAGAACAACAAAAAAAAGGCGAACAACCAGCAGAAGAAGATGTATGATTGTTCAGAGCAAATTCGGCAAGTGGCAGAAACTCAGACCACCCCTCTTGATTGTCTGCCACAAAACAATGCAAGAACTGCTCAACATCCTGGTTTTTCCTTTCTGTCTGGCCATTAGATTCAGGATGATATCCGGACGAAAACGACAAATGAATTCCCAACCTGTCACAAAAGGCACGCCAAAAACGAGCCACGAACTGAGGACCCCTATCAGAAACAATGTCAGTAGGAACGCCATGAAGTCTGACAATTTCCTTGACAAAGGCCTTAGCGAGAGTTTTAGCGCAGGGCAGTTTGACTAAGGGAACCAAGTGACACATCTTGCTAAAACGGTCCACGACCACCCAGATGACAGTAAAACCCTCAGAGGGGGGAAGGTCAGTTATAAAGTCCATAGCCAAATGTGTCCAAGGAGCACTGGGGACCTCCAAAGGACAAAGTAACCCCGCAGCAGGAGTATGTGAGGACTTAGATCTAGCACATATAGTACATTGGCGCACCCACTTAATGACTTCCTTCTGCCATCCAGGCCACCAAAAACTGCGACCCACCAGTCTCTTGGTCTCAGAGATTCCGGGATGACCTGCCAACCGAGATTCGTGACACTCAACAAACAAATCTCTCCTAAAGGTCCCAGGCACAAACAACCTCCCATGAGGAGTGTTAGATGGGGCATTCTCCTGAGCTTTAAGAATCTCATCTTCCAAAACGGAGTCTAAAGCAGCTATCACAACACCTTCTTGTAAAATGTTTTCCTCTTTCTCAGCACCGACTATGGGAGAAAAACTGCGAGACAAGGCATCCGCCTTAACATTCTTAGTACCAGGGATGTAAGTAACGGAGAAATTAAACCGCGAGAAAAACAGTGCCCACCTAGCCTGACGGGCATTCAGGCGCTTGGCAGCATCAAGATATATCAGATTTTTATGATCCGTAAGAACCTGAACGGGAAATTCCGCACCTTCCAAGAAGTGGCGCCAGTGTTCAAATGCGAGTTTAATAGCCAATAATTCCCGATTACCAATATCGTAATTCAATTCAGTCTCCGAAAAATTTTTTGAAAAAAAGGCACAGGGATGTAATCCATCCCCGTTATCCTGAGACAATACTGCGCCAACCACCACAGAGGAAGCATCAACCTCAACCAAAAACGGCCTAGTAACATCAGGCTGCATAAGGATGGGAGCAGAGGTGAACCTCTCCTTGAGATACACAAAAGCTTCAATGGCCTCAGAAGACCACTGAACCGCATCAGCACCTTTCCTGGTGAGATCAGTCAGAGGTTTGACAATACTAGAAAAATTTTTTATGAATTTTCTATAGTAATTAGCGAAACCCAAAAACCTCTGTATCGATTTCAAACCAATAGGCCTAGGCCATTCCTGCACAGCCTGAACCTTAACCGGATCCATCTCAAAACCTTTGCTGGAGATAATGTAGCCCAAAAAACTAATTCTCTGTACAGCGAACTCACATTTCTCCAGCTTAGCAAAAAGCGAATTGTCCATTAATAACTGTAATACCTCACGCACGCTCCGCCAATGAGACTCCAGATCTGGCGAATAAATCAAAATGTCATCCAAATACACAACCACATTTTTACCGATCAAAGGTCTAAGGATGTCATTAATCAGATTCTGAAAAAATGCAGGAGCATTAGTAAGACCAAAAGGCATAACCAGATTCTCAAAATGACCCACAGGAGTGTTAAAAGCAGTCTTCCATTCATCACCCTCCTTCATGCGCAACAGATTGTATGCCCCCTTAAGGTCAATTTTAGAGAACCACTTGGCCCCCAATAACTGGTTAAACAGATCAGGAATCAATGGCAGTGGGTAAGGATTGCGTACCGTAATTTTGTTAATCTCACGAAAATCCAGACAAGGACGTAAACCGCCGTCCTTTTTTTTTACAAAAAAAAATCCAACCGCCACAGGAGACTTAGAGGGCCTAATGTGACCGGCGGCCAAACTTGTCTGTATGTATTCCTCCAAAGCCTTCCTCTCAGGAATAGTAAGGTTAAATAAACGACTTTTAGGAAGAATCGCTCCAGGGACAAATTCAATAGAACAATCATAGTCTCTATGGGGAGGCAAAACCTGCGATTCTTTCTCAGAAAAAACTCTCCAAAAATCCTGAATAGGAACAGGCAATTCTCCCCTATCCAAAGCTGCAATACGCCCGTTACAACACTTGTCATAACATTTATGGCTCCAGGATTTAATTTCACTGGTAGACCAATCCAGTACAGGATTGTGAAATTTTAACCAGGGCAAACCCAATATTACTGGAGAAGGCAAGTTATTCAACACTACCAAATCCAATTTCTCATGGTGAACACCATTAATAGTGAGAGGAAATTCACTGACCTTGAGAGTAATATTCTTCAAAGGGGAGCCATCCACAGAAACCACAGCAATGGGGGATGATAAAGGTTCAGGTTTTAAATTGAGTTTTTCCACGAATCCCCCATCAATTACATTCAGTATAGACCCGCAATCAACAAACACCCGAAATTCCATTAATTTTTCCTGAGCAATCGTGGAAGCAGCTAAAAATATACCCTTGGAATTTAAACAGGCAATACGGGCGTGACTGACCATTTTCTTTTCTTTCTTCATACGAAGCTCACAGCCTTTAATCAAATGACCAGATTTTCCGCAATAGAAACACAAGCCTTCCGAAAAACGACGGTCTTTTTCTTGAGAGCGAGGTGCCACCGATCCAATCTCCATCGGTTCACCACTGTTAGTACATACATTCTCATAACCAGAAACTGACATAGCAGAGGATTTGCTCTCATTAACCCTAGCACGCAGTCTTCTATCCACCCGTATAGCTAATTGCATAGCCTGTTGCAAATCCTCAGGTGTAGGATAAGCAATTAGCAGGTCTTTAACCCTTTCACTGAGCCCAGCAAGAAATAGACTTTTCAGAGCAGAATCGTTCCACCCTGTTTGAGTGGACCAACAACGAAAATGAGTACAATATTTTTCCACATTACCTGATCCTTGTTTTAAACGTCTCAACTCAGTCTCAGCTGATGCCACACGGTCAGGATCATCATATAATAATCCTAAAGCAGAAAAAAAACTATCCACTGATCTGAAGCATGTATCACTAGGTTGCAAAGAAAAGGCCCACTCCTGAGGCTCTTTGCGCAAAAGTGACATTATGAACCCTACGCGCTGGGATTCATCCCCAGAGGACTTGGGTCTCAAACGAAAATACAATAAGCAAGCATTTTTAAATGAAAAAAATTCTCGATGTTCACCAAAAAATAAATCCGGCAAACATACCTTAGGCTCCAAGAAATATGCTCCAGGACAGTTACTCACGTGCTGACGGAGCTCGGCCACTTCCAGAGAGAGTCCCTGCAGGTGTTTAGCCAAATCCTGAACCGACACCATGATGGAACAAAAAAAAAAAAAATCTTTCCTTAGAGAATTTGCAGGCTGGACTTACTGTTATGTTCTGCTACCAAAGCTAAGGAAAGAGAGGAGATCTGTCCCTACTATAGGACTCAGCTGAATCCCTACGATGTAACAGGGAACCTGATCCTGCGATCAGACCTGCTAAAGTCCTAATCTAGTCTGTACGGAGACCTATAGATGTGGGGAGGGAATCCCTACAAGTACTAAGGACTGGGAGGAATATGGGACACCTCCTAACAGAAATAGTAGCAGACAGACGAAAAAACAAAATAGATAGAACATAGAGGTCCGTAGACCAAGCAAACTAACAGAGCTAGATACAGAGCACAGGCTAGCTAGAAAGTAGATATACAATGAAGTCCAGCAAAGCCAGAAGGGCGGAGCAGGATTAAATAGGCCAACAAGGTCATGTGACCAGCAAAGGAAAAAAAACCTAACAGCAAGGTTCTAACATAAACCACTCGAGTGTTTCTTTAGCAGTATGCTTTGTGTCATTGTCTTGTTAGAAGGTGAACCTCCATCCCAGTGTCAAATCACTGACAGACTGAAACAGGTTTTGCTTAAGAATATCCCTGCATTTCCCATCATCCATCTTCCCCCTGACTCAGACCATTTTCCCTGTCCCTGCTACCGAAAAACATCCCCACAGCATGATGCTGCCACCACCTTGTTTCACTGTGGGAATGGTGTTCTTGGGGTGATGAGCTATGTTGGTTTGGCGTCAGACATAGCGTTTTACCTTGATGGCCAAAAAGTTAAATTTTGGTCTCATCTAACCACAGCTCATCCCTCCATAAATTTGTGGAGTCTCCCACATGTATTTTGGCAAACTCAAAACAAGCCTTACAGTGCCTCTCTGATTAATGCCCTCCTTGCCCGGGCTGAGAGTTTTGGTGGGCGGCCCTCACTTGGCAGGTTTGTTGTGGTACCATGTTCTTTCCATTTGATGATAATGGGTTTGATGGTGATCTGGGGAGAATAATCAGAGATTGGGATTTTTTTTTTAATGCAACGCCGATATGCATTAAAACAGCGGCCGCTAAGGGGCCTTATTCCCTCACAACAATGAGGGAATAAGTATAGGTCCCCCCAGAGTCCGAAAGTCTCCGGTGTTTTAGCCCCTGAAGAACATGATCAGGGCCGGATTTTCCAGTCCCCGATCACATGATCGCCGTTATTCAATGAAAATAAAAAAGTGTGTCCGCTATTAAAATGATTTCTCTCTTTCTCTCTCTTCTGACATGACAGAGGAGAAAGAAATTATGTCCCTGTTAAATATTAACTATGGTTATTCATTTTTTACTCTCAATTCTATACTGGATAGATTGCATTAGTGGTAGGGTTTAGCTGACATGGCATGTTATTTTTGTAGTTAGCTCAGGGTAAATGGTTAAGGCCATATATAAAAAACAGATGCTATGTGGCACATATATAACCCATGCAAGACAGCCCCCCTGCTTGCCTTTGCCACTTCACACCGACCTCAGACGGAGAGTTTGTACACTGAGGAAGCAGCCGACATGTAGGCCCGGCCACGTGTTCTACTCATCCACATGGTTGACAGAAAAACGGAAACTACCATTCAGGACCCAGGGAAAGATGGACACTCATGAATAAATCTCTTTGTAAGTACTTCAGCTATTTTATGTTTTGCTGCAATTATTCTTTTTAATGGACAATCGAAGAATAAACCGCTACATTTTTTATCGTGATATGCTGTTTGAAGAATCGCATCTGGTAAACAGTCCTAACAAATATACAAAAATAAGTATATTTAACAGTCCCCAAGCCCCTTTCCCCACCCCCTGTCCACCCTGCTCCATTTCCTGGCCCTCCACATCCTCTTACTGAAAAAGAAAAGGCGGACGCATGCGCAGTGCGCTCACCGAGATCTGCCACCCAGCAACAGCAGGGAATTTTCCTATTAGATCCTATCATAGTGATCAAAAGCCGATAATTCGTAAATCATCCCCCCGTGTCACCCCATTAGTCAGATTACATTTTTTTTTATTTTATAATTTTTATTTCTTCCATTCTTTGCAGTTAGGGTTGGGCTTGGGGAAAGGATTTTTTTAAAAAGTAAAAAATAAAAAAAGAGGACAATATGACGACTAGTGTTGAGCGTGATTGTTCGGTTCTCGAGTTTGCATCGATTACTCGGGTATGCACCGAATATCGTGGGTGCTCAAGTGACATGCTTGAGTTTCCGCCTCGCAAGGTCTGCAGCAGATTTGTAGTCAACAGCCGCGAAACATGAGGGGTGGGGACTTGAGCACCCCTGATACTCAGTGCATACCCGATGCAAACAAAAGTAGCGAGCATTTGCGCTCAACACTAATGACTATATATTCAATAGGACGACCTATTGTTATCAAATTTTGTGTAGTATCTTTGGGTTCAAAATCCTCACTATAACCTTGGATAAAATCCTTGAGGGGTGTAGTTTCCAAAATGGGGTCATTTGTGGGGGGTTTCTGCTGTTTAGGTACCTTACAGGCCCTGCAAATGTGAAATGTTGCCTGCAATCTATTTCAGACAATTTGTGTTCCAAAATTGAAATGGTGCTCCTTCCATTCCGAGCCCTGCCATTTGTCCAAACACAACTTTTTGACTACATGTGGGGTACGCTGCGCTCGAAAGAAAGTGGATAACAAACTGTAGGGTCTAGAGCAACTTTTTAGAAGAAAAATTAAAAAAAAATTTTCATTCCACTTTGCATTAATTTCTGTGTAGCACGTGAAGGGTTAAAAGTTTCATGACAACAGTTTTGAAGTATTTGAGGGTTGCCGTTTTTAAAATGGTATCACTTTTGAGGAGTTTCCAATATATGGGCCTCTCAAGGTCCATTGAAATGTGAATACGTCCCTAAAGAAATAGGTTTTGTAAATTTGTTGAAAAAATTAGAAATTGCTACTAAACTTTTAACCCCTCTAGCATTTGTGAGGCCAAGTCCCAGTAAGTTAGTATATTAGTGTAGGGAGTATAATTGGGGGAGAAAGGTTGAACTGGATGGACCTAGGTCTTTATTCAACCTACGTTACTATGTTACTATGTATCTTAACCCCTTTACCCCTGACGGTGGTTTGCACGTTAATGACCAGGCGAATTTTTACAATTCTGACCACTGTCACTTTATGGGGTAATTACTCTGGAACGCTTCAACGGATCCCCCTGATTCTGAGATTGTTTTTTCGTGACATATTGTACTTCATGATTGTGGTAAAATTTCTTCGATATCACTTGCGTTTATTTGTGAAAAAAACGGAAATTTGGCGAAAATTTTGAAAATTTTGCAATTTTCAAAATTTGAATTTTTATGCCCTTAAATCAGAGAGATATGTCACACAAAAGAGTTAATAAATAACATTTCCCACATGTCTACTTTACATCAGCACAATTTTGGAACCAAAATTTTTTTTTGTTAGGGAGCTATAAGGGTTAAAAGTTGACCAGCGATTTCTCATTTTTCCAACAAAATTTACAAAACCATTTTTTTAGGGACCACATCACATTTGAAGTCACTTTGAGAGGTCTTTATGACAGAAAATACCCAAAAGTGACACCATTCTAAAAACTGCACCCCTCAAGGTGCTCAAAACCACATTCAAGAACTTTATTAACCCTTCAGGTGCTTCACAGGAATTTTTGGAATGTGGAAGAAAAAAATGAACATTTTTTTTTGGACCCCAAAATTTGTTGTGCAATTTCACCTGGGCACCCCATATGTGGGGAAAAAACACTGTTTGGGCGCACAGCAGGGCTCGGAAGAGAAGGAGCGCCATTTGACTTTTTGATTGTAAAATTTGCTTGAATAATTAGCGGACGCCATGTTGAAAAAGTGGAAAAAGTGGAAAAAAAAACACTTTTTCATTTTTACGAATCAATTTGTGAAGCACTTGGGGGTTCCAAGTGCTCACTATGCATCTAGATAGGTGCCTTGGGTGGTCTAGTTTCCAAAATGGGGTCACTTGTGGGGGAGCTCCAATGTTTAGGCACACAGGGGCTCTCCAAACGCAACATGGTGTCCGCTAACAATTTGAGCCGATTTTCCATTCAATTTGTTAGCGGACACCATGTCGCATTTGGAGAGCCCCTGATGTGCCTAAACAGTGGAGCTCCCCCACAAGTGACCCCATTTTGGAAACTATACCCCTCAAGGATTTTATTAAGGGGTATAGTGAACATTTTGAACCCAGAGGTACGACACAGAATTTGATAACATTAGGTCATCATATTGAATAAGTTGTCATTAGTCTTGAGTGCAAGTGCTCGCTACTTGAGTTTGGATCGGGTACTCAGGTATGCACCATGTATCACGGGTGCTCAAGTGAAATGCTCGAGTCCCCGCCCGCATGTTTGACGGTTATTAGACACCCCCAAAAAAACATGCGGGGATCGCTCGTGCATGGCAGGCAATCCTCGCGAGGTTTTTTTGGCCGCGAAGAATATGGGGCAGAGACTCGAGCACCCGCGATACTCAGTGCATACCCGAGCACCCGATGCAAACTCAAGTAGCGAGCACTTGCGCTCAACACTAGTCGCCATATCGTCATCTTTTTTTTCTTTTTTTACTTTTGAAAAAAAAAACAACCCCAACCCTAACATTAGCACAACCCCAACCCCAGCCCTAGCGTTTATTTTTTACGCCGTTCCTCATGCGGTATAAGTGATGAGATTATTTTATTCTTCGGGTCGGTGCGATTACAGCGATACCAGAATCATATCGGGTTTTTATGATTGACAGCTGTCACACACTAAAAGACACATATTTTGTAAAATCTAGTTTTTGCATCGCCATATTTTGGCCGACAGAGTCATGTGACGGCTTGTTTTCTGCGGGATGAGTTGACATTTTTATTGGTGCCATTTTCAGGCACGTGACATTTTTTGATCACTTTCTATTCCTATTTTTGGGAGGCAGAATAAACAAAAACCAACAATTCAGGAATTGTGTTTTTTTACATTTTTTTATTCTGCTCCGCGTGGTGTAAAATTGATAAGGTAACTTTATTCTTCGGGTCAGTACGTTTACAGCGGTACCACATTTATATTGTTTTTTATGTTTTGGCGCTTTCACACAATAAAAGCTATTTTATAGAAAAAATTATTCTTTTGCATCGCTTTATTCTGAGAGCTGTAACTTTTTGATTTTTCGGATGATGGAGCTGTATGGCAGCTTGTTTTTTGCGGGACGAGATGACGTTTTCACCGGTACCATTTTTATTTATATTCGTCCTTTTGATCGCGTGTTATTCCATTTTTTGTTTGGCTGTATGATGATAAATCATTGTTTTTTTTTTACCGTATTCACTGAAGGGGTCGTTACGGACGCGGCGATACCAAATATGTGTACTTTTATTGTTTTTTTTTCATAATAATATTTATTGATGGGTACATTATATTTTTATTTTTAGCGGATTATTTTTTTTATTTTTACAATTTTTTTTTAATTTTTCTTTTCACTTTTTGGGAGTTTTTTTTACTTTGTCCCACTATGGGACTTTCACTTTTTTTATTCTGATCGCCTGCACAGCATAAGGATGGAGCACCATCCCTGTGCCATGCAGGCAGTCAGCGCTGGACAGGGAGAAGATAGTTTGGAGATGCACTGCGCATCTTTACAAAGGGTGGTTGTAAATGGCTTCA
This sequence comes from Phyllobates terribilis, assembly GCF_046119375.1. Lineage (NCBI taxonomy): Eukaryota > Metazoa > Chordata > Amphibia > Anura > Dendrobatidae > Phyllobates > Phyllobates terribilis. The sequence goes on from NW_027362761.1 coordinate 700,801,335, forward strand.
CATCCAGCTGGGTGAATGTCTCAAGTGGGGTACCACAGGGCTCCGTCCTGGGACCTGTATTGTTCAACATCTTTATCAATGATTTAGATGAAGGAATTGAGGGTAAACTGATTAAATTTGCTGATGACACAAAGCTAGGAGGGATAGCTAATACTAGAGAAGAGAGAGAGAGGATTCAAAAAGACCTAAATAAACTGGAGCAGTGGGCAGCAACCAACAGAATGGTTTTTAACAGGGAAAAATGCAAAGTACTACATCTGGGCAATAAAAATGAAAAAAGCATATACAGAATGGGAGGAATAGAGCTAAGCAACAGTACATGTGAAAAAGACTTAGGTATACTAATAGATCATAGACTGAACATGAGTCAACAGTGTGATGCAGCAGCAAAAAAGGCAAATACAATTCTGGGATGTATTAACAGAAGCATACAGTCTAGATCACGTGAAGTCATTATCGGTCTCTACTCCTCTTTGGTCAGACCTCATCTGGAATACTGTGTACAGTTTTGGGCACCACATTTTAAAAAAGACATAGACAAACTGGAGCAAGTTCAGAGAAGAGCGACCAGAATGGTGACTGGTCTGCAAACCATGTCCTATGAGGAACGGTTGCAGGATTTGGGAATGTTTAGCTTGCAAAAAAGAAGACTGAGAGGAGACTTAATAGCTGTCTACAAATATGTCAAGGGCTGTCACATTGTAGAAGGATCATCTTTATTCTCATTTGCACAAGGAAAGACTAGAAGCAATGGGATGAAACTAAATGGGAGGAGACACAGATTAGATATTAGAAAAAACTTTTTGACAGTTAGGGTGATTAATGAGTGGAACAGGCTGCCACGAGAGGTGGTGAGTTCCCCTTCAATGGACGTCTTCAAACAGAGGCTGGACAGACATCTGTCTGAGATGATCTAGTGAATCCTGCTTTGAGCAGGGGGTTGGACCAGATGACCCAGGAGGTCCCTTCCAACTCTACCATTCTATGATTCTATGATTCCTGCTGTCTGGTGACCCGGATGTTGTCATGACGACATCGGGTCGTCATGGCAACACCCAGGAAGCCACGGCACACAGCGCTGGAGGCCGGAAGAGGAGGTGAGTATCTGCGATCACCTCCCCTTGCCTCCGCAATGCTGCGATCGACTTCGATCGCAGCATTGCGGGGGTTAATGTGCTGGGAGCGGCCAGTGTGCGCGCGCGATCGCGATGACGTACTAGTACGGGTCAGGCTCTTAAAGCCCAGGGCTCTGACGCGTATTAGTACGTCATGGGCTTTAAAGAGGTTAACAAAATAAAATGACATTTGAAAAATGATGCAAAAGTAAAAGTAGACATATGGGAAATATTAATTATTAATTATTTTGTACAGCATGACTAACTGGTTTAAGAATATAAATATTGAAATTTTTTCTTTTTATAAATTTTATATAGGATATAACTAAATTAAATTCTAAATTGGCTTAATTAGAATCTCTCCATAAAAGAGTCATGACTCACTTTATTTATGCTGAGCTTAATGAGATCAGAATCTATGCGATATTAAACATAATTAAATATGCCTCTTTTTCGGATTTAGATTGTTCCTTGAAAATTGAGGAATATCTTACAAAATATACTTTTCCATCTAAGGAGATTAGTGAGGAGACTGACCAATTTTACTCCTTTGGAGTTGGTGTCAGCTATCCAAGATCTTAAGATTGATTAATGTCCCTGCCAAGATGGATACATCCCAAAATTGTATACATTATTCTCACAATCCATGGAACAAACCCTCTTGAAAGTCTTTAACTCTATAGCTGAAGGTGCCTGTTTCCCTATACAATCTCTCGTGGCTCATATTTGCATAATTCCCAGGCCAGGTAAGGACCCCTTAGACTGCGATAATCATAGACCAATATCCTTAATAGATATTGATTTTAAACTGTTTTCCAAAATGATTTCCAGCCATCTACATCCTCATATTTCCCTCCTGATCAAGTTGGGTTTTTCCCCAAAAGGTAGGTGAGGGAAAATACTATAAAAACTCTATCATTGATCTCCTACTTTAAACACAAGAGCATTCCTCTATGTCTCCTGTTGGTGAGCCCTAAAAAGGCCTTCAGTGGGACTTTTTATACTTGGTCTTGGCTCATGCAGGTCTATGTCAGCCTATACAATAGTGTGCATAATGGCTCTCTATACAACTGAAGTAGCACAGATCAGAGTTGACAAATCTTTCTCAGCCTTTTCCCATTCAGAACGATACTAGACGGGGTGCCCCCTGTCCACATTACTTTATATACTTCTGATGAAATCCTTGGCAAGAGCCGTTAGAGAAAATATTTCTATTCAGGGTCTGTTAGTAGGTAGCAAAAGTTGTAAATCTGCTATTTATGGAAACGTCCAGCTTATCTACACCTCTAACCTGGAAATAAGTGTTCCCAACATCTTACTAGAATATCAGACCTTTGGAGACCTATGAAGTAAATAACCATAAATCTGAGGTCCTTAAGATTAATATTCTCAATCCATTAGTGTCTTGCCTGTGAAACTCATTCCCTTTTAAATGAGCCTCTCAGGCCATTACATATTTGGGTACCTGAAGCCCAGCAAATCATGAGCTAAACTTTGTTCCTGTACTTCAAAAAATGAAATCAGACGTGGAATAAAACTTCACTTGTCGTAGTTTGAGAGAATACATTTACTGAAAATGAATATCATTCTAAGGGTCCTATATCTGATGCAAGACCTTCCTATCCACATACCCAGGCTTTTCATCATACTGCTAAAATCTATGTTCATCAACTTCGTTTGACTCTAAACCAAGACTTGGTTATAAATACTTAATTAAACCTAAAGCCAATAGACAGATGGGGTTACCGGACATTATATTATCTTACAAGTTGTTCCTAAAGACATGCATTCTTGACAGGTTCCGCTTGTCCTCCAAACCACGAGTATTTCTCTATTTCTTTATAAACACCATGCCTAACAGACCCTTTACAGTGTTTGACATATTGACAGATCTTTAAAAAAAAAGTATTTCTTAAGTCGTTTTTAATATGCAAATTAATCTTTTGACTAGTTGATGGGGCGTTTGTTTCCCCACACTGGTCGCCCCACTCAGCATGTTATCACGCCCCTATGGGCATGATAACATGATTTTCATAGCCAGCATCATCGCCAGCTCTCCGCAAATCTTGCACATGTGCGCCACTTTCTTAACCACAGGTCATTGTGCCTCTGAAGCCATTAGTACGCTTCTCGGCTTCAGAGGCGCAGTACGCATGTCTGGAAGCAAAGAAGAAGCCTGACGACAATTGAGGAACTAAAGATCACGCTTGTTCTTTGCTTCCGGAAATGCGCAGTGCGCCTCTGAAGCCGAGAAGCGTACTAATGGCTTCAAAGGAGCAATGACCTGTGGGAAAGAAAGCTGCGCACATGCGCGAGATTTGCAGAGAGCTGGCGATAACGCACGTTCTTGCAAATTGTATTATCTAACTTTCTCTCTAAACTATTCTTGCGAAACCTCACATTATTTGAAACTATTTGTACTCAACTATCTCCTCCTTCCCATTTAATGTCATCATTCTACAGGTGTAAAGCTTTTACCCTTCCTTACAGATCCTCTATATAATGTAATGACTAAAGACAGCAGTCTGAAGCACATTAGTTATGGTCAGTATTAGAACTGTATAAAGGAAAGACACGGCACCTCTGGTAGGTGGTGCACAAGTAGGATCCAATCCCAAGAAAGTATGTGAAAAACTTGGCACTCAGATGTGATAAATAAAAAAAAAATTATAGTAATATCCAGACATAAGGGAGGAACGTTTCAGTCTACAATTTGACCTTCACCGTCAGTCTCATGAAAAGGATATATACAATTATATACAAAAATTATATGAATATCAGTGTATATTACATGTAAAAAAAAAACAGAGAACAATAATATACATAGTTACATTAGTGCTATGCACAAAGAGGAATACCTAGTCAGATCATCTGTGAAGGTATAATGGAAAGCTTGAGAAAAGTGGGAAGAGAGTGCAGGGAATGGAAAAAAGGCAAACATGGGTCATTTAAGTAGTAACAGAACGTGGAAGCTTGAGAACGTTGTGCAATGAAGTAAGACGTAAGCAATATTAGTAAAACAGAGGAGCGCACCAATGCAAGAGATTCAAACGTTGCAGATTGGCTAGTGATGAGATTAGATTTGGAAAAGCATTGTAAAGGCTATTAATAGATGTGTTAAACATAATAGAATGGAAGGACATGACAATAGGCAAAAAGCCACTTAACCTAAGGTGCGTGCCTACCCGCTGGATAAGGGGGTACTGCTTGGAAAAGAGCAATGAAAGGAGATCAGCGGTATCCACCACCCTGTGTTAGTGGAGCACTATCAAGAATGAAGTGGCAAGGGTTTAAATCGCCGGGGAAGTCAGAAGAGGTGGCAGCCAGACAGTCCAATCAGGTTACAGTGGGTGCGGGTAGTGACGTGTCATGATGGGCTTGGCTGTCAATCCGAAGATATCAGAGAAGCACAGTGCGGAGATGCAGGGCATCTCCGGGGACGTGGTGAAGATGAGACGGCAGGAGAAGTGGAGGGTGCATCTATAATGATGAGAATGTGTCAGCCGAGACTGTGGGTTACAGTCCGCAGAGAGTAACTGAAGTGTCAATCGATAGCCATGGAACATTATTGTTTAAGGTTCTAGAAGAAAAAGACAACAAATTAAAAACTGACAACAGAATAAAGATGAATTGGAAAAATCTTATTATCAGAAGTGTGTGAACCTCATATTAAAAGGGCAGAGAAAGATGAATGGCGTGTTCCAAGGATAAAGAAATTAATGGAGAATGACTGGTGTGGATGACTATGGGAGAGAATCGGCTACTCAGTGGAAAAGATTAATGATTAAATTACAGTAATGATAGCATAGAAAGTGGAATACATAGAAAAAATTACATAACACAAAATTAATTTAAAAGTTTGTATAAATACTAAAAAGGGGGGATAATGTACTCACAAGTTTCACAATATGGACATTGGTTCAAATCACACTATGGAATGTGTGGTATAGACAAAGATTATTTAAGAAAATTACATAGAAAAGAATGCCACGTATTGGTATAAAACCGAGGTCATGCTGGCAGATGATAACAAGAACATCACAGTGGATTATGACTGGATGCACATGAAAAACTGACATATTTTAGAGAAACGATTGAAGATCATAATTTCTGTTGAGACCCTTGGGGCCTAAGGATTGTAGTTCGTGAATCCAATAGGCCTCGCCTCTCTTGAGGGTCAAAATGAGATCTTCTCTGCGGCCAGACTGATTGATGTGCTCAATAACCTGGTAAAGTAATTGGGCTACCGTGTGACCTGCATTATGAAAATGTTGAGGAATGGGTAGTAAAAGGTTTTTGCATCTAATTGAGGACTTGTGTTTGGAAATATGGTCTCTTATATGCTGGGTGGTTTCTCCAACATATAAGAGACCGCAAGGACATTTTATTAAGTACATCACATTGATGGAATCACATGTATGGAAACCCTTAATGGGGTATTGTTTACAGGAGTATGGATGGTAAATCTTGTCTCCTTTGAGTATATTGTTACACTGCAAGCAGTAAAGGCTTGGAAAGGTGCCACATTTGGGTGTGGAGAGGAATCGCTGGCCTGAGTTATCAAGAGATGGACCAATGTCTCCTCGAATAAGCTTATCTGAAGCTTATTCGAGATGAAAGGTGTGCACAAAACGGATCTGGTCAGAAATGACATTGACTAAGATTCAAGATTTTGAAAGTGAAGCGACAGTTTTTAACAGCTAAATTTGTAGAGAAAGGCTACAATAGGGATTTTTTACAAAAATTCCAGACTACAGTAAGGAACACTCCACGGCAAAAATTTATCACTAAGGATAATTGCAATGACTTTGATATACTAATATTCACACAATACAACTCTCAAAACATCTTTTTGAGGAATATTGTGAACAAATATTGGGACATTTTGAGGGAGGACAAAGTAATAGGAGCATTCTCTCTCCACCTGTACCAGTCGGCAGGGCCGCCATCAGGGTATTACTGCCCTTACTACTGTATAGGGCCCGGTGACCAGAAGCAAAAAGGGGGGGCCCCACCAGCCCGGGCCCCAAGTCCACGGCCCGGGGCCCCCACTCTCTTTCCTTCTGCTTACTGGGCCTCTTAAGGACAAGATTTTGGCTCATGATGCACCCGGCGGACGGAAATGAGTTCTGTACCTTGCCGGTCAGGCAAGTGTGTGTGTGTGTCTCTGTCTGTGTGTCTCTCAGGCAAGACATTGTGTGTCTGTCTGTCTGTATGTGTGTGTGTGTGTGTGTGTTAGGCAAGGCATTGCATGTGTGTGTGTGTCTGTGTTTGTTAGTGAGGAGGTGGTGGGCAGTGTGTCTGTGTGTGATAGTGAGGGGGATGCTCCTGAGAGGGAGGCTACTGAGGGGAGACTGATGAGAGGGAGGCTACTGAGGGGATGCTGCTAAGGGGAGGCTGCCGAGGGGGAGGCTGATGGCAAGGAGGCTACTGAGGGGATGCTTCTGAGAGGGAGGCTACGGAGGGGATTCTGATGAGAGGGAAGCTACTGAGGGGATGCTGCTGAGGGGGAGGCTGCTGAGAAAGAGGCTACTGAGGGGAGGCTGATGAGAGGGAGGCTGATGAGGGGATGCTGGTGAGAGGGTGGCTGTGAGTGGGATGCTGGTGAGGGGGAGGCCGGTGAGGGGGAGACTGGTGAGGGGGGGCTGCTGAGGGGATTCTGCTGAGGGGGAGGCTGCTGAGGGTGAGGCTGGTGCAGGGCTGCGGAGCAGGGGCGCCAATTTTGTTTCAAGAGGGTGCCAACCTCCGCAGACAGGTAGGGACGAATAGTTGCTAAATGGGGTGCCCCCCCTTCCCCCTTTACTCTTGAGTTATCATGTTTTGAGGTGTATTTATATTCTAGAATTTATAGGTTGTTAATGAATACCAATAAAGATATTTTTAGTAGTGTATAATCGGTGAATATATATGCAAGAATATACCCTGTTTACATTTATTAATTCGGTGATCGCAGGCTGAGGTGGTGGCGCTGGGTAGGTGGTAGCGGTGGGCAAGCTGAGGTGACCATTAGATTCTTCTTGACTGGGCGGTAGGCGCGGCATTGCTACTGAATGTGTGAGTAGCTAACTTAAGTCTATGTATTAAATTATCCACCATTTCTGTATGGTGGATAACTTATGTTTTGTATCTACAAACTCGTAATGACCTGGACAATCATAATGGCAGGTCAGTTTTAGCATTTAGTGAACATGGTAAAAAAAATGTTAAAAAAAATTATGTAATTGCACTTTTTTTTGCAATTTCACAGCACTTGGAATTTATTGCCGGTATTTCAGTACACGATATGGTAAAATCAGTGGTGTCGTTTAAAAGTACAACTCGTCCCGCAAAAAACAAGCCCTTACACAGTCATATTGACCGAAAAATTAAACCGTTATCGCTCTGGGAAGACAGGGAGCAAAAAATGAAAGCGCAAAAATGGGAAAGAGCTGCGGCGTCAAGGGGTTAATAGCGAAATGGAGATCTTTGCATTTCAGTAATAAGAATGATTTAAACATCAGTAACACTGAAACACTGATTGCCGATATTATTAACAATGTGACTCTCCAGCTATATAAAGACTACCTTGCATCTTGTGGACCATCCCTGAGGAAGAAAACCGCCCGCTTTTGAAACGCGTTGGATTTGGTCCTTTTCAGTTGCGATCTTTGTGACGTCATGGAGTATCAGGTCACTGGAGTTCACCAAGGCAATCAGAGCTATGTAGACTGCAGCACAGCCGAGTGCTCAACGAGCACTGAACTTTTCAGACGCGCGCAACCGGCCAGGGCGATGCCTGTATTTTAAATCAACGTTCTCGGAACATCCCTACTATTCAAGGTGGACTGAAGTAAGCATCTACTGGATTCAAGACACCCAGAATTACCAAATATCGGGACACTTAAAACAAGAAAGATCAGATCTAAATTGTTTGCACAATACTCTGATTACCACATTTATCAACCGCCTGTGTGATACATGTCAGCAATAGATGGTCAGACATCTCTCTGATTACATACTACCTGACACACCTATAGTTACTGACACAGAAGTCAGCAGTTTTAACCAATGAACTTTGTAATAAGTGATTATATACAGTTTATTCACTGATTCAACCATGTGCAATACTCGCCTCTGTACATTTCTAGGCAAATATTTTATTAATATAGTAGACTCACCTGCAGTACAGACCAAAAGTTTGGACACACCTTCTCATTTAAAGATTTTTCTGTATTTTCATGACTATGAAAATTGTACATTCACACTGAAGGCATCAAAACTATGAATTAACACAAGTGGAATTATATACTTTACAAAAAAGTGTGAAACAACTGAAAACATGTCTTATATTCTAGGTTCTTCAAAGTAGCCACCTTTTGCTTTGATGACTGCTTTGCACACTCTTGGCATTCTCTTGATGAGCTTCAAGAGGTAGTCACCGGAAATGGTTTTCACTTCACAGGTGTGCCCTGTCAGGTTTAATAAGTGGGATTTCTTGCCTTATAAATGGGGTTGGGACCATCAGTTGTGTTGTGGAGAAGTCTGGTGGATACACAGCTGATAGTCCTACTGAATAGACTGTTAGTTAGAATTAGCCCTACAAGGGCTAACATGGCCAACAGTGTCTCCAAACTTGTCTCCCATCAAGCACATCTGGGACATCATTGGTAGGCAACTGCAAAGGGAGCTGCTAGCAATGGAACCTGATGATTTTGTGTGCTTTGCAGAACATTCCTCAGACAACCATTAACCCCTTCAAACCCCAAGGCTGTTTGCATCTTTATGACCAGGCCAAATTTTACAATTCTGACCACAGTCACTTTATGAGGTAATAACTCTGGAACGCGTCAACGGATTCCACTGATTCAGACATTTCATGACATATTATACTTCATGATAGTGGTAACATTTCTTTGATATTGCGTTTATTTGTGGAACAAAAGGAAAATTTGGCAATTTTCAAACTTTAATTTCTTATGCCCTTAAATCAGAGATATGTCACACAAAATAGTTAATAAATAATATTTCCCACATGTCTATGTTACATCAGCGCAATTTTTGAAACTAATTTTTATTTTTTATTAGGAAGTTATAAGGATTAAATGTTGACCAGCGATTTCTTATTTTTCCAACAAAATTTTAATTTTTTTTTAAGGGACCACATCACATTTGAAGTGACTTTGAGGGGTCTATATGACAGAAAATTCCCCAAAGTGACACCATTCTAAAAACTGCACTCCTCAATGTGCTCAGAACCAGATTCAATAAATTTATTAACACTTCAGGTGCTTCACAGGAAGTTTTGGAACGTGGAAAAAAGAGGATTTACCTTTTTTTCACAAAAATTTTACTTTAGACCCAATTTTTTCATTTTGCAACAGTAACAGGAAAAAATGGACACCAAAATTTGTTGTGCAATTGCTTCTGAGCATGCCGATACCCAATATATGGGGGAAAACCACTACTTGGGCGCATGGCAGAGCTCTGAAGTGAAGGAGTGCCAATTTACTTTTTGAATGTAAAATTTGCAGGAATAATTAATAGCCGCCATGTCACCTTTGGAGAGCTCCTGATCTGCCTAAACAGTGGAAACCCCCCACAAGTGACACCATTGTGGAAAGTAGACCCCTCAGGGAACTTATCTAGATGTGTGGTGAGCACCTTGAACCCCCAGGTGCTTCACAGAAGTTTATAACGTTGAGCCGTGAAAATAAAATAAACAAATTTTTCCCCACAAAAATGTTTTTTAGCCCCAAATTTTGAATTTTCATAAAGATAACAGGAGAAATTGCACCATACAATTTGTTGTGCAATTTCTCCTGAATATGCAGATGCACAATATGTGGTGGAAAACTACTGTTTGTGCGCACAACAGGGGTCAGAAAGGAAGGAGTGATGTTTTGGACTACAGACTTTGAAGGAGTGGTCTGCGGGTGTCATGTCACGTTTGGAGGGCCCCTCATGTGGGGGTTTCCACTGTTTAGGCACAATTTCCCATTTTGGGAACTAGACCCCTCAAGCAGTTTATCTAGAAATGTGGTGAGCAACTTGAACCCCCAGGTGCTTCACAGAATTTTACAACTTTGATATGTGAAAATGAAAAAATAAATATTTTTCCCACAAAAATGTTGTTTTAGCCCCAATTTTTTCAATTCAACAAGGATAGCAGGAGAGAATGGACCCCAAAGTTTGTTGTGCAATTTCTCCTGAGTAAACAGATACCCCATATGTGGTTGAAAACTGCTTTTGAGGCACAGTGTAAATCTCAAAGGGGAAGAAGCGCCATATTGGAGTTCAGATTTTGTTGGAATGGTTTGAGGGGGCCATGTGACAAAACATGGGGAAGGGGGATAAGGAAATATTCAGCTCACTAAGTGCAGATGTGCCCGCCAGCCTGACTACAAGTCCAGCCCGCCAGCCTGACTACAAGTCCAGCCCGCCAGCCTGACTACAATTCCAGTCCGCCAGCCTGACTACAAGTCCAGTATGCCAGCCTGACTACCAGCCCTGTCCGCCAGATTGTCTACTCTCCAGTCCGACAGTCTGTCTACAGTCCAGTCCGTCAGTCTGTCTATGGGCCCTGCCCGCCTGCTTACCTGGATGCACCTACCTGTTACCTGCCGTGCCTGCCAGCCCGCTTACCTGGAAGCACCTGCCTGTTACCTGTCGTGCCCACCAGCCAGCCTACCTGGAGGCTCCTGCTTGTTACCTGTCGTGTCTGCCAGTCCGTCAACCCGGATCACCCGTCAGCCCGTCTGCCGTGCTCATCTGCTGTACCGGTCAGTTCCAGCCTTCTGACCCATAGGAGTCACCTGCTCTCATACAAGGTCTGGCCCAGAGTAGCACCTGGTCTCTTTGCTCGGTCCCCTCTGGTCCCTCCTTGCACCGCAGCACAGAGGTTCCACCACCTGGATCTGTAACAGTTTGCATGGGCCATGGAACCCGCTGGCCCCCAGGCCCCTTCGCTTGCTGACCTATACCAGGAGGTTTCTCGTCAGAGATCCCAACAGGAAACCATCTTGACCTACCTGCGGTCTGTCAACTCTCGCCTGGACACGCTGTCTGTCCAATCTGTGCCTGCCTCGAGTCGGGCGACACCCGCTCCGGCGGCGCCACGGCCTACCAATACCACGGCACCCAGCCTAGGACCCCAGCTTTCTGCGCCTCCTCGTTTTGGAGGTGACCCAGTCTTATGTCGGGGTTTTCTGAACCAGTGCACGCTGCACTTTGAACTTCTGGCACATCAGTTTCCCTCCGACCGGGCCAAGGTGGAGTTCATCATGTCTCACCTCACCGTGGAAGCATTGGCATAGATAAACCCTCTATGGGGAGAGAGGGTATCCCCTGGTGTCCGATCTTCCAGCTTTCCTTACTACTTTCCGGAGAGTCTTCGATGAGCCCGGATGAAGGATTTCCACTGCTTCCTCATTGCTCCGTCTCCGCCAAGGGAGTCTCACCGTGGGCCAATATGCCATACAGTTCCGTACCCTCGCTTCTGAGTTTGCTTGGGGCAACAAGGCCCTGGTGTCCACCTTCTGGGAGGGTCTTTCCGGTCGGATTAAGGACGAGTTAGCCGGCCGGGACATTCCTACCACCCTGGATGACCTGGTGTCACTAGCTACCCGGATTGACATCCGTTTCCTAGAACGTGCTAAGGAGACTACCCGGGAGAGAAGATTTCCTCGTCTTGCTCCTGTTTTCCAGAAACCTGCTTCCCAACCTGCAACTCCCCGGGCACGCTCGCCCGAACCTATGCAGATCGACCAGACCAAGATGGTCAAATCTCACCAAAAGACACACCGAGCCAAGGGGAGCTGTTTCTACTGTGGTAGTAAGGAGCACCTGATCCGTTCCTGCCCGGTGAAGCCGGGAAACTCCAGTGTCTAGGAACGCTCGGAGAGGTCGTCCTAGGCAAAAGTAAATCCTCCCGTTCTTGACTTTGTCCGTCTCTATTTCCTGTGGAGAGAACCGCTTCCTTGAAACCGCACATCTGGATTCCGGAGCCGCTGGGAATCTCATATCCCAGTCCCTTGTAGAGAAGTATCAGATTCCTACCAAACCTCTGGCTGAACCATTGGCAGTCGCTTCCGTGGATGGAAGACTCCTTCCGGTGACCATCTTGCTCGTCACAGAGCCCGTAACCCTGCAGGTGGGAATGCTGCACTCAGAGAGGATCTCCTTCCATGTGCTTTCCGGACTCTCTCACTCCCTTTCGCTTGGTCTACCCTGGCTACAGAGACATGAATCTGTTCTGAATTGGCAATCCGATGAGGTGCTCTGTTGGGGGCAGGATTGCCACGAGACCTGCCTGGTCCCGGTTCGCCCGGTTCGACCTCCGTCTACTCCGGCTAATTTACCTGGTCTACCGGCACCTTACTGGTCCTATGCAGATGTCTTTGACAAAAAGGAAGCAGCTCAATCTTCGAGGGGCATATAACTTGGTCCGCATCTGCCAAGGAGACGAGTGGAAGACGGCATTCAATACCCGGGACGGCCACTATAAATACCATGTGATGCCCTTCGGTCTCTGTAATGCTCCAGCCGTCTTCCAAGAATTAGTTAACGACATCTTCCGTGACCTCTTATATTCTTGCGTGGTGGTGTACCTGGACGACATCTTGGTCTTCTCTCCGGATCTTCTCACACACCGGAGGGATGTTCGTCGGGTCCTGCTTATGCTCAGGCAGAATCACCTATATGCAAAATTTGAGAAATGCCTCTACGAGCAGACCTCTCTTCCTTTCTTGGGCTACATTATCTCTAAGACTGGTCTACAAATGGACCCCGAGAAGGTCTCTGCCGTCTTAAAGTGGCCCTATCCGGAGGGGTTGAAGGCGATTCAGCGATTCCTGGGCTTCGCCAACTATTACCGTCTCTTTTTCCCACATTTTTCTTCCCGGACTGCTCCCATCTCTGCGCTCACCCGAAAGGGAGCAAATCCTAAGGAATGGCTGTCCTAAGTGGAGGAGGCCTTCCTCTCCTTAAAACAAGCCTTCTCTTCTGCCCCAGTGTTGCACCATCCGGATAGCAACAAACACTTCTTTTTGGAGGTTGAAGCTTCTTCTTCCGGAGCCGGAGCGGTGCTCACCCAGAAATCTCCGTCCGGGAGAATGGTAACCTGCGTCTTCTTCTCCAAGCTCTTCTCCTCATCTGAGCTCAACTACTCCATAGGAGACCGAGAACTGCTAGCCATCGAATTGGCGCTGGAGGAGTGGCGTTACCTGCTCGAGGGGACTCTGCACTTGGTGGTCATCTATACTGACCACAAAAACCTGGCATATCTACAGAATGCCCAAAGACTCAATCCGCGTCAGGCCCGGTGGTCTTTGTTCTTCGCCCGCTTCAACTTTACCCTACATTACCTCCTGGCAGACAATAACGTTAAAGTCGACGCCTTGTTCCGATCCTTCCTGTCTACCGATCAAGAGGAGGAGCCTATGCATATCATTGATCCCTCCAAAGTGATGAATGTGGCTACCTTGGACCTGTCTCGTCTCCCACCTGGAAAGACGTTTGTAGCGGTTCCGGATCATAAGAAGGTCCTTCACTGGGGTCATTCATCCAAACTAGCCAGCCATGCTGACCAGAAGAAGACCTTCCTGATCATTACCCGGCATTACTGGTGGCCTACCCTGCGCCAGGATGTGGTAGACTTCGTCACGGCCTGTTCGTCCTGTGCCCGCAACAAGGTTCCCAGACATCTTCCAGCCGGCCGTCTCCTGCCTCTTCCCATACCTGCTGCCCCGTGGCAACACATTGCTATGGACTTTATTACTGATCTCCCTGTTTCTGCCGGTTGTACGGTCATTTGGGTGGTCGCTGACCGCTTTTCTAAAATAGCTCACTTCATCCCTCTGCCTGGTCTCCCGTCTGCATCTGTGCTGGCTAAGGACTTCATCCATCACATCTTTCATCTCCACGGCCTACCCCTCCACATTGTGTCTGATCGGGGTGTCCAGTTCACTTCACGCTTCTGGAGAGCTACGTGTAAGCTGCTAGATGTCACCCTGGATTTCTCCTCTGCTTACCATCCGCAGTCCAATTGCCAAGTGGAACGTATCAACCAGATCCTTACCAGCTTCCTCCGGCAATTCGTCAGCGCTCACCATACCAATTGCGTGGAGCTCCTACAATGGGCCGAGTTCTCCTATAACAACCATGAGAGCGAATCTTCTTCCAAGTCCCCGTTATTTGTGGTCTACGTGTTAGAACCCTCCTGTTTGGTTTTGTTTCTATCTTGTGTTTTGCGGTCACGTGACCATCTTCCTATATATTCCAGCACCGCCCTTCTGGCTTTGCTGGACTTCAGTGTTGTTTTGACTGTCTCTCTAGCCAGGTGCTTTTGTGCCTATCTATCTCTAGTTTGCTTGGTCCTCTGGGACCTCTAGTACTTTTGTCAGTTTATCTTTTGCTCTGCAACAACTTCTGTTAGGAGGTGTCCCATTTTTGTCCCAGTCCTTAGTTCTTTTAGGGACCCCCTCCCTTTCTCTATAGGTCTCCGTTCAGACTAGCCGAGGACGAAGGCGGGTCTGTTCACAAGGAACAGGTTGCCTGCTACAACGTAGGGACTCAGCTTAGTCTTACTGTAGGGACAGCTCTCCCCTTCTTTCCCTAGTTTATGTTGCAGATCATAACAGTAAGTCCAGCCCAAACATAAACCTTAAGGAAAGAAATCCGGGGATCAGTATGGTTTCTGTTCAAGATTTGGCTCAACTCCTGCAGGGATTGTCTCTGGAGGTGTCCGAGCTCCGGCAACACGTGAGTAGCTGTTCTGGAGCGCATTTTGTCGAACCCAAGGTAGGACTCCCTGATATTTTTTATGGTAAACAACAAGATTTTTTTTCCTTTAAAAATGCTTGTTTAGTATATTTTCGTTTGAGACCAAGGTCCTCTGGGAATGAATCACAGCGCATTGGGTTTATCATGTCACTTTTGCGCAAGGAACCACAGGGTTGGGCCTTTTCTCTTCAACCTAATGATCCATGTTTTAGGTCAGTGGAGGATTTTTTTTCTGCTATGGGGCTATTGTATGACGATCCTGATCGAGTCTCATCTGCTGAGACAGAACTGAGGCGTTTGAATCAGGGGTCAGGTTATGTTGAAAATTATTGTACACACTTCAGAAGGTGGTCCTCAGAAGTGAAATGGAATGATTCGGCGTTAAAATGTTTTTTTCTTGCTGGTCTAAGTGAAAGGGTTAAGGATCTGCTGATTGCATTTCCTGCACCTGAGACCTTGCAGGAAGCCATGCAATTAGCTATACGTGTGGACAGGAGACTGCGTGCCAGGGTTAATGATGAAAAAATTCCTGCAATGGCAGCTCCTAGTCCCCAGAGAGTCTGCTCGGACGGCGGAGAACCGATGGAGGTTGGGGCGATGTCACTCCACTCTCAGTAAAGAGACCGCAGGTTTTCCAAGGGATTGTGTTTTTATTGTGGTAAAACTGACCATTTCATTAAGAACTGTGAGCTTCGTTTACGTAAAGAAAAAAAAAAGGTCAGTTGCGCCCGTATTGCTTGTTTGAGCTCTAAGGAACTATTTCTTTCAGGGAGTACCTCATTGCAGGAAGATTTGATTGAATTTCAGGTATTTGTGGATTGTGGTTCAACACTTAATGTGATTGATAAGGGGTTTTTGGAAAAACTTAAATTGGAATCCAAACCTTTGTCATCACCTATTTCTGTGCAATTGCAATTGATAACACTCCTTTGAAATGTATTACTCACAAGGTTGCTGCATTTCCCCTCACTATCAATGACATTAACCAAGAAAATTTGGATTTGGTGGTATTAAATAATTTACCCTATCCAGTCGTTTTAGGTTTGCCTTGGTTAAAACTGCACAATCCTTTACTGGACTGGTCTACTAAAGAGATTAAGTCTTGGAGTCCGAAGTGCTATGATAAATGTTGTAATGGTCGCATTGCGGCTGTGGAAAAAGGGGAATTACCTGTACCTATTCAGGATTTTTGGAAGGTTTTTTCAGAGGAGGAGTCGCAAGTGGGACTATGATTGCACCATTGAGTTTGTTCCTGGAGCTACTCTTCCCAAGAGTCTCTTATTTAATCTGACTATCCCTGAAAGAAAGGCCTTGGAGGAATACATACAGACGAGCTTGGCTGCTGGTCACATTAGACCTTCTAAGTCGCCTGTGGCCGTTGGATTTTTCTTTGTTAAAAAAAAGGACGGCGGTTTACGTCCATGTCTGGACTTTCGTGAAATTAATAAGACTACCGTACGCAATTCCTACCCATTGCCGTTAATTCCTGACTTGTTTAACCAGTTAGTGGGGGCCAAGTGGTTCTTTAAAATTGATCTCCGGGGGGCATACAATTTGTTACGAATGAAGGAGGGTGATGAATGGAAAACTGCTTTTAACACTCCGGTAGGTCATTTTGAGAATCTGGTGATGCCTTTTGGTCTTACCAATGCACCCGCGTGTTTTCAGAACCTTATTAATGACATCCTGAGACCTTTGATTGGTAAGAATGTGGTTGTGTATTTGGATGACATTCTGATTTATTCACCAGATCTGGAGTCCCATTGGCAGAGCGTACGTGAGGTGTTGCAGTTATTGAGTGATAATTCACTTTTTGCTAAGCTGGAGAAATGTGAGTTCGCTGTGCAGAAAATTAGTTTTTTGGGCTACATTATCTCCAGCGAGGGCTTTGAGATGGACCCTGTGAAGGTTCAGGCTGTGCAGGAATGGCCTAGGCCTATTGGTTTGAAGTCGATACAGAGATTTTTGGGTTTCGCCAATTATTACAGGAAATTCATTAAGAATTTTTCTATAATTGTTAAGCCGCTGACCGATCTCACCAGGAAAGGTGCGAATACGGTCCAGTGGACTACTGAGGCCATTGAAGCTTTTGTGTATCTCAAGGAGAGGTTCAGTTCTGCCCCTATCCTTATGCAGCCTGATGAGACCAAGCCTTTTTTGGTCGAGGTTGATGCTTCTTCGGTGGGGGTCAGTGCAGTTTTGTCTCAGGAGAACAAGGATGGAGTACATCCCTGTGCTTTTTTTTTTTAAAAATTTTCAGAAACCGAACTTAATTACGATGTTGGTAATTGGGAATTGCTGGCTATTAAACTCGTGTTTGAACATTGGCGTCATTTCTTGGAAGGTGCTAAATTTCCTATTCAGGTTTTCACAGATCATAAGAATTTGATCTATCTGGATGCTGCCAAACGCTTGAATGCCCGTCAAGCTAGGTGGGCACTTTTTTTTCTCGGTTTAATTTTTCTGTTACCTATATCCCTGGTACTAAGAATGTTAAAGCCGATGCTTTATCTCGCAGCTTTTCTCCCATGGTTGGTACCGAGGAGGAGGAGAGCATTTTACAGGAAGGAGTTGTGGTAGCAGCATTGGACTCCGTTTTGGAAGATGGGATTCTGAAAGCCCAAGAGGATGCCCCATCTAACACTCCTCATGGGAGGTTGTTTGTGCCTAGAACTTTTAGGAGAGATTTGTTTGTGGAGTATCATGAGTCTCGGTTGGCAGGTCATCCAGGAATTTCTGAGACTAAGAGACTTATCAGTCGCAGTTTTTGGTGGCCTGGGTGGCAGAAGGAAGTCAAGTGGGTGCGTCAATGTACGGTGTGTGCTAGGTCAAAGGCTTCACATACCCCTGATGCGGGGTTGCTTTGCCCTCTGGAGGTTCCTAGTGCGCCTTGGATGCATCTGGCAATGGATTTTATTACTGACCTTCCTGTGTCCGAGGGTTTCACTGTCATCTGGGTGGTCGTGGACCGTTTTAGCAAGATGTGTCATTTGGTTCCATTCATTAAGCTACCCTGCGCTAAGACACTCGCTAAGGCGTTTGTTAAGGAAATTGTCAGGCTCCATGGCATTCCCACCGACATTGTTTCTGATAGGGGACCTCAGTTTGTGGCTCGCTTTTGGCGTGCTTTTTGTGACAGGTTGGGAGTCCATTTGTCATTTTCGTCTGGTTATCATCCTGAGTCTAATGGACAGACTGAAAGAAAGAACCAGGATGTTGAACAGTTTTTGCGTTGTTTTGTGGCAGACAATCAAGAGGGGTGGTCTGAGTTTCTGCCACTCACAGAATTTGCTCTTAACAACCATACATCCTCCTCTGCTGGGTGTTCTTCTTTTTTTGTTGTACTGGGAGACATCCGTCTTTTGGTTCGTTCTCCAAATTGGGGTCGGCGGTGCCGGAGGAGGAGAATTTTTCCGGTGATTTGGAGAGAGTTTGGACTAATGTACGTTGTAACCTTCAAGAGGCTAACAAAAAGTCCAAGAAGTATTTTAACAGGAAACGTAAAGAGGTTTTGTTTACTGTGGGTGACATGGTTTGGTTGTCCTCAAAGAATCTGCGGTTGAGGATTCCCTCTAAAAAATTGGGTCCGAAGTTTGTGGGGCCATTTAAGGTGCTTTAGGTGGTTAACCAGTCTGCTGTTAGGTTGGAGGTTCCCACCTCCTGGAAGATTAATCCTGTGTTTCATGTTTCCTTGTTGAAAAAGGCTGATGTATCGGATAGGGAGGCCACTGTCACAGTTCCTCCGGTAGTGGAAGACGGCGAATATGAAATTTCCCGTATCCTGAATTCCAGGGGGCATAGAGGGAGATTGCAGTATCTTGTCGCTTGGAAAGGTTTCGGTCCCGAGGATAACTCCTGGGTAAAGGCGGATGATGTCTCTGCCCCTAGACTTGTCAGAGCTTTCCACAGGAGATTTCCGGATAGGCCTGGGCCTGGAGGATCCGGAGGATCCTCATAAAAGAGGAGGTACTGTTAGAACCCTCCTGTTTGTTTTTGTTTCTATCTTGTGTTTTGCGGTCACGTGACCATCTTCCTATATATTCCAGCTCCGCCCTTCTGGCTTTGCTGGACTTCGGTGTTGTTTTGACTGTCTCTCTAGCCAGGTGCTTTTGTGCCTATCTATCTCTAGTTTGCTTGATCCTCTGGGACCTCTAGTACTTTTGTCAGTTTATCTTTTACTCTGCAACAACTTCTGTTAGGAGGTGTCCCATTTTTGTCCCAGTCCTTAGTTCTTTTAGGGACCCCCTCCCTTTCTCTATAGGTCTCCGTTCAGACTAGCCGAGGACAAAGGCGGGTCTGTTCACAAGGAACAAGTTGCCCGCTACAACGTAGGGACTCAGCTTAGTCTTACTGTAGGGACAGCTCTCCCCTTCTTTCCCTAGTTTATGTTGCAGATCATAACACTACGGTCAACATCCCCAGATTCCGTTTCCCGTTTCCGCTTCAGTGGACAACCCTGCCGCGGAGTCTCTGGTCAGCGAATTTTCCACTATTTGGGAGGACACTAGATCCGCACTTCTTCAATCCTCCGAGCGGATGAAGAAACATGCTGATAAGAGACGTCTGGATCCGCCTCAATTCCGCCCGGGAGACAAGGTTTGGCTCTCCTCCAAACATATTCGTCTCAAAATACCCTCCTATAAGTTGGGTCCACGGTTCATAAGTCCATTTGAAGTCCTCAAGCAAATCAACCCAGTAGCCTACAAGTTAAAACTCCCGGCCACCTTACGGATTCAGAAACTCCTTCCACGTATCTCTCCTCAAACCAGTTGTGTTTAGTTCTTTTTCCGACAATCCAGGTACCTCCCCAGCTCTGGTCTCCGCTGAGGACGTCTATGAGGTAGAGAACAATCTGGCCACCAAGAGGGTAAGAGGAAAAACCTTTTTTTCTGGTGGAAGGGGTTTGGCCCAGAGGAGAGAACTTGGGAACCCAGGGAGAACATCCATGCCCCGCTTCTCCTTAAAAAATTTCTTTCAGGCCTAAAAAAGAGGGGGCGTGTAGCATTGGCGTCTCTGCCTCCTGCTAGGCAGAGACGCCGTCCCTCTCACCTTCCTGTTCAGCGTGCGGCGTCCTCCTGCGCTCCTTCCCTCGCTGCTGCCGGCGCGCTCCTTCCCGGGCACTGTGCTTAGGGCGCGCGCGCGCGCGCTCCCCCTCTCTTACAGGGGCCGCGCGCGTTGTCCTAAGGGGTCCCCGGCCAATTGCCGGAGGACTTCCCATATATAAGGCACCTCCTCCAAAATGGAGGTGCCCGAGCAAAGTTGTTTGCACTGTGTCTCACCTGTGCTTCAGCCCTCAGGTTCCGCTGCTAGCCTGACTTCTCGTCCTGCCTGCCAGCCTGTTACTTGCCTTGCCTGTTTGACCGCTCACCTGGGAGCGTCCACCAGTTACCTGCCTGTTACCTGCCTCATCTGTCAGACCGCTCACCTGGGAGCGTCCACCAGTTACCTGACTGTTACCTGCCTCGTCTGTCTGCCCGCTCACCTGGGAGCGCCCACCAGTTACCTGCCAGTTACCCGCCTCGTCTGTCTGCCCGCTCACCTGGGAGCACCTGCCTGTTTCCTGCCAGCCTGCCTGGAGACCCTGCCGTCACTTGTTGTGACCATCTTCCTGGTAAAACCTATAGACTGCTACCTGCCCTGCTTTCTCCAACTGTGTCCACCGGCCAGCTACCAGAGACTTCCGCCTGCTTGCCGTGTCCATCCGCCATACCGGTCAGTCCCAGCCATCTGACCCGTGGGAGCCACCTGCTCTCTTACAAGGTCGTCCCCAGAGTAGCACCTGGTCCCTCAGCCCGGATCCTCCCTGGTCACGGTGTCGTTAGCTGCCGTACGACCAGGGTTGGTTCGGGTGGATACTTAGTCACGCCCCTCTGGGTCCCTCCTTGCACCTCGACACAGAGGTTCCACCACCCGGCCCCGTAACAGGGTGTAAAGGGGGGTACTGTAGTATCAGCGTCTCTGCCCCCTGACAGGCAGAGACGCCGTCCCTCTTACCGCCGCGCTCCCCGCCCGGAGTCCTCCGGCGCTCCTGCTTCTGCTGCTGCTGGCGCGCGCAGCTTCCCGGGCACTGTGCTTAGGGAGCGCGCGCTCCCTCCCTCTTAAAGGGGCCACGTGTGCCGTCCTAAGGAGTCCCCGGCCAATGGCTGCAAGACCTCTCATATAAAAGGCACCTCCTCCAAAATGGAAGTGCCCGTGCAAGGTTGTAGCTATGTGTGTTAAACTCTGCTTCAGCCCTCAGGTCCCGCTGCTAGCCTGACTACCAGTCCAGCCCGCCAGCCTGACTACAAGTCCAGCCTGCCAGCCTGACTACAAGTCCAGCCCGCCAGCCTGACTACAATTCCAGTCCACCAGCCTGACTACAAGTCCAGTCCGCTAGCCTACCAGCCCTGTCCGCCAGCTTGTCTACTCTCCAGCCCGACAGTCTGTCTACAGTCCAGTCCGCCAGTCTGTCTATGGGCCCTGCCCACCTGCTTACCTGGAAGCACCTGCCTGTTACCTGCCGTGCCTGCCAGCCCGCTTACCTGGAAGCACCTGCCTGTTGCCTGCCGTGCCCACCAGCCAGCCTACCTGGAGGCTCCTGCTTGTTACCTGCCGTGTCTGCCAGTCCGTCTACCCGGATCACCCGTCAGCCCGCCTGCCTTGCTCAACTGCTGTACCGGTCAGTTCCTGCCTTCTGACCCGTGGGAGTCACCTGCTCTCATACAAGGTCTGGCCCAGAGTAGCACCTGGTCCCTCTGCTCGGTCCTTCCCTGGTCACGGAGTCGATTGAGCCGCCGTACGACCTTGGTCAGTCCAAGTTGATACCTAGTTACGCCCCTCTGGTCCATCCTTGCACCGCAGCACAGAGGTTCCACCACCCGAATCCGTAACAAATTATTTCATGTGGTTATTTCATGTGGATATAAATGCAGCATTGAAAAGAACCCTACATGCCTGCACAGGACTCAAGGAGATACACTACGTTGGAAGTAGACAACATTAAAAACCAACACCATATGAAGGACTACAAACCTCATTGATTCCAATTTTAGAGCGCCATGTGTTGTGTGCAATATTGTAAAGTTTGTATATAGAAAAATAAAAAGTTCTATATGGTGTGTGACATCGTTTATACTGAGGAAAATGTATTTACTCTATGTCAGTTGTTTCATGTGGATATAATTGCTGCGTCGCAATGAACCCTACAGGTCTGAATAGGACTCAAAAAGATGCACTGCTTTGGGAATAGACAATATCAAAAAAACAATACCATATGATGAACTACAAACCTCATTGATTCCAATTTTAGAGCATCATACGTCATTGTATAGCATTGTGTAGCTTATATATAGAAAAATAAAAAACTTATGTAGTTGTCACTCTAGGTATGGGGAGAACCCAGCGTATAACGACAGGAAAAGGGGAGGGAGTCCTACAACAAGGGAGAATGGAGACCCCTAAAAAGATCTAACGACAAACCCTGACTCCCCTATAGACCCTAAATAGGTTCTGCACCTATTGCCGAACAGGAAACCCGGCCCTAGATGACCCTAAGGATAGGCCCTAAGTAGGGAGCGGGAGGGGTGAGCCCCACTACAAGCTAAAGTGCACACAGGGGAATACACTTAGCTCCAAGATGACACCAGAGAAAGCATGGCAACAATCCACGAAGGAACTCCAAGGTAATTCTAGCTGCCTACTTGAATCCCAGGCCTGAATAGGCATACACAATATCACCAGCAACTCTGAGGATCTGAGTGTATTTAAGAACACAGCGGGGAGGTGCTGATTAACAGCAGAAAAGTGAGGATATCTCAGGGTCCTAAAGGGAAAGGTATAATCCCCAAGCAAAGTGAGGATCACTGCTGGGTCCTATAGAAAGAGGAATCATAAAAGGATCAGGGAGATGGTTGTAAGGCCAATGTCATGGGTGTGTCAGATGTGACAGACAGTTGTCCTGCAGTTGGTTGCAGAAGACATCTTCATTTGGCATTACAAACACCTTCTTAGTTGTTTCACTCTAGGACCCAGCGGCTACCTCCCTCCTGCTCTAATTGACACCCTTGCCTGGGAGGTTAAATAGTTTCACTTTGCTACAGGCAGTGCCGGTGATATTCACGTTTCCTTGTGAAAGCTTGGAGCGAGTGCAGTCTGTTTACTTCCACTCTGGTGCTAAGAGGACGTGTGTGTTATCTCTCTGAAGTTGGCCCAAGCTAAATTGATGCACTCCCGGACAGGTTTTCAGGAGGTAGGCACAAGTTTTTTGTATTCAAGGAGGCCTGCAAACTGTATTTTAAACTTTGTCCTTACTCTTCCTGAAGTGAGGAGCAACGAGTAGGAATTGTGATCTCACTTTTGCAGGGAAATACACAATCCTGGGCTTTTTCTTTACCACAGGATTCGGTTTGTCTCCAGTCTGTAGAGGGTTTTTTGGGGCTCTGGCCCTCATCTATGATGACCCTGACCGAGTCGCCTTGGCTGAGTCTAGGCTATGTTGCATTCAGCAGAGGAATTGGTCAGTGGAGACGTACAGTTCTGAATTCCGTAGATGGGCAAAGGATTCTAAATGGAATGACTCAGCCCTTAGAAGCCAATTTTGTGAGGGTCTTACTGAAAGGTTGAAAGATGCCTTGGCAGTATATGAACGCATGACCATAAAAATCTACTTTTTCACATACCTGGGGCCTTTTAGGCCCGTGTGCAAATAACATGGAATAACTCAAACAAAAATGACAAACAACTATATACCTGAGGAATACCTAGAGTTTCAAAATTCTAACTAACGTAATCTTGCAGAAAATAGAAAACAACAGGACGGGCCTGCGAGGCCCCAGGTATGCGTTCTAGGGATATGAAACCCCTCAGTCCTTGGAGGCTGCCATGTCGTTGGCTATACATCTTGATAGACGCCTTCGGGATAGACGTGTGAGACCACCTTCTCCAGGGGCTTCTTGTCAGGGTTATGTACAGTGAAGGAAATAATTATTTGATCCCTTTCTGTTTTTGTAAGTTTGCCCACTGACAAAGACATGAACAGTCTATAATTTAACCCCTTAAGGATGGAGCCAATTATATACTTAATGACCAAGCCAAATTTTACAATTCTGACCACTGTCACTTTATGAGGTAATTACTCTGGAACGCTTCAACGGATCCCACGGATTCCGAGACTGTTTTTTTCATAACATATTGTACTTCATGACAGTGGTAAAATTGATATCACTTGCAGTTATTTGAGAAAAAAACGGAAATTTGACGAAAATGTTGAAGATTTTGCAGTTTTCAAACTTTTAATTTTTATGCCCTTAAATGAGAGAGACATGTCACACAAAATAGTTAATAAATAACATTTCCCACGTCTACTGTACATCAGCACAATTTTGGAACCAAATTTTTTTTTGTTAGGAAGTTATAAGGGTTAAAAGTTGACCAGCGATTTCTCATTAGGGACCACATCACATTTGAAGTGACTTTGAGGGGTCTAGATGACAGAATATACCCAAAAGTGACACCATTCTAAAAACTGCACCCCTCAAGGTGCTCAAAATCACATTCAAGAAGTTTATTAACCCTTCACGTGCTTCACAAATACTGAGCAACGTGGAAGGAAAAAGTGAACATTTAACTTTTTTCAATCAAATTTTACTTCAGGCCCCAAATTTTTAATTTTCCCAAGGGTAACAAGAGAAAATGGACCCCAAAATTTGTTGTGCAATTACTCCTGAGTAAGCAGATACCCCATATGTGGGGGAAAAGCACTGTTTGGGCGCACTGCAGGGTTCAGAAGGGAAGGAGTGCCAATTTACTTTTTGAATGTAAAATTTGCTTGAATAATTAGCGAACGCCATGTTGCGCTTGGGGAGCCCCTGATGTGCCTAAACAGTGGAAACCCTCCACATGTGACACCATTTTGGAAACTGGACCCCTCAGGGAACTTATCTAGATGTGTGGTGAACACCTTGAACCCCCAGATGCTTCACAGAAGTTTATAACATTGAGCCGTAAAAATAAAATTTTCACATTTTTCCCACAAAAATGTTTTTCAGCTCCCAATTTTGCATTTTCATAAGGGTAACAGGCTAAATTGCACCATAAAATTTGTTGTGCGATTTCTCCTCAGTAAGCCGATACCCCATATGTGGGGGAAAACCACTGTTTGGGTGCACGGCAGGGTTCGGAAGGAGAGGAGCGCCATTTCACTTTTTGAATGTAAAATTTGCTTGAATAATTAACGGATGCCATGTCACGTTTGGAGAGGCCCTGATGCGCCTAAACAGTGGAAACCCCCATGAGTGACCCCATTTTGGAAACTACACCCCTCAAGGATTTTATCAAGGGGTATAATGAACACTTTGAAACCAGAGGTACGACACAGAATTTGATGACCTAATGTTATCATATTGAATAAGTTGTCACTAGTCTTGAGTGCAAGTGCTCGCTACTTGAGTTTGCATCGGGTGCTCGGGTATCCACCCAGTATCGCGGGTGCTCGAGTGACATGCTCAAGTCCCCGCCCCACATGTTTCACAGTTATTAGACACCCAAAAAAACATATAGAGATCGTTCGTGTATGGCAGGCAATCCCTGCGTTTTTTTTCTTGGCTGTGTAACAACCGCGAAAAACCACAAACTCAAGTAGCGAACACTTGCGCTCAACACTAGTCGCCATATCGTCATCATTTTTTCTTTCTTTACTTTTGAAAAAAAACACAACCCTAGCCCTACAGCTAACCACAACCCTAACCCTGGGCTAACCCTAATCTTAAGCAATATAATATTTTTTTTTATTTTAGAATTTTTATTTACCTAAGGGGGGTACAAGAGGGGGTTTGATTTTTTTATTTTTTATTTTGTTCACTGTGATATGGTTTATCACAGTGATCAAAATGAACCAATAGGGAAAATTCCCTGTTGTTGCCGGGCAGATCTCGGCGGGCGCACTGCACATGCGCCCGTCTTTTTTCTTTTTGCAGGAAGATGCCGGGGGACCATCAGGGGGAGATCGGAGGACGGCGGAGGTACCAGAGGGCTTAAATTTCTCCCTCCTCTGACATGATATACAGAGAAAAATTATTTAAAACCGCTGGTACACGTTTTTTTTTGTGATCGCCGCTATTCGGTGAATAACGGTGATCATGTGAGCGGGGACCAGAAAAATTGGCCCTGATCATATTCTCCAGGGTCTCAGCTACCCCCGGTATCTGAAGAATTTCCGACTCTGGGGGGCGCTACAGCCTTATTTCTCAGCATCGCATTTTCATGGCGCTGAGGAATAAGTACCCTTAACTGCCGCCGTGAAAATACATTATGGCGGTCGTTAAGGGGTTAAGGGTAGCTTAATTTTAACATTGAGAGATAGAATATCAAAAAAAAAAATCAAGAAAATCACTTTGTATAAATTAGATCTATTTATTTGCATTTTGCAGTGAGAAATAAGTATTTGTTTCCTCTGGCAAACAACACTTAATACTTGGTAGCAAAACCCTTGTTGGCAAGCACAGCATTCAGACGTTTTTTGTAGTTGATGAGGTTTGCGCACATGTCAGGAGGAATTTTGGTCCACTCCTCTTTGCAGATCATCTCTAATTCATTAAGATTTTGAGGCTGTCACTTGGCAACCTGGAGCTTCAACTCCCTCCATAAGTTTTCTATGGGATTAAGGTCTGGAGACTGGCTAGGCCAATCCATGACAGTGGCATACCACCAATGGCGGCAGGCCACGTCATTGCTATGGGGCCCGTGAACCGGGGGCCCTGAAGCAGCGGGGGATCGAGGAGTATAGGTGAGTATCGTATTTACGGGGGGGGAGGGGAGGTTGCGGCGGAGGAGCAGGCACACGCAGTAGCCGCTGATGCAGCTTCCACGTGTGCCCGCTGCTAAAGGTAAATGAATATTCACCCCTCTCCACTCCCATGGGCGTGGAGAAGAATGAATATTCATTCTTTTTAGTAGCGGGCACGGAGGAGCGCTGAGACGCAGCTCCTGCTGACAGTGCCCGCTACTAAAGAGAATGCATATTCATTCTTCTCCACGCCCATAGTCTCAGCGTGGAGAAGAGTGAATATGCCGGCAGCTCACATCAGCGTCTGAAAGCGTGCGCTGCTCAGATACTGACATGAGCTGCTGGCAGACAGGATGCAGTGCTGGAGCAGAGGTGAGGAAGGAAGGTGAGTATAAGTGTTTATTTGTTTTATGTGTGCAGTGATGGGGCCACACATACCAGGATTGGGGGTGAGGGGTGTCAACATATCAGGATTGGGGATGAAGGAGCCATGCATACCAGGATTGGTGGATGAGGGGTGCCATACATACCAGGATTGAGGGATGAGGGGTGCCATGCATACCAGGATTGGAGGATGAGGGACCCATAAGTACCAGAATTGGGGGATGAGGGGTGCCATACATACCAGAATTGGTGATGACGGAGCCATGCGTACCAGAATGGGGAAATTTACCAGTAGCTGCTGCATTTCCCACCCTAGGCTTATACTCAATACGTTTTCCCATTTTTTTGTGGTAAAATTAGGGGCATCGGCTTATACTCGGGTCAGCTTATTTAAAATATACAGTATTTTAAAATCAGTGAGTACGTGTTGCCCATAATACTGCAGGACTGTGGGGTGCATTATACTATATGAGGATTGCATTTTACCCTATGGGGTGTGTAATATACTGTATGGAGGACTATGGGGAGTGCATTATATTCTATGGAGGACCATGGGAAGTTCATTATACTATATGGAGGATTATGGGGGGCGCATTATACTATATGGGGGATTATGGGAGTTGTATTATGCTATATGGAAGGCTATGTGGGGCCATTATAATATTTTGAGGGTCATGTGGGGGACCATTATACTGTATGAAAGCAATTATACGGTGTGAAGCTTTGTGTAAGTTCCACCATACTGTTTGGAGGGCTTTGTGGGGCCATTATACTGTTTGGAGGGCTGTGTGGGAGTCACAGTTGGGGGATCATACTGCGTTGGGGTCACCATACCTTGCCTTGGGAGTTGAGGTGGGGCACAGTAGGGTCATTATACTGTGCATGTGGAGGCTAATATGGAGGAATACACAATGGGAGTATCATACTGTGCTTGGGAGGCACTTTTATTGGCATCATACTTTATGGGGGCAATGAAAGAGGAATTTAGGACTTCAGCAGGAGGAAAATTACTATGTAAAGGCTGGAAAATTGTGAGATCTGCTCTTCTGTGACACGGACAAATATATATATTTTTTTGGGTGGGGGGTAATTAGAGCTTCTGCTATGGGACCCCATGATTTCTATGTATGCCCCTGCTCCATGACCTTAATGTGCTTCTTTTTGAGCCACTCCTTTGTTGCCTTGGCTGTATGTTTTGGGTCATTGTCTTGCTGGAAGACCCAACCACAACCCATTTTTAATGTCCAGGCGGAGGGAAGGAGGCTGTCACACAGGATTTTACGGTACATTGCTCCATCCATTCTCCCATTGATGCAGTGAAGTAGTCCTTTGCTCTTAGCAGAGAAACACCCCCAAAAACATAATGTTTCCACCTCCATGCTTGACAGTGGGAACGGTGTTCTTTGGGTCATAGGCAGCATTTCTCTTCCTCCAAACACGGCGAGTTGAGTTAATGCCAAAGAGCTCAATTTTTGTCTTATCTGACCACAGCACCTTCTCCCAATAACTCACAGAATCATCCAGGTGTTCATTGGCAAACTTCAGACGGGCCTGCACATGTGCCTTCTTGAACAGGGGGACCTTGCACTGCAGGATTTTAAACCTTTAAGGCATAATGTGTTACCAATGGTTTTCATGGTGACTGTGGTCCCAGCTGCCTTGAGATCATTAAAAAGTTCCCCCCGTGTAGTTTTAGGCTGATCTCTCACCTACCTCCTGATCAAGGAATACCCCACAAGGTGAGATTTTGCATGGTACCCAGATCGATGTCAATTGACAGTCATTTTGTATTTCTTCCATTTTCTTACTATTGCACCAACAGTTGTCTCCTTCTCACCCAGCGTCTTACTTATGGTTTTGTAGCCCATTCCGGCTTTGTGCAGCTCTATGATCTTGTCCCTGACATCCTTAGAAAGCTCTTTGGTCTTGCCCATGTTGCAGAAGTTAGAGTCTGACTGATTTAATGGAGTCTGTGGACAGGAGTCTTTTATACTGGTGACTATGTAAGACAGCTGTCTTTAATGCAGGTAACGAGTTGATTAGGAGCGTCTAACTGGTCTGTAGGAGCCAGAACTCATAATGATTTGTAGGGGATCAAATACTTATTTCTCACTGCAAAATGCAAATAAATTTATCTAATTCATACAATGTGATTTTCTTGATTTTTTTTCGGATATTCTATCTCTTTATATAATTCCACATGTGTTAATTCATAGTTTTGATGCCTTCAGTGTGAATGTACAATTTTCATAGTCATGAAAATATAGAAAAATCTTTAAATGAGAAGGTGCGTCCAAACTTTTGGTCTGTACTGTACATAAAAACTGAGGGTGGGGTCGGTTCATTTTGAAATAATCCCTTGCTATGTCCTGGATGGTCTTCCCACCCCAATTGTTTTGGGTCTTCCCTGGCTGGTGAAACATAATCCGTTGGTGGATTGGCAAATTGGGGAGATTATTGAATGGGGAGATTACTGCCATGAAAACGGTTTAGTTATTTCCCTTGCTACAGTCTCTACGGAAATATTACCTGCTTTTCTGTCTGGTTTTGGGGACATTCAGTATTTACCTCCTCATCGTGCATATGACTGTCCTATTAATCTGACCTCCGGAACTAAACTACAGAAGTCCAGACTGTATAATCTTTCTGGCCCTGAGAGACAAGCCATGAAGGATTTAATTGCGGAAAGTCTAGAGAAGGGACAGATTAGGCCCTCATCATTGCCTGTGGCGGCAGAATTCTTCTTCGTGAAGAAAAAAGATGGCGGTCTACGTCCCTGTTTAGATTTTTAGGAATTAAATCAAATTACCATCCGAGATCCATACCCTCTTCCTCTGATTCCAGATTGTTCAGCCAGGTTGTAGGAGTTAAGATATTCTGCAAGTTGGATTTAAGGGGAGCCTACAATCTGGTTAGAATCAGAGAAGGGAACGAATGGAAAATGTTGTTCAATATTCCTGAAGGGCATTTCGAGAGTCTGGTTATGCCTTTCGGTTTGATCAATGCACCTGCGGTGTTCCAGCATTTCATAAATTATATTTTCCATCATTTCGTGAGGAGGTTTGTGGTGGTCTATCTGGACGATATTTTGGTTTACTCACCTGATAGTGAGACACATAGTGGGCATGTTAACCCCTTACTGGCCTGTGGCGTATTAGTACGCCCCAGGCCTTCACCCCAGGTTCAGCACGGACTCCGGCACTGACCCCGCACTGAACCGTGCACATCAGCTGATTCTTACAGCTGACATGAGCCCGCAACAGCCGCGGGTGAATCGCGATCCACCCGCGGCTGTTAACTAGTTAAATGCCGGAAACACGTCACTTACCCCGCCCATCGGTGACCCTGTCACGTGATCGCGGGTCACTGATGGGTGGGCATGGCAACCCGGGGTCTGCAGCAGACCCCAGTGGTTGTCATGTAAAGATTGCTATGAGTGCCACCTAGTGGTCGGCGCTCATAGTACAGGAGCATTTCTGCTACATAGAGGTGATCTGCTCATCGCCTCTATGTAGCAGAGGCGATCAGACAGTTGCTGCTTCTAGTCTCCTATGGAGACTATAGAGGCAAGCAAAAAGTGTAAAAAAAAATATGTTTTTAAAAATATTAAAAAAATTAAAAAAATATAAAAGTTTAAATCACCCCCCTTTTGCCCATTCAAAATAAAATTATAAAAAATAAACCCCACATACACATATTTGGTATCGCCGAGTTCAGAATCGCCGGATCTATCAATATAAAAAAAGAATTAATCCGATCGGTAAACGGCGCAACAATTAAAAAAAATTCCAAACGCCAGAATTACGTTTTTTTGGTCGCCGCAACATTACAATACAATGCAATAACGGGCGATCAAACCATCGGATCTACCCCAAAATGGTATCAATAAAAAAGTCAGCTCGGCGTAAAAAATAAGCCCTCACCCGGCCCCAGATCCCGAAAAATGGA
Source organism: Phyllobates terribilis (assembly GCF_046119375.1). NCBI lineage: Eukaryota > Metazoa > Chordata > Amphibia > Anura > Dendrobatidae > Phyllobates > Phyllobates terribilis. Next base: position 700,832,301 of record NW_027362761.1, read on the forward strand.
GACGCTATGGGTCTCGGAAAATGGCGCCATATTCTTTTATTTTTTTTTTAGCAAACTTTGGATTTTTTTTTCACCATTTAAATAAAAAAGAATCTATACATGTTTGGTGTCTAAGAACTCGTAATGACCTCGAGAATAATAATGGCAGGTCAGTTTTAGCATCCAGTGAACGTGGAAAGAAAAAAAAACAACTGTGGGATTGCATATTTTTTTTTAAATTTCAGCACACTTGGAATTTTTTTCCCGTTTTCCAGTACACGATATGGTAAAACTAGTAATGGCGATTAAAAGTACAACTCGTCCCGCAAAAAAATAAGCCCTCACACGGCCATATTGACGAAAAAATAAAAACGCTATGGCTCTGGGAACAAGGGGAGCAAAAAACGAAAATGCAAAAACGGAAAATCCCAAGGTCGTTAAGGGGTTAAACAGGTGCTCCAGATATTAAGGGATAACAAAGTATATGCCAAACTAAAAAAATGTGTTTTCGCCATTCAGGAGGTGCAGTTTTTGGGGCACTTTTCATCTTCGGGTTTTCAGATGGATCCGGAGAAGATCCCTGCAGTCCTTGATTGGGACCGTCCCGAGAACCTGAAGGCTCTACAACGTTTTCAGGGCTTTACTAATTTTTACCGCAAATTCATCCAAAATTACTCAGTAATTGTGAAACCCCTTACTGACATAACTAAGAAGGGGTCTGATTTTTTAAAATGGTTGGATGCCTCCCTCCAGGCTTTTTCTTTCTTAAAGAATTATTTTGCCACTGCTCCTATACTCAGTCAACCCGATATTTCCCAACCCTTTATTGTGGAAGTTGATGCGTCGGATGTGGGGGTTGGGGCTGTGTTGTCTCAGGGTCCATCCCCTGGTAAATGGCGTTCATGCGCCTTCCTTTCTAAAATATTGTCTTCGGCTGAAATTATGACATGGGTAATAGGGAACTTTTGGCGATCAAATTGGCGTTCGAAGAATGGCAACATTGGTTGGAGGAGCCTGTCCGTCCTATTACTGACCAGAAGAACCTGTCATATCTCCAGTCAGCTCAACGTCTCAACCCTAGGCAATCCAGATGGTCCCTGTTTTTTACTAGGTTCAATTTTGTTGTCACTTTTCGTCCAGGGGTCAAAAATGTCAAGGCTGATGCTTTGTCTCGGAGCTTCCACGGTAGTGGTGACCATGAGAACCCTGCCTCGATATTACAGAAGGGGGTAGTCATTTCGGCATTATATCCTGAACTGGAGGGTGAGGTGTTGGAGGCACAGGGGGACGCTCCTGCCCTCCAGGAAGCTTATTTGTACCATCTAATCTGCACCGCAAAATAATTAAGGAACATCATAACTCTGTGCTTGCTGGTCATCCAGGTGGTTTTGTCGGTTTTGGTGGCCGGGGTTGCATCGGGATGTGATTGAACATATAGCTGCTTGTAGTATTTGCACGCGTTCTAAGGTTTCGCATACCCATCCGTCTGGTACTCTTCTGCCGCTACCTATCCCTAGTAGGCCATGGACACACTTGTCCATGGATTTTATTATTGACCTACTGGTTTCTGCAGGCAAAACAGTGGTTTTGGTGGTTGTAGATAGGTTCAGTAAAAAGGTTCACTTTGTCACATTACCTGCACTTCCAAATGCCAAGACACTTGCTCAGGTGTTTATAAATGAGATTGTGAAGCTTCACGGGGCTCCCTTCGATGTGGTGTCAGATCGGGGGACCCAGTTTGTTTCCAAGTTCTGGAAAGCATTCTGTTCTCAATTGGGGGTGCAGCTGTCCTTTTCCTCTGCCTTCCACCCTCAGTCGAATGGACAGAGAGCGTGTCAATCAGAATTTGGAGACCTATCTCAGGTGTTTTGTCTCCTAAAATCAGGGGGATTGGGCTTCCCTACTTACCGCTGGCAGAACTTTCCATTAATAATCATCGTCAAGAATCCACTGGCAGGTCACTGTTCTTTGGTGCATACGATTACCATCCACAGTTCGGTACCTTTAGTGGGGGAGGAGCTTTGGGAGTTCCTGGGGAGGATCGTTTTGCTTCGTCGCTCTCCTCGGTGTGGCAGAGGGTGCTGAGTAATTTAAAGATCATGGGAGACTGGTATAAATGCATGGCTGACAGAAAACGTTTGCCAGGTCCGGACATGAATGTGAATGACTTTGTGTGGTTGTCTACAAGGAATATTAAGTTGAAAGTCCCTTCCTGGAAGCTGGGACCTAGGTTTATTGGTCCCTATAAAATAACCACCATCATTAACCCTGCAGCGTTTCGTCTTGAGCTTCCTCAGGCCCTTAATGTCCACAATGTTTTCCACAAGTCCTTACTCAACAAATATGTGGGACCTCTTGAGCCCTCACCTCTACCGCCGACCCCAGTAATGGTTGATGGCTATCTGGAGTTTCAGATTTCGAGGATAGTAGATTCTCGTCTCCGTCGTTCTCTACAATACTTGGTGCACTGGAAGGGTTATGGTCCAGAGGAGAAGATGTGGGTTTCAGCATTAGAGGTGAACGCTCCTGAGAAATCTGGTCCCGAGTGTCCAGAAGCCACTCGTAGAGTGGGGGGTACTGTCACGGGTGTGTCAGATGTGACAGAGAGTCGCCCTGCATTTGGTTGCAGAAGATCTCTTCGTTTGGCATTACAGACACCTTCTTAGCTGTTTCACTCTAGGACCCAGAGGCTACCTACCTCCTGTAAAACAGGCTACAGGAAGAAGAAGCTGGCAAGTGAGGGCCCCACTGCTGTCCAGGGCAGCATGCATTATGTGAAAGGTAAGTGCGTGTGTAATGTATGTGTCTCTAATATGTTTCTATGGGTATGTGCACACGATCCGGAGCCGCTGCAGCTTTGATGCTGTGTGTTATGCAGCGTCAAACCCACAGCAGCCAGATGTTACAGTATAGTGTATGGATTTCTAGAAACCCTGTGTGCACAATGCGTCGCCGTCACCCGCGGAAACTGACATGCGGAGCATCTTTTCAGACCGCAGCAAGTCAATTTCTCCAGTGGGTCCGCATGTGGCCTTTCCCCATCCACATGTGTAAAAAAAATGGCTCCACTGATTTGCATAAAGTGAGTGGAAGCCGCGGCGGCTATCCCGCTATGTCAGGGCCGCAGGCGGTTCCGTACAGTGTGCACATACCCTATATGTGTCATGTCCATGTATCTGTGTACATACAGTTAAGTCCATATATATTTGGACAGAGACAACATTTTTCTAATTTTGGTTCTAGACATTACCACAATGAATTTTAAACTTTCATTTGAGGGTATCCACATTAAAATTGGATGAAGGGTTTAGGAGTTTCAGCTCCTTAACATGTGCCACCCTGTTTTTAAAGGGACCAAAAGTAATTGGATAATTGACTCTAAGGCTATTTCATGGACAGGTGTGGGCAATCCCTTCGTTATGTCATTCTCAATTAAGCAGATAAAAGGCCTGGAGTTGATTTGAGGTGTGGTGCTTGCATTTGGAAGGTTTTGCTGTGAAGTAAACATGCGGTCAAAGGAGCTCTCCATGCAGGTGAAACAAGCCATCCTTAAGCTGCAAAAACAGAAAAAAAACATCCGAGAAATTGCTACAATATTAGGAGTGGCAAAATCTACAGTTTGGTACATCCTGAGAAAGAAAGAAAGCACTGGTGAACTCATCAATGCAAAAAGACCTGGGCGCCCACGGAAGACAACAGTGGTGGATGATCGCAGAATCATCTCCATGGTGAAGAGAAACCCCTTCACAACAGCCAACCAAGTGAACAACACTCTCCAGGAGGTAGGCGTATCAATATCCAAATCTACCATAAAGAGAAGACTGCATGAAAGTAAATACAGAGGGTTCACTGCACGGTGCAAGCCACTCATAAGCATCAAGAATAAAAAGACTAGACTGGACTTTGCTAAAAAACATCTAAAAAAGCCAGCACAGTTCTGGAAGAACATTCTTTGGACAGATGAAACCAATGTCAACCTCTAACAGAATGATGGAAAGAGAAAAGTATGGCGAAAGCGTGGTACAGCTCATGATCCAAAGCATACCACATCATCTGTAAAACACGGCGGAGGCAGTGTGATGGCTTGGGCATGCATGGCTGCCAGTGGCACTGGGTCACTAGTGTTTATTGATGATGTGACACAGGACAGAAGCAGCCAAATTAATTCTGATGTATTCAGAGCCATACTGTGTGCTCAGATCCAGCCAAATGCAGCCAAACTGATTGGTCGTCGTTTCATACTACAGATGGATAATGACCCAAAACATAAAGCCAAAGCAACCCAGGAGTTTATTGAAGCAAAAAAGTGGAATATTCTTGAATGGCCAAGTCAGTCACCTGATCTCAACCCAATTGAGCATGCATTTCACTTGTTAAAGACTAAACTTCAGACAGAAAGGCCCACAAACAAACAGCAACTGAAAACCACCGCAGTGAAGGCCTGGCAGAGCATCAAAAAGGAGGAAACAGCGTCTGGTGATGTCCAGGAGTTCAAGACTTCAGGCAGTCATTGCCAACAAAGGGTTTTCAACCAAGTACTAGAAATGAACATTTTATTTACAATTATTTAATCTGTCCAATTACTTTTGGTCCCTTTAAAAACAGGGTGGCACATGTTAAGGAGCTAAAACTCCTAAACCCTTCATCCAATTTTAATGTGGATACCCTTAAATGAAAGCTGAAAGTCTGAACTTCAACTGCATCTGAATTGTTTTGTTTAAAATTCATTATGGTAATGTCTAGAACCAAAATTAGAAAAATGTTGTCTCTGTCCAAATATATATGGACCTAACTGTATGTGTATGTGATGCACATGTATTTAGTACATACATACAGTATATTCACATGTATTCATATGTGGCATTTCAGCTCCATTTAAAAAAGCCCACGTGGTTGGGCTGAAGGGCCACATATGAACATATTGGTGAATAAATTAATTTAAAGTGAATCTGATACATGCTGCCAAACTGTGGGCTGCATGTATCAGGCACCGGCAGTATGACCCCAGAAAGGTATATCCGACTCTGAAACTGCGGCATTTCAGAGAAAAACATTTTATTAGCAACCGGGGACAGAGCTGTGCTGTAGACTAGTCAGGCAGGTGGGTCCCTGGCTACTTCTCACCACTCACAGCAGTGAATGCGCATTTAGGGCTCTTTAACACGTCAGTGTGTCCGGTACGTGTGGTGACAGTGTCCACACGTACTGGAGACACTGACACACGCAGACCCATTCAAATCTATGGGTCTGCGCATGTCAGTGTGTTAACACGGACCATGTGTCCGTGTGCTCCACACGCTGACATGCATGGTCCGCAAAAATGTCTCAAACTGCACATACACGGATGACATCTGTGTGTCATCAGTGTGACATTGACTGGCACCTGGGAATCAGTGGACAGTTAGCGCTGTTCCCAAGCGCCAGGTGCTGACCGTAGCTCTCATCATTGTCACCTGCCGGCGCTGTGATCAGTACCAGCAGGGACAATTATGAAGATAGTAGTAGTAGTCTGCTCCCACAGTGTCCACCTGTAAAAATAAGAATAAAATAAAATCCATATACTCACCTGTCCAGAGATGTCCTCCACTGTAATCCTCTGACTGCTGATGCCGAGGAGCCAAGGATAACAAAATAAATCATATTCACCTTCTGCCACCCTCCTGGATTCAGGACAGATTGATCTATAGTCTGAGCCAGCATCAATGTTGTCACCGTTCTACAAGACACAAGACCACTGCAGCTTGTATTGGCTGCAGCGGTCAGGTGACTTGAACTGTATGCATCACAAGCAGTTGTGTGTCTGGTAGCATCATGGATGCTGGCGCAAACCATAGGGTGACCTGCAATGGATCTGGGAGGGGGACAGGAGGTAAGTATAATTTACGTTATTTTTACAGAATCTGGCCTTCAGGTAATTAGCACATTGTGTCTGCACAAACCCCATTAATAAACCTATAAACACACCTACATGTAGCTCCTGTCATCTTTAGCATGGCATTCCCTGATGCTTCAGTTTACAATGGCTGCAGTTCACTGGCCTCATGGTCTTGAGTTGAATGCTATTGCCAAGCTGCAAAAAATACATAGCCATCTAATGCATAGCTATCTGCAGCTCATGTGAATAGAAGCATCTGGAGCTGCCGCCAGCTATATATCACTGCCTGTGTGCATCGTTTTCATTAGTTTGGACAACCCCATTAAAGTTTTCTTTCTGTATAATGTATTTTTAGGGTTATAAGACAATTTTTAGCAAGAAAAAAATATTGTTTAAAAGTCTGGGTCCTGATGAAGGAGGCCCAGCATTGCCAACCCCCCTTATTAATTTACTTAATGATTGGGCAGAGCCCGTGAAGCGTTCTGCCTGATCATTTACAGTACTTTCCAAATGTTCATATTTGCACAATTCTTTTGCCTGGCACTTATCTGTATGATCAGTATGGGGCAGCAGGAGAAGCTGAGCTCCATATGTACAAAGTACCTACCTTTCCATCATGGAGGGCCCTTATAGCCACAAATGCCTCTTCTATTTCCTGCCCCGCAATGTTCTGTATGATCAGAAGTGGAGCTTAAAGCGATGTGTATTTCGCATTCCACTTCCAGGTCATTGTTATTCGGTATGGCTAAGGTGGAGTCTGAGAATCAATGTCACTGGTGGGTCCTATGTACCCCATTCCGACGATGAATACAATGGTGGATCAGAGCTGTCAGATCCTTTCTGCACCATTTAGCTTGTCTGTCTGAGTCTCCTGCTGTACGGAGCCTCAGTCCACAAGCTGCACAGAGCAGCGCAAGGGGGGCCATCATACTCTGTGGTGGTGGGGACCATTGTGGGAGTGTTCATATTGTGTGCGTGTGTAAATTGTACTGATGGGGCCATTATACTGTGCGAGGTGATATGGGGGTCTCATATTGTGTGGACATATTTAGTTGTGGGGATAGCATACTGTTTTGGAGACAATGGGGTCAGCATACTGTGCCTGTGGGGGTGTTATGCAATGTGTTAAATGCATGTTTGGAGGCATCTTACTCTGAGGGCCCATAAAAGGGATATTGTAGTGGGAAAGAACAGTTATGGGCTTCAATTGGAGCAAAATTACTCTGTATGTGCCATAATACATGTCCTTCTCTGTTTTTTAAGTTATGAGGTATGCCATTCTGTGACTCCTCCTATGTGCCGTGACCCTGCCTACTCCTCCGAGAGGGAAGGGGAGCCCAATTAGGACTTTTGCTTTGGGGCCTCATGGTTTCTATGTATGCCTCTGCCCTAGAGTCTGGGCTCCCTTCCCCTGTTACCTTTGTGTTGCACTTAGTCTTTCCCATACCTTGCGTGACAGCCAAATGCAGCGACCTTCTACAGCCGGACACCATATGACTGTCAACCCTGACACACCCGTGACAGTGATGCACAAACACTTAAAGTGTGGCATTTTGGTATGCAATGAAACAATATGGGTGGTTATAACATACCAAGTAAAGACGTCGTTTATACTGCGGAAAAGGTGTTTGTTCTATGTCAATTATTTCATATAATATAATTATATAATATAATTGCTGCATTGCAAAAAACCCTTCATGTCTGAATGAGACTCAGGAAAATACGTTCCATTGGGAGTACACAACATCAAAAACCGGAACCATATGATGGACTACAAACCTCATCGTTACCAATTTTAAAGCACCACGTTATGTGCAGTATTTTATGGCTTGTGTATAGGAAAATAAAAAATTCTTTATATGGTGCATTAACATTTTGAATGTGACATTTCAGTATGGAATGAAATGGTATGAGTGGTTGTAACATATCGAGTGAAGACATTGTTTATTCTAGGAAGGGGTTTATTCTATGTCAATTGTTTCATGTAGATATAAATGCTGCATTGCAAAGAAGCCTACATGTCTGAATAAGACTCAAGATATGCAACATTGGGAGTAGACAACATCAAAAATCAACACCATATGATGGACTACAAACCTCATCGGTTCCGACACTATGGTGAGCTGTAGGCATTTAGTTTGGGAATGCCTAGACGTAACATTTCTATAGAAGTGGGTTTTCGTCAGTTGAAAACAACAATTTTACAGAGAAAAATAAACATATCTCACCATGTGGCAATTCAATATGGACCAAGGCAATTCAAGTGATTATAAAGTATCAGACAAAGCATATTATAATCTAAATGTTATACCTTGGTGTAGTGTTTTGTGGTGAATTGATGGTTTCCTTATAGGATTGTGTCATGAAACAATAAAGTAAATCTGGTATTATGAGGATAGGCAAAAAGAAAAAGAAAAAAGGGGACTAATGCCATGGGTTGTTAGGACAAACTTCTTAGGCCACGGCCCCACTATTATAGTATAGCAGATCCGTTTTGAAATTAAGCCTCTTGGGAAACTTGTATCAAGTTTAAGGGTCCAGTGAGCTTCGCATTTTAGAAGCGCCTTTTTTCCAATCACCCCCTCGAATGGGACGGTTGACTTTTTCTATGCACGAAAACGTTAGGGAAGAGTGGTAGATGTTATGTCACAGATGTGTTCCGATAATCTGGTTTTAAGCTTTCTTGTGGTACATCCTATATACTGTTAATCACTTAAATTGCAGTTGGCCAGGTATACCACATGTGTGGTATAGCAATTGATAAAGAATGTTATGCAATATTGCATTTTATTATTGTGGGACGAAAAAGATTGTATTTTAAGCATGTAATTTGCATATTATACATTTGGATGTACCGCATTTAAAATTGCCATTGAAAGATAGCCATGTTTTTTGGGGTAAATGAGAACAGTGAAACAGGCAGAGGGACAACATGTATCCTAGTGATTTTGCTCGACTGGCTGAATGCCTTACCCCTAATGACTGTATTTTTGCTAGTTTCTCATCCTGGAAAAGAATCGGTTGATTCTTGTTAAAGATAGAGGTAATAGCATGGTAGTCCATGCTGTATGCAGTAACAAATGTAATTGCTTTTGAGACCTTGTTTTGTGGACATGTAGGGGTGGGGGGTAATTCAGAAGGTCTTTGCGTGATTTGGACGTAGCTATACTCTCAGCTCTAGTTTACTGTAACCTCTGGTAGAAAGTCTTTTATTGATGGTTAGATACTCTGATTTTATTTATTTTACTCACTTATATAGCACCATTCCACAGCGCTTCACAGACATTATAATCACTGTCCCCATTGGGGCTCACAATCTACATTTCGTATCAGTATGTCTTCGGAGTGTGGAAGGAAACCGGAGAACTCGGAGGATACCCATGCAAACACGGGGAAAACATACAAACTCCGTGCAGATATGGTCCTTGGTGAGATTTGAACCCAGGACCCCAGCGCTGCAAGGCTGCAGTGCTAACCACTGAATTAAAGGTAATGTCATCGGAACAAGAACGGCGGGCTCTGATAAATTCTCTCACTGGGAGGTTCTTAATTACATGTTGGGGGTGACAGCTTGTCGTTTGTAGAACAGAGGTCCCACCTGTCGGCATGCGGTAGAGATTGGTCTCAATGGAGGCTTTATTTGGGTTACCCATTAAATAGACGTCTAGCAACGGGGTATTGATACCGGCGTAATCAACAGTAAACCGTAAATTAAGGATACTGTTGTTCAGAAAAGAGAGACATTTTAAATGTGCCCATGTATTGGTGTTGTCAGACCATATAAACAGGAGGTCATTAATACACCTGCCATACCAAATGATAGATGACTTGAATGGATTTGTTGGCAGGTATAGCACCGTCTCCTCCTACCAAGTCATGTACAGGTTAGCCAGCGAGTGTGAAAAACTTGCGCCCATGGGTCAACCTAATACGTGAAAATAAAAATCATTGTCAAAGAAAAAAAGTTATTATAGAGTAGAAAGGACACAACCTTACAAATGAAATCTTTGTGTGGACCAGTATAGACACCATATTTTTGCAAATGGTATGAGATGGCTACAATTGCTTGAGTGTGGGGGATGATCGAATAAAGTGCCATTATATAACTTGTCACCCAGTTGCAATTGGGTTCCCATTTAAGATGGTCCATAATGTCCAATAAATGTTTTGTGTCCTTGATATGGCTTAATGCCGTTATAACCATGGGCTGAAGTAGGTTGTCTAAGCATTGGGAAAGATTCTGTGTTAGAGAGTTAATTCCCGCCACAATTTGTCACAGAGGGGGTGGGAACTGTTCTTTATGAGTCTTTGGTAGGGCATGAAAGATGGGGGTCACCGGATTGTCCACCATTAACTGTTCTTTTTCCTTTGTGGACAAAAGGCCAGATGATATGCCATATTGTAGTAGATTTGATAGGTCAGAGGTGACTTGACAAGTGGGATCTTTCACAACTTTCCTATAGGTAGATTCGTCTGTGAGAAGGTTCATAACCATTTTGTGGTACAACATTTTGTCCAGAATGACTATAGATCCACCTTCACCCGATTGGCAGATAATATTAGAATTTTCTTGTACAGGTGCATCTCACAAAATTAGAGTATCAAAAAGTTAATTTCAGTTCAACACAAAAAGTGAAACTCTATATAATTTGAGTCATTACAAACAGAGTGATGTATTTCAAGTGTTTATTTCTGTTAATGTTGATGATTATGGCTTACAGTCAATGAAAACACAAAAGTCATTATCTCAGTAAATTAGAATACTTTATAACAACAACTTGAAAAATGTTTTTAAAATCCGAAATGTTGGCCTACTGAAATGTATGTTCAGTAAATGCACTCAATACTTGGTTGGGGCTCCTTTTGCCACTTGTGTCTGTCGCCGTCAGATGTAGTGTCTAAAGAATCCCACTCGGAAGTGCTAAAACTGACATGAAAAGGTCGCTGTTTCTTCTGAAAGCGGTTGTTTTTAACCTCTTTACCCCTGAAGGTGGTTTTTGTACATTAATGACCAGGCCAATTTTTACAATTCTGATCACTGTCACTTTATGAAGTAATGACTCTGAAACACTTCAACGGATCCCACTGATTCTGAGAAAGTTTTTTCGTGACATACTGTACTTCATGATAGTGGTAAAATTTATTCGATATGAATTGCGTTTGTGAAAAAAATCGGAAATTTGGCAAAAATATCACAATTTTCAAAATTTGAATTTTCATGCCCTTATATCAGAGAGATATGTCACACAAAATAGTTAATAAATAACATTTTCCACATGTCTACTTTACTTCAGAACCCAATTTTTTTGTTTTCTTAGGAAGTTATCAGCGTTAAAAGTTGACCAGCGATTTCTCATTTTGCCAACAAAATTTACAAAAACATTTTTTTTAGGGACCACATCACATTTGAAGTGACTTTGAGGGGCCTTTATGACAGAAAATACCCAAAAGTGACACCATTCTAAAAACTGCACCCCTCAAGGTGCTCAAAACCACATTCAAGAAGTTTATTCACCCTTCAGGTGCTTCACAGGAATTTTTGGAATGTGGAAGAAAACAATGAACATTTTACTTTTTTTTCACCAAAATTTCACTTTAGACCCAATTTTTATTTTCGCAAGGGAAACAGGAAAAAATGGACCCCAAAATTTGTTGTGCAATTTCTCCTGAGCACGCCAATACCCCATATGTGGGGGAAAACCACTGTTTGGGCGCACGGCAGGGCTCGGAAGGGGAGGAGCGGAATTTGACTTTTTGAAGTTAAAATTTGCTTGAATAGTTAGTGGACGCCATGTCGGGTTTGGGGAGCCCCTGATGTGCCTAAACAGTGTAAGCTGCCAACAACTGACCCTATTTAGGAAACTATACCCCTCAATCTAGATGTGGGGTGAGCACCCTAAACCCCCTGGTGCTTCACAGAAGTTTAGAACGTAGAGCCGTCAAAATAAAAAACAACTTTTTCCACAAAAATGATCTTTTAGCCCCCAATTTTTTTTTCACAAGGGCAAGAGGAGAAAATAGACCCCAAAAACTGTTGTGCAATTTCTCCTGAGTACGGAGATACCCCATATGTAGACAAAAAAAAAATTGTTTGGGCGCACGGCAGGGTTCAGAAGGGAAGGAGCACTGAGTGACTTTTTGAACGCAAAATTGGCTGGAATTGAGAGCTGACGCCATGTCACGTTTGGAGAACCCCTAAACAGTGGAAACCATCCACAAGTGACCCCATTTTGGAAACTAGACCCCTCAAGGATTTTATCAAATGGTATAGTGAACATTTTGAACCCAGAGGTACGACAAAGAATTTGATAACATTAGGTCATCATATCGAATAAGGTGTCATAAGTGCTCGCTACTTGAGCTTGCATCGGGGACTCAGGTATGCACCAAGTATCACGGGTTCTCGAGTCCCCGCCCCCCATGTCTTTAGACACCCAAAATAAAATACATGCGGGGATTGACTGTGCATGGCAGGCTGTATAACAGCAACAAAATATATGGGGCGGAGACTCGAGCATGTCACTCGAGGACCCGCGATACTCGGTGAATACCCGAGCACCCGATGCAAACTCAAGTAGCGAGCATGCTCAACACTAGACGCCATAATTTTTTTTTCTTTACTTTTGAAAAAATCCCAACCCTAACCACAACCACAACCCTAACCCTAGAGTTTATTTCTCACGCCGTTCCTCGTGCGGTATAAGTGATTAGACGACTTTATTCTTTGGGTCAGTGCAATTACAGATGCATATCGGGTTTTTATGTTTGTCAGCTGTCACACACTAAAAGACGCTTTTTTTTTTTGTTGCAAAAACTAGTTTTTGCATTGCCATATTTTGAGAGCTATAGTTTTTCCAAATTTCGGCCAATCATGTGAGGGCTTGTTTTTTGCTGGACGAGTTGACATTTTTATTGGTACCATTTTCGGGCACATGACATTTTTTGATCGCTTTTTATTCCGATTTTTGGGAGGCAGAATGAACAAAAACCAACAATTCAGGAATTTTTTTTTTTTTTTTTTGTCGTTCCGCGTGTGGTAAAATTGATAAGGCAGCTTCATTCTTCGGGTCGGTACGACTGCAGCGATACCACATTTATATAGTTTTTTTAATGTTTTGGCACTTTTTACACAAAAACTTATAGAAATAAATAATTTTTGTATCGCTTTATTCTGAGAGCTATAACTTTTCTATTTTTCTGCTGATCGAGATGTATGGCAGCTTGTGTTTTTGCGGGACAAGATGACGTTTTCAATGGTACCATTTTTATTTAAATTAGTCTTTTTGATTGTGTTTTATCCTGCTTTTTGTTTGGCGATATGATGACAAAGCATTGTTTTTTGCCTCTTTTTTTTTTTTTTTTAACAGTGGTCACTACAGCGGCTAACTAACGGGACAGCTTTATAGGTCGGGTTGTTCCGGACGCGGCAATACCAACGATATGGGTACGATATATTTTTATACTATATTATTTTTTGATTTTTTTTTATATTTTCACAAAAAAATGTTCATTTTATTTACTTTGTCCCACTTTGTCACTTTTTCAGGCTATAGGAAAAAGTATAGGAATGCAGGAGTATTCCTATGCTATACAAACTGTCAGCGCTGCACTGACAGGCAAACTTGTTGGATCATGCACTGCGCATGATCTACCACGTTGGCTAGATCTCATGACCTGGATGTCATCATTATGACATCGGGTCACCATAGCAACGATCGGGCCCCGCGGGGTCTCTGATCCAAGAGCAGAGGTGCATCTGCCTGCTCATTAAATGCTGCGATCTCAGCATTTCGGGGGTTAAAGTGTCGGGAGCGATGATAAAATCACTGTTGCATCAGATTATCACTAGAAGATTAGTTAACCTGCTGCCATGTAGTCCTCCATATTTATAAGCGAAGTATAACTACGCCCCAACCCCCACTAACTTTGCAGAATTTTACAAAAAAACCTCGATTCGCAAAAATTTCAAAGCTGGAAAGCTTGTATTTGCTCCAATAATACACGTGGAGGAGAGACGAGAGAGACAGCCTTCTGCTGACTATAAGAGACTACAGGAGAGAGACTTACCCAGTGACTCTAGAGATGGAAAACGACTCTGCCGTACAAACTGTGCTGGCCCAGGTACCACCACTATACAAGGTATGACAATCCGTTAGACGTCGTAGCTGCAGGACATTATGAGGGAAGTCTGTGCAGCAACACAAAAGAACGTTAGCCCAAACTTGATAATTCAGCGGTATGGGAAATGGTTCCAGGCAAGTTTTAAATTTAATTAGCGAACCAAGAACTGAATCTCAAAACATCGGAATTCATGTGAAACTGTGAATTTCATGAAATTCATCTTGAACTAGATCCTCTGCAGATGGATCAGCTCATCTCTGGTCTTGTCACTTAGAAATTTACAGAAATAGAGCTACAAACAGGAAATTACTGACAATTTAAATAGAGTGGATATCAGTATAGGTTCCTTCTCAAAATGCAAGACAAATAATGTTCCTATTATTACTTATTTCTCACTGAATAAATCAGACATGTATACATGTAGTTACCGTCTTCTTTTACTGATGGCAAATATTTATTTAGTTATCCTAATATTGCCTCCACGAGGTGATGCTGTTTTATAATATCTTCCATTTCTGACATTATTAGAAGATTGTCTGTGAAAGCTGTTAAATCAAGAGACATGAATCACATTCAGCAGCTGCTATAAGAATAAAAGCACTTGAAATCAATAATTCACATATCATTTGCTCATGCCTGGAGGTTCCTTGATAATGTGTAGGAAGAATAATAAGTTGCCTTGTTATACCAATTTACAATTAGAATATATGCACACATGTAGGATTTAGTTTGGTTATCCAGTACAGTAGAAAGAATAAACTTGACTTTAGTTGGGAAAAAAACAACTGAAAAATGCTACAGGTTTATCAATAGATTAATATGGTGAATGATAGCACTTGGCGCTCAGTTACTTAATTGTTTCTGCAAGTGTATTTACAGACAAATGATCCCCTGCTGCTTATTGGAGAAGCTACTTCCACATGTTGCTGAAAATAAAGATAAATGCAAGTAAATTTTACCCAATTTTACCACCAGCGCTAATCAGGTTTATCAATAAGGCTGCTCCTATCTGTATGAGAGGAAACAGGAAGATGTTGCTTCATTGGTTGTGAAATATCTGTAAAGCAAAGTGATGGAGCAAAACAAACCGCAGCACACAGTGGAAATATAAAATCTACACACCCCTGTTAAAATGGCAGGTTTTTGACATGTAAAAAAAAAATCATACCAAGAAGAATCATTTTACAACTTTGTCCACCTTTAATTTCATCCATAATCTGTACAAATCCATTGAGAGCCAAACTGGAAGCATTTTGGCAGGAGGGAGGGATAAAAACAACAAAACTAAAATAATGTGGCTGCATAAGTGTGTACACCCTCTAATAATTGGGGATGAGGTTGTGTTCAGAATTATCCAATCATATTTAACCCCTTAATGACCGCCGTAGTGCATTTTTACAGCGGTCATTAAGGGTACTTATGCCTCAGCGCAGCGAAAATGCGTCGCTGAGGCATAAGTGAATGGTATATGACAGCTGACACCCAGCAGTATCGGCCCCGGACGTTTTCAATGCCGATCGGGGCCGATTAATCCCTTAAATACCGCTGTCAATCGTGACAGCAGTATTTAAGTGCTTACAAGGGGGTTTTGCGACCCCCTTACTAACCATTGGACACCCGCGATGAGAATCGTGGGTCCCGATGGTTACTATGGTACCCTGAGATCATGTGATGATCCCAGGGTACGGTGGCCTGTGAGATCCAGCAGTAAGCTGGATCTCACAGGCACAGTCAGGCTGAGTCAGTGACTCACTGACATGTCTCATAAACTGCAGCACAGGAGTACTGCAATGTATGAGATCAGTGATCAAAGTGAAAATTACACATGTCCCACAGTGGGATATAGTGAAAAAGTAAAAAAAAAAAGTGTAATAAAATATGTATGCTGGAATAAGGTACAATTCCCGGTTCCACCACCGGGTCCCTGCTCACCTGTACCGGCGGTCTCGGCAGTTCCTGATGGTCCCCGGGGGTCAGTCAGCAGCTCAAAGATGTCGGGCTCCCAGAGGTGCACGCCGTAGGTGATGGCAGGGAGGTGACCGTAAGCATTCCTATCCCTGAAGCGTCGAGTCATGCCGCATCGCCCGCAAGGCAGCCAGAGGAAGTCTCGGTATAACGCGACTTCCGAGGGCGCGGCTAAAGGGTGGTGCTACCACAGACGGCGGGAATTATTATTTTTTTTTTAAAAAGGGCTCCAGTTCTCAATATAAATGGCCGTAGAAAATCCTGACTGCAGCTTGGCAATAGAGGAGGAAGATCAGAGGAAAAGCCCCGCAGAGGAGGTCCCCCCACCATGCACGGTAGTTTCTGGTCGCAGGGGTGGGTAAGTCAATCAAGCGCTATCTACCATCCTAATTTTATGCCCTTAAATAAGTTTCAGGGCAAGCCTAAGAAAGCTCTTGGCAAAACCAGAAATAAGGAGTGCGTACTATGCAAATAAAAGCTACTATCCTCATACGGGAAAAAGACGTAGTTACTTACCGGTAACGGGATTTCTCAGAGCCCATGACGGCACCACGGAGAGAGGGGATCCGCCCTTCAAGGATAGGAAACCTACAGATAAAAAGGGCGGTACCTCTCTCCCGCATCAGTTGTTTACAGAGCATGAAAGGACCACCAGGTTAGTAACACAAAATTTTTCAATCTTAGACCTCGTCAGACACACCACGTTGCTACAAGTAACTAATAAGTGTGCACACCCACACGTGAAGGGAGGGAATGTACGGGTGCCGTCATGGGCTCTGAGAAATCCCGTTACCGGTAAGTAACTACGTCTTTCTCCTTCCCCCATGACGGCACCACGGAGAGAATTACAGAGAAGTGACTCATTAGGGGGGACCACAGCTTCCAGAACCCTTCTCCCGAAAGTAAGGTCCGAAGAAGAGGTTAAGTCTAGCCGGTAGTGATTAAAGAAGGTAGAGGGGGAAGACCATGTTGCCGCTCTACATATCTGCTCTATCGTAGCCCCGGCCTTCTCCGCCCAGGAGGCTGCCACCGCTCTTGTTGAGTGGGCCTTCAGTTTTTCCGGGGCCGCTTCCCCACGTGAGGAGTACGACAGTGTGATGGCCTCCCTTATCCATCTGGCCAGCGTACCCTTAGAAGCTTTCTTCCCCTTACGAGGGCCCTGAAAGCAAACAAAGAGAAAACTATCCTGCCTACACTCGTGTCGCCTCTAGGTATTGGATTAGGCACCTTCTGACGTCTAGTGTATGCAAGACTTTCTCTTTCGTGTTCCTAGGGTTGGGGCAGAAAGAAGGGAGGGTGATTTCCTGGGACCTGTGAAATCTTGATGCCACTTTTGGAAGACAGGGTTACTCTGAAAACTGACCCGGCCTATCTTCCAAGATTTGTGTGAAGGGGGGCCCTGCTGATAGGGCCTTAATGTCACTAACCGTACGTGCTGATGTGAGAGCTACCAAGAGTGCTGTTTTTAGGGACAAGATCTTTAGGGATGCTTCCAACAGAGGTTCAAAAGGTGCCTCCGTTAAAGTTGAAAGGACTAAGTTCAAATCCCAGGGTGTAGTATTTCGGGATGGGATAGGTCGGGATCTAGCTGATGCTTTAATAAACCTAGATACCCATCAATTCCTAGCTAGGTCAGAGTTATAGAGTGCTCCCAGGGCCGCAACTTGAACTTTTAAGGTACTTGTGGCCAGGCCCTGCTCCAAGCCCCTCTGTAAAATTCCAGGATAGCCGTCAATGGAACCCCCCCCCCTAACGTGGAACCTGAGACTGAAAGGAATTTCTTCCAGGTTTTCCCGTATAGTTTGGTGGTCACAGGTTTTCTACTTTGAAGTAGTGTGGTGATCAGATTTGGGGAGAAACCCTTGTCCTTCAGAAGAGCCCTCTCAAATTCCAGGCTGTCAAGTGTAAGCTTGAAGCCTGAGGATGGAGAACCGGACCCTGAGAAAGAAGGTCTGGAAGCTCCGGAAGAACCCAGGGGTCTGAGATTGATAACCTCCTCGGCCATGAAAACCATGCCCTCTTTGGCCAAAAGGGGGCTATCAAAATTACCCTCGCCTTCTCTTCCCTGATTTTCCTCAGAACAGCAGGAATCAGAGCTGTCGGAGGAAAAGCGTAAGCTAGAGGGTAATTCCACGGGATCATGAAGGCGTCCACGGCTACGGGGTTCCCTTTTGGGGTCCAGGGAGCAAAATGAGTGCGTTTTCTTTTTTCGATTGTTGGCAAACAGATCTATGGAGGGACGACCCCACATTTGTACAATCTGCCGAAACACTGATTGATTTAACTCCCATTCGCCCTACTTTAGTTGTGTCCGACTCAGAAAGTCTGCGGTGCGGTTTTCTATCCCTCTTATGTGTAGGGCTGATAGGGATTGTAAGCGAAAGATGACCTCTGTCGCCTGCATTAGGGAATGGGACCGTGTACCCCACTGGTGGTTCAGGTACGCTACTACCAGGTTGTCTGAAAAGACCCTCAAGTGGTGCCCTTGTAATGTTTGCATGAACTCCCGGAGTGCCAGCTCTACTGCTAGGAATTCTTTCATATGTTCGAGGAAACTAGTTTTAGGCGTTCTGCCCAGACCCCCTGAGCTACCAGGTTGTTGAGGTGAGCCCCCCAGCCCCCGGGACTTGCATCTGTGGTCAGGATTTGTGGTGTCGGGATCGTCCAAGGAATCCCCTGGGCTACATTGTTTATGTTCCCCGACCACTCTAGTGAAAGTGTGGTTTCTGCAGATAGCGTTAACAGCCCTTCTAAACGCCTTTTAAGGGCTTTTTCTGCCTCTAGGATTTCCCACTGAAGGGACCTGGTATGTATCTGCGCCCATTGGACGGCCGGAAAGCATGCTGTCAGAGAGCCTAGAAGGGACATGGCTTTCCGAAGGGACATAGACGGGTGGGACTTTGCCCGTGAAATCTGACCTATGATTTTGTGAATTTTCCCTAAGGGGAGACGACACTCCTGTCTTTTTGAATCTAGCACGATGCCTAGGTATTCCTGTATCTGGCATGGTTCTGTTTTGGACTTTTCCAGATTCAAAAGCCATCCTAAGCGAGTCAAGGAATCCATGACCTTTTCCAGATGGGATTTGCAGTCTAGGAAGGAGCTGCCTATTACCAGGAAGTCGTCTAGGTATGGGACGACCAGGGTGTTTTGTTCCCTTAGATGAGCCATCACTTCTGCAACAACTTTGGTGAAAACCCTTGGGGCTACGGCGATGCCGAATGGGAGGGAAGTATATTGATTGTGTTTGACCACTCCTCCCATAGGAACTGCTACTCTGAGGAACATCTGGTAGTCTTTGTGTATCGGGACATGATAATAAGCGTCTTTTAAATCCAGGACGACCATGAAACAACCAGGAAACAGCATTTTTACTGAAGATTTTATTGTTTCCATTTTGAAGGCCTCCACATTCAACAGTTTGCTCAGCTTTTTTAGATTCACAATTGTCCTGTACGTCCCATCTGTTTTTTTCCTCAGAAATAAAGGAGAATAGAAGCCCATGCCTTTCTCCTCCCCCGGAACTTCCTGAAGGACTGTCTTCTCTACCAGTCCCCGTATTTCCTGCTCTAAGGCCAGTTGCTCCTCGTTTGAAGACCTTTCGGGGGTTATAACAAAGTTTTGCTGAGGGATTTTGAGGAATTGGAGTTTCAGGCCCGATTATATTAGGTTCAGAATTCATGAGCTGTTGGATATTAGCTCCCAGGCCGGGAGAAAGCTTGATAGCCTTCCCCCCACCTGGGGCAAATCTTCATTGGGGGGGCTTTCTGTTATCATTAGAGGGTTTGTTAAATAGGAACCCTTTGGTCTTCCTTCTCCTGTCTTCCCACCTATCCTGCTCTTTAGGGGGTTTCCTACAGATAAACCTTCTACTCCGAAAAGGTTTCCTGTAGGCAGTGTTAGATAGGATAGGGAACCGCTTCTTATTGTCCCCTGCCTTATCCAAGATGTCATCAAGGGCGGCCCCAAATAGAAACTCGCCCTCACAGGGTATGGAGCACAATCTAGATTTGGTCTGTAGATCCCCGAGCCAACATTTGGGCCAGAGGGCTCGTCTAGCCGCGTTAGCAAGCCTCGCCGCTCTAGCACCTAACCTGACGGAGTCCGCCGAGGCGTCAGCAAGGAAGGCCGCTGCCCCTTTCATTACCGGGATAGCTTCAAGGATTGTGCCTCTAGATGTTTTCTGCCTCAGTTAAGATTCAAGCTGATCCAGCCAGACCATTAAAGACCTGGCCGTACATGTGGCAGCTGTCGCAGGTTTTAACCCCCCCCCCAGCGGCTTCCCAGGAACCCTTTAGGAAGGTGTCTGCCTTTTTATCCATGGGGTCTTTTAAGACACCCATGTCCTCAAATGGAAGGGAATATTTCTTTGAGGCTTTGGCTATAGCAACATCCAGTTTTGGTGCTTTTTCCCAAAAGGAACATACAGGGTCTTCAAACGGGTATTTTCGTTTAGGGGAAAGGAAGCCCTTCCTCTCCGGTCTTTTCCACTCTTAATCAGAGAGTGAACATATTCGTTGAGTGGAAAAGATCTCCTCTTTTTTTGCTCTACACCGCTGAACATTATGTCTTGGATGGATTTTTTGGGCCAGGGATCAGCTAATCCCATAGTAGACCTGACTGCCTTGATGAGGCTATCTGTTTCCTCAATAGAGAAACAGCTCCGTCCTCCTTTATCTGTAGACGAGGAAGAGGAGGAGGAAGAAATGGAAGTGTCCGAATCTCCGCCATCCTCAGAACTGCTAGATTTGGACTCGGGGGGATATGTTTTTAGTTTTCCTTAACATTTTGCCCCCCTGAAAAGATTTAAAGGTGTTTTCAACCTGTGATTTAATTAGGTCTCTAAGCTCACAGGCAAATCTCGGGGTTCCCTCGCATATAGTCTGCTCAATGCAGGAGCTGCAGAGTCTCCTATCCCAAGTAGTGGGCAAGGCTTCAATGCATAGTGCACAAGTCCTATTTTTTGTTTTCCCTGTACTCTTTTTCCCCTATAGGAGACAAAAAGAGAGAGAGCAAGGGCCCCTAGTTACAAAGTGGACTTTCACGAAGCTCACTTACCAACCAGACGGAAGAGCGGGTACCGGTTCAGGAGGTGGAGCCATCTTTGTAGACGGAGTCCTCCTGGAAGATGCTGAAGTGGAATCCTTGCTGCGCTGCAACGACCTGTCGGAGCGCCCGCTTCCATGTTTCTTCCGGCTTCTTTTTTCGTTGGGTTGGCGGTGGCGACTGCGGCTCTTGCTCCTCAGGATCTCTCGGTCACTCATTATTATTATTTTTTTTTATATAAATGTATATAACTGAGGTTTTTTTTTTTTTACAGCATGCCAGAGCAGCTACTGGCGTCCTCTTCTGCCTTTTAAGGCACTGGGAGTCCCTCCCATAGTGCCTGTAGTGACCCGACGCCCCCTTCTCCCCTGCATCTGCGGGAGGACGCCCGTGCCTGCGCAGACTGGCTACCCAGTCATGCCTTGCAGCGCCGCGTCACCCAGGGGCGCCCGGCGCACTTGCGCACGCGCATCAGACCCGGAAGTAGAAAGAAACACACCACCGCGCCGCGCTCTCACCTCCGCAACCAGGGGGGTCCAGCACTGATCCTCGGCGGGCCCCGACATGCCCTGTTTTCTCCGTCTGGACCCCCCTCCACACACCCTAAAGGCCCACTGACCCTAGCGGTGGTGCATCAGGACACCGCACCAGCCGAGGCAGGGGGACTCCCGCTGCCTGGATCGGACTGGCCGGGCCTGGCATCCCACGACGTCCATCTTCTGGCACCCCGCAGGTATGCCTCCTCCGGACTGTAGGATCCCGTCAAGGACAGGAAACCAACTTATGCGGGAGAGAGGCACCGCCCTTTTATCTGTATGTTTCCTGTTCTTGAAGGGCGGATCCCCTCTCTCCGTGGTGCCGTCATGGGGGAAGGCGAAAATTATGTCAACACTATATATAGAGAACAGTGGCTGAGGAGTCTCCATCCCTAATGAATAGCCTGAAGGCAATGGTAAAATCAGAGGTTAAAAATTCCCTCTTACACTCCCACGGAGAGACATTTCCAGCTCAGACGAGGAGGTAGAAGACAGAGAGTTAGAGGGGTCCTCCTCCTCATCCTCGGACGGAAACGAAGGTCGCCCCTGTTTTCCGGAGGAGGAAGCATAAAACGTTATCAAAGCGGTCCTGGCCACTATGAACATCAAGGAAGTTAAAGAACCAAGAACCATACAGGACATGATGTTCGGGGGGCTAGAAGGAAGAAAGCTGAAATGCTTTCCAGTTCATAAAAATGTGTCATCTTTAATTAGGAAAGAATGGAAAAAGTCGGATAAGAGAGGCTTCATCCCAAAAGGGGTTAAACGGAAGTATCCCTTTGAAACAGATGTTTCCAAGAATTGGGATAAGGCTCCAAAAATTGATGCAGCTATATCACACGTATCCAGTCAGTCAGCATTACCCCTAGATGACTCAGGCCTATTGAAGGACTCAGATAAAAAAGTAGAAAGCTTTCTGAGAAGGGCTTGGTAATCAGGGGTAGCAGCGTTCAAGCCAAATATCGCCGCAACCTGTACCGCAAGATCGACGGAATGGCTGGATCAGCTACATGACCAAATTAAAAACAAATGCCCATGGGAACAAATCCTGGCTAGTTTCCCAACAATACAGAAGGCGGCAGACTTCCTAGCCGACGCATCAGTGGATGTGGTAAGGCTTACGGCCCGTTCTTGCGCATTAACCAACTCTGCTAGGAGAGCGCTCTGGTTAAAAAACTGGGCAGGGGACCTACAATCGAAAAATAAGTTGTGTGGTATTCCCTGCCAGAGGGAATTCCTTTTCGGGCCAGCACTATACGACATTTTGGAAAAAGCAGCAGATGCCAAAAAAGGCTTTCCTGCCAACCATTTCGTCCTTCAGGGAGAGGACAGTTCTCTACCTCGAAGGCCAGGGACCCAAGATGGAAAAGGCAAAGGAAGGGAAGGGATTCAGTTATGACACATCCTCCGCTGATCCCACAAAAAGAACAAGAAGGCAATGATGCCAGGCCCCAGGTAGGTGGAAGATTATAAACTTTCCTTCCTGCCTGGGTAAAAATTTCAAGGAACAGGTGGATCTTAGACACCTTAGGCAGGGGCTAAAACTAGAATTCAGCGCCCACCTGTCAGAAAAATTCCAGCCCACAAAGGTCCAGTCTTCCAAGGCAAAACAACAGGCCTTAGAGCAGGAAGTGGGCTAATTAGTGCAGGAAGGAGTCCTCACCCAGGTGCCAGAAGCAGAGCTAGGGAGAGATTTTTACAGCCCTCTTTTCTTATGAGAAAAGCTGGATCACTCTTTAAGGACTGTTGTGAACCTGAAAGATTTAAATCAATATCTAAAAACCAAGCGTTTCAAGATGGAGACTATAGGAACAACAGTGAAGCTCCTTTTCCCCAACTGTTATATGGTGGTATTAGATCTCCAAGACTCATATTGTCATGTGTCCATTTGTCAGGAACATCAGAAGTTTTTGAGAGTAGCAGTGAGCATGCAAGAGACCTGGCAGCACTTCCAGTTTCAAGCTCTCCCATTTGGGCTAGCTATGGCTCCACGGGTCTTTACAAAGATAATATCAGAGGTGTCGGCCCACATCAGAGAGAAAGACGTGCTGTTCATACCATACTTAGACGACTTTCTAATAGCAGAAAAAACAAGATCAGACTGCAATCAGTCAGTACGCTCATATGACCAGGGTCTTAGCATCCCTGCGATGGGTACTGAACACAAAAAAATCCAAGATGATCCCGGAACAGACTCAGATCTTTCTAAGTACTATGTTAGATGCACACAAACAAAGGTCTTTTCTCCCGGAAAAGATAAACTAATAAAGATTAAATCTGCTCTGATCAACAATCCAATAGTGACACTGAGGAGAGCCATGTTCATCCAAGGGTCCCTATCATTGTGCATCCCAGTAGTTGCATGGGCTCGAGCACACTTTAGAACACTCCAGTGGGAGATTCTGGAGGCAGGGAAAAGATACAAGGGACACCTGGACTCCAAGATCCACTCGGGAGTCCCTAGTTTGGTGGCTCAGTTGAGAAAATCTCTCAGAGGGAGTTCCCTGGAAGGTTAGGACCCCATTCGGTATCACCACAGATGCAAGTCCCCTCGGTTGGGGGGTTCATCTGGGGAACAAACTCTTTCAGGGTCTATGATCACAGGGGATGAAAAAGTCCTCTTCGAATCTGAAGGAGTTAAAGGCCATCAGATTAGCGTTAGTGGAAGCCCTGCCAAGCCTGAAGAACCAACATGTAAAAGGTTCTATCAGACAACAGAACAGCGGTCTTCTATATAAACAAGCAGGGAGGCACAAGATCCAAATCACTGATGACAGAAGCACAGAGACTCATAGCATTGGCAGAGAAAAAAATTTTGTCCCTATCTGCGAATTATTTAAAAGGGAAGGACAATATAAGAGCAGATTACCTGAGCCGCCATCTGCTGGATCAGGACGAGTGGTCCCTAAACCAATCTGTCTTTTAGAAGATAGTAAAATTGTGGGGGCCACCTCGCATAGATCTTTTTGCATCCAGGGCCAACAGGAAAGTACAACATTTTTTCTCCCTAGACCAGAGGGAATCCCCATATGGAGTGAATGCCTTGACCCAAAAATGGACAAAGGAACTAGCATATGCATTCCCGCCGATATCTCTAATCCCAGTAGTTCTAAGGAAGATCCAGTCGGATCAAGCAGAAGTTATTTTGATCCCACCCTTTTGGCCCAAAAGGGCATGGTTTACATGTTTAAGACTAATGGCAGTGGGGGACCCATGGGTCCTCCCGGAGATCCCAGATTAGTTAACCCAGGGCCCAGTGGGTTGTCCAGAGTTAAAGAAATTTCATCTGACGGCATGGCATTTAAGCTGCAGCTCTTGGAGCCAAAAGGTTTTTCCAAAAACCTAATCTCTACCCTCATGGGAAGTAGGAAAGAGGGGACAAAGAAAATGTATGCAAGGGTCTGGGGGAAATTTTTAGAATTTTCAGGAATAGATCCCAGCGCCAAAAACCCTTTACCATGGGTAAAAATCCTAGAATTTTTGCAGAAAGGGCTGGAGCTGGGATTATCAGTAAACACCCTGAAGGTACAGATATTGGCCCTGGGGGTATTGTTTGACCAAAAGATTGTGGACAATCCATGAGTGATAAGGTTCATAAAATCAGTGAACAGATCAAAACCAGTGGTTGGGCCACATGTTCCACCATGGGACCTCAATTTAGTGTTAGATGCCCTAACTAAAACCCCTTTTGAACCATTAGAAGATGTTCAAATTAAAATCTTGACATATAAGACCATTTTACTAGTAGCTCTTACTTCAGCCAGAAGGATAGGGGAATTACAGGCTGTCGTCTAACCCATCATTTACTAATATTCTTCCACATAGAATAATCATTAGACCAGATCCAGCTTTCCTTCCAAAGGTAGTCTCAAGTTTCCACAGGTTCCAGGAGATTATTCTTCCGTCTTTCTGCATAAGCCCAAAAATGAGGAGGCTAGGTTCCACACCTTAGATGTTAGAAGATGTACAGTACAGACCAAAAGTTGGGACACACCTTCTCATTTAAAGATTTTTCTGTATTTTCATGACTATGAAAATTGTACATTCACACTGAAGGCATCAAAACTATGAATTAACACATGTGGATTTATATACTTAACAAAAAAGTGTGAAACAACTGCAAATATGTCTTATATGCTAGGTTCTTCAAAGTAGCCACCTTTTGCTTTGATGACTGCTTTGCACACTCTTGGCAGAATCTAGAAAGCACTTCTGCATGGCGGAAGACTACCTCTCTCTTTGTTTTTTTTCCAGGGCGCAAAAAAAGGCTAGGCGGCATCTAAGGGGACCCTTGCTAGATGGGTTAAAACTGCAATATCTCTGGCCTACTCTTTAGATGGGCACTCTATCCCTGAAAATTTGAAAGCCCACTCCACTAGAGCGATATCCACCTCATGGGCAGAAAGGGCCAATGCTACTCTTGACCAGATTTGTAGAGTAGCAACTTGGTCCTCACCATCCACTTTTTTCAGACACCATCGGTTGGATTTGGATGCTTCTGATCTTTCCTTTGGGAGAAAGGTACGTTCACCGGAGGTCCCTCCCTAAGGATTCCTTTGTCACCTCTCGTACGGTGCCGTCGTGGGGATGGGAAAAATTATAATTACTTAACGGTAATTTGATTTTCCAGAACTCACGACAGCACCCTTCTTATTCCCTACCCTACTATGGTTCTTTTGCTAAATATCTCAAATTGTGCACTGGGTGAAGCAGAAAAAAAATATTTCATGTGTGTATTACTAACTAAACGGAGGCTTCTCATGCTCTGTAAACCACTGAAGAAGGAGGATAGCCTCTGCCCTTTTAACTCTGTAGGTTTCCTGTCGTTGGGGGTGGATCCTCTCTCTTGTACGGTGCTGTCGTGGGTTCTGGAAAATCAAATTACCGGTAAGTAATTATCATTTTTCATAAGAATTTGGGAAAGTTATGAAATGTCCTATAAATGTCTGTCCTATTCCTGATCTAAGGGTCTAGACTTTTAGCTGAGATGAATCTGTGCTACAGTAAATTTATCACTTAAACATGTATGAGGGAGTCGGAGTCGTGGAGTCGGAGTTGGTGTTGTGAAAATTGAGGAGTCGGAGTTGGAGGTTTGGCTTACCGACTCCACAGCCCTGGTAATGGCACCAACCCCAAGAATAAATCTGCCTTATCACTTATACCGCACGGTGAACGACGCAAAAATAAAAATAAGGACTATTCTTGTACTCCTATTTCTTCATTCTGCCTCCAAAAAATATCGGAATAAGACTCTGCTCACGTTTATCCTGCGCTCTCCGCTGAGCGCTTACGTTGGAGTTTCCGTGTAAATTCACCAAAACCGCAATTCAGACAAAAAACCCAGATGGAGCCACTCGCTTATGAGGCCGATGGAGTGCCTTTGGACTGGTCTCTGTTTCGGCGGCGTACCATCATTTTAGGCTTTTTTTAGCGCACAACTGTGGACCACCACAGATCTGTGTGTGCCTAAAAAGATGAAGACCACCAGAGCAGTCATCACCCGGACTCCAAAGTGTCTCCATCTGCCTCAATATGGTGGGTGCTTCCGTTGGTAGGTTTAGTCTGAATCGCATTTTTGTGGGATTTACACAGACCCCCGATGTAAATGCTCAGCGTAGACTGGCGATCCAGTCTTATTCTGGAAGTAATCGAAAATTATGTACCCAAAAATGTTACCAATAAAAACCCCAATTTATCCCACACAAAACCAGCCACCTCTCAGGTCCATCATCGGTCACTGGAACTATAGGTGGTCCCACGTTACTGGTAGAAGAAAAGGCGACAGTTCCCACCCCCACCACTAAAATTCTGTGAATTCTGTGCTCCCAAATCCAAATGCCCCACTGTGTCTAAACCGCAGTAAGCGGCCACATGTTTGGCATTACTATAGCGGGAGAGCACTTAATTTACAGGGTGTGTGTCACCAGGAGAAAATGTATGGGGGCGCTACAATATATGGGGGCACTACACTTTATGGGGGCACAATGTATGGGCACTAAACTGAGATATTTGGAATAATCCAGAATAAAGCCTGGTGTGGATGTTATATAATAGTCACTGCAGCAGTAGATGAATTTATGGAGATGTGTAATTTATACAATGGGGTAACTTTTGGGGTTTGTCTGCTGTTCTGGCACCTTAGGGTCTCCACAAACGTCGCTCACGGACTATTCTACCAAAATCTATGCTCCAAAGCCAAATAGTGCTCCTTCCTTCTCAGCCCTGATGTGTGGCCTTACAGTAATTTCTGATTAGATATGGGGCATCATCGAGTTCGGGAGAAATAGCATAACAAATTATGGGGTCTGTTTTATTCTATTATCCATTGTAAAAATTACAGGTTTGAAGCTAAAACTACATTTTCGTGAAAAAAAATTAAAATTTTCAATACGACCTAATGTTATCAAATTCTGTGTAGTATCTGTGGGTTCAAAATGCTCACTATATCCCTGGATAAAATATTTGAGGGGTGCAGTATACAAAATGTGGTAACTTGTCAGGGTTTTACACTGTTTAGGCACATCAGGGGCTCTCCAAACGCAACATGACACCTGGTCTATTCCATCAAAGTCTGCTGTGCGCCCAAAAAATAGTTTTCCCCTACATATGGGGTATGTCCATACTCAGGGGCAATTGCACAACAAATTTTGTGGTCCACTTCATTTTCTCCTGTTACTATTGTGAAAATAAAAAAAATTGTAGCTAAAAGTAAATTTTTGTGGAAAAAAAAACTTAGATTTCTTAATTTCACGGCTCTACGTTATAAACTTCTGTGAAGCACCTGGCGGTTCAAGGTGCTCACCACACATCTAGATAAGTTCCCTGAGGGGTTTAGTTTCCAAAATGGTGTCACTTGTGGGGGGTTTCCACTATTTAGGCACATCCGGGTCTCCCCAAATGCGACATGGCGTCAGCTAATTTTTCAAGGAAATTTTACATTCAAAAAGTCAAATCCTTCCCTTCCGAGCCCTGCCGTGTGCCCAAACAGTGGTTTTCTCCCCATATGGGGTATTGGCGCACTCAGGATGAATTGCACAACAAATTTTGAGGTCCATTTTTTCCGGTTACCCTTGCGAAAATAAAAAAAAATGGGTCTAAAGTGAAATTTTAGTGAAATAAAAGTAAAATGTTCATGGTTTTCTTCCACATTCCAAAAATTCCTGTGAAGCACCTGAAGGGTGAATAAACCTCTTGAATGTGGTTTTGAGCACCTTGAGGGGTGCAGTTTTTAGAATTGTGTCACTTTTGGGTGTTTTCCGTCATAAAGGCCTCTCAAAGACACTTCAAATGTGATGTGGTCCCTAAAAAAATGGTTTTGTAAATTTTGTTGGAAAAATTAGAAAATCGCTGGTCAACTTTTAACCCTTATAACTTACTAACAAAAAAAAAAAAAAATGTTTCAAAAATTGTGCTGATGTAAAGTAGACATGTGGGAAATGTTATTTATTAACTATTTTGTGTAAGGGCATGACAATTCAAAGTATGAAAATTGCAAAATTTTCAAAATTTTTGCCAAATTTCCATTTTTTTCACAAGTAAAACACAAGTCATATTGAATAAATTTTACCACTATCATTAAAGGGGTATTCCCATCTCCAAGATCCTATCCCAATTAGAAATGTAGTATAGTATTTCTGATTCGCTATGTCTCTTTCCCATTGTGCAGGCATTGCAGGACCTTAGATATCCATGGTTACGTCCACTGATAAAATGACAGTTAGCTAGCTGCTAGTGGTCGGAACCATGGATACCTAAGGTCCTGTAATGCCTGCACATGAGGAAAGAGACATAGCGAATCAATAATACTATACTACATTTCTAATTGGAGGTATTTGCCAATATTATTATTATTATTACACCTACTACATATTGGGATAGGATCTTCCTTTAAGTACAATATGTCATGAAAAAAATGTTCTCAAAATCAGTGGGATCCATTGAAGCATTCCAGAGTAATTACCTCATAAAGTGACACTGGTCAGAATTGTAAAATTTGGCCTGGTCATTAAGGACATAATTGGCTCCGTCCTTAAGGGGTTAAACTCATGTTAAATAGTAGTCAGTACACAGCCGCCATCATTTACAAAGTTTAGCAGTTCTAGTAGGATTTTCCTGACATTTTCTTAGTTACATTTTGCAGCAAAAGCCATAGTCTCTAAACAACTTACAATACAAGAAATGGATCTCGTTGTAGAAAGTTATCAGTTATGAGAAGGGTGCAAAAAAACAACCTCCAGAGGCAGACAAGTGGAGGCAAGTGACCAAAAGAAGCAAGAAGACCATGGAGACACCACCAACCACACAACTGAGAAACAGATTCCAAGGACTTGTGGAGGACGAAGATGGCACACCTAAGGATGAGGCACTACCAGCAAGCAAAGAAGAAAAGAGCACCCAGAAGCGACAAGAAAAAGGACAGCCAAGAAGGGAAGAAGAGTGGTGGTGGTGGGAGACTCACTACTGAGAGGAACAGAAGCAGCTATCTGCAGACCGGACATAACCGCAAGAGAAGTATGCTGCCTCCCAGGTGCGAAGATCAAGGATGTTACCGATAGGATACCGAAGCTCATCAGTTCCAAGGATGTCCACCCATTTCTTTTGATACATGTTGGCACCAATGACACGGCAAGGAAGGACCTACCGACAATCTGCAAGGACTTTGAAGCATTGGGAAAGAAAGTAAAAGAACTGGATGCGCAGGTAGTTTTTTCTTCTATCCTTCCAGTAGACGGGCATGGCGTCAGGAGATGGAACAGGATCCTTGATGTCAACAACTGGCTGAGACGATGGTGCAGACAACAAGGATTTGGATTCCTGGACCACGGTGTGAATTACCTCTATGACAGACTCCTTGCCAGAGACGGACTACACCTCAACAAACCCGTGAAACACACATTCGCCAGGAGACTCGCAACACTCATCAGGAGGGCGTTAAACTAGAAGAGGGGATGGGAAGAAAAACGCCGGACACGAACATGAAACCAGAGAACATACTAATGAAAGATATGAAGTGCGACAAAGAAGGTCCAAGACAAGATACTTGGAAGGGAGGTAAGAAAATTTCTAATACAATCCACAGGGAGAAGATTGGAACAAAACAAAATCGTGTAAACTGCGTGCTAGCAAATGCCAGGAGCCTGACAAACAAGATGGATGAACTGGAAGCAGAAATATCTACAGGTAACTATGACATAGTGGGAATAACCGAGACATGGTTAGATGAAAGCTATGACTGGGCAGTTAACTTACAGGGTTACAGTCTGTTTAGAAGGGATCGAAGAAATCGGAAAGGGGGTGGAGTCTGTCTATATGTAAAGACGTGTCTAAAGCCTACAATACGGGAGGATGTATGGGAGGGAAATGAGGAGGTCGAGTCCTTATGGGTGGAGATACATGGGGCAAAAAACAATAATAAAATTATCATAGGAGTCTGTTATAAACCACCAAATATAGCAGAAGCCACGGAAAGTCTATTAATGAGACAAATAGACGAAGTAGCAAAAAATAATGAGGTGATTATTATGGGGGACTTCAACTACCCCGATATAGACTGGGAAACCGAAAGCTGTAGATCTCAGAAAGGAAACAGGTTTCTGTCAATTATCAAAGACAATTATTTGTCACAACTTGTGCAGGAACCAACTAGAGGGACGGCCCTTTTAGACTTAATATTAACTAACAGGCCAGACAGAATAACTGAGGTGCAGGTCGGGGGGCACCTGGGAAATAGTGACCACAACATTATACAATTCCACATGTGCTTCAGTAGGGTGCCCAGCAAGAGAGTCACAAAATCACTGAACTTTAGGAGGGCAAAGTTTGATCAGCTAAGAGATGTCCTTCACCTTATAGACTGGGATAGTATCTTCAGTAATAGGAGCACGGATAGAAAATGGGAAATTTTCAAAACAGTCCTACATAGTCACTGTAGAAGGTACATACCTTATGGGAATAAAAGGACTAGGAATAGGAGGAAGCCAATGTGGCTAAATAAGGAAGTCAAGAGGGCAATGAAAAACAAAAAAAGGTCTTTCAGTAAACTTAAACAAGAAGGCAGCGAGGAAGTGCTAATATCTTATAGGGAAAAAAACAAAATCTGTAAGAAACAAGAATAGCAAAAGAGGAGACAGAGAGACTAATTGCCAAGGAAAGTAAAACGAATCGCAAACTGTTCTTTAACTATATAAACAGTAAAAGGATTAAAACTGATGGAGTTGGCCCATTGAAAAATAACCTGGGTAAAATCATAGAGGGCGATGAGGGTAAAGCAAACCTACTCAATAGCTTCTTCTCCACTGTTTTCACAAAAGAAAACAATTTATTGGAGGAAATGCAGAGTGATAAAGTAAACCCTCCGCTAAATATCACCCACCTAACCCAGGAGGAAGTTCAGAAACGCCTAAATAATATCAAAATAGACAAGTCACCAGGCCCAGATGGCATACACCCCCAGGTACTAAAAGAATTAAGTAATGTGATAGACAGATCGCTGTATCTTATATTCAAGCACTCTTTATGGACAGGGACTGTCCCACTAGACTGGCGCCAAGCAAATGTGGTACCAATATTCAAAAAGGGGTCTAAAAGTGACCCTGGGAACTATAGACCAGTAAGCTTAACATCTGTTGTGGGTAAATTGTTTAAAGGATTTCTTAGAGATGCTATTGTAGAATATCTTAATGATAATAACTGTCTAACTCCATATCAACATGGATTCATGAGGGATTGCTCCTGCCAAACAAACCTGATCGCCTTCTACGAGGAGGTGAGCTCACAGCTGGACCGGGGAGAGTCAGTGGATGTTGTACACCTTGACTTCTCCAAAGCGTTTGATACCGTGCCACACAAAAGGTTGGTATATAAAATGAGAATGCTTGGTCTGGGGGATAATGTGTGCAAGTGGGTAAATAGCTGGCTGAGTGATAGAAAGCAGAGGGTGGTTATCAATGGAGTAAGCTCAGGGTGTGTCAGGGTTACTAGCGGGGTGCCTCAAGGGTCTGTCTTGGGCCCTATATTATTTAATATATTTATTAATGATCTAGTGGAAGGGTTGCATAGTAAAATAGCAATATTTGCAGATGATACTAAACTTTGTAAAGTAGTTAATACAGATGAGGAAAGGGCTCAGCTACAGGAGGATTTAGATAAATTGGGGAGTTGGGCCAAAAAATGGCAAATGGGGTTCAATGTCGATAAATGTAAGGTCATGCACATGGGAAAGAAAAACAGCAGTCACCCATACATATTAAATGGGAAACCGTTGGGGAAATCTGACATGGAGAAGGACCTGGGCGTCTTGGTTAACAGCAAATTAAATTGGAGTGCCCAGTGTCAGGCAGCAGCTGCGAAGGCAAATAGAGTCATGGCATGCATCAGAAGAGGAATAGGGGCATATGATGAGAACATTGTTCTTCCTCTGTATAAAGCGCTGGTAAGGCCGCACTTAGAATATTGTGCACAGTTCTGGGCTCCGGTGCTCAGGAAAGACATATTGGAGCTAGAGAGGGTACAAAGGAGGGCGACTAAGGTAATAAAGGGAATGGAGGGACTAGAATACCCAGAGAGGTTGTCAAAGTTAGGCCTATTTACATTGGAAAAGAGAAGGCTTAGGGGAGACCTCATAAACATGTATAAATACATCAGGGGGCAGTACAGAGATCTCTCCCATGACCTGTTTATACCAAGGATGGTGACAAAGACGAGGGGGCACACTATGCGTTTGGAGGAAAGGAGGTTCCTGCACCAGCATAGAAGGGGATTCTTTACGGTCAGAGCCGTGAGACTCTGGAACTCTCTGGGAGAGGAAGTGGTGATGTCCAACTCACTTAATGAGTTCAAGAGAGGCCTGGACGCCTTTCTTGAGAACAATAAAATTACATCTTATGCTTAGTGATAGTTAATTAATCCAGGGATTTAATCTGACTGCCAGATTGGAGTCGGGAAGTGAATTTTTCCTCAATGATGTAAATTGGCCTATACCGCATGTTTTTTTTTTGCCTTCCCCTGGATCAACGCTGCGGAATAGCTGCAGTGCACAAGAAATAGGCTGAACTGGATGGACGCTTGTCTTTTTTCGGCCTTATAAACTACGTAACTACGTAACTTTCAAATACAATAGATAGATCATGAAACACTGAATACTGTCATCAAGAAGTGGCTTACATTGGGCCCAACAGTGACATTACCTAGAACTGGACATCCCTCCTAAATTGATGAAAAGACAAAATGAAAATTGGTCTGGGAGACTGCCTGTTTTCACCTTCCTAACCAGGCCAAGTTTTACAATTATGACCAGTGTCAATATATATGGTAACAACTCTAAAAAGCTTCAACGTATATCTGGGATTCTGAGATTGTTTTTTCGTGACACACTGTACTTTGTTAGTGGTAAATTTAGGTCAATATTTTTTGCGTTTATTTGTGAAAATATCAGAATTTGTGAAAATTTCTCAACTTTCCAACTTTTAATTTTTATGCCCTTAAACCAGTTAGTTATACCACATTTACCACATGTCTACTTTACATTAGAATCATTTTTGAAACATGATATTTTTTGTTAGAAAGTTAGAGTTAAAAGTTTATCAGCAATTTCTATTTTTTTGAAACAAAATTTCCAAAACAAATTTTTTTTAGGGACCACATCCCATTTGAAGTGACTTTGAGGGGTCTATATGACAAAAATCACCCAAAAGTGAAATCATTTTAAAAACTGCACCCCTCAAAGTGCTCAATACCACATTCAATATGTTCATTAACCCTTCAGGTGTGTCACAGGAAACAAAGCAATGAGGAAGGAAAAAATGAAAATTTTAACTTTTTCCCACAAAAATGTTGCTTTAGCCCAAATGTTGCATTTTCACAAGTGCAACATGAGAAAATAGACATTACAATTTGTGGTGTTATACTATATGGTGGAAAACTACTGTTTGGGTGCACGGCAGGGCTCGGAAAGGAAGGAGCACCATTTGACTTTTGGAGTGCAAATTTGGCTGGAATCGATAGTGGATGCTATGTTGCATTTGCAGAGCCTCCGTTGTGCCTAAACAGTGGAAACACCCCACAAGTGACTTCATTTTGGAAACTACACCCCTCAAGTAACTTGACTAGATGTGTGGTGAGCACCTTGAACCCACAGGTGCTTCACAGAATTTTAGAACGTTGAGCCATGAAAATATGAGGATTTTTTTACTCACTGTAAAATCTCTTTCTCGTAGATTTCAATGGGGGATATAGTAACAGTTGGATAGTCTGCTGCCACATGGAGGCTGACGCTATTAATACAACTTACTTGAAAACTGGCTCCTCCCTGGTAGACTATACCTTGCCTGCTAGCACCAGACTACTAAGTTTAGTCAAATAGCAATGAGAACAAGCCAAAAAGAAATGAAAGCATGAAAATGAAAATAAGGCAATTTCAGCCCAAGGGAAAAACAAGGTAGAGCATGCCTGACTGGGCAAACAAGGTTGGGTGCTGTGTCCCGCCAATGAAAGAGACGAGAAAAATTTACAGTTAGTAAAAAATCCTAATTTTTCATTTGTCTTATTAGGGGATGGGGGCAGTAACCGTGGATGTCCCAAAGCGGTCCCTGGCATAGGAATAAACTAAATACAGTCATGGCCGAAAGTGTTAGTACCCTTTATATTGTTCCAGAAAATGAAATATTTCTCCCAGAAAATTATTGCAATTACACGTTTTGTTATACACGTTTTTTCCTTTGTGTGTATTGGAACAACACACAAAAAAAACCCTGAAAAAATGGCAAATTGTTCACACACAACCCCGAAAATGGGCTGGAGAAAATTGTTGGCATCTTTCTACAATTGTGGGTAAACGACTTTGTTTCAAGCATGTGACGCTCGTTCAAACTCACCTGTGGCAAGTAACAGAAGTGGGCAATATGAAAATCACACCTGAAACCAGATAAAAAGGGGAGAAGTTGACTCAATCTTTGCACTGTGTGCGCCACACTAAGGCCATGGCCCCACTATCAATATTTGTTCAGTATTCGGTCAGTATTTTTTCTCAGGAGTGGGAGCCAAAACTAAGTGAGGAACAATCAGAGAAAAGATATAATAGACACTAGTGCATCAATTCTGCATTATCACCCACTTCTGGTTTTGGTTCCCACTCCTGAAAAAAAATACTGACCACGTACTGATAGTGGGGCTGAGGCCTAAACATTGAGTATAAAAAAAGAAGAACTTTGAGGACTTGAGAACCAAAATTGTTGAACAATATCAACAATCTCAAGGTTACACGGCCATCTCCAGAGATCTTGATGTTCCTATGTCCACGGTGTGCAACATAATGAAGAGGTTTACAACCCATAGCACTGTAGCTAATCTCCCTGGACGTGGATGGCAGAGAAAAATTGCTGAAAGGTTGCAACGCAGAATAGTCCGGATGATGGATAAGCAGCCTCAATTCGGTTCCAAAGAAATTCAAGCTATATCAGTGTCAGTGCGAACTATCAATCGAAATTTGAATGGAATAAAACGCTATGGCAGGAAACCCAGGAGAACCGCACTGCTGACACAGACATAAAAAGCTAGAGACTGCAGTTTGCTAAAATGTACGTGAGGAAATCAAAATCCTTCTGGGAAAGCGTCTTGTGGACAAATGGGACCAAAATAGAGCTTTTTGGTAAAGCACATCATTCTACTGTTTACTGAAAACGGAATTAGGTCTACAAAGAAAAGAACACATTACATACAGTCAAATATGCGGTAAGTTCAAAGATGTTTTGGGGTTGTTCTGCAGCCTCTGGCACTGGGTGCCTCGAATGTGTGGCCTCATGAAATCTGAAGATTACCAAAAGGATTTTAGGTCGTAATGTAGTGCCCAGTGTCAGAAAGCTGGGTTCGTGTCCTAGGTCAGGGGTCTTTCAGCAGGACAATGACCTCAAATATACTTCAAGTAGCACCCAGAAATGGATGTAAACAAAGCGCTTGAAAGTTCTGAAGTGTCCAGGAAAAAATCCAGATCTCAAATCACATTGAACACCTGTATAGAGATCTTAAAATTGCTGTTGGGAGAAGGCACCCTTCAAATATGAAAGACCAGGAGCTGTTTGCAAAAGAAAAAGAGTGGTCCAAAATTCCAGTTGAGAGGTGTAAGAAGCTTGTTGATTGTTATAGGCAGCGATTAATTACAGTTAATTATTCCAAAGGGTGTGCAACCAAATATTAAGTTGAGGGTACCAACAATTTTGTTCGGACCATTTCTGGGGTTGTGTGTGAAATGATGTCCAATTTCTCTTTTTTTTGTGTTTCTCCAATACACACAAAAGGAAATACACATGTGTATAACAAAACATGTAATTGCAGTAAGTTTCTGGGAGAAATACTTCATTTTCTGGAACAATTGCAGCAAGGGTGCCAACTCTTTCGGCCATGACTGTATTATACTGTTACCACAGAATTCTTCACTATTGATCAGGCAAAACAGGAAAAATGATCGGTACTTGAATAAAACAGTTTATTTCATCTGTTAAAAACCGAGATATCCATGATCAAAAAAATACAGAGTGATTCTTACGATATTCTATGACTAAGGGCAACTATGCCAGAAAAGCGCAAGAATCATGGATATCCCTGTTTTTAATGGTTTAACCAGTTCAGGACCGCCCACTGTACATAAACGTCGGCGCTGCCTGGGCTCTCTGCAGCGCCAACGTTTTAAAACGGTGGGTGGTCCCACAGTGCTCAGGACCCCCAGGGTCCTGCAAGCGCTGCGGTTCCGGTACAGAGCGATAGCTCTGACAGGGGACATCATCGGGACCTGATTAGATCAGGTCCCAATGATGTTAACCCTTTGCTATCTTCTATATGCCGCAATCTATAGTGATCGCGGCATATAAAAGATAGTGAGAGGAGAGGGGGTCGTCCACTTACCTCTCCGACAACCCCCTGATATCTTCCAGGACCTGCCGTTGTTATGGCAGCTGGAGGTCACATGACCGCCTCCAGATCTGCCATATATGGTGTCCTGCTAGGCTCAGCCTGCAGCTGAAGCCTGGCAGGAGACACTGACTGTGAAACAGTCAGCAAAGATGTCATGCAATGTAATACATGTCTATTACATTGCATGACATCAGTGATTAGAAAAATAAAAATTAATGTCCCATACAGGGACTAAGTAAAAATGTAAAAAAAAAAGTAAAAAAAAAGTTTTCAAACTGTTAAAAAAAAAAAAAAAATCACAAAATAAATAAAAATAAATAAAATATTAAACCAATAAATCCATATATTTATGCAAAAACAAAAAAAGTACACATATTTGGTATCGCCGTGTCCGAAACAACCCGATCTATAAAACTGTCACACTAATTAACTCCTTCTGTGCACACCGTATTAAAAATAAATTAAAAACGGAGCAAAAAACTATGAGCTTTTTCATCATATCGCCAAACAAAAAGTGCAAAAAAATGTGATCAAAATGTAAAATGGAAATAAAAATGGTACCGCTGAAAACGTAATCTAGTTCCGAAAAAAAAAGTCGCAATACAGCTCCATCAGCCGAAAAATAAAAAAGTTATAGCGCTCAGAATAAAGCGGTGCAAAAAAATATTTTTTCTATAAAACTGTTTTATTGTGTAAAAGCGCCAAAACATAAAAAAAAATATACAGTAAGTGTAGTATCGCTGTAAACGTACTGACCAGAAGAATAACGCTGCCTTATCACTTTTACCATACGCAGAACGGTATAAAAAACAAAACAAAAAACAATTCCTGAATTGTTGGTTTTTGTTAATTTTACCTCCCAAAAAACGGAATAGGAAGCGAATGTCACGTACCCAAAAATGGTACCAATAAAAATGTCAACTCGTCCCGCAAAAAACAAGCTGTCACATGACTGTCGGCCGAAATATGGAAAAATTATAACTCTCAAAATATGGCGATGCAAAATCTAGTCTTTGCGTAAAAAAGCGTCTCTTAGTGTGTGACAGCTGTCCGTCATAAAAACCCGATATAAATCTGGTATCTCTGTAATCGCACCGACTTGAAGAATAAAGTAATCTCATCACTAATACCGCACAAGGAACGGCGTAAAAAATAAATAAAACCAATTCTTCACCTGCTACTGATTTGTTTATTATGTCTCCCAAAGATCGCAGAAAGGCTCTGGTCACATTTATCCTGCGCTCTGCGCTGAGCACTTACACCAGAGTTTCCATATAAATCTCTGAAATACGTGATTCAGAACGGAACTCATGACAGAAGATTCCCTGTAATGAGGCAGATATAGGCCACTGTGGATGCCGTCTGGCCTGTGATCCCACGGTGTCAGTTTTTTTAGGAGTGCATAAAAGTGCGGATGGCCACAGTTTTGTGCATTTCTGAAAAAAAGGAGCCCAGAGTAACTCTGCTGCCTCATTACAGTGAATGGATCCCGCAGGGGTTTCATCTGAATTACATCACTTTGAAATTTAGATGGAAACCCCGATGTAAGTGCTCAGCCTCGAGCGCCGGATAAATGTTACGTAAAGTGTTCCCAATAAAAGCTTCAACTCAGTCCTCAAAAAAAGCTAGTCCTCACTCAGGTTTGTCATCTGTTAAAAATATTCCAAGTTACTGGTAGCAGAAAGGCTCTGGTACAAATATAATTATGTTTTTTTCACTGCCCAATGGTATAAATTTAAAAATACTTACTACTTCCCTAGATGAATTCCTTGAGAGGTGTAGTTTACAAAATGGGGTCACTTGTGGGGGTTTCTGCTGTTTCGGCATGTCAGCGACTCTTCAAATGTGACATGGTGTCTGCAATCTATTCCAGCCAACATAGTGCTCCTTTCTCTTCCGAACCCTGCCGTACACCAAAGCAGTGGTTTTCCCCCACATATGGGGTATCGGCGTGTTCAGGAGAAATTTCACAACAAATTTCATGGTGCAATTTATCCTATTACCCTTATGATAATGCAAAATTAAGGGATGAAAAACGTTTTTGCGGGAAAAATGTGAACATTTTATTTTTACAGCTCAATATTATAAACTTCTGTGAAGCACCTTGGGGTTCAAGGTGCTCACCACACATCTAGATAAGTTCCCTAAGGGGTATAGTTTCCAAAATGGTGTCACTTGTGGGGGGTTTCCACTGTTTAGGCACATCAGGAGCTCTCCAAACGCAATATGGCATCTGCTAATTATTCAAACAAATTTTACATTCAAAAAGTCTAATGGCGCTCCTTCCCTTCTGAACCCTGCAGTGCGCCCAAACAGTGGTTTTCCCTCACATATGGGGTATCAGCGCGCTCATGAGAAATTGCACTACAAATTCTGCATTCCATTTTTTCCTGTTACCCTTGTGAAAATAAAAAAATTGGGTTTAAAGTAACATTTTTGTGAAAAAAAGTTAAATGTTCATTGTTTTCTTCCACATTCCAAAAATTCACGTGAAACACCTGAAGGGTTAATAAACTTCTTGAATGTGGTTTTGAGCACCTTGAGGGGTGCAGTTTTTAGAATGGTGTCACTTTTGGGCATTTTCTGTCATAAAGGCCTCTCAAAGTCACTTCAAATAAGATGTGGTCCCTAAAAAAATGTTTTTGTAAATTTTGTTGGAAAGAGAAATTGCTGGGCAGCGTTTAACCCTTATAACTTCCTATCAAAAAAAAAATTATGTTTCAAAAATTGTGCTGATGTAAAGTAGACATGTGGGAAATGTTATTTATTAACTATTTTGTGTGACATATCTCTCTGATTTAAGGGCATGAAAATTTTCGCCAAATTTCCGATTTTTTCACAAATAAACGCAAGTGATATCGAAGAAATTTTACCACTATCATGAAGTACAGTATGTCACGAAAAAACAGTTTCAGAATCAGGGGGATCCGTTGAAACGTTCCAGAGTAATTACTTCATAAAGTGACAGTGGTCAGAATTGAAAAAATTGGCCCGGTCACGAAGGCAAAAACAGGCTCTGGTGCGAAGTGGTTAAATAAACGGAAGTTTTATTCAAATACCGATCCTTTTTCCTGTTTTTGCTCATTGTACACGACTCATCGTACCGCCAACACACAAGCATTGGGAGCCCCTGCACATGGTAGTAATCAAGGTAATTTATATGGTTTACCATTTTGTACTGCCAGACAAAACGGCTTTAGGCTTATATTGATAACGTTATATGCAGCCTTGTCACTCTACCTACTCATTTACATAATGGCAGGATACTACACTATATAGGAATACCAGTATATGAGATTTTATCTGCTTTTATCAACCAATCCTGGTTTTGGCTCCCACTCCTGAGAAAAAATACTGACCGAATACTGATAGTGGGGCCGTGGCCTTAGACCTAAAATGGGAAGTATGGATCTGTCCTTTTTGGGAATGACAAAAAGGTTTGAGTACAACCCCTTGAATCTCTCTGGGGAAAGGGGAAGACCCTCGAAATTACACCTGCCTTCAGAAATGATGCTATAACCTGCTCGAAACCTGCACTAAAGCTGATGGATCTGGGGGTGGGGGATACGGGACCTGAAAAAACAAACTCATGGAGGGGTAACAAACTCTATTCTATACCCCGAGGAGACAACCTCTCTGACCCAATGATCGTGGATTTACCCCAGCTAAGTCTTGTGGCAGATGAGATAGTCTCCCACCTGGAGGGAATCCTCAAGTGGGGACGGCCATCACAAATTAGTTCCCCTGCTAGCTGTGGGACCAGGGGATTTTTTTCCTCGTGCTGAAGTAGTGGGCTTGAAAGATGTTGTTCTCCTGACTTGAAGTGCTCTGAATCTGGCCTGACGACTGGATTCCTCTGGTACCTTAAATCGGCAAAAGGGGCGCAACTGAAGGACTCCGCGTCTACGAAAGGAACAGCTGGCCCTGGCTTGAGGAAGTAAAGTGCTCTTGACCATGGTGGCGTCAGCAACAATCCAATGTGGTGCTGAATTAATGCAAATCCTGGAAGTACAAAGCTGTAAGAGACTTTTTTGAAATGTGTGAAATGCGCTGGCTACCTATATTATTACAAGCATCCTGAGCAGCACATTCTGATGCATACAGTGAGGAGTACCAAAAATACCTACCTGCTTGGGCAATCTGGTCTGCTACCTCTGCCAATTCCTCACCCTGTGATCCAGCAAGAATACAGTGCCTTAAGTTGCCCAAGCTGTAACTGCTTTAGGCACCCATGTGGTGGCAAAAGCAGGACACAATGCAAAACTTGCCACCTCTTTAGCCTCTGTACTCCTGTCCGAAGGGTCCCGCAGGGCTGCCACCTCAGACAAAGGCAGGGTGGTAGATCTACCACAAGAGGGCCAGTCCAAGATTTAACAAGTTCTGCTGAGAAGGGGTACAACACCTCTATTTGGCTGCGCCTCTGAAACAGCCTGTCCGGTTTTCCCAGGACTCCTGCAAATTACTCATGGTTAGAAAAAAACTCTTAGGCTAAGTGCCCACGATGCAGAAATGCTGCAGATTTTTTCCGCATCTCCCTGGCAGGAAAAACACATGCAGATTTTACATGCGTTTTTCCTGCCAGGTAGAAGCGTTTGTCAAGCGTTTTTGCATGCATTTCTGCATGCGGGTTATCAAGCGCTTTCCAAGCGATTTTAGGATCACTTGGAAAAGTGCTTGACAACTTGGTCACACTATATAAATCCATGCAACAGGCATGGATTTATATAGTGTGACCAAGTAATAGTTTAAAAAAAAAAAAAAAGAATAAAAATGGTAAAAAATAAACATTATACTTACCGTCCGAAATTCCGCGGCAAAAACGCTTGAAAAACGCATAGTGGGCACGCAGCCTTAGGCAGTGTGTCCACTATGTGTTTTTTAAGCATTTCCGCAGCGGCAATTCCGCTGCAGAAACGCTTACAAAAAGCTTGATAGAAGGTCTGCCATGTTCCCCAATGATAATCTGCATGTGCCGTGCACATGCTGCGGAAATTTCTGCTGCGGATTATCATTGCGGAAAAATCCGCAGCACTACCAATTATTTTGCGTAATCGCGGCGTTTTCGCCGTCATTGACTTGCATTGAATCGCATAATATCCGCATCACTACATGTGCACATGCGGATATTAAGCGATTCAATGTGCGGATGGTACCCGGGTTTGGAGAAGATGAGACTCTCCTCCAGACTCGGGTACCATAGTACCTGGAAAAAAGAAAGAATTAAAATAAAAAATATACATTATATTTACCTTCTGATGGCCCCCGGTCTCCATAGCGATCCGTCCTGGCTTTCCGGCAGCTCGCGATGATCTAAAAGGACCTGCCATGACGTCATTTAGTCATGTGACGGGTCACGCGACCGCTGACGTCGGCGGTCGCGTGACCCGTCACATGACTAAATTACGTCATGGCAGGTCCTTTTACACAACCGGGAAGACCGGACGCATCGGATAAGGACACCGGGGGCCATCAGAAGATAAGTATAATAGGTTTTTTTTTACCATTCTTTCGGTCACACTATATAAATCCATGCCATTTGCATGGATTTATATAGTGTGACCAAGTTGTCAAGCACTTTCCAAGTGATGCTAAAATCGCCTGGAAAGCGCTGGTCAACCCGCATGCGGAAATGCATGTGAAGAACTGGCAGGAAAACGCATGTACAATCCGCATGCGTTTTTTCTGCCATTAGAGATGCAGAAACGCTCAGGAAAAAATCCGGAGCATTTCTGCATTGTGGGCACATAGCCTAAGTGTAACTCCAAATCAACAAACTAGCTTTACCAGAAGATCAAAGTTTTGGAATAACCCAGCCAGATCCCAGCCCTGAACCCAATTGAATATCTGTAGGATAACCTGAAGAGGGCTGTACACAGGAGATGCCCTCACAGTCTGACTGATTTGGAACGCTACTGCAAGGAGGAGTGGGAAAGATTGCCAACTCTAGTTGTGCCGTGCTGATAGATTCCTACACAAAAAGACTAAAAGCTGTCATACATTTAAAGGGTACTTCAACAAAGTATTAGGTGAAGGCCACTTGCAGATGTTCAGCATTTGGGGAGTTTTTTACCTCAGTATTTGTAAGCACAAACCAGGAGAAATGGTGAAGTATTTCTATTATATGTTTCCGCGGATTGTTTCACTCTTGATTTCGGCTTACAAATACTGATGTAAAATAGTGACCAAATACTGAACGCGGCCTAACGGTGTAGATTTTTGTGCAGCCACATTATTTTAGTTTATTTAATTTTTTCACCCGATAAGATTTCAGTTTGTTTCTGGATTTGTTCAGATTAAGGATGTCAAAGATGTAAAAAGTTGTTATTGGTATGATTTTTTTTTTACTTGACAAAAACCTGGTATTTTAACCCCTTAAGGACCTTGGGATTTTCCGTTTTTGCATTTTCGTTTTTTGCTCCTCTTGTTCCCAGAGCCATAGCTCTTTTTATTTTTTGGTCAATATGGCCGTGTGAGGGCTTTTTTATGCGGGATGAGTTGTACTTTTGAACGAC
Organism: Phyllobates terribilis; assembly: GCF_046119375.1. NCBI lineage: Eukaryota > Metazoa > Chordata > Amphibia > Anura > Dendrobatidae > Phyllobates > Phyllobates terribilis. Next base: position 700,876,238 of record NW_027362761.1, read on the forward strand.
ATTACTGGTTTTACCATATCGTGTACGGGAAAAAAATTCCAAGTGCGGTGAAATTGCAAAAAAAAGTGCAATACCACAGATGTTTTTTGTTTTATTATTTTTACCACGTTCACTGAATGGTAAAACTGACCTGCCATCATTATTCTCCAGGTCATTACGAGTTCGTAGACACCAAACATGTACAGGTTCTTTTTTATTTAAGTGGTGAAAAAAAATCCAAAGTTTGCTTAAAAAAAAAAAAAAAGGCGCCATTTTCCGAGTCCTGTAGAGTCTCCATTTTTCAGCATCTGGGGCCGGGTGAGGGCTTTTTTTTGCGCGCCGAGCTGAAGTTTTTATTGATACCATTTTGGGGTAGATATGATGTTTTGATTGCCTGTTACTGCATGTTATTGCAATGTTGCGGCGACCAAACGTAATTCTGGCATTTCGAATTTTTTTTCTCATTACGCCGTTTACCGGTTGGATTAATTCTTTTTTTATATTGATAGGTTGGGCGATTCTGAACGCAGCGACACCATATATGTTGCTTTTTTTTATGATTTTATTTTGAATGGGACGATTTAAACGTTTATTTTTTTAATATTTTTAAAAACTTTTTTTTTTTTTTTTTTTTTTTTTTTTACACGTTTTGCTTGCTTCTATAGTCTCCATACGAGACTAGAAGTAACAGTCCGATCGCCTCTATGTCGCAGAAATGCTCCTGTACTATGAGCGCCGACGACTAGGTGGCGCTCATAGCGATCAGTACATGACAACCACTGGGGTCTGCTGCAGACCCAGGGTTGTCATGCCCACCCATCAGTGACCCGCGATCACATGACGGGGTCACCGATGGGCAGGGTAAGTGACGCGCTTCCGGCGCGGCGCTGTTAAATGTCGTTGTCAGAGATTGACAGCGGCATTTAACTAGTTAACAGCCGCGGGTGGATCGCGATTCCACCCGTGGCTGTTGCGGGCATATGTCAGCTGTATAAATCAGCTGTCATGTGCCCGGTTCAGTGTGGGCTCAGCGCCGGAGCCCTCACTGAACCGGGGGTGATGGCCTGGAGCGTACTAATACGCCCCAGGCTTTAACCCCTTCCCGACAAGCGTCGTATATATACTGCTCTCCGGGAGCTGCGTTCCCGCAAAGAGCAGTATATATACGGTGCAGTGATTGTGCGGGCTCACGCTAAGCACCGCTGTGATCACATGCGGGTGTCAGCGCTATGTGAGAGCTAACACCCCGCAGCAACGCCCACAATCGGTGCCAGCACCAATCTCGGGCATTTAACCCCTGTGATGCCGCTGTCAATACTGACAGCAACATCGCGTGGCATCGCAGAGGGAATGGGCTCCCACTGTGATCCAGTCAGCACAACGTAATGCGATCGAGTTGTGCTGATGGTCTCCATGGTGACCCCTGGTCCCAAAAAGGCCGCGGGGCCCTTCAGGAAGGTGGCGTGTCAGTGCCTGCTCAGAGAGCAGGAACTGAGATGCCTCCTTCCTGCCTGTCAGACACTGAACGAATGGATGTTCTGCAGTGCAGAAGCATTGCAGAGTATCAGATCAGCAATCGGTCACTTTGAAGTTGATGTCCCATCCTGGGACAATGTAAAAAAAAGTTTAAAGAAAAGTAAATACAAAATTATAAAAAAAAACAAAAAAAGAACAAAAAAAAAATATTCATCCGATAAATACATTTATGTAAAAAAAAAAAAAAATACACATTTGGTATCGCCAAGCCAAGAACGACCCGACCTATAAAAAACTGTCCCACTCGTTAACCCCTTCAGTGAACACCGTAAAAAAGAAACAAACAAAAAAAAACACAAGGCAAAAAACTAAGCTTTATCATCATACCGCCGAACAAAAAGTACAATAAAACGCAATCAACCGCTGAAAACGTTATCTTGTCCTGCAAAAAAAAAGCCACCTTACAGCTCCATCAGCATAAAAATAGAAAAAAAGTGATAGCTCTCAGAATACAGAGATGCAAAAATAATTATTTTTTCTATAAAACAGTTTTTATAGTGTAAAAGCGACAAAACAAAAAAACTACATAAATGTTTTATCGCTGTAATCGTACTGACACGAAGAATAAAGCTGCCTTATCAATTTAACCACACATGGAAGGACAAATAAAAAATCCACAAAAAAAAATTCCTGAATTGTTGATTTTTGTTCATTCTGCCTCCCAAAAATTGGACTAGAAAGCGATCAAAAGATGTCATTTGCCCGACAATGGTACCAATAAAAATGTCAACTCGTCTAGCAAAACACAAGCTCTCACATGACTGTTGGCAGAAACATGGAAAGATTATAGCTCTCAAAATATGGAGATGCAAAAACTTGTTTTTGCAAAAAAAAAAAGCGTCTTTTAACGTGTGACAGCAGCTAAACATAAAAAAAAAAACTATGTACATCTGGAATCGCTGGATTCGAACCGACCCGAAGAATAAAGTCATCTAATCACTTATACCGCACGAGGAACCGCGTAAAAAATAAATAAATCCAATTCTTCACCTGCTGTTGACTTGTTTATTCTGCCTCCCAAAGATCGCAGTAAGGCTCGGCGTACATTTATCTTGCGCTGTACGCAGAGTGCTTAACCTGGGGTTTCCATGTAAATCTCTGAAATTCGAGATTCCGACAGACCCCCAGGTGGAAGATTCCGTATAATAAGGCTGATGGAGGCAATGTCTTGCCTGTGATCCGGCAGTGTCCTATCTTTTTAGGCGTGCATTAAAGTGCTGTCGGACACAGTTTTGTGCACTTCTGAAAAGGACACTACTGAACATAGGCCAGACGGAGTACAGAGTAACTCTGCTGCGTCATTATAGTGAATGAATCCCTTGGGGGTTTTATCTGAATCACATCACTTGGGAGCTTTAAATGGAAACCCCCGATGTAAGTGCTCAGCGTAGAGCACCACATAAATGTGATCAAAAATGTTATGTAAAATGGTTCCACTAAAAGCTTCAACTCAATCCACAAAAAAAGCCCCCACTTCCGGACCTTCATCTGTTATATATATAGGGGTTTTCACATTACTGGTAGTACTAAGGCTTTGGAAAAGCGCTATGGCTCCTTGCCCACCAAAAGAAATCCAGGGAATTCTGCACTCCCAAATTCAAATGCCCCCTCCCCTTCTGAGCCCCAGTGTGCCTAAACCACATTTAGCATCCACGTTAGGCATTTCTGTAGCGATGAGAGCCCGCCTAATTTACGGGCGCATGTCACCAGAAGCATGAGCTGGGCATAATGTACCGGTCACTACAACGGCAGTTTGCAATTTTCACTTCGCAACATCCACTGCTGCTTGTTCCCAAAGGGGTATAATTTCTATAATTGGGTCATTTGAGGGGGAATAATGCACTTTTAGCATTTAGGGGCTCGGCGTAAGGAGTTTGCAAATTATTCTAGGAAAATCCTGGCTCTAGGAGGCAAATAGCGCTCTGTCCCTCCCGAGTTTTGCCGTGTGGCTAAACAGTACTGTACAGACACATGGGGTATTTCTACATTCAGCAAAAATTGGGGGACATTTTGGTGCCATTTTTACCCATTTCCCCGTGTGAAAATGTAAAATTCGGGGCTAAAACAAAATTTTGGTGGTAAAAATGTAATTATTTTTTTCTTCACTGCCCAATGGTATAAAATGCTTTTACACACCTTTGGTGTCGTCAATATGATCAATGCATCTTTAGATGAATTCATTGAGAGGTGTAGTTTGTAAAATGGGGTCACTTATGGGGGGGGGGGGTTCAGCTGTTCTGGCACCTCAGGGGCTCTACCAATGTGACATGGCATCCTCAAATCAGTTCAGCAAAATCTGAACTCCAATATGGCGCTTCTTCCCTTCTGAGCTTTGCATGGTGCCTGAAAAGTAGTTTTTTACCACATATGGAGTATTGGCGTTCTCAGGAGAAATTGCACAACAAATTTTGGGATCCATTTTCTCCTGCTATCCTTGTGAAGATTAAAGGATTTGGGGCTAAAACATTTTTGTGGAAAAAATTTTTTTTTCATTTTCACAGATCAACATTGTAAAATTCTGTGAAGCACCTGTGGGTTCAAGGTGCTCACCACACGTCTAGATAAATTTCTTCAGGCATCTAGTTTCCAAAATGGGGTCACTTATGTTTTTTTTTTAAACTCTTTAGGTACATCAGGGGCTCATATGGGGTATCTGCGTACTCAGGAGAAATTGCACAACAAATTTTGGGGCCCATTTTCACCAGTTACCCTTGTAAAAATGCAAAATATGTGGCTAACAAAACATTTGTGTGATTTTTTTTCATTTTCACGGCTCAAAGTTATAAACTTCTATGAAGCACCTAGGGGTTCAAGGTGCTCACCACACATCTATACAAGTTCCCTGAGGGGTCTAGTTTCCAAAATGGGGCCACTTGTAGGGGAGTTTCCACTGTTTAGGCACATCGTGGGCTCTCCAAACGCAACATGGCGTCCGCTAATTATGCCAGCAAATTTTACATTCAAAAAGTCAAATGGCGCTCCTTCCCTTCCAAGCCCTGCCGTGCGCCCAAACAGTGGTTTTCCCCCACATATGGGGTATCGGCGTGCTCAGCAGAAATTGCACAACAAATTTTGAGGTCCATTTTCTCCTGTTACCCTGTGATAGTGAACAAAAATTGGGTCTAAAAGGAAAATTTGTGTGAAAGAAAGTTAAATGCTTATTTTGTCCTTCCACATTCCACAAATTCCTGTGAAGCACATGAAGGGTTAATAAACTTCTTGAATGCGGTTTTGAGCACCTTTAGGGGTGCAGTTTTTAGAATGGTGTCACTTTTGGGTATTTTCTGTCATATAGACTCCTCAAAGTGACTTCAAATGTGATGTGGTCCCTAAAAAAAAAAAATTAAAAAAAATTGTTTTCTAAATTTTGTTGTAAAAATGAGACATCGCTGGTCAAGTTTTAACCCTTCTAACTCCTTAACAAAAAAAAATGATGTTTCAAAAATTGTGCCGATATAAAGTAAACATGCGGGAAATGTTTTTATTAACTATTTTCTGTGACATATCTCTCTGATTTAGGGGCATAAAAACTGAAAATTGCAAAATTTTCGACAAATTTCCGATTTTTTCACAAATAAACGCAAGTCATATTACATTTTTTTTTTACCATTATCATGAAGTACAATATGTCACGAAAATCTCAGAATCACTGGGATCCGTTGAAGCGTTCCTGAGTCCTTATAAAGTGACAGTGGTCAGAATTTAAAAAAATAAATAAATAAAAAAAAATGGCCTGGTCAGGAAGGTGAAAACAGACTTCGGGGTGAAGGGGTTAATAGAGGGGAGTAGATTTTTTGCTTCCATTGTATAAGAATATGACAGTCCCTAGCACTGGATCTTTTACAGAGAGTTGAAAACTTACAGCTTACAATTTCAAAAACACCGTTGGCTATCAATTCCTATAGGAGTTTTACAAATATCTGCAGAATAGACCAATGGAGAAGTAGCAAAACCAATTTTAGAAAAGGATCTGTTGACTCCTGATATTTATTCTTAGAACTGTGATGTGCCATTCTCCTGTTACTCACCTCCACCCTCCCACTCATGCACTTGGAAAACCAAAAAGCTGTGAATAAATGTGTAAAGGCAGGTTTAAAGGGATTCATTCTTATAGGAGGCTAGAGGTGAAAGTACAAATAACTGAACAAATGGCATCATGTCGTGTTAAGCGGTCAAGAGGGATATGAAAGAGTCAGAAACTAAAACCCTAGGCACTACATGGGCACATAAAAAGAATAAATAATAAAGTGAAGTGGAGGGGAGGGGGCAAGAAATATAAGAGAAAGGGATCATATTCACACACAAAAAAAAAAAGCGCCTCTACAAAATTTGTAAGTAAGAGGAACTAACTACACTTCTACCACTTACGGAATAGTAGGTTGAGAAAACAAGTCACAACAAGGCTTTATCCGTCTCTTGTCAGAGGGTTGTGTCCATGAACATTCGGCGTTGTACACGAAGACACTTCACCATTATTACCATCGTATAAGGAATACAATTATTTACTAAAATATTGACCATAACATTGATCACAGTAACAAAGTAGTTTTACATAGTAACGCCGGCCTCCTCCTTCTCATACTTCCATTACTGCTTTTTACAGCTGAATATTAAAGGCCAATAAGTACATACATACAAAAACAAAAGAGTCAAAAAAAAATTAAAGAAGAAATTATAACTGGGAGAAGAATAAAAAAAATGTCTAGGTAAGGCACGCTGCACAAAAACATGTAGACTTATTGTTGAAACAAATCGAAAAGAATTTAGGGCACATGTTTTATTTTTATATGATCCAACAGTATAAATAATTTGACAGGCGAACAACATAAAACAAAAATATTAACAAAACTGGTAGTATAAATGTAACAGACATGCAAATAACCCTTTTTACTTTGCTTTCCTTATCTTTTTCTTAAACATATTGCATGTACAGAATTTTGACAAATTAATCTAAATTGGTGTGGCAAAGGCTAATCTGCCATCTTGCTTTAACCTTTTACAATCTGAACAGAACTGTGTTCGGATCATCCCACTCTTAGGATTCCGAATAATAATTAAAAAATCATACTTTCAGATATACTTGGACATTTGTGACCTCATGGAGCGTACATTTGGCTGCGCGTACAAATGAGTCCATGGAGGAATAGATAGTCACTGGTGCTAAACCATGTTTAAAGCAGTTATATGCACATTGACAGGAATGGGGAAGTTCCCCTGTAACAGAGGTATTGGGACCTGCTTAGTGGTTTGGAGAAATTAGCGTCAGGAAAAGTAATATAGCTGACAATAGTAGACAATTTCTTGACTCAGAAAGGCATGAGAAGTCTGAAGGGCAAACTTCAGAAGGTTCGGGGCTATTGAATGTTAATAAGTTCAAATAAAACTTTGCTGCTGTTAACTCGAATGCTGGACCTTGAGGATACGTTTCTGCACTTCGGCAGAGGTGAGACACCGACCATGGATGAGCCAGCATTAAATTTTGCATTTATCGATTGTAAAACAGTTGTTTCACCTACAAAACCATGTGGTCAACTTTGTACACAAAACAGCTGTATCTTTGCAAATGTGATTCTTGAACTAGAAGTACAAGGGGATCAGCCACGGATTTTGATCGTGAGCATTTCTGCTGCATGTGGACGCAGCCTAAAGGCTCACATTAATTGAAGGTACTAGGTTTATTGAACCATAAGCACAAGTTGCAGGAACTACCACAATCAGATGAAACAAGTTATCTGCTACAAACCTGTCAGGTGTAAATACACCTTAAAGTATGTTCACACCATGTGATTGTGTTTTTTTCCCCCCATTTTTCAAAAATGCATCACAATGAACACAATCTTATGGTTTGAAAAAAAGCTGTGTGGCTGGCACATGACTACTAGCAATCCAAAAATTGAAAAAGTGGCTTATTTAATACTAAAGTCCCACATCTATAATAGCCGTATAGCAGTTGCTCCCACCAACTGGCTATAGTCCAGGAGGCTTGTGTAGAAGGGAGGTCCCCCAAAATGTCACCGCAGGTCTGATTGGGTCAGTGTCTCGGCTCTCCTGCTTAATCTATGGAAGTGCAAGTCTCCACAGGGGTCACCCACACCCAGAATCTGTCTGCAAGGCAGAACCTTGCTCAAGCCCGTTCCGCAGTCTGGATGAATTGTTCACAGTGGTGAATATACTGCAAAGGTATTTCTATTACTTGTATACAATACTGGATGAAATATTTTTGGATAAATTATGAAGAAAAACTTGCTGTGCCACTTTGTTTTGGACATGACTACTAACGCCAGCCTCATGACATTTTGTTTCCAGAATTTGTATTGCAAAATAAGGCTGGCTTCGTTATTAAATGCTGGGACTGGATGTGGCCTCTTAATTTTTATATGTACAGTACTCCAAATTCCAGAAACTTTCTAACTTATTGGAGCATCCAGGTATTCAACCTGTGGTACGCGCACCCCACCCTATACGTATGTCTAGGGGTACTCAAAGACTCCTCATGATGATATGATTGATGGCTTTGGGAGGATTCTGATCTATTTTGTTTGAGTAGAGGGATTATTTCACTTCCAAACACTGAGGAATGCACATGACCAAGGACAATTTATTCTCTGGTGGGTTGTGTGCCCATTATTGACAATTTTTATGGCTATTGAATTTAGAACATTAAAAAAAAACACAGAAATAAAACAATGCAAATAAATAACAATTTGTGTTTGTAACAAAAAAAATATAGTAATAGAATTACATGTATTGAATTGAAAAAAACAACACATTACCAGCTGGACAACCCCTTTAAAGAAGAACTCCCAGAAAATAAAAGTATTCCTTAAAGGGGTTATCCAGGTTTGGCACAAAAGTATGAAGTCACTATGTGACTGCAGACTTGTGAATTCTCACATCGTGCAAAGCAAATGCTGTCAGGATTCTCCGATGCCAGACAGTCATGTGATCGCAAGTATGTGTTATGAATACTCCCGGCCACATTACGACTAGATGTGCGTGGCATCGCTCAATTTAAGTGAATTGATCAAAGCTGTACATGTCTAGTTGGAATGTGGCAGGAAGTATGGATATCGCATACTTGCAGTCACATGAACACCCACCCCAGGCACCGGCACCTAAGAATCCGGAGAGCGTGCGCTATGCTTGATGTGAGGATTCACAAGTCTGCAGTCACATAGACTGACTGCAGACTTTCGTACTAAACCTGGCCCTTTAATCCATTAGCAATATGTATGAAATATTATCTACATGTGTTCAAATACTTTCCAAGCGCAGTCTGTTCCCGTTCCCAGTGACGGTCCCAACCTCTTCTAAACCATGTGACTATAATTCAGGCCAGCCAGACAACAGAGTTTCTTCTGTGTGGATTGGTAGTTGCTTTCCCAATATAAACCTACGAGACTCATATCTGGGCTGTCATAAATTTCCAATGAAAAGCTATGTCTGATCAACAGTCACGTAGTTCAGAAGAAGATTGGAAGCAATATAGCTTCATGCCCATTACAGGACTTTGTTCTGTCCTCAGCAGGGCAAAGCAAATAACACCTGCGCAGAAGTGAGATTGGCGATACTATGTGGATGACAGAAGATGCGTCATCCACATAAAGCAAGGCAGGGGGGCGGCAATTGCGGGGATATAAGTGGTGAATGTTGACATGGGAGGGGGCACAAGGTTTTGGTGTGCATTCTGTGGGGAAGCTGTAGCTGTCATTATTTCAGGACTGTGGGGCTCTTAATGTCACGATGATGTAAGTAGTAGAGGTCTCGATGAATGTGGCTTGCAACCATCTATCAGAGCTGAATGTGGATCTCAAGGTAAGAAATGTTGGGAGAGCACTGCTTTAAAGAAGGCTTCTAATTTGATGGTAGGTGTAACAAAGAAGGGTTATTGCTGTTTCAAATAACTTATACATTTTTCTAATATAGTTTCTGTATTATTTCCTCACCATACATGTTGTCTGCTTTATGTTATTCTATGGAGTATAAAAATCTATTCAGAGTCATGTAATGGGCACATGGGTGCACGACTTGCTACAGTGTGTGTATGTCCATTGTTTTGATTTGCAAGAAGCCATGCACATGTGTGTGCATCACATGCACCCTCATTCCCCTGAAGACCAGTAATGGTGAAACATGTTGGGGAGGCAGATGTTAACTTACTTTAAAAGCATTGTTTGTACATGGCTCACGATAAGCAATAATGTGTTGGTCCGCGGCCACACTATTCAATGAGACTATACAAGGAGTCATAAATAATCCTGAGGATTGATTGAGAGTCGCCTTAGTAAGGAGAGATTCATCAGATAGTGGGGGTGATCAGTCAGTTACCCCCCACCTCACTCTCAGCAGGAGTTATTGGTTTTCCAATTGATCGTTGATGCGTTACTATAACAAAATAATCAAAGTAATGTTAGTTAGGAGGATCAACCCCTCAAGCAGATAAACCGATCATTAGAAAGAGACAATATTAGCTCTCAATAAGAAAAAAATGAACCCATGAAAGGACTGTTTAATAAGTTCATTATTTGTGAAAGGGGATAATTAATTCTGTTTGATCCCAGCATATAGAGTCAGCTTATATATCAATACATCAATGAACGACTCATCACATATGGAATAATCCTAATGATTGCAACTCAGGATAAAATACAGAGTTCTAGTAGTGACCAATACGAACATTGTGGTTTTAACAATTGCACACTATCTTTATTAAATGAATTAATAAAAGTTACATTTTATTTCAGAATCTTTAGTTAGGGCCTATTTGCCTTTTGGCAATTTGTAAATAATGCATCACATGACAAGCGCAGGTTTAACCCATTGAAAGTAATGTTCACATCGAATAACAGCAAGCAGAGATCATGAAGACTGAGGAAATTACCGTAATACAGAAAGTATACTGTAAATTCTGTTTTAACTACTCAGTATATTAAAGGGAACCTGTCAGCAGGATTTTGCTAAGTAAAATACAGGCATTGTCATGTTGGGGCTGTTGCACTGATTAATATGATACCAGAGGTGAAGAAATCAGTCTTGTGGTTCTTGTGTAATCAGTGTTTGCAGTTTTGAGTTAATGATATGCTCGTACTCTGGGGTGGGACTGTAGGCAGGGTCTTATCCTGGTGCCCTAAATCAGATCAGCAAGAAAAGACCTGACCACAGGCCGACCCGAAGCACCAGTATGTTCCTCATCATAGAGAGACAGCCAGCCAGAGACAGACAACCAGCCAGCCAGAGACAGACAGACAGCCAGCCAGCCAGAGACAGACAGACAGCCAGCCAGCCAGAGACAGACAGACAGCCAGCCAGCCAGAGACAGACAGACAGACAGCCAGCCAGAGACAGACAGACAGCCAGCCAGAGACAGACAGACAGACAGCCAGCCAGAGACAGACAGACAGGCAGCCAGCCAGCCAGAGACAGACAGACAGACAGCCAGCCAGCCAGAGACAGACAGACAGCCAGCCAGCCAGAGACAGCCAGCCAGCCAGAGACAGCCAGCCAGCCAGAGACAGCCAGCCAGCCAGAGACAGCCAGCCAGCCAGAGACAGCCAGCCAGCCAGAGACAGACAGACAGCCAGAGACAGACAGACAGCCAGAGACAGACAGACAGCCAGAGACAGACAGACAGCCAGAGACAGACAGACAGCCAGAGACAGACAGACTCTGGCTGGCTGTCTCTCTCGGGCTGGCTGTGTCTCTCTGATAAGGAACATACTGGTGCTTCGGGACAGGCCTGTGGGCAGATCTTTTCTTGCTGATCTGGCCTAGAGCACCAAGGAAAGACCCTGCCTACAGTCCCACCCCAGAGCAAGGGCATATCATTAACTCAAAACCGCAAACACTGATTACACAAGAACCACAAGACTGATTACTTCACCTCAAGTATCATATTAATCAGTGCAACAGCCCCAACATGACAATACCTGTAGTTTACTTAGCAAAATCCTGCTGACAGGTTCCCTTTAAGTAGAACATTTATTTGCACAGTAAACCAGAATAACCTTTCAGGGAATTGCATTGGGACTAGTAGCAGGCGGGATTTAGATTAAGAGTAGGGCTCAAGGGGCTGTATAGCTTAGCTTCTAAAGCTTTTTCTACATGCGGCCTCGTTAGCCAGAACATTGTCATGCCTAGATCTTACATTTGTGGCCAGATAGCACAAAAAAAAGCAGTACAACAGGAAGAACAGTCAAATGAAGTTGCTAAATTGGAGTTGGATGTGGATAGAGAAAGACCTGTGCAGCATATAGTCACTTCTATCAAATCTCCCTTCCCAAGAACTAGGGGGCGCATTACCAGTCAGATCTGCCTTGGTATACCTTAGGCAGGTCTCACACATCTGAAATTCACAGTTTGAGTAGAGACCGCAACATTTCCAAACGGACTTGGGTCTCCTAGGCAGATATGAGGCTGTTGAGTCTGGGTCAACAGAGACACGTTGGTTCCAGACATTGCGATCCACAATCAGACCGTGAATGGTGGATGTGTGAAACGAGCCAAAAAGACTACAGACTGCTACAAAAGATTCCTGGTGGTAATTTATGGTGTCTGCACAGTGTTGCAGAGAAACTCACCATATAAGACCAAGTCCGCTTACATTTTTACACTAGAATATATTACAATAGTAGATATTTTTTGTAAGACCTAACGTACTCAATAAACAATAGCCTATACATTCAATGGTATAAATATATGTCCTTTAAAACTAGAAAAAAAATTTATAGAACAAACAACAGAGTTACAACTAGAGGACCATGCTCAAAACGTATAACTCTTCTCTGCATTTGCCCAAAGAAGTCTACTTCACTACCCTCATCACGTCACTAACTGATAATCCAAAAAGACTCTTCAAGCCTTTCCACTCCCTCCTGAACCCTAAAGTACAAGCACTCATCACCAGCCTCACCGCTGATGATCTGGCCACTTATTTCCTAAAAGAAAAAAAATCAACCAGGACAGTCAGGACATTTTTGCACAATCCCCTTAGAGCCTGGATCCCCTTCCATTCCGCCCCTCAAGTTCACTTTCCAACTTCAAGCCCGTCACAGAAGAGGAAGTTACGAGTAACCATTTTTATAATATGATAATTTATGTAATGTATGTGCACATATAAATATTTTATAGAACTACATTCCTTCTTTAATCACCATTTGAAAAATACAAGTCCTGCTAGAACGGTGTACCCAAGAACCAGGAAAAGGACTTTTAATAATCGGTCATGTTTCTCCTCTAGTTCCTTCACCAATATTTCAAAAAATGTAACAAACAGAAATGTTCCCCCTGCAATGCCCTGCAACAAAGCAGAGGTAATACTGCTGGCCAGGTTTTGGGCACTCTGAATCACCATTCCTATGGCGATGCCGATGGGAATCATGATGCTCACTAGTACAGCCATTTTAGCAGCATCTCGAAGCACGATGTTTATTTTTGCCATGCTGACTCCAAGTGCCACCGCAACTAATGTTTCATGAATAACAACCCCAATGAAAAGACTTAGCACTTTATCACCTTGCTCCTGAAGACCAAGTGCCAGGCCTTCAAAGATGGAGTGGGCAGAGAGAGCAAACACCAAGCTGAAGAGTCGAAGAGGGCTTGAATTGGACAGCTCTTGAATATTTAAGCCATGAGAGTGGTGGCTGTGGCCAACTTCATATAAACTGTGCCCTGTTTTGGAAGAGATGAAGGGGCTTTCATATTCAGAGTCACTGCCAGCATCAGACCCTGCATTAAAGGTTTCCATGTCAATGAAAGAAGGCTTCTCTTTCTTGAATGTTAGAATAGCCTGCTCCACAAAGACCGTGAGGAAAAATCCAACCAGCATCATTGTCTCTGCCAGGGGATAATCCGTGCTGATGTTGCCCATCTTCAGAACCTCTTCAAACTAGAAAAACGAAAAGCTATTTTTAAAATTCTATTACGAGGTTACAGATAACAAGTAATACAATTCCTTTCAGGTTAAAGAGGGTTTTTATTTTGCAGACAACAACAATCAGAGCCAATACTGCCACTCAGCTTATACTCGGATCTTTGTTGATTGGCTGCAGTGGTGACATCATATATATACAGTACAGACCAAAAGTTTGGACACACCTTCTCATTTAAAGATTTTTCTGTATTTTCATGACTATGAAAATTGTACATTCACACTGAAGGCATCAAAACTATGAATTAACACATGTGGAATTATATACTTAACAAAAAAGTGTGAAACAACTGAAAATATGTCTTATATTCTAGGTTCTTCAAAGTAGCCACCTTTTGCTTTGATGACTGCTTTGCACACTCTTGGCATTCTCTTGATGAGCTTCAAGAGGTAGTCACCGGAAATGGTTTTCACTTCGCAGGTGTGCCCTGTCAGGTTTAATAAGTGGGATGTCTTGCCTTATAAATGGGGTTGGTTTTCACTTCACAGGTGTGCCCAGTCAGGTTTAATAAGTGGGATTTCTTGCCTTATAAATGGGGTTGGGATCATCAGTTGTGTTGTGCAGTAGTCAGGTGGATACACAGCTGATAGAATTTGTTTTATGGCAAGAAAAAAGCAGCTAAGTAAAGAAAAACGAGTGGCCATCATTACTTTAAGAAATGAAGGTCAGTCAGTCCGAAAAATTAGACAAACTTTGAAAGTGTCCCCAAGTGCAGTTGCAAAAACCATCAAGAGCTACAAAGAAACTGGCTCACATGAGGACCGCCCCAGGAAAGGAAAACCAAGAGTCACCTCTGCTTCTGAGGATAAGTTTATCCGAGTCACCAGCCTCAGAAATCGCAGGTTAACAGCAGCTCAGATTAGAGACCAGGTCAATGCCACACCGAGTTCTAGCAGCAGACACAGCTCTTCAACAACTGTTAAGAGGAGACTTTGTGCAGCAGGCCTTCATGGTAAAATAGCTGCTAGGAAACCACTGCTAAGGACAGGCAACAAGCAGAAGAGACTTGTTTGGGCTAAAGAACACAATGGATGGACATTAGACCAGTGGAAATCTGTGCTTTGGTCTGATGAATCCAAATTTGAGATCTTTGGTTCCAACCACCGTGTCTTTGTGCGACGCAGAAAAGGTGAACGGATGGACTCTACATGCCTGGTTCCCACCATGAAGCATGGAGGAGGAGGTGTGATGGTGTGGGGGTGCTTTGCTGGTGACACTGATGGGGATTTATTCAAAATTGAAGGCATACTGAGCCAGCATGGCTACCACAGCATCTTGCAGCAGCATGCTATTCCATCCAGTTTGCATTTAGTTGGACCATCATTTATTTTTCAACAGGACAATGACCGCAAACACACCTCAAGGCTGTGTAAGGGCTATTTGACCAAGAGAGAGAGTGATGGGGTGCTACGCCAGATGACCTGGCCTCCACAATCACCAGACCTGAACCCAATCGAGATGGTTTGGGGTGAGCTGGACCGCAGCGTGAAGGCTGAAGAGCCAACAAGTGCTAAGCATCTCTGGGAACTCCTTCAAGATTGTTGGAAGACCATTTCCGATGACTACCTCTTGAAGCTCATCAAGAGAATGCCAAGAGTGTGCAAAGCAGTCATCAAAGCAAAAGGTGGCTACTTTGAAGAACCTAGAATATAAGACATATTTTCAGTTGTTTCACACTTTTTTGTTAAGTATATAATTCCACATGTGTTAATTCATAGCTTTGATGCCTTCAGTGTGAATGTACAATTTTCAAAGTCATGAAAATACAGAAAAATCTTTAAATGAGAAGGTGTGTCCAAACTTTTAGTCTGTACGGTATATACTCACAGTGAAGGAAATAATTATTTGATCCATTGCTGTACAAAAGCACAAAAACAGCAAGGGGATCAAATAATTATTTCCTTCACTGAATGTGTATTATTTCCTTCACTGAATGTGTATTATACACCCACACACATACACACGGGGTGGGCCATTTATATGGATACACCTAAATTACCTCTGCAATTGCAATCAAAGCTTTCTGTACCAAATATTAAGTTCTGTTTTCCTATTGTAACAAATACTTATTTCATGCAATAAAATGCAAATTAATTACCGTATTTTTTGGACTATAAGACCATAAAGACGCACCTAGGTTTTAGAGAGGGAAAGTAGAAAAAAAATTTAAAGGGGTATTCCCATGTAGTAGGTATAATAATAATATTAGCAAATACCTTCAATTAGAAATGTAGTATAGTATTTTTGATTCGCTATGCCACTTACCTCATGTGCAGGCATTGCAGGACCATAGGTATCCATGGTTACGACCACTAGCAGCTAGCTAACTGTCACTTTATCAGTGGTCGTAACCATGGATACCCAAGGTCACGCAATGCCTGCACATGAGGAAAGAGACATAGCGAATCATAAATACTATACTACATTTCAAATTGGAGGTATTTGCTAATGTTATTATTATTACTACACCTACTACATATTGGGATATGATCTTGCAGATGGGAATACACCTTTAAGCAAAACATGTGGTCATGATGCACTGTTAAGGGGGAGGGGGTCTGCTGCTGACACTTTTATAGGGGTAATGTCCCCCAATTCTGTTAATATCCCCCATCCTGGTATATATGGCCCCCTTCTTCCTGTTATATGTGGCCCTCATCCCCATCCTGATATGCATGGCCCCCCTCATCCCTCTTCCTGATATGTATGGCCCCCCTCACACCCATCCTGGTATCTATGGTACCTTCATTCCTCTTCCTGGTATGTATGGCCCCCTTCATCCCGGTATGTATGGCCCCCCCCTCATGCCTTATCCCTGCATGTATGACCCCCTTCATACCAGTATGTATGGGTCCCCCTCATCCCTCTTCATGGTATGTATAGCACCCTTCATCCCTGTATGTATGACTCCCCTCATCCTGATATGCTTGGCACTCCCTGATCCCCGTCACGCTGCACAGAAAAAAAAAAATAATAATTATATATAGACCAGCTCTATTATATGTAGACCAGCTCTACCCTCACCTACTGTATCCTCACCCATTCCTTCTAGAATATGAGTCCTTCTAGAATTCACCTCCTCTCTCCTCCAGCGCTGTGTCCCGCTCTGTTGCCGACAGGGTTCTCACTGTGTGAGCCAGGCATGGCGAAATTTCCATGCGCCCTCACACAGCGAGATGCTGTCCCAGAATAGTCACTGCTCCCCATGCCGGGGCTGCGTGTGTGGGGGAGCAGTGACCATTCATTCTCCCTAATAGCGCACACTGTATCCGCAGCGCGGCTCCTGCTGCGCTCGGCTGTCAGCGTGTCCGCTATTAAAGACCATGAATATTCACCACACCCATGGGTGTGGGGAGCAGTGAATATTCATTTTCTTTAGTAGCAGGCACAGTGTAGGCTGCAGCAGGTGACTGCTGCCTCCTGTGCCCAGCTACTCAGCCGCTGTCGCTTCCCCCACTACCCACAGCCACAATATTTATGTACATTGGACTATAAGACGCACCCCCCACTTTCCTCCAAAATTTTGGAGGAAAAAAGTGCGTCTTGTAGTCCAAAAAATCCGGTATGTAAAAATCATACTGTGTTTTTCTGAATGTTTTTTAAGATTCTGTCTCTCATAGATGAAGTGCACCTACAATAAAAAATTTCAGACCTCTCCATTCTTTGTAGGTGGGAAAACTTGCAAAACTGGCAATGTATCAAATACTTATTTTCCCAACTGTCCACCCAGTGGCGTAACTAGAGTCTGATGGGTCCCGATGCAAAATCTGGACCTGGGCCCTCACCTACATGTTGGTAAGATGTTTTAGCCCTTGTAACTTTCTACATCCTATAAAGACCTATGTGTTGCCTACCTCCATATAATAATGTACCCCATCCTGTACCAATGTCACCCATCCTGGGCCCGTTCCTAGTATAATGTCCCAGCTGCTGGGCCCTTCCTGTAATAATGCTCCCTGTTCTGCTGCTATTCTCTAACACATTATTTTTTTTTTAGATTCTTTTCACCTTCCCTAGCTCCCTCTTCTATAGCCAGCACAGACGATGACAGCTGCCTTCGGTGAGCCTGCAATGGGAGACTTTTGGCATCACTACTATGCGCAGCCTGTAACTGGCATGTTGACGTCAGCTGCTGGACTCTGATTTGATGGCGTCGGGTATTACAGTTCAGGGACCCAGAGAGTCTCTGCACTAGATACATCTCAGCGGAATGTGCATCTTCGGATGCACATGCAGCTGAATTAGGAGCTGGCATTGTCGGGGGTCCCTCCCGGTCTCTTTTCTGCACAGTGCTGTGCTCCTCCCATCACCCACTCCAGCAACTATTGGTTGCTCATGTTAGTTGGTATTGTAAAGTAAAAGCACCCTCCCATGACGTATCAAATCAACTTTACCGTGTAGTGAGCACAGTAAGGTAGCAGATTTATTTTGCACAATAAACAATAATAAGGACCCCTTCAACAAATGTGAACTGCTCCAAATGCTCCCCTCTGACCACACACTCCAAGTAATTCTGCGGGCTTGCAACCCCCCCATCATCCCATCTCCTGCTTCTAAAGTGTTCCCCTAATCGGTGAGCTGACATCAATCTTTTTACAGTTAACACTACGCTATATTGCAGAAAAGGCAGGCTGCCGCACAACCTGGAATGCTGGCTGTGCTCTTCAGTAATATATCTTGTAGGGTTTGGTGCTCACTCAGCTGCTTTTGAGGTAGGCACAGGACACTGTCTCTTTAAAATGACCAAGGCAGGTTTATTATGCTGCATAAACCGCACTTTCAAAGGAAACAAAACACAGCCTTCTCCGGCACAAAGTAACAAAACAGGAAAATGAACAGTCCATGTAGTACTGCGGGTTTGCCAGCTCACGGTCAGTAACTTTTTGCACAGACACTCTGGAGGTCTCCACACCTACAGCCATAGACACTGAATGAGACACTCGGTCTCCATTTTATACACACGCCCTGGGGTGGGGATATGTGAGCAGCCAATCCCTCCCGTCTCTTATGACTGCTTGAAAAAAACAGCCCTGATCCGCCCTATTAACCTTCTCAGCACTATGTGTGCTGGAGCATGCTTTCCCGATTTTACATCACTGAAGCTGCCAACCTTAGCGATACATATCTCCCCCTTACAATCTATATATTCGTGTCCACAGCAGCACCGCTAAGTCATAGATAAGCTCCCTGTCCCTGTTCATCAGCTCGGAGCCAGAGCGAGCAGGCAAAGGCTGCAGTGCTGGGACCAGACACCCTCCTGCCTGATCGCAGTTGTATATGTGCCTTATCCATCTTTTCCATGTACTGTCCTACCTGCAGAAGAACAGCTCAGCCAGAATCACAGGAAGAGGCTGGAGGGGGCAGAGCCCAGTGCTGCCCGGGCGTTTCTATTGAAAGTACAGAACAACGCAGCTCTTCTCTCACCAAGAGGAGCTGGCTGCTTCTGTGCAGGGCAGGCCCCAAACCCTGCTGGGCTAGGCCGCCACCCCCTGCGACCACGATCGTTACGCCCCTGTATACATCCTGGACAACCCCTTCACACATAAGGGTATAACTGTACATCAAGCATTGGAGTGACCATGTGGAAGAGGGCTCAGGAACGGAGCTCTCTCCACACTTGGTAGATCATGCCTATGTTGCACAGAAGGCATCTGTCTGGGACAGCAGCGGCCAGAGCACATTGATAGGGTTGAGCCAGGGCCGGCTCCAGATTTTTGTGGGCCCTGGGCGAAAGAGTCTCAGTGGGCCCCTTTAACAGATACTATGATTCCAGATGCACCCCTTAAGTGTGTAAGCCCCCCAACATGCAGCTCTGTGCATGCAGCATCAGTCACATTCCACGTGCAAGAGGAATGAAATGCAACATCACCCCCTTACATATGCAAGGCCCCAACATGCAACATAAAGGGTATGTGCACACGGTCAGTAAACGCTGCGGATTGGATGCAGCACACTTGCGCTGCGTGCATACCACAGCATTCGACATTACAAGCAAAGTGGATGGGATTTCAAGAAATCCCATGCCCAATATGCATCTCCGGGCACCTGCAGATCACCCGCGGACACGGACATGCGGCGCATCTTTCCGTCAATTTCTCTTGCGGAGTCGCTCGTCTCCGCAAGAGAAATTAGATCAGTGCAATGTATAGGATGGCGTGAATCCACATGATCCAATGAACACATGCGGATTCACCTGCGTGCAGCGCTCTGGACGCAACATAAAGTATACTGCATTCAAAGTGTTGCCAGTATAGATGGTGTGCACATAACTCATTCCCTGTAAAAGCCCCCACAACATGCAACACATGCATGCATCACCCCCTTCCCTCTGCTAGACCCTCAACATCACCCACTTACATATGCAACTTCCCAACATGCAACATCACTTCCCTATGCAATTCCCCACAACATGCAGTGCCATGCATGCATCACCCCTTCACTGTGCAAGCCCCACAACATGCAGCCCTGTGCCGGAAGCATCAGCACATTTCATGTGCAAGACCAATGACATACATCACCTTCCCCCCCTTCCCTGTGCAAGACCCACAACATACTACATTAAAGTGGTTATCCGCTACTAGGACAAACCCTTTTCATATCCCACGCTTGGCCCAGATAAAATAAAAAAGCCTATACTCAGCTCTGATGCTGTTTCAGCGGTGTCGGTACGAGTGGTCTCTGGGCTCCCTTGCGGTTGTTGTGACATGTGACCCCGGCACCCAGTCAGGGCTGGTGTCACTGTCCCCACCTTCGTACAAATCGAACATCAAGAGGAAATAGGGCTGTGGCTGATCTCAGACTTCCTTTTCATATTCAGTTTGTATGAAGGTGGGGACAGTGACGCCAGCGCTGACTGGGTGCAGAGATCACGTTTCACAACAACCGCACGGCAGCCCAGAGACCGCTTGTACTGACACCGCTGAAACTGCGATGGCAGGAGAGGTGAGTGTAAGCTTTTTTATTTTATTGGGGCCAAACGTGGGATATGAACAGGGGTTGTCCTAGTAGTGGACAATCCCTTCCCTGTGAAAACCCCCACAACATGCAGCACATGTATGCATCACTACCTTCCATGTGCAAGACCCTCAACATCACCCCCTTAGTTACGTAAGCCCTCACAACCTGCAGAACTGTGCACACTCTGTGTGCAAGACCCACTACATGCAACCCTCATGTAGTAACCTGATCCACATTTTTATTCCCCTAAAACACAGTATCATTTACACTTTGTCCTATACATAAAAACTAAATACATAATTGCTGTCTCCACACTGACCACGTATGCAGCTCCTCAGCCCTCCCAGGATCTGTAGTGAAGCATCACCTCATATACAGCAGCCTCAGCAGCACCATGCTGCTTCCTGGTATCGGTGGGCACTGGAGGAGGCACCGCCCCTTCCAATCGCATCATCACCTCCCGGGAGCAACTCCATTTTAGACACTCCCAGAGCGAGCAGCGTTGTCCCAGACTGCCAGTGGGCCCCTCTGTTAGTCCAGGGCCCCGGCACTTGCCCGGGTGCGCCGGGTGGTGACGCCAGCCCTGGGTTGAGCGAGTATGTTCTGTCCGAGTATGCTCGGGCCGAGCTCCGAGTATTTATAGCTGCTCGGTGATCAGGTTAAATCGCTCCCGTGTGCATGATGTGCAACTGTTTGACAGCTTTATTACATGTGAGGAATGTGTAAGAAATAGACATTCCTCACATGTAATAAAGCTGTCAAACAGTTGCAAATCATGCACACGGGAGCGATTTAACCTTAACACCGAGCAGCTGTAAATACTCGGAGCTCAGCCCCAGCATACTCGCCGAAAGGGTTAATAGAACATACTCGCTCAACACTACAGATTGATGTTAAATGACAGTGGCATCTAAATGGTTAAGTGATGTCATTGCTGGTGCACACACACTCACTCCCAATAGCCCCCCCAATGTGATCGAGGGATTCCGATGGGTTACCGTGACAGCTGAGGGCCTGCCAAAGGCTCCGTTGCGGTCATCTTGGTGTTCCCATGAAGCTCAGAGACCAAGATTTAAATCATACTGGTAACTGCAGTATTTGGTACAAGTTCCCTACGGGGATTAGAAAATAAAGTAAATTTAAAAAAAAAAAAAAATTGACTCACCCTCCTTCCCCATGAAAGATAAATAAATGAAACAAATTAAACTTATCTAGCATTGCTACAGCTTTATAAACCCAGTCTATCAAAATATAAAGTTAATTAACCAGTATGATAAATACTGCAAGGAGAAAATAAAAACTTTAAATGCCAGAACTTCATTTTTTTAGTCACCATACCTCCCTAAGAAAATAAAATAGTGATCAAAAGGTCAGACATAACTCAAAATGGTATCAATGAAAAAGTCAGCTTGTCACGCAAAAAAAGAGAGACCTCACATATGTCCCATCAATGGAAATATAAAATTGTTACAAGTTTCAGAAAATTGCAACACAGACCTGTTTTTTGTTGTTGCTTGTTTGTTTGTTTTTTAAACAAAAAAAACTTCTGACTTTTTTCACCACATAAAAATTTTTAAAAAAATGCAAGTTTGGTATCATTGCAATTGTACTTATTTTCACCACACAATGAATCCAATTAAATAAAGCTCAACATAAAAACTATGGCAGAATTGCATATTTTTCACCGTCTCACTCCACTTCCACTTCAAATTTTTCCCCATTTTTCAGTACCTTTTATGGTAAAAATTAAAAGTGTCATTCAAAACTACAACCCCCACAAAAAAATAAGCCTTAATACCACTCTATCAATGGAAAAATAAAAAAAGTTCTGGCTCTTGGAAAAAGAAGAAAAAAAAATTAAAGCGCAAAAACTAAAAATTGCCTGGCTGGTCCTGAGGGGGTTAATGTGTCTTAGTAGGTTAGATACATGGAGCCGTTTTCAGGGGACCATATCCTCTCCTCAGAACAATGTTACAGGGGTACATAGAGTTACACAGTGGCCCCAAAACACTGAAAGGAGCCAGTACCAGATTGCATGCAGCAGGAGACGCAAACCTACAATTGTGTAGATAGTATGAATGGAAAAACTTGTTATAGACAGAACGTTCTAGAAGTGAACACATATCCCAATGAAAGATAGATGTGCTAGTATGCTACAAAATGGTTCATCAGAATAACTAGATACCTTTTCTCTCACTGTAGGTAGAAGTGCATTGAAGCAAGTAGCCAAAAATACACCTCCAGCAAAA
Organism: Phyllobates terribilis; assembly: GCF_046119375.1. Classification (NCBI taxonomy): domain Eukaryota; kingdom Metazoa; phylum Chordata; class Amphibia; order Anura; family Dendrobatidae; genus Phyllobates; species Phyllobates terribilis. The sequence goes on from NW_027362761.1 coordinate 700,898,886, forward strand.
GAATTGCACAAGGCAAGGATCCTCTGAGAGCGAGAGGCTTTCTGACAGTCCGCATCAATAATCTTCACAGGCAGTAGAGAACCCAACATCATCAACGCAAAGACGGCCATCAAGCATAGCAGCTTGGCCACTATGAGATTCATTCTGTTAGCTGAGGTCTTGGTAGAGGATGGAGAAAGTAACGGTACTATCAGGCTGGGATGGCAACAGCTTCAGAATAGAAACGGAGATGGCAAGTGGTCGTCATGTTGCTTCAAGTAACTACAATGAAAACAAAGTGGCACAATAAATAGGATACATGAGCAAGAAAAGGACGGCGCTTGAACTAATCTTTAATGCTCCATTATACAGGTTCTCAGAATTTATAACAAATGTAGCTTATATATTGGATAATAATAAATGGTTCAGTATTGAACATCTTTGTGTATCAAGATGTCTGCTTTGTGTACAGTACCACAGAAAAGCTTAGACACACTTGTTCATCGTTTTCCTGGTTCTTATTGGTATGTGCACATTGTAGATTCAGACTGAAAGCAGAAACACCACAAAGAGAACACACATATGGAAACAATGAGTACAGAAACACGTGTTAAACAAACCAGGATGTGCATTAAACCTTAGATTCCTTAAAGTACCCTTCTTTAACTCTGGTGACAGCTACAGTATACACACCCTTGACATTCTCTCAAGCAGCTTGTTCAGATAGACACCTGGAATGGCTTTCCAACAGTCTTGGAGGAGTTCTCAGAGGTGCTGAGCATTTGTTGGCTGCTTTGCCTTTACTCTGTCATCTCAATTGGATTGAAGTGAGGTAACTGCGGAGGCCATGTTATTTTACACAGCACTCCATCCCTCTCTCTCTCGGTCAAATAGCCCTCACATAGCCTGAACAGGTGTTTTGGGTCATTGTCTTGTTGCAACACAAGTGATGAACCCACTAAGTGAAAAACAGGAAAAATGGCATGTCATTGCAGAACACTGTGGTAGCCAATAAAGCAAAAAATTATAACGAAGCCAGAATATAAGAGAAAGATCCTGTTTGATACTCCCATCCATATCCTAGAGGGTGGGTGTTTATCCCTTATTCCCGATGTGGAGATGCATGTGCCATTCCCCTGATGACTCAGATTCCTGAAGAAACGCGTCGGGAGGCACAAAGGGTCAGTTCAGGGCTGTGCTAGTTCAATAGGGCCAGCTGTGGACTGTCCTTGTGAGGGCGGGAGTTTTGGGGTCTCAGGGCCAGCTCCAGGATACAGGGACTGGCAGGGACAGTGGATGACGAGAACTCCGTTACTCACAGGGGACATAGAGAGGATACAGAAGACTAAACCACATATGGGTGAGATCCTTCCTTTTTATTCCTCTTGATATTCTAACAGTATCTGTATTTGCATGAGCTTGATCATTCGATAGGCTTATTTGCATTGTGACATTTTTCTATATAGATGTCTTTACCCCATATGTTGTTCTGACCACTGTCAGTAAACGTTCTCCCACAGAGACAGGGGTTTCTTCTTATAATTTTAACTTGAAATATGTTTGTCTGTCCTAAACAATGATTGATTTTTTTAATCATATTTAGTAAAAGTTAAGTTTTAAGTCCACAATTTTGCTGTTTCTGAGAACACTGTGGTAGCCATACTGGGTAACTATGCCTTGAATTTGGAATAAATCACCAACAGTATCACCAGCAAAGCACCACCACATCATATGTCCCCCTCCATGCTTCACTGTGGGCACTACACATAGAAATCCTCTGCATCTCACAAAGACTTGGCGATTGGTAGCAAAAATGTCAAATTTTGATTCATCAGGCCACAGTACAGCTTTCCACTGATCTAACCTCAGCTTCCACTGATCTAACCTCAGCTTCCACTGATCTAACCTCGTGACCCAATATCAACATGGGTTTACGAGGGACCGTTCCTGTCAAACTAATCTGATCAGTTTTTATGAAAAGGTAAGTTCAGGACTGGATCAAGGAAATGCAGTGGATGTTGTGTATATGGACTTTTCCAAAGCTTTTGATACGGTTCCACACAAAAGGTTGATACATAAAATGAGAACAATGGGGATAGGGGAAAATATATGTAAGTGGGTTAAGAACTGGCTCAGTGATAGGAAACAAAGGGTGGTTATTAATGGAGCACACTCAGAATGGGTCTCAGTTAACAATGGCGTACCACAGGGGTCAGTTTTGGGCCCCCTTCTTTTTAACATATTTATTAACCACTTCGCACCAGAGCCTGTTTTTGCCTTCGTGACCGGGCCAATTTTTTCAATTCTGACCACTGTCACTTTATGAAGTAATTACTCTGGAACGCTTCAACGGATTCCCCTGATTCTGAGATTTTTTCGTGACATATTGTACTTCATGATAGTGGTAAAATTTCTTTGATATCACTTCCATTTATTTGTGAAAAAATCGGAAATTTGGCAAAAATTTTGCAATTTTCAAACTTTGAATTTTCATGCCCTTAAATCAGAGAGATATGTCACACAAAATAGTTAATAAATAACATTTCCCACATGTCTACTTTACATCAGCACAATTTTGGAACCAAAATTTTTTTTTGTTAGGAAGCTATAAGGGTTAAAAGTTGACCAGCGATTTCTCATTTTTACAAGAAAATTTACAAAAACATTTTTTTAGGGACCACATCATATTTGAAGTCACTTTGAGGGGTCTTTATGACAGAAAATACCCAAAAGTGACACCATTCTAAAAACTGCACCCCTTAAGGTGCTCAAAACCACATTCAAGAACTTTATTAACCCTTCAGGTGCTTCACAGGGACGCCATGTTGCATTTGGGGAGCCCCTGATGTGCCTAAACAGTGGAAACCCCCCACAAGTGACACCATTTTGGAAACTAGACCCCTTAGGGAACTTATCTAGATGTGTGGTGAGCACCTTGCACCCCCAGCTGCTTCACAGAAGTTTATAATATTGAGCCATAAAAATAAAATTTTCACAGTTTTCCCACAAAAAATGTTTTTCATTCCCTAATTTTGCATTATCATAAGGGTAATAGGATAAATTGCACCATGAAATTTGTTGTACAATTTCTCCTGAGTACACCGATACCCCATATGTGGAGGAAAACCACTGCTTTGGTGTACGGCAGGGTTCGGAAGAGAAAGGTGCGCTATGTTGGCTGGGATAGGCAGCAGACACCATGTCACATTTGAAGAGTCGCTGACATGCCGAAACAGCAGAAACCCCCACAAGTGACCCCATTTTGTAAACTACACCTCTCAAGGAATTCATCTAGGGAAGTAGTGAGTATTTTTTAATTTTTAAATTTATACCATTGGGCAGTGAAAAAAGCATAATTATATTTTTACCACAAAAAAATGTTTTACCCTCAGATTTTACATTTTCACACAGGGCAATGGGTAAAAATGGTGCCGAAATGTGTCACACAATTTCTTCTAAAAGTGGCAATACCCCATATGTGGCTGTATCGTACCACTCAGCCATACGGCGAGATCTGGGGGGGGGACGGAGCGCTATTTGACAATTGGAGAACAAATTATTGTAGAATAGGCATTTGGATTTGGGAGCACAAAATTTTCTGAATTTCTTTTGGGGGGCAAGGGCCATTTCGCTTTTCCAGAGCCTTTCTGCTACCAGTAACTTGGAAGTCCCTTATATTTTTAACAGATGACGGACCTGAGTGGGGACTAGCTTTTTTTGAGGACTGAGTTGAAGCTTTTATTGGGAACATTTTACGTAACATTTATCCGGCACTCTAGGCTGAGCACTTACATCGGGGTTTCCATCTAAATTTCCAAGTGATGTAATTCAGATGAAACCCCTGCCGGATCCATTCACTGTAATGAGGCAGCAGAGTTACTCTGGACTCCGTCTGGCCTCTGTTTAGCGGTGTCCTTTTTTTCAGAAGTGCACAAAACTGTGGCCAACCGCACTTTTATGCACGCCTAAAACAAATGACACCGTGGGATCCCAGGCTAGACGGCGTCCACAGTGGCCTATATCTGCCTCATTACAGGGAATCTCCCGTCATGGGTTCCGGCTGAATCACATATTTCAGAGATTTACACGGAAACTCTGGCGTAAGTGCTCAGCGCAGAGCGCAGGATAAATGTGTGCCGAGCCATACTGCGATCTTTGGGAGACATAATAAACAAATCAGTAGCAGGTGAAGAATTGGTTTTATTTATTTTTTTACGCCGTTCCTAGTGTGATATAACTGATGAGATTACTTTATTCTTCGGGTCGGTGCGATTACAGAGATACCAGATTTATATCGGGTTTTTATGACTGACAGCTGTCACACACTAAGACGCTTTTTTTTTTGCAAAATCTAGTTTTTGCATCGCCATATTTTGAGAGCTATAATTTTTCCATATTTCGGCTGACAGAGTCATGTGACGGCTTGTTTTTTGCGGGACGAGTTGACATTTTTATTGGTACCATTTTTGGGTACGTGACATTTTTTGATCGCTTTCTATTCCGTTTTTTGGGAGGTAAAATTAACAAAAACAAACAATTCAGGAATTGTTTTTTTGAGTTTTTTTTTTATGCCATTCTGTGTGTGGTAAAAGTGATCAGGCAGCGTTATTCTTCAGGTCAGTACGTTTACAGCGATACTACACTTACTGTATTTTTTTTATGTTTTGGCGCTTTTACACAATAAAACAATTTTATAGAAAAAATATTTTTTTGCATTGCTTTATTCTGAGCGCTATAACTTTTTTATTTTTCGGCTGATGGAGCTGTATGGCAGCTTTTTTTTTGCGGAACAAGATGACGTTTTCAGCGGTACCATTTTTATTTCCATTTTGCTTTTTGATCGCATTTTTTTCCACTTTTTGTTTGGCGATATGAGGAAAAAGCATAGTTTTTTGCTTCGTTTTTTATTTATTTTTATTACGGTGTGCACAGAAGGAGTTAATTAGTGTGACAGTTTTACAGCTCGGGTTGTTTCGGACGCGGCAATACCAAATATGTGTACTTTTTTTATTTTTGCATAAATATACAGATTTATCGGTTTAATATTTTATTTATTTTAATTTATTTTGTTTTTGTTTTTTTTTTAACAGTTTCAAAACATTTTTTTTAACTTTTTTTTACATTTTTACTTAGTCCCTGTATGGGACATTAATTTTTATTTTTCTGATCCCTGATCTCATGTAATGTAATAGACATATATTACATTACATGAGATCTTCACTGACTTTCACAGTCAGTCAGAGTCTCCTGCCAGGCTTCAGCTGCAGGCTGAGCCAGGCAGGACACCATATATGGCAGAGCTGGAGGCGGTCATGTGACCTCCAGCTGCCATAGCAACCCAAGGTCCTGGAAGGTATCAGGGGTCGTCGGATCGGTAAGTGGACGACCCCCTCTCCTCCTGCTGTCTTCTATATGCCGCGATCACTATAGATCGCGGCATATAGAAGACAGCAAAGGGTTAACATCACTGGGACCTGATCCAATCAGGTCCCGATGATGTTCCCTGTCAGAGCTATCGCTCTGCACCGCTCCTGCAGCGCTTGCTGGACCCTGGGGGTCCTGAGCGCTGCGGGACCACCCACCATTTTTAAACGTCCGCGCTGCACAGAGCCCAGGCAGCGCGGACGTTTATCTACAGTGGGCGGTCGGGAAGCGGTTAATGACCTTGTAGGGGGCATACAGAGTAGTATTTCAATATTTGCAGATGACACTAAACTCTGCAGGTTAATCAATACAGAGGAGGACAATTTTATATTACAGGAGGATCTATGTAAACTAGAAGCTTGGGCTGATAAATCGCAAATGAGCTTTAATGGGGATAAATGTAAGGTAATGCACTTGGGCAGAGGAAATAAAATGTATAATTAATTGTAAAACACTGGGCAAAACTAACTGAAAAAGACCTGGGTGTATTGGTGGACGACAAGCTCACGTTTGGTGGCCAGTGTCAGGCAGCTGCTGCAAAGGCAAATAAAATAATGGGAGGCATTAAAAGAGGCATAGATGCTCATGAGGAGAACATAATTTTACCTCTATACAAGTCATTAGTGCGACCACACTTAGAATACTGTGTACAGTTCTGGTCTCCGGTGTATAAGAAAGACATAGCTGAACTAGACCGGGTACAGAGAAGAGCGACCAAAGTTATTAGAGGACTGGGGGGTCTGCAATATCAAGACAGGTTATTACACTTGGGGTTATTTAGTTTGGAAAAACGAAGGCTTAGGAGTGATCTTATTACTATGTACAAATATACAACCCCTGGCAAAAATTATGGAATCACCGGGCTCGGAGCATGTTCATTCAGTTGTTTAATGTTGTTGAAAAAAAAGCAGATCACAGACATGGCACAAAACTAAAGTCATTTCAAATGGCAACTTTAGGGCTTTAAGAAACACTAAAAGAAATCAAGATTAAAAATGTGGTACTCAGTCAGGGTATTTTTTTGCAGACCAAGCAGACGGAAAAAATTATGGAATCACTAAATTCTGAGGAAAAAAATATGGAATCATGAAAAACAAACACACAAAAGAACACTCCAATACATCACTAGTATTTTGTTGCACCACCTCTGGCTTTAATAACAGCTTGCAGTCTCTGAGGCATGGACTTAATGAGTGACAAACATTACTCTTCATCAATCTGGCTCCAACTTTCTCTGATTGCTGTTGCCAGATCAGCTTTGCAGGTTGGAGCCTTGTCATGGACCATTTTCTTCAACTTCCACCAAAGAATTTCAATTGGATTGAGATCCGGACTATTTGCAGGCCATGACATTGACCTTATGTGTCTTCTTTCAAGGAATGTTTTCACAGTTTTTGCTCTATGGCAGGATGCATTATCATCTTGAAAAATTATGTCATCATCCCCAAACATCCTTTCAATTGATGGGATAAGAAAACTGTCCAAAATATCAATGTAAGCTTGGGCATTTATTGAAGATGTAATGACAGCCATATCCCCAGTGCCTTTACCTGACATGCAGCCCCATATCATCAATGACTGTGGAAATTTGCATGTTCTCTTCATGCAGTCATCTTTATAAATCTCATTGGAACGGCACCAAACAAAACTTCCAGCATCATCACCTTGCCCAATGCAGATTCGCGATTCATCACTGAATATGACTTTCATCCAGTCATCCACAGTCCACGATTGCTTTTCCTTAGCCCATTGTAACCTTGTTTTTTTCTGTTTAGGTGTTAATGATGGCTTTTGTTTAGCTTTTCTGTATGTAAGTCCCATTTCCTTTAGGCGGTTTCTTACAGTTCGGTCACAGACATTGACACCAGTTTCCTCCCATTCGTTCCTCATTTGCTTTGTTGTGCGTTTCCTGTTTTGGAGACATATTGCTTTAAGTTTCCGGTCTTGACGCTTTGATGTCTTCCTTGGTCTACGAGTATGTTTGCCTTTAACAACCTTCCCATGTTGTTTGTATTTGGTCCAGATATTACAGTTCACAGTTGACTGTGAACAACCAGCATCTTTTGCAACATAGCGTGATGATTTACCTTCTTTTAAGACTTTGATAATCCTCTCCTTTGTTTCAATTGACATCTCTCGTGTTGGAGCCATGATTCATGTCAGTCCACTTGGTGCAACAGCTCTCCAAGGTGTGATCACTCCTTTTTAGATGCAGACTAACGAGCAGATCTAATTTGATGTAGGTGTTAGTTTTGGAAATGAAAATTTACAGGGTGATTCCATAATTTTTTCCTCAGAATTGAATGATTCCATAATTTTTTCCCTCTGATTGGTCTGAAAAAAAATACCCTTACTGAGTACCACATTTTTTTCTTGATTTCTTTTAGTGTTTCTTAAAGCCATAAAGTTGCCATTTGAAATGACTTTAGTTTTGTGCCACATATGTGATCTGCTTTTTTTCAACAATATTAAACAACTGAATGTACATCCTCCGCGCCCGGTGATTCCATAATTTTTGCCAGGGGTTGTATGAGGGGAAAGTACAAAGACCTTTCTACTGGTGTTTTTACTCTGAGGCCTGAGACGGGGACAAAGGGGCATCTTCTACGTCTGGAGGAAAGAAGGTTTAATCATAATCACAGACGCGGATTCTTTACTGTAAGAGCAGTGAGACTATGGAACTCTCTGCTGCATGACGTTGTAATGAGTGATTCACTACTAAAATTTAAGAAGGGCATGGATGCCTTTCTTGAAAAGTATAATAATACAGGTTATATATACTAGATTCCTTGACAGGGCGTTGATCCAGGGAACTAGTCTGATTGCCGTATGGAGTCAGGAAGGAATTTTTTCCCAATGTGGAGTTTAGTGTTTGCCACATGGTTTTTTTTGCCTTCCTCTGGATCAACATGTTAGGCTATGGGTTGAACTAGATGGACTTAGTCTTCCTTCAACCTTAAAAACTATGTTACTATGTTAATGTGCAGTCATGATATTGCTTGGCCTAGACAAGTCTCTTGCTTACTGTGATTGATAGTGGCTTCTTTAGAGCAATTCGACCAAAAAGGCCTGCCTTTCGCCTTCTCCTCTGGACAGTTGATGTTCAGATGTATTTGCTACTTGAAATCTGTGCATCATTTATGAGGGCTGATATCTCATAGCGATTGATGGTTTTAATGACTGCACTTGAGGACACCTTCAAGGTTCTAGCAATTTTCTGAATTAACTGACATTCATGTATTATAGTAATCATGGACTGTCACTTCTCTTCACTTGGTCAGGGACGAATCTAGGCTTTCCAGCACTCGTGGCAAAAATTCAGTTTGGCGCCCCCTCCTATACACAGCTTAAGCGGTTTGAAAAGTCGCAAGTGAATGCTCATATGCAATTTCCACACTTAGGCAGTGTGCCCACTATGCGTTTTTAAGTGTTTCCGCAGCGGCAATTCCACTGCAGAAACACTTAAAAAACGCTTGGTAGAAGGTCTGCCATGTTCCCCAATGATAATCCGCATGTGCTTTGCACATGCTGCGGAAATTTCCGCTGCGGATTATCATTGCGGAAATATCCACAGCACTACCAATTATTTTGCGTATTCGCGGCGTTTTCGCCGTCATTGACTTGCATTGAATCGCATAATATCCGCATCACTACATGTGCACATGCGAATACTAAGCGATTCAATTTGCGGATGGTACCCGGGTTTAGAGAAGAGGAGTCTCTCCTCCAGACCCGGGTACCATAGTACCTGTAAAAAAAAAAAAAAAATTAAAATAAAAAATATACATTATACTTACCTTCTGATGGCCCCCGGTCTCCTCAGAGATTCGTCCTGGCTTCCCGGCAGCTCGCGATGGTCTAAAAGGACCTTCCATGATGTAATTTAGTCATGTGACGGGTCACGCGACTGCTGACGTCAGCGGACGCGTGACCCGTCACATGACTAAATGACGTCATGGAAGGTCCTTTTAGACCACCGCGAGACACCGGGGAGACCGGACGCATCGGATAAGGACACCAGGGGCCATCAGAAGGTAAGTGTAATATTTATTTTTTACCACTCTTTTACGGTCACACTATATATATATGCCGGTTGCATGGATTTATATAGTGTGATCAAGTGATGCTAAAATCGCTTGGAAAGTGCTTGAAAATCCGCATGCGGAAATGCATGTGAAAAACGCTTCACTTACGCATGGCAGGAAAAGCGCATGTAAAATCCGCATGCGTTTTTTCTGCCAAGGAGATGCTTAGGAAAAATCCGGAGCATTTCTGCATTGTGGGCACATAGCCTTACAGTCACATGTCAACTAGCTGCTCTTCCCGAATCTCTAAGGCTGGGTGCCCACGTAGCGTTTTTCAAGCGTTTATGCTGCGGAATTTCCGCAGCGGAAACGCTTGTGAAACGCTAGGTAATCCGCACCCCATGGTCCCCAAGGGGATTCCGCATGTTCTATGCACATGCTGCGGATTTTTCCGCAGCGTTTATGCTGCGTACAAAAATCCGCAGCATGTCATTTAATTTTGCGGAAGCGCAGCGGAACTCCCGCCATTGACTTGCATTGAGACGCATAGAAACCGCGACTGTACATTTTTACAAGCGGCTTCTATGCGTCTCTATGTGCGGATGGTACCCAGTTCTGGAGGAGAGGAGACTCTCATCCAGACCTGGGTACCATTGTACCTGTAAAAAAAGAATAAAATAACAAATAAAGTTTATATTCACCTGTCCGGCGGCTTCTCTCTGAATGCCGGCATCGCTTGAGGACCTGCGGTGACGTCACAGTCATGTGACCGCAGGCCCTTCACCGCTCTGTCTTGCGATATGCCGGCAGCCGGGAACCAGACAGGAACGAGCGCTGCAGCCACGCCGGGGCCTCGGGGGTGAGTATAGCTTTATTAGTTTTAATTTTTACGGTTCACACTGTATAAATCCATGCTGTTTGCATGGATTTATACAGTGTGACCTAGTTGTCAAGCACTTTCCAAGTGATGCTATCGCCTGGAAAGCGCTTGTCAATCTGCATGCGGAAACGCATGTGAATCCGCATGTATTCTGCAGGAAAAACGCATGCACAATCTGCATGCGTTTTTTCTGCCAGGGAGATGCAGAAATTTTCTGCTTCATTTCTGCATCGTGGGCACATAGCCTAAATGTTCAGTGATGAACTTATAACCCCTGCTCCACTGAGAGAAGCAGGAAGAGGAGCTTGGAAGCATGTAACTAAGTATGAAAATCGACCACTGGATCTGGCAAGCAGAACCAAATCTTGACAGTGAGTATAATATTATTGGCTTGCTATTGTGCTTATTTTATAATTAATGCTCCCAACGTAAATATAGATATAATAATCCTTAACTTGTCAGATGGCACAATATTTAATTAACATAGCCATGTGTCCTGTTATCTGACAAGTTATGGATTGCTACATGTGTACAGGATCAGAACCAATAACAATAGAGGAATCACCAGAACCACCATCAATACAGAACTACAGCATCACAGCCAACATCTGTAAAGAAATAAATCACCAGAGCCACCAACAGTACAGAAATGCAGCACCAAAACCACCAACAGATTAGGAATACATTGCCAGGACCACCATCAGTACATGAATACAGCAGCAGCTTACTACAGTGATCAATTGTAAAGTCAGATCAGCCCCATATACAATTGTATCACATGAACCTACAACTCTCAGTTTGTCCTTAACAATGGAAAGGAGATACTGTGAGTTGTTGTTACCAGCCATCATCAGACTGCGAACCATGCAGGAACCACAGCATAAATAAATATTTACATCCAGGTGCCTTATAGGTGACATCTTCTCATCTTATATTCTCTTTCTTCCACATCTTGTGCCCTGATGAATTTTACCATCCACAGCTTGTCTCTGCAGACTTCTATCTTCTCTGGCCTTCTGCAGTACATCTCAACACAGTGCCCATAAAAATAAGTGTCATTATAATGCCAATGAATATAAATATGAGCCCTACGCTGTGCTCCTTGTACAAAATATGACCCCCCCACACTATCGCTCTTATGGTATATGGCCTCCAGACTGTCCTCTCCTTTCCACACTGGAACCCCTTTTCACAATATCCCCTCACACTGTGCCCCACTATATTGCCCAGTCTCTATAATGTGCCTTTTCCTCACACTCCCCCTACGCAGTGTCCACTTTCTATACTGCCCCCCCACAGTACCCAGTCTCTATACTGTGTCCCTGCACACTTTTCTCCCCCATATGGTCTCCTCACACACTCCCAAGCCAGACCCCGTCCGCACCGGCTCCTCACACACTCCCAAGCCAGGCCCCGTCCGAACCGGCTCCTCACACACTCCCAAGCCAGGCCCCGTCCGCACCGGCTCCTCACACACTCTCAAGCCAGACCCCGTCTGCACCGGCTCCTCACACACTCCCAAGCCAGACCCCGTCCGCACCGGCTCCTCACACACTCCCAAGCCAGACCCCGTCCGCACCGGCTCCTCACACACTCCCAAGCTAGGCCCCGTCCGCACCGGCTCCTCACACACTACCAAGCTAGGCCCCGTCCGCACCGGCTCCTCACACACTCCCAAGCCAGGCCCCGTCCGCACCGGCTCCTCACACACTCCCAGCTCGCCCTGCCCGCACCGGCTCCTCACACATTCCCAGCTCACCTCGCCCGCACCGTCTCCTCACACATTCCCAGCTCATCCCGCCTGCACCGTCTCCTCACAAAGACGAGGAAATTGGATACTAATTGCTGGGAGGAAGCAATTTAAACCTTCTATGAGCTGGTTGTTAGTTGGACAGCCGGCTCTGAGAACGGCCAAATCCACTCCAGTGAGCAACAAAATGTGGCCACCTGGGACCACTGCATCAGGCAGCCCAACGATAACCCCCTTCCCTAGATACGCCCGTGGCTTAGTTAAGGGTTTATTGCAATTTTCTTGCTTACAACAGTCATGGAACAGGATTCAGTACAGTATAGAGCTGGGTTCCAACTCAGCATCTGCAAAAACATACCTATAGACCAGCGATTCCACAAATAAACCCTAGACAAAGCATACCTGCATATTGGAAGCCAGTCCAGGTGACTACCTAATGAAGCTGCTTGAGAAAATGCCAAGGGTGTGTAAATTTGTCAGAGTAAAAAAGGGGCTTTTTGAAGAACCTAAGGTTTAACACATATTCTGGTTTGTTTCACACATGTATAGAGAGGAGCGGCAGTAACAGCACCTCTGGCACCGACAGCCAGATCTAATGATGAGCCCGCTGTCAGTCATAGCTGGGGTTACAGCCGCCGCTCTCTAAACACAGAGTAGTGATTGAAACCGCGTCTCTGACTGAATGATGCCAGGGGAATAAAGAGGGTCTAAGGGCGTGAGCTGGGCTGGTTCAGAATGCTATTGACCTGCAGATTTACCCCATATTAGCAGGTTAATACATTTTTTCACATGACCGGTTCCCTTTAAAAACTAGACCAGTGTTTTTTATTTTATTTTATTTCAGCGCTTGAGTGGTGCCATTAACCCTTTTACCCCCAAGGTGATTTGCACCTTAATGACCAGGCCAATTTTTACAATTCTGACCACTGTCACTTTATGAGGTAATAACTCTGGAACGCTTCAACGGATCCCACTGATTCTGTTTTTTCGTGACATATTGTACTTCATGATTGTGGTAAAATTTCTTCGATATCACTTGCGTTTATTTGTGGAAAAAACGGAAATTTGGTGAAAATTTTTACAATTTTGTAATTTTCAAAATTTTAATTTTTATCCCCTTAAATCAGAGCGATATGTCACACAAAAGAGTTATTAAATAACATTTCCCACATGTCTACTTTACATCAGCACAATTTTGGAACCAAAATGTTTTTTTGTGTTTTTTATTAGGGAGCTATAAGGGTTAAAAGCTGACCAGCGATTTCTCATTTTTCCAACAAAATTTTCAAAACCATTTTTTTTTTTTAGGGACCACATCACATTTGAAGTCACTTTGAGGGGTCTACATGACAGAATATACTCAAAAGTGACACCATTCTAAAAACTGCACCCCTCAAGGTGCTCAAAACCACATTCAAGAACTTTATTAACCCTTCAGGTGCTTCACAGGAATTTGTGGAATGTGGAAGAAAAAAATTAACAGTTAACTTTTTTCACAAAAATGTTACTTTAGACCCAATTTTTTTTATTTTCGCAGGGGGTAACAGGAAAAAAATGGACCCCAAAATTTGTTGTGCAATTTCCCCTGAGCACGAGATACCCCATATGTGAGGGAAAACCACTGTTTGGGCACACGGCAGGGCTCGGAAGGGAAGGAGCGCCATTTGACTTTTTGAATGTAAAATTTGCTTGAATAATTAGCGAACGCCATGTTGCGTTTGGAGAGCCCCTGATGTGCCTAAACAGTGGAAACCCCCTACAAGTGACACCATCTTGGAAACTAGAACCCTCAGGGAGTTTATAACATTTAGGCGTAAAAATAAAATTTTCACATTTTTCCCACAAAAATGTTTTTCAGCCTCCAATTTTGCATTTTCATAAGGGTAACAGGAGAAATTGCACCATGCAGTTTGTTGTGCAATTTCTCCTGAGTACGCCGATACCCCATATGTGGGGAAAATACAGTGTTTGGGCGCACGGCAGAGTTCAGAAGGGAAGGAGCACTGCATGACTTTTTGAACGCAAAATTGGATGGAATTGAGAGCAGAAGCCATGTTGCGTTTTGGAGAGCCCCTGATGTGCCTAAATAGTGGAAACCCCCCACAAGTGACCTCATTGTGGAAACTACACCCCTCAAGGATTTTATCAAGGGGTATAGTGAACATTTTGAACCCAGAGGTACGACACAGAATTTGATAACATTAGGTCATCATATTGAATAAGTTGTCATTAGTCTTGAGCGCAAGTGCTCGCTACTTGAGTTTGCATTGGGTACTCAGGTATGCACCATGTATCTCGCGTGCTCGAGTGACATGCTCGTGTCCCCGCCCGCAAGTTTCATGGTTATTAGACACCCAAAAAAAACATGCGGGGATCGCTCGTGCATGGCAGGCAATCCCTGGGAGGTTTTTTGGCCGCGAAGCATATGGGGCGGGGACTCGAGCATCTCACTTGAGCACCCACGATACTCAGTGCATACCCGAGTACCCGATGCAAACTCAAGCAGCGAGCACTTGCACTCAACACTAGTCGCCATATCGTCATTTTTATTTTTTTTTTACTTTTGAAAAAAATTCCAACCCTAACGCTAGCCCAACCCTAGAGTTTATTTTTTACGCCATTCCTCGTGAGGTATAAGTGATTAGACGACTTTATTCTTCGGGTCGATTTTATGATTGACAGCTGTCACACACTAAAGGATGCATTTTTTGTAAAATCTAGTTTTTGCATCGCCATATTTTAAGAGCTATAATTTCTCCATATTTTGGCCGACAGTCATGTGACGGTTTGTTTTTTGCTGAATGAGTTGACTTTTTATTGGTGCCATTTTCAGGCACGTGACATTTTTTGATCGCTTTCTATTCCGATTTTTGGGAGGCAGAATAAACAAAATCCAACAATTCAGGAATTTTTTTTTTTTATGCTATTCCGTGTGTGGTAAAATTGATAAGGCAGCTTTATTCTTTGGGTCAGTAGGTTTACAGCGGTACCACATTTATATAGTTTTTCTATGTTTTGGCGCTTTTATGCAATAAAAGCTATTTTATAGAAAAAAAAAATTTTTTTGCATCGCTTTATTCTGAGAGCTATAACTTTTATTTTTCGGCTGATGTAGCTGTATGGCGGTTTGTTTTTTGCGGGACAAGATGATGTTTTCAGCAGTACCATTTTTATTTATATTAGTCTTTTTGATCGCGTGTTATTCCATTTTTTGTTTGGCGGTATGGTGATAAAGCATTGTTTTTTGCTTCGTTTTTTATTTTATTTTATTTTTTTTTTACAGTGTTCACTAAAGGTGTTAACTAGTGGGACAGTTTTATAGGTCAGGCCGTTCCGGACGCGGCGATACCAAATATGTGTACTTTTATTGTGTTTTTTTTCTCTCATAATAATATTTATTGATGGGTACATTATATCTTTTTTTTTTCATTTTTTTACACTTTTTTTTTACTTTTATTCTTTGTCCCACTATGGGACTTTCACTTTTTTCACTCTTATCGCCTGTATAGCATAGGGATGGAGCACCATCCCTGTGCTATACAGGCTGTCAGCGCTGCAAATGTATAAGATACTTTGGTCATGCACTGCGCATGACCAAAATATCTTCCTGCTGTCTGGTGACGACATCGGGTCGTCATGGCAACATCCGGGAAGCCGCGGCAGACAGCGTTGGACGCCGGCAGGAGAGGTGAGTATCACGATCACCTCCCCTTGCCACCGCAATGCTGCGATCGACTTCGATAACAGCATTTTGGGGGTTAATGTGCTGGGAGCGGTGCGGGACCGCTTCCAGCACATAGCACCGGGTGTCAGCTGTGACAATCAGCTGACACCCAGCGGCGATCATGCCCGCACAGCCTGTGGGTCGCCGATGGGTTGGCATGACAACCTGGGGTCTGCAGAAGACCCCTGTGATTGTAACTGCCGATCTGCTATGAGCGTCGCTCAGTGGTCGGCGTTCATAGCAGATGAGCACTTTTGTTACACATAGAAGGGCTTCGCTGTGTGTAACACAGGCGATCGGAAGATGGCAGCTTCAAGTCTCCTATGGAGACTATTAAAGCTTGTAAAAAGTAGAAAAAAAAAGTTTTTTTAAAAAAAAATATAAAAGTTCAAATCACCCCCCTTTCGTCACATTCAAGATAAAACAATAAAAAAAAATATATATATATACACATATTTGGTATTGTCGCATTCAGAATCGCCTGAGCTATAAAAAAAAAAAAAAGAATTAATCCAATCGGTAAACAACGTACAAAGAAAAAAAAAAAAAACGCCAGCATTACATCTTTTTTGGTCTCTGCAACATTGCAATAAAATGCAATAACGGACGATCAAAATATCGTATCTACACCAAAATGGTATCAATAGAAACGCCAGCTCGGCGCGCAAAAAATAAGCCCTCACCCGGCCCCAGATCAAGAAAAATGGAGACACTACGAGTCTCGGAAAATGGTAACTTTGTTTAAAAAGAAAAGTTTGGATTTTTTTTTCACCACTTAACCACTTTCTGACGTGGAGTGTAATAGTACGTGACATGGAGATATTAAGAAAATATTAACAATTTCTCCCAAACCCATCATTCTCCTCCCCTATAGTATTTGTCACAAGAGAAGAGATGACAATCTAAAGAGCGATCTCTCTGCAAATTATCACCCACAGCAGAAATAGCTTAATCAAATGCTGGCACAAGACAGGTGCTACCAGTCCAATTAAAATGCAAAGTGTATTTCCCCCTGGCAGAAGCAGGGGATAATTAGACACAGACCTGCGACAATTTACATCTAGCTGTTGAGGCTTGATTCCCAGGACATCAAAGGGAATTTTACCGAAGCCCCAATCTGGCTGGCACCGATACGAAATATGGACTATCTCAAGTTCCATAATTCTGATAATAATGGGACCCATATTTTTAGTGACAGTGTCAGCTAGGGAACAATATGGATATTTTCCCGTCAATGTAAGCCCCTCCGGGGGGGGCTGTGGCACAAAAGTACCAGAATAACGGATCGCAACAATTCCATGTGTAGTCTCTACGGAAAAGTAAATTCATAATAAAAAATATGGTATCACGTTCGGGCTTCTGCGTTCAACCAGAACGTTCCTCGGCATAAAAGATCCAACTGAAGACTGATCCATATTCATTGTCAGGAGTATATATTTATTATAGCAACGGATTCTATTTGAGAACGGTCAAATCTGGAGTGTCTCCCCTCCCCTCCCTTGTCCCTGCGAACTGTATAAAGTAAGTTTCTTCTTTAATCCTGTTTATTTTGTGTACCTGTATATTCTGTATTGAATTGTCCCCTTTGTAAAATCTTTGTATATTTTTCATAACACTGCCTCCCTTTTGGATTAAATATTAAATGTAATAGTCCTGTTTCTTTTGCTCTGTAATCGTTCCCTCCCCAAAAGCCATAAACACTACCAGAACGCAGGCGTCCGGCCTGTCCTGTATTATATTTCAAACTCAGCCGGTGGTGGCAGCGAATAATAATAATTGGGCTATTGTGAAGCTGAAGGTGACCGTAAGGGGCCTATACACATATTTCATGCGTTGGAATCCGGAGGTGTGACGCCATACGCTCACAGGAAGCTTGACGATACCTACATAGTGATTAGTCGGGATCGTGTGCTTGCGAATCCCTGACGAAATCCTGACAGAGTGACGGCAGAGGTGAGATATTGTGTGATCTCCCCGGTGTCGTCCCTGTAGAACCCTGACAGTACGCCCCACGTCAGATCCCCCCATTTGGTGCAGGCTCCAGCGCTGAGCCCGCACCTCTCAGGGCACATGTCAGCTGATCTATACAACTGACATGTGCCCGCAACAGCCGTGGGTGGAATCGCGATACACCCGAGGCTGTTAACCAGTTAAATACCGTTGTCAAACTCTGACAGCGGCATTTAACGCGTGCTTCCGGGAAGTGTGTCATTGGCCCGCCCATCTGCGACCCCGTCACATGATCTTGGGTTGCCAATGGGTTGGCATGACAAATGGGGGTCTGCAGGAGACCCCTGTGGTTGTCACTGCCAGATTGCTACGAGTACCACCCAGCGGTCGGTGCTCATAGCAAGTGAGCAAATCTACTACACACAAGCGATCTGATCATCGCCTGTATGCAACAGAGCCGATCAGGCAAGTGCTGCTTCTAGTCTCCCATGACTACTGAAGCAAGCAAAATGTGTAAAAAAAATGTTTTTAAAAATATAAGTTTTTAAATCATCTCCCTTTCACCCCATTCAAAATAAAATAGTAAAAAAATTTAAAAAAAACATACACATTTGGTATCGCCGCATTCAGAATTGCCCGATCTATCAATATAAAAAAAGAATTAATTCGATCAGTAAACAGCGTAACGAGAAAAAAATTCTAAACGCCAGAATTACATTTTTTTTTGTCACCGTAACATTGCAGTAAAATGCGATAAAGGGCGATCAAAACATCGTATCTATCCCAAAATGTATCAATAAAAACGTCATCCTGGTGCGCAAAAATTAAGCCCTCACCCGACCGCAGATCAAGAAAAATGGAGAGCCTATGGGTCTCGGAAAATGGCGACACAAGCAAATTTTCCCCCAAAAAATGTCACCACTTAAATACAAAAAAGAACTATACATGTTTGGTATCTGTGTACTCGTAATGACCTAAATCATACTGCCAGGTCTGTTTTTCCATACAGCGAACATGGAAAATATAAAAAAACAAAAACACAATCATGTAATTGCACTTTGCAATTTTACCACACTAGGAATTTTTTCCATGCATACCAGTGCATCACATGATAAAATCAATGGCGTCATTCAAAAGTACAACACATCCCGCAAAAAAAAAGCCCTCATACGGCTTTAGGAACGGAAAACTAAAAAGTTATGGCTCTGGGAAGAAGGGGAGGGAAAAATGAAAACATAAGAAATAGAAAGTCGCCTGGGGGTGAAGGAGTTAATCAGACACATGGCCATCCAGGCCTGCATGGAGCGGTTCAGTCTATGGGGATGGCATTTGGCTGATGGCCAGCAGTGTCACAGGCTTAGGCTATGTTCACACATCATGGGGTTTTTTGCGTTCATTTTCTGCAGCAAAACCTGATCTCCCGCCAGGAGGTTGTTCAGGAGTTTTGCAGGTGCCTTTTTTAAAACGTTCTTCTGTCTCTGTAACTCATGTACATAACGTTCAGTGGAAGAAGAAACACACACTCATTCTGGTTAAAGTCTTGATTTATTTTACTTCTATAGCTCCATTAATTCCACAGCACTTTAAAGACAATATCACAATCTAAACAAAAACCACTGAAAAAAGGTACCTGCGTTTTTTTCACCACCCATTACTTCCTATGGGTGAAAAAACGCTGTAAAAACGCTGAAAGAAGTGACATTCTGTATTTTCCAAAAACCCAACCAAGGCACAAAATACATAGCAAAATAAACAAGATGTGTGAACACAGCCTTAGGATGGAGACGCACCATGTCACGCAGCATGACTTGTATTCCGGCAGTGGTGTCATTCTCCAGACACCCATTAAGCACCATGGAAACAATACAGCCACTGCCATGATAGCCGCCATCCCCCCATGTACTGGAAGGGACCTCACAACATAATACCGTACCCTGGTACCCCCTGTCACCTGTGATAATGGCGACCCTTATCGCTGCAGGTGACATTTCTCCTATCCGGTAACATGGCGACTACAACCAGCAGCTCCAATGTTTCCAGGAACCAACCTCCGCCGCGGGACACGCCCCCTAACCGTCTCTCCTCACCGATTGGCTGCACGTGATGTAATACGTTTTGTGTATGAGCAGTCAGAGGCGCTTGTCATTGGACGCGGGTATGGAAGCGTCTAGAATGGAGTTACTCCTGTGAGGGCATGATGTCACGGGAAGGGGCGGGGCCTCACCACGCATGATGTCACGGGAAGGGGCGGGGCCTCACCACCCGGGAAGGGGCGGGGCCTCACCACCCTCCCCCTCCCACTGCTCCAATCAGTGCACTGGAGAGCAGTCCCGATACTAGGAAGCAGCGTTGTGCTGGGGCTGCTGGAGATGAGGCACGTGTGCAGGAGACTCTGAGGCTGCTGGACATGAGGCAGGTGTGCAGGAGACTCTGAGGCTGCTGGACATGAGGCACCTGTGCAGGAGACTCTGAGGCTGCTGGACATGAGGCAGGTGTGCAGGAGACTCTGAGGCTGCTGGACATGAGGCACCTGTGCAGGAGACTCTGAGGCTGCTGGACATGAGGCAGGTGTGCAGGAGACTCTGAGGCTTCTGGACATGAGGCAGGTGTGGAGGAGACTCTGAGGCTGCTGGACATGAGGCAGGTGTGCAGGAGACTCTGAGGCTGCTGGACATGAGGCAGGTGTGCAGGCGACTGAGGCTGCTGGACATGAGGCATTTGTGCAGACGACTGAGGCTGCTGGACATGAGGCACGTGTGCAGGAGACTCTGAGGCTGCTGGACATGAGGCACCTGTGCAGGAGACTCTGAGGCTGCTGGACATGAGGCAGGTGTGCAGGAGACTCTGAGGCTGCTGGACATGAGGCACCTGTGCAGGAGACTCTGAGGCTGCTGGACATGAGGCAGGTGTGCAGGAGACTCTGAGGCTTCTGGACATGAGGCAGGTGTGGAGGAGACTCTGAGGCTGCTGGACATGAGGCAGGTGTGCAGGAGACTCTGAGGCTGCTGGACATGAGGCAGGTGTGCAGGCGACTGAGGCTGCTGGACATGAGGCATTTGTGCAGACGACTGAGGCTGCTGGACATGAGGCACGTGTGGAGGAGACTCTGAGGCTGCTGGACATGAGGCACGTGTGGAGGAGACTCTGAAGCTGCTGGACATGAGGCACCTGTGCAGGAGACTCTGAGGCTGCTGGACATGAGGCACCTGTGCAGGAGACTCTGAGGCTGCTGGACATGAGGCACCTGTGCAGGAGACTCTGAGGCTGCTGGATATGAGGCACCTGTGCAGGAGACTCTGAGGCTGCTGGACATGAGGCACCTGTGCAGGAGACTCTGAGGCTGCTGGACATGAGGCACCTGTGCAGGAGACTCTGAGGCTGCTGGACATGAGGCACCTGTGCAGGAGACTCTGAGGCTGCTGGACATGAGGCACCTGTGCAGGAGACTCTGAGGCTGCTGGACATGAGGCACCTGTGCAGGAGACTCTGAGGCTGCTGGACATGAGGCACCTGTGCAGGAGACTCTGAGGCTGCTGGACATGAGGCACCTGTGCAGGAGACTCTGAGGCTGCTGGACATGAGGCACCTGTGCAGGAGACTCTGAGGCTGCTGGACATGAGGCACCTGTGCAGGAGACTCTGAGGCTGCTGGACATGAGGCACCTGTGCAGGAGACTCTGAGGCTGCTGGACATGAGGCACCTGTGCAGGAGACTCTGAGGCTGCTGGACATGAGGCACCTGTGCAGGAGACTCTGAGGCTGCTGGACATGAGGCACCTGTGCAGGAGACTCTGAGGCTGCTGGACATGAGGCACCTGTGCAGGAGACTATGAGGCACCTGTGCAGGAGACTCTGAGGCTGCTGGACATGAGGCACGTGTGGAGGAGACTCTGAGGCTGCTGGACATGAGGCAGGTGTGCAGGAGACTCTGAGGCTGCTGGAGATGAGGCACGTGTGCAGGAGACTCAGGCTGCTGGAGATGAGGCAGGTGTGCAGGAGACTCAGGCTGCTGGAGATGAGGCACCTGTGCAGGAGACTCAGGCTGCTGGACATGAGGCACCTGTGCAGGAGACTCTGAGGCTGCTGGACATGAGGCACCTGTGCAGGAGACTCTGAGGCTGCTGGACATGAGGCACCTGTGCAGGAGACTCTGAGGCTGCTGGACATGAGGCACCTGTGCAGGAGACTCTGAGGCTGCTGGACATGAGGCACCTGTGCAGGAGACTCTGAGGCTGCTGGACATGAGGCACCTGTGCAGGAGACTCTGAGGCTGCTGGACATGAGGCACCTGTGCAGGAGACTCTGAGGCTGCTGGACATGAGGCATCTGTGTAGGAGACTCTGAGGCTGCTGGACATGAGGCACGTGTGCAGGAGACTCTGAGGCTGCTGGACATGAGGCAGGTGTGCAGGAGACTCAGGCTGCTGGACATGAGGCAGGTGTGCAGGAGACTCAGGCTGCTGGACATGAGGCAGGTGTGCAGGAGACTCTGAGGCTGCTGGAGATGAGGCACGTGTGCAGGAGACTCTGAGGCTGCTGGAGATGAGGCAGGTGTGCAGGAGACTCAGGCTGCTGGACATGAGGCAGGTGTGCAGGAGACTCAGGCTGCTGGACATGAGGCAGGTGTGCAGGAGACTCTGAGGCTGCTGGAGATGAGGCACGTGTGCAGGAGACTCTGAGGCTGCTGGAGATTAGGCACGTGTGGAGGAGACTGAGGCTGCTGGACATGAGGCACGTGTGGAGGAGACTCTGAGGCTGCTGGACATGAGGCAGGTGTGCAGGCGACTGAGGCTGCTGGACATGAGGCATTTGTGCAGACGACTGAGGCTGCTGGACATGAGGCACGTGTGGAGGAGACTCTGAGGCTGCTGGACATGAGGCACGTGTGGAGGAGACTCTGAGGCTGCTGGAGATGAGGCACGTGTGCAGGAGACTCTGAGGCTGCTGGACATGAGGCACCTGTGCAGGAGACTCTGAGGCTGCTGGACATGAGGCACCTGTGCAGGAGACTATGAGGCACCTGTGCAGGAGACTCTGAGGCTGCTGGACATGAGGCACGTGTGGAGGAGACTCTGAGGCTGCTGGACATGAGGCAGGTGTGCAGGAGACTCTGAGGCTGCTGGAGATGAGGCACGTGTGCAGGAGACTCTGAGGCTGCTGGAGATGAGGCAGGTGTGCAGGAGACTCAGGCTGCTGGAGATGAGGCAGGTGTGCAGGAGACTCAGGCTGCTGGAGATGAGGCAGGTGTGCAGGAGACTCAGGCTGCTGGACATGAGGCACCTGTGCAGGAGACTCTGAGGCTGCTGGACATGAGGCACCTGTGCAGGAGACTCTGAGGCTGCTGGACATGAGGCACCTGTGCAGGAGACTCTGAGGCTGCTGGACATGAGGCACCTGTGCAGGAGACTCTGAGGCTGCTGGACATGAGGCACCTGTGCAGGAGACTCTGAGGCTGCTGGACATGAGGCACCTGTGCAGGAGACTCTGAGGCTGCTGGACATGAGGCACCTGTGCAGGAGACTCTGAGGCTGCTGGACATGAGGCACCTGTGCAGGAGACTCTGAGGCTGCTGGACATGAGGCACCTGTGCAGGAGACTCTGAGGCTGCTGGACATGAGGCACCTGTGCAGGAGACTCTGAGGCTGCTGGACATGAGGCACCTGTGCAGGAGACTCTGAGGCTGCTGGACATGAGGCACCTGTGCAGGAGACTATGAGGCACCTGTGCAGGAGACTCTGAGGCTGCTGGACATGAGGCACGTGTGGAGGAGACTCTGAGGCTGCTGGACATGAGGCAGGTGTGCAGGAGACTCTGAGGCTGCTGGAGATGAGGCACGTGTGCAGGAGACTCTGAGGCTGCTGGAGATGAGGCAGGTGTGCAGGAGACTCAGGCTGCTGGAGATGAGGCAGGTGTGCAGGAGACTCAGGCTGCTGGAGATGAGGCAGGTGTGCAGGAGACTCAGGCTGCTGGACATGAGGCACCTGTGCAGGAGACTCTGAGGCTGCTGGACATGAGGCACCTGTGCAGGAGACTCTGAGGCTGCTGGACATGAGGCACCTGTGCAGGAGACTCTGAGGCTGCTGGACATGAGGCACCTGTGCAGGAGACTCTGAGGCTGCTGGACATGAGGCATCTGTGTACGAGACTCTGAGGCTGCTGGACATGAGGCAGGTGTGCAGGAGACTCAGGCTGCTGGACATGAGGCAGGTGTGCAGGAGACTCAGGCTGCTGGACATGAGGCAGGTGTGCAGGAGACTCTGAGGCTGCTGGACATGAGGCACGTGTGCAGGAGACTCTGAGGCTGCTGGAGATGAGGCAGGTGTGCAGGAGACTCAGGCTGCTGGACATGAGGCAGGTGTGCAGGAGACTCTGAGGCTGCTGGAGATTAGGCACGTGTGGAGGAGACTCTGAGGCTGCTGGACATGAGGCACGTGTGGAGGAGACTCTGAGGCTGCTGGACATGAGGCACGTGTGGAGGAGACTGAGGCTGCTGGACATGAGGCACGTGTGGAGGAGACTCTGAGGCTGCTGGACATGAGGCACGTGTGGAGGAGACTGAGGCTGCTGGACATGAGGCACCTGTGCAGGAGACTCTGAGGCTGCTGGACATGAGGCACCTGTGCAGGAGACTCTGAGGCTGCTGGACATGAGGCACCTGTGCAGGAGACTCTGAGGCTGCTGGACATGAGGCACCTGTGCAGGAGACTCTGAGGCTGCTGGACATGAGGCACCTGTGCAGGAGACTCTGAGGCTGCTGGACATGAGGCACCTGTGCAGGAGACTCTGAGGCTGCTGGACATGAGGCACCTGTGCAGGAGACTCTGAGGCTGCTGGACATGAGGCACCTGTGCAGGAGACTCTGAGGCTGCTGGACATGAGGCACCTGTGCAGGAGACTCTGAGGCTGCTGGACATGAGGCACCTGTGCAGGAGACTCTGAGGCTGCTGGACATGAGGCACCTGTGCAGGAGACTCTGAGGCTGCTGGACATGAGGCACCTGTGCAGGAGACTCTGAGGCTGCTGGACATGAGGCACCTGTGCAGGAGACTCTGAGGCTGCTGGACATGAGGCACCTGTGCAGGAGACTCTGAGGCTGCTGGACATGAGGCACCTGTGCAGGAGACTCTGAGGCTGCTGGACATGAGGCACCTGTGCAGGAGACTCTGAGGCTGCTGGACATGAGGCACCTGTGCAGGAGACTCTGAGGCTGCTGGACATGAGGCACCTGTGCAGGAGACTCTGAGGCTGCTGGACATGAGGCACGTGTGCAGGAGACTCTGAGGCTGCTGGAGATTAGGCACGTGTGGAGGAGACTCTGAGGCTGCTGGACATGAGGCATTTGTGCAGGCGACTGAGGCTGCTGGACATGAGGCACGTGTGGAGGAGACTGAGGCTGCTGGACATGAGGCACGTGTGGAGGAGACTCTGAGGCTGCTGGACATGAGGCACGTGTGGAGGAGACTCTGAGGCTGCTGGACATGAGGCACCTGTGCAGGAGACTCTGAGGCTGCTGGACATGAGGCACGTGTGGAGGAGACTCTGAGGCTGCTGGACATGAGGCACGTGTGGAAGAGACTCTGAGGCTGCTGGACATGAGGCACGTGTGGAGGAGACTCTGAGGCTGCTGGACATGAGGCACCTGTGCAGGAGACTCTGAGGCTGCTGGACATGAGGCACCTGTGCAGGAGACTCTGAGGCTGCTGGACATGAGGCACCTGTGCAGGAGACTCTGAGGCTGCTGGACATGAGGCACCTGTGCAGGAGACTCTGAGGCTGCTGGACATGAGGCACCTGTGCAGGAGACTGAGGCTGCTGGACATGAGGCACCTGTGCAGGAGACTCTGAGGCTGCTGGACATGAGGCACCTGTGCAGGAGACTCTGAGGCTGCTGGACATGAGGCACCTGTGCAGGAGACTCTGAGGCTGCTGGACATGAGGCAGCTGTGCAGGAGACTCTGAGGCTGCTGGACATGAGGCACCTGTGCAGGAGACTCTGAGGCTGCTGGACATGAGGCACCTGTGCAGGAGACTCTGAGGCTGCTGGACATGAGGCACCTGTGCAGGAGACTCTGAGGCTGCTGGACATGAGGCACGTGTGCAGGAGACTCTGAGGCTGCTGGACATGAGGCAGGTGTGGAGGAGACTCTGAGGCTGCTGGACATGAGGCAGGTGTGGAGGAGACTCTGAGGCTGCTGGACATGAGGCAGGTGTGGAGGAGACTCTGAGGCTGCTGGACATGAGGCAGGTGTGCAGGAGACTCTGAGGGTGCAGGAGACTCTGAGGCTGCTGGAGATGAGGCACGTGTGCAGGAGACTCTGAGGCTGCTGGACATGAGGCAGGTGTGCAGGAGACTCTGAGGCTGCTGGACATGAGGCAGGTGTGCAGACGACTGAGGCTGCTGGACATGAGGCACGTGTGGAGGAGACTCTGAGGCTGCTGGACATGAGGCACGTGTGGAGGAGACTCTGAGGCTGCTGGACATGAGGCACCTGTGCAGGAGACTCTGAGGCTGCTGGACATGAGGCACCTGTGCAGGAGACTCTGAGGCTGCTGGACATGAGGCACCTGTGCAGGAGACTCTGAGGCTGCTGGACATGAGGCACCTGTGCAGGAGACTCTGAGGCTGCTGGACATGAGGCACCTGTGCAGGAGACTGAGGCTGCTGGACATGAGGCACCTGTGCAGGAGACTCTGAGGCTGCTGGACATGAGGCACCTGTGCAGGAGACTCTGAGGCTGCTGGACATGAGGCACCTGTGCAGGAGACTCTGAGGCTGCTGGACATGAGGCAGCTGTGCAGGAGACTCTGAGGCTGCTGGACATGAGGCACCTGTGCAGGAGACTCTGAGGCTGCTGGACATGAGGCACCTGTGCAGGAGACTCTGAGGCTGCTGGACATGAGGCACCTGTGCAGGAGACTCTGAGGCTGCTGGACATGAGGCACGTGTGCAGGAGACTCTGAGGCTGCTGGACATGAGGCAGGTGTGGAGGAGACTCTGAGGCTGCTGGACATGAGGCAGGTGTGGAGGAGACTCTGAGGCTGCTGGACATGAGGCACCTGTGCAGGAGACTCTGAGGCTGCTGGACATGAGGCACCTGTGCAGGAGACTCTGAGGCTGCTGGACATGAGGCACCTGTGCAGGAGACTCTGAGGCTGCTGGATATGAGGCACCTGTGCAGGAGACTCTGAGGCTGCTGGACATGAGGCACCTGTGCAGGAGACTCTGAGGCTGCTGGACATGAGGCACCTGTGCAGGAGACTCTGAGGCTGCTGGACATGAGGCACCTGTGCAGGAGACTCTGAGGCTGCTGGACATGAGGCACCTGTGCAGGAGACTCTGAGGCTGCTGGACATGAGGCACGTGTGGAGGAGACTCTGAGGCTGCTGGACATGAGGCAGGTGTGCAGGAGACTCTGAGGCTGCTGGAGATGAGGCACGTGTGCAGGAGACTCTGAGGCTGCTGGAGATGAGGCAGGTGTGCAGGAGACTCAGGCTGCTGGAGATGAGGCAGGTGTGCAGGAGACTCAGGCTGCTGGAGATGAGGCAGGTGTGCAGGAGACTCAGGCTGCTGGAGATGAGGCAGGTGTGCAGGAGACTCAGGCTGCTGGACATGAGGCACCTGTGCAGGAGACTCTGAGGCTGCTGGACATGAGGCACCTGTGCAGGAGACTCTGAGGCTGCTGGACATGAGGCACCTGTGCAGGAGACTCTGAGGCTGCTGGACATGAGGCACCTGTGCAGGAGACTCTGAGGCTGCTGGACATGAGGCATCTGTGTAGGAGACTCTGAGGCTGCTGGACATGAGGCACGTGTGCAGGAGACTCTGAGGCTGCTGGACATGAGGCAGGTGTGCAGGAGACTCAGGCTGCTGGACATGAGGCAGGTGTGCAGGAGACTCAGGCTGCTGGACATGAGGCAGGTGTGCAGGAGACTCTGAGGCTGCTGGAGATGAGGCACGTGTGCAGGAGACTCTGAGGCTGCTGGAGATGAGGCAGGTGTGCAGGAGACTCAGGCTGCTGGACATGAGGCAGGTGTGCAGGAGACTCTGAGGCTGCTGGACATGAGGCACCTGTGCAGGAGACTCTGAGGCTGCTGGAGATTAGGCACGTGTGGAGGAGACTCTGAGGCTGCTGGACATGAGGCACGTGTGGAGGAGACTCTGAGGCTGCTGGACATGAGGCAGGTGTGCAGGCGACTGAGGCTGCTGGACATGAGGCACGTATGGAGGAGACTCTGAGGCTGCTGGACATGAGGCACGTGTGGAGGAGACTCTGAGGCTGCTGGACATGAGGCACGTGTGCAGGAGACTCTGAGGCTGCTGGACATGAGGCACCTGTGCAGGAGACTCTGAGGCTGCTGGACATGAGGCACCTGTGCAGGAGACTATGAGGCACCTGTGCAGGAGACTCTGAGGCTGCTGGACATGAGGCACGTGTGGAGGAGACTCTGAGGCTGCTGGACATGAGGCAGGTGTGCAGGAGACTCTGAGGCTGCTGGAGATGAGGCACGTGTGCAGGAGACTCTGAGGCTGCTGGAGATGAGGCACGTGTGGAGGAGACTCTGAGGCTGCTGGACATGAGGCACGTGTGGAGGAGACTCTGAGGCTGCTGGAGATGAGGCACCTGTGCAGGAGACTCTGAGGCTGCTGGACATGAGGCACCTGTGCAGGAGACTCTGAGGCTGCTGGACATGAGGCAGGTGTGCAGGAGACTCTGAGGCTGCTGGAGATGAGGCACGTGTGCAGGAGACTCTGAGGCTGCTGGAGATGAGGCAGGTGTGCAGGAGACTCAGGCTGCTGGAGATGAGGCAGGTGTGCAGGAGACTCAGGCTGCTGGAGATGAGGCAGGTGTGCAGGAGACTCAGGCTGCTGGACATGAGGCACCTGTGCAGGAGACTCTGAGGCTGCTGGACATGAGGCACCTGTGCAGGAGACTCTGAGGCTGCTGGACATGAGGCACCTGTGCAGGAGACTCTGAGGCTGCTGGACATGAGGCACCTGTGCAGGAGACTCTGAGGCTGCTGGACATGAGGCACCTGTGCAGGAGACTCTGAGGCTGCTGGACATGAGGCACCTGTGCAGGAGACTCTGAGGCTCCTGGACATGAGGCACCTGTGCAGGAGACTATGAGGCACCTGTGCAGGAGACTCTGAGGCTGCTGGACATGAGGCACGTGTGGAGGAGACTCTGAGGCTGCTGGACATGAGTCAGGTGTGCAGGAGACTCTGAGGCTGCTGGAGATGAGGCACGTGTGCAGGAGACTCTGAGGCTGCTGGAGATGAGGCAGGTGTGCAGGAGACTCAGGCTGCTGGAGATGAGGCAGGTGTGCAGGAGACTCGGGCTGCTGGAGATGAGGCAGGTGTGCAGGAGACTCTGAGGCTGCTGGATATGAGGCACCTGTGCAGGAGACTCTGAGGCTGCTGGACATGAGGCACCTGTGCAGGAGACTCTGAGGCTGCTGGACATGAGGCACCTGTGCAGGAGACTCTGAGGCTGCTGGACATGAGGCACCTGTGCAGGAGACTCTGAGGCTGCTGGACATGAGGCACCTGTGCAGGAGACTCTGAGGCTGCTGGACATGAGGCACCTGTGCAGGAGACTCTGAGGCTGCTGGACATGAGGCACCTGTGCAGGAGACTCTGAGGCTGCTGGACATGAGGCACCTGTGCAGGAGACTCTGAGGCTGCTGGACATGAGGCACCTGTGCAGGAGACTCTGAGGCTGCTGGACATGAGGCACCTGTGCAGGAGACTCTGAGGCTGCTGGACATGAGGCACCTGTGCAGGAGACTATGAGGCACCTGTGCAGGAGACTCTGAGGCTGCTGGACATGAGGCACGTGTGGAGGAGACTCTGAGGCTGCTGGACATGAGGCAGGTGTGCAGGAGACTCTGAGGCTGCTGGAGATGAGGCACGTGTGCAGGAGACTCTGAGGCTGCTGGAGATGAGGCAGGTGTGCAGGAGACTCAGGCTGCTGGAGATGAGGCAGGTGTGCAGGAGACTCAGGCTGCTGGAGATGAGGCAGGTGTGCAGGAGACTCAGGCTGCTGGACATGAGGCACCTGTGCAGGAGACTCTGAGGCTGCTGGACATGAGGCAGGTGTGCAGGAGACTCTGAGGCTGCTGGACATGAGGCACCTGTGCAGGAGACTCTGAGGCTGCTGGACATGAGGCACCTGTGCAGGAGACTCTGAGGCTGCTGGACATGAGGCATCTGTGTAGGAGACTCTGAGGCTGCTGGACATGAGGCACGTGTGCAGGAGACTCTGAGGCTGCTGGACATGAGGCAGGTGTGCAGGAGACTCAGGCTGCTGGACATGAGGCAGGTGTGCAGGAGACTCAGGCTGCTGGACATGAGGCAGGTGTGCAGGAGACTCTGAGGCTGCTGGAGATGAGGCACGTGTGCAGGAGACTCTGAGGCTGCTGGAGATGAGGCAGGTGTGCAGGAGACTCAGGCTGCTGGACATGAGGCAGGTGTGCAGGAGACTCTGAGGCTGCTGGAGATGAGGCACGTGTGCAGGAGACTCTGAGGCTGCTGGAGATTAGGCACGTGTGGAGGAGACTCTGAGGCTGCTGGACATGAGGCACGTGTGGAGGAGACTCTGAGGCTGCTGGACATGAGGCAGGTGTGCAGGCGACTGAGGCTGCTGGACATGAGGCATTTGTGCAGACGACTGAGGCTGCTGGACATGAGGCACGTGTGGAGGAGACTCTGAGGCTGCTGGACATGAGGCACGTGTGGAGGAGACTCTGAGGCTGCTGGACATGAGGCACCTGTGCAGGAGACTCTGAGGCTGCTGGACATGAGGCACGTGTGCAGGAGACTCTGAGGCTGCTGGAGATGAGGCAGGTGTGCAGGAGACTCAGGCTGCTGGAGATGAGGCAGCTGTGCAGGAGACTCAGGCTGCTGGAGATGAGGCAGGTGTGCAGGAGACTCAGGCTGCTGGACATGAGGCAGGTGTGCAGGAGACTCTGAGGCTGCTGGACATGAGGCACCTGTGCAGGAGACTCTGAGGCTGCTGGACATGAGGCACCTGTGCAGGAGACTCTGAGGCTGCTGGACATGAGGCACCTGTGCAGGAGACTCTGAGGCTGCTGGACATGAGGCACCTGTGCAGGAGACTCTGAGGCTGCTGGACATGAGGCACCTGTGCAGGAGACTCTGAGGCTGCTGGACATGAGGCACCTGTGCAGGAGACTCTGAGGCTGCTGGACATGAGGCACCTGTGCAGGAGACTCTGAGGCTGCTGGACATGAGGCACCTGTGCAGGAGACTCTGAGGCTGCTGGACATGAGGCACCTGTGCAGGAGACTATGAGGCACCTGTGCAGGAGACTCTGAGGCTGCTGGACATGAGGCACGTGTGGAGGAGACTCTGAGGCTGCTGGACATGAGGCAGGTGTGCAGGAGACTCTGAGGCTGCTGGAGATGAAGCATGTGTGCAGGAGACTCTGAGGCTGCTGGAGATGAGGCAGGTGTGCAGGAGACTCAGGCTGCTGGAGATGAGGCAGGTGTGCAGGAGACTCAGGCTGCTGGAGATGAGGCAGGTGTGCAGGAGACTCAGGCTGCTGGACATGAGGCACCTGTGCAGGAGACTCTGAGGCTGCTGGACATGAGGCACCTGTGCAGGAGACTCTGAGGCTGCTGGACATGAGGCACCTGTGCAGGAGACTCTGAGGCTGCTGGACATGAGGCACCTGTGCAGGAGACTCTGAGGCTGCTGGACATGAGGCACCTGTGCAGGAGACTCTGAGGCTGCTGGACATGAGGCACCTGTGCAGGAGACTCTGAGGCTGCTGGACATGAGGCACCTGTGCAGGAGACTCTGAGGCTGCTGGACATGAGGCACCTGTGCAGGAGACTATGAGGCACCTGTGCAGGAGACTCTGAGGCTGCTGGACATGAGGCACGTGTGGAGGAGACTATGAGGCTGCTGGACATGAGGCAGGTGTGCAGGAGACTCTGAGGCTGCTGGAGATGAGGCACGTGTGCAGGAGACTCTGAGGCTGCTGGAGATGAGGCAGGTGTGCAGGAGACTCAGGCTGCTGGAGATGAGGCAGGTGTGCAGTAGACTCAGGCTGCTGGAGATGAGGCAGGTGTGCAGGAGACTCAGGCTGCTGGACATGAGGCACCTGTGCAGGAGACTCTGAGGCTGCTGGACATGAGGCACCTGTGCAGGAGACTCTGAGGCTGCTGGACATGAGGCACCTGTGCAGGAGACTCTGAGGCTGCTGGACATGAGGCACCTGTGCAGGAGACTCTGAGGCTGCTGGACATGAGGCACCTGTGCAGGAGACTCTGAGGCTGCTGGACATGAGGCACCTGTGCAGGAGACTATGAGGCACCTGTGCAGGAGACTCTGAGGCTGCTGGACATGAGGCACGTGTGGAGGAGACTCTGAGGCTGCTGGACATGAGGCAGGTGTGCAGGAGACTCTGAGGCTGCTGGAGATGAGGCACGTGTGCAGGAGACTCTGAGGCTGCTGGAGATGAGGCAGGTGTGCAGGAGACTCAGGCTGCTGGAGATGAGGCAGGTGTGCAGGAGACTCAGGCAGCTGGAGATGAGGCAGGTGTGCAGGAGACTCTGAGGCTGCTGGATATGAGGCACCTGTGCAGGAGACTCTGAGGCTGCTGGACATGAGGCACCTGTGCAGGAGACTCTGAGGCTGCTGGACATGAGGCACCTGTGCAGGAGACTCTGAGGCTGCTGGACATGAGGCACCTGTGCAGGAGACTCTGAGGCTGCTGGACATGAGGCACCTGTGCAGGAGACTCTGAGGCTGCTGGACATGAGGCACCTGTGCAGGAGACTCTGAGGCTGCTGGACATGAGGCACCTGTGCAGGAGACTCTGAGGCTGCTGGACATGAGGCACCTGTGCAGGAGACTCTGAGGCTGCTGGACATGAGGCACCTGTGCAGGAGACTATGAGGCACCTGTGCAGGAGACTCTGAGGCTGCTGGACATGAGGCACGTGTGGAGGAGACTCTGAGGCTGCTGGACATGAGGCAGGTGTGCAGGAGACTCTGAGGCTGCTGGAGATGAGGCACGTGTGCAGGAGACTCTGAGGCTGCTGGAGATGAGGCAGGTGTGCAGGAGACTCAGGCTGCTGGAGATGAGGCAGGTGTGCAGGAGACTCAGGCTGCTGGAGATGAGGCAGGTGTGCAGGAGACTCAGGCTGCTGGACATGAGGCACCTGTGCAGGAGACTCTGAGGCTGCTGGACATGAGGCACCTGTGCAGGAGACTCTGAGGCTGCTGGACATGAGGCACCTGTGCAGGAGACTCTGAGGCTGCTGGACATGAGGCACCTGTGCAGGAGACTCTGAGGCTGCTGGACATGAGGCATCTGTGTAGGAGACTCTGAGGCTGCTGGACATGAGGCACGTGTGCAGGAGACTCTGAGGCTGCTGGACATGAGGCAGGTGTGCAGGAGACTCAGGCTGCTGGACATGAGGCAGGTGTGCAGGAGACTCAGGCTGCTGGACATGAGGCAGGTGTGCAGGAGACTCTGAGGCTGCTGGAGATGAGGCACGTGTGCAGGAGACTCTGAGGCTGCTGGAGATGAGGCAGGTGTGCAGGAGACTCAGGCTGCTGGACATGAGGCAGGTGTGCAGGAGACTCTGAGGCTGCTGGAGATGAGGCACGTGTGCAGGAGACTCTGAGGCTGCTGGAGATTAGGCACGTGTGGAGGAGACTCTGAGGCTGCTGGACATGAGGCACGTGTGGAGGAGACTCTGAGGCTGCTGGACATGAGGCAGGTGTGCAGGCGACTGAGGCTGCTGGACATGAGGCATTTGTGCAGACGACTGAGGCTGCTGGACATGAGGCACGTGTGGAGGAGACTCTGAGGCTGCTGGACATGAGGCACGTGTGGAGGAGACTCTGAGGCTGCTGGAGATGAGGCACGTGTGCAGGAGACTCTGAGGCTGCTGGACATGAGGCACCTGTGCAGGAGACTCTGAGGCTGCTGGACATGAGGCACCTGTGCAGGAGACTATGAGGCACCTGTGCAGGAGACTCTGAGGCTGCTGGACATGAGGCACGTGTGGAGGAGACTCTGAGGCTGCTGGACATGAGGCAGGTGTGCAGGAGACTCTGAGGCTGCTGGACATGAGGCACCTGTGCAGGAGACTCTGAGGCTGCTGGACATGAGGCAGGTGTGCAGGAGACTCTGAGGCTGCTGGACATGAGGCACCTGTGCAGGAGACTCTGAGGCTGCTGGACATGAGGCACCTGTGCAGGAGACTCTGAGGCTGCTGGAGATGAGGCACGTGTGCAGGAGACTCTGAGGCTGCTGGACATGAGGCACCTGTGCAGGAGACTCTGAGGCTGCTGGACATGAGGCACCTGTGCAGGAGACTATGAGGCACCTGTGCAGGAGACTCTGAGGCTGCTGGACATGAGGCACGTGTGGAGGAGACTCTGAGGCTGCTGGACATGAGGCAGGTGTGCAGGAGACTCTGAGGCTGCTGGAGATGAGGCACGTGTGCAGGAGACTCTGAGGCTGCTGGAGATGAGGCAGGTGTGCAGGAGACTCAGGCTGCTGGAGATGAGGCAGGTGTGCAGGAGACTCAGGCTGCTGGACATGAGGCACCTGTGCAGGAGACTCTGAGGCTGCTGGACATGAGGCACCTGTGCAGGAGACTCTGAGGCTGCTGGACATGAGGCACCTGTGCAGGAGACTCTGAGGCTGCTGGACATGAGGCACCTGTGCAGGAGACTCTGAGGCTGCTGGACATGAGGCACCTGTGCAGGAGACTCTGAGGCTGCTGGACATGAGGCACCTGTGCAGGAGACTCTGAGGCTGCTGGACATGAGGCACCTGTGCAGGAGACTCTGAGGCTGCTGGACATGAGGCACCTGTGCAGGAGACTCTGAGGCTGCTGGACATGAGGCACCTGTGCAGGAGACTCTGAGGCTGCTGGACATGAGGCACCTGTGCAGGAGACTCTGAGGCTGCTGGACATGAGGCACCTGTGCAGGAGACTATGAGGCACCTGTGCAGGAGACTCTGAGGCTGCTGGACATGAGGCACGTGTGGAGGAGACTCTGAGGCTGCTGGACATGAGGCAGGTGTGCAGGAGACTCTGAGGCTGCTGGAGATGAGGCACGTGTGCAGGAGACTCTGAGGCTGCTGGAGATGAGGCAGGTGTGCAGGAGACTCAGGCTGCTGGAGATGAGGCAGGTGTGCAGGAGACTCAGGCTGCTGGAGATGAGGCAGGTGTGCAGGAGACTCAGGCTGCTGGACATGAGGCACCTGTGCAGGAGACTCTGAGGCTGCTGGACATGAGGCACCTGTGCAGGAGACTCTGAGGCTGCTGGACATGAGGCACCTGTGCAGAAGACTCTGAGGCTGCTGGACATGAGGCACCTGTGCAGGAGACTCTGAGGCTGCTGGACATGAGGCACCTGTGCAGGAGACTCTGAGGCTGCTGGACATGAGGCATCTGTGTAGGAGACTCTGAGGCTGCTGGACATGAGGCACGTGTGCAGGAGACTCTGAGGCTGCTGGACATGAGGCAGGTGTGCAGGAGACTCAGGCTGCTGGACATGAGGCAGGTGTGCAGGAGACTCAGGCTGCTGGACATGAGGCAGGTGTGCAGGAGACTCTGAGGCTGCTGGACATGAGGCACGTGTGCAGGAGACTCTGAGGCTGCTGGAGATGAGGCAGGTGTGCAGGAGACTCAGGCTGCTGGACATGAGGCAGGTGTGCAGGAGACTCTGAGGCTGCTGGAGATTAGGCACGTGTGGAGGAGACTCTGAGGCTGCTGGACATGAGGCACGTGTGGAGGAGACTCTGAGGCTGCTGGACATGAGGCACGTGTGGAGGAGACTGAGGCTGCTGGACATGAGGCACGTGTGGAGGAGACTGAGGCTGCTGGACATGAGGCACGTGTGGAGGAGACTCTGAGGCTGCTGGACATGAGGCACGTGTGGAGGAGACTCTGAGGCTGCTGGACATGAGGCACCTGTGCAGGAGACTCTGAGGCTGCTGGACATGAGGCACCTGTGCAGGAGACTCTGAGGCTGCTGGACATGAGGCACCTGTGCAGGAGACTCTGAGGCTGCTGGACATGAGGCACCTGTGCAGGAGACTCTGAGGCTGCTGGACATGAGGCACCTGTGCAGGAGACTCTGAGGCTGCTGGACATGAGGCACCTGTGCAGGAGACTCTGAGGCTGCTGGACATGAGGCACCTGTGCAGGAGACTCTGAGGCTGCTGGACATGAGGCACCTGTGCAGGAGACTCTGAGGCTGCTGGACATGAGGCACCTGTGCAGGAGACTCTGAGGCTGCTGGACATGAGGCACCTGTGCAGGAGACTCTGAGGCTGCTGGACATGAGGCACCTGTGCAGGAGACTCTGAGGCTGCTGGACATGAGGCACCTGTGCAGGAGACTCTGAGGCTGCTGGACATGAGGCACCTGTGCAGGAGACTCTGAGGCTGCTGGACATGAGGCACCTGTGCAGGAGACTCTGAGGCTGCTGGACATGAGGCACCTGTGCAGGAGACTCTGAGGCTGCTGGACATGAGGCACCTGTGCAGGAGACTCTGAGGCTGCTGGACATGAGGCACGTGTGCAGGAGACTCTGAGGCTGCTGGACATGAGGCACGTGTGCAGGAGACTCTGAGGCTGCTGGACATGAGGCATTTGTGCAGGCGACTGAGGCTGCTGGACATGAGGCACGTGTGGAGGAGACTGAGGCTGCTGGACATGAGGCACGTGTGGAGGAGACTCTGAGGCTGCTGGACATGAGGCACGTGTGGAGGAGACTCTGAGGCTGCTGGACATGAGGCACCTGTGCAGGAGACTCTGAGGCTGCTGGACATGAGGCACGTGTGGAGGAGACTCTGAGGCTGCTGGACATGAGGCACATGTGGAGGAGACTCTGAGGCTGCTGGACATGAGGCACCTGTGCAGGAGACTCTGAGGCTGCTGGACATGAGGCACCTGTGCAGGAGACTCTGAGGCTGCTGGACATGAGGCACCTGTGCAGGAGACTCTGAGGCTGCTGGACATGAGGCACCTGTGCAGGAGACTCTGAGGCTGCTGGACATGAGGCACCTGTGCAGGAGACTGAGGCTGCTGGACATGAGGCACCTGTGCAGGAGACTCTGAGGCTGCTGGACCTGAGGCACCTGTGCAGGAGACTCTGAGGCTGCTGGACATGAGGCACCTGTGCAGGAGACTCTGAGGCTGCTGGACATGAGGCAGCTGTGCAGGAGACTCTGAGGCTGCTGGACATGAGGCACCTGTGCAGGAGACTCTGAGGCTGCTGGACATGAGGCAGGTGTGCAGGAGACTATGAGGCACCTGTGCAGGAGACTCTGAGGCTGCTGGAAATGAGGCACGTGTGCAGGAGACTCTGAGGCTGCTGGACATGAGGCACGTGTGCAGGAGACTCTGAGGCTGCTGGACATGAGGCACGTGTGCAGGAGACTCTGAGGCTGCTGGACATGAGGCACCTGTGCAGGAGACTCTGAGGCTGCTGGACATGAGGCACCTGTGCAGGAGACTCTGAGGCTGCTGGACATGAGGCACGTGTGGAGGAGACTCTGAGGCTGCTGGACATGAGGCAGGTGTGCAGGAGACTCTGAGGCTGCTGGACATGAGGCAGGTGTGCAGGAGACTCTGAGGCTGCTGGACATGAGGCAGGTGTGGAGGAGACTCTGAGGCTGCTGGACATGAGGCAGGTGTGGAGGAGACTCTGAGGCTGCTGGACATGAGGCAGGTGTGGAGGAGACTCTGAGGCTGCTGGACATGAGGCAGGTGTGGAGGAGACTCTGAGGCTGCTGGACATGAGGCAGGTGTGGAGGAGACTCTGAGGCTGCTGGACATGAGGCAGGTGTGCAGGAGACTCTGAGGCTGCTGGACATGAGGCAGGTGTGCAGGAGACTCTGAGGCTGCTGGACATGAGGCATTTGTGCAGGCGACTGAGGCTGCTGGACATGAGGCAGGTGTGCAGGAGACTCTGAGGCTGCTGGACATGAGGCACCTGTGCAGGAGACTGAGGCTGCTGGACATGAGGCACCTGTGCAGGAGACTGAGGCTGCTGGACATGAGGCACCTGTGCAGGAGACTGAGGCTGCTGGACATGAGGCACCTGTGCAGGAGACTGAGGCTGCTGGACATGAGGCACCTGTGCAGGAGACTCTGAGGCTGCTGGACATGAGGCACCTGTGCAGGAGACTCTGAGGCTGCTGGACATGAGGCAGGTGTGCAGGAGACTATGAGGCACCTGTGCAGGAGACTCTGAGGCTGCTGGACATGAGGCACGTGTGCAGGAGACTCTGAGGCTGCTGGACATGAGGCACCTGTGCAGGAGACTCTGAGGCTGCTGGACATGAGGCACCTGTGCAGGAGACTCTGAGGCTGCTGGACATGAGGCACCTGTGCAGGAGACTCTGAGGCTGCTGGACATGAGGCACCTGTGCAGGAGACTCTGAGGCTGCTGGACATGAGGCACGTGTGGAGGAGACTCTGAGGCTGCTGGACATGAGGCAGGTGTGCAGGAGACTCTGAGGCTGCTGGACATGAGGCAGTTGTGGAGGAGACTCTGAGGCTGCTGGACATGAGGCAGGTGTGGAGGAGACTCTGAGGCTGCTGGACATGAGGCAGGTGTGGAGGAGACTCTGAGGCTGCTGGACATGAGGCAGGTGTGGAGGAGACTCTGAGGCTGCTGGACATGAGGCAGGTGTGGAGGAGACTCTGAGGCTGCTGGACATGAGGCAGGTGTGGAGGAGACTCTGAGGCTGCTGGACATGAGGCAGGTGTGCAGGAGACTCTGAGGGTGCAGGAGACTCTGAGGCTGCTGGAGATGAGGCACGTGTGCAGGAGACTCTGAGGCTGCTGGACATGAGGCAGGTGTGCAGGAGACTCTGAGGCTGCTGGACATGAGGCATTTGTGCAGGCGACTGAGGCTGCTGGACATGAGGCAGGTGTGCAGGAGACTCTGAGGCTGCTGGACATGAGGCAGGTGTGCAGGAGACTCTGAGGCTGCTGGACATGAGGCAGGTGTGCAGTAGACTGAGGCTGCTGGACATGAGGCACCTGTGCAGGAGACTCTGAGGCTGCTGGACATGAGGCACCTGTGCAGGAGACTCTGAGGCTGCTGGACATGAGGCACCTGTGCAGGAGACTCTGAGGCTGCTGGACATGAGGCACCTGTGCAGGAGACTCTGAAGCTGCTGGACATGAGGCACCTGTGCAGGAGACTCTGAGGCTGCTGGACATGAGGCACCTGTGCAGGAGACTCTGAGGCTGCTGGACATGAGGCACCTGTGCAGGAGACTCTGAGGCTGCTGGACATGAGGCACCTGTGCAGGAGACTCTGAGGCTGCTGGACATGAGGCACCTGTGCAGGAGACTCTGAGGCTGCTGGACATGAGGCACCTGTGCAGGAGACTCTGAGGCTGCTGGACATGAGACACCTGTGCAGGAGACTCTGAGGCTGCTGGACATGAGGCACCTGTGCAGGAGACTCTGAGGCTGCTGGACATGAGGCACCTGTGCAGGAGACTCTGAGGCTGCTGGACATGAGGCACCTGTGCAGGAGACTCTGAGGCTGCTGGACATGAGGCACCTGTGCAGGAGACTCTGAGGCTGCTGGACATGAGGCACCTGTGCAGGAGACTCTGAGGCTGCTGGACATGAGGCACCTGTGGAGGAGACTCTGAGGCTGCCAATTGAACCGTGTGGAGATGGGGGGAAAAAGGTTTTTCTTTTTATAGGTAGACTGTGTGTGGGCTGAGGATGAATTTTGGGGGAGAAGGAACATGGATGTTATTACATGCGGCTGCATGTTGGAGGGTTTCTCAGGGAAAGGGGTGCCGTGTTGCTATTTGTATTGGGCTGCTTATTGATGTACCTTTCACAGAAACGAAGAGGGGCTGCGTGCGGAAGGTGGGGGAGGACTACGAGGAGGGGCTGCGCTCGGAAGGTGGGGGAGGACTACGAGGAGGGGCTGCGCTCGGAAGGTGGGGGAGGACTACGAGGAGGGTCTGCGTGCGGAAGGTGGGGGGGACTACGAGGAAGGGCTGCGCTCGGAAGGTGGGGGAGGACTACGAGGAGGGGCTGCGCTCGGAAGGTGGGGGAGGACTACGAGGAGGGGCTGCGCTCGGAAGGTGGGGGAGGACTACGAGGAGGGTCTGCGTGCGGAAGGTGGGGGGGACTACGAGGAAGGGCTGCGCTCGGAAGGTGGGGGAGGACTACGAGGAGGGGCTGCGCTCGGAAGGTGGGGGAGGACTACGAGGGGGGACTACGAGGAAGGGCTGCGCTCGGAAGGTGGGGGAGGACTACGAGGCGGGGCTGCGCTCGGAAGGTGGGGGAGGACTACGAGGCGGGGCTGCGCTCGGAAGGTGGGGGGGACTACGAGGAGGGGCTGCGCGCGGAAGGGGGTGGGTGGGGACGACAAGGAGGGGCTGCGCGCGGAAGGTGGTGGGACGAGCGGCTGCGCAGCTGTTGGCTGCATACTGAAGGGAGTGATGTTACTTGCGTGGGGGGCTGTATAGTGAAGGGGATTATTAACCCCTTAACGTCCTTGGGATTTTCCGTTTTTGCATTTGTCGTTTTTTGCTCCCCTTGTTCCCATAGCGTTTTTATTTTTTGGTGAGTATGGCCGTGTGAGAGCTTATTTTTTGCGGGACGAGTTGTACTTTTGAACGCCATTACTAGTTTTACCATATCGTGTACGGGAAAACGGGGAAAAAAATTCCAAGTGTGGCGAAATTGCAAAAAAAAGTGCAATACCACAGATGTTTTTGTTTCAATTTTTCTTTCCACGTTCACTGAATGGTAAAACTGACCTGCCATCATTATTGTCCTGGTCATTACGAGTTCGTAGACACCAAACAT
Organism: Phyllobates terribilis; assembly: GCF_046119375.1. Lineage (NCBI taxonomy): Eukaryota > Metazoa > Chordata > Amphibia > Anura > Dendrobatidae > Phyllobates > Phyllobates terribilis. Next base: position 700,939,468 of record NW_027362761.1, read on the forward strand.
GTATAGGTTCTTTTTTATTTAAGTGGTGAAAAAAAAATCCACAGTTTGCTAAAAAAAAATAAATAAAAAAAAAATGGCCCCATTTTCCGAGATCTGTAGCGTCTCCATTTTTCAGGATCTGGGGCCTTGTGAGGGCTTATTTTTTGCGCACCGAGCTGAAGTTTTTATTGATACAATTTTAGGGTAGATCCGATGTTTTGATCGCCTGTTATTGCATTTTATTGCAATGTTGCGGCGACCAAAAAAAAACATAATTCTGGCGTTTGGATTTTTTTTTTCTCGTTACGCCGTTTAGCAATCGGATTAATTATTTTTTTATATTGATAGATCAGGCGATTCTGAACTCAGCGATACCAAATATGTGTATGTAAGGTTTTAGTTTTAATTTTATTTTGAATGGGGCAGAAGGGGGGTGATTTAAACTTTTATACATTTTTTTTTTAAAAATTTTTTACACTTTTTGCCTGCTTCTATAGTCTCCATAGGAGACTAGAACCAGCAATTGTCTGATCGCCTCTGCTACATAGAAGCGATGAGCAGATCACCTCTATGTAGCAGAAATGCTCCTGTACTATGAGCACTGACCACTAGGTGGCGCTCATAGCAATCTTTACAAGACAACCACTGGGGTCTGCTGCAGACCCCGGGTTGCCATGCCCACCCATCAATGACCCGCGATCACGTGACAGGGTCATCGATGGGCGGGATAAGTGACGCGCTTCCGGCACGGCGCTGTTAAATGCCGCTGTCAGAGATTGACAGCGGCATTTAACTGGTTAACAGCCACGGGTGGATCGCAATTCCACCCGCGGCTGTTGCGGGCACATGTCAGCTGTAAACATCAGCTGACATGTGCCCTGTTCAATGCGGGCTCAGCGCCGGAGCCCCTGCTGAAGCAGGGATGATGGCCTGGTGCGTACTAATACACCCCAGGCCAGTAACGGGTTAATATAACTCGCGTAGGGCTGTGTGCCTGCGTAGAGAAGGTGGTGATGTTACTCGTGTGGGGCTGCATGCTGGGTGGCTGTTCAGTGATAGTGACACTTGCGTGGTGCTGTATGCTGTAGGCATCATGGTGAAGGGGATGTAATTAATGTTACTCGCGTAAGGCTGTGTGCCTGTGTGGAGAAGGGGTGATGTTACTCGCGTGGGACTGAGTGGCTGTGCAAGGAAGGGCGTGATGATACATGATGGGGTGCTGTGTGCAGTTGCATACTGAAAAGCTGCAAAGGGAAATGGCGGTAATGTCAACACGCTTGGGACTGTATGCCAGACGGCTGCTCTGTGTAGGGGGTGATGTTACTTGCGTGTGGTGGGGTGGTTTGAGCAGGGTGGCATTGATTTCACATGCATGGGGCTGCATGTGGGGGGTTGGTCAGCACAGGGGAGAGGGCGACGTGAGTCGCGCGGGGCTGGGGGAGAGGGCGACGTGAGTCGCGCGGGGCTGGGGGAGAGGGCGACGTGAGTCGCGCGGGGCTGGGGGAGAGGGCGACGTCGGCGGCCATGTGCTTTTTGCTTTCATCGTCACTTATCTCCAACGTGGCTTAATTCTACGTATTTATTTGTAAAGTTCATTGCTATACTTTTGTATATATAAATATATTTATATCTTTCTCCTTTGCAGTAACTAACTCCTATGTACATAGTATACATTAGACCTGGGCAAAGTGCAGCGCGCAGGCCACATCCGGCCCTCTGCTGTTCCTGTCAGTGTCCCACGGGCTGCACCATGCGACCGCCCGGCATCCAAAGTTGCCAACCATCCAGAAAAGTTAGTAAAAATAAGGCAATTTTTTCGCCCGGTCCATAAAAAAAATGAAGGGTGTGTTTTTTTTTGTTTTTTTTTATTCAGATCATTTTGACTAAATAATTTTACAATGAATGCAGTTGATGTCTTCAATCAGAATTATAGGCTGTAGATATGCATCAGTCATAATGATTTATTGTGGTTTTACAACATGTACATTTAAATTTTTTGCCTGTCAAGTGGGCAACCCTGCTTTCATCCCAATATATAGTGGAGGAGGCAACCCCGCCTGTGTGAATATATTGGAGGAGAAGAGATCCGCTGGCTCCTCTCACTATTCGGTGCAAGCAACTGTTACAGCAGTCGCGATGTCAGTGCATGCAGGAAAGACTGGAGCAGAGCGCTGGGGGAATGGAAGCATGGTGAGTATTGTGTGTGACTCTGTGGGGTCACATACGGTATATGGGGAGTGGCTATGTGTGGGGGGGCTCATACTCTATATAGTGGGGTAATGGTGACCCTCATACTGTGTAGAGGGCCTGTGAGAACCATTATACCAGGTGTGGAGTGCTGTGAGGACGGTCACACTGTGCCTGGCTGTAAGGACTGTCCTGCTGTGTGTGGGGAGGGCTGAGAGGACTATCATTACTGTCTATGGGGGCCATCACTGTGTGGGAGGCTATGATAACCTTCAAACCATGTATGGGGGGGGGGGTTGTGAGATTAGTCATACTGTGGGGGAGGGGCATCAAATTATGTTGAGCTGTGGGGGCATTATACTGTGTGTAAGGAGGGGGGTGCTGTGGTGGCATCGTATTATGTGGGGAGGGGCTGTGGTGGCATACTTTGGGGGGGGCATCATAATGTGGGCGGGCTTTGGAGACATACTCTGTGTGGGGGAGCAGTTTATCAAGGTAAAATGGTTGAATAACCGGAGAATATGATTTATAAACTTTGAATTACATTGGTGCTGATTCACATCTACAAGTAAGGATACAAGTTACAATAAGCCCTATTATAACATCTAGCTGCAGAATTAATTCTGCTCAGTACTAAGTGATACAAATAACATTAAAATAAGAATTATATTAATATTGAGCAGAATTAATTTCAGCCTATTGGTTCAGCTCTCTATAACAGTCACAGTCTCTCATGTGGCCCTTCGGGAAAATAAATTGGCCACCCTTGGTCTACATAATCTACACTATGAGGGAAAGCTGTATTTTATAATCAAGCTCCCACACATGAATAGAGAGAATTTGTCCAAGAGCCGGGACCTGCACTGATTGGTAGAATGGGGTACTTTTTATCTCTTTTAGAATTGAGCAGCAGTGCACATGCTCAATATGAGCTCCAGTCTTGTCCTATGGGGCTGCTAAGCGCTGTGCTTTTTCCAGCAGTCCTATTCAGAATGAGCAGAGTAGTGGTCGGGCATCTAACCAGCCGCTCCATTTTGTAACTGGGACAGAGTCCCTGTTTTGCCTATCGGTGCAGGTCCCAGCGGTCGCACACTCACTGATCAGCAAGTTATCACCTATCCCATAGTTAGGTGATAACTTTTCACTTCACAACCCCTTTAAGGGCTCGCTCACACTTGCGAATAAATTGGACGAATGCAATCCAATAAAAAAAATCGGATTGCATTTGGACCAATGTTATTCTATGATTCTGGGCTCATCTGCTTTTTTTTTTTTTCCAGCTCGGACTGAAAAAACCCCGCAACGTGCTGTGATCGCATGCGCAATTCGGATGGCATGTCTATTCGGATACAAATCTATGGGTGTGTGTGAAACATCACACTGCACTCGGATGTCACCAAAGAGGATTGGAGCACAGAGCACTGACACTCAGCTCACGCTCGCAGCAGAGTTTGAGCCAAGTGTCATTAGCATATCGCATCGAATGCTTTACGCTAGTGTGACTCCAGCACAGATTGACTTTTCAAAGCAAGCACAGGCGCTCGGTGCACACTTGGTGTGGCCATTTAAAGTGTTCCTTCCAATCGAATTATATTTTTTCTTCTCCATCTCTGCCCTCTCTCTATTTTGATGGACAGCTTTATAGAACCAGAGAAGGGCGGAGGTAGATGGAAAACAAGTAGGTGGGAAGATGCACTTAAATGTTTGGCTGCAACAATGGTGCATCGAGCACTTGGTTTGAACAGTCATTCTGTGCTGAGTCCCTTTAAGACCCTCAAACATATTAGCGGTCACCCCTGCAGCCATTAAGCTGACAGCTCTCTATCTTGTGCTATTAGACAGCAGATGTCTGGCTCCTCTGGCAGCAGCTTATCTTCAGAGAGAACAAGAGGATCAACCACTGAAATTCCAACACGCCAGATCCTTCCCTTTCCTCATAAACTATTAAAGGAAAGTTGAGAGGTAAATATACCCATCAGATTGTTGGCTGAACCTGTCGACTTTAGCCTTATGTGCATGGAAGCCTAAGGCTATGTTCACACTAGGCATTTTTTCAGCTTAAAACCTGATCTCTTGGCAGGAAAGAAGCTGCATCAAAAATGCAGAGGTGAATTGTTCAGGAATAGTTTTTCTAAGACACTGGAAGTGCAGTGAGTTTGTAGGACACTATTTTCACACTATGGTCTGCCATTCAGGCATTGTTCAATTTCACACCTCCGTGGGCCACAGGTATTGTTCAGTCTCATACCTAGGTGAGCCAATGTTTACACTGTACACATAACTAATTTAATTAACCCCTTCATGACCGGAGCATTTTCAATTTTTGTTTTTTGCTCCCCTTCTTCCTAGTTTTTACCACGTTCATCGAATGCTAAAACTGACCTGCCATTATTATTCTCCAGGTCATTACAAGTTCGTAGACACAAAACATGTACAGGTTCTTTTTTATTTTAGTGGTGTAGCGTAGCATCTCCATTTTTCGGGATCTGGGGCTGGGTGAGGGCTTATTTTTTGCGTGCCGGGCTGTCGTTTTTATTGATACCATTTTGGGATAAATCCGATGTTTTGATCGCCCGTTATTGCATTTTACTTCAACGTTGTGGTGACAAAAAAAACGTAATTTTGGCGTTTGAAATTTTTTTTCTCGCTACGCCGTTTACCGATCTGATTAATTCTTTTTTTTTATATTGATCTATCGGGCGATTCTGAACGCGGTGATACCAAATATGTGTATGTGGGGTTTTTTTATTTTATTTTGAATGGGGCAAAATGGGGGTGATTTAATCTTTTTATATATTTTTAAAAACTTTTTTTTACACTTTCTGCTTGCTTCTATAGTCTCCATAGGAGACTAGAAGCTGCAGTTGTCTGATCGCCTCTGCTACATAGAGACGATGAGCAGATCACCTCTATGTAGCAGAAATGTTCCTGTACTATGAGCGCTGACCACTAGGTGTAGGAATCAGCGCCGGAGCCCCCACTGAACCGGCCTTTCAGACGTGGTGTGTACTATTACTGACCACGTCGGAAAGGGGTTAAGGCCACGTTCACACGTTGCAGAAATACTGTTTTTTGTTTTCTGCAGGTGTCTGCACCAAACTACACAATAACAATCTTCTCTAATCATTACTGCATTTTTCGGCCTTTTTCCCCTTATTTGATGCGGTTTTGGTGCCTTGTATTTGGAGCCTAAAAAAACACATGTAAAACACTGCAGATACTTTATTAAGAATCAAAGCTTTTCTGTACAAATAAAAAGGTGCAAAAAACACGCTTCAAAATTGCTTGAAATATGGGGGAAAACACATAAAAGAAACGCAGCAACATGTAATAATCAGAGAAGATTTTTATTGTGTGGTGCGGACACCTGAAAAAAAGCAGTAGAGAAAATGCAGCATTTACACTGTGAACACAACCTCAGAATTGTTTTTAATACATTTTTTATGAGTTTAATTAAGAATAAATCTCAATCACGCCATTTTTTACACCATTTACCAATTCCTGTAAATAATCTGATGTGTTGTACGAGTCATTATGATTTCAGGGACATGAAATATGTAAATGTTATGTGCTGATTTGTGATGTTTATTATTTTTTAAAAAGTGCATTAAACATGACAATATTTTAAGTGTTGATCATTAATTTTTTGTAATTTTATAGGAAGAAAAAAAAAAATCTATCATTTTCAAACTAGAATGCAATACATACATTACACACAGCAGTGGATTTCTATCAGTGGAATCTGAGTAGTCAGAGCCTGCTATACAGATCAAGTATAGATAATTCTGATAATGACATCACTGGAGCTTGTAGCTCAGTATGTTCAGCTCCTGCCTGAGATGTTGTGGGTTTGAGACCCCAGAGGTGCTCTCATAGAAAAAAAACTACACTTTTGTAATTGTTTATAATAAAAATCTTAGTTTTATAGGAACAATAATATGATTTTTTATCTCCTCAGAATACAAGTACAAAGAAGTACACTGTTGTATCCAATGTACTTATATTCTCTGCTTCTGGAGTCACTGCCTGATAGGAGGTTTTGGTAATCCTCACCTCTATATGTGTAACATTATGAGTGGTGGCTCATTGGTAGAGCTGCTGCCTCTGAGCAACAACTGTGCCTGTGAGTGAGTTCATGCCCCAGGAGTCCCGATAAAGTGTGAAGTGAATACATTTAATTTAATTTATTCACTTTGTATGGAGGCACTACAGTAGCAATGAAGATCTCAGAGAGGTGAGCGAGCCAGGAGAACATGAGACATGACGGGACTGAGCCCTCAAAGCAGGACTGTCACGCAAGGTGTGGGAAAGACTGAGTACAACAAAAAGGAAAGAGGGGAAGGGAGCCCAGACTCTAGGAAAAGTGGGGAGTGGAGACCTCCTATGCTGATCTGATATCACCCTGTCTCCCCTACCGTCCCCATATTTGTTATTCACCAATCACTGCACAGGATCCTATCCCTGTATTTCCCTACTGATTGACACTGGATAAGGAAGGGGGGGAATGAGAACTAGTCAATCCCCACTAACAAGACAACAAGGTAGAGCGACACGGGGGAAAGATAATTTAGCTTGAGCCGACTTCAGAGAGATAACACACACGTCCTCTTAGCACCAGAGAGAAAGTAAACAGACTGCACTCGCTCCAAGCTTTCACAAGGAAACTTGAATATCACCGGCACCGCCCTGTAGCAAAGTGAAACTATTTAAACACCCAGACAAGGTGTCAATTAGAGCAGGAGGGAGGTAGCCATTGGGTCCTAGAGTGAAGCCACTAAGAAGGTTTCTGTAATACCAAATGAAGAGATCTGCAACCAACTGCAGGGTGACTTTTGTCACATCTGACACACCCGTGACCGTACCCCCTCCCCCTCTACAAGTGACCGCCGGACACTCAGGAGCAGGTTTCTCAGGATAAGAGGTGTGGAATGAACGAACCAACCTGGGAGCGTTCACCTCTGATGCTGAAACCCACATCCTCTCCTCTGGACCATAACCCTTCCAGAGCACCAAATATTATAGAGAACAACGTTGGAGATAAGACTCTACAATCCTCGAAATCTGAATCTCCAGCTTACCATCAATCATTACTGGGGGCGGCAGTAGAGGTGAGGGCTCAAGAGGTTCCACATATTTGTTGAGTAAGGACCTGTGGAAAACATTGTAGACCTTAAAGGCCTGAGGAAGCTCAAGATGAAACGCTGCAGGGTTAATGATGGTGGTTATTTTATAGGGACCAATAAACCTAGGTCCCAGCTTCCAGGAAGGGACTTTCAACTTAATATTCCTGGTAGACAACCACACAAATTCATTCACATTCAGGTCCGGACCTGTCAAGCGTTTTCTGTCAGCCATACGTTTATACCTGTCTCCAATGATCTTTAAATTACTCAGCACACTGTCATACCGAGGAGAGCGACGAAGCAAAACGTTCCTCCTCAGGAACTCTGGAAGCTCCTCCCCCACTAAATGCACCAAACTGTGTATGGTAACCGTATGCACCCAAGAACGGTGACATGCTCGTGGATTCTTGACAATGATTATTAATGGAAAATTCTTCCAGCGGGAAGTAGGATGCCCAATCCTCCTGATTTTCGGAGATGAAACACATGAGGTAGGTCTCCAAATTCTGACTGACGCGCTCGGTCTGTCCATGAGACTGAGGGTGGAAGACTGAGGAAAAGAACAGCTGAACCCCCAGTCGAGAACAGAATGCTTTCCAGAACTTGGAAACAAACTGGGTCTGACACCACATTGGAGGGAACTCTGTGAAGTTTCACAATTTAATTTATAAACACCTGAGCAAGTGTTTTGGTATTTGGAAGTGCAGGTATAAGTGCTTCTCACTTAATTAGAATATCATCAAAAAGTTCATTTATTTCAGTTCTTCAATACAAAAAGTGAAACTCATATATTATATAGAGCAGTGATGGCGAACCTTTTACAGACCGAGTGCCCAAACTGCAACCCAAAACCCACTTATTTATCGCCACGTGCCAACACGGCAAATTAACCTGAATACAACTCATACAGAGAGCAGGCGAGGGCAGCATAAAGTAGCCACAGAAAGGAGCAGGGGTATAAGACTGCAGAAATAAAGAATGTGCTCACCCCCATCTTGGTATATGCCCCCAATCCATGTATGTATGCTCCCCCAATCCATGTATGTATGCTGCCCCCAATCCATGTATATATGCTGCCTCCCAATCCATGTATGTATGCTGCCCCCAATCCATGCATATATGCCTGCCTCCCCCAATCCTTGTATGCATGCTGCCCAAAATCCTTGTATGTATGCTGGCCCCAATCCTTGCATGTATGCTGCCCCAAATCCATGTATATATGCTGCCCCCAACCCTTGTATGTATGCTGCCCCCAACCCTTGTATGTATGCTGCCCCCAACCCTTGTATGTATGCTGCCCCCAATCCATGTATGTATGCTGCCCCCAATCCTTGTATGTAAAATAATTACCCTTAGGCTGTGTTCACACGATGCGTATTTCATGCGTTTCCGCGGCGTTTTTGCAGTTGCGTAAACGCCGCGGAAACGCATGAAAAACGCATGGTAGAAGGGAAGCAATGTTCCCCAATGGAAATCCGCATGTGCTGTGCCCATGATGCGGATTTTTCCGCAGCGTTAACGCTGCGGTCAAAAATCCGCAGCATGTCAATTAATTTTGCGGAAACGCGGCGATTTCGCCGCCATTGACTTGCATTAGAACGCGCCAATTCCGCAAGACAGCATTTGTACTTGCGTAATTGGTGCGTTCTAATGTGCGGATGGTACCCGGGTGTGGAGGAGAGGAGAGTCTCATCCACACCCAGGTACCATTAAAAAAGCTGTAAAAGAAGAATAAAATAAAAAATAAATGTATTCTTACCATCTGTCGGCCCGCGCAGCGCTCCCGCTTGGTTCCCGGCACTTACAGTGAGTTGTAGGACCTGCGGTGACGTCAGAGTCATGTGACGGGTCACGTGACGCTGACGTCGGCAGGTCTTTCAATTCAAAGTTGCCGGCAGCCGGGAGAACAGATTGAGCAGGACAGCGCGGGCCATCGGAGGTAAGTATATACACTCTCTCGGGTCACACTATATAAATCCATGCTGTTTGCATGGATTTATATAGTGTGACCTAGTTGTCAAGCACTTTCCAAGTGATGCTAAAATCGCCTGGAAAGCGCTTGTCAATCTGCATGCGGAAACGCATGTGAATCTGCATGTGGATCCGCATGTATTCTGCAGGAAAAACGCATGCACAATCTGCATGCGTTTTTTCTGCCAGGGAGATGCAGAAATGATGCAGAAATTTTCTGCTTCATTTCTGCATCGTGTGCACATACCCTTACTGAGTACCACATTTTTTATCTTGCTTTCTTTTATTGTTTCTTAAAGCCCTAAAGTTGCCATTTGAAATGACTTTAGTTTTGTGCCATGTCTGTGATCTGCTTATTTTCAACAACATTAAACAACTGAATGAACATCCTCCGAGCCCGGTAATTCCATAATTTTTGCCAGGGGTTGTATATATGCCTGCCTCCCCCAATCCTTGTATGCATGCTGCCCAAAATCCTTGTATGTATGCTGGCCACAATCCTTGCATGTATGCTGCCCAAAATCCATGTATGTATGCTGCCCCCAATCCTTGTATGTATGCTGCCCCCAATCTATGTATGTATGCTGCCCCCAATCCTTGTATGTATGCTGCCCCAATCCTTGTATGTACAGTGCTGGCCAAAAGTATTGGCACCCCTGCAATTCTGTCAGATAATACTCAGTTTCTTCCTGAAAATGATTGCAATCACAAATTCTTTGGTATTATTCTCTTCATTTAACTTGCTTGCAAGGAAAAAACACAAAAGAGAATGAAGCAAAAATCAAATCATTGATCATTTCACACAAAACTCCAAAAAAGGGCAGGACAAAAGTATTGGCACCCTCAGCCTAATACTTGGTTGCACAACCTTTAGCCAAAATAACTGCGAACAACCGCTTCTGGTAACCATCAATGAGTTTCTTACAATGCTCTGCTGGAATTGTAGACCATTCTTCTTTGGCAAACTACTCCAGGTCCCTGATATTTGAAGGGTGCCTTCTCCAAACTGCCATTTTGAGATCTCTCCACAGGTGTTCTATGGGATTCAGGTCTGGACTCATTGCTGGCCACCTTAGAAGTCTCCAGTGCTTTCTCTAAAACCATTTTATAGTGCTTTCGGAAGTGTGTTTTGGGTCATTGTCCTGCTGGAAGACCCATGACCTCTGAGGGAGACCCAGCTTTCTCACACTGGGCCCTACATTATGCTGCAAAATGTGTTGGTAGTCTTCAGACTTCATAATGCCATGCACACGGTCAAGCAGTCCAGTGCCAGAGGCAGCAAAGCAACCCCAAAACATCAGGGAACCTCCGCCATGTTTGACTGTAGGGACCGTGTTCTTTTCTTTGAATGCCTCTTTTTTTTTCCTGTACACTCTATGTTGATGCTTTTTCCCAAAAAGCTCTACTTTTGTCTCATCTGACCAGAGAACATTCTTCAAAACGTTTTAGGCTTTCTCATGTAAGTTTTGGCAAACTCCAGCCTGGCTTTTTTATGTCTCGGGGTAAGAAGTGGGGTCTTCCTGGGTATCCTACCATACAGTCTCTTTTCATTCAGACGTCGACGGATAGTACGGGTTGACACTATTGTACCCTCGGACTGCAGGGCAGCTTGAACTTGTTTGGATGTTAGTCGAGGTTCTTTATCCACCATCCGCACAATCTTGCATTGAAATCTCTCATCAATTTTTCTTTTCCGTCCATATCTAGGGAGGTTAGCCACAGTGCCATGGGCTTTAAACTTCTTGATGACACTGCGCACGGAAGACACAGGAACATTCAGGTCTTTGGAGATGGACTTGTAGTCTTGAGATTGCTCATGCTTCCTCACAATTTGGTTTCTCAAGTCCTCAGACAGTTCTTTGGTCTTCTTTTGTTTCTCCATGCTCAATGTGGTACACACAAGGACACAGGACAGAGGTTGAGTCAACTTTAATCCATGTTAACTGGCTGCAAGTGTGATTTAGTTATTGCCAACACCTGTTAGGTGTCACAGGTAAGTTACAGGTGCTGTTAATTACACGAATTAGAGAAGCATCACATGATTTTTCAAAGGGTGCCAATACTTTTGTCCACCCCCCTTTTTTAGGTTTGGTGTGGAATTATATCCAATTTGGCTTTAGGACAATTCTTTTTGTGTTTTTTTCATTGAAGACAAATTAAATGAAGAGAATAATACCAAAGAATTTGTGATTGCAATCATTTTCAGGAAGAAACTGAGTATTATCTGACAGAATTGCTGGGGTGCCAATACTTTTGGCCAGCACTGTATGCTGCCCCCAATCCATGTATGCTCCCCCCCGCCTGCACCGCTGTTCATCGCATATATATAAAAAAAAAAGCTCCTACTCACCTTCCTTCCTCTCCCGCACCGCGTCCTCTCCTGTAGCCAGCAGCTGATTTTAGCGTCCTAGCGATGGGGGCGCATGACGTCACTGTTATGCGCCCAGTCGCATGTACGCCGACCTCAGCTGCTGGCCTCTAGTTGTCATCAGAGGGAAGCATGAAGTGCTCTATAATTTCCTGGTAGACGGCTGCGCTAACTTTGGTCTTGATAAAACACAGTGGACCTACACCAGCAGATGACATGGCTCCCCAAACCATCACTGATTGTGGACACTTAACACTAGACCTCAAGCAGCTTGGATTGTGTGCCTCTCCACTCTTCCTCCAGACTCTGGGACCTTGATTTCCAAATGAAATGCAAAATTTACTTTCATCTGAAAACAACACCTTGGAACACTGAGCAACAGTCCAGGTCTTTTTCTCCTTGGCCCAGGTAAGACGCTTCTGGCATTGTCTATTGGTCATGAGTAGCTTGACACAAGGAATGCGACACTTGTAGCCCATGTCCTGGATACGTCTGTGTGTGGTGGCTCTTGAAGCAATGACTCCAGCAGCAGTCCACTCCTTGTGAATCTCCTCCACATTTTTGAAGGGCCTTTTCTTAATAATCCTTTCAAGGCTGTGGTTATCCCAGTTGCTTGTGCACCTTTTTCTACCACACTTTTTCCTTCCACTCAACTTTCCATTAATATGCTTGGATACAGCACTCTGTGAACAGCCAGCTTCTTTAGCAATGACCTTTTGTGGCTTACCCTCCTTGTGGAATGTGTCAATGACTGCCTTCTGGATATCTATCAAGTCAGCAGTCTTCCCCATGATTGTGGAGCCTACTGAAACAGACTAAGGGACCTTTTGAAACGCTTAGGAAGCCTTTGCAGGTGTTTTTTGTGTTAATTATTCTAATTTACTGAGATAATGACTTTTGTTTTTTCATTGGCTGTAAGCCATAATCATCAACATTAACAGAAATATACAGTTGAAATAGATCACTCTGCTTGTAATGATTCTATAAAATATGAGTTTCACTTTTTGTATTGAAGAACTGAAATAAATTAACTTTTTGATGATATTCCCATTTTGTGAGAAGCACTTGTAATGCAACAAAGTGAACCATTATACTGAAGTGAACCATTTTACTACAACCACCAAAGCCACCGTTTTGCCTGCAGAAACTGGTAGGTCAGTAATAAAAATCCATGGACAAGTGTGTCCATGGCATACTAGGGATAGGTATCAGCAAAAGAGAACCAGACGGTTGGGTATGCGAAACCTTAGACGCGTGCAAATACTACAAGCAGATACTTGTTCAATCACATCCCGATGCAACCCCAGCTACCAAAAACGACGAGAGAGGAGGTCCGCGGTTGCCTTACCACCTGGATGACCAGCAAGCACAGAGTTATGATGTTCCTTAATTACTTTTAGGCGCAGATTAGATGGTACAAATAACCTTCCTGGAGGGCAGGAGGCAGGAGAAACCCACTGAGCCTCCAACACCTCATGTTCCAGTCCAGTTCAGGATATAAGGCTGAAATGACTACCCCCTCCTGTAATATCGGGGTAGGGTTCTTATGGTCACCGCCACCGGGGAAGCTCCGGGACAAAGCATCAGCCTTGACATTCTTGACCCCTGGACGTAAAGTGATAACAAAATTGAACCTAATAAAAAACAGGGACCTTCTGGCTTGCTTGGGGTTGAGACGTTTAGCTGCCTGGAGATATGACAGGTTCTTATGGTCAGTAATAACAGTAATTGAATGGACAGCCTCCTCCAACCAATGTCACCATTCTTCAAACGCCAATTTGATCACCAAAAGTTCCCTATTACCCATGTCATAATTTCTCTTAGCCGAAGACACTTTTTTAGAAAAAAAGGCGCATGGACGCCATTTACCAGGTGATGGACCCTGAGACAACACAGCCCCAACCCCCACATCCGACTCATCAACTTCCACAATAAAGGGTTGGAAAACATCGTGTTGACTGAGTATAGGAGCAATAGCAAAATGATTCTTTAAGGAAGAAAAAGCCTGGAGGGAGGCATCCGACCATTTGGAAAAATCAGACCCCTCCTTAGTCATGTCAGTAAGGGGTTTCACAATTACTGAGTAATTTTGGATGAATTTACGGTAAAAATTAGTAAAGCCCAGAAAACGTTGTGGAGCCTTCAGGTTCTCGGGACGGTCCCAATCAAGGACTGCACGAATCTTCTCCGGATCCATCCTAAAACCCGAAGATGACAACAAGTACCCCAAAAACTGCACCTCCTGAACGGTGAAAACTCATTTTTCTAGTTTTGCATATAGCTTGTTATCCCTTAATATCTGGAGCACCTGTTAAACATGCCCCCAATGTGTCTCAAAATCAGGTGAGTAAATCAAAATATCGTCCAGATAGACCACCACAAAGCTCTCCACCAAATGATGTAAAATATCATTTATGAAATGCTGCAGGTGCATTGGTCAAACCGAAAGGCATAACCAGACTCTCGAAATGCTCTTCAGGAATATTGAACGCCATTTTCCATTCGTTCTCTTCTCTGATTCTAACCTGATTGTAGGCTCCTCTTAAATCCAACTTGGAGAATACCTTAACTCCTACAACCTGGCTGAACAAATCTGGAATCAGAGGAAGAGGGTATGGATCTCGATTGGTAATTTGATTTAATTCCCGAAAATCTAAACAGGGACGTAAACCGCCATCTTTTTTCTTCACGAAGAAGAACCCTGCTGCCACAGGCAAAGATGAGGGCTTAATCTGTCCCTTCTCCAGACTTTCCGCAATGAAATTCTTCATGGCTTGTGTCTCAGGGCCAGAAAGATTATATAGTCTGGACTTCTGTAGTTTAGCTCTGGGGGTCAGGTTAATAGGACAGTCATATGCACGATGAGGAGGTAAATCCTGACACCCTCTCTCAGAAAAAATGTCCTCAAAACCAGACAGAAAAGCAGGTAATATTTCTGTAGCGACTGTAGCAAGGGAAATATCTAAACAGTTTTCATGGCAGTAATTTCCCCATTCAATAATCTCCCCAATTTGCCAATCCACCAACGGATTATGCTTCACCAGCCAGGGAAGACCCAAAACAATTGGGGTGGGAAGACCGTCCAGGACATAGCAAGGGATTATTTCACAATGAACCGACCCCACCCTCAGTTTTTATGTACAGTCTGAGTAAATGCTTTCTGTGCAAGTGGCGCCTAAGAATAGGCTTAGCTAAAGCACAGCAAGCAAGACCATGAGTTTTCACAAACTCAGCATCAACCATTCTGACTCCGGCTCCACTGTCAACAAACGCCAAAATTTTCTCTGTTTTACTCTCTAGCACCACATCTGCTGTCAGGACAAACCGGGAACTGCAAATGCGCTCCTTGCTTATCCAACTCCAGACTACCAAGAGTTAATCGAGTCTTCTTTTGTTTAGGCATTGAAGGAGAGATCACAATAAAATGTCCCTTTTTCCCACAAAAGAAAGCATACAGCTTTTTTCTTGTGAATCTCCGGGGAAATGTATGATGCACTACAGGGGTATTGAACAGCGGTTTCCATTCGTCCCCTTCTCCGATTCTAATCAGATTGTAGGCTCCCCTTAAATTCAACTTGAAGAATACCTTATGTCATGTCAGGTGCGGGAAAGACTTAGTGCAACACAAAGGAAAGAGGGAAAGGGAGCCCAGACTCTAATGGAAAGGGGGGAGTGGAGACCTCCTAGGCTGATCTAATATCACCCTGTCTCCACTAACGTCTCTGTATTGGATCTTCACCAATCGCCACACACGAACCTCGCCCTGTCTTTCCCTGGCATTTGGCTGTGGCTAGGGAAGGGAGGGCAATCTGGGCTACCGCCCGGGGCCGGAGACCCATGGCCAGATTGCCCTCATTATAATATGTGCTGTGCCAATGCGGCACACACCGGCAGGCAGAGGTGGGGGGTCCCTGGACCCCTCCCCCAGCAGCTGCGCAGTGCCCCTGCTTCTTATTTGGCCGGGCCAGCACTGCACCTGTTAACTTCCCTGTGTGCTGGCCCGGTCACGTCACAGCTAGGAGACACGGCCCTGTGCGTGGCCATGTTTGCTAGCATGACATCACACAGTGCGCGCTGCACTGCTACTTACCACCGGAGAGGAGCTGGATGACTGGAGCCGAGCCGGGGGATGGTGTTTGTGTGTGTCACAGTGTGTCTGTGTGTGCAGATATCATTGTGTGATGCCTGTTTATATGCATTTTTGCGTTTCAAATATGTTTATGTGTGTATGTATATGTCTGTATATGCCTGTGTGCGTGACTGCGTGTGGCCTCCCACTGTATCTGGGGGGGCGCCATGTGGCCTCCTGCTGTATCTGGGGGGCGCCTTGCAACCTCCCGCGGTATCTGTGGGGCGCTGAGCGGCCTCCCGCTGTATCTGGGGGGTGCCATGCGGCCTCCTGCTGTATCTGGGGGGCGCCGTGCTGCCTCCTGCTGTGTATAGATGGCGGCGTGCGGCCTCCTGCTCTGTATAGATGGCTACGTGCGGCCTCCTTCTGTGTATAGATGGCTACATATGGCCTCCTGCTGTGCATAGATGGCGCTGTGCGGTCTCCCAATGTGTATAGATGGCTACATGCGGCCTCCCGCTGTTTATAGATGGCTACGTGCGGCCTCCCACTGTGTATAGATGGCTACGTGCGGCCTCCCGCTGTTTATAGATGGCTACGTGCGGCCTCCCGCTGTGTATTGATGGATACCTGCGGCCTCCTGCTGTGTATAGATGGCTACGTGCGGCCTCCTGCTGTGTATAGATGGCTACGTGCGGCCTCCTGCTGTGTATAGATGGCTACATGCGGCCTCCTGCTGTGTATAGATGGCTACTAGTGGCCTCCTGCTGTGTATAGATGGCTACGTTTGGCCTCCTGCTGTGTATAGATGGCTGCGTGTGGCCTCCTGCTGTGTATAGATGGCTACGTGCGGCCTCCTGCTGTGTATAGATGGCGCCGTGCGGCCTCCTGCTGTGTATAGATGGCGCCGTGCGGCCTCCTGCTTTGTATAGATGGCTACGTGCTGCCTCCTGCTGTGTATAGATGGCTACGTGCGGCCTCCCGCTGTGTATAGATGGCTATATGCGGCCTCCTGCTGTGTATAGATGGCTACGTGCTGCCTCCTGCTGTGTACAGATGGCTACATGTGGCCTCCTGCTGTGTATAGATGACTATGTGTGGCCTCCTGCTGTGTATAGATGGCTACGTGCGGCCTCCTGCTGTGCATAGATAGCTACGTGCGGCCTCCCGCTGTGTATAGATGGCTACGTGCGGCCTCCTGCTGTGTATAGATGGTTACGTGCGGCCTCCTGCTGCGTATAGATGGCTGTGTGTGGCCCCTTGCTATGTATAGATGGCTACGTGCGGCCTCGTGCTGTGTATAGATGGCTACGTGCGGCCTCCTGCTGTGTATAGATGGCTAAGTGCAGACTCCTGCTGTGTATAGATGGCTACGTGCGGCCTCCTGCTGTGTATAGGAGGATTGTGGCAGATCATATTGTGTGTAGGGTCTCATACTGTATATAGGGGATGTCAGCATACGTAATTGTGCTCAATATTAAGTCATACAATTAATGTAAAAAAAATTATTATAATTAATATATTAATATTGTGCCAAATTAATTTCACGTGAACTATCACATGATCTATCAAAGGGGATCATGTGACATGTCACGTGATAGATCAGGTGTGTGTGTGGGGGTGGGGGGACCCATGCCTTCTAAACTGCCCGAGGCCCTTTCTACTCTTAATCCACCCCTGACAGCGCGCAGCTGCTCCAGGAGCCCTGTGCGCTGGGCGTACTGTTCAGCGGTTGGTGGTCCGGGTGTTCTGCCCTCCGGTAGCTTGGTCGTGAGAAAGTATTTAGGTTAAATGGTTATGCAGCCAAAGTTATATTAATAGGAAGACACTCATGTATACTGTCAGACGGAGTTCAAAAGGACACTCTTTTGGCCTCTGACTAAAGGATCCATATGTTCAGTGTTTTTTTAGGAGGTCCTCAGGTGTATATGCCAAGCTTGGGGCAAAAATGCTGTGACGGCAGACTTGCAAATCCTCATATATTTCGCACTGTGTGCTGTGATGATTATGTGCTGCTGGTAGTGGTGGGTGCGTGACTGCAAGTATGCAATTTGCATACGTCTTCCGGCCACATTCTCACTAGATGTGTGTGGCTTTGCTCAATGCAAGTGTATTGAGCAAGGCCGGAAACAGTCTAGTTGCATTGTGGCTGAGAGTATGCATATCGTATACTAGCGGTCACATGACCGCCATTGCCCGCACCGGCGAATGCTCACAGTCTGCAGTCAAATAGAGTGAATGCAGACTTGTACCTTAAGACCGGACTACCACTTTAATATCTTTATTTTTAATGGGAGAAAATGGTTAATGATTCTAATTTTTTTTTTAAATATATATTTAAAAAAAATAAATACATTTTTACTTTGTTAGTCCCCACTTTAATCTGTGATTGTTTGATCACTTGTACTGTATGCAGCAGTACTTTTGCATTGCTGCATATAGGAAAAATCACTATTGCCTGTGAAGCCTAGCCACCGAAATTGACAGTGGCATGTAAAGAGAACCTACAGTTAGGTCCATATATATTTGGACAGAGACAGCATTTTTCAAATTTTGGTTCTAGACATTACCATAATGAATTTTAAACAAAACAATTCAGATGCAGTTGAAGTTCAGACTTTCAGCTTTCATTTGAGGGTATCCGCATTAAAATTGGATGAAGGGTTTAGGAGTTTCAGCTCCTTAACATGTGCCACCATGTTTTTAAAGGGACCAAAAGTAATTGGACAAATTAAATAATTGTAAATAAAATGTTCATTTCTAGTACTTGGTTGAAAACCCTTTGTTGGCAATGACTGCCTGAAGTCTTGAACTCATGGACATCACCAGACGCTGTGTTTCCTCTTTTTTGATGCTCTGCCAGGCCTTCACTGCAGTGGTTTTCAGTTGCTGTTTGTTTGTGGGCCTTTCTGTCTGAAGTTTAGTCTTTAACAAGTGAAATGCATGCTCAATTGGGTTGAGATCAGGTGACTGACTTGGCCATTCAAGAATATTCCACTTCTTTGCTTTAATAAACTCCTGGGTTGCTTTGGCTTTATGTTTTGGGTCATTGTCCATCTGTAGTATGAAACGACGACCAATCAGTTTGGCTGCATTTGGCTGGATCTGAGCACACAGTATGGCTCTGAATACATCAGAATTCATTTGGCTGCTTCTGTCCTGTGTCACATCATCAATAAACACTAGTGGCCCAGTGCCACTGGCAGCCATGCATGCCCAAGTCATCACACTGCCTCCGCCGTGTTTTACAGATTATGTGGTATGCTTTGGATCATGAGCTATACCACGCCTTCGCCATACTTTTCTCTTTCCATCATTCTGGTAGAGGTTGATCTTGGTTTCATCTGTCCAAAGAATGTTCTTCCAGAACTGTGCTGGCTTTTTTAGATGTTTTTTTAGCAAAGTCCAGTCTAGCCTTTTTATTCTTGATGCTTATGAGTGGCTTGCACCGTGCAGTGAACCCTCTGTATTTACTTTCATGCAGTCTTCTCTCCATGGTAGATTTGGATATTGATATGCCTACCTCCTGGAGAGTGTTGTTCACTTGGTTGGCTGTTGTGACGGGGTTTCTCTTCACCATGGAGATTATTCTGCGATCATCCACCACTGTTGTCTTCCGTGGGCGCCCAGGTCTTTTTGCATTGATGAGTTCACCAGTGCTTTCTTTCTTTCTCAGGATGTACCAAACTGTAGATTTTGCCACTCCTAATATTGTAGCAATTTCCCGGATGGGTTTTTTCTGTTTTTGCAGCTTAAGGATGGCTTGTTTCACCTGCATGGAGAGCTCCTTTGACCGCATGTTTACTTCACAGCAAAACCTTCCAAATGCAAGCACCACACCTCAAATCAACTCCTGGCCTTTTATCTGCTTAATTGAGAATGACATAACAAAGGGATTGCCCACACCTGTCCATGAAATATCCTTGGAGTCAATTGTCCAATTACTTTTGGTCCCTTTAAAAACAGGGTGGCACATGTTAAGCAGCTGAAACTCCTAAACCCTTCATCCAATTTTAATGTGGATACCTCAAATGAAAGCTGAAAGTCTGAACTTCAACTGCATCTGAATTGTTTTGTTTAGAATTCATTGTAGTAATGTCTAGAACCAAAATTAGAAAAATGTTGTCTCTGTCCAAATATATATGGACCTAACTGTATGTTGTTATTTTACAAGGGAGAAACATACGGATTGAGATGGGGTTGTCTGAGTAATAGACAACCCCTTTAAAGGGAACCTGTCAAGTTCCGAAACGCCATTAACCTGCAGATGTAGGGTGAATCTGCAGGGTAATAGTGTTAGAAAGGTGCTCGACCGCTGTACTGAAAGTGCGGCTCACGGGAGCAAAATGGACTTTATTCATTACAGGAACTGCCTGCTTTCAGTCACACTGGTGTGTACGAAGCGTCTACAGTTGCCGTTCACAGCACTGTGAGTGACTGCTATAAACACATACTAACTGCTGGTACCGTACCAACAGCACCGTTGATATGGCGCCAACGGTGATTATAAGTGTTGGTATTTTACTAGGGGGAAACATAGGCATTGAGATGGGGTTGTCTGAGAAGAGAAAAACCTCTTTACGGAGTTAGCAGCCGGTGGAGCGCAGCTCCATCCATGGCTGCGAGGGACAGATCTTGGCTGTAACCGCGCCCCGGCACTGACAGCCGCTCAACATTAGAGCCGGCAGTCAGTCAGGGCAGGGGCACTCACCTGCGCTGCGTCCAAACCGCTGCGTTGTACATTACAAGAACAGTGGATGGATTTATAGAAATCCCATGCCCCCTGTGCTTTTATTTGCCGCTCGTAAACTCACCCATGGCGTGGGTTTATGAGCCTCAGCATGTCAATTTCTGCTGCAGAAACACTAGTCTCCGCAACAGAAATGTCCACAATACAATGTATAGGATGCAGATTTACCTGCGTGATCGGATACAGCGAAAATACGCTGCATTCAAAGTATAGCCTCAGTGCAATGGCCGTTCGACTTCAGAATGCTATTAGCCTGCAGATTAACCCCATATCTGCAGGTTAATAGCGTTATTTTACTAGACAGATTCCCTTATGGGTACGTTCCCACGATCAGTATTTTCTGTGGTTTTGACTCTGTGTATTTATACAGCGTCAAACTCGCAGCGTCCAGATGTTACAGCATAGTGGATGGGATTTCTAAAAAATCCCATGTCCACTATGCGTGCATCTGAGGCTGCGGATCACCCGCGGACACAGACATGCGGCGCGTCTTTCATGACAGCAGTATGTCAATTTCTCTTGTGGAGTCACTAGTCTCCGCAACAGAAATTTGACCACTACAAAGTATTGAATGCGGTAAATCTGCAAGGTCCAGTGAACACAATCTGGATTTACCCTTGTTCAAAACAACGCAGCGTTTTGGACGCAGCAAAAATATGCTGTGTTCAAAGCGCTGCTATGTCCGGATTGTGGGCACAGAGCCTTAAAGGGCTTGACTGGTTTTCTAACATTAATCTGCAGCCACACTATGTGACTGAAGACCATGAAATAGTGACAGTAGTGTGAATGCATAGATGCATAATTTGCAGCGGCGCTCTGTATCTAAGGGCAAGGGGTCTTTTATTGTTGTGTATAAAATGTGGGGGATGGGAGTAGACTGAAACTACATGGAGCAAATGCCCCTGCACACTGTGCCCTCCACCTTCGAAACTGTGCTAGCACCATGTCAAATGCCCCTGCACACTGTGTGCCCCTCCAGCTTGGAAACATTGCTTGTATCATGTATGTATATAAATACATGATGCAAGCAACATTTCCAAACTGCAGGAGCACACAGTGTGCAGGGGCATTTGACATGGTGCTAGCACAATTTCCAAGGTGGAGGGCACAGTGTGCAGGGGCATTTTCTCCATGTAATTTCAGTCCACTCCCATCCCCCACATATTATACACATTTTAAAACTACAATAATGGCCATTAAATACATTATACTTAACGCTGCTGCCACATTATACATACTTAACTGGTAGACCCAGTGCAGGCAGCAGCTTTACAGGAGGCTTTAGGCGGGAGACCTGCCAGCCAGACAGGGGGAGCAGCTTGTCCCTCAGTCTTCAGCAGACCAGACAGTAGGCGTGGCTTCAGCAGATGTGCCTGTACTCTGCATGCTAGGTACGTCCTGCTGAAAGTCATGCTGCACGTGCACGGGTTCTGCATTACTTAAAAGAGCTGCGGCCACGGTAGTCCTTTGAGCTGCAGGTTAAAATGAGGGCAATTACTTTTAGGACCATGGGGCCCCCCCGGAGCCTCGGGCCCCGGGCGATAGCCCAGATTGCCCCCATTATAATCTGCCTATGCCGAGGAGGAGAAGTTATGGAGAGATGAAGACGAGAGAGGGGAGTATTAGAAGCTGGGACAAAAGACCTGACGTGGTGTGATTGAGCCCTCAAATCGGGACAGTCCCGCTAAATCCAATTGGGAGCTATGCTGTAGTGGGTGCATCCTTATAGAGTGAAAGCCCCAGCTACCGGCCTCAGCGCTGATGATCTGGCAAATTATTTCAAAGAAAAAATTGACCATATCAGACAGGAAATTTTCTCCCAATCCCCTAATACCATGCACGGTCCTCCCTCTCCCATTGCATCTAGCTCACTCTCTGTCTTTGAACCAGTCACAGAAGAAGTAATCAGGCTCCTTGCATCTTCTCGCCCTACTATCTGCACCAGTGACCCTATTCCCTCACGTCTCCTTCAGTCCCTTTCCCCGGCTGTCAGCACTCATCTAACTAAAATATTTAATCTCTCTCTCTCATCCGGTATCTTTCCCTCCTCATTTAAACACTCCAGCATACATCCATTACTTAAAAAGCCATCCCTCGACCAAAACTGTACTGCTAACTACATACCTGTGTCTAATCTTCCCTTCATCTCTAAACTCCTGGAACGCTTGCTCTACTCCTGTCTAATCTCTCAGATAACTCTCTTCTTGACTCTCTACAATCTGGTTTCCGCTCTTTACACTCCACTGAAACTGCCCTCACATAAAGTCTCTAATGATCTACTAACAGCTAAATCTAATGGTCACTACTCCCTGCTAATTCTCCTTGATCTCTCTGCAACATTCGACACTGTGGATCACCAGCTCCTCCTCACACTGCTCACTACTCTATCGGGCTCAAGGACACTGTTCTATCCTGGTTCTCTTCCTACCTATCTGACCACTCCTTCACTGTATCTTTTGCTGGCTCCTCTTCCTCCCCTTTTCCCCTTACTGTCGGGGTTCCTCAAGGATCAGTCCTAGGCCCCCTCCTCTTCTCCTTATACACCACCCCTATTGGACAAACAATCAGTAGATTTGGTTTTCAGTACCATCTCTATGCTGATGACACCCAATTATACACATCATCTCCTGACCTCACCCCTGAATTATTATAAAACACCAGTGATTGTCTTTCCGCCATCTCTAACATTATGTCCTCCCTCTATCTGAAACTGAACCTGTCAAAAACTGAACTTCTTGTGTTTCCTCCCTCCGCTAACCCACCTATGCCCAATATTGCCATCTTCGTGTGTGGCTCGACCATTACTCCCCAGCAACAAGCCCGCTGTCTCGGGGTCATACTTGATTCAGATCTTTCCTTCTCTCCCCAGATCCAATCACTCGCCCGTTCATGTCATCTCCACCTCAAAAACATTTTAGAATTCGACCTTTTCTTACCTTTGACTCTGCAAAAACTCTTACTATAGCTCTGATTCATTCTCGTCTGGACTACTGCAACTCTTTACTAATCGGTCTCCCTCTTACTAAACTCTGCCCTCTCCAATCTGTCCTGAATGTGGCAGCCAGGATCATATTCCTTGCCAACAGCTAGACTGATGCCTCCACCCTGTGCACTGGTTACCCATCTGCTATAGAGTTCAATATAAACTCATCACCCTTACCCACAAAGTGCTCCATGCCCTACATCTTCTCCCTCGTCTCAGTCTACCACCCTACCCGTGCCCTCCATTCTGCTAATGACCTAAGATTAACATCCTCAATAATCCGAACCTCCCACTACTGTCTCCAAAACTTCTCACATGCTGCGCCAATTCTTTGGAACGCACTACCCAGGACTCTGCTTTTAGTTCCCAATACCCACAGTTTTAAGCGTGCCCTAAAAACACATTTCTTTAGACTGGCCTATCGCCTCACCTCACTTATCTAACTATCCCTTTTTTTTCCCATACAACACTTCCGCCATACACATATCGGCTGTGCAGCCGGTGCAACTGTACCGGGGCCCGGCAGTGCAGGGGTGCCATTGCCGGGTTGCTAATGATGAGATTGCCCTCATCATATGCGGTGGGCAGGGAGCGATCCCTGCAGCTCTGCTGCTGACAGGAGAAAAAAGGCAGCGGAGCTGGAGGGATCCATCCTCTGCTTCCTGCCGGGTGCTTCCTCCCTGACACAAGACCCCGCTGCTTGATGATGTCATCATGTAGCGCGGGCCTGTGTCAGGTAGAAAGTTGCCGGAGACAAGGAGAATGCTGCAGGGGAGTGGGCTGAGAGGTAAGTTGTGTGTGGTTTTTTTTATACTGAAATGCTTGGAGAGGAACAGGAGAATGAGGAGAGATGGGGGAGAGCAATGGCAGGGCTGGGGAGAGCAATCATGGGGCTGGGGTGAGCAATGATCGGGCTGGGGTGAGCAATGATCGGGCTGGGGTGAGCAATCATGGGGCTGGGGAGAGCAATGATGGGGAGAGAAATGATGAGGCTGGGGAGAGCAATGATGGGGCTGGGGTGAGCAATGATGGGGCTGGGGTGAGCAATGATAGGGATGGGGAGAGAAATGATGGGGCTTGGGTGAGTAATGACAGGGCTGGGGTGAGCAATGATGGGGCTGGGGAGAGAAATGACAGGGCTGGGGAGAGAAATGATGGGGATGAGGAGAAAAATGATGAGGTTGGGGTGAGCAATGATGGGGCTGGGGTGAGCAATGATGGGGATGGGGAGAGCAATGATGAGGTTGGGGTGAGCAATGATGGGGATGAGGAGAGAAATTATGGGGATGGGGAGAGCAATGATGAGGTTGGGGTGAGCAATGATGGGGAGAGAAATTATGAGGTTGGGGTGAGCAATGATGGGGATGAGGAGAGAAATGATGAGGTTGGGGTTAGCAATGATGGGGCTGCTGTGAGCAATGATGGGGATGGGGAGAGCAATAATGAGGTTGAGGTGAGAAATGATGGGGATGGGGAGAGAAATTATGAGGTTGGGGTGAGCAATGATGGGGATGGGGAGAGCAATGATGGGGATGGGGAGAGCAATGATGAGGTTGGGGTGAGCAATGATGGGGATGGGGAAAGAAATGATGGGGATGGGGAGAGCAATGATGAGGTTGGGGTGAGCAATGATGTGGATGGGGAGAGAAATGATGAGGTTCGGGTGAGCAATGATGGGGATGGGGAGAGAAATGATGAGGTTGGGGTGAGCAATGATGGGGCTGGGGTGAGCAATGATGGGGATGGGGAGAGCAATAATGAGGTTGAGGTGAGCAATGATGGGGATGGGGAGAGAACTGATGAGGTTAGGGTGAGCAATGATGGGGCTGGGGTGAGCAATAATGAGGTTGAGGTGAGCAATGATGGGGATGGGGACAGAAATGATGAGGTTGGAGTGAGCAATGATGGGGCTGGAGTGAGCAATGATGGAGATAGGGAGAGCAATGATGAGGTTGGGGTGAGCAATGATGGGGAGAGAAATTATGAGGTTGGGGTGAGCAATGATGGGGAGAGCAATGATGAGGTTGGGGTGATCAATGATGGGGCTGGGGTGAGCAATGATGGAGATGGGGAGAGCAATGATGAGGTTGGGGTGAGCAATGACGAGGTTGGGGTGAGCAATGACGAGGCTGGGGTGAGCAATGACGGGGCTGAGGTGAGCAATGATGGGGATGGGGAGAGCAATGATGAGACTGGAGAGAGCAATGATGGGGATGGCGAGAGCAATGATGGGGCTGGGGTGAGCAATGATGGGGCAGGGGAGAGCAATGGGGGGTGAGCAATGATGGAGATAGGGAGAGCAATGATGAGGTTGGGGTGAGCAATGATGGGGAGAGAAATGATGGGGCTGGGGTGAGCAATGATGGGGATGGGGAGAGCAATGATGAGACTGGAGAGAGCAATGATGGGGCTGGAGAGAGCAATGATGGGGCTGAGGAGAGCAATGATGGGGCTGGGAAGAGCAATGATGGGGCTGGGGTGAGCAATGATGGGGCTGGGGAGAGCAATGATGAGGATGGGGAGAGCAATGATGGGGCTGGCGTGAGCAATGATGGGGCTGGGGAGAGCAATAGTGGGGATGGGGAGAGCAATGGTGGGGATGGGGAGAGCAATTATGGGGCTGGGGAGAGCAATGATGAGGATGCTGGGAGAGAGCAATGACGGGGTGCTGAGAAAGCAATGATGGGGTTGCTGGGAGAGAGCAATGATGGGGGTGCTGGTAGAGAGCATTGATGGGGGTTTCACTTTGCTTGTACTGTAAATAGTGTTGAGCATTCCGATACTGAAATATCGGGTATCGGCCGATATTCGCGGTATCGGAATTCCGATACTTAATTCCGATACTTTTGCAATATCGTATACCGGAATCGGAAGTTCCCATAATGCAATGAGCCAGTTTCATTTTATTCAGCCAATGAGGATCCTAAGAAGTGTGGGCACATCCTGTTAGGCATGTAGGCATCTTAACTAATGGCATGGCTGTGATTGGCTGCTGAAATGATGTCATGATGCACTATAAAAGCCGCCGCCGCCATTTTCAGCTCACTCTGCTGTGAATTCAGTTAGGGATAGGACGCTGTTGTTCTGAGGGACAGTTTTAGCTACCTATTTGGTCTATTCTGCTTTACCCAAGCTACTTTATAAATCGCTGTGCCTTGCAGCTCTAGTGCACAGTTCTCTGTGCTGTTCACCGCTGTCTGCAAGGTCTGTGTGTGTGAGTGCAGCTCACCCTGTAGTGTGTGCTTCAGCCACATCTGGTTGTAGTGCACTCAGTGTGTGTCACTGCCTCATACATTGTCCTTTTTGCCAATTCATAATTTTTCCTGATATTAGTGTGGTGGTTCCATCCGTATTCAGCTAAATTGGTTCCAAACACACTATATAGGAGTAGTTAGAGGAGCCTTTCTGCAGCATTGGGCCCTGCAGCCCCAGCCAGATTAGTACTAGCCTATTTTTTGTAGCCTCATCTATTGCATTGTAGGTTACCTTCCTACATTGTAATAGCTACAAAAAGTTTGTGATACTATCGGTATTACATCTTTGGGCACATGCAGTGTCTTTTTGTGACAAAAAAAACTAAATAAAGTTCACCAAACACTCCACTTTACAGTTGTGTAGGCCACATTAGCTCATATTAAAGTCTAGTCCACACTTTATAAAATTAGTGTTTCTTATACCTGTTAGCAGCTGTTCAGGAATAAGCACACTAAGCCCTTAGTACTTTTCTGCCTATCTTTATCAGTCTACCAAGATGAAGAAGGCAGGGAGTAAGGCATGTGGTCGTGGTCGTGGGCGTGGGCGTGGAGTTTCTGCAGGGAGAGGACGTGAGGATTCTGTGCCTGCAGGGAGAGGATGTGGGGATTCTGTGCCTGCTGCGGGCACCAGTGACTCAGCATCCCCCAGTTTTACCAGGGAACAGTCCTTTATGCGCAGCTTTGTAGGAGCTAGCCGTACCCCACTGCTGGGGAGGACCAAATTGAAGCCGTTGTCGGATGGATGGCAGCTAACGCATCGACTTCAATTAGTTCCAGATCCTCTCAGGTCCTGAGCACTGAAGAGCACCCATCTGTCTCTTCACCACCTGCCAAATTGCCCAGGCAGTCAGAGAGCCCTGGACAGGAGCCATCTCTACTTCTGTTCTCTGAATCTCTTGGCTTGGAAAGAGGGGGCCAGCCAAGCAGAATTCGAGAGTTTGAAGAAGAGGTAGTATACAGTGATGCGCAACCGTTTTGTCTCTCTGAATCTGAAGAGGCGGGTGGGCCAGTGCCTATGGTCAGCAGCACACTTCAGTACGCATCTGATGATGAGACTCAGGTGCCACTTTCTGGTGCGTACTGTGCTGTCGAGACTACCCAGGAGAAGCAGTTGTTTGAAGAGGGTGGTGTAGATGATGAGGTCCTTGACCCATCATGGCGTGAGGGACAGGAAGGTGGTGGGAGCAGCTCTGAGGAAGAGATTCCCCGAACGGCCCAAAAAGGAGGGAGAGGGAGGGGGCAGACTTGGTTGCCTGTAGCCTCCACTTCGGCACCCATTAGGAGCATGGCTCTTCCAAAATCCAAAGCGGGCGCTCCCAAGACTTGCAGTGCCTGGTCCTTTTTTGACACAGTTGCAGATGACATTTGCTTTGTCAAATGCAAGCTGTGTAATCAGAAGGTGAAAAGAGGGAAAAGTGTCAGCAACCTCAATACCACAAATATGTGGAAACATGTGCGGACCAAGCACGAGGTGGAGTTACAAAAACACACTGAAGACCTAGGCCAACCTACAGCGCCACCTACCACTTCTTCA
This sequence comes from Phyllobates terribilis, assembly GCF_046119375.1. Taxonomy (NCBI): domain Eukaryota; kingdom Metazoa; phylum Chordata; class Amphibia; order Anura; family Dendrobatidae; genus Phyllobates; species Phyllobates terribilis. Next base: position 700,967,686 of record NW_027362761.1, read on the forward strand.
GCTCGTGTTGTAGCCTCTTCCTCCAGCTCACACACAGCTGGTTCGGCTTCCTCACAGGATCGCCATGGATGAATCTCTGGCACTGTTGTACAGAGACACAGTGTAATTCCACCCACAGCACCACTTTCCCTGTCATCCTCACACTCCCAGGCCAGTCTACAGCCATCGTTAGAACAGGCATGGGAGAAAAGGCGCCCATACTCGGCAAGCCACCCCCGAGCACAGGCTCTGAATGCTGGCATTGCTAAACTACTGGCCCTTGAAATGCTATCATTCAGGCTGGTGGAGACTGACACCTTCCGTAACTTTATGGCATTGGCAGTCCCACAATACAACATGCCCAGCCGCTTTTATTTCAGCAGGCAAGCCGTCCCTGCCCTGCAACAGCATGTGGAGGGAAAAATTAAACATGCGCTACAAAACGCCGTCAGTAGCAAGGTCCACCTGACCACCGATGCGTGGACCAGTAAGCATGGACAGGGACGATACCTTTCCCTCACTGCCCATTGGGTAAATGTTGTGGAGCCGGGTACAGATCTTGAGAGTGGCGCTGTACGTGTTCTGCCAACTCCAAGGATTGCAGGAATCCAGTCTGTACACATTGACTCCTCCTCATACTCCAGTTCCTCTGAATCAGCGCTGCAGGAGCCGTCACGTTCTACTTCCACATCGACCTGTGAACGGTTACCTGTTATGATGACCGATATGAGCACAGCCGTGGCCAAACGTCAACAGGCCGTATTAAAATTAATTTCTTTGGGGAATCGAAGCCACACAGCGCAGGAGCTCTGGAATGCCATCAAGCAGCAGAGCGACGTGTGGTTTGTGCCAGCGAATCTCCAGCCAGGCATGGTAGTGTGTGACAATGGCCGAAATCTGGTGGCAGCTCTGGGCCTAGGCAACCTCACTCACATCCCATGTCTGGCACATGTGCTCAACTTGGTCGTGCAGAGTTTTTTGAGGGACTATCCGGATCTTGATGCACTGCTTCACAAGGTCCGCATAGAGTGTGCTCACTTGCGGCTTTCCAGCAACGCAAGATCACGCATTGCAGCTCTGCAGCGCCGATTACGTCTTCCGGAACATCGCATCATATGTGACCTACCCACCAGGTGGAATTCAACGTTACATATGTTGGAGAGGTTGTGTGAGCAGCAGGCAGCAGTAATGGAGTACCAGCTGCAGCAGGCGCAAACAAGTCGCAGTGCGCGCCGTTCACACTTCACCACCACTGAGTGGGCCTCTATGAAGGACATTTGCCACGTTTTGCGTGCCTTCGATTATTCCACGCGGATGGCGAGTGCAGATGATGCACTAGTCAGCATGACTATCCCCCTTATCTGCCTGCTTGAAAAAACACTGCAAGCACTAAGGGACGAGGTTTTGGAAGAGGTGGAGGATGAGGAGTCACAAATGCCATCTGCTTCTCTACAGTCTGCGCAACGTGGTTCCTCACAAAGGCCTAGGCAGGGGACACTTTGTGAGGAGGATGAGGAGGAGTCAATGGATGAGGAAGACATCTGTCCAGAGGAGGGAGGTACACAATGCTCTAGTAGTCAGTATCTAGAGCGAGGGTGGGGTGATGCAGAGCAGGCAGAGATCACGCCTCAAGCAGGGGACAGCGTTTCTTGGCCAGTTGGCAGTCTGCAGCACATGGTTGTTTTCATGCTGCAGTGCCTGAGAAACGACATCCGCATCGCCCACATTCTCAACACGGCTGATTATTGGGTGTCCACCCTCCTAGATCCTCACTACTGGGACAACTTACAAAGCCCCATAACACCATTGAAGCGGGAGTACCAAGACGCACTGGTGCATTCCATCATGTTCTCCATTCCAACCGAGAGCAGTGCTGCTAGTGCTTTACAAAGCAGCTCAGTGCGTCGAGGCAGTGGAGGAAACTCTGCACAAAGAGGGAGCAGAAGCAGCGCCTCAGCACAAGGCAAGACCAGTATGGCCGAAATGTGGCAAAGTTTTGTGTCCCCGCCGCCACAAATGTCTACACCATCACAGACGGCTCCAGTCAGCAGGAGGCAACGTTTCCGTCAGATGGTGACAGACTACATGTCTTGCCCTCTCAGTGTACTCCCAGACGGCTCTTCTCCCTTCAAGTTTTGGGTCTGTAAGCTGGATACATGGCCAGAGCTTAGTCAGTATGCATTGGAGGTGCTAGCTTGCCCTGCTGCTAGTGTATTATCGGAACGCGTCTTTAGTGCCACAGGTGGTGTACTAACAGACCGTCGCATGCGACTATCCTCCGATAACGTTGACCGGCTTACTTTTCTCAAAATGAACAAGGTCTGGATCTCTCATGAATTTGCCAGTCCTCTTCCAGAATAAATAATTGGTTGGCAACAGTATCCAGGTCTCCTGTTGTGTTCATGTTTCTACCACCTGAACTGTAATCCCTGAGCTCCAACACCGCCAGTTGGCGCTCAGAAGTGCCGTTTGCACAGTCAACACTTGCTGCCGTGTTATTGGGGTTCAGTAACGTCAGCTGATCCCCAGCTGTGTGTCCGGCAAATTCTCTTGCTCTGTCCACATTCACACTACTACAGATTTTAAAGTTGCTCCAATTACACCTCTGGCTCCTCTGTTTTCATTATTATCCCTGAGCTCCAACACCGTCAGTTGGCGCTCGGAAGTGCCGTTTGCACAGTCAACATTTGCTGCCGTGTTATTGGGGTTCAGTAACGTCAGATGTTCCCCTGCTGTGCGGACGGCAATTTCTCTTGCTCTGTCCACATTCACACTACTACACATTTTAAAGTTGCTCCAATTACACCTCTGGCTCCTCTGTTTTCAGTATTATCCCTGAGCTCCAACACCGCCAGTTGGCACTCGGAAGTGCTGTCTGCACAGTCAACACTTGCTGCCGTGTTATTGGGGTTCAGTAACGTCAGCTGATCCCCAGCTGTGTGTCCGGCAAATTCTCCTGCTCTGTCCACATTCACACTACTACAGATTTTAAAGTTGCTCCAATTACACCTCTGGCTCCTCTGTTTTCAGTATTATCCCTGAGCTCCAACACCGCCAGTTGGCGCTCGGAAGTGCCGTTTGCACAGTCAACACTTGCTGCCGTGTTATTGGGGTTCAGTAACGTCAGCTGTTCCCCTGCTGTGTGTCCGGCAAATTCTCCTGCTCTGTCCACATTCACACTACTACAGATTTTAAAGTTGCTCCAATTACACCTCTGGCTCCTCTGTTTTCAGTATTATCCCTGAGCTCCAACACCGCCAGTTGGCGCTCGGAAGTGCTGTCTGCACAGTCAACACTTGCTGCCGTGTTATTGGGGTTCAGTAACGTCAGCTGATCCCCAGCTGTGTGTCCGGCAAATTCTCCTGCTCTGTCCACATTCACACTACTACAGATTTTAAAGTTGCTCCAATTACACCTCTGGCTCCTCTGTTTTCATTATTATCCCTGAGCTCCAACACCGCCAGTTGGCGCTCGGAAGTGCCGTTTGCACAGTCAACATTTGCTGCCGTGTTATTGGGGTTCAGTAACGTCAGCTTTTCCCCTGCTGTGCGGACGGCAATTTCTCTTGCTCTGTCCACATTCACACTACTACACATTTTAAAGTTGCTCCAATTACACCTCTGGCTCCTCTGTTTTCAGTATTATCCCTGAGCTCCAACACCGCCAGTTGGCACTCGGAAGTGCTGTCTGCACAGTCAACACTTGCTGCCGTGTTATTGGGGTTCAGTAACGTCAGCTGATCCCCAGCTGTGTGTCCGGCAAATTCTCCTGCTCTGTCCACATTCACACTACTACAGATTTTAAAGTTGCTCCAATTACACCTCTGGCTCCTCTGTTTTCAGTATTATCCCTGAGCTCCAACACCGCCAGTTGGCGCTCGGAAGTGCCGTTTGCACAGTCAACACTTGCTGCCGTGTTATTGGGGTTCAGTAACGTCAGCTGTTCCCCAGCTGTGTGTCCGGCAAATTCTCCTGCTCTGTCCACATTCACACTACTACAGATTTTAAAGTTGCTCCAATTACACCTCTGGCTCCTCTGTTTTCAGTATTATCCCTGAGCTCCAACACCGCCAGTTGGCGCTCGGAAGTGCCGTTTGCACAGTCAACACTTGCTGCCGTGTTATTGGGGTTCAGTAACGTCAGCTGTTCCCCTGCTGTGTGTCCGGAAAATTCTCCTGTTCTGTCCACATTCACACTACTACAGATTTTAAAGTTGCTCCAATTACACCTCTGGCTCCTCTGTTTTCAGTATTATCCCTGAGCTCCAACACCGCCAGTTGGCGCTCGGAAGTGCTGTCTGCACAGTCAACACTTGCTGCCGTGTTATTGGGGTTCAGTAACGTCAGCTGATCCCCAGCTGTGTGTCCGGCAAATTCTCCTGCTCTGTCCACATTCACACTACTACAGATTTTAAAGTTGCTCCAATTACACCTCTGGCTCCTCTGTTTTCATTATTATCCCTGAGCTCCAACACCGCGAGTTGGCGCTCGGAAGTGCCGTTTGCACAGTCAACACTTGCTGCCGTGTTATTGGGGTTCAGTAACGTCAGCTGATCCCCAGCTGTGTGTCCGGCAAATTCTCCTGCTTTGTCCACATCCACTGTACTACTGATTTAAAACTTGCTCCAATTACACCTCTGGCTCCTCTGTTTTTAGTATTTACCCTGGGCTCCAGCACCGCCAGCTGTTTCCCAGCACTGTCTTTGGCACGGGTACTCCCTCCTGCCCAGCCTGGTTCCAGCGCGCCAGCTGTTTCCGGGTAGTGTCAACGTCACTTTGCCTCCAATGCGTTGTCCTGTCGTGTTGCGGTCGGGTTAGCCGACTCTATGGTGCCTGCAGTTTAGGTGACTCCTATGTGGGCTGCGGGATCTGGCAATGAAGGCTGGTTCCATAGTGCCAATAGGACAAGCACTCCCTGTAGGACTGTGGGTTTTGGTAACTGCGGCCGGCTCGCGGCCTTGCAACTTTTTTTTACATGGGTACCTTCTGCTACCCATCCGGGTTCCAGTACCGTCAGCTGGTTCTCGGCAGTGCCTTTGGCTTAGTTGCCTCCTTCTCGGTATCCAAGTTCCACCAACGTCTGCTGGTCCTTGGTAGTGCTTTCTGGCACAGGTACCTCCTGCTTAGTAACCGAGTTCCAGTACCGTCAGCTGGTCTTCGGTAGTTCCATTGGCTCTTGTACCATCTGCTACCCATCCGGGTTCCAGTACCATCAGCTGGTTCTCGGTAGTTCAATTTGCTCTTGTACCTTCTGCTACCCATCCGGGTTCCAGTACCGTCAGCTGGTTCTCGGCAGTGTCTTTGGCACGGGTACTCCCTCCTGCCCAGCCTGGTTCCAGCAAGCCAGCTATTTCCGGGTAGTGTCAATGTCACTTTGCCTCCAATGCGTTGTCCTGTCGTGTTGCGGTCGGGTTAGCCGACTCTATGGTGCCTGCAGTTTAGGTGACTCCTATGTGGGCTGCGGGATCTGGCAATGAAGGCTGGTTCCATAGTGCCAATAGGACAAGCACTCCCTGTAGGACTGTGGGTTTTGGTAACTGCGGCCGGCTCGCGGCCTTGCAACTTTTTTTTACATGGGTACCTTCTGCTACCCATCCGGGTTCCAGTACCGTCAGCTGGTTCTCGGCAGTGCCTTTGGCTTAGTTGCCTCCTTCTCGGTATCCAAGTTCCACCAACGTCTGCTGGTCCTTGGTAGTGCTTTCTGGCACAGGTACCTCCTGCTTAGTAACCGAGTTCCAGTACCGTCAGCTGGTCTTCGGTAGTTCCATTGGCTCTTGTACCATCTGCTACCCATCCGGGTTCCAGTACCATCAGCTGGTTCTCGGTAGTTCCATTTGCTCTTGTACCTTCTGCTACCCATCCGGGTTCCAGTACCGTCAGCTGGTTCTCGGCAGTGTCTTTGGCACGGGTACTCCCTCCTGCCCAGCCTGGTTCCAGCAAGCCAGCTATTTCCGGGTAGTGTCAACGTCACTTTGCCTCCAATGCGTTGTCCTGTCGTGTTGCGGTCGGGTTAGCCGACTCTATGGTGCCTGCAGTTTAGGTGACTCCTATGTGGGCTGCGGGATCTGGCAATGAAGGCTGGTTCCATAGTGCCAATAGGACAAGCACTCCCTGTAGGACTGTGGGTTTTGGTAACTGCGGCCGGCTCGCGGCCTTGCAACTTTTTTTTACATGGGTACCTTCTGCTACCCATCCGGGTTCCAGTACCGTCAGCTGGTTCTCGGCAGTGCCTTTGGCTTAGTTGCCTCCTTCTCGGTATCCAAGTTCCACCAACGTCTGCTGGTCCTTGGTAGTGCTTTCTGGCACAGGTACCTCCTGCTTAGTAACCGAGTTCCAGTACCGTCAGCTGGTCTTCGGTAGTTCCATTGGCTCTTGTACCATCTGCTACCCATCCGGGTTCCAGTACCATCAGCTGGTTCTCGGTAGTTCCATTTGCTCTTGTACCTTCTGCTACCCATCCGGGTTCCAGTACCGTCAGCTGGTTCTCGGCAGTGTCTTTGGCACGGGTACTCCCTCCTGCCCAGCCTGGTTCCAGCAAGCCAGCTATTTCCGGGTAGTGTCAATGTCACTTTGCCTCCAATGCGTTGTCCTGTCGTGTTGCGGTCGGGTTAGCCGACTCTATGGTGCCTGCAGTTTAGGTGACTCCTATGTGGGCTGCGGGATCTGGCAATGAAGGCTGGTTCCATAGTGCCAATAGGACAAGCACTCCCTGTAGGACTGTGGGTTTTGGTAACTGCGGCCGGCTCGCGGCCTTGCAACTTTTTTTTACATGGGTACCTTCTGCTACCCATCCGGGTTCCAGTACCGTCAGCTGGTTCTCGGCAGTGCCTTTGGCTTAGTTGCCTCCTTCTCGGTATCCAAGTTCCACCAACGTCTGCTGGTCCTTGGTAGTGCTTTCTGGCACAGGTACCTCCTGCTTAGTAACCGAGTTCCAGTACCGTCAGCTGGTCTTCGGTAGTTCCATTGGCTCTTGTACCATCTGCTACCCATCCGGGTTCCAGTACCATCAGCTGGTTCTCGGTAGTTCCATTTGCTCTTGTACCTTCTGCTACCCATCCGGGTTCCAGTACCGTCAGCTGGTTCTCGGCAGTGTCTTTGGCACGGGTACTCCCTCCTGCCCAGCCTGGTTCCAGCAAGCCAGCTATTTCCGGGTAGTGTCAACGTCACTTTGCCTCCAATGCGTTGTCCTGTCGTGTTGCGGTCGGGTTAGCCGACTCTATGGTGCCTGCAGTTTAGGTGACTCCTATGTGGGCTGCGGGATCTGGCAATGAAGGCTGGTTCCATAGTGCCAATAGGACAAGCACTCCCTGTAGGACTGTGGGTTTTGGTAACTGCGGCCGGCTCGCGGCCTTGCAACTTTTTTTTACATGGGTACCTTCTGCTACCCATCCGGGTTCCAGTACCGTCAGCTGGTTCTCGGCAGTGCCTTTGGCTTAGTTGCCTCCTTCTCGGTATCCAAGTTCCACCAACGTCTGCTGGTCCTTGGTAGTGCTTTCTGGCACAGGTACCTCCTGCTTAGTAACCGAGTTCCAGTACCGTCAGCTGGTCTTCGGTAGTTCCATTGGCTCTTGTACCATCTGCTACCCATCCGGGTTCCAGCACAATCAGCTGGTTCTCGGTAGTTCCATTTGCTCTTGTACCTTCTGCTACCCATCCGGGTTCCAGTACCGTCAGCTGGTTCTCGGCAGTGTCTTTGGCACGGGTACTCCCTCCTGCCCAGCCTGGTTCCAGCAAGCCAGCTATTTCCGGGTAGTGTCAACGTCACTTTGCCTCCAATGCGTTGTCCTGTCGTGTTGCGGTCGGGTTAGCCGACTCTATGGTGCCTGCAGTTTAGGTGACTCCTATGTGGGCTGCGGGATCTGGCAATGAAGGCTGGTTCCATAGTGCCAATAGGACAAGCACTCCCTGTAGGACTGTGGGTTTTGGTAACTGCGGCCGGCTCGCGGCCTTGCAACTTTTTTTTACATGGGTACCTTCTGCTACCCATCCGGGTTCCAGTACCGTCAGCTGGTTCTCGGCAGTGCCTTTGGCTTAGTTGCCTCCTTCTCGGTATCCAAGTTCCACCAACGTCTGCTGGTCCTTGGTAGGACTTTCTGGCACAGGTACCTCCTGCTTAGTAACCGAGTTCCAGTACCGTCAGCTGGTCTTCGGTAGTTCCATTGGCTCTTGTACCTTCTGCTACCCATCCGGGTTCCAGTACCGTCAGCTGGTTCTCGGTAGTTCCATTTGCTCTTGTACCTTCTGCTACCCATCCGGGTTCCAGTACCGTCAGCTGGTTCTCGGCAGTGTCTTTGGCACAGGTACTCCCTCCTGCCCAGCCTGGTTCGAGCACGCCATCTGTTTCCGGGTAGTGTCAACGTCACTTTGCCTCCAATGCGTTGTCCTGTCATGTTGCGGTCGGGTTAGCCGACTCTATGGTGCCTGCAGTTTAGGTGACTCCTATGTGGGCTGCGGGATCTGGCAATGAAGGCTGGTTCCATAGTGGCAATAGGACAAGCACCCCCTGTAGGACTGTGGGTTTTGGTAACTGTGGCCGGCTTGCGGCCTTGCAACTTTTTTTTACATGGGTACCTTCTGCTACCCATCCGGGTTCCAGTACCGTCAGCTGGTTCTCGGCAGTGCCTTTGGCTTAGGTGCCTCCTTCTCGGTAACCAAGTTCCACCAACGTCTGCTGGTCCTTGGTAGTGCTTTCTGGCACAGGTACCTGCTGCTTAGTAACCGAGTTCTAGTACCGTCAGCTGGTCTTCGGTAGTTCCATTGGCTCTTGTACCTTCTGCTACCCATCCGGGTTCCAGTACCATCAGCTGGTCCTCGGTAGTTCCATTTGCTCTTGTACCTTCTACTACCCATCCGGGTTCCAGTACCGTCAGCTGGTTCTCGGCAGTGCCTTTGGCTTAGGTGCCTCCTTCTCGGTATCCAAGTTCCACCAACATCTGCTGGTCCTTGGTAGTGCTTTCTGGCACAGGTACCTCCTGCTTAGTAACCGATTTCCAATACCGTCAGCTGGTCCTCGGTAGTTCCATTGGCTCTTGTACCTTCTGCTACCCATCCGGGTTCCAGTACCATCAGCTGGTTCTTGGCAGTTCCTCAGCCTTCTTGTACCTTCTGCTACATTTCCAAGTTCAAGCTTTTTGAAATGGTTCTTGGTAATCACTCTGGATCTCCCTGACGAGGAACCTGAAGACGAGGACCCTGAAGACCACCCCGAAGAAGACGAGGACCCCGAAGAAGAGGACCCTGAAGACGAGGACCCTGAAGACCAACCCAAAGAAGATGAGGACCCCGAAGACGAGGACCCTGAAGACGAGGACCCTGAAGACGACCCCGAAGAAGACGAGGACCCCGAAGACGACGACCCTGAACACGAGGACCCTGAAGACCACCCCGAAGAAGACGAGGACCCCGAAGACGATGACCCTGAAGACGACGACCCTGAAGACCACCCCGAAGAAGACCAAGAAGATGACCCTGAAGAAGTTGACCAAGAGGACAAAGAAGAAGAAGAAGACAACCACCAAGATACAGAAGAATAAGAGAAAGAAAACCAAGAAGCAGAAGTACAAGAAGCTGTAGAACAAAAAGCGGAAGAACATTAGCATAAGACTAAAAATCAGAGCAAAAGATAATATCTAAATTATAAGCAGAAGATGACTAAGCAGTGTATGGGGGTGAGTCCGTTCCTCCTCGTGGTGCCCCTGGAAAAGACCTGCTGCTGCAGGCCAAACTGAATGCGGACAAATCCTGTTGTAAATCTTTTGTGACTGGCAGAACAAAAGGTGTAATGTTCAAACTTTTATAGATAACAACTACAGGAATGCCTGTCACAAATAAGAATATGATAAAGAAGAAGAATATGAAGAAGATGAAGTAGAATATGAAGAAGAATGATAGTTGAATAAGAAGAATATGAAGAATGTAAAAAAAAAGAATAATACGAAGAAGGTGAAGAAGAAGAAGATGAAGAAGGTGAAGAAGAAGTTGATGAAAAAGATGCTGATGCTGAGGATGATGAAGGAGAAAGAGTGGGAGAAGTAAAAAAGAAGGTGAAGAGCATGGAAGTAGTGAAACATAAATATCTGACAAAGTATAAAAATACTTAACATAGTCAATATTTCCGTAACTCCGAACGTCTTAAAAAAAATATTAATTCCTGCTATTCCATTTGATTGGGCTAAACCTCTATGCCTTTATTGTCTCCCCCACCTCCCCCAATACATTCTACATTATTCTTAGGTGTTTTCCTTCATGTAGAATTAACCTACAAGGAAAGAAAGGGTTTATTTTCATTCCGATATTTCTGTCCCATTGACTTGCATTGGTTTCCGGTATCGGAATCGGCGATATCCGATACTTTTTGGGTATCAGTCCGATCCAATCCGATCCGATATTTCCCGATATCGGAAGGTATCGCTCAACACTAACTGTAAAGCCTTGTATATTTTCTGTGAGCAGATAGCCTTACAGTTAATTGGGGAGAGTCACAGAGAATAATTTATATTATTGGCTGATCGAGATTATAGTTAATGGGGGGCACAGTGCTGCTTTATATTTTGATTACTAAGTGGCTAATAGTATATTAATGAAGGAGGGGTACATATCTGTATTCAGATGTGCAGTGCTGGGGAGACACATGTATGCATACAATATATGTGACCTTGCTATTTTCTAGACTGGACATCATCGTGACAAGACAAGTCGTGGCTGGGAGATGTCGACATGAAGGTCTGACCAGATAGAGAAGAAGCAGCAGAAACCGGCTCTGATCAGATGAGACGTCAGAGGTAAGTGCCTGGATGTAAATATTATTCTATATCTGCACTGTGTGACTTGGAGTGATAATGTTATCTGTAAAATCCCTTAGGCTGCATTCTCACATTTGTGTGATATGTCCGTGTGCTGACAGATTTTTTTATTGGACGGTACATGGACTTGTAGAGTTTAAGGCTAAGTGCCCACGTTGCGGAACTGAAGCATATTTTTTACGGTTCTCCCTGGCGGGAAAATCGCATGCGGATTTTACATGCGGTTTTCCCGCCAGGTAGAAGCGTTTGTGAGGCGTCTTTGCATGCATTTCCGCATGCGGGTTATCAAGCACTTCTCCAAGTGATTTAAGCATCACTTGGAAAAGTGCTTGACAACTTGTTCACACTATATAAATCCATGCAACCGGCATGGATTTATATAGTGTGACCAAGTAATAGTTAAAAAAAAAGAATCAGAATGGTAAAAAATAAAAAAATAAACTTTATACTCACCTTCTGATGCATTCTCTGCCCCGTCCGGAGTCTTGAGCGGCTCACGCTGTTGTGTGCAGGACCTGCGGTGAAGTCATTGAGTCATGTGATGGGTCACATGACTCAATGACGTGGCAGGTCCTTCACACAACAGCGCGACGGAGGGAAAACATCAGAAGATAAGTATAAACTTTATTTTATTCTTTTTTTTACAGGTTCTTTGGTACCCAGGTCTGGATGAGAGTCTCCTCTCCTCCAGACTTGGGTACCATCCGCACATTGATTCCGCATGCGGAAACGCAAAATTAATGAACATGCTGCGGATTTTTGACCGCAGCATATACGCTGCGGAAAAATCCGCAGCATGGGCATTGACATTGCGGAATGCCATTGGGGACCATGGGGTGCGGATATACATGCGTTTTACAAGCATTTACGTGGCGGAAATTCCGCAGCATATACACTTGTAATACGCAACGTGGGCACGCAGCCTTATAGATCCATTCCATGAAAATCACGGATCTGAGAATGAGATCTGTGAGGGTCAGAGAATGTCCTGTTCTGATCTGATTTTGATGATTAGAATAGGACATGCTCAATGCGTCTGTAAAACAGGGCAGCACACCGACACTGCACACAGATACCGGAATGTAGCCTTATTATGTATAGCACAGTTTCTTAGTATATAGTGTACTCATTTTCATTTATTATGTATAGATAGCGCCATCCTTGGTTATATAGTTTAATCTTTTATTATGTATAACACCGTCCCTTATTACCAACCATCCTCTCTAGTTATACACACGTGGTCAAAATTGTTGGTACCCCTCGTTTAATGAAACAAAAACCCACAATAGTCACAGAAATAACTTGAATCTGTTACGGATCCGGGTGGTGGAACCTCTGTGCTGCGGTGCAAGAAGGGACCTAAGTACCTACTCGGCCTGACCAAGGTCGCACGGCGGCTCAGTCGACTCCGTGAACCAGGGAGCGACTGAGCAGGGGGACCAGGTGCCACTCTGGGACCGATCTTGTATGAGAGCAGGTGACTCCCACGGGTCAGATGGCAGGAACAGACCGGATACAGCGGATAAGCAGGCTGATTCGGCAGATAGCCTGCCGGGTGCTCTGGGTAGGCAGGCTGGCGGGCTCAACGGGTAACTGGCAGGTGCTTCCAGGTAAGCAGGCTGGCGGGCACAGCAATTAACAGACAGGTGCTTCCAGGTAAGCAGACTAGCGGGCACGGCAGGTAACTGGCAGGTGCTTCCAGGCAAGCAGGCGGGCAGAGCCCATAGATAGACTGGCGGACTGGACTGTAGACAGGCTGTCGGGCTGGATTGTAGTCAGGCTGGTGGGCTGGACTGAAGAACAGTCTGGCGGACAGGACTGACTTACAGAGGGACCTGAGGGCTGAAGCAACAGTAAGAACACAGAGCAATAACCTTGCATGGGCACCTCCATATTGGAGGAGGTGCTTTAAATAGGGAAAGTCCTCCGGCCATTGGCCAGGGACTTTTAGGATGGCGCGCGCGGCCCCTTTAAGAGGGAGGGAGCGCGCGCATGCCCCAAGCACAGTGCCCGGGAAACTGCGTGCACCAGCAGCAGCAGGGAGGCCGCCAGACGCCAGACCAGGACCGCGGCGGTAAGGGGGACGGCGTCTCATCCTGGCAGAGCGCAGAGACGCCGATGCTACAGTACCCCCCCCCTTTACGCCCCCTCTTTTTTAGGCTTGCAAGAATTTTTTTAAGAAGAAGAGGGGCATGGATATTCTCCCTGGGTTCCCAAGACCTCTCCTCTGGGCCAAACCCCTTCCAATCCACCAGAAAAAAGGTTTTTCCTCTTACCCTTTTGGTGGCCAAAATGTTCTCTACCTCATAGACGTCCTCAGCGGAGATCGGAGCTGGAGTGGTACCTGGATCATCAGAAAAAGAATTAAGAACAACTGGTTTGAGGAGAGATACGTGGAAGGAGTTGGGAATCCGTAAGGTGGCCGGGAGTTTTAGCTTGTAAGCCACGGGATTGATTTGGTTCAGAACCTCGAACGGGCCGATGAACCGCGAACCCAACTTATACGATAGTATTTCGAGACGAACATATTTGGAGGAGAGCCAGACCTTGTCTCCCAGACGGAATTGAGGCGGATCCAGACGTCTCATATCAGCATGTTTCTTCATCCGCTCGGAGGACTGAAGAAGTGCGGATCTAGTGTCTTCCCAAATAGCAGAAAATTCGCTGACCAGAGACTCCGCGGCAGGATTGTCCACAGAATAAGAGACGGGAAACGGAATCCGGGAGTGTTGACCGAAGACCACAAAGAACGGGGATTTGGAAGAAGACTCGCTCTCATGGTTGTTATAGGAGAACTCGGCCCAGGGTAGGAGCTCAACCCAATCGTTATGATGAGCGTTGACGAAGTGCCGAAGAAAGCTGGTAAAGACCTGGTTGATACGTTCCACTTGACCATTGGACTGAGGATGATAAGCAGAGGAGAAATCCAAGGAGATTTCAGCTTGCATTTAGCTCTCCAGAAGCGCGAAGTGAACTGGACCCCGCGATCAGACACAATGTGGAGGGGTAGGCCGTGGAGACGAAAGATGTGATGGATGAAGTCCTTAGCCAGCACAGATGCAGATGGGAGACCAGGCAGCGGGATGAAGTGGGCCATTTTAGAAAAGCGGTCAGCGACCACCCAAATGACAGTACAACCGGCAGAAACAGGGAGATCCGTCATAAAGTCCATAGCAATGTGTTGCCACGGAGCGGAAGGTACGGGAAGAGGAAGGAGACGGCCGGCTGGAAGATGCCTGGGAACCTGGTTACGGGCACAGGAGGAACAAGCTGCGACGAAATCCGCAACATCCCTGCGTAGGGAAGGCCACCAGTAATGTCGGGCGATGAGGAGGAAGGTCTTCCTCTGGCCAGCATGGCCGGCTAGTTTAGATGAATTGTTCCAGAGAAGAACCTTCTTACGATCCGGAACCGCTACAAAGGTCTTACCGGGTGGAAGACGAGACAGGTCAAAAGGAGCCACAGTCATTACTTTGGAGGGGTCGATGATATGCAGAGGGTCCTCCTCTTGGTCGGAAGACAGGAATGAGCAGGATAGAGCGTCGGATTTAATGCTCTTGTCCGCAGGGCGGTAGTGTAGAGTAAAGCAGAATCGAGCAAATAACAGAGACCACCGGGCCTGACGCGGATTGAGTCTTTGGGCGTTTGGAAATAGGCCAGGTTTTTGTGGTCAGTGTAGATGACCACCGGGTGCAGAGCCCCCTCCAGCAGGTAGCGCCACTCCTCCAGCGCCAATTTGATGGCTAGCAGCTCACGATCTCCTATGGAGTAGTTGCGCTCGGACGAGGAGAAGAGCTTCGAAAAGAAGCCACAGGTTGCTATTCTCCCGGACGGAGATTTCTAGGTGAGCACCGCTCCGGCTCTGGAGGAGGAAGCATCAACCTCCCGGAAGAACTGCTTGTTGCAATCTGGATGGTGCGGCACAGGGGCCGAGGAGAAAGCTTGTTTTAGGGAGACGAAGGCCTCCTCCGCTTCGGAAGTCCATTCCCTGGGATTTGCTTCCTTACGGGTGAGCGCGGAGATGGGAGCTGTCCGGGAGGAGAAATGAGGGATGAAGAGGCGGTAATAATTTGCGAAGCCCAGGAATCGCTGAATCGCCTTCAACCCCTCCGGTCGGGGCCACTTTAAGACGGTAGAAACCTTCTCGGGATCCATCCATAGACCAGTCTCGGAGATAATATATCCCAGGAACGGAAGGGAAGTCTGCTCGAAGAGTCATTTCTCAAATTTTGCGTATAGGCTGTTCTGCCGGAGCCTTAGCAGAACCTGACGAACATCCCTCCGGTGTGTGGGCAGGTCCGGAGAGAAGACCAAGATATCGTCCAGGTACACCACCACAGGAGATCATGGAAGATGTCGTTAACCAGCTCCTGGAAGACGGCTGGGGCATTACAGAGACCAAAGAGTATCATGCGATATTCATAGTGACCGTCCCTGGTGTTGAATGCCGTCTTCTACTCGTCTCCATGGCGGATCCAGACCAAATTGTACACCCCACGAAAACAGCTCTGAGATGAGAGGCAGGGGGTACTTATTCTTGATGGCAACCTGGTTAAGACCCCTGTAATCGATACAGGGACGTAGTGAGCCGTCTTTCTTCTTAACGAAGAAGAATCCTGCTCCAGCCGTGGAAGTAGATTTCTGGATGAATCCCCTAGCAAGATTCTCTTCTATGTGACTAGACATGGCCCGGGTCTCAGCCAGTGCAAGGGGTAGATACGCCCGTGGGGAGGTGAAGCACAGGGTACCAGGTCGATTGGGCAATCATATGGCCTATGAGGTGGTAGTGTCTCAACCTCCATCTTGTCGAAGACGTCCGCATAGGACCAGAAGGGTGCCGGCAGACCAGGTCGATCAGCCGGAGTAGACGGGGGTTGAGCTGGACGAAACGGAACCAGACAGGACTCATGGCAATCCTGCCCCCAACGGAGCACCTCACCAGATCGCCAATTCAGGACGGGTTCTTGTCTCTGCAACCAGGGTAGACCAAGCAAGAGGGAGTGAGAGAGACCAGACAGCACATGAAAGGAGATCCTCTCCGAGTGCAGCATTCCCACCTGAAGGGTTAAAGGCTCTGTGACGAGCAAGATAGCCTCCGGAAGAAGTCTCCCATCCACGGAAGTGACTGCCAATGGTTCAGCCAGACGTATGGTAGGAATCTGATACTGCTCCACTACAGCCTGTGAAATGAGATTCCCAGCGGCTCCGGAATCCAGGTGGGCAGTCTCGAAGAAGCGGGTCTCAGTACTGGAAATGGAAACAGGGTCAAGGACGGAGAGGATTTACTCTTGCTTAGGACGACCTCTCCGAGTGGTCCTAGACACTACAGTTTCCCGGCCTAACCGGGCAGGATTGGATCAGATGCTCTTTACTGCCACAGTAGAAGCAGCTCCCCTCGGCTCGGCGCGTCTCCTGGCGAGACTTGACCATCTTGGTTTGGTCAATTTGCATGGGCTCAGGCGAACATGCCTGGGGAATTGCTGGTTGAGAGGCAGGCTTTTGGAATACAGGAGCGAGACGCGGAAATCTTCTCTCCCGGGTAGTCTCCTTGGCACGTTCCTGAAAACGGATGTCAATCCGGGTAGCTAAAGACACCAGGTCGTCCAGGGTGGTAGGGATGTCACGACCGGCTAGCTCATCCTTGATCCGTCCGGAAAGACCCTCCTAGAAGGTGGACACCAGGGCCTCGTTGTTCCAGGAAAGCGGCGGAGACGGAGAAGTGACGAGGCAGTAGAAGATTTTCGTCTGGGCTCATCGAAGACCTTCCGGAAGGCAGTGAGGAAAGCCAGAAGATCGGACACCAGGGGATCCCCTATCTCCCACAGAGGGTTTAGCCATGCCAATGCCTCCCCGGTGAGGTGAGACATGATGAACTCTACCTTGGCCCGGTCGGAGGGGAACTGATGTGCCAGGAGTTCAAAGTGCAGCGTGCACTGATTTAGGAAGCCCCGACATAAGACGAGGTCACCACCAAAATGTGGAGGCGCAGAGAGCCGGGGTCCACAGCCGGGTGCCATGGTGCCAGTAGGTTGAGGTGCCACCGGAGCGGGTGCCGCTCGGCTAGAGACGGACACAGACGGGATGGACAGCGTGTCCAGGCGGGAATTGACATTTCGCAGATAGGTCAGGATAGTCTCCTGTTGGGATCTCTGACGTGAGACCTCCTGGTACAGGTCAGAGAGCGAAGGAGCCTGGGGACCACCGGGTTCCATGGCCCGTGCAAACTGTTACGGATCCGGGTGGTGGAACCTCTGTGCTGCGGTGCAAGGAGGGACCAGAGGGGCGTGACTAAGTACCTACTCGGCCTGACCAAGGTCGCACAGTGGCTCAGTCGACTCCGTGAACCAGGCAGGGACCGAGCAGGGGGACCAGGTGCCACTCTGGGACCGACCTTGTATGAGAGCCGCTGACTCCCACGGGTCAGATGGCAGGAACTGACCGGTACAGCGCATAAGCAGGCTGATTCGGCTGATAGCCAGATGGGAGCTCTGGGTAGGCAGGCTGGCGGGCACAACGGGTAACTGGCAGATGCTTCCAGGTAAGCAGGCTCGCCGGCACAGCAGGAAACAGACAGGTGCTTCCAGGTAAGCAGGCGGGCAGAGCCCATAGACAGACTGGTGGACTGGACTGTAGACAGACTGTCGGGCTGGATTGTAGTCAGGCTGGCAGGCTGGACTGAAGAACAGACTGGCGGACAGGACTAACTTACAGAGGGACCTGAGGGCTGAAGCAAGAACACAGAGCAACAACCTTGCATGGGCACCTCCATATTGGAGGAGGTGCTTTAAATAGGGAAAGTCCTCCGGCCATTGGCCGGGGACTTTTAGGACGGCGTGCGCGGCCCCTTTAAGAGGGAGGGAGCGGGCGCGCCCTAAGCACAGTGCCCGGGAAGCTGCGTGCACCAGCAGCAGCAGGGAGGCCAGAAGACGTCGGACCAGGACCGCAGCAGTAAGGGGGACGGCGTCTCTGCCTGGTAGGGGGCAGAGATGCCGATGCTACAGAATCTGACAAAAGTAATAATAAATTAAAAATCTATGAAAATGAACAAATGAAAGTCAGACATTGCTTTTCTGCTTCCACAGAATTTTAAATAAAATTAAACTCATGAAATAGGCCTGGACAGAAATGATGGTACTCTTAACTTAATATTTTGTTGAACAACCTTTTGAGGCAATCACTGCAATCAAACGATTCCTGTAACTGTCAATGAGACTTCTGCACCTCTCGACAGGTATTTTGGCCTACTCCTCATGAGCAAACTGCTCCAGTTGTCTCGTGTTTGAAGGTTGCCTTTTCCAGACGGCATGTTTCAGCTCTTTCCAAAGATGCTCAATAGGATTTAGGTCAGGGCTCATAGAAGCCACTTCAGAATAGTCCAATGTTTTCCTTTTAGCCATTCTTGGGTGTTTTTAGCTGTGTGTTTTGTGTTATTGTTATTGTGTGAGTGATATACTCAAGAATTACATAATTTTTCAACATTTTATTGTTTAAAACTCTAAACACACAGACTTTTGTTACTTCAACCAGAAAACAATTTTTCAACATTTTATTGTTTCAAACTCTAAACACACAGACTTTTTTTACTTCAACCAGAAAAGCTTGATGGTTCATAAAAAACTTGACTGTTCAGGATGTAATAAAAGTCATAACATTCTGAAACTTCAACTTAATAAGATACCAATACATGGGGCGATTATTGGTTCCAGAGAGGCTTTTGGCCGATAATCGTACACATGGCTAGTGACAGGACACTACAATATAAACGTTCTAAGGTAAACACTGATAACAACATTAAAATGATTAGTAAACACTGATAACAACATTAAAATGACCATGCTTGTTTTCAAGATAAAGTGCATGTTCTGTTGTTGACTGCAGATTGAAGCTTGCGGGTTAGGTCATGGTGTCACCGACTTTTGTGTGGATGACAATGTCACAACTCAACAGATTTGCTGTGGCCATGATTTCTGCATCAGTTGCCCAGACTCCATCACGAGAGATGCCAGAGGTGTTCACATATTCATTCACATCTTGATTAAAGTAGCCCTGTAGTTTTTTGGACAAGTCAATTTTCATGTGGTGGATGACTTTAGCTCTGAGAAGGGAGTAGTTGTCCTCTGTTCCTGTCAGGATATAGCTGATGGCCCAAAAGTAGCAGTTCCCATCACCTTTGGCTTTATATGTACATCGTGGTTGTCCAAGATCTCTTGTGCATCCAAAGTACACAACCCTACTAAACGTAAGATCAAGAGTGGTGGTAAGATACTTCCTTCCTGAAGTTGGTAGTGGGTTGAAAGTCTTGCTTTGCTTGTGTTTCTGTGTGGCAGAGTCACTGGGACAGTCATCAGGGGACTGGGGTGGTAGACAAGTCTCTTCATCCTGGTAAATCTTAAGGTTGCTGGCATGATAGGTGTTGCTCGGTATCTTGCCAGTCTTATTGTTCTTAAGTTTTACTCGTCCCTTGGTTAAGGATTCCACAACTAAGTAGGGTCCAACCCAGCATGGTTCCATCTTTGAACCCATGCGATGAATACGACATTGATTCTTGATATAAACAATGGTGCCAGCAGTGATTTTTTTGTTGCTGTTGTGTCGGCTATCAAAGGCACACTTTTGGTGTTCCTGAGCAGGATGGATGTTGGTACTTACAGTTGAGTGGATCCTGTTATGAATGGTTGTGAGTGTATTTAGAACATCAGGGTTGGCATCATCTGAAAGAGACATGACATCCACAGTGTCATTTGCTGATGGATTGAGGTCAATAGGAAGCTTAGCCTTTCGTCCATACATGACCTCAAATGGAGTGCACTTGGTTGAGGCATGCACAGATGTGTGATAGGCAAACAAAACACCAGGGATGAACTGGTTCCAGTTGGTTCCTTGGTCATTGACAAGCTTGCTAAGAGATTTTTTGAGTGTTCGATTGTCACGTTCCCGCTGGCCATTTGTTTGTGGGTGGTAGGCAGATGAAATGCGGTGATCGGTTTGAAAATGATTCATCAGGTTGTCGATGATCGAGTTCACAAAATCTCTTCCCGGTCGCTAATCAAATTGTCCATACAGCCTAAGCGGCAAATAATGGTGTATAAATATTTTGCTACTGACATGGCACTCTTGTATGGAACACTTATTGCTTCAGTCCACTTGGAGAAATGATCAGTGACAGCAACTATATATTTGTTGCCGTTTGATGTTTCCTGAAGAGGACCGATCATATCAATCCCAACTAAACTCCATACTTTTCCAGGCACTGGTATACTGTTGAGTTGTGGAGCTTCTTTGCTGATATTGGGACTTGTGACAAAACATTTTTGACAGGCTTTGACATTTTGGTGAACATCGTTCTTCATTCCCTTCCAGTAATAACGGTCAGAAATTTTGGCAAATGTTTTATCTTTGCCAAAATGGCCACCAGAAGTTGGGTTGTTGTGACAGGCCTTCAGGATATTTGGCAGTCGACTTTTAGTGAGAACCTCCTTTTTTCCATAGTAAATAATCCCTTTCTCTGCTCGATATGGCTTAGATGTTTGTCTAAACTGGGACTTGGCATTTGAACGTTTCTCTGGAGGTAGATCGTAGATCCACTGGGGGTACTTTTGTTCTGTTGCAGTGTAGAATCTCAAAAACTGATCATACAGTTGGTCTTCCATTGTTGTCAAAATTGGAAAACTTATTTTATTGTTGGAGGCGTTCCAAGTTCACTTTATATACCTTATCAGGATAGAATAGGAACTCACACTGGAGAACTTAAAGTGCATATCATAGAGAGCAGGGAGAAACATACATAACAAGTTACAACACATAACATCAACTATGCACTGATGGAACTGCACCATCTACTGTCAGTTCAATGTAATGCCTCCAACACATGCTGTAGGTCTAGTCCACCAGTTCCCTTGCACTAGATTTGCTGCTGATTTTCCACAGGGAAAAAATCAGCAGCCAATCTGCATCAAAATCCGCATTCCAATGATGTGGATTTTTTGTGCAGAATCACAGCAGATTTCTCTGTGTCACGTGGAAGAGGGAAATCTGCTGCAGACCACATCAAAATCTGACAAAAGCCGCATGAAATGGTATATGGTTTGTGTATGTGCATCTATATATACTGTAGCACTACAGCAGCAAAAACACACTAATATTCTGCCCTAGAGGAGTATAGACCATGAGTATATTATGGCCTAGGCCAGATTATACTCCTTCGGGCCAGAATATACCCCTGCTGCTGTTGTGACGCCTCTACTCAGAGAAGCCTGTGTTTTACCCTGGGTGATGGGGGACTCGGTGTCGGGCCCTGTGATTGAGAGATGGGATGCAGCCGTGGCCTGGGCCCGACCCGTGCTCAGGGCCGTCACATTAGAAAGAGATGGTGTGGGCTTGTCCGAGTTGAGTGGCTTATTTTAACGACTACGCCACCTGTGGTGCCTGGTGAAGAGTCACCAGCGCCGCTGCAGTCCGCTGAGGCCCGGTGTCATGGCGGCTAAAGTTCTCGCTGCTCCCCACAGGCGGAGCAAGGCCTCAGGGCAGGCAAACAGGAAAGAGAGGGGGTAGCAGTGCGGGGAGTACGGGCACTGCGTCGCATGGTATGGCGTGTAATGAACAGTCTGGAGGCCATAGGGGTGAACTTCCAAGGCTTTACTCACTTAGAGATGTCAGCGGGAAGGTGACTCCCTGCTCCCCGCGGAGTCCTGCGGCCACCATCGATGGGGTCCGACTACCTCCGAGAAAGTCCAGTGTTCGGTAGCGACCCTACACCAGAGTGTTCCTGCACTACAAACTTCACCCTTTCCCGTCTGTGCGTGTGTAGATAGGCCGGGTCTCCCTCTGAGCTCCTCTCAGGACTAGGGCACGGGTGGCAATTCCTCTCCATCCGATGCCCGTTGGGATCATCAGGGCCTAACCGGGCTTTCCCGTCCAGGACATAGAGTACAAGGTCGGGTGTCGGGGGCCGGTACCCCTCTTGCAGCCGGAATCCCTCTGAATAGATCAGGTAGGCGAGGACAGGTGGCGTGCTCCGCTCCGTCTGCATCCTCCCCGGGACCCATTTGCTGGGGAGCCACACTCTAAAGCTCCCAGGGCCTTCTTGATCCTGGTCCTTGGCCGGGTTGAGACATTCCTTGTCTACAACCTACCTCTCGTCCCAAGGCCAGGGTACGAGGGCTCGGTCCCTAGCCGGCGCAGGCCCACACAGGATCTGCGCTCCCGGAGGGAGGTCACATTACACACAGTAGTTTGACAGCAACCAGGACCGCTTGACAAGACCAAAGACCAAGAACAACAACAACCACGATCAAAGATGGCTTACTATTAAATATCAAATTTAAGGTGTAACTAACTTGTAAGTCCTCCACCCTCACCCTTTAACTGGTTCCTACCACTTTGTGTTCCCCAGTCTCCCTGTAACCAGGGGAGCAATACCTATTGCATACTAGCTCCCTCTGGTGGAGAAGTGTGGTGTTGGATGCAAGGCTGGGTCGCGACCATCACACTGTTCTTACCTCAGAGGAGGAACACTACACTCCATTAGAGAAGTGCAGCATTCCTGTGGCGGTCAAACCCTCAGGGGCGCCACATTCCCCCCTGGTAAAACACAGCACGTCCGCGGGCTGCAAAAGAAGTAACACCCAGGAAATTTTCTTTTTATGATAACAAGCAAAACTATCATCCCTTTATGGGAGGCACATTTCTTAAACGTTACATAACAAGGTGCATAGTATAAAAGTATAAAATTATAAAAGTGCTAGCATTTTGCCAGAGACATTATTGCAGACAGACAGGTAAAGTGCAAGGACACCGAGTCAGTTCAGAAGTGCGAGGGACCTGCCCTAAACCCTCCACGTTGGCCCTGGGGTGGCTGCAAGGCATGCAGATCCAGAGTTGGACCTCCCGGAGAGCCACCCTAACAGGTTTTTCTTCTGAGGTTTTGAGGTAGAGAATATCCACGGTTTTGTATAAAACCAATATGGAGCACCTAAAAAGATGCAAACTATATACCAGGGGGAAAGAGTCTGTCTGCTAGTCCGCAGGGACACGTGTCTCTAGAAACCGGGTTAGAAATTAAGCATAATAGGAAAAGTCAACTTTTAAACTTGTAAACAAAACTGCAACAACAGCTGGGGGCTGCTTTAAACTTCGGGCTGCCATCTTGGAAAGGGCTCATTCCTCCCGACGGAGGCTAGCCAGTCCCCTGAGGCTGAGCGCGGGGTGGCGTCGCTCCCGGACACTTTGTGTACGTCCAGGGCGTACCACCCACGCTCCCACTGGTGGCGAGTGAAAGTCACTGTGTCGCCCGGGAAGAGGTTCCGACCGGGGTGTCCCTTCTTGAGGCACTGCTCGACGTCCCGCCGGCTGACGAACACATCGTCCTGGAACTGGGGACACCGGATGAACCCCCACCCCGCCTCATGATGAAAACGGACGACTTGACCTTCGTACCGGGGACTGGGACGGGTGGCCTCCTCCTGACGCGCTCGAGTTTTTGCAGCAATGGTCCGGGCCTCAAGGCGCTCGCAACATTGCTCCCGCCGACGCTGCTCCCATTCGAGCTGGAATATCTGGTCGCTGCACCACTGGCTCCTCCTCCGCGCTTCAGCCCGGGTCTCCCGGGGGAAGCCCATTAGGTCGTCCCCTGGTTTTACCAGGCCCACTCCTCAGCCTCGGGCCAGGTTACTGCCGCTGCAGGTAGCAGGGTTAGAACGGGTTGCTGCGAGTCCTCTGTAGACGAGGACCAGTCAGGGTTGGAGACGGTAGTTTCCTCCCCAGCTTCAGGCACCTCCGAATCAGGGTTTGGGCGGCATCGCAGGTCCCCACCCATGGCTGCCGATTGCAGCTCTGGAGCCAACGCTTGCTCCCAGGTAACCGCGTGGGGAATCAGGTACTCCATCCGGAGGCCATAGGGGTAAACTTCCAAGGCTTTACTCACTTAGAGATGTCAGCGGGAAGGTGACTCCCTGCTTCCCGCGGAGTCCTGCGGCCAACAGGGACGGGGGTCCGACTACCTCCGAGAAAGTCCAGTGTTCGGTAGCGACCCTACACCAGAGTGTTCCTGCACTACAAACTTCACCCTTTCCCGTCTGTGCGTGTGTAGATAGGCCGGGTCTCCCTCTGAGCTCCTCTCAGGACTAGGGCACGGGTGGCAATTCCTCTCCATCCGATGCCAGGTGGGATCCTCAGGGCCTAACCGGGCTTTCCCGTCCAGGACATAGAGTACAAGGTCTGGTGTCGGGGGCCGGTACCCCTCTTGCAGCCGGAATCCCTCTGAATAGATCAGGTAGGCGAGGACAGGTGGCGTGCTCCGCTCCGTCTGCATCCTCCCCGGGACCCATTTGCTGGGGAGCCACACTCTAAAGCTCCCAGGGCCTTCTTGATCCTGGTCCTTGGCCGGGTTGAGACATTCCTTGTCTACAACCTACCTCTCGTCCCAAGGCCAGGGTATGAGGGCTCGGTCCCTAGCTAGCGCAGGCCCGCACAGGATCTGCGCTCCCGGAGGGAGATCACATTACACACAGTAGTTTGACAGCAACCAGGACCGCTTGACAGACCAAAGACTAAGAACAGCAACAACAACAACCACGATCAAAGATGGCTTACTATTAAATATCAAATTTAAGGTGTAACTAACTTGTAAGTCCTCCACCCTCACCCACTAACTGGTTCCTACCACTTTGTGTTCCCCAGTCTCCATGTAACCAGGGGAGCAACACCTAGTGCATACTAGCTCCCTCTGGTGGAGAAGTGTGGTGTTGGATGCAAGGTTGGGTCGCGACCATCACACCGGGCTTACCTCAGAGGAGGAACACTACACTCCATTAGAGAAGTGCAGCATTCCTGTGGCGGTCGAACCCTCAGGGGCGCCACATTGTAGATCAGATTTTTCACGCTTATGAGAACCATTGAGTGATATACTTAAGAACGGGGCCCCAGACATTGCACAGGGGCCCCATACGTCGCACAGGGGCCCCATACGTCGCACAGGGGCCCCAGACATCGCACAGGATTGAATGATATACTCAAGAACGGGGCCCCAGACATCGCACAGGGGGTCCTAGACGGTGCACAGGGAGTCCCAGATAGCGCACAGGGGGGCAGAGACAGCGCACAGGGGGGCAGAGAAAGCTCACAGCGGCCCTGTGCACTGTCTCTCCCCCCCTTGCGCGCTGTCTTTCCCCCCCTTGCGCACTGTCTCTGCCCCCCTGTGCGCTGCCTGGGGCCCCTGTGCACTGCCTGAGGCCCCTGTGCACTGACTGGGGCCCCGTTATTAAGTATATCACTCAATGGTTCTCAAAAGCGTGAAAAATCTGATCTACAGCAGCTAGGGTATATTCCGACCCGGAGGGGTATAATCTAGCCTAGGCCAATTTATACCTCGGGGTATAGTTTGGCCTAGGCCATAATATACCCGGGATATATTCTAGCCCAACGGGGTATAATCTGACCTAGGCCACTTTAACCCTGGGTATATTCTGGGCAGGGGGGTTAAGCTAGCCTGTTACACCGGTACACATATAATTGCCCCTTTAAAGAGGACCTATCACTTCCACACATATTATGGTATATTACAGTAAGGAGACTGTAGATATAAATAAACATGAAATAAATTACCTTTGGATGAATTACTTGAATTATGAAATAAGAGAATCACAGTTTATGGGAGCGGCCATGTTGGGATTGGCAGTTCAGCGTGTTGTGTTCTGAGTCACGCCCCCCAGAGGCTGGTTGCTAGGCAGCGCCTCTCGTCAGCAGTGTAGTGACCCTAAGAGCTCATTTATCAAATGGTCGTAATAGAAAGGGGGAGAATCTACACTGCTCAAAAAAAATAAAGGGAACATTTAAACAACAGAATTTAACTCCAAGTCAATAACTCTTCTGTGAAATCAAACTGTCCACTTAGGAAGCAGCACTGCTTGACAATCAATGTCACATGCTGTTGTGCAAATGGAATAGACAATAGATGGAAATTATTGGCAATTATCAAGACACCCTCAATAAAGGAGTGGTTCTGCAGGTGGGGACCACAGACCTCATCTCAGTACATGTGCTCGCCAGAGGTAGCCTGACTGCCATTAGGTACCGAGATGAGATCCTCAGACCCCTTGTGAGACCATATGCTGGTGCGGTTGGCCCTGGGTTCCGCCTAATGCAGGACAATGCCAGACCTCATGTGGCTGGAGTGTGTCAGCAGTTCCTGCAAGATGAAAGCATTGAAGCTATGGACTGGCCCGCCCGTTCCCCAGACCTGAATCCGATTGAGCACATCTGGGACATCATGTCTCGCTCCATCCACCAACGTCACATTGCACCACAGACTGTCCAGGAGTTGGCAGATGCTTTAGTCCAGGTCTGGGAGGAGATCCCACTGGAGACCATCCGCAACCTCATTAGGAGCATGCCCAGGCGTTGTAGGGAGGTCATACAGGCACATGGAGCCCACACACCATAGTGAGCCTCATTTTGACTTGTTTTAAGGACATTACATCAAAGTTGGATCAGCCTGTAGTGTGTTTTTCCACTTTAATTTTGGGGGTGACTCCAAATCCAGGCATCCAATGGTTAATAAATCTGATTTCCATTGATGATTTTTGTGTGATTTTGTTGCCAGCACATTCAACTTTATACAGAACAAAGTATTCAATGAGAACATTTCATTCATTCAGATCTAGGATGTGTTATTTGAGTGTTCCCTTTATTTTTTGAGCAGTGTATATAAAGGGGCCGTCTGTCTATATATACTATGTGTAGAGTCATAAAGAAGGCTACAGAGTAACCACAGCATGTATCACACATATCTGCTAATAAAATCCACATTTACATCTCGTGGCTAAAAATGGAGCAAGTTGAATAATAGAGTTGAAGCAGCACTCCAGTGGAAATAAGTGAAAAAGCCTGACTTTATCCATCCAGATCAGATGGGGGAATAAAGTCTATCTGTACCACTTAGTTTCATTGAAGTGCAGCTTCCATTCTATTTTTTCTAATAGGAAGATTTTTGGCTGGTCGCTGATATTTTTCCATATATCTCTCTATATCTATAAACATATATCACTGTAACGGGTCTGGGAGGTGGAACCTCTGAGCAACTATACAAAGGGGCAGTCCTTGTAAGGAAGCGGGTGGCTCCCAGGGAAGGCGGGCAGGTAGTCACGGCAAGTGACAGGGACAGTCTCTGGGTAGAAGAGCAGGAGGTCACGGCAAGTGACGGGGACAGTCTCTGGGTAAGAGGGCAGGAGGTCACAGCAAGTGACGGGGACAGTCTCTGGACAGGCAGGTGGTCACAGCAAGTGACGGCTGAGCCTCCAGGTAGGCTAGCAGGTAGGTAGCGGGTGAGCGCTCCCAGGTGAGCGAGTAAGAGTCTCTGGACTGGCAGGTGGTCACAGCAAGTGACGGCTAAGCCTCCAGGTAGGCTAGCAGGCAGGTAGCAGGTGAGCGCTCCCAGGTGAGCGAGTAAGAGTCTCTGGACAGGCAGGTGATCACGGCAAGTGACGGCTAAGCCTCCAGGTAGGTTATCAGGCAGGTAGCAGGTGAGCGCTCCCAGGTGAGCGAGTAAGAGTCTCTGGACAGGCAGGTGGTCACGGCAAGTGACGGCTAAGCCTCCAGGTAGGCTATCAGGCAGGTAGCAGGTGAGCGCTCCCAGGTGAGTGAGTAAGAGTCTCTGGACAGGCAGGCAGGTATCAGGCAGGTATCTGGCAGGTACTTCCTGGTCCGCAGACGGACTGATCCATAGACAGACTGGCAGGTGCTGGTAGGCAGACTGTCGGACCACAGGATTGCAAGCAGGTAAGCAGATATCAGGCAGGTATCAGGCAGGTATCAAGCAGGAATCTGGCAGGTGACTGGCAGGTAACTGGTAACGGGACCTGAGGGCTGAAGCAGAGTTGAAAGGCTTTGCAACAACATTGCTCGGGCACCTCCATTTTGGAGGAGGTGCCTTATATATGGTGAGGTCCTCCGGCCATTGGCCGGGGACTCCTTAGGACGGCGCACGCGGCCCCTTTAAGAGAGGGGGAGCGCGCGCACGCGCGCCCTAAGCACAGAGGCCGGGAAGCAGCGCGCGCTGCCAGCAGAGCGGGAGGAAGCCGCCGGGCACGGAGCGGAGAGGTGAGGGGAACGGCGTCCCTGTCTGGCAGGAGAGGTGAGGGGAACGGCGTCCCTGTCTGGCAGGAGGCAGGGACGCCGACGCTACAATCATTATATATCTATAAATTTATATATAGCGCAACTTTATGTAACTGCACATTATGGTTGAGCCCCTGTGTCTATATAACACATGTATGCTCATATATGTAGCATTCTCTCTTGCTATATACAGGTGCATCTCACTAAATTAGAATATCATCGAAAAGTTAATTTATTTCAGTTCTTCAATACGAAAAGTGAAACTCATATGTTATATAGAGTCATTACAAACAGAGTGATCTATTTCAAGTGTTTATTTCTGTTAATGTTGATGATTATGGCTTACAGCCAATGAAAACACAAAAGTTATTATCTCAGTAAATTAAAATAATTAACAAAAAACACCTGCAAAGGCTTCCTAAGCGTTTAAAAAGGTCCCTTAGTCTGTTTCAGTAGGCTCCACAACCATGGGGAAGACTGCTGACTTGATAGATGTCCAGAAGGCAGTCATTGACACAAGGTTCCAGAGTTCCAATTTTCATTTGGAAATCAAGGTCCCAGACTCTGGAGGAAGAGTGGAGAGGCACACAATCCAAGCTGCTTGAGGTGTAGTGTGAAGTTTCCACAATCAGTGATGGTTTGGGATGCCATGTCATCTGCTGGTGTAGGTCCACTGTGTTTTATCAAGACCAAAGTCAGCGCAGCCGTCTACCAGGAAATTTTAGAGCACTTCATGCTTCCCTCTGCCGACAAGCTTTTTGGAGATGGAAATTTCATTCTCCAGCAGGACTTGGCACCTGTCCACACTGCCAAAAGTACCAATACCTGGTTTAAAAACAACAGTATCACTGTGCTTGATTGGCCGGCAAACTCGCCTGACCTTAACTCCATAGAGAATCTATGGGGTATTGTCAAGAGGAAGATGAGACGCCAGAACCAACAATGCAGACGAGCTGAAGGCTGCTATCAAATCAACCTGGGCTGCCATAACACCTCAGCAGTGCCACAGGCGGATCGCCTCCATGCCACGCTACACTGATGCAGTAATTGATGCTAAAGGAGCCCCGAACAAAGAATTGAGTGCATTTACTGAACACACATTTCAGTAGGCCAACATTTCGGATTTTAAAAACATTTTTCAAGTTGTTGCTATAAAGTATTCTAATTTACTGAGATAATGACGTTTGTGTTTTCATTGGTTGTAAGCAATAATCATCAACATTAACAGAAATAAACACTTGAAATAGATCACTCTGTTTGTAATGACTTTATATAATATATGATTTTCACTTTTTGTATTGAAGAACTGAAATAAACTCCTGTCGCTTACTTCATCCTTTGGACTTAGTCAGTGGTCCTCCTCAGCCACCCACACAGACGGACACACACTAGACCTCATCTTCACCCGACTCTGCTCTCTATCTAACCTCACAACCTCCTCCCTACCCCTATCTGACCACCATTTACTTATGTTCTCATCCCTGTCCTCCTCACCTGTCACCCATGTCCAGCAACTAGCACACCCCCGCAGAAACCTTGCACATCTAGACAGTCACACACTCTCCGATTCTATTCTACCACTGACATCCATATCTTCACTCCATGACACAGACTGTGCCACTGCTATCTACAATGCCACTCTCACATCAGCTATTGATTTGGTCGCCCCTCTTGTGCATGGCAGAGCGCGACGAGTCAATAGGCAACCCTGGCACAACAACCTCACTAAACAGCTTCGGCAAGCGTCCAGGGTTGGGGAGCGGCGTTGGAAGAAAACACATTCGCAAGATGACTTCACTGCATTCAAACAAGCAACACTCGCATTAAATTCAGCCCTCACCTCTGCTAAACAGGCCTACTTCATAACCCTCATATCTTCCTTATCCTACAAACCCAAACAATTATTCAACACTTTTAACTCTATCCTCCGCCCTCCACTGCCCCCTCCGACCTCATTCATCTCTGCTGATGAGTTTGCACACACTTCAAAAACAAGGCTGACCAAACAAGGTAAGTCTTCACTGTCCAACCACCACAACCGCTTTGTTTTCCTGACCATTGCCCTTTCCCCATAACCTCCCTTTCCAACATCATGGAAGGAGACCTTACTCGCCTCCTCTCAAAATCACACCTCACCACTTGTGCACTCGACCCCATCCCATCCCACCTCCTCCCCAATCTCACCCCCACACTCATCCCATCCCTAACCCATCTCTTCAACCTAATGATATGGAAAGTTTTAGAAGAAACTCAAAAGGTTTCACACGTTTGCCAGTTTTGACCAAATCAAGGAGTCGATCGATAGGAGACAAGAATACACATCCAGTCCTGTCTGTGTACAAGGCTTTACACATCAAAAAATTTGGCTCTTATCTGATAAACTAATCAGAGACCAAATAGGTTCAGCAGACATTAAATTTTATTATTAAAATATACATACAAACAAATAATAAGAGATAAAAAGCACCTCCAAACTGTGAGGGATCGACATATGCATATACGGGCCACGCCCCCTGAGGAAGTCAACTGATGAAACGTGCGTAGGGGTTGAGGGACGCTGCATTTCTTCGGTGCCTACAACACAGCTGCCTTGTGGTATGTTAACCATTTGCTTACTTATGTTCTGCATGTTGCACTGTTAGGGTCTTTTTTTACTCACAGTTTGCATTTAGCACTACATTATAGCATAACAACTATGTCTTACAAGGTATATATGGTATAGGCCTGTGTATGCATATGTCGATCCCTCACAGTTTGGAGGTGCTTTTTATCTCTTATTATTTGTTTGCATGTATATTTTAATAATAAAATTTAATGTCTGCTGAACCTATTTGGTCTCTGATTAGTTTATCAGATAAGAGCCAAATTTTTTGATGTGTATAGCTATGCTGTTTCAACAACTGCCTTCATTATAGGACTACTTTTGCTCTCTTGATTGTATGTGTACAAGGCTTGTCTGAATCTCAGAAGCCCAGTCACATATCTTTATAACAACAACAGAAATATGAAAAGGGGAATGTCTTTACAGGCTTTACATTACCTCACGCTGCAGATATTTTAATTGGGGAAAGAAAGCATTTTAATTGGAAATAAAATCATAAATTATGGAAACTGATGCAGAAGATGTCCTTGAAACTAAAACTAGCTCCGTCCACTTAACTATACTTTTAAAAACAGGAGACAGCTTAACACAGACACCTGTATATACGATTCAACACCCTGCTTTTATGAATAACACTTATAAGGCTAATATTAAAATACAAAATTATCAAAGATATATGAATTGTCTAAATAATAAGCAAAGCATAAATATTTACCATAACACTATCAATAACTTCTGGTACCTTCCCCTCTGCCTTCAAACATGCCACAATCACACCCATCCTCAAAAAGCCATCCCTCGACCCAACCGCCTTGTCCAGCTACCGCCCCATATCGCTGCTCCCTTTTGCCTCCAAACTCCTTGAGCAACACGTTCACGCTTAACTTTCCTCTCACTTCTCATCTAACTCTCTCTTTGACAACCGACAATCTGGCTTCCGCCCCCACCATTCCACCGAATCTGCCTTTACCAAAATTACTAATGACTTACTTACAGCCAAAGCTAACAGACAATGCTCTGTACTCCTTCTTCTTGACCTGTCCTCTGCCTTCGACACAGTTGACCACTGCCTCCTACTACAGATCCTCTCTTCCTTTGGCGTCAAAGACCTTGCCCTATCTTGGATCTCCTCATACCTCTCTAACCGCACATTTAGCGTCTCCCACTCCCACACTACCTCCTCATCCTGCCTCCTCTCTGTTGGAGTCCCCCATTGCTCTGTCCTAGGACCCCTACTCTTCTCAATCTATACCCTTGGGCTGGGACAGCTCAAAATCCCATGGCTTCCAGTGCCATCTGTACGCTGATGACACCCAGATCTACCTCTCTGGCCCAGATGTCACCTGTCTGCTGTCCAGAATCCCAGCATGTCTATTAGCCATATCCTCCTTCTTCTCCTCTCGCTTTCTCAATATCAATGTGGACAAAACTGAACTCATCATCTTTCCCCCATCTCGCATATCTTCTCCACCTGATCTTTCTATCACAATAAATGACATTACACTTTCCCCTGTACCGGCAATCCGCTGCCTCGGAGTAACCTTTGACTCTGCCCTGTCCTTCAAACCCCACATCCAAGCTTTCATCACCTCTTGTCGCCTCCTGCTCAAAAATATTTCCAGAATCCGTCATTTCTTCAGCCCTCAATCTACTTAACTGCTTGTGCATGCACTCATCATCTCCTGCTTCGACTACTGCAACACCCTCCTCTGTGGCCTACCTGCTAACACTCTCGCACCCCTCCAGTCCATCCTTAACTTTGCTGCGCGACTAGTTCATCTCTCGCCTCGCTACTACTCTGCTACCCCCCTTTGCAAATCCCTTCACTGGCTCCCAATTGCCCAGCGTATCCAGTTCAAACTACTAACACTGACCTACAAAGCCATCCATAACCTTTCTCCTCCGTACATCTCTGAACTAATCTCCCAATATATTCCCTTACATAATCTCTGGTTCTCCCAAGACCTCCTTCTCTCCTCCACACTTATTCGTTCCTCACCCAATCGCCTCCCAGATTTTTCCCGAATATCCCCCATCCTATGGAGTTCTGTGTCTCAACACATCCGATTAGCCTCCGCATTTGGATCCTTCAGATGGAACCTGAAAATCCATTTTTCAAACTAGCTTACAGTCTGCCATGACCTTGCTTGCTGCCACCTCAACAACACCGGAGCTACTGCAACCCCCCAACCTACTGTTTACTTCCCAATTCCTGTAGAATGTAAGCCCGCAAGGGCAGGGTCCTCTTCCCCCTGTACCAGTCTATCATTGTTTATTTACTGTAAGTGATAT
Source organism: Phyllobates terribilis (assembly GCF_046119375.1). Classification (NCBI taxonomy): domain Eukaryota; kingdom Metazoa; phylum Chordata; class Amphibia; order Anura; family Dendrobatidae; genus Phyllobates; species Phyllobates terribilis. Next base: position 701,000,471 of record NW_027362761.1, read on the forward strand.
CTGTATTTGGTATGAATCACCTTGTTATGTACAGCACAATGGAATCAATAGCACTATATAAATAAATAATAATAATAAATTAACTATTTGATGATATTCTAATTTAGTGAGCTGCACTTGTATATATGTTTATGTGTATATGTCATAGAGAGAGAGAAATACAAATATACCTGTGTAATATATATTACACAGGAATGTTTGTATATGTATCTCTGTCTATAGAGAGGGAGAGCTATAGGTGCACAAATATATCTGTGTAATATATAGTACTATATATGTTACACAGGTATATACGCATCTATGACATACACGAACATATATACATATGCAAGTGTATATATGTAGCGTCGGCGTCCCTGCCTCCTGCTAGGCAGAGACGCCGTTCCTCTCACCTCCCTGCTCCGTCCTCGGTGTCCTCTTCCCGCGCTGCTGGCAGCTCTCGCCGCTTACCGGGCACTGATCTTAGGGCGCGCGTGCGCTCCCTCTCTCTTAAAGGGGCCGCGCGCGCCGTCCTAAGGAGTCCCCGGCCAATTGCCGGTGGAGCTCCCATATATAAGGTACCTCCTCCAAAATGGAGGTGCCCGAGCAAAGTTGTTGCAAAGCCTTTCACCTCTGCTTCAGCCCTCAGGTTCCATTGCCAGTCTGCTTTCCAGCTCTGTCTACCTGCTTGAATTCCTGCGGTCCGACAGTCTGTCTATGGACCAGTCCGCCTGCGGATCAGGAAGCACCTGCCTGATACCTGCCTGATACCTGCCTGATACCTGCCTGAGATCACCTTCCAGCCAGCCGAGAGACTCTTACCCGCTCACCTGGGAGCTCTCACCTGCTACCCGCCAGCTAGCCTACCTGGAGGCTCTGCCGTCACTTGCCGTGACCACCTGCCAGCCAGCCGAGAGACTCTTACCCGCTCACCTGCTACCCGCCTGCTAGCCTACCTGGAGGCTCTGCCGTCGCTTGCCGTGACCACCTGCCTGTCTAGAGACTCTTACCCTGCTGTCACTTGCCGTGACCACCCGCCTGTCAAGAGACTGTTCCCGTCACTGGCCGTGACCTCCTGCCCTTCTACCCAGAGACTGCTCCTGTCACTTGCCGTGACTACCTGCCCGCCTTCCCTGGGAGCCACCCGCTTCCTTACAAGGACTGCCCCTTTGTATAGTAGCTCAGAAATTCCACCTCCCAGACCCGTTACAGTTTGCTCGGGCCATGGAACCCGGTGGCACCCAAGCTCCCTCGCTCTCGGACCTATGTCATGAACTTTCCTGTCAGAGGTCCCAACAGGACTCCATCTTGGGCCACCTGCGTAGTGTTCACTCCCGCCTGGACACACTGACTGCCTCGTCGGGAGCTGCTTCCACTCGCACAGCTACTACCCCGGCAGCGCCGCTGCCCATCAATACCATGGCATCCCTTCCCGGTCCCCGCCTTTCCGCCCCGCCTCGTTTTAGTGGAGATCCCGGTCAGGCACGGGGCTTCATTAACCAGTGCACCCTGCACTTCGAACTTTTGGCACACCAGTTTTCCATCGACCGAGCCAAAGTGGCCTTCATCATGTCCCATCTCACTGGGGAGGCGCTGGCTTGGCTAAATCCTCTATGGGAGAGAGGAGACCCCCTGGTGTCCAACCTGCCAGCCTTTCTCTCGGCCTTCCGGAAAGTCTTCGACGAACCAGGACGAAAGACCTCATCTGCCTCATCTCTGCTGTGCCTCCGTCAAGGGAGTCTCACCGTGGGCCAATATGCCATACGGTTCCGTACCCTTGCTTCTGAGCTTGCCTGGGATAACGACGCCCTGGTGTCCGTCTTCTGGGAAGGTCTATCCTGCCGGATTAAAGATGAACTTGCCGGTCGGGACATTCCTACCACTCTCGATGATTTAATAACACTTGCCACCCGGATTGACATCCGGTTCCAGGAGCGTACCAAAGAGGTCACCCGTGAGAGGAGGTTTCCTCGTCTTGCTCCTACCTTCCAGAATCCCGTCACTTCCTCTGTTACTCCCCAGGCGCACTCACCCGAGCCTATTCAGGTCGACCAGACCAAGAAGGTCAAAACCCGTCAAGAGTCACGCCGTGCCGAGGGGAGCTGCTTCTACTGTGGCAGTAAGGAGCACCGGATCCGTTCCTGCCCGGAGAGGTCGGGAAACGCCTGTGTCTAGGATCGCTCAGAGAGGTGGTCCTAGACAAGAATAAACCCTCTCCATCTCTGATGCTGTCGGTCTCTATCATCTGCGGGGAGAACCGTTACTTTGAACTAGCTCAACTTGATTCTGGAGCTGCCGGAAATCTTATTTCTCAGTCCCTGGTAGAGAAATACCGCATTCCCACCAAACCTCTGGCCGAACCCTTATCTGTCGCCTCCGTGGACGGGGGTCTCTTACCGCATCCCATCCAACTTATCACCGAACCCATAACTCTGCAGGTGGAAATGCTGCACTCTGAGAGCATCTTCTTTCATGTTCTACCTGGACTCTCTCATGCCCTTTTGCTTGGCCTACCTTGGCTCCAGAGACATGCACCCGTGCTTGACTGGCAGACCGTAGAAGTCCTTCGCTGGGGACAGGACTGCCATAAGACTTGTTTAGTTCCCGTTCGTCCTGCCCGTCCTTCTCCTCCCCCAGCCAATCTACCCGGCCTGCCGGTACCCTATTGGTCTTATGCTGATGTCTTTAATAAAAAGGAAGCAGAGACATTACCTCCTCATAGACCATACGATTGTCCTATCGACTTGGTACCTGGCGCTACTCCGCCCCGAGGGCGTATCTACCCTTTGTCCGCTGCTGAGACCCGGTCCATGTCTGAATATATCGAGGAGAACCTGGCCCGGGGATTTATCCGGAAATCTACCTCCCCGGCGGGAGCAGGCTTCTTCTTCGTTAAAAAGAAGGACGGCTCACTCCGTCCCTGCATAGACTATAGAGGCCTTAACCAGATCACGGTGAAGAATAAATACCCCCTTCCGCTCATTCCTGAATTATTTGACCGTCTGAGGGGTGCTAGAATCTTCACCAAGCTGGATCTCCGTGGGGCCTATAACCTGGTTCGTATCCATCAGGGGGATGAATGGAAGACGGCATTCAACACCCGGGACGGTCACTATGAATACCTCGTAATGCCCTTCGGTCTCTGTAATGCTCCCGCTGTCTTTCAAGAGTTGGTCAATGATATCTTCCCTGACCTTCTCTACTCCTGCGTGGTGGTATACCTGGACGATATCTTGGTCTTCTCTCCGGATCTCACCACACACCGGAGGGACGTTCGTCAGGTCCTGCTCAGGCTCAGGCAAAACCACCTCTACGCTAAATTTGAGAAGTGCCTCTTTGAGCAGACTTCGCTTCCATTTCTGGGCTACATCATCTCTCAGACCGGTCTACGAATGGATCCTGAGAAACTTTCTGCCATCCAGAAGTGGCCCCGACCAGAGGGGTTGAAGGCTATCCAGCGGTTCCTGGGCTTCGCCAACTACTACCGCCTCTTCATTCCGCACTTCTCTTCCCGGACTGCCCCTATCTCTGCGCTCACCCGTAAGGGCGCTAATCCCAAAGAATGGCCGCCCGAGGCAGAGGAGGCCTTCCTGTCTTTGAAACAAGCTTTCTCCTCCGCTCCTGTGCTGCACCGTCCGGACAGCAACAAACAATTCTTCTTAGAAGTAGACGCTTCCTCCTCCGGAGCCGGAGCGGTGCTCACCCAAAAGGCGTCATCCGGAAGAATGGTAACCTGCGGCTTCTTCTCCAAACTCTTCTCCTCATCTGAGCGCAATTATTCTATAGGAGACCGAGAATTGTTAGCCATTAAGTTGGCACTGGAGGAGTGGCATTACCTGCTCAAGGGGGCTCTTCACCCGGTAATAATCTACACGGATCACAAAAACTTGGCTTATCTCCAGAGTGCCCAAAGACTTAACCCGCGCCAAGCCCGGTGGTCCTTGTTCTTCGCCCGCTTTGATTTCATTCTTCATTTTCGCCCAGCAGACAAAAATATCAAAGTTAATGCCTTGTCCCGATCCTTTTTGTTCTCCGATCTAGAGGAGGAGCCAAAGCACATCATCGACCCCGCCAAGGTAATGCTGGTGGCTCCCGTGGATCTAAATCGTCTTCCACCCGGTAAGAGGTTCGTAACAGTACCTGATCGTGAGAAAGTCCTACACTGGGGACATTCGTCTAAGCTAGCTGGCCATGCTGGCCAGAAAAAGACCCTCCTGCTGATTACCCGGCATTACTGGTGGCCTACCCTGCACAAGGACGTAATAGACTTTGTCTCAGCCTGTGCGTCCTGCGCCCGCAACAAGGTTCCTAGACATCTGCCAGCCGGCCGCCTTCTGCCTCTTCCCATACCTGCTGCCCCGTGGCAGCATATAGCCATGGACTTTATAACGGATCTCCCTGTCTCTGCTGGTTGTACGGTCATTTGGGTGGTCGCTGACCGCTTCTTTAAGATGGCTCACTTCATTCCCCTGCCGGGCCTTCCGTCTGCATCTGAATTGGCTAAAGACTTTATCCATCATATTTTCTGTCTTCATGGTCTCCCTCTCCACATCGTATCCGACCGAGGAGTTCAGTTCACCTCTCGCTTCTGGAGAGCCATGTGTAAACGGCTGGGGGTCACCTTGGACTTCTCCTCTGCTTATCACCCACATTCCAATGGTCAAGTAGAGCGGATCAACCAAATTTTAACCAGTTACCTCCGGCACTTTGTTAATGCCCACCATTCCGACTGGGTGGATCTTTTACCGTGGGCCGAATTTTCCTATAATAATCACGAGAGCGAGTCTTACTCCAAATCCCCGTTTTTTATTGTCTACGGTCAACATCCTCGGATCCCGTTTCCCGTCTCCGCCTCGGTGGATAATCCGGCCGCGGAATCTCTTGTTAGCGAATTCTCCTCCATTTGGGAGAGTACCAGATCCGCACTTCTTCAGTCCTCCGAGCGGATGAAGAAACAGGCTGACAAAAGACGTCTGGATCCGCCCCAATTCTGTCCTGGAAATAAAGTCTGGCTCTCGTCCAAGTATGTCCGGCTCAAGATTCCTTCCTACAAGTTAGGGCCTCGGTTCATCGGCCCACTGGAAGTTGTCAAACAAATCAACCCGGTGGCCTATAAATTGAAACTCCCGGCCAACTTGCGGATCCCTAACTCCTTCCATGTATCTCTCCTCAAACCTGTGGTACTTAACTCTTTTTCCAAGTCTACAGGTACGCCTCCTGCTTCGGTTTCCGCTGAAGACGAGTTTGAGGTAGAGAGCATTCTGGCCACCAAAAGGGTAAGAGGAAAGACCTTTTTTCTAGTGGATTGGAAGGGGTTTGGTCCTGAAGAGAGAACGTGGGAGCCCCGGGAGAACATCCATGCCCCGCTCATCCTTGATAAATTTCTCTCCGGCCTAAAAAAGGGGGGGCCTAAAGGGGGGGGTACTGTAGCGTCGGCGTCCCTGCCTCCTGCTAGGCAGAGACGCCGTTCCTCTCACCTCCCTGCTCCGTCCTCGGCGTCCTCTTCCCGCGCTGCTGGCAGTGCTCGCCGCTTCCCGGGCACTGTGCTCAGGGCGAGCGCGCGCGCCTCCTCTCTCTTAAAGGGGCCTCGCGCGCCGTCCTAAGGAGTCCCCGGCCAATTGCCGGTGGAGCTCCCATATATAAGGCACCTCCTCCAAAATGGAGGTGCCCGAGCAAAGTTGTTGCAAAGCCTTTCACCTCTGCTTCAGCCCTCAGGTTCCGTTGCCAGTCTGCTTTCCAGCTCTGTCTACCTGCTTGCATTCCTGCGGTCCGACAGTCTGTCTACCTGCATCTGCCAGTCTGTATATGGACCTGTCCGCCTGCGGATCAGGAAGCACCTGCCTGATACCTGCCTGATACCTGCCTGATACCTGCCTGACATCACCTGCCAGCCAGCCGAGAGACTCTTACCCGCTCACCTGGGAGCGCTCACCTGCTACCCACCAGCTAGCCTATCTGGAGGCTCTGCCGTCACTTGCCGTGACCACCTGCCAGCCAGCCGAGAGACTCTTAGCCGCTCACCTGGGAGCGCTCACCTGCTACCCGCCTGCTAGCCTACCTGGAGGCTCTGCCGTCACTTGCCGTGACCACCTGCCTGTCTAGAGACTCTTACCCTGCTGCCACTTGCCGTGACCATCCGCCTGTCAAGAGACTGTTCCCGTCTCTGGCCGTGACCTCCTGCCCTTCTACCCAGAGACTGTTCCTGTCACTTGCCGTGACTACCTGCCCGCCTTCCCTGGGAGCCACCCGCTTCCTTACGAGGACTGCCCCTTTGTATAGTAGCTCAGAGGTTCCACCTCCCAGACCCGTTACAATATATAATATACACTGCTCACAAAAATAAAGGGAACACTCAAATAACACATCCTAGATCTGAATGAATGAAATATTCTCATTGAATACTTTGTTCTGTACAAAATTGAATGTGCTGACAACAAAATCACACAAAAATCATCAATGGAAATCAAATTTATTAACCAATGGAGGCCTGGATTTGGAGTCACCCCCAAAATTAAAGTGGAAAAACACACTACAGGCTGATCCAACTTTGATGTGATGTCCTTAAAACAAGTCAAAATGAGGCTCAGTATTGTGTGTGGCCTCCACGTGCCTGTATGACCTCCCTACAATGCCTGGGCATGCTCCTGATGAGGTTGCAGATGGTCTCCTGTGGGATCTCCTCCCAGACCTGGACTAAAGCATCCGCCAACTCCTGGACAGTCTGTGGTGCAACGTGACGTTGGTGGATGGAGCGAGACATGATGTCCCAGATGTGCTCAATCGGTTTCAGGTCAGGGGAATGGGTGGGCCAGTCCAGAGCTTCAATGCCTTCATCTTGCAGGAACTGCTGACACACTCCAGCCACATGAGGTCTGGCATTGTCCTGCATTAGGAGGAACCCAGGGCCAACCACACCAGCATATGGTCTCACAAGGGGTCTGAGGATCTCATCTCGGTACCTAATGGCAGTCAGGCTACCTCTGGCGAGTACATGGAGGGCTGTGCGGCCCTCCAAAGAAATGCCACCCCACACCATTACCGACCCACTGCAAAACCGGTCATGCTAAAGGATGTTGCAGGCAGCAGATCGCTCTCCACGGTGTCTCCAGACTCTGTCAAGTCTGTCACATGTGCTCAGTGTGAACCTGCTTTCATCTGTGAAGAACACAGAGCGCCAGTGGCGACTTTGCCAATCCTGGTGTTCTGTGGAAAATGCCAAGCGTCCTGCACGGTGTTGGGCTGTGAGCACAACTCCCATCTGTGTAGACACATTCACATTTGTGGCCTGCTGGAGGTCATTTTGCAGGGCTCTGGCAGTGCTCCTCCTGTTTCTCCTTGCACAAAGGTGGAGGTAGCGGTCCTTCTGCTGGGTTGTTGCCCTCCTACGGCCCCCTCCACGTCTCCTTGTATACTGGCCTGTCTCCTGGTAGTGCCTCCAGCCTCTGGACACTACGCTGACAGACACAACAAACCTTCTTGCCACAGCTCACATTGATGTGCTTTCCTGGATGAGCTTCACTACCTGAGCAACTTGTGTGGGTTGTAGAGTCCATCTCATGCTACCATGAGTGTGAAAGCACAACCAACATTCAAAAGTGACCAAAACATCAGCCAGAAAGCATTGGTACTGAGATGTGGTCTGTGGTCCCCACCTGCAGAACCACTCCTTTATTGAGTGTGTCTTGATAATTGCCAATAATTTCCATCTATTGTCTATTCCATTTGCACAACAGCATGTGAAATTGATTGTCAATCAGTGTTGCTTCCTAAGTGGACAGTTTGATTTCACAGAAGTTTGATTTACTTGGAGTTATATTCTGTTGTTTAAGTGTTCCCTTTATTTTTTTGAGCAGTGTATATATGTATATAAATATAATATATATATATATATCTATATATATATATATATATATATATTGTAATGCAGCGACTTGCGGCATTACGGTAATGGTCCAAGATGTGTTTTGGCTGACCATGTACCTCCCCCTCAGGTGACTGGTCACATGACTGTGACATAGCACAGGTCCTGTGCACACAGAATGTCTGATCACATGGCTGTGACATCAGCACAGGTCCTGTGGGTGTGTAATACAGGATATATAAACCCTGGTAGTCTTGAGACAGGGTGTGTAAGGCGTGAGGCCTGTTCCTGTGTGGGACACCGCTAGAGTGTGAGGCCCAGTGAGGCCTATTGAAGCCTGGTGAAGCCTGAAAGGTGGAGGCTGGATCCTTAGCTGTGTAAGCGATCCCAGTAGCCTTGGAGGGCCACAGGCTTGGAAGGCAAGAGCCTGAAAGGCAGAGGCTGGATGTTGGCTGTGTAAGCATACCAGTAGCCTTGGATGGTACGAGGGCTGGAGACCCCCATCTGGGAAGCCGTAAAGCTACAGTGGTGGCAGAATAAGTCTGAAGCAGCTAAAACCCGGCGAAGGTAAAAACACTGATTGATGTGGACATTTCTATAAGTGACTTTGCTGGGGGCTGTAACTGGAGCCAAGTGGGCCTGTCTGCCACTTGAAAGGCTCCTGGACATTATATGTAATATGTCGGCGAGTCACTGAGTTGGACTCGGTTATAGCAGTTATGATGTATAATAAACTGCTGGAGTGTGAAAACTGGAAAAACGTGGCTGGTGTGCTTTAATTGACCCGGTGTAGCGAGTATCCCTCAGTATGATGACTAGCGCTGCCTTACATGTGGTTGGAGAATGCGAGCAACTGCAGCCCGGTTGCTAGGGGCAACTGCAGCCCGGTTGCTAGGGGCAACGGCACAGGACGACGAGTGTGGATACAAGCATCTTGCTGTGACTCGGCGGGGTCACGAAAATTAAAGCATCTTGCTGTAACTCGGCGGGGTTACGAAAATTGTCTTCGCACTCAAACCTGGTTTGCTCTGGCTCGGCGGGGTCACGAAAATTAAAGCATCTGGCTGTAACTCGGCGGGGTTACAAAAATTGTCCTCGCACTCAAACCTGGTTTGCTGTAACTCGGCGGGGTTACGAAAATTGTCCTCGCACTCAAACCTGGTTTGCTGTGGCTCGGCGGGGCCACGAAAATTTTCCGGGGAAAGCGGTGAAGTGTCTAGTGTGAATAGTATACCACGATGGCTGTGAACGGAGCAGCAAAAGAAAATGAAGCTATTGAGCGATTAAGGTGCCGGTTGGGACCGCAGCAGGTATTTGGGAAACTTCTACTGGACATGGTGCAGGAACCGCAGGAGCTGTGGGCACCGTATAGAGTGGTGGCAGTGGACCATTCTGTGAACTCTCCAGGGCCGCCAGTATTGTCCCAGAGTGCCCGGGGAGGTGGTAAGAGATGTTGTGAACTGAGTCCTAAGACTATTGCTGATTTTTTTTGTAAAAATTCCCCTACAGGTGTGGGTGCCCAAAAGGGGGCGGAGTCTCAAAAGGGGGCGGATTTTCACAAGAGCGTAGAGTATAGAAAACCAAAATTTGTTACTGGTTGTGGGTTGGTACCGCCTAAAAATGACAATTTGACCGTTGATAACGGGGTAGCTCCAGTAGAAGGGGTTGACGGCAAAGTGGGAGGTGACCTGTTAGTCGACAAATCCATGGGGAGTGACACAGACCCCGTAGCTGACGGTGACACTATGAAAGTAGAAAGAGAGGTCAGTCAGGAGGGGCTAGACGAGGGCAGAGTGTCCCCCTCTCGTCGTCGACGGCGCAAGGGCCACAAAAAGGTTGCTCCTGTAGTCTTTGCTGAAAGTGAAAATAAAGAAAATGTAGTACTGTGTGCTTTTGTTTCAAGTGTGGATCCCCCTTTAGAGGCAGAAGAGAAGGATCAGGATCTGACAGCCCTGAAAGAGGAGGCGGCCAGTCATGACCAAGAGCTGGAGCCTATCAGGCAGCAGTGTCAGAGTGACGTACCGCAACTATGGGAAAACCTGGAGAACGTGTCCTCAGACCAGCGGAGCCTGGAGTCTGAACGGCAGAAAATATACCAGGGTGTGAGGAACTTACAGCGAGACCTGGAGGGTAGCAATGAGGAAATTAACCAATGGAAGGAAATGTTCCAGGAAATGAAGGAGGACCGCCGCAAAACCAAGGAGGAGGTTTTGCAGTTGAAGGTTGAGAAGGAGGCGCTGCAGGATGAAGTTTCTGGGCGTGAACAAAACCTAGAACGACTGCGCGAACACTTCAACCGGGAGCTGTGTGAAACCAAGAAGGAATATGGTGAACACAGTGGGGAACTGCAACAAATTAAGAGAGACTATGAGGATCTCCTCAGGGTTAAAGAAAAACTAGAGGATGATAAGGCGGATGCAGAGCACATGCGCCAAGTGGTTGAGACCACTCTGCAGGACACCCGTCATGAAAATGGTGATCTCCGCAGAAAGACCCTAGGTCTGTAAGCTCAGGTGAAGGAGCTGCAGATGTTCTGCGATAATCTCCAGAGGGCAGAGACGTGCCTTAAGGAAAGAATCAGCAAGATGAAAGCTGAGCAGAAAAAGATGGAGGAGTCTATCGGAGAAGCCACAGACCAGGGCCAGGAGTTGGCCACTGGAGATGGGAGATATGAAAAAAATACCTACTCGAATAATGCGAGCTCGGATGATTCGGTGGATGTAGGAGCCGAGATCAAGAAGCTCAAGGAGTCGCTACAAGCCCATTTGAAGCAAGAGAAGCTTGAGAGACTGGCTGTTGAGATCCGAGTGGGCGCATTGGAGACAGAGAGGTCTGAGAGAACTCTACTATTAAAGGAGCAGTTGAAGCAGGAAGAGCTTCAGAGATGGGCTGCTGAGAGGCGAATAGCTGAGCTAGAGGAAGAAGTTTTCGGGCTCAAAAGTCGCCTGGCAAAGTATTACTCAGTGAACGAGGTCTCCCTGGAGAAGGAAAAGGAAAAACAAGTTGCACTCACTCCCTTTTACCATGAGAAGGTGGACCTGAGGAGAGCTAAGAGAGTGTCAACAGAAGATAAATATGAAATGGGAGTGGTCAAGATGAAAATTCTTGAAGTTGTAGCTGTGAGTCAGCTCAGGGGAAGCATACAGGGTGAAGAAGCTGAAAGTCAGTTGTCCCTGAAACCTGAGCTGGTTGATCGTCTGGAAACCACTGGTGAGACAGAAACGTCTCAGTACAAATGCCTCATAGATGTACCCGAGGATTTGAGAGAAGAACGCACCAGTGAGTCCGTGCATGAAGAGTTTAAGAAGGCCGTGGGAGCCTGTAAGGTGTACTCGACCTCAGAAGCTAAACAACTGTTGGTCCTGTCCACAACCAAAGTCACAGTGAAGAGGGTGGCGATCCTAAGTGACATACACTGGCGATGTATTCGCACAAAGCGGTTTCTCCGGTTGAAGACGGAACAAGCTGTTAGACAACTGGAGCTTATGAGAAAAGCTCACAGTATGCGTGAAGAGGTCATCCGGGTGCCTCATGTTCTGGTGAGAAAGCTCATTGGGAGAAATGGCCGAGCCATGCAGATGATGGTAAAGAAGTCTGGTGTGATGAGAGTAAGCAGTCCACGTGATCGACAGGACTGGATACCAGATGAAGACGGCATGGTGTCATTCTCCGCTGCATGAACGGAAGAAAGTCTTACATATATACGCATGCTGATGGAGTACCGAGTGACCTACCTGCGAGAGGTAGAACAGTTGAATCTCGCTAGACTGCGAGTGGAAAGACAGAATCGCCTGAGCAGCAGAAAGTGGCAGCCGTCTAGAAATTGTGAGACCAGACAGAGAAAGGGCCCCCTAAATAACAGAACAGCTACGGCTGAAGTTAGGGACCTTTCAAGATGTCCTGAGAGTAGTGGACGTGGATTTAGAGGTAGTGAGACCTCCAGAAACTCAGGTTTGAGTGGCCCATACAAGCGACCCAATAGAGGACGGGACAGTACGGACTCGAACCGGACCTTAGATACCAGGGCATCTGAGTCATACTGCTGTATTGACCGCTGGGAGCGGGGGAGGTCTGACAAGGTTATGACCCGGAAATGTGACTTGACGAAGTCGGTGACAATGACGGATGGTAGGTCCCTAAGGAATGGGCTAATGTCGATGACTAAGGTTCCAGGGGCTGAGTAGCGCAATTGTCAAGTACATGGTCTCTGTGTGAACTGGGGGTTATAATGTGTTCAACCCCACAAGTTTGAACAGAGGGGGGGATATGTAATGCAGCGACTTGCGGCATTACGGTAATGGTCCAGGATGTGTTTTGGCTGACCATGTACCTCCCCCTCAGGTGACTGGTCACATGACTGTGACATAGCACAGTGGTGGCAGAATAAGTCTGAAGCAGCTAAAACCCGGCGAAGGTAAAAACACTGATTGATGTGGACATTTCTATAAGTGACTTTGCTGGGGGCTGTAACTAGAGCCAAGTGGGCCTGTCTGCCACTTGAAAGGCTCCTGGACATTATATGTAATATGTCGGGAGTCACTGAGTTGGACTCGGTTATAGCAGTTATGATGTATAATAAACTGCTGGAGTGTGAAAATTGGAAAAACGTGGCTGGTGTGCTTTAATTGACCCGGTGCAGCGAGCATCCCTCAGTATGATGACTAGCGCTGCCTTACAATATATATTTATATTATATATGTGAGAGCAGGAGTTATACTTTATCTTTCCAGACTCAATTTTGATTTTTGTAAGTGCATCTTCTGTTTACCAGAATGGAGTTTGAGCTGGTATGTGTGTGAGATAAGGAATCTTTTGGAATGTCTTTATCTAGAGACTCAGAGAAAACATAAGGAAGAAACGAAAGTCAGAAAGCTGGGTGTCAGTAGTGTTAACTTAGCCAATTAGACGTATGTATGCTAATGCCAGCACATATTTAGAGATAAGCTGAGCCAATTATATTGTTTTAAAGTATAAATACTAATAACCTATATAAACCTGGACCAGAGCATGTAATAAAGCAGATCTAGCCTGATGCTCAAATGTATCAGACATAGTTCTTCCGTGCACGTACTTGAATTTACAATTTAATTTGGAGCAGACACAACGTCTCAGAACGTCTCACATTATGTGGTGACGACAAACCTGGCGCAACAAGCAGGGACCCACTAATGCAAAAGACTGCTGACTCAACCAATTGCTGGACCCCAGACAGACGGATAATTCAGGACAGCTGCAGCAAGGTAAGAAGCTTTATTCTTACACTACCTGAATTTATCCCTCTGTTTTCATGGGTTGCAGTGCGTGTTGGGTGAGTATTCGCAGGTCATTCGATCTGTTCATAGTAAGGGGTGTTACGGATCTGGGTGGTGGAACCTCTGTGCTGCGGTGCTAGGAGGGGCCAGACTAAGTATCAACTCGGTCCGACCAGGGTCGCACAGCGGCTCAGTCGACTCCGTGAACCAGGGAGGAACCGAGCAGAGGGACCAGGTGCCACTCTGGGACCGACGTTGTATGAGAGCAGGTGACTCCCACGGGTCAGAAGGAGGGAACTGACCGGTACAGCGGATGAGCTTCAGCTGGCAGGCTGACGGGTGGTCCGGGTAGACAAGCAGGCTGATAGGCAGATAGTCAGGCGAGTGTTCCGGGTAGGCAAGCTGGCGGCACAACAGGTAGCTGGCTGGTGCTTCCAGGTAAGCGGGCAGGCAGACACAGCAGGTAACAGGCAGGTGCTTCCAGGTAAGCGGGCTGGCAGGCACGGCAGGTAACAGGCGGGTGCTTCCAGGTAAGCGGGCAGGCACGGCAGGTAACAGGCAGGTGCTTCCAGGTAAGCAGGCGGGCAGAGCCCATAGACAGACTGGCGGACTGGACTGTAGACAGACTGTTGGGCTGAAGAGAAGTCAGGCTAGCGGGCTGAGTAGAAGATCAGACTGGCGAACAGGACTGACTTGCAGAGGACCTGGGGGCTGAAGCAAAGTAAGAATCACAAAGCAACAACCTTGCACGGGCACCTCCATATTGGAGGAGGTGCCTCTTATAGAGAAAGCCCTCGATGATTGGCCGGGGACTTTTTAGGACGGCGCGCACGGCCCCTTTAAGAGGGAGGTAGCGCGCGCGCACACGCCCTAAGCACAGAGCCAGGGAAGCTGCGTGCACCAGCAGCAGCTGCAGGGAGGCCGGAAGACGCTGGAGCAGGACGGCGGCATTAAGGGGGGCGGCGTCTCTGCCTGGCAGGGGGCAGAGACGCCAATGCTACTTGTGGGTCCATTATTGTTAGACAAAGAACCCTGATGAGACCTTGTGTACTGTGTTGAACTTCTGTGTTATATGTTGCATAGGGAGTGAAGATTTGGTATTTCACTGGTCATCTGTACATGGGGTTGGATTGTAGCGATTAGTTGATTGCACCCGGTGGAGCAGATGTTGGTGATTGTTGGCAGCAGTTTCTTGTATTGCTAAGGAAACCCATATGTTTTCAGCTCCTAGACGTAGGGGCTGATGGTTTTTGTCTGATTGTAGTCAGGCAAGGAGTGACAGAGAAGTAAAGCCAATGTGTGTGTGGTTTCGAGTCCCTGCTGTTTTTTCTCTCTAGTCCTGTATATCTGTTTTTAAAGGAACAGATGGTGGGTAATTTAATCTCTTCAGTAAGGAACAGGTTGAGCATGGTAGCACTGCTGTTGAATTCGGAAAAAGAAAAGAAATTTGTGCAGAAAATGCATAAGTATTCTTCAGTGTTTGCCGGGTGGCAGATTTGATGAAGGTTTCTGGAAAGTATTGAAGGGACAGCAAGGTCGTTTTAAATTATGCTGGTTTACTTGACCAAACTTGAGTCGGAGGAAGAAAAACATGGTGATAAGTTTTTGTATGTTAAAGTATGTAAAAAAGATGGCGTTCATCCACCTACCGCTCCCAGTTTCACTCCACCCCCTTACATTGTCTCTAAGGGATGGACATGTTGTGTACTGTATGTAGGAATCAGAACCCAGATTGGGTGGAGACTTGTTGTGCATGTGACGCGCCCCCTGGCAGTGGGGTACTCGGTGCCGGGCCGGTCGTTGCTAGGGGAGATGTCACACTGGCGGTGACCCGGTCCGTGACCCAGGGCAGTCAATCAAAAGGGGATTATTTATAGGGGATTTATAGTTCTTTATATAAAGTTTGTGACGCCACCTGTGGTATGCGGCTATGTGGAGCCGCCGCTGCGGGGCAGGTCTTCTGGAGCTGTTATTGACACAGCAGAGTTGGTTTAGCTCTCCACAGGTAGAGCTTAGCTCCGGGGCAGTGTAGATGTTGTAGATGTTGCTGGGCGTTGTAGTGCAGTGTAGTGCAGGGAGTGATGGCACAGCAGTAATTCAGAGAGACAGTGGGGTGCAGTCTTCAGAGTTTACTCACAGTTGTTAAGTTCCTCAGGTTGCACTGTACAGGTTACAGCCTCCCACGTCACGCTGAGCTCACCAAGCAGGGATTCAGCAATCCCTCAGGTAATTCAAGAGCACTTAACGGGACCCCCTTCTGTGTGCTTTTCTCAGTCACCTTCCTGCGCTGGCTCTCACCCTCCCGCCCTGCGCCTCAAAATCAGTGTCCCAATCCGGTAGCCTCGGGTCTTGTAGGGCGACCTGCAGTCCCCTGGACCCTCTGTGACCACCTTTTCGGTGATGTAATTGTGGCTGTGGCAACTGCACCTTGCAAGTACAGAAGCCTCCGGTTTCTAGCTGAGCCTTGTGGTTCTCCACTAGTTTAGGTGCCGGTCCCCTCTGCGGCTTAATCCTTCCACACCTGGTAGATTCGGGCGTATGGGTGGCCTCCAGCACTGCCCGTACCCCTAGGATCCCCTCGTTCCTCCTGGAGCCTTCCTTCCTACTCCTCTCTCCTTCTCCGTCCTGGGCCTCTCTGCTAGGCCCACTCTGGGGCAGAGCTCGTGCAGAGCCCCTGCTCCCCTAACTTCTCCTCTCAGACTGGCTTGTCTGACTGAACTGTTCTTTCAAGATGGCTTCCCATTTTATACAACTCCTTCACAAGTGCTCCCCTGAACTGCTTCCTCCACCCACACCCACTACATGATTCCCCCTCACTTGGTTCCCCTCCACTCCAGCCAGGGACCAGGGACTGGGCTCTCCCTTAGGAGCAATCTTGCCCTGCCCTACTGAAGTGGATGTGTTGGATGCAGGTGTTAGGGTCCTGGGCAGCACTCTATTCTTACCTGAGAGTGGGATACCACACCTCTGGGTGAGATGCAGTACCTCTGTGGTGACTGAACCCTGTTGGCACATAGGAACCATTAAACCTCCTACTCCTAAAACAGGATTGTACCCTTTCTGTTAACGCCCCACAATCCATTTGCATAGTGAGCCACCCCTTGGCCAGTGTCCCAAGTGCTACGCCCCCATAAGTCTTGGTCAGGACCCCAATGAACATTATGCCTGCACTGGATGGAACTAACGCCTCTTCAGACCTTGCCCTGCCCTCCAGGACCTCCCCTGACACAACCCAAATGGATGCAGCAGTTATACGTCAGCCTTTTGCTGCCATGATAGACTCACTAGGACAATTACTCAGTCAGGGTGGTCAGCTCACTTTAACCCCCCCTGCTTCTCGCTCGCAGCTCTCGCCCAGACTGCTATCACCAGACCTCACACCCAAGTCTAGAGCCCCAGGGGTGTGTGGTGTCCCTGGAATCCTAGTGAAATGATGGCCATGATGAGTAGAATGCCAGACCCTAAAATGTTTCCCATGCCATTTGTTAGAGAAAGTAGAGAAAATTAGAAATGCTTTCTCCTGTTAGTAGAAAAATATTATACCCGGCTCTGGCAGAAATGGCAGGACTTAGAACACTTCTAAAGTTCACACCTGTTTACTGTCTCGTGCCTCTGTTGAAAGTTTAAAGCCCATGATTAAAGAGCCACTAATAGTGTCCCACCTAGAGTACCCAGCTGTTATACAAAGTAGCCAAGGGTGTGGAAGCAACAACTGCCCTGAATAACAAGGCAAAAACCCGGTCCAAAGCGCCTCTTATGTACGACCAGTCCAGGCAAGGACAAAGAAATTTCACGTTATAATTGTGCAAAGCCTAAAAACACAGAAACTGCAGCCCTCCCAGACTAATGATAACCCTCCTCCTTCCCCTTTTTCCAGCAGGGAGATTCAGTGTCTCACTGAGAATCCTAATTCTACTGTATCAGTCTGCTAATATTTCTTTTAACTTTTTCTCACTGCTTACGTCTCTCATGCTGCTACTGCCATTCTTTCTCAGTACTGCTTGACATCTCAGACTTTAATGTGCCCTCCTCATACCTGATAACCTCACCATTCACGTTGCACTACTCTGAATCCAGCCACCTTGTTGCCTCTGGAGGAGGGAGAGGAGGTGGTAGTGGTAATGTGGGTGATCTACTAGTTAAGCCACAAGAGGAACATGACTGTGAGCAAATAATGCCCACGGGGGGGTTTCAGTCATGTTACCAACACCCCACTATATAACCCAGACCATGAGCTCTTATGGATGGATTGCAGTATGGCGCGGATGGCTAGTTCTACACTGGATATTCTGCTGTTTCCCTTCATGAAACCATAAAAGCAGAGCAGCTGCCCCCACACATGTCCACACAGGAAGATGAACTCCGTGCCCTAGAAGAAGCCTGCAGACGTGCTAAAGATCAGACTGCCATGATTTATACAGACAGCCACTATGCTTTCATGACTATGGACCTATATGGAGAGCTGGATCTTTCCTCGCAGCGGCAAGTAAGCCTATCAAGAATGATAAATCAGTCCAATGCATGATGGAGGACCTAACTTTACCCGAGAAACTTGCCAAGGTGAAAGTCAAAGGCCATGCAAAGGACGTCTCAACTACAGCTAAAGGCAACCACCTGGCCGACCAGACTGCAAACTCTGCAGCTTGCCAACCAAGAGACAACCCTGCTAGGGTTACAGCTGCACAGGTGGCCTCAGCCGCAGACCCACCATTGACCTATGATCTTCTCCAGAAGCTACAACAACAGGCTGGTGATGACAAGAGGAGAGAGCCGTGCAGTCACCAGAAGGACTGTGGCATGTCGGGGACGAAATTTGCCTTTCCCGAGTTCTGTATCCCATGACGGCTCAAACTTCCCATGGCAATACTCACCTGTCAAAGACTGCCATGACAGACCTCGTCCACTGCCATTAGTATGGTTCTGGGTTCAGAGTCACTGCAGACAAACACGTTCAAGCTTGTCTGACCTGTGCACTCAACAACGTGTGACGCACCACCAAGACGCCTATGAGACACACACTGAGGCCCCTGTACCTGTTTCATCGTCTTCAGAAGGACTACATTTAACTTCCCAAGATGCAAATCTACGAGTATGTGCTTGTACTGTATGTGTCGACCTCTTCTCAGGATGTACAGAAGCGTACCCAGTGTGTAAAGCCACCTTTAAAGGCTACAGCAAAGAGACTAATTTCATAAGTCGTCTGTAGATACGGGGTTGCCTGAGACCATAAAGAGTGACAGAGGCACCCACTTTACCAGAGAAGCAAAGCAAGAAATAATCCCACTCTGGGAGTGAAAAAGACCTTCATACTGTTACGGATCCGGGTGGTGGAACCTCTGTGCCGCGGTGCAAGGAGGGACCCAGAGGGGCGTAACTAAGTATCAACTCAGACCGACCCTGGTCGTACGGCGGCTAACGACTCCGTGACCAGGGAGGGACCGAGTAGAGGGACCAGGTGCTACTCTGGGGACGACCTTGTAAGAGAGCAGGTGGCTCCCACGGGTCAGCAGACTGGGACTGACCGGTATAGCGGATGGGCACAACAAGCAGGCAGCAGTCTCTGGGTTAGTTGACGGGTGGTCACGGCACGTGACGGCAGAGAAGGCAGAAGTCTCTAGGTTAGCAGACGGGTGGTCACAGCACGTGACGGCAGAGCAGGCAGAAGTCTCTAGGTTAGCAGGTAACAGGCAGGTAACAGGCGAGTGTTCCCAGGTGAGCGGGCTAGCAGGCACGGCAGGTAGCAGGCAGGTAACTGGCAGGTGCTTCCTGGTAAGCGGGCGGACTTGCCCATAGACAGACTGGCGGGTTGAACGGAAGACAGACTGTCGGGCTGGAGAGTAGTCAGGCTGGCGGACTGGAACAGTAGTCAGGCTGGCAACTGGACCTGAGGGCTGAAGCAGAGGTAAGTATACTTGTGCATCAACTTTGCTCGGGCACCTTCATTTTGGAGGAGGTGCCTTATATATGGGAGGTCCTCCGGCTATTGGCCGGGGAGTCCTTAGGACGGCGCGTGCAGCCCCTTTAACAGAGGGGGAGCGCGTGCGCGCGCCCTAAGCACAGTGCCCGGGAAGCTGCGCGCGCTGGCAGCAGCAGGAAGAGGAGCGCAGGAGGACGCCGCGCGGGGAGCGGGGAGGTGAGAGGGACGTCGTCTCTGCCTGGCAGAGGGCAGAGACGCCGATGCTACAGTACCCCCCCCCCCCTTTACGCCCCCCCCTGTTTTAGGCCAGAAAGAAATTTTTCAAGGAGAAGCGGGGCATGGATGTTCTCCCTGGGTTCCCAAGTTCTCTCCTCTGGGCCAAACCCCTTCCAATCCACCAGAAAAAAGGTATTACCTCTTACCCTCTTGGTGGCCAGAATATTCTCTACCTCAAAAACGTCCTCAGCGGAAACCGGAGCAGGGGAAGAACCTGGATTGTTGGAAAAAGAATTAAGCACAACTGGTTTGAGGAGAGACACGTGGAAGGAGTTGGGAATCCGTAAGGTGGCTGGGAGTTTCAACTTGTAGGCCACTGGATTGATTTGTTTAAGGACTTCGAATGGACCGATGAACCGAGGGCCCAACTTGTAGGAGGGTATTTTGAGCCGAACGTGTTTGGAGGAGAGCCAAACCTTGTCTCCCGGATGGAATTGAGGCGGATCCAGACGTCTCTTGTCAGCATGTCTCTTCATCCGCTCGGAGGACTGAAGAAGTGCGGACCTAGTATTCTCCCAAACGGTGGAAAATTCGCTGACCAGAGACTCTGCGGCAGGGTTGTCCACAGAAGCGGAGATGGGAAACGGAATCCGGGGATGTTGACCATAGAATATAAAGAACGGAGATTTGGAAGACGATTTGCTCTCATGGTTGTTGTAGGAGAATTCAGCCCATGGCAGAAGATCCACCCAATCAGAATGGTGAGCGTTAACAAAGAGATAGCTGGTAAGGATCTGGTTGATCCGCTCCACTTGACCATTGGACTGTGGATGGTAAGCGGAGGAGAAATCCAGGGTGACATCCAGCAGCTTACACGTAGCTCTCCAGAAACGTGAGGTGAACTGAACCCCTTGATCCGACACGATGTGGAGGGGTAGGCCATGGAGACGGAAGATGTGAAGAAAGAAGTCCTTAGCTAGCTCTGATGCAGACGGGAGACCAGGCAGAGGGATGAAGTGAGCCATTTTAGAGAAGCGCTCGGCGACCACCCAAATGACTGTACAACCGGCAGAGACAGGGAGGTCTGTGATAAAGTCCATAGCAATGTGTTGCCACGGGGCATCAGGTACGGGAAGAGGCAGGAGATGACAAGCTGGTAGATGTCTGGGAACTTTGTTGCGGGCACAGGACGAACAGGCTGACATGAAGTCTACCACATCCTTGCACAGGGTAGGCCACCAGTAATGCCGGGTGATGAGCAGGAAGGTCTTCTTTTGTCCAGCATGGCCGGCTAGTTTAGATGAATGACCCCAACGAAGAACCTTCTCACGATCTGGTACTGCTACAAACGTCTTACCGGGTGGAAGACGAGTCAGATCCAAGGGGGCCACCTTCATCACCTTGGAGGGGTCGATGATGTGCATAGGCTCCTCCTCTTGATCGGAGGACAGGAAGGATCGGGACAAGGCGTCGGCTTTGACATTCTTGTCCGCCGGACGGAAATGTAGGACGAAGTCGAAGCGGGCGAAGAACAAAGACCACCGGGCCTGACGCGGATTGAGTCTTTGGGCATTTTGGAGATATGCCAGATTTTTGTGATCTGTATAGATGATCACCGGGTATAGAGCCCCTTCAAGCAGGTAGCGCCACTCCTCCAGCGCCAATTTAACGGCTAACAATTCTCGGTCTCCAATGGAGTAGTTGCGCTCAGACGAGGAGAAGAGTTTGGAGAAGAAGCCGCAGATTACCATTCTCCCGGAAGAAGACTTTTGGGTGAGCACCGCTCCGGCTCCGGAGGAGGAAGCATCAACCTCCAGGTAGAATTGTTTGTTGCAGTCCGGACGGTGCAGTACCGGAGCAGAGGAGAAGGCTTGCTTTAAGGAAAGGAAGGCCTCCTCAGCTTCGGACGGCCATACCTTAGGATTTGCTCCCTTACGGGTGAGTGCAGATATGGGAGCAGTCCGGGAAGAGAAGTGCGGAATGAAGAGACGATAGTAGTTGGCGAAGCCCAGGAATCGCTGAATCACCTTCAACCCCTCCGGAAGGGGCCACTTTAGGACACCAGAGAGCTTCTCGGGATGCATTCGTAAGCCTGTCTGGGAGATAACGTAGCCCAGGAATGGAAGAGAGGTCTGCTCGAAGAGGCACTTCTCATATTTAGCATAGAGGTGGTTCTGCCTAAGCCTAAGCAGGACCTGACGAACATCCCTCCGGTGTGTAGGAAGATCCGGAGAGAAGACCAAGATATCGTCCAGGTATACCACCACACAGGAGTAAAGAAGATCACGGAAGATGTCGTTGACCAATTCTTGGAAGTCAGCGGGAGCATTGCAGAGACCGAAGGGCATCACACGGTATTCATAGTGACCGTCCCGGGTACTGAATGCTGTCTTCCACTCGTCTCCTTGACGGATTCGGACCAGGTTATACGCTCCACGTAGATCGACCTTGGAGAAGATCCTGGCGCCCTTAAGGCGAACAAACAACTCGGAGATGAGCGGCAGGGGATATTTTTTTTTTTTACTGTGATCTGATTGAGTCCTCTATAATCAATACAGGGGCTTAGCGAGCCGGGGAGGTAGATTTCCGGATGAATCCCCTAGCCAGATTTTCCTCTATGTACTCAGATATGGCCCGGGTTTCGGCCGCCGACAACAGGTAAATACACCCACGGGGTGGAGTGGCGCCAGGTACCAGGTCGATCGGGCAATCATATGGCCTATGAGGTGGCAGTGTCTCTGCTTCCTTTTTACCGAAGACATCCGTGTAGGACCAGTAAGGAGCCGGTAGACCGGGTAAATTAGCTGGAGTAGGTGGTGGACGAGTCGGGCGAACCAGAACCAGGCAGGTCCTATGGCAGTCCTGCCCCCACCGGAGTACTTCACCGGATTGCCAGTTCAGCACGGGTTCATGTATCTGGAGCCAGGGTAGACCTAGCAATAGGGAGTGAGAGAGTCCGGACAGCACATGGAAGGAGATTTTCTCCGAGTGCAGCATTCCCACCTGCAGGGTTAGGGCCTCAGTGACGAGCAGGATGGTCACCGGAAGGAGTCTTCCATCCACAGAGGCGACGGACAATAATTCAGCCAGAGCTTTGGTGGGAATTCGGTATCTCTCTACCAGGGACTGGGAAATGAGGTTTCCAGCAGCTCCAGAATCCAGATGAGCAATTTCAAAGAGACGGTTCTCTCCCCAGGAGATAGAGACAGACAAAGTCAGGGACGGAGAGGGCTTACTTTTTCCTAGGACGACCTCCCTGAGCGGTCCTAGACACTGAAGTTTCCCGGCCTCTCCGGGCAGGAACGGATCAGGTGCGCTTTACTGCCACAATAGAAACAGCTCCCCTCGGCTCGACGTGACTCTTTGCGAGATTTGACCATCTTGGTCTGGTCGATCTGCATGGGTTCGGGCGAGTGCGCCCGGGGAGTGACTGGTTGAGAGGCAGGTCTCTGGAAAGTAGGAGCAAGGCGGGGGAACTTTCTCTCCCGGGTGGTCTCTTTGGTGCGTTCTTGGAACCGCATATCAATCCGGGTAGCGAGTGACACCAGGTCATCCAGGGTGGTAGGAATGTCCCGACCGGCTAACTCATCCTTAATCCGACCGGAAAGACCCTCCCAGAAGACAGACACTAGAGCCTCGTTACCCCCGGCAAGCTCAGAAGCGAGGGGACGGAACCGTATGGCATTTTGGCCCACGGTGAGATTCCCTTGGCGGAGACGTAGCAGAGAGGAGGCTGAAGAGGTTTTTCGCCCTGGTTCATCGAAGACTTTCCGTAAAGCAGCGAGGAAAGACGACAGGTCGGACACCAGGGGATCCCCTCTCTCCCACAGGGGGTTTAGCCATGCCAGTGCTTCCCCAGTGAGATGGGACATGATGAATGCCACTTTGGCCCGGTCGGAGGTGAACTGATGTGCCAAGAGTTCAAAGTGCAGGGTGCACTGATTTATGAAACCCCGAGCTAGAGCGGGGTCGCCTCCGAAATGAGGAGGTGCAGAAAGCCGGGGTCCGGGGCTGGATGCCATGGTATTGGTGGGCAGCGGCGCTGCCGGAGCGGGTGTCGTATGACTCGTGGCGGACGCAAGTGGAACATTCAGAGTGTCCAGGCGAGAGTTGACACCTCGCAGGTAGTTCAGGATGGTTT
Organism: Phyllobates terribilis; assembly: GCF_046119375.1. Taxonomy (NCBI): domain Eukaryota; kingdom Metazoa; phylum Chordata; class Amphibia; order Anura; family Dendrobatidae; genus Phyllobates; species Phyllobates terribilis. The sequence goes on from NW_027362761.1 coordinate 701,023,837, forward strand.
CCTGTTGGGATCTCTGACGGGACACCTCCTGGTATAGGTCAGAGAGCGAGGGAGCGTGGGTGCCACCGGGTTCCATGGCCCGAGCAAACTGTTACGGATCCGGGTGGTGGAACCTCTGTGCCGCGGTGCAAGGAGGGACCCAGAGGGGCATAACTAAGTATCAACTCAGACCGACCCTGGTCGTACGGCGGCTAACTGTTAGAACCCTCCTGTTAGGTTTTTTCTAGTTTGCTGGTCACATGACCATTTTTGCCTATTTAATCCGGCTCCGCCCTTCTGGCCTTGCTGGACTTCATTGTATTTACTACTCTTGAGCTAGCTTGGTGCTCTGTTACCGTTCTCTGTTAGGTTTGCTAGGTCTTCGGAATTCTATGTTCTTTGTTGTGTGTTTGTCTTTGACTGCTACAATTTCTGCTAGGAGGTGTCCAACTTTATCCTAGTCCCTAGTTCTTGTAGGGATTCCTCCCTTGCATCTATAGGTCTTCGTACAGACTAGCCGAGGACTTTAGCGGGTCTGATCGCAGGATCAGGTTCCCCGTTACATCGTAGGGATCCAGTTTAGTTCGATTGTAGGGACAGATCTCCTGTCTTTCCTTAGTGCTTGTAGCAGATCATAACAGTAAGTCCAGCTCAAAAAAAAAAAATTCTCTAAGGAAAGACCTCCAGTTTCCATCATGGTCTCGGTTCAAGATTTGGCTCAACGCTTGCAGGGACTCTCTCTGGAGGTGGCCGAGCTCCAACAACACGTGAGTAGCTGTTCTGGAGCACATTTGGTAGAGCCAAAAGTACGTCTGCCTGATCTATTTTTTGGTGAACAACAGGATTTTTTTTCTTTTAAAAATGCTTGTTTATTGTATTTTCGTTTAAGACCCGGCTTTTTCTCTCCAACCTAGTGATCCGTGCTTTAGATCAGTGGATAGTTTTTTTTCTGCTTTGGGTTTGTTGTACGATGATCCTGATCGTGTCTCATCTGCTGAGTCTGAATTGAGACGTTTGAGGCAGGGATCAGGTAATGTGGAAAAGTATTGTTCTCACTTCCGTCGGTGGTCTGCCCAGGTGGGGTGGAACGATTCAGCTTTGAAAAGTTTGTTTCTGGCGGGGCTAGGTGAAAGGGTTAAAGATTTGCTGATTGCTTATCCCACACCCGGAAACTTGCAGGAGGCTATGCAATTAGCTATACGGGTGGACAGGAGAATGCGTGCAAGGGTTAATGAGAGCAAATCCTCTGCTATGTCAGCTCCGAGTCTTGAGAGGGTCTATGCTGACAAAGGAGAGGCGATGGAGATTGGGGCGCTGACACCCCGCTCTCAGGAAAAAGACCGCAGGCTTTCTGAAGGTTTGTGCTTCTATTGCGGAAATTCTGGTCATTTTATTAAGAACTGTGTGCTTCGTATGAACAAAGAAAAAAAAACGGTCAGTTATGCCCATATTGCCTGTTTAAATTCTAAGGGGGTATTCCTATCTGCTACTACCACTGCTCAGGAAGAATTAATTGAATTTCGGGTATTTGTGGATTGTGGTTCTACTCTGAATGTGATTGATGGGGGATTCTTGGAAAAACTTACATTAAAACCTAAACCTTTGTCATCCCCTATTGCTGTGGTTTCTGTCGATGGCTCTCCCTTGAAGAGTGTTACTCACAAGGTCTGTGAATTTCCCCTCACTATTAATGGTATTCATCAAGAGAATTTGGATTTGGTAGTATTGAATAATTTGCCTTCTCCAGTAATATTGGGGTTGCCCTGGTTAAAATTGCATAATCCTGTACTGGATTGGTCTACCAATGAAATTAAGTCCTGGAGCCCTAAATGTTATGACAAGTGTTGTAACGGACGTATTGCTGCGGTGGAAAAAGGGGAATTACCTGTACCTATTCAGGATTTTTGGAGAGTTTTTTCTGAGGAGGAGTCACAAATTTTGCCTCCCCATAGAGACTATGATTGTACCATTGAATTTGTCCCTGGAGCGACTCTTCCTAAAAGTCGTTTATTTAATCTTACTATTCCTGAGAGAAAGGCTTTGGAGGAATACATACAGACAAGCTTGGCCGCCGGTCACATTAGGCCTTCCAAGTCTCCTGTGGCTGTTGGATTTTTTTTTGTTAAAAAAAAAGATGGCGGTTTACGTCCTTGTCTGGACTTTCGTGAGATTAATAAAATTACTGTATGCAATCCTTACCCACTGCCATTGATTCCTGATTTGTTTAACCAGTTAGTGGGGGCCAAGTGGTTCTCTAAAATTGATCTCCGGGGGGCATACAATTTGTTGCGCATGAAGGAGGGTGATGAATGGAAGACTGCTTTTAACACTCCTGTGGGTCATTTTGAGAATCTGGTTATGCCTTTTGGTCTTACCAATGCTCCAGCATTTTTTCAGAATCTTATTAATGACATCCTTAGACCTTTGATTGGCAAAAATGTGGTTGTGTATTTGGATGACATTTTGATTTATTCGCCTGATCTGGAGTCTCATTGGCGGAGCGTACGTGAGGTTTTACAGTTATTAATGGACAATTCGCTTTTTGCTAAGCTAGAGAAATGTGAGTTTGCTGTACAGAGAATTAGTTTTTTGGGTTACATTATCTCCAGTGAAGGTTTTGAGATGGACCCGGTTAAAGTTCAAGCTGTGCAGGAATGGCCTAGGCCTATTGGTTTGAAATCGATACAGAGGTTTTTGGGTTTCGCCAATTATTACAGAAAATTCATAAAAAAATTTTCTATTATTGTCAAACCACTGACCGATCTCACCAGGAAAGGTGCTAATGCGGTTCAGTGGACTTCTGAGGCCATTGAAGCTTTTGTGTTTCTAAAGGAGAGGTTCACCTCTGCTCCCATCCTTATGCAGCCTGATGTGACTAAGCCGTTTTTGGTTGAGGTTGATGCTTCTTCTGTGGGGGTCGGTGCGGTGTTGTCTCAGGAAAGCAAGGATGGAGTACATCCCTGTGCCTTTTTTTCAAAAAAATTTTCTGAGACTGAACTTAATTACGATATTGGTAATCGGGAACTGCTGGCTATTAAACTCGCATTTGAACACTGGCGTCATCTCTTGGAAGGTGCTGAATTTCCCATTCAGGTTTTCACTGATCATAAAAATCTGATCTATCTTGATGCTGCCAAGCGCTTGAATGCCCGTCAGGCTTGGTGGGCACTTTTTTTCTCGCGGTTTAATTTTTCCGTTACTTACATCCCGGGTACCAAGAATGTTAAAGCGGATGCTTTGTCTCGCAGCTTTTCTCCTATGGTCAGTGCTGAGGAGGAGGAGGAGAGCATTTTACAAGAAGGTGTTGTGATTGCTGCTTTGGACTCCGTTTTGGAGGATGAGATTTTTAAAGCTCAGGAGAATGCCCCATCTAACACTCCCCATGGGAGGTTGTTTGTGCTTAGGACCTTTAGGAGAGATTTGTTTGTTGAGTGTCATGAGTCTCGGTTGGCAGGTCATCCAGGAATTTCTGAGACCAAGAGACTTGGGGGTCGCAGTTTTTGGTGGCCTGGATGGCAGAAGGAAGTCATTAAGTGGGTGCGTCAATGTACTGTGTGTGCTAGATCTAAGTCTTCGCATGCTCCTGCTGCGGGGTTGTTTTGCCCTCTGGAGGTTCCTAGTGCACCTTGGACACATCTGGCTATGGACTTTATTACTGACCTTCCCCCCTCTGAAGGTTTCACGGTCATCTGGGTGGACGTGGACCGTTTTAGCAAGATGTGTCACTTGGTTCCCTTCATCAAACTGCCTTGCGCTAAGACACTCGCTAAGGCCTTTGTCAAGGAAATTGTCAGACTACATGGCGTTCCTACTGACATTGTTTCTGATAGGGGACCTCAGTTCGTGGCTCGTTTTTGGCGTGCCTTTTGTGACAGGTTGGGAGTTCATTTGTCGTTTTCATCCGGATATCATCCTGAGTCTAATGGCCAGACAGAAAGAAAGAACCAGGATGTTGAACAGTTCTTGCGTTGCTTTGTGGCAGACAATCAAGAGGGGTGGTCTGAGTTTCTGCCACTTGCTGAATTTGCTCTTAACAACCATACATCCTCTTCTGCTGGGTGTTCGCCTTTTTTTTGTTGTACTGGGAGACATCCGTCTTTTGGGTCATTCTCCAAATTGGTATCGGCTGTGCCGGAGGAGGAGAGTTTTTGCAGTGATTTGGAGAGAGTTTGGACGGATGTGCGTGATAATCTTCAGGAGGCTAACAAAAAATCTAAGAGGTACTTTGATAGGAAACGGCAAGAGGTTTCGTTTGCTATTGGTGACATGGTTTGGTTGTCCTCTAAGAATCTGCGATTGAGGATTCCTTCGAAAAAATTGGGTCCCAAGTTTGTAGGGCCCTTTAAGGTGCTTCAGATAGTTAACCAATCTGCTGTTAGGTTGGAGGTTCCTACCTCCTGGAAGATTAATCCGGTGTTTCATGTTTCTCTGTTGAAAAAAGCTGATGTGTCGGTTGGTGACGCCTCTGCCACTGTTCCTCCGGTGGTGGAGGACGGGGAATATGAAATTTCCCGCATCCATTCTAGACGGTATAGAGGGAGTTTGCAGTATCTCGTCGCTTGGAAGGGTTTCGGACCCGAGGATAACTCATGGGTGAGGGCGGATGATGTTTCTGCTTCCAGACTTGTCAGAGCATTTCACAGGAGGTTTCCTGATAAGCCCGGTCCTAGGGGATCCGGAGGATCCTCTTAGAAGAGGGGGTACTGTTAGAACTCTCCTGTTAGGTTTTTTCTAGTTTGCTGGTCACATGACCATTTTTGCCTATTTAATCCGGCTCCTCCCTTCTGGCCTTGCTGGACTTCATTGTATTTACTACTCTTGAGCTAGCTTGGTGCTCTGTTACCGTTCTCTGTTAGTTTTGCTAGGTCTTCGGACCTCTATGTTCTTTGTTGTGTGTTTGTCTTTGACTGCTACAATTTCTGCTAGGAGGTGTCCAACTTTATCCTAGTCCCTAGTTCTTGTAGGGATTCCTCCCTTGCATCTATAGGTCTTCGTACAGACTAGCCGAGGACTTTAGCGGGTCTGATCGCAGGATCAGGTTCCCCGTTACATCGTAGGGATCCAGTTTAGTTCGATTGTAGGGACAGATCTCCTGTCTTTCCTTAGTGCTTGTAGCAGATCATAACACTAACGACTCCGTGACCAGGGAGGGACCGAGCAGAGGGACCAGGTGCTACTCTGGGGACGACCTTGTAAGAGAGCAGGTGGCTCCCACGGGTCAGCAGACTGGGACTGACCGGTATAGCGGATGGGCACAACAAGCAGGCAGCAGTCTCTGATTTAGTTGACGGGTGGTCACGGCACGTGACGGCAGAGCAGGCAGAAGTCTCTAGGTTAGCAGGTAACAGGCGAGTGTTCCCAGGTGAGTGTTCCCAGGTGAGCGGGCTAGCAAGCATGGCAGGTAGCAGGCAGGTAACTGGCAGGTGCTTCCTGGTAAGCGGGCGGACTTGCCCATAGACAGACTGGCGGGTTGAACGGAAGACAGACTGTTTGGCTGGAGCGTAGTCAGGCTGGCGGACTGGAACAGTAGTCAGGCTGGCAACTGGACCTGAGGGCTGAAGCAGAGGTAAGTATACTTGTGCATCAACTTTGCTCGGGCACCTCCATTTTGGAGGAGGTGCCTTATATATGGGAGGTCCTCCGGCTATTGGCCGAGGACTCCTTAAGACGGCGCGCGCGGCCCCTTTAAGAGAGAGGGAGCGCGCGCGCCCTAAGCACAGTGCCCGGGAAGCTGCGCGCGCCGGCAGCAGCAGGAAGAGGAGCACAGGCGGACGCCGTGCGGGGAGCGGGGAGGTGAGAGGTACGGCGTCTCTGCCTGGGAGGGGGCAGAGACGCCGATGCTACAGCATGTATGTAGTAGCTACTAGGCCTGAGGTGGTCAGCGTTTTGGCGCATATCCTACCTCCTCCGAGGATTGCTGGATGTTTTTCTGCTACTATCTGAGTTCTATGACTCCTGTTAAAACAAAGCTTCAGGTGATGAATGATGGATGTGGTAGTGGCAAAGGAGAAAGAGCAGGAGGAACAAGGACCATTCACATCAATATCAGGCCAGTCAACCACACATGTCTTGTAGGATATGTTTCTGTACCAAAAGGAGCGGCTCGGCTACACAGTTATAGGGCATACAGTGAGTGCAATGCCTACCAAAAATTTCGAGACACTCCAATGCCCCTTGGAAGTGACATGGAGGTTAGAGGGCCTTAACTAAACTGTTTTTTCCATTTATTGCAACTGGGTCTCCTGTACACTGTTGGCCTAAGCAGTGAATGGAAGACTTTCCAAAAATTATGAGGAACTGCAATGCCCCTTGAAACAGACGTGGATTACAGCGTACTAAAAACCTTCTACCCATTATTGGGGAGTGGGTCTCCCTTAGTGTTCGCCTATGCATTGAAAAGCAAAAGCTGACTAAAATTAGGAGGAAATGCAATGCCTGTTGGAAGAGTCGTGGAGGTTAGAGGTAATTAAAAACAACATTTCAATGCCCTTTGGAAGAGCTGTGGAGTTCAGAGTGGTTTAACAAGATGGTTTTAATGCCCCTTGGAAGAGACGTGGAGGTCACAGTAGCTTAACAAGACGATTTTAATGCCTCTTGGAAGAGACGTGGAGTTCAAAGTGGTTTAACAAGATGGTTTTAATGCCCCTTGGAAGAGACGTGGAGGTCACAGTAGCTTAACAAGACGGTTTTAATGACTCTTGGAAGAGACGTGGAGTTCAGAGTGGTTTAACAAGACGGTTTTAATGCACCTTGGAAGAGACGTGGAGGTCCCAGTGAAATAAAAAGACAATATCAATGCCCCTTGGAAGAGTGGTGGAGGTCGCAGTGGAATAAAAAGACAATATCAATGACGCTTGGAAGAGTGGTGGAGGTCACAGTGTAATAAAAAGACAATATCAATGCCCCTTGGAAGAGTGGTGAGGTTACAGTGGAATAAAAAGACAATATCAATGCCCCTTGGAAGAGTGGTGGAGGTTACAGTGGAATAAAAAGACAATATCAATGACCCTTGGAAGAGACGTGGAGGTCACAGTAGCTTAACAAGACGATTTTAATGCCCCTTACAAGAGCCATGCAGTACAGCATATTAAAAACATTATTCCCATTATTGGGGAGTGGGTCTCCCATAGTTTTTGCCTATGCCTTCCAAGCAAATGCTGCCAAAAATTAGGATGGAGGAACTTGCAATGCCCCTTACAAGAGCCATGCAGTACAGCATATTAAAAACACTATTCCCATTATTGGGGAGTGGGTCTCCCTTAGTCTTTGCCTATGCTTTCCAAGCAAAAGCTGCCAAAAATTAGGACGGAGGAACTTGCAATGCCCCTTACAAGAGCCATGCAGTACATCATATTAAAAACAATATTCCCATTATTGGGGAGTGGGTCTCCCATAGTGTTTGCCTATGCCTTCCAAGCAAAAGCTGCCAAAAATTAGGACGGAGGAACTTGCAATGCCCCTTACAAGAGCTATGCATTACAGCATATTAAAAACATTATTCCCATTATTGGGGAGTGGGTCTCCCATAGTCTTTGCCTATGCCTTCCAAGCAAAAGCTGCCAAAAATTAGGACGGAGGAACTTGCAATGCCCCTTACAAGAGCCATGCAGTACAGCATATTAAAAACATTATTCCCATTATTGGGAGGTGGGTCTCCCATAGTCTTTGCCTATGCCTTCCAAGCAAAAGCTGACAAAAATTAGGACGGAGGAACTGGCAATGCTGGCAACATGGACCATGGTCACCCTGGTGGTATAGTAGTGGTGGAGGCTGAGGATAAGGAGAAGAGCAAAAAACAGCCGAAATGAGGAAGCGTATACCCATGTGTGGCTGAGAAGTGACGCATGGGAATACACCTCCCGAAATAACACAGTGGGTTTGACTTTATGTTACTCTGCTGTCATTTGGTGGTGATGAGAAGTCTGGCCCCATCCAGCCCTTGTTCATTTTGATAAGGGTCAGCTTGTCAGCATTGTCAGTTGACAGGCGAGTGCGCTTATCAGTTATAATTCCCCCAGCGGCACTAAAAACACGCTCCGATAACACGCTAGCGGCAGGGCAGGCCAGGACCTCCAAGGCGTACAGAGCGAGTTCATTCCAAGTGTCCAGCTTGGATATCCAATAATTAAAAGGCACAGAGGAATCACGGAGGACTCTGGTACGGTTGGCAAGGTGCTCCCTCACCATCTTTTGAAACTTTCCACTCCTTGTGAGACTACCCCGCGACTCAGGGCCTGTAAGCTGGGCGGGTCTCAGAAAACTGTCCCAGAACTTTGACAGTGTTCCCCTGCCTCTGCTGGATTGGAGTTGCGTCTCTCTCGCCTGTACGCCTTGGTTGGGCAACGAACTGTGACCTCTGCCGCTAGCGTGTTCAGATGGGAATTTTTTTAACAGTTCTGCAGCAAGTGCCTTCTGGTACTGCCCCATTTTTGTAGACCTCTCCACCTCAGGAATAAGAGAGTGAAAGTTATCCTTGTAGCCGGGGTCTAAAAGTGTCACCAACCAGTAATGACTGTCACCTAACATTTTGACAACGCGAGGGTCACGGTTAAGGCAGCGTAATATAAAGTCAGCCATGCGTGCCAGACTGGTAACGGGCAAGACTTCCGTGTCCTCACCAAGATGACGACTGACCATGCTCTCCTCCTCCTCCTCCTCCCCCCTGTCCTCAGGCCACCCACGCTGAACCGACAGTATGACAGTTGTACAGGTACTACCGTCTACAGCGCATGATACCAGCTCCTGTTCTTCCTCCTCCTCTTCCTTCTCTCCCTCATTGTCCCCCAATGCACGTTGGGATGAGATGAGGCTGGGCTGTGTGTAATCGCCCGCTATGGCTTCTTGATCCATCTCATCATACTCTGGCTGCAATGCCTCCTCTTCAATTCTCTGCAGAGAGCGTTGCAAAAGACAGACAAGTGGGATGCTGACACTAATGATGGCGTCATCGCCACTAACCATCTTGGTGGACTCCTCAAAGTTTGTCAGGATGGTACATATGTCAGACATCCAGGTCCACTCCTGAGGTCTTATGTGTGGAGTCTGACCTGAATATCGACGGCCTTGTTGCAGCTGGTACTCCACAACTGCTCTCCTCTGCTCACAAATCCTTTGCAACATGTGGAGGGTAGAGTTCCAACGTGTGGGGACATCACACACCAGTCAGTGTGCCGGAAGCTGCAAACGCTGCTGCAACACAGCAAGGGCGGCGGAAGCTGTAGCCGACTTCCGAAAATGAGCTGACAGGCGGCGTACTTTGATAAGCAGATTTGGCAACTCGGGGTACGATTTAAGAAACCGATGAACCACGAGGTTAAGCACATGAGCCAGGCTTGGTACGTGTGTGATCTCGCTTCAGAGCCGCCACCAGGTTACGGCCATTGTCACACACAACCATGCCTGGATGTAGGTTCAGCGGTCTCAGCCACAGATCTGCCTGCTCTTTCACAACTGTCCACAACTCACAAGCAGTGTGAGGTTTATCACCTAAGCTAATGAGTTTCAGCACAGCCTGTTGCCGCTTGGCTGAGGCAGTACTGCAGTGCTTCCAGCTGGTAACTGATGTGGTGATATCTGAGATGGAGGCTGAACATGAGGAGGAGGAGGATGATGTGCAGGAGCTGTACACTGTGGGGGCAACTCTGACTGACATAGGGCCCGCAATCCTCAGTGTGGGGAGGATGTGTTCCGTTCCAAGGTCCGACTGGGTCCCGGCTTCCACTATGTTTACCCAGTGTGCCATCAGGGAGATGTACCGTCCCTGGCCACAAGCACTTGTCCACGTGTCTGTTGTCAGGTGGACTCTCCCAGTAACTGCGTTGTTGAGGGCACGGCAGAAGTTTTGGGACACGTGCTTGTGTAGTGCGGGGATGGCACACCGGGCAAAATAGTGTCGGCTGGGGACCGAGTACCGAGGGACGGCCACCGCCATAAGGTTGCGGAAGGATTCCATCTCCACCAGCCTAAAAGGCAGCATTTCCAAAGCAAGCAGTCGTGAAATGTGCGAATTTAGGACTGTGGCCTGTGGGGCGTTGGCTGCGAATTTGCGCTTTCGTTCAAAGGTCTGGGATATGGACAATTGAATGCTGCGGTGGGACGTGGATGTGGACATTGAAGCTGTTTCTTGAGAAACTGCCATAACAAGTGAAGACTGAGAGGAGGGGGCATCTTTGCATGCAGTATGGACAGGGGATTGCCTCGCACGCACAACAGGGGGTTCTCTTACACGCACAACAGCGGAAGAAGCAGTGGTGACACCCGCTGACACTGGTCGTGGACCTTGGGGTTCGCCCCACAAAGTCGGGTGCTTTGCTGACATGTGCCTGATCATGCTGGTGGTGGTCAGGCTGGTAGTTTTGTCACCCCTGCTGATACTGGCCTGGCAGGTGGTACAAATGGCCTTTTTGGGGTTATCAGCAGAGTCTTTAAAAAAATTTCAGACTCTGGAAGACCTACCGTTTGTACTGGCAACGTCCCTCGTGTTGGTGTTACGGGAAATGGTTGCCCGCCTTCTGTCTGCGGCCACCACACTGCTTCTTCCTGCCTGTTGGGGTACTCTGCCTCCCTCCCCCTGTGGGCTGCTGGCCTCGCTCTGCGTGTCCTCCTGCCACGTTGGGTCAGTTACTAGATCATCCACCACCTCCTCCTCTTCCACTTCAGCACCACGGTCCTCCTCCTCACTTCGTGGCAATTGTGTCTCGTCATCGTCCACCTCTTGTGACAAATTGCCAGCGTCGCCTTCCTGTGGCCGTGGCTGTTCAAATATTTGGCCATCGCTACATGGGATCTCCTCTTCCACCACTTCAAGCGGAGCAGGCGAGGGGCCCAAATATGGAAATGGACCAGTGAACAGCTCTTCAGGGTGTCCAACTGTGGGATCAGTTGCTATCTGATGACACTCGGCATTGTGGGAGGAAGGAGCATCAGGGTCAGGAGGAGTATGCGGTCGAGACTCACTGCTACTAACACTTGACCGTGTGGAAGACAGACCAGAGGTGGTGGTGCCCAGGTGACTGGAAGTATTATCTGCTATCCAATTAATAACCTGTTCACACTGATCAGTTCGCAATAATGGTGCTGTTGTGTACATCCCTAGTAATTCGGTCAAGAACTGGGAGCGAGAAGATGTGGCTGTTGGTTGTGGCACATTTTCACCTTGGCCAAGGCCCCGTCCTCTGCACGCACCATCACCAGAACATTCAGTTCCACGTCCCTTGCCACGCGCCTTGCCCATTGTAAATGAAGTAAAATAGCTTACACTCGCACTATCAATGGCAAAAGGGTAATAAAAAGGAGATTTGAACCATGGAAGAGGAAAACCACAGTTCTATTTCTCTGGCCTACACTAGAATCTTTTAAACAGATATATTTGTGTCTGAACAGTCAGCGAGACACTGAAACTGTTTTTTTTTATGCAAAAAGGTGGATTATACCCAGATTTGAACCGTGGAAGAGGAAAACCACAGTTCTAGTTCTCTGGCCTACACCAGAATCTTTTAAACAGATATATTTGTGTCTGAACAGTCAGCGAGACACTGAAACTGTTTTTTTTAATACAAAAAGGTGGATTACACCCAGATTTGAACCGTGGAAGAGGAAAACCACAGTTCTAGTTCTCTGGCCTACACCAGAATCTTTTCAACAGATATATTTGTGTCTGAACAGTCAGTGAGACTCTGAAACTGTTTTTTTTTTATGCAAAAAGGTGGATTACACCCAGATTTGAACCGTGGAAGAGGAAAGCCACAGTTCTAGTTCTCTGGCCTACACCAGAATCTTTTAAACAGATATATTTGTGTCTGAACAGTCAGCGAGACACTGAAACTGTTTTTTTTTTATGCAAAAAGGTGGATTACACCCAGATTTGAGCCGTGGAAGAGGAAAACCACAGTTCTAGTTCTCTGGCCTACACCAGAATCTTTTAAACAGATATATTTGTGTCTGAACAGTCAGCGAGACACTCAAACTGTTTTTTTTTTATGTAAAAAGGTGGATAACACCCAGATTTGAACTGCGGAAGAGGAAAACCACAGTTCTAGTTCTGTGGCCTACACCAGAATCTTTTAAACAGATATATTTCTGTCTGAACAGTCAGCGAGACACTGAAACTGTTTTTTTTTTTATGCAAAAAGGTGGATTACACCCAGATTTGAACCGTGGAAGAGGAAAACCACAGTTCTAGTTCTCTGGCCTACACCAGAATCTTTTAAACAGATATATTTGTGTCTCAACAGTCAGCGAGACACTGAAACTGTTTTTTTTTATACAAAAAGGTGGATTACACCCAGATTTGAACCGTGGAAGAGGAAAACCACAGTTCTAGTTCTCTGGCCTACACCAGAATCTTTTAAACAGATATATTTGTGTCTGAACAGTCAGCGAGACACTGAAACTGTTTTTTTTATGCAAAAAGGTGGATTACACCCAGATTTGAGCCATGGAAGAGGAAAACCACAGTTCTAGTTCTCTGGCCTACACCAGAATCTTTTAAACAGATATATTTGTGTCTGAACAGTCAGCGAGACACTGAAACTGTTTTTTTTTATGCAAAAAGGTGGATAACACCCAGATTTGAACTGTGGAAGAGGAAAACCACAGTTCTAGTTCTCTGGCCTACACCAGAATCTTTTAAACAGATATATTTCTGTCTGAACAGTCAGCGAGAAACTCAAACTGTTTTTTTTTATGCAAAAAGGTGGATAACACCCAGATTTGAACTGTGGAAGAGGAAAACCACAGTTCTAGTTCTCTGGCCTACACCAGAATCTTTTAAACAGATATATTTGTGTCTGAACAGTCAGTGAGACTCTGAAACTGTTTTTTTTTATGTAAAAAGGTGTGGATTACACCCAGATTTGAGCCGTGGAAGAGGAAAACCACAGTTCTAGTTCTCTGGCCTTCACCAGAATCTTTTAAACAGATATATTTGTGTCTGAACAGTCAGCGAGACACTCAAACTGTTTTTTTTTTACACAAAAAGGTGGATTACACCCAGATTTGAACTGTGGAAGAGGAAAACCACAGTTCTAGTTCTCTGGCCTACACCAGAATCTTTTAAACAGATATATTTGTGTCTGAACAGTCAGTGAGACACTCAAACTGATTTTTTTATGTAAAAAAGGCTAAAAGGTGGATTACACCCAGATTTGAACCGTGGAAGAGGAAAACCACAGTTCTATTTCTCTGGCCTACACCAGAATCTTTTAAACAGATATATTTGTGTCTGAACAGTCAGCGAGACACTCAAACTGTTTTTTTTTATGCAAAAAGGTGGATTACACCCAGATTTGAACCGTGGAAGAGGGAAACCACAGTTCTAGTTCTCTGGCCCACACCAGAATCTTTTAAACAGATATATTTCTGTCTGAACAGTCAGCGAGACACTCAAACTGTTTTTTTTATGCAAAATGGTGGATTACACCCAGATTTGAACCGTGGATGAGGAAAACCACAGTTCTATTTCTCTAGTCTACACCAGAATCTTTTAAACAGATATATTTGTGTCTGAACAGTCAGCGAGACACTGAAACTGTTTTTTTTTTATGCAAAAAGGTGGATTACACCCAGATTTGAACCGTGCAAGAGGAAAACCACAGTTCTAGTTCTCTGGCCTACACCAGAATCTTTTAAACAGATATATTTCTGTCTGAACAGTCAGTCAGCGAGACACTCAAACTGTTTTTTTTTATGGAAAAAAGGCAAAAAACTGGATAATACAGAGATTTGAATCGTGGAACTGCAAAACCACAGTTCTAGTTATCTGGCCGAAACCAGACTCTTTTAATCAGATATATTTGTGTCTGAACACTCACAGAGACACTCAATTTTTTGTTTTGGGGGGGGTGGAAATAGCAAAAGGTTAATAAGACGGGTATTTGGACATGAATAAAGAGAACCACCGAATGATAGGTCCAATCAAACAAAGTAATTAAATAAATACCTTTATTAGAGTTATGGTTGAAGTGACACTACATGCACAAGGAAAGCCGCATTACAGTGACCATACAATGTTGTTGTATTGTAATTTGTGCTGGACTATAAAATATGCTGATGAATGGCAGGGTAGGTAAATACAAAACAAATGATCAGTTATACTATAGATGGAAAAAAGAGGAGTAAAGTAGGCAAGGGTCACCAAATAACCAACTCCAGGTAGCATATGAATGGCCAAATCATGTATACATAGATGCGGAGAGGAAAATTCCTATGTGCTCCATATTAATGACCATTCATGTGCCCCATACATATCTACATGATAATCAAGATAATCAAAATACTGACTCAGATCATAGAGGAGTTTGTTTGATTTTGCAGGCTTTAGAGACCCTACACTACCTATTTCGCAGTATAAATCTCTCCCTAGCTCAGCAGCACTCTCCCTACACCGTCTGATCCGGAGCGACTGTGTCCAAGATGGCGGCGCCCGGTTTTAAATACTCGAGGTGACGCTGTGCGGCCAGCCAATCACTGTAATGCCCACAACCAACATGGCTGCGGCATTACAGTGACTGGCTGGCAATCCCTGCATGTTCATTGGCTCTGTAAAGAGCGCCAAACGTGCAGGGCGGAGACCCAAGCTCCCGCCCGAGTAACCCGGAAATGCTCAGTGCTCGCAGAACATCCCGAGTAGTGAGATGCTCGGGCGAGTACCGAGCAGTGTCGAACATGCTCGCTCAACACTATTAATCACAGTTTGAACGCTGCTGACTGGCATTATCAATTCCTTGGATATTTTTTTGTATCCCATTCCTGTGTTATATAGTTCAACTACCTTTTCCCATAGATCCGTTGACAATTCTTTTGCTTTCCCCATGACTCATAATCCGGAAACATCAGTGACTGGATGAAAGATGCAAGAGTCTGTCTGGATCCCAGAAACTCACTCAGCTTTTATGCACACACACTAATTACAAGCAAACAGGTCACAGGTGAGGATGTTACCTTTAGTAGCCATTCAAACCCATTTGTGTCAAATTCTGTGCATGTTATCAGGCCAAAATCACCAGTGTATGTGAACTTTTGATCAGGGCCATTTGGATGCTTTTGGTTGTCATTAAAATTTAAAAAGAGAAAACACAGTATTTTGACAAAAAGTGGCTTCACTCAACCAATAACCATGAGTGGAGAAAAAGTTTTTTGTTAGCATTCATATTCTCTGAAACAAGGCCAAGAAAGGACAAATTCTGCCAGGGTATGTAAACTTTTGAGCACAACTGTATATATATATTACACACATGCATATTATATATTACATATATATATTTATATATACACACACACACGCGCATGCATACATATACACACACGCGCATATATACAGTAGATATATATATATATATATATATATATACACACAAATTCATGCATATTTATATACATATACACACACACATAGGCAGATTATAATGAGGGCAATCTGGGCTACCGCCCGGGGCCCCGGGGCTCCAGGGCGTCCATGGCCAAATTGCCCTCATTATAAGTGTGGCGCCGCGGCACATACCGGCAGTCAGAGGCGGGGGGCTCCCGGACCCCTCCCCCAGCAGCGATGCACGGCCGCTACTTCTTCTTCGGCCGTGTCTGCTAGTGTGACGTCACGCAGTGCGCGCTGGAGCCGAGCCGGGGGATGGTGAGTGTGTGTGATTGAGTGAGTGAGTGTGTGTGTGTGTGCAGGCAGATATAATTGTGTGATGTCTGTTTATATATATTTTTGTGTTGCAAATGTGTTTCTGCGTGTATGTATATGTCTGTATATGTTTGTGTGTGTGCGTGACTGCGTGCGGCCTCCCGCTATGTATAGATGGCTACGTGCGGCCTCCCGCTGTGTATAGATGGCACCATGCGGCCTCCCGCTTTGTATAGATGGCTACGTGCGGCCTCCCGCTGTGTATAGATGGCTACGTGCGGCCTCCCACTGTGTATAGATGGCTACGTGCGGCTTCCCGCTGTGTATAGATGGCGCCCTGCGTCCCCCTGCTGTGTATAGATGGCTACGTGCGGCCCCCTGTTGTGTATAGATGGCGCCGTGTGGCCTCCCGCTGTGTATAGATGGCGGCATGCAGCCTCCCGCTATGTATAGATGGCACCGTGCGGCCTCCCGCTGTGTATAGATGGCTACGTGCGGCCTCCTGCTGTGTATAGATGGCTACGTGCGGCCTCCCACTGTGTATAGATGGCTACATGCGGCTTCCCGCTGTGTATAGATGGCGCCCTGCGGCCTCCTGCTGTGTATAGATGGCTCTGTGTGCTCAATATTAAGCCATACAATTAATGTAAGGCTATGTGCCCACGATGCAGAAATGCTCCGGATTTTTTTTGAGTATTTCTGTTCTCCCTGGCAGAAAAAACACATGCGGATTTTACATGTGGATTGTACATGCGGATTGTACATGCGTTTTTCCTGCCAGGGACAAGCGGATGTGAAGCGTTCTTCACTTGCATTTCCGTATGCGGGTTGTCAAGCTCTTTCCAAGCGATTTTAGCATCACTTGGAAAAGTGCTTGACAACTTGGTCACACTATATAAATCAATGTAACAGGCATGGATTTATATAGTGTGACCGTAAAAGAATGGTAAAAAATAAAAATAAATATATACTTACTTTCTGATGGCCTGCCGACATCAGCGGTCGCATGACCCGTCACATGACTAAATGACATCACCACAGGTCCTTTAGTCTACCGCGAGCTGCCGGCAAGCCAGGATGCATCGGATAAAGACA
The DNA here is from genome assembly GCF_046119375.1 of Phyllobates terribilis. Classification (NCBI taxonomy): domain Eukaryota; kingdom Metazoa; phylum Chordata; class Amphibia; order Anura; family Dendrobatidae; genus Phyllobates; species Phyllobates terribilis. The sequence goes on from NW_027362761.1 coordinate 701,040,533, forward strand.
CCGGGGGCCATCAGAAGGTAAGTATAATATTTATTTTTTATTTTATTCTTTTTTTTACAGGTTCTATGGTACCCGGGTCCGGAGGAGAGTCCATCCGCACATTGAAACGCTTGGATTCCGCATGTACAGATCCAGTGATGCGGATTTCATGCGTTCCAATGCAAGTCAATGGCAGCGAAAATGCAGCACTTCCGCAAAATAATTGGTAGTGCTGCGGATTTTTCTGCAATGATAATCCGCAGCGGAAATTTCCGCAGCATGTGCACAGCACATGCGGATTATCATTGGAGAACATGGCAGGCCTTCTACCATGCGTTTTTTAAGCGTTTCTGCAGCGGAATTGCCGCTGCAGAAACGCTTAAAAAACGCATAGTGGGCACACAGCCTAAAAAAAAATATTATAATTAATCTATTAATATTGTGCCAAATTAATTTCACGTGAACTATCACATGATCTATCACAAGGGATCATGTGACATGTGATACATCAGGTGTGTGTGTGTGGGGGGGGGCCGCGCCTTCTAAACTGCCCGGGGCCCTTGCTACTCTTAATCCACCCCTGCACACACACATACACACTGCATATATGTTTACACACAGTTCTCAAATGCACCATACACTCATGCATGCACTTTTCACATATATGCAGCCATTTCACACATGTACACACACAATTACACATACACTGACCATATGAAATAAATAAAACCCCTCTTTTCTGGCACTTCTTTTCTTTCAGCGTTTAGTTTCTGGTGCTGGCAACATCTTTCTCCTCTCAGCTTGTGGTGACAGTGGGGGAGGGGCACAATCACTACTCCAGCAGGCTTCAGTGCTGGATAGTGTGAGCAAGGGAACCAGGAGGAGGAGGAAGCACAAGAGCAGCCTCCAGCTCACTGCCTGGTGAGTGATGGAGCACATACCCAGAGCTGCATGCTGGACTGAACACATCCAGCTCAGTCACAGTGTCTGGGCTCAGACCAGCAGATTGCTGTTCACTTTCCTTGATTCACAGTATCAGTGACATCAGCTCAGCAGAGACCCTGGAAATTCCCCTGCCTGGAGGCGATTTCAGCTGAAGTCGGCTCAATTGAATCAGAGGCTCCTACCAAGAAAGGGAGTTTTTCTCCCGCTTGATATATGCCTTGTTTATAATTTTTTGGTCAAATTCTAAATGTTATTACATCTGCATTTTATTTAAATAATGAAAATTTTAGTGATTTAGTAATTTAAGCCTTTCTGTGCCTCTAGAACATGGAGCTGAACTGTGCGCATGCGCACTAGACCTGTATGCCTTGTGGCGCGGGTGTCCCAGTGAGACGCGCCCTTGCACGTCAGAGGAAATGCACCCTCTGACCTGCGTGCGTCATCGCGGGAGCCCGGCGGACCACACTGTAATGGCGCAGGTACAGGCGTGCATGCGCCACATTAGCACAACTCCAGACACCTGGTGAGATATGTACTTAAATAGACACAATGATAGGCACTATAGATCCACCCCCAGAAAAAGGAAAAAAGCAAAACGTGCGTAGGGGAATCAGAGTGAGGCACCCTGGGCTATGGGTGAGTATTTCTTGTAAATTATTATGGCATTAACTGAGACACCATTACTTATATACTAGTAGGGAGATGATCTGATATATACATATTTTTTTTAATACATCATTTTTATTAGGATTTTCAGAAAAGAAAAAACATATAAAGACAGATGAACAAAGCCAACATGAGGCGTTAATCAGGACACCGTACGCAGACCAGGCACATTGTACAGGCAATAAATTGTGATTAGCTGGCACAACAAATAAACAAAGCTTAAATATTAACAGCTTAAAGTCATCATTGTCAACAATACAAAAGGAATTAGATGCAGATATTAATTTGTTCTGATTATCTCCCATATTTTAGTTTACGCATAATAGTCCCAAGTTGTTGTTGAGATCCTCTAGAATATACCATTCTGTAGAGGTGAATGGTTCGACAATTTTTTTTTTCAATCAGAGAGCAATATGTTATAATAAACTGTTTCCACTTTAATAGAAATTTGCCAGCTTGCTGTTCCTTGTTACTGAGGGCATCAAGTTGTTCTACTCCCAGAAAGTGTGTCATTTGGGTTGTCAACTCTGCTATGGGGGGAATGTTAGGGTCTAGCCAATGTTTGAGTAGCTGTTTTTTTTTGCCAAGAAGAGTAGAGTGTGGAGCAGTTTTGGGGGGCCTTTTGTCTTTTTGTAAGGATTCTCTGGGTTACTCCAATAATGTAGTAGGGCTAAGTATGGAGAGAGGGTGTACCCTGGACCCCATATACTGTGAATCATATCTGAAACCTGATCCCAATATACTGTTGAATCGGTGCATGACCATAGGCCATGCGTAAGGTCAGAGTATGGATGATGACACTTAGGGCATGCAATTAGTCTATTCGATAATGAATCTTTTTTCGGTATATTAAAGGCGTATATGGCCCCATGTAATATTTTATATTGAGTTTCATTTATAATGTATTTTCTAAATACCTTCCAAACTAATCTGATCTTAATGGGAATTTCCACGTCTTCCAATTGTTGCTTCCAACATGTCTGGGTGTATCCTTAACAAATTAGATTTCATTACCGAATAGAGATTAGATATTGAGGGGGTACCCATTGGAGATAGTAGAATGACATCCAATTCATTTTGGGAGGTCTCAAAAGTAACATCCCTTAAGTTTGACATAACGGAAAGTCTGATTTGTTCACATTGGAAGCATTGTTGGAGAGGTAGACTATATTTACCCATACACTCTGGGTATGTCAACCATCTCTGATCGGTTGGGTGGAGGAGATGAGATATGTTATTTATACCTGCTTGCTGCCATTTAAAAAATAATTTGTTTTCAATGCCCTGAGGAAATTCTGGATTCCGCCATAGTGGCAGGTACTTAGAAATTCTGAAAGAAAGACCATATTTCTTCCTAACTACCTTCCAAGCGGAGATGGTGTCTTTAAAAGTTACTGATTTTTTGATTGCTAGGGGTAGGGAAGTATATCGAGAATGTAGAAGTGTAATCAAATTGAAGGGGTACGCATAATCTGATTCCAACGTATAGTCCGAATATGTATGTCTTTTGTGGAGCCTGTTTATTATGTAGCGAAATAGGCAAGCGAGGTTATAGTTCCTGATGCCTGGAAAATTAATGCCACCATTGTCTTTGGATGACATAAGTTTGTCTAGATTAATTCTAGGACGTTTTCCCTTTCAGATAAAATGACTGAAGGCTCTGTTGAGTGTAGTTACGTCAGAGTGTTTCAGTAGCAATGGTAGAGTTTGGAGTTGATACATAATTTTGGATGTACTGATCATCTTGACCAAATGTGCCCTACCCCAAAAAAGACAAGGGCAAATCCTGCCATGACTTCAATTGATTAGTGATTTTTTTAATGAGGGGGAATAATTTAACGTGTACAAAGAGGATGGCGAGAGACCTATTTTAATGCCCATATAAGTGATATGAGAGGGAGCTATAGTTATGTCGTTAAAAGATCCTTTTGGGTAAAGTTTTATTCCTTTTTCAGTTAATGGTAGTAATTCTCATTTTTTAGCATTTATTTTAAACCCAGAGTAAGCACCGAAATTTTTAAGTAAATCAATTCCCAGAGGTAAATGCAGGATGGGATCCGACATAAACAGAATGATATCGTCTGCAAAAAATGCCGCCTTATTGATTTTTTAGTAAATTGGATGCCTGAAAAAGTTTTAGGGTCCGATAGAATACGAACTAAGGGTTCTAGTGCTATATTAAAAAGTAGGGGGACAAAGGACATCCTTATTTCGTTCCCTTTTCAAGGGGGAAGGGAGTGGACAGAAAACCTTGGGTATACACCTGAGCTTTTGGAGACATATTTAAATTGCGTATATAATTAAAGAAGGGGCCTGACAATGACATCTTAGTTAAGACCTTATGTAACCAATCCCAACTAATGTTATCAAAGGCCTTTTCGGCGTCTAGGGAGACAATCGCCGGGGAACCTTTTAAATTAGGTGTAGAGTGGATTTTATCCAGCGCCAAAAGTACCTTCCTAATATTCAGCGTGGCTGAGCGACCTTTAACAAAACCTGCTTGTACTGGGGATATAAGGTGAGGTAAAATTGAAGCCAGTCTGTCAGCCATTATTTTGGAAATTAACTTAATGTCGGGATTTATGAGGGAAATTGGTCTGTATGAACTAGGGGATAATGGACCTTTGTCTGGTTTTAGTAACAATTTAATGTAAGCCATATTTGCAGAAGGGAAAATGGGATCACCTTGAGTTATTTTGTTAAAGATCGATACTAATAACAGGGAAACCTCTTCCCTTAAAGATTTAAAGAAGTCAGATGTATATCCATCTGGTCCAGGGGCTTTATTTGGTTTCAAATTTCTAATTGTATTAGTAATCTCTTCCAATGAGAGGTTTATTCAATTTAGATTTTTGTTCCTCTGAAAATAAAGGTAATTTGACCCTATCTAAGAGTGTACCGGAGAGGGGCATGGCCTGTTTTGGATTTTTATATAAGTCCTTATAAAATGAGCCTAGGATCTCATTAATTGATTTAGGATTTGTGTGAATTTCCTCGTTGGTATTTCTTAATTGGAAAATTCCCTGTGGCTTTTTCAGACCTCTTGCCAGATTGGCCATCATCCTCCCTGATTTGTTGCCAAACCTATAAAAATATGCTTCTGTTTGGAATAGGTGGAATTTTTCTCTCATATCTGCGTATTGGTTGAATTCAGATTGTTTTTGAGATCATTGTGTTTTATTTAAAGGGGAAGGGTCAAGAAGAAATGTAGTGTAGGTTTGTTTCAGTTCAGAGGATAGTTCACTATATCTTCTCATAACTTTTTTTTTTGAGAGATCGTATACGCCAAAATTTTCCCCCTAAGTACTGCCTTGGCCAATTCCCATAGTAATGTGGGATTATTTTGGTGTGGCGAGTTGTCAGACAAGAATTCCTGCCACCATAATTTGAGAGAGGAAATAAAAGAATCATCTTTGCAGAAGTAATCTGGGAATCTCCATAAGAAATCAGAGCCCCGAGGGAATTTCTTTGATGGTTTCAAATTTACTGGAGCATGGTCTGAAATATTATCAATGTGTACAGTAATCAATTTAGCTAACAGGGAGGGGGAGATAAAAATATAGGCAGCTCGAGACCAAGAGTCGTTGGCGTGTGAGAAATGTGTGAATTCTCTATTACTAGGGTTCAGGAACCTCCACGAGTCGATTAATTGGAAGGTGGACATAAGAGGTGCTAGCGCTTTGTCATGCGAGGTTGTTGATTGCGGAGTACCAGCAGTGTTTTTCCTATCCTCGTGGACTGAAACCACCGAATTAAAATCTCCACCTACTATTTTATTAGGATTGGAGTCGAGCAAAAGTCTAGTTTCCAATTGTTTGAAAAATACATTATAGATAGAGAAGGTTCCACAAGATGTGGTTAATGTTAATCGTATCAACCTTCCCTCTCCATCTTGTTGTTGGCTTAAGATCTGGTGTGTAAATTGTTTATTGATAAGGATTAAGACCCCAGCTTTTCTATCCACAGACGATGAGCCATAAACACCACCTACCCATAATTTTTTCATCCGGGGGAAATCTGCATCCGGTAGATGTGTCTCCTGTAGGAAAGCTATGTCGAGCTTTAAACGTTTTAAATGTCTAAGGACTTTCATTCATTTTTGGGGAGATCTCAAACCTTTAACATTCCATGACACGATAAACATAATCAGTGACTGTAAGAATAAACATGACTGGTGAAATACTTACAAGACAATGATGACATGTAACTAGATTATATAATAAGAGCAATGCTCGAACATGTGTAACAAACTTAAGTAACAATAAACCAAATTTTTAGAAAACTGACCTAGCAAGAGTGTAGACACTTTGTATCTGCTCGCTAGGAAAATCTTTCCCCTGGGCTTCACTTCTGCCCGACCATATGTGTAAAACTACAAATTACAATTTAATCCCCTTTTTCAATGTTGTTTTTCATCAAAATTCTTCTTCCATTTTGATCCCTTATTGATTCCATTCTCCCCACCCACCACACCCATGAAAAATGATAACTTTAGTCAAAGTTGTAAAAGTCTGAGAGGGGAGACGGTAGGAAGCAACTGCCTCCATAATACCTTTACTCCGGAGTCTCCAAGTGTATAAAAGGAGAAGCTCACTGAATCAACGATTGTTACAGCTCTGGCCTCCTTTGTCTCCTCGCCTCGTAGATCCCTTAGGGGACCATGAGCAAGAAGGAGTTTCATCCTGGTGGATCCGTTCCGGGCTGGCCCTCGGGCACAGGAGACTGCTGATAAATGTTTCTGCTTTAACAGGTGACATAAATTCCCGGAAAGAGCCATCTGTGTCCTTCAAGCGTAGAATAGCCAGGTAGCGGAGTTGAAAGCAAATTTTTTCTTTGTGAACTCTGGTGCATATGGAGCTGAAGGACTTCGTTTTTCTGGTTACTTTGATGGAGTAGTCTTCAAAAAGCAAGATTTTATGGCCTTGAATGATCAATGGGTGGTTTAATTGTTTGTATGCTCAAATAATGTCCGCTTTATCATTAAAGTCCAGAAATCTCATGATGACCTGTCTTTGCCTGATTGTACCCTGCGCCCCAGAGTTGGCAGGTGGAAGATCAATTCTGTGAACCCTTTCCACCTTTTTACCTTCAGGTAGTTTTACGGCTCTTGGGACTTCATTTTCACATAGAGGTTTCAAGGTGTTTTGAAGATACGATTCTGGTAGACCCACCAAACGCAGATTACTTCTACGAGAGCGATTCTCCAGGTCATCTATACGGTCTCTCAAAATTATGTTTTCACGGACGATAGCAGATATTTTGGAATGGTCCTCTTTTGAATCATCCTCGATATTCGATATTCATGATTCTAATTCGGTAAGCTGTTCGGCTTGTTCATCCTGTCTGGCTTGTAGATCTAGTAGGGCAGTGTTTAGTGTGGAACGTATTATGGTTCTGATTTCGGGTAATAGCCTAGCAGTGACCTCAGCCGCTAGTTCTGAAGGGTCCATTTGTGTCTCCCCTTTCCTTGAAGTAGAATTGCGGGGCATTTTGGGGGGTTGACGCAGATCCTCTTCATTTTCAAATTGGGCGGGATGTTCCTCTTGGTCAAGAGTAGGAGCCATTTTAGGAAGATTGGAGATGTCAGAGTGGCTAGAAAAGGTAGATTGTTTTTGCCTGCTATGGAGAAGGTAGCGGTCCATATAGGCCAATGATATTGTTTAAAGATAGCCTTTAGCTGTGTGAAAGTTTCGAAGATTCCTGAGCTGCAAGAATCAAGAATCAGGAGACCGGAGTAGATATAGAGGGGGGGTGGACATGAAGGGTTGATCAGAGCTCTGCCTGAACCGGAATACTCACAGATTCATAGTTCGTAGACTGTAGCTACTGCATGATAAGATATGGAAAAATCACCAGTGTAGATTATCTACTGACCAGTAATAGATTGTGTATGCTGGGCCAAGGCTGGTTATTAAATGGCCATGGAGAATTGGATGGTATCACAAGAATAGTGAATGAACAATAATTGTAATAAATTGGGACTGTAATGTCCTTGTGGTCCACAAGATGGCACTTGAAGTGAATAGTGAAAAGTAGCTGTTTTATTACAAATGTCCCCTGGATGGAGTTTAAGTGTAAAATTAGGAATTGCTTTTCAATTATGGGTAAATCCCTTTTTTCTTATAAGTTGCTCCTTTTATTCCTTGTTAATAAAGACAAAAAGTTCACATTGGGCACTTTAAATGTCAAAAGAGATTTTTGTCATTTGCTGTGATTCAGCGGAAAAAATAGTGATCTTCTATGGGGTTAGAGATCTGTGGCTCTCAATAGGTGTTAGATAAAAATACAGAGGAAGGGAGAAGTGTTTATCTCTTTTTTTTTTTAAATAGATTTAGTAGAGATGCAGTCTATTTGAAGCTCCTGCTTCAGTGTCTCTATATGAGAAATACAGGTTTAGCAAGATGGTCGGCTGTTCTTGTGGCAGGAAAGCCCCTGGTGGCAGGGACTGGGCGGCTGAGGCGGCTCCAGCAGGACTCCCAACGTCACGGGCCCAGCGCCTCTCAGGACCACAGCGGCACCCCTCCAGAGAAGACCGCGGCCCTACCAGCAGCAGCGCAACAGACGGCGAGCACGGAGTCCAGACCGTTAAGCTCTTTGTGTTTGTGTGTGGCCGCAGCTGGCCCTTCTCTCTGCCGCACCAGTACCTGGATCTCTGTTGTTACCGCTGTCCTCGGCACGTAGGTGGCGGTGTCTCACACCGTGTGTCACTTCGCCGCCGTCTCAGTCCACAGTCGCAGCCGCAGGTGATCCAGATCGGGTCCCCTGCAGTCCGTCACAAGCGCTCCTCCGCCGTCCCAGCACGGCACGCCACGGATGCCACAAGGAGGAGAGGCGGCGGCTTCGGGCCTCCAGGTAGGCCCGGATTTACCGGGTAGTGAGGCGGCCTCCTCTATGCACCGGTCTGCAACCAAGGGGTTCAGGGACCTCTCCTGTGACCATGGGCAATTGAGAATGGGGAAGAAAAAAGCCTTTAGGCTGTGTGCCCACGATGCATTTTTTAAGCGTTTCCGCAGCGGAAAAAATGCTGCAGAAATGCTTAAAAAATGCATGGTAAAAGGCCTGCCATGTTCCCCAATGATAATCCGCATGTGCTGTCCACATGCTGCGGAAATTTCCGCTGCGGGTTATCATTGCGGAAAAAAACGCAGCACTACCAATTATTTTGCGGAAGTGCTGCGTTTTTGCCGCCATTGACTTTCATTGGAACGCATGGATTCCAAATCACTGGATCTGTACATGCGCATTCCATGCGTTTCAATGTGCAGATGGTACCCGGGTATGGAGGAGAGGAGACTCTCCTCCGGACCCGGGTACCATAGAACCTGTAAAAAAAAAGAATAAAATAAAAAATAAATATTATACTTACCTTCTGATGGCCCCCGGTCTCCTTGTCTTCGCTTGCCGGCAACTCGCGGTGGACTCAAGGACCTGCGCTGACGTCATTTAGTCATGTGACGGCAGGTCCTTCTGTGTAGTGTACCGCCAGCTGCCGGCAAGCCAGGATTTCAGTTTGTAATAACCTGCTAATGCTTATAATTTCAAAAATGATCATTTTTTTGTTCTTTATTAAAATGAAAAGGTTGAAAACTCTGCTGTGCATAATAATTTGGAACATGCATTTTGAGTGCAGTTTGAGTTTTTCATTTTTTTAAAAATATACTGTTATCATAGGCAGTTTGTACAAAAACCTTTCAATTGTACTCTAATAGTTATTTGACTGGAAAATTACAATGACTGCAATTCATATAGGTAATTTGGGAAAATCTGAGAAAATATTATTTGCATAATAATTTGGAACACAGTGTATACTTAACAAAAAAGTGTGAAACAACTGAAAATATGTCTTATATTCTAGGTTCTTCAAAGTAGCCACCTTTTGCTTTGATGACTGCTTTGCACACTCTTGGCATTCTCTTGATGAGCTTCAAGAGGTAGTCACCGGAAATGGTCTTCCAATAATCTTGAAGGAGTTCCCAGAGATGCTTAGCACTTGTTGGCCCTTTTGCCTTCACTCTGCGGTCCAGCTCACCTCAAACCATCTCGATTGGGTTCAGGTCTGGTGACTGTGGAGGCCAGGTCATCTGGCGTAGCACCCCATCACTCTCCTCCTTGGTCAAATAGCCCTTACACAGCCTGGAGGTGTGTTTGGGGTCATTGTCCTGTTGAAAAATAAATGATGGTTCAACTAAATGCAAACCGGATGGAATAGCATGCCGCTGCAAGATGCTGTGGTAGCCATGCTGGTTCAGTATGCCTTCAATTTTGAATAAATCCCCAACAGTGTCACCAGAAAAGCACCCCCACACCATCACACCTCCTCCTCCATGCTTCACGGTGGGAACCAGGCATGTAGAGTCCATCCGTTCACCTTTTTGCGTTGCACAAAGACACGGTGGTTGGAACCAAAGATCTTAAATTTGGACTCATCAGACCAAAGCACAGATTTCCACTGGTCTGATGTCCATTCCTTGTGTTCTTTAGCCCAAACAAGTCTCTTCTGCTTGTTGCCTGTCCTTAGCAGTGGTTTCCTAGCAGCTATTTTACCATGAAGGCCTGCTGCACAAAGTCTCCTCTTAACAGCTGTTGAAGAGATGTGTCTGCTGCTAGAACTGTGTGGCATTGACCTGGTCTCTTATCTGAGCTGCTGTTAACCTGCGATTCCTGAGGCTGGTGACTCGGATAAACTTATCCTCAGAAGCAGAGGTGACTCTTGGTCTTCCTTTCCTGGGGCGGTCCTCATGTGAGCCAGTTTCTTTGTAGCTCTTGATGGTTTTTGCAACTGCACTTGGAGACACTTTCAAAGTTTTCCCAATTTTTCGGACTGACTGACCTTCATTTCTTAAAGTAATGATGGCCACTCGTTTTTCTTTACTTAGCTGCTTTTTTCTTGACATAATACAAATTCTAACAGTCTATTCAGTAGGACTATCAGCTGCGTATCCACCTGACTTCTGCACAACACAACTGATGGTCCCAACCCCATTTATAAGGCAAGAAATCCCACTTATTAAACCTGACTGGGCACACCTGTGAAGTGAAAACCATTTCCGGTGACTACCTCTTGAAGCTCATCAAGAGAATGCCAAGAGTGTGCAAAGCAGTCATCAAAGCAAAAGGTGGCTACTTTGAAGAACCTAGAATATAAGACATATTTTCAGTTGTTTCACACTTTTTTGTTAAGTATATAATTCCACATGTGTTAATTCATAGTTTTGATGCCTTCAGTGTGAATGTATAATTTTCATAGACATGAAAATACAGAAAAATATTTAAATGAGAAGGTGTGTCCAAACTTTTGGTCTGTACTATATTTAAACCTCATTGAATACTATTGGGACATTTCCCTGTCTGAACATGACTATTTAGCATGCTCAATGTTTTTAATCATGTTTCGTATATGGTGTAAATTAATAAAATTGGTGATGTTTTTTGATAGAATTTTTGAAGTGACGACTCCTTTTTTTCTGGTTGTTTGTATTCTGAGTCGCCTTCAGATATGATGTATAGTGCTGTCCTGGGATTTTTCTCTTTCATATTATTAATTCTGTGTGTTTCCACAGCTTGTGTTTCAGGACACATGGACTTTAAAACACGCGAACAGGCGTGGCTTGAACAGTTGAATGAGGTTTTTAATGAGGGCTCAAATGTGCTTTTAGATACTAACTATAGAGAAACAAGGGATCTAACCAATAAAATCAAAGAACTATATAACAAAAGGATGCGACTATGGTGGAACAAGTCCTTTTTGGAAAAATATGTAGCAAGGTGCTAGGTGCCCAGGGGCCTTCATGTCCAAGTTTTTCCTTCCTTCCCGGTTATAAATGATGAATTTAAGAGCAAATGGGAGAAATTGGCCACAACCTGTTCTAAGGGTTTTATGAAACTTCTCATTCAATCAGGATGCAACATTCAGTCGCAGAGATGGGGGATCAGTCTGTGACCTGGTCTGTCAGTGGACATATACCCTTGGGGGCTATGCTCAGCCACCTTCCCAAGTTCACATGGGATGGCACGTTACTGTGGGACTGGGTAGAAAGACTGAGAAGTATGTAATGCATGTATCCCCTCAATCCCCTAACTCAGGCTGAGTTGGCTCTCCTAACCCTTGATGGAGAAGCCCGGCAAACTGTAATGTATCGTCCACCTGGGGACTGTGACACCGTGGACAAAGTGATAAAAATTCTGGAGGACATGCACGGTGATACCACGGATCTGAGGCATTTACGCCTGCGGTTATTTCAGAGGGTTCAAGAGGAAAATAAAAGCATAAATCAATACATTAATGTGTTACAGGAAGTGACTGCCCATATCATCAAGAAGGCTCGAGATGGGAACCAAGGACTGTCTTCCAGGAGCAAAAATTAAAGATGTGTCTGACAGGATATCAAGACTCTTCAGACCTACAGATCACTACCCATTCCTGCTAATACATGTGGGGACAAATGACACCGCAAGAAAGGACCTGGAAACCATCTGCAGTGACTTTGAAGACTTAGGCAAGAAAGTGAAAGAATTGGGAGCGCAGGTGGTCTTCTCATCCATCCTCCCAGTGGATGGCCATGGAACAATGAGGTGGAATAAGATTCTACAGGTGAACAGCTGGCTACGTCGATGGTGCCGTCAACAAGGATTTGGATTTCTGGATCACGGAATGAATTACCTATACGATGGACTACTTGCTAGAGATGGGGTGCACTTTACGAAGACTGGAAAACATGTATTTGGAAGTCGCCTTGCTACACTCATCAGAAGAGCTTTAAACTAGAACAATGTGGGAAGGGAAGCAAAAGGCCAGAAAAAGCCATACAGCTGACAAATACTATTGAGATCTCTGCTACTGGAAGTGGAAAAGAAGAACAAAGACAAAACAATTTAAATAATAAAAATATGGGAGGAAGAGAAACCAATCACAAACTAAAATGTTTTTATACAAATGCACAAAGCATGGGCAACAAACAAGGAGAATTGGAACTACTAATGCAGGAAAAGGAATATGATGTCATTGGAATCACTGAAACTTGGTGGGACGATACACATGATTGGAATAAAAGGCTAAAAGGATACAACTTATTTGCAAGAAACAGACTTGATAAACGAGGAGGAGGTGTCGCATTGTATGTTAGAAAAGCGTATATCTGCACAGAGATTGAAGCTTCAGAGACTGGGAGTTCTGTGGAAACTGTTTGGGTAAGAATACAAGGAGAGAACAACGGAAAGGACACCATTGTAGGCATTTACTACAGGCCACCTGGGCAAGCTGAAGATATGGATGAACTCTTTATGTATCAAATGACCAAGTTCTCCAAAAAATATGACGTAGTGGTCATGGGAGATTTCAACTATCCAGACATTTGTTGGGAATCTCTCTCAAGTAAAACTAACAGGTCAAGCAAATTCTTATCCTCTCTTGCTGACAACTTTATCTTCCAAAAGGTAGGGGAGAAAACAAGGGGATCTGCTACTTTGGATCTAATCCTTATAAACAGAGAGGAAATGGTTGAGGAGGTAAAGGTGGCTGGGACCCTAGGAGGCAGCGATCATGCTATTATAGAATTTTGGATAACTAGAGGAGGAAGACATGTGAAGACTCAAACTTCAAGGTTAGATTTTAGAAAGGCAGATTTTAAGAGACTCAGAAAGAGAATAGGAGGGATCCAATGGCTGGATATCCTTAAGGACAAAAATGTCCAGGAAGGATGGGAAATTTTTAAAAATGAGATTCTCAAAGCACAATCGTTAACAATCCCGAAAAGTAGGAAGAATGGGAAGCATTTAAGGAAACCAGGATGGATGAACACAGAACTTAAACACATGCTAAAAAGAAAGAAAGAAATGTTTATTAAATGGAAAGAGGGAGGCATATCTAAAGAAGATTATAATGCAGTCTGCAGATCCTGCAGGGCACGTATCAGGTTAGCTAAAGCTGACAATGAATTAAGGCTTGCAAGAGATGTCAAAAGCAATAAAAAAGGATTTTGGGGGTATGTCAAAAGTAAAAGAAAAGTCAAAGATGCTATAGGATTTTTACAGGATGAAAATGGAGAAATGGTAAGAGAGGATGTTGAGAAGGCCGAACTTTTTAATTCCTATTTTGCATCTGTTTTCTCTCAGAAAGAAAATGTAACATCAACTGATCTTCACTGTCCTTTTAAAGGAATAGAGGAATCCAAGTTATCTGTAAACAGAAAGATTGTGAGGGAATATTTAGCTAACATAAATGAGTTCAAGTCTCCAGGTCCAGATGAATTACACCCCAGAGTACTGAAGGAGATTGTAGAAGAAATTTTAGAACCACTCTCCATAATCTTTGAAAATTCTTGGAGAACAGGAGAAGTCCCAGAAGACTGGAGAAGAGCAAATGTTGTTCCTATCTTCAAAAAGGGGAAGAAGGTGGACCCAGGGAACTATAGGCCGGTGAGTCTGACTTCTATACCAGGAAAGATCTTTGAACAAATTATTAAACAACATGTATGTAAGTACATGGATAAGAATGAAGTGATTAACCAGAGTCAGCATGGGTTTGTAACTAACAAGTCATGTCAGACTAACTTAATTTCCTTCTATGACAGAATCACTGACTGGGTGGATCAGGGAAATGCTGTAGATATAGTATATCTTGACTTCAGCAAAGCATTTGACAAAGTATCTCACACCATCCTTATTGAAAAAATGACCAAGTATGCAATGGACCAGGCAACTGTTAGGTGGATTCATAACTGGCTTAGTGATCGGACTCAAAGGGTGGTTGTAAATGGCTTCACATCCAGCTGGATGAATGTCTCAAGTGGGGTACCACAGGGCTCCGTCCTGGGACCTGTATTGTTCAACATCTTCATCAATGATTTAGATGAAGGAATTGAGGGTAAACTGATTAAATTTGCTGATGACACAAAGCTAGGAGGGATAGCTAATACTAGAGAAGAGAGAGAGAGGATTCAAAAAGACCTAAATAAACTGGAGCAGTGGGCAGCAACCAACAGAATGGTTTTTAACAGGGAAAAATGCAAAGTACTACATCTGGGCAATAAAAATGAAAAAAGCATATACAGAATGGGAGGAATAGAGCTAAGCAACAGTACATGTGAAAAAGACTTAGGTATACTAATAGATCATAGACTGAACATGAGTCAACAGTGTGATGCAGCAGCAAAAAAGGCAAATACAATTCTGGGATGTATTAACAGAAGCATACAGTCTAGATCACGTGAAGTCATTATCGGTCTTTACTCCTCTTTGGTCAGGCCTCATCTGGAATACTGTGTACAGTTTTGGGCACCACATTTTAAAAAAGACATAGACAAACTGGAGCAAGTTCAGAGAAGAGCGACCAGAATGGTGACTGGTCTGCAAACCATGTCCTATGAGGAACGGTTGCAGGATTTGGGAATGTTTAGCTTGCAAAAAAGAAGACTGAGAGGAGACTTAATAGCTGTCTACAAATATGTCAAGGGCTGTCACATTGTAGAAGGATCATCTTTATTCTCATTTGCACAAGGAAAGACTAGAAGCAATGGGATGAAACTAAATGGGAGGAGACACATATTAGATATTAGAAAAAACTTTTTGACAGTTAGGGTGATTAATGAGTGGAACAGGCTGCCACGAGAGGTGGTGAGTTCCCCTTCAATGGACGTCTTCAAACAGAGGCTGGACAGACATCTGTCTGAGATGATCTAGTGAATCCTGCTTTGAGCAGGGGGTTGGACCAGATGATCCAGGAGGTCCCTTCCAACTCTACCATTCTATGATTCTATGATTCTATGATTCTATGACTGGGATCATTGGATGAATTGTTGCATGACCAACTGATTGCTGGCTTGAAGGACCACTCCCTGAGGCAGCTCTTAAAGGAGCGGCTGCGTTTGAGGCCCGGTCTGGGTTTCCTGGAGGTTGGGGCTGAAGCTAGAGTTTTAGAGGAGGAAGTTCCTGTTCTCAAAGCCACCGTCAGAAGTCATGAAGCAACGACTCCCTCTCCACTCGCTTCCCAGCATGCCATTTTTCACCAACTGCCCGACTGGGCACGAGGATATGTCATGAAATTTGAGATCTTCGAGATGAGCTGAGCATTATTAGGGAGACCCCTGTGGCCCCCTTGCTAATGGACCGCTCCGCCCCACGTGGACGGAGACCAGAGCGAGAAAGACGTTCCTATCAGGCTCCGATGAGTCATGCACCCAGTCCATCGGTGGAGCGAGGACCAGAGTGTTGGACCTGCGGCGGTAGGGGGCATATCTCCAAAGACTGTCCAAATCGAGAAAAGAGAAAGCGGGGGCAGCCGTTAAACTAAGACACCCCAAGGTTGTAGAGCATACCGTGGAGTTTCAAACTTCAGAGCGTGGAAGAAGGAGCTCTGAAGAAATTGTCTCTGAGAGGCCTATTATTTGGGCTCAATTTAAAGGACAGCAGATTTGTTGTTTAATGGACACTGGGTCTCAGGTGACTACTATGTCTGAGGCGTATTTTCAAAGTCACTTTCTGGAAGTTGCTCGTTCCTGGAAGGAACCTATTGTCAAGTTGGTAGCGGCTAACGAATTACCTATCCCAGTAGCGGGAGTGGTATGGATGTCGGTTCAGGCATGCGGAAAGAACCTCGGTCGAAAAGGGATAGTACTGACCACGGGACCTGGGGGTGATAAGCCCATTGTAACCCTGGGCAAGAATGTGCTTAGAGGTTGGACAGTTCCTGGCTGAGGGTTCTGACAGAAATAACTGGACTGGCGCCACTCATGACCCAGCCAGCAAGAGGGTGTTTCAGCACCTCGTGCGAGTCAGTCAAATTCAAAAATTGCCTGCTACCTTTCAGTATCTGGGTAAAGTGTCAATGCCCCCTGAAGCTACAGTGACCCTGCCAGTGGGACAGACTGTACTCACTTTGCCAGTACTGGCATATGTGTCCTTAGAGGGTATGGACATTCAGATTGTACCCATAGAGGGACAGGAAGCGCCCTCTGGGCTTCTGGTGGCACGCACACTGGCCTCCGTGCGACAGAGTAGGGTACCCGTGCGTTGCATTAATCTAAGTGGCGCAAGTTTGCACTTATTGCCTCATCAAGAGATGGCGCGAGTTTGCGTAATACCAGAAGATCTCACCAGAGCTGATGCTATAGGGTTGGCACCCGTAGAAGGGGAACCATGGATCCTGGAGGCGTCCCTCAACAGACAAGAAACGGAAAGAGAACCATCACCTCTTAGAGCAAATGGAGGCTAATCTTACTGAGTTCTCTGCTGGGCAAGTTAGACAGATTGAACAGCTTTTACAGCGTTATCAAGGGGTGTTTGCACAACATGAAGACGATTTCGGCTGCACTCGGGACATTCAATATGAAATACTCACAGGAAATATGGCTCCCATTCAAGATAAGTATCGCTAGATTCCACCTCAAATGTACCAGGAGGTGAAGAAGTCTTGGCTCATATGTTGCGGAACGGCGTGATCCGCGAAAGTCAGAGTCCCTGGGCAGCTCCTATTGTACTGGTTCGGAAAAAACATGGTACCCTGAGATTCTGTGTAGATTATCGGAAGTTGAATGCATGTACAGTACGGGACTCTTATCCATTACGCCAAAATTGAAGAGCCTCTATCTGCATTAGGAAGTGCTAAATTCTTCTCTTCTCTCGACCTGGCCAGTGGCTACTGGCAGGTCCCAGTGGCTGAGAAAGATCATCCAAAAACTGCCTTTGTCCTTCCTATGGGTTTGTTTGAGTTCAACTGGATGCCGTTTGGACTGACAAATGCACCAGGGACTTTCCAAAGATTGATGTAGAGATGCTTGCGGAACCTCAACTTCGAGGCTACTTTAATATATCTAGATGATATAATCATCTATTCCGCCACGTTTGAAGATCATCTCCGATGACTGGAGCAAGTGTTGGAACGACTTCAGAGGCATGGATTGAAAATCAAGTCCCGCAAGTGTCATCTATCCAAGCAAGAGATTGAATATTTGGGGCACACTGTGTCTACTGCGGGAGTGTACCCCACCGCGGAGAAAGTAGCGGCAGTGCAGAAGTGGCCCACACCAGTCAACTTAAGGGAGCTGAGGGCGTTTCTAGGACTCTCTGGATACTATCGCAGATTCAAAAAAGACTTTGCTAAGATTGCAGTCCCGCTTAATGAATTGCTGAGAGGAACGGCTAAGGGAGCCAAGCTACAGCCTATTCAGTGGGGTCCACGACAGGAAGAAGCATTTTGAGCATTGAAAATAGCACTAACGAATGCCCCTATTCTGGTCTACGCTGATTTTTCACAGCCTTTTGTGTTGTACACTGACGGAAGTTTACATGGACTGGGAGCAGTGTTGGCTCAAGTGCAGGAAGGAAAAGAGCGGGTGATTGCGTATGCCAGTCGGTCGCTCCGGGATACTGAGAAGAATCCGGACAACTACAGTTCGTTCAAGTTGGAGTTACTGGCACTGGTGTGGGCCATGACCGAGAAGTTTACAGAGTACTTATCAGGTTCAGAAGTACAAGTGCAGACGGACAATAACCCTTTAGCTCATTTGGAGAACGCAAAGCTGGGTGCATTGGAGCAACGGTGGGTAGCAAGGATGTCCAAATATCAGTACAAAATCGCTTAGCGGTCCAAGGTCCTGAACACTCATGCCGATGCCCTGTCCGGGGTCACTCGGATGGGGCCGAAGAGAGATATAGATGAAGAACTGGAAGGTGACGAGATTCCGGATTTTCGTTAATTCGCTGCAGCTGTAGTTGATGCTCAGGAGTCCAAAGAAAAGGCAATCCCCACTCAAATCCTGGACCGCTCAAGAGACGAGTGGATACAGTTGCAACAGTCCAACCCAGAGTTGGCAAAGCTTAGGGAATGGGTCACTCTAGGTCAGAGACCTGACCAGGAGGCCAGAACTGCTTCACTCCCAACTACCTTAGAAATCTTAGGCCAGTGGGAAAGGCTCTTACTGAAGGATGGATTGCTATGCCGGAAAGTCCAGCTACCTCGACAGTTTGACGTGACTTGGCAGGGATTAGTCCCAGGAGCATTAGTAGCACAGTTAGCCCAGTAGGCTCATGGAAGGGGTGCCCACTTTGGCGTGGAGAAGACCTTTCGGTGGTTACAACAACTGGTGTATTGGCCCCAACTGCGGCAAGAAATAGCCATCGATCGCTCCAATCAGATTACCTGACAGGCCTGTCACCACCCTGTCACCCCCCTGTGACCGCCCTGCAGACCCTCACACTTGGTGAGAATTTCTACAGAGCGGTCACGTCTGATCTGTCTGTGGCTGGGCCTTGTAGTGCCACAGAATATTCTGTGACACCACAAGACCATCTTCTCACCTGCTCCAGTCGCTGCTGTTGCTGCTGCTCCTGGATCTTCTGCTACAATGTCCTGGGTCTCCTGCTCCTGACCTGCTTTGGTTCCTGCTCCAGAGCCTGCTGCTGATCCTGCTGCTGATGCTGCTGAAGAACAGAGAAGACTTTGGTAAGTCCATCTCTGTTCTCCCCTCATCCACCCCAATCCCCCCTCCCCCCTCTTTTTACCCCTCTTCACACCATTTTTTTTTGTGCTTCCTGCAGCGGTCTCTAGCTCCGGTCCCGGTCTCCAGCGCCGCTCCCGGTCTCCAGCGCCGGGCTCCCGGTCTCCTGCTCCGGGCTGCTGTTCTCCTGTTCCGGGCTCCCAGTCTCCAGCGCCGGGCTCCTGGTCTCCTGCTTCGGGCTCCCGGTCTCCTGCTCCAGGCTCCGGTTCCTGTTTGGGTCTTCTGTTCCGGTCCTGCTGCTGATCCTGCTGATCCTTTGGTAAGTCCATCTCTGATCTCCCCTCATCCACCCCAATCCCCCTCTCCCCCCTCACCCCAGTGTCCCTGTTAATTCTCTCAGTTCTGGTCTCCAGCTCCAGTACCAGTCTCCTGCTCCGGGCTCCCGGTCTCCTGCTCTGGGCTCCGTCTCCTGCTCCGGGCTCCCGGTCTCCTGCTGCGCTCTCCTGCTCAGGGCTCCCTGGCTCCCGGTCTCCTGCGCCGGTCCTGCTGCTGAAAGAAGAACAGAGAAGACTTTGGTAAGTCCATCTCTGATCTCCCCTCATCCACCCCAATTCCCCTCTTCCCACTCCCCACACATCCGTGGCACATCCAGCAGCCGCCGAGTGTTGATCGGTGACATAGTTCACCAATCCACACTCGTGTTTGCTGTTTCCCAAACTCGCTATTCAGCGGAGGAGGCATATGCTTTTCTTGCCTCCGACACTGACAGCGAGGGCGAGGATCCCACATTTCTTTATTTTTCCTCCTCCTCGTCGTCTTCCTCCTCCTCTTCGTCTTCCTCCTCAGGTGCTGCTGGTGCGCCCTACAGTCATCGCAGGAGAGAAGATGATCCAGCGTCCCCCACTACTGATCCCATATGGACCTCGCCCCCCAAAATTATGAGCCATTGATTCCTGATTTTGTGGTGGAATCAGGAATCAAGTTTGACACCACCGGCCTCAAAGAAATAGACTTTTTCAAAGTCTTTTTCTCTGAGGATTTCGTAAACCTCGAGGTGGGCCAAACTAATTTATGTGCTCATCAATTTTTGGAACAAACCCCTATTCATCATTTTCTAACTGGTCTCCAGTAGACGCAGTAGAAATTATGAAGTTTTGGGGCCTGGTCCTTCATATGGGGATCCTGAAGAAGCCAGGACTTCGGCAATACTGGAGTGTTGACGTTTTGTATAACACTCCAGCGTTCCGAATGGTCATGATCCGGAAACGTTTTCAGGCCATCCAAAAGTTCTTGCATTACCAAAATAATGCAAGGTGTCCTGCATGCGATGACCCGAACTTTGATCGTCTTTTCAAAGTTCGGCTGAAGTGTACGTGCCCCAAAGGGACATCTGTGTGGACGAGTCCTTAATCTCTTTTAAGGGGTGGCTTGGATTCCGGCAGTACCTGCCCAGTAAGAGGGCCAGGTACGGAATCAAGCTGTATAAACTGTGTGAGAGTACCCCAGGGTTCCGTGCACAAGTTTAGAGTTTATGAAGGGAAGGACTCCCGGATTGGACCCCCTGAATGCCCCCCTGTTCTGGGAGTGAGTGGGAAAATTGTGTGGGACTTGGTGCACCCACTGCTGGGCAAAGGTTATCACCTGTACGTGGATAACTTTTATACCAGTGTCCCTCTCTTCAAGTCCCTCTCTGCGCAACGTACCGCAGCCTGCGGTACTGTCCGCAAAAATCAGAGAGGCCTCCCAAAGACCCTAATTGGGCAGCTGCTCAGAAGGGGTGAGAACAGAGCCCACCTGCTGATGGTCAAGTACAAGGACAAGAGGGATGTCCTTTTCTTGACCACCATACATGGTGATGGCAGCACCCTCAGCACTGTACGAGGTTCCACTACACAGGTCGCCAAACCAGACTGTGTAGTGGGGTACAACAAGTACATGGGGGTAGTTGATTTCTCTGATCAAGCCCTCCAGCCATACAGTGTTTTGCGAAAGGCCAAGGTATGGTATAAGAAGCTGGCAGTGCGCATCGTACAGATGGCAATACATAACGCTTTCCTTCTGTCACAATGTGCAGGCCAGACTTCTACGTCGTACCTTCACTTCCAGGAGACAGTTATCAAGGCCCTAATATTTGGCAGCAGTGACGGAGCGTGCCCCAGTACTTCCTGAACTGAAGGACCTCGAATTGTACCAGGCCAGCATTTCCCAGGGGAGATCCCTCACAGCGGAAAAAAGGTAAGTCACAAAAGAGGTGCCAAGTGTGTTATAAAAGGGGAATACGCAAGGACACCACTTATCAATGTGACACCTGCCCCGACAAACCTGGCCTGTGCATGAAAGACTGCTTCAAAAGGTACCATACTTCCATGGACTACTAAATTAATTTCTGACGTATGACAACCTGACGAACACTACACAACTGACGTAGTGTTCGTCAGGTTGTCCTACACAACTGACGTATGATACTACATTATAAATTTCAAAAATCAGCTATCACTTCCAAAAAGGGGGCACTTGTTGGTCATTTCCACTGTTTAGGCACATCAGGGGTTCTGAGAACGTGACATGACGCCTGCAGACCGTTCCATCATAGTCTGCATTCAAAAGCGTCACTCCTTCCCTTCCGAGCCCTGACATGCGCCCAAACAGTTATTTTCTCCAACACATGGGGTATCTGCGTACTCATGAGAAATTGTACAACAACTTATGCGGTGCAATTTCTCCTGGTACCCTTGTGAAAATATTTTTTTAAGCATTTTTGGGGAAAAAATGTTTTTTTTTTATATTTACAAGTCAACATTATAATTTTCTGTGAAGCACCTGGGGGTTCAATGGGCTCGCCACACATCTAGTTAAATTCATTGGGGGTTCAGTTTCCAAAAAGGGGGCACTTATTGGGCATTTCCACTGTTTAGGCACATCAGGGGCTCTGAGAACGTGACATGATGCCCGCAGACCGTTCCATCAAAGTCTGCATTCAAAAGTGTCACTCCTTCCTTTCCGAGCCCTGACATGCACCCAAACAGTAGTTTCTCCAACACATGGGGTATCTGCGTACTCAGGAGAAATTGCACAGTAACTTTTGGTATTCAATTTCTCCTAGCACACTCGTGAAAATAAAAATATTGCAGCTAAAAGATCGTTTTTGTGGAAAAAAAAATATATTTTTTTTCATGGCTCTACGTCATAAACTTTTGCAAAATACTTGGGGGTTCAAAGTGCTCACCACACATCAAAAGAAGTTCCCGGAGGGGTCTAGTTTCCAAAATGGGGTCACTTGTGGGTGGTTTCCATTGTTTATCACATCAGGGGCTCTCCAAACGCGACATGGGGTCCGCTATCAATTCCAGTGAGTTTTGCATTGAAAACGTCAAATGGCGCTCCATCCCTTCCGAGCCCTGCCGTGCACCCAAACAATGGCTTCCCCCCACATATGAGGTATCAACATACTCAACAGAAATTGCACAACAACTTTTGGGGTCCAATTTCTCCCAGTACCTTCGTGAAAATAAAAATATTGCGGCTAAAAGATCGTTTTTGTGGAAAAAAAAATTTTTGGGCTCTACGTCATAAACTTTTGTAAAACACTTGGGGGTTCAAAGTGCTCACCACACATCTAAATAATTTCCTTAAGGGGTCTAGTTTCCAAACTGGGGTCACTTGTGGGGGGTTTCCACTGTTTAGGCACATTAGCGACCAGGGCTGGCTCCAGGTTTTTGTGGGCCCCGGGCGAAAGAGTCTCAGTGGGCCCTTTTAACACATACCACGATTCATGATGCACAGATACCGCAAAGAAATATATATATAGTACAAGGCCAAAGATTTTACTTCTTACATTACATGAGTGATATCTATTGTAAATTCTACAATAGTTCAGAAACCGGCGAATCGCTCCATATAGAATACTGGCCCCCATAAAATGCTCCATACAGAATACTGGCCCCCATATAACGCTCCATATGGAATACTGGCCCCCATATAACGCTCCATGCAGGCTGTTCCCCCCACCTAATGCCTCATGCAGGCTGGTCCCCCGACATAATGCCTCATGCAGGCTGCTCCCCCCACATAATGCCTCAAGCAGGTTGTTCCCCCCACATAATGCCCCATGCAGGCTGTTCCCCCCCATATAATGCCTCATGTAGGATGTCACCCCCCCTCCCTTATATTGCCCCATGCAGGATGTCACAACCCTCCCTCCCTTATAATGCCCCATGCAGGATGTCACCCCCCCTTATAATGCTCCATGCAGGATATCACACCCCCCTCCCTTATAATGCCCCATGCAGGATATCACACCCCCCCTCCCTTATAATGCCCCATGCAGGATGTCACCCCCCCCCTTATAATGCCCCATGCAGGATTTCACCCCCCTCCCTTATAATGCCCCATGCAGGATGTCACACATCCCCTTATAATGCCCCATGCAGGATGTCACCCCCCCTTATAATGCCCCATACAGGATGTCACACACACACCCCTTATAGTGCCCCATGCAGGATGTCACCCCCCCTTATAATGCCCCATGCAGGATGTCACACACACTCTCCCTTATAATGCCCCATGCAGGATGTCACACACCCCCTCCCTTATAATTCCCCATGCAGGATGTCACCCCCTCCCTTATAATGCCCCATGCAGGATGTCACACCCCCCTCCCTTATAATGCCCCATACAGGATGTCACCCCCCCCTCCCTTATAATGCCCCATGCAGGATGTCACCCCCCTCCCTTATAATGCCCCATGCAGGATGTCACCCCCCCTCCCTTATAATGCCCCATGCAGGATGTCACCCCCCCTCACTTATAATGCCCCATGCAGGATGTCACACCCCCCTCCCTTATAATGCCCCATACAGGATGTCACCCCCCCCTTATAATGCCCCATGCAGGATGTCACACCCCCTGCCTTATAATGCCCCATGCAGGATGCCACACACACCCCCTCCCTTATAATGCCCCATGCAGGATGTCACACACACCCCTCCCTTATAATGCCCCATGCAGGATGTCACCCCCCCTCCCTTATAATGCCCCATGCAGGATGTCACACCCCCCTCCCTTATAATGCCCCATACAGGATGTCACCCCCCTCCCTTATAATGCCCCATGCAGGATATCACACCCCCCCTCCCTTATAATGCCCCATACAGGATGTCACACCTCCCCTCCATTATAATGACCCATGCAGGATATCACACACCCCCTCCCTTATAATGCCCCATGTAGGATGTCACACCCTCCCTCCCTTATAATGCCCCATGCAGTATGTCACCCCCCCTTATAATGCCCCATGCAGGATTTAAACCCCCCCCTCCCTTATAATGCCCCATGCAGGATGTCACACACCCCCTCCCTTATAATGCCCCATTCAGGATGCCACGCACACCCCCTCCCTTATAATGCCCCATGCAGGATGTCACACACCCCCTCCCTTATAATGCCCCATGCAGGATGTCACACACCCCCTCCCTTATAATGCCCCATGCAGGATGTCACCCCCCCCTCCCTTATAATGCCCCATGCCGGATGTCACACACACCCTCCCTTATAATGCCCCATACAGGATGTCACCCCCCCTTATAATGCCCCATGCAGGATGTCACCCTCCCTTATAATGCCCCATGAAGGATGTCACCCCCCCTCCCTTATAATGCCCCATGCAGGATGTCACACACCCCCTCCCTTATAATGCCCCATGCAGGATGTCACACCCCCTTACCCTACACCACCCCACCATATAATGTCCCATGCCTCCATACAATAAAAAAAAAATCAAATACCTCACTTCTCACCTGCTGCCGCTGCTCCGGACTCCTCAGCATCGTCGGCTTCTTCTCGCTCTGCACTGCGACGGCTCAGGAGAGAGCGTGGTGTAAAGACGTCACCGCGCCCTCTGACCTGAGACGTAACAGTCAGAAGACGCAGAAGAAACAGGAGCTGCTGCGGAGGCACGGGGAGAGGTAAGTATTGCGCCGGGTGCCGGGGCCCTGAGCAAGCGAGGGGGAGCGGGCGCTGGCACCGGCACCGCACCGCTCACAGGTCCCATGGCGCGCAGGGTGCCCGACGGTGAGTGGACCCCCCCCGCCTGCTCAGGGCCCTGGCATTTGCCCAGGTGCGCCGAATGCTGACACCGGCCCTGTTAGGGACTCTCCAAACGCAACATTGGGTCCGCTGTCAATTCCAGCGAGTTTTGCATGGAAGACGTCAATTGGCGCTCCTTCCCTTCCGGGCCCTGCCGTGCGCCCAAACAATGGCTTTCCCCCAGATATGAGGTATCGGCGTACTCAGTAGAAATTGCACAATAACTGTTACGGTCCAATTTCTCCTGGTACCCTTGTGAAAATAAAAAAATTGGGGTCTAAAATAAAATTTTAGTGAAAAAAAGATAAATGTTCATTTTTTCATTTCAAGTTCAATTAATTGGCGTGAAGCACCTGAAGGGTTAATAAACTTCTTGAATGTGGTTTTGAGCACCTTGAGAGGTGCAGTTTTTAGAATGGTGTCACTTTGGGGTATTTTCTGTCATAAAGGCCCCTCAAAGTCACTTCAAATGTGATGTGGTCCCTAAAAAAAATGGTTTTGTAAATTTTGTTGTAAAAGTGAGAAATCGCTGGTTAACTTTTAACCCTTATAGCTCCCTAATAGTGTTGAGCGAGCACTAAAATGCTCGGGTGCTCGAAGCACAGGCCGAGCTCACCGTGATACTCGGGTGCTCGACCCGAGCAACGAGCCCAATGTTAGTCTATGGGAGACCCGAGCATTTTTGCGGCTGCACCCCCGGCAGTCTGTAGAAAGCCTAAAAAGTGCCCAAAACGATAGTGACAGTGCTCAAATGACATCGCGACAGCATGGGGATCGCCCCAGGAAGCATTTCTGACCCCCAGGTCACTGCTGTCAAAAACGTTCAAAAACTAAACTGAAACTGTTTTCCTGTGAAATATGTTAAGGAACATCCTTTCCAGGGTAAAGACTTGTGTATAAGGTAAAATAAATAACCAAAAGCAAAAATACTCCTCCACACCTTGGGCTATGTTCACAAGTAGCATTTTTTATGCATTCACCGGGAAATGTCATTTTAACATTTTACAACCTTATCTGGCCATGTGCTGTGTGACACATACATACAGTGCTGAAAAGACATGGGAACAGCATGGGGAAGACCCCTGGAAGCATCTCTGACACCCAGGTCACTGCCTAAAAGTGTGCCCATCAGAAGTGATCCTTGCCGCATCAGAAGATGCAGAATTGCAACTATCCCCGTGCAAGTCCTTGTCCCAGGGCAGTGTTCAATTGTACCTCCCCCATTCCTTGCAATGCAAGCGCAAATATGTAGCCAACCACCCACCCACCCGCAGGCTGCAACACTATACTGCTAGCTTGCACTTGAAATGGGGGCTTTTAGTTTGGAGGAGGCCGAAGTTGGCCACTACCTCATGGCTGCTTCGGCAGCGAGGTGTCCATACTCAGTCCCCAGCCGCCACTATTTGTCCCGGTAACCTTCCCCACACTTTTCTTAGCCTGGCCTGCTTTAGGGCATCTGCTTTGTTTTCTTGGAATGCAAGCGTAAGTGTGCAGCCTGCCACCCACCCACCCCCAGGCTGTAATACCATACTGCTAGCTTGCCTGCTATTGAAATAAGGCCTTTTAGGCTTGTGGAGGCAGACGCCGGCCACCATGTCATGGCTGCGTTGGCGGCCTGGTATCAATACTCAGTCCCCAGCCGCCCGGCGGCCGGGTGTCCACACTCGGTCCCCAGCCACCAGGGGGCGGCCGGGTGTCCATACTCGGTCCCCAGCCACCCCTATTTGTCCCGGTGCGCCTTATACACAAGCGCGCATACAAAAACATTACCTGTGCCCTCCCCAGTGCATTTAGTGGGAAGGACAGCCTATTCCGCTGTAGTGTGTGCACATGTTCATGGCACATGCGAAGAAGCCTCCCGCCCTGCACCTGTCGTTGCAGACTTGCAACTATCCCCGTTCAAGTCCTTGCCCCAGGGCAGTGTTCAATTGTACCTCCCCCATTCCTTGCAATGCAAGCAGAAGTATGCAGCCTGCCACCCACCCCCAGGCTGCAATACCATACTACTTGCTTGCTTGCACTTGAAATTGGGCCTTTTAGGCATGTGGAGGCGGAATCTGGCCACCACGTCATGGCTGCGTCGATGGCCTGGTATCCATACTCAGTCCCCAGCCGCCCCACGGCCGGGTGCCCACACAGGGTCCCCAGCCGCCTGGGGGCGGCCGTGTGTGCATAAACGGTCCCCAGCCACCCCTATTTGCCCCGGTGCGCCTTATACACAAGCACGCATACCAAAACATTACCTGTGCCCTCCCCAGTGCATTTAGTGGGAAGGACAGCCTAACTACAAACACGTGGACAAGTGAATGTGGCCAGGGATGGTCCATCTCCCTGACGCCTTCACACCGGGTTAATATTGTGGAAGCCGGGACACAGTTGGACACTGGGATGCAACACGTCCTCCAGACATAGAGGATTGCGGGTCCTGGGTCAATCAGGCTTCAACACAAAGTTCAGAAGGTAGACAGCAGCAGTGGTCGGCCTCCTACACAACGAGTAAATTATTCATGATCATGAGGCCATCCATCTCTTTAACTTTCTGTTCCTTGGAATGCAAGTGCATGTATGTAGTAGCGGCTAGGCCTGAGGTGGTCAGCGTTTTGGCGCATATCCTACCTCCTCCGAGGATTGCTGGATGTTTTCCTGCTACTATCCCAGTTCTATGACTCCCGTTAAAACAAAGCTTCAGGTGATGAATGATGGATGAGGTGGTGGCAAAGGAGAAAGAGCAGGAGGAGCAGGGACCATTCACATCAATATCAGGCCAGTCAACCACACATGTCTTGTAGGATATGTTTCTGTACCAAAAGGAGAGGTTCGGCTACACAGTTATAGGGCATACAGTGAGTGCAATGCCTACCAAAAATTTTGATGCACTCCAATGCCCCTTGGAAGTGACATGGAGGTCAGAGGGCCTTAACTAAACCATTTTTTCCATTTATAGCAACTGGGTCTCCTGTACAGTGTTGGCCTAAGCAGTGAATGGGAGGCTTTCCAAAAATTATGAGGAACTGCAATGCCCCATGAAACAGACGTGGATTACAGCGTACTAAAAACCTTCTACCCATTATTGGGGAGTGGGTCTCCCTTAGTGTTCGCCTATGCATTGAAAAGCAAAAGCTGACTAAAATTAGGAGGAAATGCAATGCCCGTTCGAACAGTCGTGGAGGTTAGAGGTAATTAAAAACAACACTTCAATGCTCCTTGGAAGAGCTGTGGAGTTCAGAGTGGTTTAACAAGACGCTTTTAATGCCCCTTGGAAGAGTGGTGGAGGTTGCAGTGGAATAAAAAGACAATATCAATGCCCCGTGGAAGAGACGTGGAGGTCACAGTAGCTTAACAAGATGGTTTTAATGCCCCTTTGAAGAGTGGTGGAAGTCGCAGTGTAATAAAAAGACAATATCAATGCCCCTTGGAAGAGACGTGGCGGTCACAGTAGCTTAACAAGACGATTTTAATGCCCCTTACAAGAGCCATGCAGTACAGCATATTAAAAACATTATTCCCATTATTGGGGAGTGGGTCTCCCATAGTCTTTGCCTTTGTCATCCAAGCAAAAGCTGCCAAAAATTAGGACGGAGAAACTTGCAATGCCCCTTACAAGAGCCATGCAGTAAAGCATATTAAAAACATTATTCCCATTATTGGGGAGTTGGTCTCCCATAGTCTTTGCCTATGCCTTCCAAGCAAAAGCTGCCAAAAATTAGGACGGAGGAACTTGAAATGCCCCTTACAAGAGCCATGCAGTATAGCATATTAAAAACATTATTCCCATTATTGGGGAGTGGGTGTCCCATAGTCTTTGCCTATGCCTTCCAAGCAAAAGCTGTCAAAAATTAGGACGGAGGAACTTGCAATGCCCCTTACAAGAGCCATGCAGTACAGCATATTAAAAACATTATTCCCATTATTGGGGAGTGGGTCTCCCATAGTCTTTGCCTATGCCTTCCAACCAAAAGCTGCCAAAAATTAGAACGGAGGAACTTGCAATGCCCCTTACAAGAGTCATGCAGTGCAGCATATTAAAAACATTATTCCCATTATTGGGGAGTGGGTCTCCCATAGTCTTTGCCTATGCCTTCCAAGCAAAAGCTGCCAAAAATTAGGACGGAGGAATTTGCAATGCCCCTTACAAGAGCCATGTGTAACGGGTCCGGGAGGCGGACTGTAACGGGTCCGGGAGGCGGAACCTCTGAGCTACTATACAAGGGGGCGGCCCTTGTAAGGGAGCGGGTGGCAGTCTCTGGGTGAACGGACAGGGAGTTACGGCAAGTGATCAGGGCAGTCTCTGGGTAAGGGGTAGGTACGACCTGTGATGGCAGAGCCTCGGGTAGGCTAGCAGGCAGGTGGTAGATGTGTGCTCCCAGGTGAGCAAGCGAGAGTCTCTGGAATAGCAGGTGGTCACGGCACGTGACGGCGGACCCTCCGGGCTGGCAGGCAGGTAGGTAACGGAGAAGCGCTCCCAGGTGAGCGGGCAAGAGTCTCTGGAATAGCTGATGGTCACCGCACGTGACAACGGGACCTCCGGGCTGGCAAGCAGGCAGGTAACGGAGATGCGCTCCCAGGTGAGCAGGCAAGAGTCTCTGAGATAGCTGGTGGTCACAGCACGTGACAACGGAGCCTCCGGGCTGGCAAGCAGGCAGATAACGGAGAAGCGCTCCCAGGTGAGCGGGCAAGCTGGTCCATAGACAGACTGACCGGAGTAGTAAGGCAGACCGTCGGACCTCAGGCAAGCAGGCAGGTAGCTGATATGCGCTCCCAGGTGAGCGGGCAGGCTGGTCCTTAGACAGACTGACAGGAGTAGTAAGGCAGACCGTCGGACCTCAGACTGGCAGACAGGTAACAAGTATTCAGGCAGGAATCAGGCAGGTAACTGGCAGGTACTGGCAGGTAACTAGCAGGAAACTGGCAGGTAACTGGCAACGGGACCTGAGGGCTGAAGCACAGGTGAGACACAGGTGCAAACAACTTTGCTCGGGCACCTCCATTTTGGAGGAGGTGCCTTATATATGATGAAGTCCTCCGGCCATTGGCCGGGGACTCTTTAGGGCGGCGCGCGCGGCCCCTTTAAGAGGAGGGGAGCGCGCGCGCGCGCGCCCTAAGCACAGGGGCCGGGAAGGAGCGCGCGCTGAGAGCAGAGCAGGAGGAGGACGCCGGGACGGAGCGCGCGCTGACAGCAGAGCGGGGGGAGGAAGCCGGGCACGGAGCAGAGCGGTGAGAGGAGCAGCGTCCCTGCCTAGCAGAGGGCAGGGACGCCGGCACTACACCATGCAGTACAGTATATTAAAAACATTATTCCCATTATTGGGGAGTTGGTCTCCCATAGTCTTCGCCTATACCTTCCAAGCAAAAGCTGCCAAAAATTAGGACAGAGGAACTTGCAATGCCCCTTACAATAGCCATGCAGTACAGCATATTAAAAACATTCTTCCCATTATTGGGAGGTGGGTCTCCCATAGTCTTTGCCTATGCCTTCCAAGCAAAAGCTGCCAAAAATTAGGACGGAGGAACTTTCAATGCTGGCAACACGGACCACGGTCACCCTGGTGGTATAGTGGTGGTGGAGGCTGAGGATAAGGAGAAGAGCAAAAAACAGCCAAAATGAGGACGCGTATACCCATGTGTAGGGGGGGAAAGGGGTGCATGGGAATACACCTCCTGAAATAACACAGTGGATTTAACTTTATGTTACTCTGCTGTCATTTGGTGGTGATGAGAAGTCTGGCCCAATCCAGCCCTTGTTCATTTTGATAAGGGTCAGTTTGTCAGCATTGTCAGTTGACAGGCGAGTGCGCTTATCAGTTATAATTCCCCCAGCGGCACTGAAAACACGCTCCGATAACACGCTAGCGGCAGGGCAGGCAAGGACCTCCAAGGCGTACAGAGCGAGTTCATTCCAAGTGTCCAGCTTGGATACCAAATAATTAAAAGGCACAGAGGAATCACGGAGGACGCTGGTACGGTCGGAAAGGTACTCCCTCACCATCTTTTGAAACTTTCCACTCCTTGTGAGAGTACCCCGCGCCTCAGGGCCTGTAAGCTGGGCAGGTCTCAGAAAACTGTCCCACAACGTTGACAGTGATCCCCTGCCTCTGCTGGATTGGAGTTGCGTCTCTCTCGCCTGTACGCCTTGGTTGGGCAACGAACTGTGACCTCTGCCGCTAGCGTATTCAGATGGGAATTTTTTTAACAGTTCTGCAGCAAGGGCCTTCTGGTACTGCCCCATTTTTGTAGACCTCTCCACCTCAGGAATAAGAGAGTGAAAGTTATACTTGTAGCAGGGGTCGAAAAGTGTTACCAACCATTAATGACTGTCACCCAACATTTTGACAACGCGAGGGTCACGGTTAAGGCAGCGTAACATAAAGTCAGCCATGCGTGCCAGACTGGTAACAGGCAAGACTTCCATGTCCTCACCAAGATGATGACTGACCATGCTCTCCTCCTCCCTCCTGTCCTCAGGCCACCCACGCTGAACCGACAGTATGACAGTTGTACAGGTACTACCGTCTACAGCGCATGATACCAGCTCATGTTCTTCCTCCTCCTCTCCCTCATTGTCCCCCAATGCACATTGGGATGAGATGAGGCTGGGCTGTGTGTAATCGACCATTACGGCTTCTTGATCCATCTCATCATACTCTGGCTGCAATGCCTCCTCTTTAATTCTCTATAGAGAGCGTTGCAAAAGCCAGACAAGTGGGATGCTGACGCTAATGATGGCGTCATCGCCTCTCACCATCTTGGTGGACTTCTCAAAGTTTGTCAGGATGGTACGTATGTCAGACATCCAAGTCCACTCCTGAGGTCTTATGTGTGGAGTCTGACCTGAATATCGACGGCCTTGTTGCAGCTGGTACTCCACAACTGCTCTCTTCTGCTCACAAATCCTTTGCAACATGTGGATGGTAGAGTTCCAACATGTGGGGACATCACACACCAGTCGGTGTGCCGGAAGCTGCAAACGCTGCTGCAACACAGCAAGGGCGGTGGAAGCTGTAGCCGACTTCCGAAAATGAGCTGACAGGCGGCGTACTTTGATGAGCAGATCTGGCAACTCGGGGTACGATTTAAGAAACCGCTGAACCACGAGGTTAAGCACATGAGCCAGGCATGGTACGTGTGTGATCTCGCCTCAGAGCCGCCACCAGGTTATGGCCATTATCACACACGACCATGCCTGGATGTAGGTTCAGCGGTCTCAGCCACAGATCTGCCTGCTCTTTCACAGCTGTCCACAACTCACAAGGAGTGTGAGGTTTATCACCTAAGCTTATGAGTTTCAGCACAGCCTGTTGCCGCTTGGCTGAGGCAGTACTGCAGTGCTTCCAGCTTGTAACTGATGTGGTGATATCTGAGATGGAGGCTGAACATGAGGAGGAGGAGGATGATGCGCAGGAGCTGTACACTGTGGGGGCAACTCTGACTGACATAGGGCCCGCAATCCTCAGTGTGGGGAGGACGTGTTCCGTCCCAAGGTCCGACTGGGTCCCGGCTTCCACTATGTTTACCCAGTGTGCTTGTCAGGGAGATGTACCGTCCCTGGCCACAAGCACTTGTCCACGTGTCCGTTGTCAGGTGGACTCTCCCAGTAACTGCATTGTTGAGGGCACGGCAGATGTTTTGGGACACGTGCTTGTGTAGTGCGGGGATGGCACACCGGGCAAAATAGTGTCAGCTGGGGACCGAGTACCGAGGGACGGCAACCGCCATAAGGTTGCGGAAGGATTCCGTCTCCACCAGCCTAAAAGGCAGCATTTCCAACGCAAGCAGTCGTGAAATATGCAAATTTAGGACTGTGGCCTGTGGGGTGCTGGCTGCGAATTTGTGCTTTCGCTCAAAGGTCTGGGATATGGACAATTGAACGCTGCGGTGGGACGTGGACGTGGACGTTGATGCTGTTTGTTGAGAAACTGCCATAACAAGTGAAGACTGAGAGGAGTGGGCATCTTTGCATGCAGTATGGACAGGGGATTGCCTTGCACGCACAACAGGGGGTTCTCTTACACGCACAACAGCGGAAGAAGCAGTGGTGACACCCGCTGACACTGGTCGTGGACCTTGGGTTTCGCCCCACAATGTCGGGTGCTTTGCTGACATGTGCCTGATCATGCTGGTGGTGGTCAGGCTGGTAGTTTTGTCACTCCTGCTGATGCTGGCCTGGCAGGTGGTACAAATGGCCTTTTTGGGGTTATCAGCAGAGTCTTTAAAAAAATTCCAGACTCTGGAAGACCTACCGGTTCTACTGGCAGCGTCCCTCGTGTTGGTGTTACAGGGAACGGTAGCCCGCCTTCTGTCTGCGGCCACCACACTGCTTCTTCCTGCCTGTTGGGGTACTCTGCCTCCCTCCCCCTGTGTGCTGCTGGTCTCGCTCTGCGTGTCCTCCTGCCACGTTGGGTCAGTTACTAGATCATCCACCACCTCCTCCTCTTCCACTTCCGCACCACGGTCCTCCTCCTCACTACGTGGCAATTGTGTCTCGTCATCGTCCACCTCTTGTGACAAATTGCCAGCGTCGCCTTCCTGTGGCCGTGGCTGTTCAAATATTTGGCCATCGCTACATGGGATCTCCTCTTCCACCACTTCAAGCGGAGCAGGCGAGGGGCCCAAATATGGAAATGGACCAGTGAACAGCTCTTCAGAGTGTCCAACTGTGGGATCAGTTGCTGTCTGACGACACTCGGCATGGTGGGAGGAAGGAGCATCATGGTGAGGAGGAGTATGCGGTCGAGACTCACGGCTACTAAGACTTGACCGTGTGGAAGACAGACCGGAGGTGGTGGTGCCCAGATGACTGGAAGTATTATCTGCTATTCAATTAATAACCTGTTCACACTGATCAGTTCGCAATAGTGGTGTTGTTGTGTGCTTCCATAGTAATTCGGAACTGGGAGTGAGAAGATGTGGCTGTTGGTTGTGGCACATTTTCACCTTGGCCACGGCCCCATCCTCTGCACGCACCATCACCAGAATGTCCAGTTCCACGTCCCTTGCCACACGCCTTGCCCATTGTAAATGAAGTAAAATAGCTTACACTCGCACTATCAATGGCAAAAGAGTAATGAAAAGGAGATTTGAACCGTGGAAGAGGAAAACCACAGTTCTAGTTATCTGGCCTACACCAGAATCTTTTAAACAGATATATTTGTGTCTGAACTGTCAGCGAGACACTCAAACTGTTTTTTTTATGAAAAAAAGGCAAAAAGGTCGATAACATCCAGATTTGAACTGTGGAAGAGAAAAACCACAGTTCTATTTCTCTGGCCTACACCAGAATCTTTTAAACAGATATATTTGTGTCTGAACAGTCAGCGAGACACTCAAACTGTTTGTTTTTTTATGGAAAAAAGGCAAAAAGGTGGATTACACCCAGATTTGAACCGTGGAAGAGGAAAACCACAGTTCTAGTTCTCTGGCTTACACCAGAATCTTTTAAACAGATATATTTGTGTCTGAACAGTCAGCGAGACACTCAAACTGTTTTTTTTTTATGTAAAAAGGGCAAAAAGGTGGATTACACCCAGATTTGAAACGTGGAAGAGGAATACCACAGTTCTATTTCTCTGGCGTACACCAGAATCTTTTAAACAGATATATTTGTGTCTGAACAGTCAGCGAAACACTCAAACTGTTTTTTTTAATGTAAAAAAGGCAAAAAGGTGGATTACACCCAGATTTGAACCGTGGAAGAGGAAAACCACAGTTCTAGTTCTGTAGCCTACACCAGAATCTTTTAAACAGATATATTTGTGTCTGAACAGTCAGCGAGACACTCAACTGGGTTTTTTTATGTAAAAAAGGTGGATTACACCCAGATTTGAACCGTGGAAGAGGAAAATCACAGTTCTAGTTCTCTGGCCTACACCAGAATCTTTTAAACAGATATATTTGTGTCTGAACAGTCAGCGAGACACTCAAACAGTTTTTTTTTATGTAAAAAAGGCAAAAAGGTGGATTACACCCAGATTTGAACCTTGTAAGAGGAAAACCAATGTTCTATTTCTCTGGCCTACACCAGAATCTTTTAAACAGATATAATTGTGTCTGAACAGTCAGCGAGACACTCAAACTGTTTTTTTTTTATGTAAGAAAGGCATAAAGGTGGATAACACCCAGATTTGAACCGTGGAAGAGGAAAACCACAGTTCTATTTCTCTGGCCTACACCAGAATCTTTTAAACAGATATATTTGTGTCTGAACAGTCAGCGAGACACTCAAACTGTTTTTTTTATGGAAAAAAAGACAAAAAGGTGGATAACATCCAGATTTGAACCGTGGAAGAGGAAAACCACAGTTCTAATTTCCTGGCGTGTACCAGACTTTTTTAAACAGATATATTTGTGTCTGAACAGTCACCAAGACACTCAAACTGTTTTTTTTATGGAAAAAAGGCAAAAAGGTGGTTAACACCCAGATTTGAACCGTGGAAGAGGAAAACCACAGTTCTAATTTCCTGGCATATACAAGACTTTTTTAAATAGATATATTTGTGTCTGAACAATCAGCAAGACACTCAAACTGTTTTTTTTTTTTTGGAAAAAAGGCAAAAAAGTGGATAATACAGAGATTTGAACCGTGGAACTGCAAAACCACAGTTCTAGTTATCTGGCCGAAACCAGGCGCTTTTAAACAGATATATTTGTGGCTGAACACTCACAGACACACTCAATTTTTTTTTTGGGGGGGGGGGGAAATACCAAAAGGTTAATAAGACGGGTATTTTTACAGTCTGGCTGAGGAAAAAAAAAAAAGAGGATTTAGATGAAAAAAAAAGGATTTTTCCTGGCCCCTGAGACCTGGGGCTAAGTCTAGCAATTTGAGCAGCAGCAGCACACAGGACTGTAATGCAGTGTTTGTTGGTATAACCACTGCGTCTCCTATACAGCCTGCCTGCCTGCCTGATATCTGGGATGGATATTAGTCCTCAGAAGGACTGTTTGTTTGATTTTGCAGGCTTTAGAGACCCTACACTACCTATTTTGCAGTATAAATCTCTACCTAGCTTAGCAACACTCTCCCTACACTGTCTGATCCGGAGCGACTGTGTCCAAGTTGGCGGCGCCCGGTTTTAAATACTCGAGGTGACGCTGTGCGGCCAGCCAGTCACTGTAATGCCCACTACCAACATGGCTGCGGCATTACAGTGACTGTCTGGCAATCCCTGCATGTTCATTGGCTCTGTAAAGAGCGCCAAATGTGCAGGGCGGAGACCCGAGCTCCCGCCCGAGTAACCCGAAAATGCTCGGTGCTCGCCGAACATCCCGAGTAGTGAGATGCTCGGGCGTGTACCGAGCAGTGTCGAGCATGCTCACTCAACACTACTCCCTGACAAAAAAAAAAATTGGTTCCAAAATTGAGCTGATGTAAAGTAGACATGTGGGAAATGTTATTTATTAACTATTTTGTGTGATATATGTCTCTGATTTAAGGGCATGAAAATTCAAAGTCTGAAAATTGTGAAATTTTCAAAATGTTCGCCAAATTTTTCACAAATAAATGCAAGTGATATCGAAGAAGTTTTACCACTATCATGAAGTACAATATGTCACGAAAAAACAGTCTCAGAATCAGGGGAATCCATTGAAGCGTTCCAGAGTAATTAACTCATAAAGTGACAGTGGTCAGAATTGTAAAAATTGGCCTGGACATTAACGTGCAAACCACCTCTGGGGGGTAAAGGGGTTAATGAGTATACATCATGTAGCACCACATACGTAGTGTATTACGCTACATGTCCTTGTAACCTGATCTATATAGGGCTAACAACAAGCGAATTATGCGTGCGGGTAAGAGAGCATGTCTGAGTTATTTGGGGGACAAGACACATTGAGGATCCAACAACATTGAGGACAATACCTAAAAATTTTAGGTCCTTTCATGGCTGTAACCCTTCTGGCTTGAAAGTGACTTGCACAATTAGATTACTGGTGGATCGTTACCCTGGGCACGATGACACCAAAGGGACTCAATGAGAAACTTAGTTTTGCATCCTTTATTTCCACCTATAAATGCTGGGTTATGAGGTGCTGGATCTTGAAGTTTGTAGACTTGGTGTATTTACTCTGTATTTATTAAGATCTTGTTAATTATGCATGTATCATCAGCAGAACGTGCGAATCATGTGATTTATTACCATATATTTTTGCAGAATTGTATTTTATTTGCGCCTTACAGGTACCAGCTTAAATATATTGATCAGGTTATGTACTGCATATATTCCCCTTTAAGATTATGGTGATATGACCGGTACACATATAATTGCCCCTTTAAGCCTTTCTGAGCCTCTAGAAAATGGAGTTATACTGTGCGCATGCGCACTAGACCTGTATACCTGCTGGTGACGCGGGAGTCCCGGCGATACGGGCGCTTGCACATCAGAGGAAGTGCACCCTCTGACCTGCGCGCGTCATCGCGGGAGCCCGGCGGACCATACTGTAATGGCACAGGTAACGGCGTGCATGCGCCATATTAGCACAACTCCAGACACCTGGTGAGATATGTACTTAAATAGACACAATGATAGGCACTATAGCTCCACCCTCGGAAGAAGGAAAAAAACGAAACATGCATAGGGGTATCAGAGTGAGGCGCTCTGGGCTATGGGTGAGTGTGACGCGCCCCCTGGGCCATATTCTTTAGGGGAATACCCGGAGCCGGATCAGATGGGGGTTGTAGTCTCCGAGTGGCTGTGACCCGGTCCGTGCCCAGGGTGTCAAACTCAGTTGTATGTGGCAGTCCTACAGATGTTATTAAGTTCTTAATGTCGACTACGCCACCCGTTGTGTTGCGGTCACTATGGCCGCCGCTGCAGCAGGGTCCGCTGAGGCTGATGGTGTAGGTGCAGCTTGTGATGGTATAACCCCCAACGGGTGGGGTATAGCCTCAGGGGGTCAGGTGCAGAGGATGGGGGTTGTAGTGGTGCAGCATAGATGTTAAAGGAAGACAGAGTCGGGTTGTGCAGTTTAGGGTATTTACTCACTGCTGATGTTCCGGTCACTCTAGCTTCAAGTGACCACCCGAGCCGTGCTGCGTCCACCAGGTCCTGGATCCAGCCAACCCCCAAGCGAGTCCGGAGCGTGACCCTGAGCTCTCCTTCTGTCCTTTCTCCGGCCGTCCCCACTATTGATCCACCCAGGTCCAGCTCCCTCGGGCCTTCTGTTGGGTGACCCTTGGCCTTGGGTTCCCTGACCCTCCGTGTGGTATGCCTTCGTGGTGGATGTGGTGGGTGGCCGTGGCAGACGCTGCCCACGGCCTCCGGTCTCTGGCTGGGGTGTGTTTTTGCCCCCACCAGCTTGGGTTCCGGTACCCTGATGCCGACTCTTCACCCGGGGATTTAATTTGGGGTCTTAGAGTCCTTTCTTCTGTTTCCCCCTCTGGGTCTCACTTTCTTTCTCCTCTCTCTCTCTGGATCTGCTCTGCTCCTCTTCCTGTGACTCCTCTGCAAAGGCTGACAGACTGACTGACCCTGTTCTTAGTTGGTGCCCACCTTATATACACCCTCTATGTGTGAGCTCAGGTGACCAGCACCCAATGAGCTCCTATCTTTACCCAGGCTGCTCCCCCTATCTGCCCCTACACTACATGGGATGTACCACCCCCCCTCCCACTCCAGCCAGGAACAGACTCGGTCGTACCTGCACATTTCTAAGTGGGAGTACCGTCGGCCTGTTCCCCGGAAATGGGATGTGTGTAGTGCATGCAGCCTACCGAGCTCAGTTCCACACTCCATCCTTACCCGGGAGTGGAATATCACACCTCTGGGTTGAGGTGCAATACTCCTGTAGCAGCCGAATCCTCAGGGTGCTACATTCCCCCCTGGTAAATCACAGCACGTCCTCGGGCTGTAAGACAAAAACACCAAAACATACAAAATTTTTTTTTTTTCATATAAACATAATAAAACATATAAAACATTATATATATAAAACTTTTCATATAAACATTCTCGTAGTCGTTTCTTGTTTCAGGTTCCCCCTCCGGACACTGTGCAACGTGTGTCCGGGAAAAGTGCGACAGTCTCTTAGAAAAACTGGTTTTCCTATAAAACCGGTAGGGGGCGCTTTAGGAAGCGCAACTATATACAGGGGAAGTTGGCCGCTCTCAGTCCTCGGCCAGGTAGAGGGAAGGGAATGGCTGCTCACAGTCCTCAGCCTGTGGGATTAAGGGGTTAACGGGTAAACAGTTCACTCAGCTGGTCCCAACGGGGACTATATATATATATATATCAACAGTTTCTTTGGTACCCGGTCGGGTAACTATTTATATCACTTGCTCTGCCGCACTCAACGGCGTCTTCCTCCTGCTCTTTGCTTACAGCTGGTTGTTACTTCAGACCCGTCCGGGTCCTCTTGCTCCTCCTCCTCGCACCGCAACTCCTCCTCCGTCAGGCGGTGTACGTGGAGGGCGTAAGGTCCTTTGGCACACTTGTGCCGGGTAAAGGTGACCTCGTCTCCGATGTAGAGGTCACGACCTCTGTGCCCCTCCGGCAGATGGGACTCCACGTCTCTGCGCGTGACAAAGACGTCGCCGGGGGTGTTGTTGTCTCGAATGAAGCCCCACCCATGCTGCTGGTTGAACTTGATTACAGTCCCGGTGGTACGGGGACTGTGCGCTGCACGGGGGTCCCTCCTGGTCCGGCTCTTTTGCTCGGCGCTCCTTATTTGGGCCTGTTGTTCCCGGACCCGCCTCTCTCTCCGCTCCCTCGCAAACTCCTCGAGCTGCTGGCGGCAGCACTCCGCACGCTCTGCTGCAGCTGCCCTAGTTTCCTGAGTGAACCCCATTAGATCTTCTCCGGTGGGGTCCCACTCAAACTGTGCTTCCGCTAGCGGGGGCGAGATCCTTATTACGGGCTTCGGAGCCGGAATCAGGGGTGCACACATGGCCCCAACCCTCCTCTGGTGCTCCAGTTCGTAATACTTCTGGGGCCAGATGAAAGGCTGCCCGTCCGGCCACGTGTGCTGGGCAAACAAGTCCTCTCCCAGACGCGGCACCCTTGGTTTTACGGGTGCGGGCGCGGTGGTGGTGGCGCCCGGGTTGCCCAGGCCTTGCGGCCAGGCCTGGGGCACCTGGAAGGTGAAGGGCACCGTTAATACGGCGGCGCCCTGGGCCACCTGGCCTTGCGACCAGGCCGGAGGCTCCGCAGAGGTAGGGGGCGCTGTTGGTGTTGCGGCGCCCGGGAATTCTAGGCCCTGCGACCAGGCTGGTGGTACTTCCTGCTTGGTCACGCTCGGGGTCGAGGCGTGTGACGTCACAGGGGTCGCGGCGGTGGCTTCCGGTTGGGGCCTAGTCTGCGTCGGTGACATGGCGTTTTCGGGCACAGCAGGGGGACTTTCGGGCTCTGCGACGGGGAGCTGGGGCAGGTAAGCGGTGTCACGGCTTGGGGTATAGGCGTCCCCTTTACCTGCCTCCATGCGTTCGGCTCCCTCCTCGGCGCCGTCTCCGGCCTTGGGTCCTCCCGCGCCATCCTCAGAGGCGGTCTCCTTCCTCATCTCGGCTGGCGTGCTCCGGGTCTTGGTTTCAGCTTGCGTCTTGGTTTCAGCTTGCTGGGCCATCTCCCGGCTCCATTCCGCCAATATCTCGCGCTGTACCCGGGCCATCCTCCGTGCGAGGCCCTCCAGGGCAGTCTGCGCACACTCCCGGTCTCGGGGGAGCTGTGCAAGGACCTCCACTAGGCCTAGTGGGGTCGTGGTGTCCAGCAGGCTCCTGACCAACGGGTCGGTGCTGCTCTGCTCTTCTTCCAGCAGGCTCCTGGCCAGCGGGCCGGTGCTGCTCTGCTCTCTGGACATCTCCGGGTGAGCTTCTCTGCTACTCCTCTCCAGACTTCTTGTCTCCGGGTGCGCTCGCTCCAGACTGCTCCAGGCGGCACCCATCTTCGCTCTTTTCTTTCGTCTCCTCCCACTTCGAGGGCGGTCCCGGGGCAACTCGGTGACTGTCAGCTCCAGGGGTAGTTCTTTCACGCTGACAGACACCTCCAGCATCACAGTCTCTGTTGGTGGGGGCGGTTTCCACTTTTGGCGCCATTTTCTGTCCTGGCCCACGATGGGAGGCGGCCTCCTGCCCTCCTTTGGCACGCCCATAATGGCGTCCGCTGCTCTTCCAAGGCGGGAAATCTGCGGTTTTGGCGGGAAGCGTCGCCCAGTGGCGGGAAACTCTGCAGATGGCGGGAACAAGTTGGAAATGGCGGACAATCGGCGGGAAACGACTGGTGATGGAGTCCGATGGCGTGGACCCTCCGGAACCGGCGGGAGACTTCTTTCTGAGGTAAACTTGCACTTTTCTTCAGGCACGCAGTACCCGGGTGTTGCGGGCACGTAATCCTGCCGACTACG
This sequence comes from Phyllobates terribilis, assembly GCF_046119375.1. Classification (NCBI taxonomy): domain Eukaryota; kingdom Metazoa; phylum Chordata; class Amphibia; order Anura; family Dendrobatidae; genus Phyllobates; species Phyllobates terribilis. The sequence goes on from NW_027362761.1 coordinate 701,081,968, forward strand.
CCAAAGTTGACGCGCCCCCTGGGCCATATTCTTTAGGGGAATACCCGGAGCCGGATCAGATGGGGGTTGTAGTCTCCGAGTGGCTGTGACCCGGTCCGTGCCCAGGGTGTCAAACTCAGTTGTATGTGGCAGTCCTACAGATGTTATTAAGTTCTTAATGTCGACTACGCCACCCGTTGTGTTGCGGTCACTATGGCCGCCGCTGCAGCAGGGTCCGCTGAGGCTGATGGTGTAGGTGCAGCTTGTGATGGTATAACCCCCAACGGGTGGGGTATAGCCTCAGGGGGTCAGGTGCAGAGGATGGGGGTTGTAGTGGTGCAGCATAGATGTTAAAGGAAGACAGAGTCGGGTTGTGCAGTTTAGGGTATTTACTCACTGCTGATGTTCCGGTCACTCTAGCTTCAAGTGACCACCCGAGCCGTGCTGCGTCCACCAGGTCCTGGATCCAGCCAACCCCCAAGCGAGTCCGGAGCGTGACCCTGAGCTCTCCTTCTGTCCTTTCTCCGGCCGTCCCCACTATTGATCCACCCAGGTCCAGCTCCCTCGGGCCTTCTGTTGGGTGACCCTTGGCCTTGGGTTCCCTGACCCTCCGTGTGGTATGCCTTCGTGGTGGATGTGGTGGGTGGCCGTGGCAGACGCTGCCCACGGCCTCCGGTCTCTGGCTGGGGTGTGTTTTTGCCCCCACCAGCTTGGGTTCCGGTACCCTGATGCCGACTCTTCACCCGGGGATTTAATTTGGGGTCTTAGAGTCCTTTCTTCTGTTTCCCCCTCTGGGTCTCACTTTCTTTCTCCTCTCTCTCTCTGGATCTGCTCTGCTCCTCTTCCTGTGACTCCTCTGCAAAGGCTGACAGACTGACTGACCCTGTTCTTAGTTGGTGCCCACCTTATATACACCCTCTATGTGTGAGCTCAGGTGACCAGCACCCAATGAGCTCCTATCTTTACCCAGGCTGCTCCCCCTATCTGCCCCTACACTACATGGGATGTACCACCCCCCCTCCCACTCCAGCCAGGAACAGACTCGGTCGTACCTGCACATTTCTAAGTGGGAGTACCGTCGGCCTGTTCCCCGGAAATGGGATGTGTGTAGTGCATGCAGCCTACCGAGCTCAGTTCCACACTCCATCCTTACCCGGGAGTGGAATATCACACCTCTGGGTTGAGGTGCAATACTCCTGTAGCAGCCGAATCCTCAGGGTGCTACAAGTGTTTCTTGTAACACTTTTTTCTGGTTGTTTCTAACATACAGGTGCTTCTCATAAAATTAGAATATCATCAATACATTTCAGAATGCCAACATTTCAGATTTTAAAAACATTTTTCAAATTGTTGTTATAAAGTATTCTAATTTACTGAGATAATGACTTCTATGTTTTCATTGGCTGTAAGCCATAATCATCAACATTAACAGAAATAAACTCTTGAAATAGATCACTCTGTTTGTAATGACTCTATATAATATATGAATTTCACTTTTTGTATTGAAGAACTGAAATAAATTAACCTTTTGATGATATTCTAATTTAGTGAGAAGTACCTGTATATATAGCTGTTTATTCTGTTATGCACTTCGCAGAGGGACCCAGCAAGACAGACACCAAACCAGCAAAGGCGCAGCCACAGACGAACTTGGCACAAGCTGCCCAGCTAGGCAAGCCTGTGAGGGCAGTTTGTGCCAAGTTCGTCTGTGGCTGCGCCTTTGCTGGTTTGGTGTCTGTCTTGCTGGGTCCCTCTGCGAAGTGCATAACAGTGCGTCATTTTTCTTTTTGCAATTAATAAAATTTGCATTTATATTATCGGTTTTTCTAATATAAAGAGATTACACATAGTCTATTCTGTTGGCTACCTTCCGTCACGGTCACGTAGCTCTGCCCACTCAATATAAAAGTGGAAAAAAAAAACTCATGTACAATTTTTAATGTGTACTTCATTAAAAACCTAAGCAATAACCACAAAAAGCATTAAAAGACCATGAAATCATTACATTTATAAATGGTTATTTGGGTAGTTTTAGTACAGAGCAGCAATAAGGACCCCACCGCTCCTTGAAACTCTCTCCAATTTACTTATATGTCATTTGTAAAGAATATTTAATATTAGTTTATATTTCCTGTTTCAAAGAAAACTTGCCAGATTACAGACAAAATTCAGTATTATTTACTGTTTTAGGTAAGTGTATTCTCTAAATAGCAGCCTACATTCCTACATTCTCTAAATAGCAGCAGCCTACACTACTCCCATGTGTCTTTTACTGTCTAATTAAATTTTTGCCTGAAATTCACTTACTTTTATTTCTAATAGTAATTTCCAAGAGATGATAGGGTGATTTGAGGCAACTAGGGATGAGCGAATCCCTGTGTATTCGGCCTCTGCCCAGCCTGCACTGGAAGTGAATGGAGCGGATGGCGCGCATGCCAATCATCTGAACCATCATAAGTGAACAATCATAAGTGAAGTGAGCATGCGCGCACTCGCACTCCATTCACTGTCCCGGCTTACGTCCCGGACAATAAAGTTTGTTGAAAGGCTGAGTGCAGGGCAGGAAGCAACAAACTTTGCGGCTGTAGCCCCCTCCCTCAGTCATTAGCATAGGTTGTGAAGGAGAAGGTGCACAGCTGAATACACAGGGATTCACTCATTCCTAGCAGCAACGTATCAAACTTTAATGAACTGTGGTTTTATATTTGCTATTTAGGCCTCCTACAGGTTTAGTGACTGTTGTCAGAAAAAATTATGTCTTCAAATTGCATTGTTAGAATGTGGTTAATTGGAGGGACAGCAGGCAGTATTACCGGTTCTAAGCTGCCGTTGAATCGGCAGGTGTTAGCCAGGTTTTATTCCCCGCACTGTACAGAATCGCAACCAACATGTACCAGTGCTACCGTCGCAGCCAACAAAGTACTTCTGTTCTGGGTAAAAGCGAGAATCCAGACAAGGCAACAATATCATGGGATCAATATGGTGAAGAGTCTGTTTGGTCAATGGAAGAGTCTCAAGAAGAATGCTAAACGGCGAACCAAAACACAAGAATCCAAGAAGGATTTGTTTGATGTCGCTCATGCTGATGCCATGAAACTTATAAAACTTCAGGAAGACCGTGACTTATTGCTTGCTCAAAGAGAAAAAGGTCGTCGTGGAAGCATGGGACCATTAGACAGAAAGCAGGCCAAGGTCAAGGAAAGAAGATTTATGAGAGAATTACAGGCAGAGAAAAGAAGAAAAAACGAAACTGAGCGAGTTGAGCAGTCAACAGCATCGGCTGAACTTTGCAGTAATAGTAGCAGTTGCAGCAACAACGGCGATTCCAACAACAATAGTGATGAGGGAGAAGGGCATTTTAGTCCCAAGAAACGTAAGTTGATAAGACCTGAAAACATTGTGACTAGGGAAGTTTCTGCAGCTCTAGACAGAACTAATACCATTGATAGAAAAGCGACCTATCTGCTTCTTGCTGCTTCTCAGTCTCTTGGCCATGATCCAGACAGTCTCACATTGAATAGGGAATCTGTCAGACAGGCTCATTGCTGGCATTGAGAGATTGCAGTGAGGCACCCCAGGGGTCCGGTTGCCACAGTGGCATTGCCTCCCTCACAAGGGGTGATGCCATGCCTGGAAGCAAGGAGGGGTCCCCTAATCAGGTATACCAGCATACAACACTTTCCTGGCTCCAGACCAGCAAGGGGAGCTCCTCCCCTTGACAACTGGAATCTGGAGGCGGGGTTAGTTAGAGTTAGTGAGAGGAGTTGAAGACAGGACAGCGACGAGGAAGGACCTGGGGAGTGGAGCTGTAAGCCAGCTCACCCCAGAGGGAAGCGCAGAAGAACCGGACACCGGAGTCCGAGGTTGTAGGGCACTGAAGGCCCAGCAGCAGAAACCGGAGGGCAGGAGACTGCAGGTTTCCTGGCCCCATCAGACGCCCGGAGGCTCAGCAGCACCATAGGGCCCAGCACCACCACGTGGGAGCGACACTCCAAGAAGGCCCGAGCTGCCTGCCATACGGGTGAGGAACAGACGTTTTACTCAGGGACGAGGGCCGCAGCATAGCTACAAGCAGCAGGGCTAAAGAGATTAGCGCAGAGGGAAGGCCTACAACTTTACCTGGCGAGGTGGATCCCCAACTTGCTTCCAGGCCGCCCGGACCTCTACTACCAGCTAGTACCTGTGCCCCGGTCTGCTTAACAACCGCAAGTAAAGATAAGAGGAAACAGCCATTAAGTTGTGGACTGGTCATTATCTGCGCTATCACCTCTATTACACCGCACCAACTGCATCTACCCTATAGTATCACTACATCCTGCCCTGGGGCTAAGCTCTGCCTGTGGAGAGCTGAACCAACTCTGCTGCGTCACCACCAGCTCCAGAGGATCTGCACCGCAGTGGCGGCCCCATATAGCCGCATACCACAGGTGGCATCACGAACAATATATATAAAAACTTTATTTCCCTTTTACTTTACTTCCGCTGGGTCACGGACCGGGTCACTGCCACTGTGACATCCCCAGCACCGACCGGCCCAGCTACCGAGTACCCCACGGCCCAGGGGGCGCGTCAACTTGGCGTCACGAACAGGATTCACGAAGCCCGGGTCCTGTGTGCCATAAACTTTACTGAACTGTGTCATCACGTCATTTGCAGTCAGCAGAGGGGATGCAGGAGGAACTGCTGGGTAAGCGATCCCTCCCACCTGCAGAGCAGCATACTAGTACGTCATCAGAAACCCAGGACCTGGCTGAGGTTCACTAGGGGAAAGAAAGATGCCCAACCTGGGAGAGGAATCAGCCACGGGCGCGGCCGCCGCCACTGTAATGTCGTTATCAATACCATATATACCGGGAGCGGCGTGGTTGCTCCAGTACTCAGGGGAGTCGCACACCCTGACCGACTTTGAGGAGAGACTGCGCAGTTTGTTTAAAATGTACCCTCTGTCTGAGGAGCAAAAAGTCAGCATCCTCATAGGCCCGCTAATCGGTGCAGCCCAGAGAGAGGTGAAGTCCTGGCCAGGCAGGAACAAAGGCACTGTGAAGGAAATACTGGCCCGGTTAAAGGATACCTTTGACACCCGCACAGCAGCAGAGATTAAAATGAAGTTCTACGGGTGCAAACAAAGGGTGCAGGACAGTGTACGGGACTATGCTCTAAACCTGCAGGAGGCGCTGCGGGCCATTAAACAGGTAGACCCCGACAGTGTGCGAGACGAGGACAGATTGCTAACTGAGCAGTTTATAGAGGGGCTCCTGTCTTAACGCTCACCAGACACAGCTGCGCATTATGGCTCTGCAAAACCTTGATCTGGACTTTGCGCAATTTAAAGACCGAGCCATCCGGGTGCTATGAGAACCAACCCCAGGTGACACTGCATCCCTCCGGCGCCCAGCTATCACATACCACCAGGAGGTGGCGTCCTTTTCCCCGGCACCTGTGGAGGCTGACGCGCAGACCCTAGATAATGACCCGTCTGCAGACCTACGCCTTCAGGTCCAGGAGCTGACCAAAAGTGTGGCTACACTATCCAAAACTGTGCAGGCCATGCAAGTGTCTCCAAAGGAAAAGATCCAGCTGGCTTCCAGTCCAGATGACGTCCCGTGGCGACGACAGAGAAGAATTCCACCGACCAGAGGGAGGAACAGCGATCGCTATGACCAGGACGGACAACCCATCTGCCGCCGCTGTCAAAAGGCGGGGAACTACGCAAGGTTCTGTAATTTAAACGAGCAACCCCTGCGGCAGAGAGCCAACCTCCAGGAGTAAGACAACCAGGCCCACAAAGCTGACGAGACAAGTACGTGGGAGGACGACCGGTCCTACCTGTCGTGCTTGATGGCATCCCGATAAACGCATTGCTGGACACTGGTTCCCAGGTGACAACGATGCCATATATCCTTTTCAAACGATACTGGACTGATTCAGACATTACCCGCAGTCCAGATGAACATCTTAACATCTATGCCAGCAATGGTCAGCCCTTGCCTCAGGTGGGGTATAAAGAGGTGACAATAAAAGTTGGCCGAGTAGAATTGCCATCACAAGGGTTGATTATTGTTGATATTGATCGCCGAGAAAGTCATCCTATGATAACCTTAGGCACCAATGTGATAGAAAATTGTCTTGGAGAAATTATTGTTTTGTTGCAACAGGTCGCAGAGACTGCCAGTTCCAGTCAGCAGCGAGTTCTGCAGAAGGAGATCAGAGCCCTGATGCAGAGACAACAGGTAGAGCTGTCTGGAGGAGAAGTTGGTAGTGTCAGAATGAGTGATCCATTCCCCATTGCAATGCCCCCTAGGAGTGAAATGATAATATAGTGTGGGGCAGCAATAGGTCTCAGGGGTCAAGATTATCAGGCCCTGGTAGAACCCGTGTACTCTAACAGTAGGCCCACCATCTTGACAGCCAGGGGTGTAGTCGATGTCCGCAAGGGGAGAGTACCGATACGCATCCTGAATTGTGGGGAGAAAGAGGTCCATTTACCCCGGTATGCTACCCTTGCTAAGCTGTTCACTGTCAGTAACAACGCAATAAAGGCAGTGGAACCCTTGTCTCCGTCCAAACCGGCGAGGGATAATGGCTCCAAGGGGCAGATGGAGGATTGGTGTCAGAAGCTACAAGTGGGCACTGACTCCACCCCTTTCCACCAAAAGCATGGAGTATACCGGATGGTCAAAGAATATGAGCGAGTCTTTAGCAAACACCCACTAGACTTTGGGCAGGTAAAAGGGGTCCAACATCATATCCCATTAAAGAGAGGTACCGGCCTGTACCCCCCAGGTCACTATCAATGTGCCAAAGGAATGTTACGGGAGATGAAGGAGGCTGGGGTGATCAGAGATAGTTTTAGCCCCTGGGCAGTTCCATTAGTTCTCGTTAGAAAGAAAGATGGTACAATGAGGATGTGTGTTGATTACAGGCAGATTAACCGCATTACACATAAGGACGCCTACCCATTACCCAGAATTGAGGAATCATTAGCAGCACTGAGATCCGCTATTTCTCAACTTTGGATCTCACCAGTGGGTATTGGCAGGTTCCCATGGCAGAGGCGGACAGAGAAAAGACCGCGTTTACAACACCAATGGGCCTCAGCGAGTTCAACTGCATGCCATTCGGGCTCTGCAACGCCCCAGGAACCTTCCAGCAGTTAATGGAGTGTTGCCTAGGATACAAAAACTTTGAAACTGTCCTGCTGTACCTAGATGATGTAATTGTCTACTCAAAGACATATGAAGACCACCTGGAGCACCTGGCGGAGGTGTTCAAAGCCCTACCTGGTTTTGGCCTGAAGGTAAAGCCGTCCAAGTGCCACCTGTTGAAGCCCAAGGTGCAGTACCTAGGTCATGTGGTAAGCACCGAAGGTGTAGCACCAGACCCTGGAAAAGTCACCGTGATCAAGGACTGGCCAAGACCCTCCACTATCAAGGAAGTGCGGAAGTTCCTCGGGCTGGTAGGCTACTACAGGAGATTCATCAAGGGTTTCACCAAGATAGCGGCACCCATGCAGGACCCATGCCAGTCCAAGAAGGCCAAGAACCCGAATCCTCCGTTCAAGTGGAGTAAAACAGAAGAAGAATCCTTCACTCGACTGAAAGTGGCTCTTACGGGAGACAAAGTCCTGGCCTACCCTGACTATGGCCAACCCTTTATACTCCATACGGATGCCAGCAACGGGGGATTGGGAGTGGTGCTGTCCCAGGTACAGCAAGGCAGAGAGAGAGTGATTGCCCACGCCAGCAGGAAGCTCCGTCCTATGGAAAGGAACCCCGACAACGATAGTTCCTTCAAGTTGGAGTTTTTAGCCTTAGTCTGGTCTGTAACAGAGCGCTTCAAACATTACCTCGCCTCCTCCAGATCTACAGTCTTCATGGATAACAACCCGCTGACGCACCTGGAGACTGCGAAGCTTGGTGCCCTAGAGCAACGATGGATGGCCCGACTGTCTAACTACGAGTTCACCATCAAGTATCGGGCGGGGCATAAAAATGCAAATGCTTATGTGCTGTCCAGGATGCCCAACTTGCCAGATGGGGGAGAAGACCTGGAAGAGCTGGAGGAGATAGAGCTATCCGCTTTCCATCGTCACGGGGTGACCCAGTGCTCCCACTGTGTGAGGAACAAGCGCTCCGCCAACAGAGAGGCCACGTTTAACCCATTGCCCCACCATGGATAGGCAGAGACGCAGGATAGCGACCCGGCTGTCCGCCTGGTAAAGGAGTTGCTGACACAAGCTGACCCGCACCCTGATCCAGATGCTCCACAGGAGACCCAACAGTTGTGGAAGGAGAAGGGCAACCTGTTCATCTACGAGGGAAAGCTGTGTCGAAGAAGTATCAACTCCCGGACACACGAACTGGTCTGGCAGGTGGTAGTTCTGAGGTGGGATGCGCTAATGGTCTTAGAAGTGTACCACGATAGAGCAGGAGACTTCGGGTGGAAGAAGTTGGAAGCCCTGCTACGTGAGCGATTCTACTGGGCTGGCATGAGACAAGCAATCGAGAGATGGTGTCGAAAATGTGGTCCATGCAACCTGAGACGGAAGGACCGTGACAGCCAGAGGGCTCCCCTGCAGCCCATAATCACCAAAAAACCACTTGAACTGGTAGCCTTGGAACACGTGAAGCTAGCTCCAAGCCGGTCAGGCTATGTCTACGCTCTCACCATAGTAGACCACTACTCCCGATTCCTGGTAGTAGTGCCAGTGAAAGATCAGATGGCAGCCAAAGCGTTTCAACAACACTTTTTGTCGCCCGCACGGTTACCCTGAATGAGTGCTCACCGACCAAGGTCCAGCCTTTGAAGCAGAAGTGTTTCAAGAATTCTGTAACTTGTACGGCTGCAAGAAAATAAGAACGACGCCTTATCATCCCCAGACCAGCGGGTTGTGCGAGAAGATGAACCAGGTGGTGATAGACCTGTTGAAGACGTTGCCCCTTGAAGAACGTAGCCTGTGGCCAGAGAAGTTACCAGATTTGGTGGACCTATATAACCACATCCCAGTGAACTCCACCAACTGTACAGCTGCCTACCTGATGAGAGCAAAACCTGGCAAGCTACCAATTGACTTAGACATGGGAGTATTAACACCTGAGACGACATCACCAGATGCAGACTGGGATATGGAGCGGCAGCAACAATACCGCAAGGTGCAAGAATGTGTGGAGAGAAGTTTGTCCCAGGCGAGACAGAGGCAGGAGAAAACTTACAATCAGCACGTACCTGCAGTTCCCTTGTCACCTGGAGAACAAGTACTCAAAAGGAAGAGACGAGTCCACAAATTAGATGACCAATGGGAGATTGAGCCATACACCGTCTTACCTTCAAATTTCGATAACACTAAGGTGTACCTCATCAGTAAAGATGGAGGGGAAACTTCAGCGGCAGTCTCAAGAGACCACTTGAAGATATGCCCTGATCAGTTGAAACACAAAGAAGAAGACCAAGGCAGCCCCCAGCACACAGGAAAGGTGGAAGAAACGGTCCAAACAATCCTTGGAGAATTCCCCCGGTCTTGGACTCAGGTGAACCAAGCAATCGTGGTACCTGTCCTGACTTTTCTCCAAGCGGCCTCACCGGAAGCGGCAGAGGCTCCAGAACATCTGGAAGACCAATCGGCCCCAGAAACAGATGCTTCATCAGCAGCAGATCAGGAGAATCTACCCTCTGCTAGCAGTGAACCTGTCATACCCATGGTGAGTCAAAGAATTCGTAGAAGACTACCCAGCCTACCGGTATTACCTCAGACTAACCGTAGTGTAGAAAACCAGGAAAATCCAGCTGACCAAATCTTCTAAAATCAATTTCTTTATTAGGTCATGAGAACGATATTAAAACACCTTAGGAGGACATCAGCAAACGCGTTTCGAACCGTGAGTTCTTAATCATTGCATAGTGAAAAACCGCATGGAAATAGCGTTATATGTCATATCCTGCTGATCACATGTTCAAAGGTAAGCCAATCAAAATTAAACAAACAATAAAGGGTAAAAACGTGTAACATAATAAAATGCTTGTATCCTTATAGTATCCCAGCAGCAGAAGAATTATAGGACAGGAGCTATAAGTATATTTAATTGTATCCACTTATATGTAAGAAAAGAAAGAATGGGGGAGAGAAGTTCTCATTCATAATGATACATCAGGTCATGCCTGATGTTCATGCCGGCCGGTGCGCGTGTGTTCAGGGTATAGATCCACCAGCTTCCTCTATTAAGGGGTTTTCTCCTATGATCACCACCCCTATGTGGTCTTATGACTCTCTCAATGCCAATTATACTAAAGGCTGTAGTATCCCCATTGTGACACATAGAAAAATGTCTTGAAGCCGCAGAGCATTTTGTGATTAATTTATTATGGGCGTCTGACAAGTGGCGTCTAATGCATGTTTTTAGAGGATTGCAAGTGCATCCCACATATTGAAGACAGCATGCATTGCATGAGATGACATAGATAATATAAGTAGAATTACAATTAATTAAATTTTTTATATTATATACTGCATTAGTAGAAAAAGATATAAAAGTTTTAGTACTAGTTATGTGGGTGCAGCACGTGCAAATGGAATGTCCACACTGTAAAAGTTGTATTAGATTTGGTTCCATTTAAATACAGACTTGGTGATAATAGGTCACCCAAGGTGGGTGCTCTACGGGCTGTGAATCTAACAGGTGTTGAAAGTACTTCCCCCAAATATTTTTTTATTAATGAAAATTGAGGGCTATATTGGGAAACAAATGTAACATGATTGGGGGTTTCAGTTGTGTTTTTTTGTTTTGATCATATTCCGTCTGTCTTTTTTATTTACAATATGATGTGCCCTATTTAACATCCAATTGGGATATTCTCTTTCTGATAATCTGTTCATAATTTTGTTTGCTTCTATCTTATATTGTTGGCCGTTACTCGTATTTCTTTTAGTACGTATTAATTCTCCTACCGGTATATTGGTAATAGTTTTTTTATTATGGCAAGAAGAAGCCGATAGGATGGGATTTCTGGACAGACTTTTTCTAAAAGGTGTGATGGCCACTGTGTTGTCTTCAAAACTCAAAGTAACATCCAAAAAATCAATTGATTTATGCTGTAAATTGTGAGTGAATGTTACAGTGCCTACAAGTAGTATTCATCCCCCTGCAGATTTAGCTGGTTTGATAAGATGCAAATAAGTTAGAGCCTTCAAACTGCAAACGAGAGTAGGTTTTATGAACAGAAGCATAAATCTTACAAACCAAAAAGTTATGTTGCTCAGTTGAATTTTATTAAATTTTAAACATAAAAGTGTGGGTCAATTATTATACAACCCCTATGTTTAATATTTTGTGGAATAACCCTTGTTTGCAATTACAGCTAATAATCGTCTTTTATAAGACCTGATCAGGCCGGCACAGGTCTGTGGAGTTATCTTGGCCCACTCCTCCATGCAGATCTTCTCCAAGTTATCTAGGTTCTTTGGGTGTCTCATGTGGACTTTATTCTTGAGCTCCTTCCACAAGTTTTCAATTGGGTTAAGGTCAGGAGACTGACTAGGCCACTCCAACACCTTGACTTTTTCCCTATTGAACCAGGCCTTGGTTTTCTTGGCTGTGTGCTTTGGGTCGTTGTCTTGTTGGAAGATGAAATTACGACCCATCTTAAGATCCTTGATGGAGGAGCGGAGGTTCTTGGCCAAAATCTCCAGGTAGGCCGTGCTATCCATCTTCCCATGGATGCGGACCAGATGGCCAGGCCCCTTGGCAGAGAAACAGCCCCACAGCATGATGCTGCCACCACCATGCTTGACTGTAGGGATGGTATTCTTGGGGTCGTATGCAGTGCCATCCAGTCTCCAAACGTCACATGTGTGGTTGGCACCAAAGATCTCGATCTTGGTCTCATCAGACCATAGAACCTTGAACCAGTCTGTCTCAGAGTCCTCCAAGTGATCATGAGCAAACTGTAGACGAGCCTTGACTTGACGCTTTGAAAGTATAGGGACCTTATGGGCTCGTCTGGAACGGAGACCATTGCGGTGGAGTACGTTACTTATAGTATTGACTGAAACCAATGTCCCCACTGCCATGAGATCTTCCCGGAACTCCTTCCTTGTTGTCCTTGGGTTAGCCTTGACTCTTCGGACAAGCCTGGCCTCGGCACGGGAGGACACTTTCAAAGGCTGTCCTGGCCGTGGAAGGCTAACAGTAGTTCCATAAGCCTTCCACTTACGGATGATGCTCCCAACAGTGGAGACAGGTAGGCCCAACTCCTTGGAAAGGGTTTTGTACCCCTTGCCAGCCTTGTGACCCTCCACGATCTTGTCTCTGATGGCCTTGGAATGCTCCTTTGTCTTTCCCATGTTGACCATGTCTGAGTGCTGTTCACAAGTTTGGGGAGGGTCTTAAATAGTCAGAAAAGGCTGGCAAAAGAGATCTTTAATCCACACATGTGAAGCTCATTATTCTTGGTGCCTGAACTACTTCTTAATACTTTAGGGGGACCAAACAGAATTCTTGTGGTTTGAGGGGTTGAATAATAAATGACACTCTGAATTAACTTTTTACGTTTTAAAAAAAAAAAAAAAAAAAAAAAAATTTGCTGCAGTGAATTTCCCACTTCCAGGCTGATCTACAGTACAAATTTCACAATGCCAAGTTAATTCCGCATGTGTCAACCAGCTAAATCTGCAGGGGGTTGAATACTACTTGTAGGCACTGTAGATTCATGGAATTGTAATCAATGAATTTAATAAATTCCTCAGCTTCTGTCCTTGTCCCATCCCATATCAGGAGTAGGTTGTCTATATAGCGGCCATACCACCTGATATGGGAGGACAAAGGACTAGAATCTGAAAAAATAAAAAGTTTTTCCCAATATGCCATGAAAATATTGGCTATGGATGGCGAGAAACCCGCCCCATCGACGTTTCACATTTCTGTAGAAAAAATTCATCACTGAAGGAAAAATAATTGTGGCTAAGTAGGAACTCCACTGCTAATACTAGGAATTGCTGTAAGTCCTCACTATAAGCACTATAGGCATTTAGGTGATATGATAGAATGGAAATCATTAAAGCATGAGTTATGCATGGATAAAGACCCACTACGTCACATGAGAGCCAGGAGGAAGTCTCCGGCCACTTAGTGTCATCTAGGGATGCTATAAGATACTTCGTATCTCTAATGTAACCAGGTAGTTGTTTTACCAAAGGTTGTAGAAATAAATCAACCCACAGACTCAGTTTTTCATTTAAACTACCGATGCCGGCTACTATTGGACGTAAAGGAGGGGGAAAAATGTCCTTGTGTATTTTAGGAAAGGAATGATATATTGGAATAATGGGACATTGGACTTGTAAATCATTTGCTATTTTGTCAGTGATCACTCCCAACTGAATACCATAAGCAAGTAAACCTTCTAATTCTTTTTTAAACGTAATAGTCGGGTCACTCAATAATTGTTTGTATGTGTTACTATCTTGTAGCATTCCCAAATTCATTTTTTCATAAAGGCCCCCATTTAGGAGGACAATGGCCCCCCTTTGTCCACTGGTCTTACTAAGAGGTCTTTATTATTTTGGATTTCCATAATAGCATCCCTCTCCAATTTAGTAAGGTTATGTGCAAATCTCATATAGTAGTTTTCATTTTTGATAGTCTTTTTCAGAGAGTGTAAGTCGTTCTCAACAGCTTCCTGGAAGTCATCTAGGATCGTTGGTCTCGATTGAAGTGAATAATAATACGGATTCTTTATTACTGTATATATTCCTGATTCAAATTAATTGGTTCCTGTTGATTTTCATTCTCCAAAAGTTGTAAATCAAAAATAATTTTCTGCTCTTCAAACGTACCAGTGTCATAAATCTCCGGAGTTAATGTTCTGAGTTGACTCTCATTATTATCTATTCCTGCCGTTTCTGTAGACTCCTTAAAAAAATGGCAACGTAAAGTCAATGCTCTAGCGAATTTGCTAGCATCCATCATTGTTTTATATATGTCAAATTCGTTAGAGGGTGAAAAGGACAATCCTTTTGACAAAACCGAAATTTGCGGTTCTGCCCCCTCGTTTCCTCCTCTTCCGTTTTTTGATCCATGGTTGATATTGGACGTGTTCAGACCCATAGGTCCTTTGTTGTAAACTGTATTGCGTCTTGTTGCGATAAAGTTGGTAAAGTCTGTCGAGGAGTCTGATAATTCATCTGAGGTGGTGGCTTCAGAATTATCCCAAGATGAGTCCATTTCAGAAAAACTGACTCTTTTGCCAAAATGTCTGAACGTGCTTTTTTTATTATTTGTACCCCCTGTCTTAATATGGGTCTTTGTAGGGGTTGTCTGGGCTTCCGTTTCCACAGGTAGACTTCCTTATTGGCATAGTCTTCTGTATCTCTGTCAAATTTACTTTTTTTCATCGTGACAATGTCATTTTCCAGACTAATAATTTTCTATTTCATAGATGTATTCCAGTCATCATATGTTATGTCCATTGGAAGTATATTAATAAGTGACTTGATTTTCAGAATTTCTAACTTAGTAGAGGATAATTGTTGCTCCTCATATGATATTATAAGCTTCATCAGCTGGAAGGAGCAATTATCCAAAATGTCAAACCACTTAGTGCTGAACTCATCATTAAATGTGTGAGTAGTCAATTTCCTTATACGCAATCCTCGTGATATCATATTTTTTTCCAAATATGATTGTAAAGTAGTGCTGTCCCACCATAACTTAGTCTCTTTAATAAGGAGATTCTCTAATGCTTTCAAATGTGGGTGTAATACTTTTGTTTCCACTAGCTGGGGTGATTTGAGACTAAATATAGAAGCGGCTTTGTTGCGTCTTTTCTAGTGTTGAGCTAGCATGCTCGACACTGCTCGGTACTCGCCCGAGCATCTCACTACTCGGGATGTTCGGTGACCACCGAGCATTTCCGGGTTACTCGGGCGGGAGCTCGTGTCTCCACCCTGCACGTTTGGCGCTCTTTACAGAGCCAATGAACATGCAGGGATTGCCAGCCAGTCACTGTAATGCCGCAGCCATGTTGTTTGTGGGCATTAGAATGATTGGCTGGCCGCACAGCGTCACTTCGAGTATTTAAAACCGGGCGCCGCCATCTTAGACACAGTCGCTCCGGATCAGACAGTGTAGGGAGAGTGCTGCTGAGCTAGGGAGAGATTTATACTGCAAAATAGTTAGTGTAGGGTCTCTAAAGCCTGCCAAATCAAACAAACAGTCCTTCTCAGGACTAATATCCATCCCAGATATCAGGCAGGCAGGCTGTATAGTAAACGCAGTGGTTATACCAGCAAACGCTGCATTACAGTCCTGTGTGCTCCTGCTGGTCAAATTGCTAGACTTATCCCCCGGTCTCAGGGGCCAGGAAAAATCCTTTTTTTTTTCATCTAAATCCTGTATTTTTTTTTTCCTCAGTCAGACTGTACAAATTCGCGTCTTATTAACCTTTTGGTATTTCTCCCACCCCCAAAAAAAATTGAGTGTGTCTGTGACTATTCAGACACCAATATATCTGTTTAAAAGAGTCTGGTGTAGGCCAGATAACTAGAACTGTGGTTTTGCAGTTCCACTGGTCAAATCTCTGTATTATCCTGCTTTTGGCATTTTTTCCGTACAAAAAAACAGTAATAGTGTCTCCCTGACTGTTCAGACACAAATATATCTGTTTAAAAGAGTCTGGTTCAAATTTCTGTATTATCCTGCTTTTGCCATTTTTTCCGTAAAAAAAAACTGTAATAGTGTCTCCCTGACAAGATAACTAACAGGTATTATCCTGCTTTCGGCATTTTTTCCGTAAAAAAAACAGTAATAGTGTCTCCCTGACTGTTCAGACACAAATATATCTGTTTAAAAGAGTCTGGTGTAGGCCAGATAACTAGAACTGTGGTTTTGCAGTTCCACGGGTCAAATCTCTGTATTATCCTGCTTTTGGCATTTTTTCCATAAAAAAAAACTGTAATAGTGTCTCCCTGACTGTTTAGACACCAATATATCTGTTTAAAAGAGTCTGATGTAGGCCAGATAACTAGAACTGTAGTTTTGCAGTTCCACGGGTCAAATCTCTGTATTATCCTGCTTTTGGCATTTTTTCCATAAAAAAAAACAGTAATAGTGTCTCCGTGACTGTTCAGACACAAATATATCTGCTTAAAAGAGTCTGGTGTAGGCTAGATAACTAGAACTGTGGTTGTTCAGTTCCACGGGTCAAATCTCTGTATGATCCTGCTTTCGGCATTTTTTTCGTAAAAAAAAACAGTAATAGTGTCTCCCTGACTGTTCAGACACAAATATATCTGTTTAAAAGAGTCTGGTGTAGGCCAGATAACTAGAACTGTGGTTTTGCAGTTCCACGGTTCAAATCTCTGTATTATCCTGCTTTTGGCATTTTTTCCGTAAAAAAACAGCAATAGTATCTCCCTGACTGTTCAGACACAAATATATCTGTTTAAAAGAGTCTGGTGTAGGCCAGATAACTAGAACTGTGGTTTTGCAGTTCCACGGCTCAAATCTCTATATTATTCTGCTTTTGGCATTTTTCCGTAAAAAAAAACTGAAATAGTGTCTCCCTGACTGTTCAGACGTAAAGATATCTGTTTAAAAGAGTCTGGTGTAGGCCAGATAACTAGAACTGTGGTTTTACAGTTCCATGGTTCAAATCTCTGTATTATCCTGCTTTTGGCATTTTTTCCGTAAAAAAAAAACAGTAATAGTGTCTCCCTGACTGCTCAGACACAAATGTATCTGTTTAAAAGAGTCTAGTGTAGGCCAGATAACTAGAACTGTGGTTTCACAGTTCCATGGTTCAAATCTCTGTATTATCCTGCTTTTGGCATTTTTTCCGTAAAAAAAAACAGTAATAGTGTCTCCCTGACTGTTCACACACAAATGTATCTGTTTAAAAGAGTATGGTGTAGGCCAGATAACTAGAACTGTGGTTTTGCAGTTCCACGGTTCAAATCTCTGTATTATCCTGCATTTGACATTTTTTCCGTTAAAAAAAAAAAACAGTAATAGTGTCTCCCTGACTGTTCAGACACCAATATATCTGTTTAAAAGAGTCTGGTGTAGGCCAGATAACTAGAACTGTGGTTTTGCAGTTCCACGGGTCAAATCTCTGTATTATCCTGCTTTTGGCATTTTTTCCGTAAAAAAAAACAGTAATAGTGTCTCCCTGACTGTTCACACACAAATGTATCTGTTTAAAAGAGTATGGTGTAGGCCAGATAACTAGAACTGTGGTTTTGCAGTTCCACGGTTCAAATCTCTGTATTATCCTGCATTTGACATTTTTTCCGTTAAAAAAAAAAAACAGTAATAGTGTCTCCCTGACTGTTCAGACACCAATATATCTGTTTAAAAGAGTCTGGTGTAGGCCAGATAACTAAAACTGTGGTTTTGCAGTTGCACGGGTCAAATCTCTGTATTATCCTGCTTTTGGCATTTTTCCGTAAAAAAAAACAGTAATAGTGTCTCCCTGACTTTTCAGACACCAATATATCTGTTTAAAAGAGTCTGGTGTAGGCCAGAAAACTAGAACTGTGGTTTTGCAGTTCCACGGGTCAAATCTCTGTATTATCCTGCTTTTGGCATTTTTTCCGTAAAAAAAAACAGTAATAGTGTCTCCCTGACTGTTCAGACACCAATATATCTGTTTAAAAGAGTCTGGTGTAGGCCAGATAACTAGAACTGTGGTTTTATAGTTCCACGGTTCAAATCTCTGTATTATCCTGCTTTTGGCATTTTTTCTGTAAAAAAAAAACAGTAATAGTGTCTCCTTGACTGCTCAGACACAAATGTATCTGTTTAAAAGAGTCTGGAGTAGGCAAGATAACCAGAACTGTGGTTTTTCAGTTCCACGGGTCAAATCTCTGTATTATCCTGCTTTTGGCATTTTTTCCGTAAAAAAAAACAGTAATAGTGTCTCGCTGACTGTTCAGACACCAATATATCTGTTTAAAAGAGTCTGGTGTAGGCCAGATAACTAGAACTGTGGTTTTACAGTTCCATTGTTCAAATCTCTGTATTATCCTGCTTTTGTCATTTTTTCCATAAAAAAAAAACAGTAATAGTGTCTCCCTGACTGTTCAGACACCAATATATCTGTTTAAAAGAGTCTGGTGTAGGCCAGATAACTAGAACTGTGGTTTTATAGTTCCACGGTTCAAATCTCTGTATTATCCTGCTTTTGGCATTTTTTCTGTAAAAAAAAAAAACAGTAATAGTGTCTCCCTGACTGCTCAGACACAAATGTATCTGTTTAAAAGAGTCTGGTGTAGGCCAGATAACTAGAACTGTGGTATTACAGTTCCACGGTTCAAATCTCTGTATTATCCTGCTTTTGGCATTTTTTCCGTAAAAAAAAACAGTAATAGTGTCTCCCTGACTGTTCAGACACCAATATATCTGTGTAAAAGAGTCTGGCGTAGGCCAGATAACTAGAACTGTGGTTTTACAGTTCCACGGTTCAAATCTCTGTATTATCCTGCTTTTGGCATTTTTTCCGTAAAAAAAACAGTAATAGTGTCTCCCTGACTGTTCAGACACCAATATATCTGTGTAAAAGAGTCTGGTGTAGGCCAGATAACTAGAACTGTGGTTTTACAGTTCCACGGTTCAAATCTCTGTATTATCCTGCTTTTGGCATTTTTTCCGTAAAAAAAAACAGTAATAGTGTCTCCCTGACTGTTCACACACAAATGTATCTGTTTAAAAGAGTATGGTGTAGGCCAGATAACTAGAACTGTGGTTTTGCAGTTCCACGGTTCAAATCTCTGTATTATCCTGCATTTGACATTTTTTCCGTTAAAAAAAAAAACAGTAATAGTGTCTCCCTGACTGTTCAGACACAAATATATCTGTTTAAAAGAGTCTGGTGTAGGCCAGATAACTAGAACTGTGGTTTTGCAGTTCCACGGTTCAAATCTCTGTATTATCCTGCTTTTGGCATTTTTTCCGTAAAAAAAACTGTAATAGTGTATCCCTGACTGTTCAGACACCAATATATCTGTTTAAAAGAGTCTGGTGTAGGCCAGATAACTAGAACTGTGGTTTTGCAGTTGCACGGGTCAAATCTCTGTATTATCCTGCTTTTGGCATTTTTCCGTAAAAAAAAACAGTAATAGTGTCTCCCTGACTGTTCAGACACCAATATATGTTTTTAAAAGAGTCTGGTGTAGGCCAGATAACTAGAACTGTGGTTTTACAGTTCCACGGGTCAAATCTCTGTATTATCCTGCTTTTGGCATTTTTTCCGTAAAAAAAAACTGTAATAGTGTCTCCCTGACTTTTCAGACACCAATATATCTGTTTAAAAGAGTCTGGTGTAGGCCAGAAAACTAGAACTGTGGTTTTGCAGTTCCACGGGTCAAATCTCTGTATTATCCTGCTTTTGGCATTTTTTCCGTAAAAAAAAACAGTAATAGTGTCTCCCTGACTGTTCAGACACCAATATATCTGTTTAAAAGAGTCTGGTGTAGGCCAGATAACTAGAACTGTGGTTTTACAGTTCCACGGTTCAAATCTCTGTATTATCCTGCTTTTGGCATTTTTTCTGTAAAAAAAACAGTAATAGTGTCTCCCTGACTGTTCAGACACAAATGTATCTGTTTAAAAGAGTCTGGTGTAGGCCAGATAACTAGAACTGTGGTTTTGCAGTTCTACGGTTCAAATCTCTGTATTATCCTGCTTTTGGCATTTTTCCGGAAAAAAAAACAGTAATAGTGTCTCCCTGACTGTTCAGACATCAATATACAGTACAGACCAAAAGTTTGGACACACCTTCTCATTTAAAGATTTTTCTGTATTTTCATGACTATGAAAATTGTACATTCACACTGAAGGCATCAAAACTATGAATTAACACATGTGGAATTATATACTTAACAAAAAAGTGTGAAACAACTGAAAATGTGTCTTATATTCTAGGTTCTTCAAAGTAGCCAGCTTTTGCTTTGATGACTGTTTTGCACACTCTTGGCATTCTCTTGATGAGCTTTAAGAGGTAGTCACCGGAAATGGTTTTCACTTCACAGGTGTGCCCTGTCAGGTTTAATAAGTGGGATTTCTTGCCTTATAAATGGGGTTGGGACCATCAGTTGTGTTGTGCAGAAGTCTGTGGGATACACAGCTGATAGTCCTACTGAATAGACTGTTAGAATTTGTATTATGGCAAGAAAAAAGCAGCTAAGTAAATAAAAATGAGTGGCCATCATTACTTTAAGAAATGAAGGTCAGTCAGTGCGAAAAATTGGGAAAACTTTGAAAATGTCCCCAAGTGCAGTTGCACAAACCATCAAGCGCTACAAAGAAACTGGCTCACATGAGGACCGCCCCAGGAAAGGAAGACCAAGAGTCACCTCTGCTTCTGAGGATAAGTTTATCCGAGTCACCAGCCTCAGAAATCGCAGGTTAACAGCAGCTCAGAGTAGAGACCAGGTCAATGCCAGACAGAGTTCTAGCAGCAGACACATCTCTTCAACAACTGTTAAGAGGAGACTTTGTGCAGCAGGCCTTCATGGTAAAATAGCTGCTCGGAAACCACTGCTAAGGACAGGCAGCAAGCAGAAGAGACTTGTTTGGGCTAAAGAACACAAGGAATGGACATTAGACCAGTGGAAATCTGTGCTTTGGTCTGATGAGTCCAAATTTGAGATCTTTGGTTCCAACCACCATGTCTTTGTGCGACGCAGAAAAGGTGAACGGATGGACTCTACATGCCTGGTTCCCACCGTGAAGCATGGAGGATGAGGTGTGATGATGTGGGGGTGCTTTGCTGGTGACACTGTTGGGGATTTATTCAAAATTGAAGGCATACTGAACCAGCATGGCTACCACAGCATCTTGCAGTGGCATGCTATTCCATCCGGTTTACGTTTAGTTGGACCATCATTTATTTTTCAACAGGACAATGACCCCAAACACACCTCCAGGCTGTGTAAGAGCTATTTGACCAAGAAGGAGAATGATGGGGTGCTACGCCAGATGACCTGGCCTCCACAGTCACCAGACCTGAACCCAATCGAGATGGTTTGGGGTGAGCTGGACCGCACAATGAAGGCGAAAGGGCCAACAAGTGCTAAGCATCTCTGGGAACTCCTTCAAGATTGTTGGAAGACCATTTCCGGTGACTACCTCTTGAAGCTCATCAAGAGAATGCCAAGAGTGTGCAAAGCAGTCATCAAAGCAAAAGGTGGCTACTTTGAAGAACCTAGAATATAAGACATATTTTCAGTTGTTTCACACTTTTTTGTTAAGTATATAATTCCACATGTGTTAATTCACAGTTTTGATGCCTTCAGTGTGAATGTACAATTTTCATAGTCATGAAAATACAGAAAAATCTTTAAATGAGAAGGTGTGTCCAAACTTTTGGTCTGTACTGTATGTGTTTAAAAGAGTCTGGTGTAGGCCAGAAAACTAGAACTGTGGTTTTGCAGTTCCACGGGTCAAATCTCTGTATTATCCTGCTTTTGGCATTTTTTCCGTAAAAAAAAACAGTAATAGTGTCTCCCTGACTGTTCAGACACCAATATATCTGTTTAAAAGAGTCTGGTGTAGACCAGATAACTAGAACTGTGGTTTTACAGTTCCACGGTTCAAATCTCTGTATTACCCTGCTTTTGGCATTTTTTCTGTAAAAAAAAACAGTAATAGTGTCTCCCTGACTGTTCAAACACAAATGTATCTGTTTAAAAGAGTCTGGTGTAGGCCAGATAACTAGAACTGTGGTTTTGCACTTCCACAGTTCAAATCTCTGTATTATCCTGCTTTTGCCATTTTTTCGTAAAAAAAAAAAGTAATAGTGTCTCCCAGACTGTTCAGACACCAATATATCTGTTTAAAAGAGTCTGGTGTAGGCCAGATAACTAGAACTGTGGTTTTGCAGTTCCACGGGTCAAATCTCTGTATTATCCTGCTTTTGGCATTTTTTCCGTAAAAAAAAACTGAAATAGTGTCTCCCTGACTGTTCAGACACAAATATATCTGTTTAAAAGAGTCTGGTGTAGGCCAGATAACTAGAACTGTGGTTTTTCAGTTCCATGGGTCAAATCTCTGTATTATCCTGCTTTTGGCATTTTTTCCGTAAAAAAAAACAGTAATAGTGTCTCCCTGACTGTTCAGACACAAATATATCTGTTTAAAAGAGTCTGGTGTAGGCCAGATAACTAGAACTGTGGTTTTGCAGTTCCACGGGTCAAATCTCTGTATTAACCTGCTTTTGGCATTTTTTCCATACAAAAAAACAGTAATAGTGTCTCCTTGACTGCTCAGACACAAATGTATCTGTTTAAAAGAGTCTGGTTCAAATTTCTGTATTATCCTGCTTTTGGCAATTTTTCCGTAAAAAAAAACAGTAATAGTGTCTCCCTGACAAGATAACTAACAGGTATTATCCTGCTTTTAGCATTTTTTCCGTAAAAAAACAGTAATAGTGTCTCCCTGACTGTTCAGACACAAATATATCTGTTTAAAAGAGTCTGGTGTAGGCCAGATAACTAGAACTGTGGTTTTTCAGTTCCACGAGTCAAATCTCTGTATTATCCTGCTTTTGGCATTTTTTCCGTAAAAAAAAACAGTAATAGTGTCTCCCTGACTGTTCAGACACCAATATATCTGTTTAAAAGAGTCTGGTGTAGGCCAGATAACTAGAACTGTGGTTTTACAGTTCCACGGTTCAAATCTCTGTATTATCCTGCTTTTTGCATTTTTTCCGTGAAAAAAAACAGTAATAGTGTCTCCCTGACTGTTCAGACACCAATATATCTGTGTAATCGAGTCTGGCGTAGGCCAGATAACTAGAACTGTGGTTTTACAGTTCCACGGTTCAAATCTCTGTATTATCCTGCTTTTGGCATTTTTTCCGTAAAAAAAACAGTAATAGTGTCTCCCTGACTGTTCAGACAAAATGTATCTGTTTAAAAGAGTCTGGTGTAGGCCAGATAACTAGAACTGTGGTTTTACAGTTCCACGGTTCAAATCTCTGTATTATCCTGCGTTTGGCATTTTTTCCGTAAAAAAAACAGTAATAGTGTCTCCCTGACTGTTCAGACAAAATGTATCTGTTTAAAAGAGTCTGGTGTAGGCCAGATAACTAGAACTGTGGTTTTGCAGTTCCACAGTTCAAATCTCTGTATTATCCTGCTTTTGGCATTTTTTCCATAAAAAAACAGTAACAGTGTCTCCCTGACTGTTCAGACACAAATATATCTGTTTAAAAGAGTCTGGTGTAAGCCAGATAACTAGAACTGTGGTTTTGCAGTTCCACGGTTCAAATCTCTGTATTATCCTGCTTTTGGCATTTTTTCCGTAAAAAAAAACTGTAATAGTGTCTCCCTGACAAGATAACTAACAGGTATTATCCTGCTTTTGGCATTTTTTCCGTAAAAAAAACAGTAATAGTGTCTCGCTGACTGTTCAGACACAAATATATCTGTTTAAAAGAGTCTGGTGTCGGCCAGATAACTAGAACTGTGGTTTTGCAGTTCCACGGTTCAAATCTCTGTATTATCCTGTTTTTGGCATTTTTTCCGTAAAAAAAAACAGTAATAGTGTCTCCCTGACTGTTCAGACACCAATATATCTGTTTAAAAGAGTCTGGTATAGGCCAGATAACTAGAACTGTGGTTTTGCAGTTCCACGGTTCAAATCTCTGTATTATCCTGCTTTTGGCATTTTTTCCGTAAAAAAAAACCACTAATAGTGTCTCCCTGACTGTTCAGACACCAATATATCTGTGTAAAAGAGTCTGGTGTAGGCCAGATAACTAGAACTGTGGTTTTACAGTTCCACGGTTCAAATCTCTGTATTATCCTGCTTTTGGCATTTTTTCCGTAAAAAAAAACAATAATAGTGTCTCCCTGACTGTTCACACACAAATGTATCTGTTTAAAAGAGTATGGTGTAGGCCAGATAACTAGAACTGTGGTTTTGCAGTTCCACGGTTCAAATCTCTGTATTATCCTGCTTTTGACATTTTTTCCGTTAAAAAAAAAAAACAGTAATAGTGTCTCCCTGACTGTTCAGACACCAATATATCTGTTTAAAAGAGTCTGGTGTAGGCCAGATAACTAGAACTGTGGTTTTGCAGTTCCACGGGTCAAATCTCTGTATTATCCTGCTTTTGGCATTTTTTCCGTAAAAAAAAACAGTAATAGTGTCTCCCTGACTGTTCACACACAAATGTATCTGTTTAAAAGAGTATGGTGTAGGCCAGATAACTAGAACTGTGGTTTTGCAGTTCCACGGTTCAAATCTCTGTATTATCCTGCATTTGACATTTTTTCCGTTAAAAAAAAAAACAGTAATAGTGTCTCCCTGACTGTTCAGACACAAATATATCTGTTTAAAAGAGTCTGGTGTAGGCCAGATAACTAGAACTGTGGTTTTGCAGTTCCACGGTTCAAATCTCTGTATTATCCTGCTTTTGGCATTTTTTCCGTAAAAAAAACTGTAATAGTGTATCCCTGACTGTTCAGACACCAATATATCTGTTTAAAAGAGTCTGGTGTAGGCCAGATAACTAGAACTGTGGTTTTGCAGTTGCACGGGTCAAATCTCTGTATTATCCTGCTTTTGGCATTTTTCCGTAAAAAAAAACAGTAATAGTGTCTCCCTGACTGTTCAGACACCAATATATGTTTTTAAAAGAGTCTGGTGTAGGCCAGATAACTAGAACTGTGGTTTTACAGTTCCACGGGTCAAATCTCTGTATTATCCTGCTTTTGGCATTTTTTCCGTAAAAAAAAACTGTAATAGTGTCTCCCTGACTTTTCAGACACCAATATATCTGTTTAAAAGAGTCTGGTGTAGGCCAGAAAACTAGAACTGTGGTTTTGCAGTTCCACGGGTCAAATCTCTGTATTATCCTGCTTTTGGCATTTTTTCCGTAAAAAAAAACAGTAATAGTGTCTCCCTGACTGTTCAGACACCAATATATCTGTTTAAAAGAGTCTGGTGTAGGCCAGATAACTAGAACTGTGGTTTTACAGTTCCACGGTTCAAATCTCTGTATTATCCTGCTTTTGGCATTTTTTCTGTAAAAAAAACAGTAATAGTGTCTCCCTGACTGTTCAGACACAAATGTATCTGTTTAAAAGAGTCTGGTGTAGGCCAGATAACTAGAACTGTGGTTTTGCAGTTCTACGGTTCAAATCTCTGTATTATCCTGCTTTTGGCATTTTTCCGGAAAAAAAAACAGTAATAGTGTCTCCCTGACTGTTCAGACATCAATATACAGTACAGACCAAAAGTTTGGACACACCTTCTCATTTAAAGATTTTTCTGTATTTTCATGACTATGAAAATTGTACATTCACACTGAAGGCATCAAAACTATGAATTAACACATGTGGAATTATATACTTAACAAAAAAGTGTGAAACAACTGAAAATGTGTCTTATATTCTAGGTTCTTCAAAGTAGCCAGCTTTTGCTTTGATGACTGTTTTGCACACTCTTGGCATTCTCTTGATGAGCTTTAAGAGGTAGTCACCGGAAATGGTTTTCACTTCACAGGTGTGCCCTGTCAGGTTTAATAAGTGGGATTTCTTGCCTTATAAATGGGGTTGGGACCATCAGTTGTGTTGTGCAGAAGTCTGTGGGATACACAGCTGATAGTCCTACTGAATAGACTGTTAGAATTTGTATTATGGCAAGAAAAAAGCAGCTAAGTAAATAAAAATGAGTGGCCATCATTACTTTAAGAAATGAAGGTCAGTCAGTGCGAAAAATTGGGAAAACTTTGAAAATGTCCCCAAGTGCAGTTGCACAAACCATCAAGCGCTACAAAGAAACTGGCTCACATGAGGACCGCCCCAGGAAAGGAAGACCAAGAGTCACCTCTGCTTCTGAGGATAAGTTTATCCGAGTCACCAGCCTCAGAAATCGCAGGTTAACAGCAGCTCAGAGTAGAGACCAGGTCAATGCCAGACAGAGTTCTAGCAGCAGACACATCTCTTCAACAACTGTTAAGAGGAGACTTTGTGCAGCAGGCCTTCATGGTAAAATAGCTGCTCGGAAACCACTGCTAAGGACAGGCAGCAAGCAGAAGAGACTTGTTTGGGCTAAAGAACACAAGGAATGGACATTAGACCAGTGGAAATCTGTGCTTTGGTCTGATGAGTCCAAATTTGAGATCTTTGGTTCCAACCACCATGTCTTTGTGCGACGCAGAAAAGGTGAACGGATGGACTCTACATGCCTGGTTCCCACCGTGAAGCATGGAGGATGAGGTGTGATGATGTGGGGGTGCTTTGCTGGTGACACTGTTGGGGATTTATTCAAAATTGAAGGCATACTGAACCAGCATGGCTACCACAGCATCTTGCAGTGGCATGCTATTCCATCCGGTTTACGTTTAGTTGGACCATCATTTATTTTTCAACAGGACAATGACCCCAAACACACCTCCAGGCTGTGTAAGAGCTATTTGACCAAGAAGGAGAATGATGGGGTGCTACGCCAGATGACCTGGCCTCCACAGTCACCAGACCTGAACCCAATCGAGATGGTTTGGGGTGAGCTGGACCGCACAATGAAGGCGAAAGGGCCAACAAGTGCTAAGCATCTCTGGGAACTCCTTCAAGATTGTTGGAAGACCATTTCCGGTGACTACCTCTTGAAGCTCATCAAGAGAATGCCAAGAGTGTGCAAAGCAGTCATCAAAGCAAAAGGTGGCTACTTTGAAGAACCTAGAATATAAGACATATTTTCAGTTGTTTCACACTTTTTTGTTAAGTATATAATTCCACATGTGTTAATTCACAGTTTTGATGCCTTCAGTGTGAATGTACAATTTTCATAGTCATGAAAATACAGAAAAATCTTTAAATGAGAAGGTGTGTCCAAACTTTTGGTCTGTACTGTATGTGTTTAAAAGAGTCTGGTGTAGGCCAGAAAACTAGAACTGTGGTTTTGCAGTTCCACGGGTCAAATCTCTGTATTATCCTGCTTTTGGCATTTTTTCCGTAAAAAAAAACAGTAATAGTGTCTCCCTGACTGTTCAGACACCAATATATCTGTTTAAAAGAGTCTGGTGTAGACCAGATAACTAGAACTGTGGTTTTACAGTTCCACGGTTCAAATCTCTGTATTACCCTGCTTTTGGCATTTTTTCTGTAAAAAAAAACAGTAATAGTGTCTCCCTGACTGTTCAAACACAAATGTATCTGTTTAAAAGAGTCTGGTGTAGGCCAGATAACTAGAACTGTGGTTTTGCACTTCCACAGTTCAAATCTCTGTATTATCCTGCTTTTGCCATTTTTTCGTAAAAAAAAAAAGTAATAGTGTCTCCCAGACTGTTCAGACACCAATATATCTGTTTAAAAGAGTCTGGTGTAGGCCAGATAACTAGAACTGTGGTTTTGCAGTTCCACGGGTCAAATCTCTGTATTATCCTGCTTTTGGCATTTTTTCCGTAAAAAAAAACTGAAATAGTGTCTCCCTGACTGTTCAGACACAAATATATCTGTTTAAAAGAGTCTGGTGTAGGCCAGATAACTAGAACTGTGGTTTTTCAGTTCCATGGGTCAAATCTCTGTATTATCCTGCTTTTGGCATTTTTTCCGTAAAAAAAAACAGTAATAGTGTCTCCCTGACTGTTCAGACACAAATATATCTGTTTAAAAGAGTCTGGTGTAGGCCAGATAACTAGAACTGTGGTTTTGCAGTTCCACGGGTCAAATCTCTGTATTAACCTGCTTTTGGCATTTTTTCCATACAAAAAAACAGTAATAGTGTCTCCTTGACTGCTCAGACACAAATGTATCTGTTTAAAAGAGTCTGGTTCAAATTTCTGTATTATCCTGCTTTTGGCAATTTTTCCGTAAAAAAAAACAGTAATAGTGTCTCCCTGACAAGATAACTAACAGGTATTATCCTGCTTTTAGCATTTTTTCCGTAAAAAAACAGTAATAGTGTCTCCCTGACTGTTCAGACACAAATATATCTGTTTAAAAGAGTCTGGTGTAGGCCAGATAACTAGAACTGTGGTTTTTCAGTTCCACGAGTCAAATCTCTGTATTATCCTGCTTTTGGCATTTTTTCCGTAAAAAAAAACAGTAATAGTGTCTCCCTGACTGTTCAGACACCAATATATCTGTTTAAAAGAGTCTGGTGTAGGCCAGATAACTAGAACTGTGGTTTTACAGTTCCACGGTTCAAATCTCTGTATTATCCTGCTTTTTGCATTTTTTCCGTGAAAAAAAACAGTAATAGTGTCTCCCTGACTGTTCAGACACCAATATATCTGTGTAATCGAGTCTGGCGTAGGCCAGATAACTAGAACTGTGGTTTTACAGTTCCACGGTTCAAATCTCTGTATTATCCTGCTTTTGGCATTTTTTCCGTAAAAAAAACAGTAATAGTGTCTCCCTGACTGTTCAGACAAAATGTATCTGTTTAAAAGAGTCTGGTGTAGGCCAGATAACTAGAACTGTGGTTTTACAGTTCCACGGTTCAAATCTCTGTATTATCCTGCGTTTGGCATTTTTTCCGTAAAAAAAACAGTAATAGTGTCTCCCTGACTGTTCAGACAAAATGTATCTGTTTAAAAGAGTCTGGTGTAGGCCAGATAACTAGAACTGTGGTTTTGCAGTTCCACAGTTCAAATCTCTGTATTATCCTGCTTTTGGCATTTTTTCCATAAAAAAACAGTAACAGTGTCTCCCTGACTGTTCAGACACAAATATATCTGTTTAAAAGAGTCTGGTGTAAGCCAGATAACTAGAACTGTGGTTTTGCAGTTCCACGGTTCAAATCTCTGTATTATCCTGCTTTTGGCATTTTTTCCGTAAAAAAAAACTGTAATAGTGTCTCCCTGACAAGATAACTAACAGGTATTATCCTGCTTTTGGCATTTTTTCCGTAAAAAAAACAGTAATAGTGTCTCGCTGACTGTTCAGACACAAATATATCTGTTTAAAAGAGTCTGGTGTCGGCCAGATAACTAGAACTGTGGTTTTGCAGTTCCACGGTTCAAATCTCTGTATTATCCTGTTTTTGGCATTTTTTCCGTAAAAAAAAACAGTAATAGTGTCTCCCTGACTGTTCAGACACCAATATATCTGTTTAAAAGAGTCTGGTATAGGCCAGATAACTAGAACTGTGGTTTTGCAGTTCCACGGTTCAAATCTCTGTATTATCCTGCTTTTGGCATTTTTTCCGTAAAAAAAAACCACTAATAGTGTCTCCCTGACTGTTCAGACACCAATATATCTGTGTAAAAGAGTCTGGTGTAGGCCAGATAACTAGAACTGTGGTTTTACAGTTCCACGGTTCAAATCTCTGTATTATCCTGCTTTTGGCATTTTTTCCGTAAAAAAAAACAATAATAGTGTCTCCCTGACTGTTCACACACAAATGTATCTGTTTAAAAGAGTATGGTGTAGGCCAGATAACTAGAACTGTGGTTTTGCAGTTCCACGGTTCAAATCTCTGTATTATCCTGCTTTTGACATTTTTTCCGTTAAAAAAAAAAAACAGTAATAGTGTCTCCCTGACTGTTCAGACACCAATATATCTGTTTAAAAGAGTCTGGTGTAGGCCAGATAACTAGAACTGTGGTTTTGCAGTTCCACGGGTCAAATCTCTGTATTATCCTGCTTTTGGCATTTTTTCCGTAAAAAAAAACAGTAATAGTGTCTCCCTGACTGTTCACACACAAATGTATCTGTTTAAAAGAGTATGGTGTAGGCCAGATAACTAGAACTGTGGTTTTGCAGTTCCACGGTTCAAATCTCTGTATTATCCTGCATTTGACATTTTTTCCGTTAAAAAAAAAAACAGTAATAGTGTCTCCCTGACTGTTCAGACACAAATATATCTGTTTAAAAGAGTCTGGTGTAGGCCAGATAACTAGAACTGTGGTTTTGCAGTTCCACGGTTCAAATCTCTGTATTATCCTGCTTTTGGCATTTTTTCCGTAAAAAAAACTGTAATAGTGTATCCCTGACTGTTCAGACACCAATATATCTGTTTAAAAGAGTCTGGTGTAGGCCAGATAACTAGAACTGTGGTTTTGCAGTTGCACGGGTCAAATCTCTGTATTATCCTGCTTTTGGCATTTTTCCGTAAAAAAAAACAGTAATAGTGTCTCCCTGACTGTTCAGACACCAATATATGTTTTTAAAAGAGTCTGGTGTAGGCCAGATAACTAGAACTGTGGTTTTACAGTTCCACAGGTCAAATCTCTGTATTATCCTGCTTTTGGCATTTTTTCCGTAAAAAAAAACTGTAATAGTGTCTCCCTGACTTTTCAGACACCAATATATCTGTTTAAAAGAGTCTGGTGTAGGCCAGAAAACTAGAACTGTGGTTTTGCAGTTCCACGGGTCAAATCTCTGTATTATCCTGCTTTTGGCATTTTTTCCGTAAAAAAAAACAGTAATAGTGTCTCCCTGACTGTTCAGACACCAATATATCTGTTTAAAAGAGTCTGGTGTAGGCCAGATAACTAGAACTGTGGTTTTACAGTTCCACGGTTCAAATCTCTGTATTATCCTGCTTTTGGCATTTTTTCTGTAAAAAAAACAGTAATAGTGTCTCCCTGACTGTTCAGACACAAATGTATCTGTTTAAAAGAGTCTGGTGTAGGCCAGATAACTAGAACTGTGGTTTTGCAGTTCTACGGTTCAAATCTCTGTATTATCCTGCTTTTGGCATTTTTCCGGAAAAAAAAACAGTAATAGTGTCTCCCTGACTGTTCAGACATCAATATACAGTACAGACCAAAAGTTTGGACACACCTTCTCATTTAAAGATTTTTCTGTATTTTCATGACTATGAAAATTGTACATTCACACTGAAGGCATCAAAACTATGAATTAACACATGTGGAATTATATACTTAACAAAAAAGTGTGAAACAACTGAAAATGTGTCTTATATTCTAGGTTCTTCAAAGTAGCCAGCTTTTGCTTTGATGACTGTTTTGCACACTCTTGGCATTCTCTTGATGAGCTTTAAGAGGTAGTCACCGGAAATGGTTTTCACTTCACAGGTGTGCCCTGTCAGGTTTAATAAGTGGGATTTCTTGCCTTATAAATGGGGTTGGGACCATCAGTTGTGTTGTGCAGAAGTCTGTGGGATACACAGCTGATATTCCTACTGAATAGACTGTTAGAATTTGTATTATGGCAAGAAAAAAGCAGCTAAGTAAATAAAAATGAGTGGCCATCATTACTTTAAGAAATGAAGGTCAGTCAGTGCGAAAAATTGGGAAAACTTTGAAAATGTCCCCAAGTGCAGTTGCACAAACCATCAAGCGCTACAAAGAAACTGGCTCACATGAGGACCGCCCCAGGAAAGGAAGACCAAGAGTCACCTCTGCTTCTGAGGATAAGTTTATCCGAGTCACCAGCCTCAGAAATCGCAGGTTAACAGCAGCTCAGAGTAGAGACCAGGTCAATGCCAGACAGAGTTCTAGCAGCAGACACATCTCTTCAACAACTGTTAAGAGGAGACTTTGTGCAGCAGGCCTTCATGGTAAAATAGCTGCTCGGAAACCACTGCTAAGGACAGGCAGCAAGCAGAAGAGACTTGTTTGGGCTAAAGAACACAAGGAATGGACATTAGACCAGTGGAAATCTGTGCTTTGGTCTGATGAGTCCAAATTTGAGATCTTTGGTTCCAACCACCATGTCTTTGTGCGACGCAGAAAAGGTGAACGGATGGACTCTACATGCCTGGTTCCCACCGTGAAGCATGGAGGATGAGGTGTGATGATGTGGGGGTGCTTTGCTGGTGACACTGTTGGGGATTTATTCAAAATTGAAGGCATACTGAACCAGCATGGCTACCACAGCATCTTGCAGTGGCATGCTATTCCATCCGGTTTACGTTTAGTTGGACCATCATTTATTTTTCAACAGGACAATGACCCCAAACACACCTCCAGGCTGTGTAAGAGCTATTTGACCAAGAAGGAGAATGATGGGGTGCTACGCCAGATGACCTGGCCTCCACAGTCACCAGACCTGAACCCAATCGAGATGGTTTGGGGTGAGCTGGACCGCACAATGAAGGCGAAAGGGCCAACAAGTGCTAAGCATCTCTGGGAACTCCTTCAAGATTGTTGGAAGACCATTTCCGGTGACTACCTCTTGAAGCTCATCAAGAGAATGCCAAGAGTGTGCAAAGCAGTCATCAAAGCAAAAGGTGGCTACTTTGAAGAACCTAGAATATAAGACATATTTTCAGTTGTTTCATACTTTTTTGTTAAGTATATAATTCCACATGTGTTAATTCACAGTTTTGATGCCTTCAGTGTGAATGTACAATTTTCATAGTCATGAAAATACAGAAAAATCTTTAAATGAGAAGGTGTGTCCAAACTTTTGGTCTGTACTGTATGTGTTTAAAAGAGTCTGGTGTAGGCCAGAAAACTAGAACTGTGGTTTTGCAGTTCCACGGGTCAAATCTCTGTATTATCCTGCTTTTGGCATTTTTTCCGTAAAAAAAAACAGTAATAGTGTCTCCCTGACTGTTCAGACACCAATATATCTGTTTAAAAGAGTCTGGTGTAGACCAGATAACTAGAACTGTGGTTTTACAGTTCCACGGTTCAAATCTCTGTATTACCCTGCTTTTGGCATTTTTTCTGTAAAAAAAAACAGTAATAGTGTCTCCCTGACTGTTCAGACACAAATGTATCTGTTTAAAAGAGTCTGGTGTAGGCCAGATAACTAGAACTGTGGTTTTGCACTTCCACAGTTCAAATCTCTGTATTATCCTGCTTTTGCCATTTTTTCGTAAAAAAAAAAAGTAATAGTGTCTCCCAGACTGTTCAGACACCAATATATCTGTTTAAAAGAGTCTGGTGTAGGCCAGATAACTAGAACTGTGGTTTTGCAGTTCCACGGGTCAAATCTCTGTATTATCCTGCTTTTGGCATTTTTTCCGTAAAAAAAAACTGAAATAGTGTCTCCCTGACTGTTCAGACACAAATATATCTGTTTAAAAGAGTCTGGTGTAGGCCAGATAACTAGAACTGTGGTTTTTCAGTTCCATGGGTCAAATCTCTGTATTATCCTGCTTTTGGCATTTTTTCCGTAAAAAAAAACAGTAATAGTGTCTCCCTGACTGTTCAGACACAAATATATCTGTTTAAAAGAGTCTGGTGTAGGCCAGATAACTAGAACTGTGGTTTTGCAGTTCCACGGGTCAAATCTCTGTATTAACCTGCTTTTGGCATTTTTTCCATACAAAAAACAGTAATAGTGTCTCCTTGACTGCTCAGACACAAATGTATCTGTTTAAAAGAGTCTGGTTCAAATTTCTGTATTATCCTGCTTTTGGCAATTTTTCCGTAAAAAAAAACAGTAATAGTGTCTCCCTGACAAGATAACTAACAGGTATTATCCTGCTTTTAGCATTTTTTCCGTAAAAAAACAGTAATAGTGTCTCCCTGACTGTTCAGACACAAATATATCTGTTTAAAAGAGTCTGGTGTAGGCCAGATAACTAGAACTGTGGTTTTTCAGTTCCACGGGTCAAATCTCTGTATTATCCTGCTTTTGGCATTTTTTCCGTAAAAAAAAACAGTAATAGTGTCTCCCTGACTGTTCAGACACCAATATATCTGTTTAAAAGAGTCTGGTGTAGGCCAGATAACTAGAACTGTGGTTTTACAGTTCCACGGTTCAAATCTCTGTATTATTCTGCTTTTGGCATTTTTTCCGTAAAAAAAACAGTAATAGTGTCTCCCTGACTGTTCAGACACCAATATATCTGTTTAAAAGAGTCTGGTGTAGGCCAGATGACTAGAACTGTGGTTTTGCACTTCCACAGTTCAAATCTCTGTATTATCCTGCTTTTGGTATTTTTTCCGTGAAAAAAAACAGTAATAGTGTCTCCCTGACTGTTCAGACACCAATATATCTGTGTAATCGAGTCTGGCGTAGGCCAGATAACTAGAACTGTGGTTTTACAGTTCCACGGTTCAAATCTCTGTATTATCCTGCTTTTGGCATTTTTTCCGTAAAAAAAACAGTAATAGTGTCTCCCTGACTGTTCAGACAAAATGTATCTGTTTAAAAGAGTCTGGTGTAGGCCAGATAACTAGAACTGTGGTTTTACAGTTCCACGGTTCAAATCTCTGTATTATCCTGCGTTTGGCATTTTTTCCGTAAAAAAAAACAGTAATAGTGTCTCCCTGACTGTTCAGACAAAATGTATCTGTTTAAAAGAGTCTGGTGTAGGCCAGATAACTAGAACTGTGGTTTTGCAGTTCCACAGTTCAAATCTCTGTATTATCCTGCTTTTGGCATTTTTTCCATAAAAAAACAGTAACAGTGTCTCCCTGACTGTTCAGACACAAATATATCTGTTTAAAAGAGTCTGGTGTAAGCCAGATAACTAGAACTGTGGTTTTGCAGTTCCACGGTTCAAATCTCTGTATTATCCTGCTTTTGGCATTTTTTCCGTAAAAAAAAACTGTAATAGTGTCTCCCTGACAAGATAACTAACAGGTATTATCCTGCTTTTGGCATTTTTTCCGTAAAAAAAACAGTAATAGTGTCTCGCTGACTGTTCAGACACAAATATATCTGTTTAAAAGAGTCTGGTGTCGGCCAGATAACTAGAACTGTGGTTTTGCAGTTCCACGGTTCAAATCTCTGTATTATCCTGTTTTTGGCATTTTTTCCGTAAAAAAAAACAGTAATAGTGTCTCCCTGACTGTTCAGACACCAATATATCTGTTTAAAAGAGTCTGGTATAGGCCAGATAACTAGAACTGTGGTTTTGCAGTTCCACGGTTCAAATCTCTGTATTATCCTGCTTTTGGCATTTTTTCCGTAAAAAAAAACACTAATAGTGTCTCCCTGACTGTTCAGACACCAATATATCTGTGTAAAAGAGTCTGGTGTAGGCCAGATAACTAGAACTGTGGTTTTACAGTTCCACGGTTCAAATCTCTGTATTATCCTGCTTTTGGCATTTTTTCCGTAAAAAAAAACAATAATAGTGTCTCCCTGACTGTTCACACACAAATGTATCTGTTTAAAAGAGTATGGTGTAGGCCAGATAACTAGAACTGTGGTTTTGCAGTTCCACGGTTCAAATCTCTGTATTATCCTGCTTTTGACATTTTTTCCGTTAAAAAAAAAAAACAGTAATAGTGTCTCCCTGACTGTTCAGACACCAATATATCTGTTTAAAAGAGTCTGGTGTAGGCCAGATAACTAGAACTGTGGTTTTGCAGTTCCACGGGTCAAATCTCTGTATTATCCTGCTTTTGGCATTTTTTCCGTAAAAAAAAACAGTAATAGTGTCTTCATGACTGTTCAGACACAAATATATCTGTTTAAAAGAGTCTGGTGTAGGCCAGATAACTAGAACTGTGGTTTTACAGTTCCACGGTTCAAATCTCTGTATTATCCTGCTTTTGGCATTTTTTCCATAAAAAAAACTGTAATAGTGTCTCCCTGACTGTTCAGACACCAATATATCTGTTTAAAAGAGTCTGGTGTAGGCCAGATTACTAGAACTGTGGTTTTGCAGTTGCACGGGTCAAATCTCTGTATTATCCTGCTTTTGGCATTTTTCCGTAAAAAAAAACAGTAATAGTGTCTCCCTGACTGTTCAGACACCAATATATGTTTTTAAAAGAGTCTGGTGTAGGCCAGATAACTAGAACTGTGGTTTTACAGTTCCACGTTTCAAATCTCTGTATTATCCTACTTTTGGCATTTTTTCCATAAAAAGAAAACTGTAATAGTGTCTCCCTGACTGGTCAGACACCAATATATCAGTTTAAAAGAGTCTGATGTAGGCCAGATAACTAGAACTGTGGTTTTGCAGTTCCACGGGTCAAATTTCTATATTATCCTGCTTTTGGCATTTTTTCCGTAAAAAAAAACAGTAATAGTGTCTCCCTGACTGTTCAGACACCAATATATCTGTTTAAAAGAGTCTGGTGTAGGCCAGATAACTAGAACTGTGGTTTTACAGTTCCACGGTTCAAATCTCTGTATTATCCTGCTTTTGGCATTTGTTCTGTAAAAAAAAGAGTAATAGTGTCTCCCTGACTGTTCAGACACAAATGTATCTGTTTAAAAGAGTCTGGTGTAGGCCAGATAACTAGAACTGTGGTTTTGCAGTTCCACGGTTCAAATCTCTGTATTATCCTGCTTTTGGCATTTTTTCCGTAAAAAAAACAGTAATAGTGTCTCCCTGACTGTTCAGACACCAATATACAGTGCAGACCAAAAGTTTGGACACACCTTCTCATTTAAAGATTTTTCTGTATTTTCATGACTATGAAAATTGTACATTCACACTGAAGGCATCAAAACTATGAATTAACACATGTGGAATTATATACTTAACAAAAAAGTGTGAAACAACTGAAAATGTGTCTTATATTCTAGGTTCTTCAAAGTAGCCAGCTTTTGCTTTGATGACTGCTTTGCACACTCTTGGCATTCTCTTGATGAGCTTTAAGAGGTAGTCACCGGAAATGGTTTTCACTTCACAGGTGTGCCCTGTCAGGTTTAATAAGTGGGATTTCTTGCCTTATAAATGGGGTTGGGACCATCAGTTGTGTTGTGCAGAAGTCTGTGGGATACACAGCTGATAGTCCTACTGAAAAGACTGTTAGAATTTGTATTATGGCAAGAAAAAAGCAGCTAAGTAAATAAAAATGAGTGGCCATCATTACTTTAAGAAATGAAGGTCAGTCAGTGCGAAAAATTGGGAAAACTTTGAAAATGTCCCCAAGTGCAGTTGCACAAACCATCAAGCGCTACAAAGAAACTGGCTCACATGAGGACCGCCCCAGGAAAGGAAGACCAAGAGTCACCTCTGCTTCTGAGGATAAGTTTATCCGAGTCACCAGCCTCAGAAATCGCAGGTTAACAGCAGCTCAGATTAGTGACCAGGTCAATGCCAGACAGAGTTCTAGCAGCAGACACATCTCTTCAACAACTGTTAAGAGGAGACTTTGTGCAGCAGGCCTTCATGGTAAAATAGCTGCTCGGAAACCACTGCTAAGGACAGGCAACAAGCAGAAGAGACTTGTTTGGGCTAAAGAACACAAGGAATGGACATTAGACCAGTGGAAATCTGTGCTTTGGTCTGATGAGTCCAAATTTGAGATCTTTGGTTCCAACCACCATGTCTTTGTGCGACGCAGAAAAGGTGAACGGATGGACTCTACATGCCTGGTTCCCACCGTGAAGCATGGAGGATGAGGTGTGATGATGTGGGGGTGCTTTGCTGGTGACACTGTTGGGGATTTATTCAAAATTGAAGGCATACTGAACCAGCATGGCTACCACAGCATCTTGCAGTGGCATGCTATTCCATCCGGTTTGCGTTTAGTTGGACCATCATTTATTTTTCAACAGGACAATGACCCCAAACACACCTCCAGGCTGTGTAAGAGCTATTTGACCAAGAAGGAGAATGATGGGGTGCTACGCCAGATGACCTGGCCTCCACAGTCACCAGACCTGAACCCAATTGAGATGGTTTGGGGTGAGCTGGACCGCACAATGAAGGCGAAAGGGCCAACAAGTGCTAAGCATCTCTGGGAACTCCTTCAAGATTGTTGGAAGACCATTTCCGGTGACTACCTCTTGAAGCTCATCAAGAGAATGCCAAGAGTGTGCAAAGCAGTCATAAAAGCAAAAGGTGGCTACTTTGAAGAACCTAGAATATAAGACATATTTTCAGTTGTTTCACACTTTTTTGTTAAGTATATAATTCCACATGTGTTAATTCACAGTTTTGATGCCTTCAGTGTGAATGTACAATTTTCATAGTCATGAAAATACAGAAAAATCTTTAAATGAGAAGGTGTGTCCAAACTTTTGGTCTGTACTGTATGTGTTTAAAAGAGTCTGGTGTAGGCCAGAAAACTAGAACTGTGGTTTTGCAGTTCCACGGGTCAAATCTCTGCATTATCCTGCTTTTGGCATTTTTTCCGTAAAAAAAAACAGTAATAGTGTCTCCCTGACTGTTCAGACACCAATATATCTGTTTAAAAGAGTCTGGTGTAGGCCAGATAACTAGAACTGTGGTTTTACAGTTCCACGGTTCAAATCTCTGTATTACCCTGCTTTTGGCATTTTTTCTGTAAAAAAAAACAGTAATAGTGTCTCCCTGACTGTTCAGACACAAATGTATCTGTTTAAAAGAGTCTGGTGTAGGCCAGATAACTAGAACTGTGGTTTTGCACTTCCACAGTTCAAATCTCTGTATTATCCTGCTTTTGGCATTTTTTCCGTAAAAAAAAACTGAAATAGTGTCTCCCTGACTGTTCAGACACAAATATATCTGTTTAAAAGAGTCTGGTGTAGGCCAGATTACTAGAACTGTGGTTTTTCAGTTCCACGGGTCAAATCTCTGTATTATCCTGCTTTTGGCATTTTTTCCGTAAAAAAAAGCAGTAATAGTGTCTCCCTGACTGTTCAGACACAAATATATCTGTTTAAAAGAATCTGGTGTAGGCCAGATTACTAGAACTGTGGTTTTGCAGTTCCACGGGTCAAATCTCTGTATTAACCTGCTTTTGGCATTTTTTCCATACAAAAAAACAGTAATAGTGTCTCCTTGACTGCTCAGACACAAATGTATCTGTTTAAAAGAGTCTGGTTCAAATTTCTGTATTATCCTGCTTTTGGCAATTTTTCCATAAAAAAAAACAGTAATAGTGTCTCCCTGACAAGATAACTAACAGGTATTATCCTGCTTTTGGCATTTTTTCCGTAAAAAAACAGTAGTAGTGTCTCCCTGACTGTTCAGACACAAATATATCTGTTTAAAAGAGTCTGGTGTAGGCCAGATAACTAGAACTGTGGTTTTGCAGTTCCACGGTTCAAATCTCTATATTATCCTGCTTTTGGCATTTTTTCCATAAAAAAAAACTGTAATAGTGTCTCCCTGACTGTTCAGACACCAATATATCTGTTTAAAAGAGTGTGGTGTAGGCCAGATAACTAGAACTGTGGTTTTACAGTTCCATGGTTCAAATCTTTGTATTATCCTGCTTTTGGCATTTTTTCCGTAAAAAAAAACAGTAATAGTGTCTCCCTGACTGTTCAGACACCAATATATCTGTTTAAAAGAGTCTGGTGTAGGCCAGATAACTAGAACTGTGGTTTTACAGTTCCACGGTTCAAATCTCTGTATTATTCTGCTTTTGGCATTTTTTCCGTAAAAAAAAACAGTAATAGTGTCTCCCTGACTGTTCAGACACCAATATATCTGTTTAAAAGAGTCTGGTGTAGGCCAGATGACTAGAACTGTGGTTTTGCAGTTCCACAGTTCAAATCTCTGTATTATCCTGCTTTTGGTATTTTTTCCGTAAAAAAAAACAGTAATAGTGTCTCCCTGACTGTTCAGACACCAATATATCTGTTTAAAAGAGTCTGGTGTAGGCCAGATAACTAGAACTGTGGTTTTGCAGTTCCATGGGTCAAATCTCTGTATTATCCTGTTTTTGGCATTTTTTCCGTAAAAAAAAAACAGTAATAGTGTCTCCCTGACTGTTCAGACACCAATATATCTGTTTAAAAGAGTCTGGTGTAGGCCAGATAACTAGAACTGTGGTTTTGCAGTTCCACGGTTCAAATCTCTGTATTATCCAGCTTTTGGCATTTTTTCCATAAAAAAAACAGTAATAGTGTCTCCCTGACTGCTCAGACACAAATATATCTGTTTAAAAGAGTCTGGTGTAGGCCAGATAACTAGAACTGTGGTTTTGCAGTTCCACGGTTCAAATCTGTATTATCCTGCTTTTGCCATTTTTTCCGTAAAAAAAACAGTAATAGTGTCTCCCTGACTGTTCAGACACAAATATATCTGTTTAAAAGAGTCTGATGAAGGCCAGATAACTAGAACTGTGGTTTTGCAGTTCCACGGTTCAAATCTCTGTATTATCCTGCTTTTGGCTTTTTTTCCAGAAAAAAAACAGTAATAGTGTCTCCCTGACTGTTCAGACACAAATATATCTGTTTAAAAGAGTCTGGTGTAGGCCAGATAACTAGAACTGTGGTTTTGCAGTTCCACGGGTCAAATCTCTGTATTATCCTGCTTTTGGCTTTTTTTCCTTAAAAAAAACAGTAATAGTGTCTCCCTGACTGCTCAGACACAAATGTATCTGTTTAAAATACTCTGTTTCAAATTTCTGTATTATCCTGCTTTTGGCAATTTTTCCGTAAAAAAAAACTGTAATAGTGTCTCCCTGACAAGATAACTAACAGGTATTATCCTGCTTTTGGCATTTTTCCGTAAAAAAAACAGTAATAGTGTCTCCCTGACTGTTCAGACACCAATATATCTGTTTAAAAGAGTCTGGTGTAGGCCAGATAACTAGAATTGTGGTTTTACAGTTCCACGGTTCAAATCTCTGTATTATCCTGCTTTTGGCATTTTTTCCGTAAAAAAAACAGTAATAGTGTCTCCCTGACTGTTCAGACACCAATATATCTGTTTAAAAGAGTCTGGTGTAGGCCAGATAACTAGAACTGTGGTTTTACAGTTCCACGGTTCAAATCTGTAACGGGTCTGGGAGGCGGAACCTCCGGGCTACTATACAAGGGTGCGGTCCTTGTAAGGGAGCGGGTGGCGACCAGGCAGGCAGTCACAGCAGGTGACCGGGACAGTCTCTGGGTGTACGGGCAGGAGGTCACGGCAAGTGACCGGGGCAGTCTCTGGAAGAACGGGCTGGAGGTCACGGCAAGTGACCGGGGCAGTCTCTAGGTAAAGGGTAGGTACGACCTGTGATGGCTGAACCTCCAGGTAGGCTAGCAAGGCAGATGGAGGATGTGTGCTCCCAGGTGAGCAAGCGAGAGTCTCTGGAATAGCAGGTGGTCACAGCACGTGACGGCGGAGCCTCCAGGTAGGCAAGCAGGCAGGTAGCGGAGAAGCGCTCCCAGGTGAGCGGGTAAGAGTCTCTGGAATAGCTGGTGGTCCCAGCACGTGACAGCGGAACCCCCGGGCAGGCAAGCAGGCAGGTAGTGGAGAAGCGCTCCCAGGTGAGCGGGCAAGAGTCTGGAATAGCTGGTGGTCACAGCACGTGACAGCGGAGCCTCCGGGCAGGCAAG
Organism: Phyllobates terribilis; assembly: GCF_046119375.1. Lineage (NCBI taxonomy): Eukaryota > Metazoa > Chordata > Amphibia > Anura > Dendrobatidae > Phyllobates > Phyllobates terribilis. The sequence continues at coordinate 701,122,982 of NW_027362761.1, forward strand.
CAGGCAGGTAGCGGAGAAGCGCTCCCAGGTGAGCGGGCAAGCTGGTCCATAGACAGACTGACCGGAGTTGTAAGGCAGACCGTCGGACCTCAGGCAAGCAGGCAGGTAGCTGATGTGCGCTCCCAGGTGAGCGGGCAAGTTGGTCCTTAGACAGACTGACCGGAGTTGTAAGGCAGACCGTCGGACCTCAGGCAGGCAGGCAGGTAACAGGAAATCAGGCAGGATTAGGACAGCAAGCTGGCAGGAATCTGGCAGGTAACTGGCAGGTAACTGGCAACGGGACCTGAGGGCTGAAGCAGAGTAGAACGGTGCAACAACATTGCTCGGGCACCTCCATTTTGGAGGAGGTGCCTTATATATGGTAAAGTCCTCCGGCCATTGGCCGGGGACTCCTTAGGACGGCGCGCGCGGCCCCTTTAAGAGGGAGGGAGGGTGCGCGCGCGCGCCCTAAGCACAGGGGCCGGGAAGGAGCGCGCGCTGCCAGCAGAGCGGGAGAGGGACGCCGGGCACGGAGCAGAGCGGTGAGGGGAACAGCGTCCCTGCCTAGCAGAGGGCAGGGACGCCGGCACTACAAAATCTCTGTATTATCCTGCGTTTGGCTTTTTTTCCGTAAAAAAAACAGTAATAGTGTCTCCCTGACTGTTCAGACAAAATGTATCTGTTTAAAAGAGTCTGGTGTAGGCCAGATAACTAGAACTGTGGTTTTGCAGTTCCACGGTTCAAATCTCTGTGTTATCCTGCTTTTGGCATTTTTTCCGTAAAAAAAAAACATTAATAGTGTCTCCCTAACTGTTCAGACACCAATGTATCTGTTTAAAAGCGTCTGGTGTAGGCCAGATAACTAGAACTGTGGTTTTGCAGTTCCACAGTTCAAATCTCTGTATTATCCTGCTTTTGGCATTTTTTCCATAAAAAAACAGTAACAGTGTCTCCCTGACTGTTCAGACACAAATATATCTGTTTAAAAGAGTCTGGTGTAAGCCAGATAACTAGAACTGTGGTTTTGCAGTTCCACGGTTCAAATCTCTGTATTATCCTGCTTTTGGCATTTTTTCCGTAAAAAAAAACTGTAATAGTGTCTCCCTGACAAGATAACTAACAGGTATTATCCTGCTTTTGGCATTTTTTCCGTAAAAAAAACAGTAATAGTGTCTCGCTGACTGTTCAGACACAAATATATCTGTTTAAAAGAGTCTGGTGTCGGCCAGATAACTAGAACTGTGGTTTTGCAGTTCCACGGTTCAAATCTCTGTATTATCCTGTTTTTGGCATTTTTTCCGTAAAAAAAAACAGTAATAGTGTCTCCCTGACTGTTCAGACACCAATATATCTGTTTAAAAGAGTCTGGTGTAGGCCAGATAACTAGAACTGTGGTTTTGCAGTTCCACGGTTCAAATCTCTGTATTATCCTGCTTTTGGCATTTTTTCCGTAAAAAAAAACACTAATAGTGTCTCCCTGACTGTTCAGACACCAATATATCTGTGTAAAAGAGTCTGGTGTAGGCCAGATAACTAGAACTGTGGTTTTACAGTTCCACGGTTCAAATCTCTGTATTATCCTGCTTTTGGCATTTTTTCTGTAAAAAAAAACAGTAATAGTGTCTCCCTGACTGTTCACACACAAATGTATCTGTTTAAAAGAGTATGGTGTAGGCCAGATAACTAGAACTGTGGTTTTGCAGTTCCACGGTTCAAATCTCTGTATTATCCTGCTTTTGACATTTTTTCCGTTAAAAAAAAAAAACAGTAATAGTGTCTCCCTGACTGTTCAGACACCAATATATCTGTTTTAAAGAGTCTGGTGTAGGCCAGATAACTAGAACTGTGGTTTTGCAGTTCCACGGGTCAAATCTCTGTATTATCCTGCTTTTGGCATTTTTTCCGTAAAAAAAAACAGTAATAGTGTCTTCCTGACTGTTCAGACACAAATATATCTGTTTAAAAGAGTCTGGTGTAGGCCAGATAACTAGAACTGTGGTTTTGCAGTTCCACGGTTCAAATCTCTGTATTATCCTGCTTTTGGCATTTTTTCCGTAAAAAAAACTGTAATAGTGTCTCCCTGACTGTTCAGACACCAATATATCTGTTTAAAAGAGTCTGGTGTAGGCCAGATTACTAGAACTGTGGTTTTGCAGTTGCACGGGTCAAATCTCTGTATTATCCTGCTTTTGGCATTTTTCCGTAAAAAAAAACAGTAATAGTGTCTCCCTGACTGTTCAGACACCAATATATGTTTTTAAAAGAGTCTGGTGTAGGCCAGATAACTAGAACTGTGGTTTTACAGTTCCACGGTTCAAATCTCTGTATTATCCTACTTTTGGCATTTTTTCCATAAAAAAAAACTGTAATAGTGTCTCCCTGACTGGTCAGACACCAATATATCAGTTTAAAAGAGTCTGATGTAGGCCAGATAACTAGAACTGTGGCTTTGCAGTTCCACGGGTCAAATTTCTATATTATCCTGCTTTTGGCATTTTTTCCGTAAAAAAAAACTGTAATAGTGTCTCCCTGACTTTTCAGACACCAATATATCTGTTTAAAAGAGTCTGGTGTAGGCCAGAAAACTAGAACTGTGGTTTTGCAGTTCCACGGGTCAAATCTCTGTATTATCCTGCTTTTGGCATTTTTTCCGTAAAAAAAAAACAGTAATAGTGTCTCCCTGACTGTTCAGACACCAATATATCTGTTTAAAAGAGTCTGGTGTAGGCCAGATAACTAGAACTGTGGTTTTACAGTTCCACGGTTCAAATCTCTGTATTATCCTGCTTTTGGCATTTTTTCTGTAAAAAAAACAGTAATAGTGTCTCCCTGACTGTTCAGACACAAATGTATCTGTTTAAAAGAGTCTGGTGTAGGCCAGATAACTAGAACTGTGGTTTTGCAGTTCCACGGTTCAAATCTCTGTATTATCCTGCTTTTGGCATTTTTCCGGAAAAAAAAACAGTAATAGTGTCTCCCTGACTGTTCAGACACCAATATACAGTACAGACCAAAAGTTTGGACACACCTTCTCATTTAAAGATTTTTCTGTATTTTCATGACTATGAAAATTGTACATTCACACTGAAGGCATCAAAACTATGAATTAACACATGTGGAATTATATACTTAACAAAAAAGTGTGAAACAACTGAAAATGTGTCTTATATTCTAGGTTCTTCAAAGTAGCCAGCTTTTGCTTTGATGACTGCTTTGCACACTCTTGGCATTCTCTTGATGAGCTTTAAGAGGTAGTCACCGGAAATGGTTTTCACTTCACAGGTGTGCCCTGTCAGGTTTAATAAGTGGGATTTCTTGCCTTATAAATGGGGTTGGGACCATCAGTTGTGTTGTGCAGAAGTCTGTGGGATACACAGCTGATAGTCCTACTGAATAGACTGTTAGAATTTGTATTATGGCAAGAAAAAAGCAGCTAAGTAAATAAAAATGAGTGGCCATCATTACTTTAAGAAATGAAGGTCAGTCAGTGCGAAAAATTGGGAAAACTTTGAAAATGTCCCCAAGTGCAGTTGCACAAACCATCAAGCGCTACAAAGAAACTGGCTCACATGAGGACCGCCCCAGGAAAGGAAGACCAAGAGTCACCTCTGCTTCTGAGGATAAGTTTATCCGAGTCACCAGCCTCAGAAATCGCAGGTTAACAGCAGCTCAGATTAGAGACCAGGTCAATGCCAGACAGAGTTCTAGCAGCAGACACATCTCTTCAACAACTGTTAAGAGGAGACTTTGTGCAGCAGGCCTTCATGGTAAAATAGCTGCTCGGAAACCACTGCTAAGGACAGGCAACAAGCAGAAGAGACTTGTTTGGGCTAAAGAACACAAGGAATGGACATTAGACCAGTGGAAATCTGTGCTTTGGTCTGATGAGTCCAAATTTGAGATCTTTGGTTCCAACCACCATGTCTTTGTGCGACGCAGAAAAGGTGAACGGATGGACTCTACATGCCTAGTTCCCACCGTTAAGCATGGAGGATGAGGTGTGATGATGTGGGGGTGCTTTGCTGGTGACACTGTTGGGGATTTATTCAAAATTGAAGGCATACTGAACCAGCATGGCTACCACAGCATCTTGCTGTTAGAACCTTGCTGTTAGGTTTTTTTTCCTTTGCTGGTCACATGACCTTGTTGGCCTATTTAATCCTGCTCCGCCCTTCTGGCTTTGCTGGACTTCATTGTATATCTACTTTCTAGCTAGCCTGTGCTCTGTATCTAACTCTGTTAGTTTGCTTGGTCTACGGACCTCTATGTTCTATCTATTTTGTTTGTTCGTCTGTCTGCTACTATTTCTGTTAGGAGGTGTCCCATATTCCTCCCAGTCCTTAGTACTTGTAGGGATTCCCTCCTCACATCTATAGGTCTCCGTACAGACTAGATTAGGACTTTAGCAGGTCTGATCGCAGGATCAGGTTCCCTGTTACATCGTAGGGATTCAGCTGAGTCTTATAGTAGGGACAGATCTCCTCTCTTTCCTTAGCTTTGGTAGCAGAACATAACAGTAAGTCCAGCCTGCAAATTCTCTAAGGAAAGATTTTTTTTTTTTTTTTTTTGTTCCATCATGGTGTCGGTTCAGGATTTGGCTAAACACCTGCAGGGTCTCTCTCTGGAAGTGGCCGAGCTCCGTCAGCACGTGAGTAACTGTCCTGGAGCATATTTCTTGGAGCCTAAGGTACGTTTGCCGGATTTATTTTTTGGTGAACATCGAGAATTTTTTTCATTTAAAAATGCTTGCTTATTGTATTTTCGTTTGAGACCCAAGTCCTCTGGGGATGAATCCCAGCGCGTAGGGTTCATAATGTCACTTTTGCGCAAAGAGCCTCAGGAGTGGGCCTTTTCTTTGCAACCTAGTGATACATGCTTCAGATCAGTGGATAGTTTTTTTTCTGCTTTAGGACTATTATATGATGATCCTGACCGTGTGGCATCAGCTGAGACTGAGTTGAGACGTTTAAAACAAGGATCAGGTAATGTCGAAAAATATTGTACTCATTTTCGTCGTTGGTCCACTCAAACAGGGTGGAACGATTCTGCTCTGAAAAGTCTATTTCTTGCTGGGCTCAGTGAAAGGGTTAAAGACCTGCTAATTGCTTATCCTACACCTGAGGATTTGCAACAGGCTATGCAATTAGCTATACGGGTGGATAGAAGACTGCGTGCTAGGGTTAATGAGAGCAAATCCTCTGCTATGTCAGTTTCTGGTTATGATAATGTGTGTACTAACAGTGGTGAACCGATGGAGATTGGATCGGTGGCACCTCGCTCTCAAGAAAAAGACCGTCGTTTTTCAGAAGGCTTGTGTTTCTATTGCGGAAAATCTGGTCATTTGATTAAAGGCTGTGAGCTTCGTATGAAGAAAGAAAAAAAAATGGTCAGTCACGCCCGTATTGCCTGTTTAAATTCCAAGGGTATATTTTTAGCTGCTTCCACGATTGCTCAGGAAAAATTAATGGAATTTCGGGTGTTTGTTGATTGCGGGTCTACACTGAATGTAATTGATGGGGGATTCGTGGAAAAACTCAATTTAAAACCTGAACCTTTATCATCCCCCATTGCTGTGGTTTCTGTGGATGGCTCCCCTTTGAAGAATATTACTCTCAAGGTCAGTGAATTTCCTCTCACTATTAATGGTGTTCACCATGAGAAATTGGATTTGGTAGTGTTGAATAACTTGCCTTCTCCAGTAATATTGGGTTTACCCTGGTTAAAATTTCACAATCCTGTACTGGATTGGTCTACCAGTGAAATTAAATCCTGGAGCCATAAATGTTATGACAAGTGTTGTAACGGGCGTATTGCAGCTTTGGATAGGGGAGAATTGCCTGTTCCTATTCAGGATTTTTGGAGAGTTTTTTCTGAGAAGGAATCGCAGGTTTTGCCTCCCCATAGAGACTATGATTGTTCTATTGAATTTGTCCCTGGAGCGACTCTTCCTAAAAGTCGTTTATTTAACCTTACCATTCCTGAGAGGAAGGCTTTGGAGGAATACATACAGACAAGTTTGGCCGCCGGTCACATTAGGCCCTCTAAGTCTCCTGTGGCGGTTGGATTTTTTTTTGTAAAAAAAAAGGACGGCGGTTTACGTCCTTGTCTGGATTTTCGTGAGATTAACAAAATTACTTTACGCAATCCTTACCCACTGCCATTGATTCCTGATCTGTTTAACCAGTTATTGGGGGCCAAGTGGTTCTCTAAAATTGACCTTAAGGGGGCATACAATCTGTTGCGCATGAAGGAGGGTGATGAATGGAAGACTGCTTTTAACACTCCTGTGGGTCATTTTGAGAATCTGGTTATGCCTTTTGGTCTTACTAATGCTCCTGCATTTTTTCAGAATCTGATTAATGACATCCTTAGACCTTTGATCGGTAAAAATGTGGTTGTGTATTTGGATGACATTTTGATTTATTCGCCAGATCTGGAGTCTCATTGGCGGAGCGTGCGTGAGGTATTACAGTTATTAATGGACAATTCGCTTTTTGCTAAGCTGGAGAAATGTGAGTTCGCTGTACAGAGAATTAGTTTTTTGGGCTACATTATCTCCAGCAAAGGTTTTGAGATGGATCCGGTTAAGGTTCAGGCTGTGCAGGAATGGCCTAGGCCTATTGGTTTGAAATCGATACAGAGGTTTTTGGGTTTCGCCAATTACTACAGAAAATTCATAAAAAATTTTTCTAGTATTGTCAAACCTCTGACTGATCTCACCAGGAAAGGTGCTGATGCGGTTCAGTGGTCTTCTGAGGCCATTGAAGCTTTTGTGTATCTCAAGGAGAGGTTCACCTCTGCTCCCATCCTTATGCAGCCTGATGTTACTAGGCCGTTTTTGGTTGAGGTTGATGCTTCCTCTGTGGGGGTTGGCGCAGTATTGTCTCAGGATAACGGGGATGGATTACATCCCTGTGCCTTTTTTTCAAAAAAATTTTCGGAGACTGAACTGAATTACGATATTGGTAATCGGGAATTATTGGCTATTAAACTCGCATTTGAACACTGGCGCCACTTCTTGGAAGGTGCGGAATTTCCCGTTCAGGTTCTTACGGATCATAAAAATCTGATATATCTTGATGCTGCCAAGCGCCTGAATGCCCGTCAGGCTAGGTGGGCACTGTTTTTCTCGCGGTTTAATTTCTCCGTTACTTACATCCCTGGTACTAAGAATGTTAAGGCGGATGCCTTGTCTCGCAGTTTTTCTCCCATAGTCGGTGCTGATGACGCGCCCCCTGGGACATATTCCTTTTTGAGGGGAATACCCGGCACCGGATCAGATGGGGGGTTGTAGTCTCCGAGCGGCTGTGACCCGGTCCCGTGCCCAGGGCGTCAAGCTCAGGGTTATGTGGCAGTCTTTACTGATGTTATTAAAGTTTGTTGTGTCGACTACGCCACCCGTTGTGATGCGGTCACTGTGGCCGCCGCTGCAGCAGGGTCCGCTGAGGCTGATGGTGGATGCGCAGCTTGGTGGGATAACCCCCAACGGGAGGGGTATAGCCTCAGAGGGGACAGGCGCAGAGGATGGGGGTTGTGGTGGTGCGGTGCAGCCGGTAATGATGACAGACTCGGGTAGTGCAGTTAAGGGTCTTTACTTACTGCAGATGTTCCTGGTCACTCTAGCTCCAAGTGACCTCCCGAGCCGTGCTGCGTCCACCAGGTCCTGGATCCGGCCAACCCCCAAACAAGTCCGGAGCGTGGCCCTGAGCTCTCCCTCTGTCCTTTCTTCAGCCGTCCCCACCAGTGATTCACCTAAATCCAGCTCCCTCGGGCCTTCTGTTGGGCAACCTTTGGCCTCAGGTTCCCTGACCCTCCATGTGGTGTGCCTTCAGGGTGAATGTAGTGGGTGACCGTGACAGACACTGCCCACGGTCTCCGGTCTCTGGCTGGGGAATGTCTTTGCCCCCACCAGCTTGGGTTCCGGTACCCTTCTGCTGACTCCTCACCCGGTGTTCTTATTTGGGTTCTTGGGTCCCTTCTTTGTCCCCCCTCTGGGTCTTTCTTCACTCCACTCTCTCTCCAGGGCTGTTGTTTCTTTCTCTCTCTTTCTGCAGGCTTGTCCTCTGCATCTGACTTACTCTCTGCGTCTGACCCTGATCCTAGTTGGTGCCCTCCTTATATATCCCTCTATGTGTGAGCTCAGGTGACCAGCACCCAATGAGCTCCTACCACTACCCAGACTGCTCCCCCTATCTGCCCCTACACTACATGGGATGTTCCTCCCCCCTCCCACTCCAGCCAGGAACAGGCTCGGTCGCACCTGCACATTTCTAAGTGGGAGTGCCGTCGGCCTGCTCCTCTGGAATGGGATGTATGTAGTGCATGCAGTCTATCTGAGCTCAGTTCCACACTCCTTCCTTACCCGGGAGTGGAATATCACACCTCTGGGTTGAGGTGCAATACCCCTGTAGCAGCCGAATCCTCAGGGTGCTACATTCCCCCCTGGTAAACCACAGCACGTCCTCGGGCTGCAAAGACAAAAACACCAAAACATACAAATTTTTATAAACATATAAAACATATAAAATATTATATATATATAACTTTTTCATATAGACATCATTATAACATTCTCGTCGTCTCTTTCTTTCTTCCTCCTCTGGTCACCGTGCAACTCGTGACCAGGTAAAGTGCGACAGTCTTTTGAAAAGCAGTTCCTTATAAAACCAGTAGGGGGCGCCTTAGGAAGCGCAACTATTTACAGGGGAATTTGGCCGTTCTCAGTCCCCGGCCAGGTAAGGGAAAGGGATGGCTGCTCACAGTCCTCAGCCTGGTTTGGGTAAGGGACACACGGGTTAAACTGTTCACTGGTCCCAACGGGGACTAAACTTCTCAGTAGTTACGGCTACTTGGGTACCCCGACGGGTAACTATATACAGTTTTTCTTTACTACTGTTCTTAATCGTAGTACCTCCTAGCCTTGAACCCGTCCGGGTCTTCTGGCTCTTCCTCCCTACACCGCAGCTCCTCCTCTGTCAGGCGATGCACGTGGAGGGCATAAGGTCCCTTGGCACACTTGTGCCGGGTGAACGTTACCTCGTCACCGACGTAGAGGTCACGGCCTTTGTGACCCTCTGGCAGGTGAGACTCGACATCCCGTCGGGTAACGAAGACGTCACCCATGGTGTTCTGGTCCTTTATGAAGCCCCACCCATGCTGCGCATTAAACTTTATTACCGTCCCGATGGTACGGGGACGATCTGCTGCACGGGGGTCCCTTCTGGTCCGACTCTTTTGCTCCGCGCTGCGGGTCTGGGCCCATTGCTCTCTGGCCCGCCTCTCCTCCCGCTCTCTCTTGAACTCTGCCAGCTGTTGACGGCAACACTCGGTACGCTCTGCTGCAGCTGCCCGAGTCTCTCCGGTGAACCCCATCAAATCTTCTCCCGTGGGGTCCCACACGAACTGGGCTTCCTCGAGTGGAGGCGAGACCCGAGTCACGGGCTTTGGAGCCGGGATCAGGGGCTCACACAAGGGCCCTAGTCTTTGCTGCCGCTCTAGCTCAGGGTACCCTTCGGGCCAGATGAAGGGCCGCCCGTCCGGCCATGTGAGCTGGCCGAAGAGGTCCTCCCCCAGGTGTGGCACCCGTGGTATTGCGGGCGCGGGCGCGGTGGTGATGGCGCCCGGGTTGCCCAGGCCTTGCGGCCAGGCCTGGGGCACCTGGAAGGTGAAGGGCACCGTTAGGACGGCGGCGCCCTGGGTTACCTGGCCTTGCGACCAGGCCGGAGGCTCCGCGGAGGTAGATGGCTCTGCTTTGGATGCGGCGCCCGGAAACGCTAGGCCCTGTGACCAGGCCGGAGGCTCTTCTTCCTGCGCCACGCTCCGGGTCACGACGCGTGACGTCACTGGGGTCGCGTCGGCGGCTTCCGGTCGGGGCCTAGTCGGTGGCGGTGTCATGGCGGTCTCGGGTACGGCAGGGGGACTTTCGGGCTCTGCGACGGGGAGCTGGGGCAGGTGGGTGGTCTTCCGGTATGGGGTATAGGCGTCCCCCTTACCTGCTGCCATACGTCTCGCTCCCTCTTCTGCGCCGTCTCCGGCCTTGGGTCCTCCCGCGTCATCCGCAGAGGTAGTCGGTGTCTTCTTCCAAGGGAGCGGGTTCCGTGGACGGATTCCAGCTTGCTGGGCCATCTCCCGGCCCCACTCCGCCAGGATCTCCCTCTGCACTCGGGCCATCCTTCCCGCGAGGCCCTCCAGGGCACTCCGCGCGCACTCCCGATCTCGGGGAAGCTGCGCCAGGATCTCCGCTAAGCCTAGCGGGGTTGTTGACTCCAGCAGGCTCCTGACCATCGGGTCGGTGCTGCTCTGCTCTGCTTCCGGCAGGCTCCTGGCCAGCGGGCCGGTGCTGCTCTGCTCTCTTTCCTCGGTCTCTAGCAGACTCCTGGCCAGCGGGCCGGTGCTGTTCTGCTTTCTTTCCATCTCCGGGTAAGCTCCTCCGCTACTCCTTGTTAGACCTCTTGCCTCCGGGTGCGCTCGCTCCAGACTGCTCCAAGCGACACCCATCTTTTCTCTTCTCTTTCGTCTCCTCCCACTTCGAGGGCGGTCCCGGGGCAACTCGGTGACTGTCAGCTCCAGGGGTAGTTCTTTCACGCTGACAGACACCTCCAGCATCACAGTCTCTGTTGGTGGGGGCGGTTTCCACTTTTGGCGCCATTTTCTGTCCTGGCCCACGATGGGAGGCGGCCTCCTGCCCTCCTTTGGCACGCCCATAATGGCGTCCGCTGCTCTTCCAAGGCGGGAAATCTGCGGTTTTGGCGGGAAGCGTCGCCCAGTGGCGGGAAACTCTGCAGATGGCGGGAACAAGCTGGAAATGGCGGACAATCGGCGGGAAACGACTGGTGATGGAGTCCGATGGCGTGGACCCTCCGGAACCGGCGGGAGACTTCTTTCTGAGGTAAACTTGCACTTTTCTTCAGGCACGCAGTACCCGGGTGTTGCGGGCACGTAATCCTGCCGACTACGCCAAAGTTGACGCGCCCCCTGGGACATATTCCTTTTTGAGGGGAATACCCGGCACCGGATCAGATGGGGGGTTGTAGTCTCCGAGCGGCTGTGACCCGGTCCCGTGCCCAGGGCGTCAAGCTCAGGGTTATGTGGCAGTCTTTACTGATGTTATTAAAGTTCGTTGTGTCGACTACGCCACCCGTTGTGATGCGGTCACTGTGGCCGCCGCTGCAGCAGGGTCCGCTGAGGCTGATGGTGGATGCGCAGCTTGGTGGGATAACCCCCAACGGGAGGGGTATAGCCTCAGAGGGGACAGGCGCAGAGGATGGGGGTTGTGGTGGTGCGGTGCAGCCGGTAATGATGACAGACTCGGGTAGTGCAGTTAAGGGTCTTTACTTACTGCAGATGTTCCTGGTCACTCTAGCTCCAAGTGACCTCCCGAGCCGTGCTGCGTCCACCAGGTCCTGGATCCGGCCAACCCCCAAACAAGTCCGGAGCGTGGCCCTGAGCTCTCCCTCTGTCCTTTCTTCAGCCGTCCCCACCAGTGATTCACCTAAATCCAGCTCCCTCGGGCCTTCTGTTGGGCAACCTTTGGCCTCAGGTTCCCTGACCCTCCATGTGGTGTGCCTTCAGGGTGAATGTAGTGGGTGACCGTGACAGACACTGCCCACGGTCTCCGGTCTCTGGCTGGGGAATGTCTTTGCCCCCACCAGCTTGGGTTCCGGTACCCTTCTGCTGACTCCTCACCCGGTGTTCTTATTTGGGTTCTTGGGTCCCTTCTTTGTCCCCCCTCTGGGTCTTTCTTCACTCCACTCTCTCTCCAGGGCTGTTGTTTCTTTCTCTCTCTTTCTGCAGGCTTGTCCTCTGCATCTGACTTACTCTCTGCGTCTGACCCTGATCCTAGTTGGTGCCCTCCTTATATATCCCTCTATGTGTGAGCTCAGGTGACCAGCACCCAATGAGCTCCTACCACTACCCAGACTGCTCCCCCTATCTGCCCCTACACTACATGGGATGTTCCTCCCCCCTCCCACTCCAGCCAGGAACAGGCTCGGTCGCACCTGCACATTTCTAAGTGGGAGTGCCGTCGGCCTGCTCCTCTGGAATGGGATGTATGTAGTGCATGCAGTCTATCTGAGCTCAGTTCCACACTCCTTCCTTACCCGGGAGTGGAATATCACACCTCTGGGTTGAGGTGCAATACCCCTGTAGCAGCCGAATCCTCAGGGTGCTACACTGAGAAAGAGGAAAACATTTTACAAGAAGGTGTTGTGATAGCTGCTTTAGACTCCGTTTTGGAAGATGAGATTCTTAAAGTTCAGGAGAATTTTTCCGGTGATTTGGAAAGAGTTTGGACGGATGTGCGTGGTAATCTTCAGGAGGCCAACAGAAAATCTAAAGACTACTTTGATAGGAAACGACAGGAGGTTTTGTTCGCTGTTGGTGACATGGTTTGGTTGTCCTCTAGGAATCTGCGGTTGAGGATTCCTTCTAAGAAATTGGGTCCCAAGTTTGTTGGGCCCTTTAAGGTGCTTCAGGTTGTCAACCAATCTGCTGTTAGGTTGGAGGTTCCTACCTCCTGGAGAATTAATCCGGTCTTTCATGTCTCTCTGTTAAAAAAAGCTGTTGTGTCGGATGGTGACGCCTCTGCCTCTGTTCCTCCGGTGGTGGAGGACGGGGAATATGAAATTTCTCGCATCCTTGACTCTAGACGGTATAGAGGTAGTTTGCAGTATCTTGTGGCCTGGAAAGGTTTCGGACCCGAGGATAACTCTTGGGTGAGGTCAGATGATGTTTCCGCGTCCAGACTTATCAGAGCGTTTCACAGGAGATTTCCTGATAAGCCTGGTCCTAGGGGATCCGGAGGATCCTCTTAGAAGGGGGGGTACTGTTAGAACCTTGCTGTTAGGTTTTTTTTCCTTTGCTGGTCACATGACCTTGTTGGCCTATTTAATCCTGCTCCGCCCTTCTGGCTTTGCTGGACTTCATTGTATATCTACTTTCTAGCTAGCCTGTGCTCTGTATCTAACTCTGTTAGTTTGCTTGGTCTACGGACCTCTATGTTCTATCTATTTTGTTTGTTCGTCTGTCTGCTACTATTTCTGTTAGGAGGTGTCCCATATTCCTCCCAGTCCTTAGTACTTGTAGGGATTCCCTCCTCACATCTATAGGTCTCCGTACAGACTAGATTAGGACTTTAGCAGGTCTGATCGCAGGATCAGGTTCCCTGTTACATCGTAGGGATTCAGCTGAGTCTTATAGTAGGGACAGATCTCCTCTCTTTCCTTAGCTTTGGTAGCAGAACATAACACTTGCAGTGGCATGCTATTCCATCCGGTTTGCGTTTAGTTGGACCATCATTTATTTTTCAATAGGACAATGACCCCAAACACACCTCCAGGCTATGTAAGAGCTATTTGACCAAGAAGGAGAATGATGGGGTGCTACGCCAGATGACCTGGCCTCCACAGTCACCAGACCTGAACCCAATCGAGATGGTTTGGGGTGAGCTGGACCGCACAATGAAGGCGAAAGGGCCAACAAGTGCTAAGCATCTCTGGGAACTCCTTCAAGATTGTTGGAAGACCATTTCCGGTGACTACCTCTTGAAGCTCATCAAGAGAATGCCAAGAGTGTGCAAAGCAGTCATCAAAGCAAAAGGTGGCTACTTTGAAGAACCTAGAATATAAGACATATTTTCAGTTGTTTCACACTTTTTTGTTAAGTATATAATTCCACATGTGTTAATTCACAGTTTTGATGCCTTCAGTGTGAATGTACAATTTTCATAGTCATGAAAATACAGAAAAATCTTTAAATGAGAAGGTGTGTCCAAACTTTTGGTCTGTACTGTATGTGTTTAAAAGAGTCTGGTGTAGGCCAGAAAACTAGAACTGTGGTTTTGCAGTTCCACGGGTCAAATCTCTGTATTATCCTGCTTTTGGCATTTTTTCCGTAAAAAAAAACAGTAATAGTGTCTCCCTGACTGTTCAGACACCAATATATCTGTTTAAAAGAGTCTGGTGTAGGCCAGATAACTAGAACTGTGGTTTTACAGTTCCACGGTTCAAATCTCTGTATTACCCTGCTTTTGGCATTTTTTCTGTAAAAAAAAACAGTAATAGTGTCTCCCTGACTGTTCAGACACAAATGTATCTGTTTAAAAGAGTCTGGTGTAGGCCAGATAACTAGAACTGTGGTTTTGCACTTCCACAGTTCAAATCTCTGTATTATCCTGCTTTTGGCATTTTTTCGTAAAAAAAAAACAGTAATAGTGTCTCCCAGACTGTTCAGACACCAATATATCTGTTTAAAAGAGTCTGGTGTAGGCCAGATAACTAGAACTGTGGTTTTGCAGTTCCACGGGTCAAATCTCTGTATTATCCTGCTTTTGGCATTTTTTCCGTAAAAAAAAACTGAAATAGTGTCTCCCTGACTGTTCAGACACAAATATATCTATTTAAAAGAGTCTGGTGTAGGCCAGATAACTAGAACTGTGGTTTTGCAGTTCCACGGGTCAAATCTCTGTATTATCCTGCTTTTGGCATTTTTTCCGTAAAAAAAACCTGAAATAGTGTCTCCCTGACTGTTCAGACACCAATATATCTGTTTAAAAGAGTCTGGTGTAGGCCAGATAACTAGAACTGTGGTTTTTCAGTTCTACGGGTCAAATCTCTGTATTATCCTGCTTTTGGCATTTTTTCCGTAAAAAAAAACAGTAATAGTGTCTCCCTGACTGTTCAGACACAAATATATCTGTTTAAAAGAGTCTGGTGTAGGCCAGATAACTAGAACTGTGGTTTTGCAGTTCCACGGGTCAAATCTCTGTATTAACCTGCTTTTGGCATTTTTTCCATACAAAAAAACAGTAATAGTGTCTCCTTGACTGCTCAGACACAAATGTATCTGTTTAAAAGAGTCTGGTTCAAATTTCTGTATTATCCTGCTTTTGGCAATTTTTCCGTAAAAAAAAACAGTAATAGTGTCTCCCTGACAAGATAACTAACAGGTATTATCCTGCTTTTGGCATTTTTTCCGTAAAAAAACAGTAATAGTGTCTCCCTGACTGTTCAGACACAAATATATCTGTTTAAAATAGTCTGGTGTAGGCCAGATAACTAGAACTGTGGTTTTACAGTTCCACGGTTCAAATCTCTGTATTATTCTGCTTTTGGCATTTTTTCCGTAAAAAAAAACAGTAATAGTGTCTCCCTGACTGTTCAGACACCAATATATCTGTTTAAAAGAGTCTGGTGTAGGCCAGATAACTAGAACTGTGGTTTTTCAGTTCCACAGGTCAAATCTCTGTATTATCCTGCTTTTGGCATTTTTTCTGTAAAAAAAACAGTAATAGTGTCTCACTGACTGTTCAGACACAAATATATCTGTTTAAAAGAGTCTGGTGTAGGCCAGATAACTAGAACTGTGGTTTTGCAGTTCCACGGGTCAAATCTCTGTATTATCCTGCTTTTGGCATTTTTTCCGTAAAAAAAAACTCTAATAGTATCTCCCTGACTGTTCAGACACCAATATATCTGTTTAAAAGAGTCTGGTGTAGGCCAGATAACTAGAACTGTGGTTTTGCAGTTCCACGGTTCAAATCTCTGTATTATCCACCTTTTTGCCTTTTTTACATAAAAAATAAAAAAATTGAGTGTCTCGCTCAGTGTTCAGACACAAATATATCTGTTTAAAAGATTCTGGTGTAGGCCAGAGAAATAGAACTGTGATTTTCCTCTTCCACGGTTCTAATCTCCTTTTTATTACCCTTTTTCCATTGATAGTGCGAGTGTAAGCTATTTTACTTCATTTACAATGGGCAAGGCGCGTGGCAAGGGACGTGTAACTGGACGTTCTGGAGATGGTGCGTGTAGAGGACAGGGCCGTGGCCAAGGTGAAAATGTGCCACAACCAACAGCCACATCTTCTCGCTCCCACTTCTTGACCGAATTACTAGGGAAGCACACTACAACACCAGTATTGCAAACTGATCAGTGTGAACAGGTTATTAATTGGATAGCAGATAATACTTCCAGTTACCTGGGCACCACCACCTGTGGTCTGTCTTCCACACGGTCAAGTTTTAGTAGCTGTGAGTCTCGACCGCATACTCCTCCTCACCCTGATGCTCCTTCCTCCCACCATGCCGAGTGTCGTCAGACAGCAACTGATCCCACACTTGGACACTCTGAAGAGCTGTTCACTGGTCCATTTCCATATTTGTGCCCCTCGCCTGCTCCGCTTGAAGTGGTGGAAGAGGAGATCCCATATAGCGATGCCCAAATATTTGAACAGCCACGGCCAGAGGAAGTCGACGCTGGCAATTTGTCACAAGAGGTGGACGATGGTGAGACACAATTGCCACGAAGTGAGGAGGAGAATCGTGGTGCGCAAGTGGAAGAGGAGGAGGTGGTGGATGATCTAGTAACTGACCCAACGTGGCAGGAGGACACGCAGAGCGAGGCCAGCAACACACAGGGGGAGGGAAGCAGAGTACCCCAACAGGCAGGAAGAAGCAGTGTGGTGGCCGCACACAGAAGGCGGGCAACAGTTCCCCGTAACACCAACACGAGGGACGTTGCCAGTACAACCGTTAGGTCTTCCAGAGTCTGGAATTTTTTTATAGACTATGCTGATAACCCCAAAAAGGCCATTTGTACCACCTGCCAGGCCAGCATCAGCAGGGGTGACAAAACTACCAGCCTGACCACCACCAGCATGATCAGGCACATGTCAGCAAAGCACCCGACTTTGTGAGGCGAACCCCAGGGTCCACGACCAGGTTCAGCGGGTGTCACCACTAGTGTTGAGCCACCCCCGTAGTGTTCGAGTTCGGTTCGGTTCGTCGAACACCCGTGTGTTCGCCGAACTGTTCGTCGAACTGTTCGTCGAACACCTTCGAACACCGTTAAAACCAATGGCAGGCAAACAAAAACACATAGAAACACATAGAAAACACCTTCAAAGGTGTCCAAAAGCTGACAAACTGCTCAGAAGACACAACTAACACATGGAAAAGTGACAAGTACATATAGTCATGCGAAAAGAAAAGAGGTGGAGGAGTAAAAGGAGGGGGAGACACAGATATAGGCATGTCATGCCCTTCTAAAATCCAAAAAGTGAGAAGCCGAGACGGCCAGTCCGCTCCTGCCCGTGCCACCTCCGTGTCGCCGGGTTTGTGCCAGAGCCGCGGTGAACCCTGACGGCCAGCCCCCCTCTCCCAATACTGGTGCCTGTCCGCTGGTGGGTCGAGAGAGCCCCCCTGTGGTGGAGGCAGCTCTAAGCTTTTTAATTTAAATTGTCCCTCTAATTTGAATGAATACACTTTAAATCCATTTACAAGGATCTATTGGAGGGCAAGTCTCATGCCAGCAGCCGCGTAATTCCAGATCCAGTAGCGTCCACTAAAGCTGCTGCAGTTAAAAAGCTTTTATAAGGATCGAGCTCGGCTGTCCACCGCAAGGCATCCTAGTGCCAGTCCCAGCCCCTATGCCTTGGGGTGCCTCCTGATGCTCTTCACTAAGTATCCCGTGGTCCCGAAGCATTTCCTTTGAAAAAATTAAGTGTCCAAACTACAGGTGGTGTAGCTTGCTTAACAGCCGGGATAATCCGCTGACTAGCAGACACTGCTACTAGGCACAAAGTATTTCCTGGGCTAGATGCAGTTAAAAATTTGTAAGTAGATACTCTCGTTGGATGCTGAGAAAGCATTCCATAGAGTCTCCTGGCACGCCATATATGATTCTCTTAAAAAGCTTGGGGTAGGGGTCTAGGGGACCCTTTTATAGCCAAAATCACGGCCCTGTATCACAATACGTCACCTAGGCTGAAGATAAATGGAACTGTAGCACCGAGGGCTCGGTTGCTACAGACGTATTGCACCTCACCCAGAGGTGTGATATCTCACTCTCAGATAAGGATGGAGTGTGGATCAGGACCCAACACCTGCATGCATTACACCACATTGCCGTGGGTCAGGGCGACCAATATGCCCCTGAGATGGGCACGACAGTCCCTGTCCCTGGCTGGAGTGGGGGGAGGGAACACTGAGGAAGGGGAACCCTGCAGTGCAGGAGCAGGGAGGAAGCAGTTCCTGGGTGCATTGAGAAGGGAGTATAAAAGGTGGGCACCATCTTAGTTCAGTGCAGAGAAGTCTGAGCAGAAGTGGCAGGGAGCAGGGGCTCTGCATGAGCTCTGCTCCGGAGGCGGGCCTAGTAACAGAGGCCCAGGCCTGCAAGAGGGAGAAGGAAGGAAGAGGAGCGGAGAAGGCTCCAGGAACGAGGAATGAAGGGATCCCAGGGGTGCGGACGGGCGAGTCGCCACCGCACGCCCGAATCCACCTGCGTGGAGGGGTCAGGCCAAAGGGGGAGACCGGTCCCCGAACTAGTGGAGGCAGGAAACGACCCTCAGCTAGAAACCGGAGGCTCTGACATTTTATGTGGCGCAGCCCCTTGCTCCACCCGCTAGGAAGGCACCACATAGGGTCAGGGAAACTGGCGCCAAGTTTACCAAGAGGAGGCCCGAGGCAGCCGGACAGAAGTGTTGGTAAGAAAGGCCAGACAAAGGACACACAAAGGGGGTCCTGTGAAGCGCTCCAAAGTTATCTGGGAGTTGTCTGAGCCCCTCACCTGGTGAGCACAGTACGACGTGGGCAGCCGTTACCTGCAGACGTGGTCTGGATAATAAGAACTGTGAGTAAAGGCCCTGAACTGCATCACTGACTCCGTGTCGTTACTGCTGCTGCCCTGCACCATCACCCCCATCCTCCGCATACACTGCCCTGAGGCTATACTCCTCCCGTGGGGAGTTATGCTACGCTCTGCTGCACCCACAACACCAGCCTTAGCGGTCTGCCCTGTAGCGGCGGTTCACTCTGACCGCAATCCACGGGTGGCGTAGTCGGACATTTAAACATCAAAACCACATAAATAGTTCCGCCACTGGTTTGACCGCCCTGAGCCACGGAACCGGATCGCCGCCACGAAGACTACAACCACCAGCATCCACCAAAAAGGGTCCGGCTCCGGGTGTCCCAAGGCCCAGGGGGTGCGTCAGAACATTTTCATCACCTTTCACAATCACCAATGGGACAAGGCAGGGATGTCCTCTGTCCCCTCTCTTATACATCCTAGTGACGGAGCACCTGCTCTCATCAATTCGCCATAACCCCAATATTAGGTGGATTGAGGTGGGAGGCACCGAGTACAAGTGCTCTCTATTTGCTGATGATGTCCTAGTATATATCACTCAATCACATATATCCATCCCTGCTGTTATGGCTGAAATAGATCACTTTGTTACATGGTAAAATTTTAAAATCAATGCAGCGAAGTCTGAGGCCCTCGATGTCTCCCTCCCTAAATCCATATAGGATTCCATCCAGTCCAACTTTCCCTTTGCCTGGCCCTCACAGGGTATCAAATACTTAGGAATTCCTATTCATAGAGACCTCTCCCATCTATGTTATCTTAATTTTGGGCCCTTTATTGAACAATTCCATACACACCACGGTTGGCAAGTTAGAACTGTAAGATTCACTACGTGAACCACTGGTGTTTTGTGGAAAAGCACATGTACACCGCGTTCCAAATTATTATGCAAAAAGTGTTTAGGAGTGATAAGGGAAGAATTTGTTTGTTTGTCAGTTAAACTCATTGATGGTGATGTGTGTCAGGGCTCTTTATATCACTGTAAGCAATTGCAGACACCTGTGCTAATTAGTTTGGCAGGTGTGTCCAATGAAAGGCAAGACTACTTAAGAAGGCTCTCTCACATTATTAAGCAGCCTACATTTTCTGCCAAAATGGGAAAGAAAAAGGATGTGTCGGCTGCTGAGAAGCAACAAATTGTGGAGTGTTTAGGTCAAGGCATGACTACAATCAACATTGTGCGATGATCAGGATGAAGTGTCTTGGCAATCAAGAAGTATGTAGCTGATTCACAGTACACACGTGTGCGTGCTGATAAGGGCAAATTGAGGACTCTTTCCTACAGGCAATTACGTCAGGTTGAAAGAGCAGCGGCAAAAAAGCCTTGTCATAGCAGCAGACAAGTTTTTGAAGCTGCTTGTGCCTCCAACGTCCCCCGAACAACAAGATGCAGGGTCCTTCAGAGGTTTGCAGCTGTGCATACGCCATCCTGTCGACCTCCTCTATCCACTTCACACAAGCAGAAACGGCTCCAGTGGGCCAAACATTACATGAAGACTGATTTCAAAACTGTTTTGTTCACGGATGAGTGCCGTGCAGCGCTCGATGGTCCAGATGAATGGAGTGGAGGATGGCTGGTTGATGGACACCCCACGCAAACACGGCTACAGCGCCAACAAGGAGGAGGTGGAGTAATGTTTTGGGCTGGAATCATGGGGAGAGAGATTGTCGGCCCCTTTAGGATCCCTGAAGGCGCTAAAGATGAACTCCATAATGTATGTGGATTTTCTCAAACAGCACTTCCTGCCATGGTTCAAGAAGAAGAACCGTGTATTTCACAGCAAGATCATTTTTCTGCATGATAATGCACCATCTCATGCTGCACATAAAACATCTGCATCTCTGGCTGATATGGGCATAAAAGGGGACAAACTTATGGTGTGACCCCCATGCTCCCCTGACCTCTACCCCATTCAGAACCTTTGGAGCATCATTAAAAGGAGTGTCTATGATGGCGGGAGGCAGTTCACATCTAAGCAACAGCTCTGGGAGGGTATTCTGTCCTCATGCAAAACAATTGAAGCAGAAACCATCCAAAACCTGACAAATTCAATGGACGAGAGAGTTCAGAAGCTCCTTTCGAACAAGGGGTCCTATGTGAAAATGTAACATCACCTAGAATAAAGTTTTGAGTTGAAAACTGTTTCATTTCAGTTTCTAACAACCTGCTAATGCTTATAATTTCAAAAATGACCATTTTTTTGGTCTTTATTAAAATGAAAAGGTTGATCGAAAAGTTTGGGGGATCTAAGAGTGTGGCAACCCAGTAGTCATGATTACTTCGAATTCTGACAATATGAGGGTCATGCTGCAGGTAGTGCAGCAAGAAGGCACTTATGTGTCTTGCGCATCTCGGAGCCCCAAAATTATTTTCCGGGCTAGATGCAGCTAAAAATTATTTTTAATTTTAAATCTGGTGAAGCTTATTATAGATGGCCTAATAGGATCAGTGCTGCACACTGCTACAAAGCCCAAATTATTTTCCAGTCAAGATACAGATAAACATGATTAGTAATTTGAAAGCTTAAAACGGTTGGTAGGGTGATTTTAACCAATCATCAAGCTTTTACTCTCCCCAGGATGACACAGGGGTAGAAAAGTCGTTTCGGATCCATGATTTGTTCATCTTTATGAACGTGAGTCTGTCTACATTATCAGTGGAGAGCCGCGTGCGCTTATCTGTCAGCACACCACCAGCAGCGCTGAACACACGTTCAGACAGAACGCTGGCTGCGGGGCATGACAAGATCTCCAAGGCGTAAGTGGCTAGCTCCGGCCATTTATCCAGATTGGAAGCCCAAAAAGAGCAAGGGTCCAGTGACACAGTCGTGGCTTCAATGTTTACTTGGAGATACTCCTGTACCATCGTCTCTAGGCGTTGACTATGTGTCAGACTTCTTGTCTCCTGTGGCCTTGCAAAGGATGGGCTAAAAAAGTGGTGAAATGATTCCGCAAAATTGATGTTACCAGCAGATACTGTGGTTCTGTTACGGTTTGAGTGCTGAACACTTGACGGTCCCACGGTTGGCAAGTTGGAACTGTGAGATTCACTACGTGCACCACTGGTATTTTGTGGAAAAGCACATGTAAGATTCTGCAACAGTCTCTGCTGATACTCCTGCATGCGTGCATCCCTTTCTATGGCAGGAATAATTTCTGCAAATTTACTTTTGTACCGGGGATCTAACAGTGTGGCAACCCAGTAGTCAGGATTATTTCTAATTCTCACAATTCGAGGGTCATGTTGCAGGTAGTGCAACAAGAAGGCACTCATGTGTGTTGCGCATCCAGGAGCACCAAGTCCCTGTTGTGTTGGTGGCGAGGTAACAATCATGCTTCCTTCCTCTGTCCTCTCCCCCCAACCTCGCACAACAGAAATGTGATCAAGGTCTCCCTCATCTGATGAGTCTTCCATCAGTTCGCCCTCCACTTCTTCCTGGGCTCCTGCACCTTCCTCACTAGTTTGGCTGCTACCATGCGCCCTGGTAAAATCATCTCCCCCACCCTCACATGCCTGCCGCCCTGGTGCTGCCGACCGTCTGGACCTTGCAGATGTTAGCCCTTCCGCATACAACTCCTCCTCCTCTACTTCCTCCACCTCCTCTTGTGCCACCACCTGACTCCGAATTCTGTTTAACATGTGCTCCAGCATGTAAATCACCGGAATAGTCATGCTGATAATGGCATCGTCAGCACTAAACATCTTCGTCGCCATTTCAAAACTGTGCAGAAGGGTGCATAGGTCCCTGATCTGAGACCACTCCTCCAGCGTGATTTGCCCCACCTCTGAATCTCGTTGGCCCAGGCTATACGTCAGAACGTATTGCACCAGGGCTTGTCGGTGCTGCCACAGTCGCTGCAACATGTGCAGAGTTGAATTCCACCGGGTAGGCACATCGCATTTTAGCCGGTGAAGTGGCAGGCCCAACGACTTCTGTAGAGATGTAAGTCGCTGAGCTGCGGGATGCGAACGGCGGAAGTGAGCACACAGCGACCGTGCCCTCTGCAGAAGGCCATCTAGTCTGGGATAGTGGGCTAAAAATTGCTGGACAACCAGGTTCAACACGTGAGCCATACAAGGCACGTGTGTGACATTGCCCCGGCGAAGGGCCGCACCCAGGTTTGCAGCATTGTCGCACACGGCCTTCCCTGGTTTCAGGTCCAGTGGAGACAACCATTCATGAAATTGGTTCTCCAGAGCTGACCACAACTCCTCAGCTGTGTGACTCACATTTCCCAGACATTTCAATGTAAAAACCGCCTGATGACGTTGAGCCCTACTGCCAGCATAGTAAGGAGGTGTGCAGGATCCCTTCTGCGCAGTTAGAAAGCTTGTGGCATGACCAGACAGGCTTTGGGTGCAGGTGGAAGACCGAGAGGAGGTTGAGGAGGCAGAAGCAGTGGAGGAAAAATGACATAAAGAGGATTGACGCACAACTCGTGGGGACGGCAAGACTTGGACAGCAGCCCCTTGTCCTGCTGTCACCATAGTTACCCAGTGCCCAGTCAGCGACATGTAACGCCCCTGTCCATGCCTACTCGTCCAAGTGTCTGTGGTGAAATGCACCCTGTCACACACAGAGTTTCTCAAAGAAGCGGTGATGTTGTGTGCGACATGCTGGTGGAGCGCAGGCACACCTTTCTTTGAGAAGTAGTGCCGACTGGGCATCTGGTACTGGGGCACTGCGACGGACATAAGGTCTCGAAAATCCTCTGTGTCCACCAGGCGGAAAGGCAGCATTTCTGTAGCCAAGAGCTTGCAGATGGTGAAATTCAACCTCTTAGCTTTCTCATGGCTAGGAGGAAATGGTCTTTTACTTGTCCACATCTGAGGGACCGAGGGCTGGCTATTGTGCTTAGACGGGGTTGATAAGGGTGTCCCCGGCAAACTGCCGGTCTGTGAGGAAGATGCAGGCGGACATGTTAGGTTGCCTTGATCCAAAGGTGGTGCTATCGATGTCGGACAGCGCTCAAGACCAGCTGGTGTTACCACCTCCAAAGAAAATGATGACCTGCCAATCACGCTGGCTGTTGCGGGTAAAGAGGTGGCAGGTCTGCGCCCCAAAACAGGTGTGACTGCTGTCCCCCCAGTCACAGAGGATGAAGAGGCCGCGGATGCACAAGATATGGCAGACGGTGGTTGGCCCGGCCGGCTAGACCGCATTGTAGCACACTGAGCTTCCCACTGCAACTTATGCTTCATGTCCATGTGCCGGTTCATGCATGAAGTACTCAAACTATGTATTTTTTGGCCTCTACTTAGCTTTTGCTGACAAATGTTACAGATAACACGAGTTGGGTCATCTTTATCGATCTGAAAAAATGCCCAGGCTATGCAAGGCTTAGCACCCATGCGACCTGAAGAGCCACCACGACTTGTGGTGAGAGGCAGAGTTGTGTTTGAGGATGCAGTTGTTGACGTGCTTCCAGTACTACGTCTCTGTCCAGGAAGGCGCAACCTGACCTCGTCGTCACTAGCATCTTCCTCCACCTCCTCTGCTGACCTCATCTCTTGGCTGACTGTGGGTTGACAGTAAGTGGGATCTCCGACCTCATCATCATCACCCTGTGCGTTATCACACCCGTCGTCCTCAGAGCCAACCTGTTCCTGCACTGACAAAAAACTAAAGTTGTCGCTCCAATCAGGTATTTGAGTCTTATCATCGTCTTCCTCATTGTCTCCACCAACAGGAGTTACAGTTTGGGAATGAGGGTCTACATTATGGTCAGAACCTTCTGCGTCTGGTCCTGGATCCGACTCATAAAGATTCTGGGCATCAGTGCAGATCATTTCCTCGTCTGGATTCACAGAAGCGCTGGAGTCGACCTCTGATTCCCAGGCTATAGTATGAGTAAACAGCTCTGCAGACTCAACCATCTGTTCTACCTCATACTCAGACGGGCAGCTGGAGATTTGGGAGCTGTGAGGAAGCAAGTGCGATTTGGGTGACACCTTTGAGGACTGGAGTATTTGTGATGTTGAAGTTGATGTGGAGGAGAGCCCACTTAAAGGAGCACTTGATATCCGTTGAAGCACCTGCTGTTTTTGTGCCTCATCTGGAATTTGTAGCGATTGGCGTGGCCGTAAGAAAGGGATCTTATCACATTGTCCGCTAAAAGAAGTAGACATTTTAGTTTGGCTGGAAGATGGTCTTTCTTCTGCACCTACCCCACGGACACAACCTTTTTTCCCCTTCCCAACACGCCTATTCCCCTTTCCACCAGCAGCAGGCCTTTTTCCACTCATTTTGGTGGTTAACTAATTCACAACTCTGGAGTTGTTTGCACAAAAAAACAATGGATGGTAACCGAGCAGAGCTGAGTGGCCAAACTGTGGTATTAGGCCAAAACTATTGGCTGGGTTAGATGCAGAAAAAAATTATTTTTAATTTGCAACCTGATGGAGGTCAGTATAGATGGACTAATAGACCAAGCCCCACACACTGCTAGAAGCCCAAATAGTTTTTCAGAGCTAGATGCAGAAAAAAATTATTTTTAATTTGCAACCTGATGGAGGTCAGTATAGATGGACTAATAGACCAAGTCCCACACACCGCTAGAAGCCCAAATATTTTTTCAGAGCTGGATGCAGAAAATTTTTTTATTCAATTTGCAACCTGATGGAGGTCAGTATAGATGGACTAATAGACCAAGTCCCACACACTGCTAGAAGCCCAAATATTTTTTCAGAGCTAGATGCAGAAAAAAATTATTTTTAATTTGCAACCTGATGGAGGTCAGTATAGATGGACTAATAGACCAAGTCCCACACACCGCTAGAAGCCCAAATATTTTTTCAGAGCTAGATGCAGAAAAAAATTATATTCAATTTGCAACCTGCTGGACGTCAGTATAGAAGGACTAATAGAACAAGTCCCACACACTGCTAGAAGCCCAAATATTTTTTCAGAGCTAAATGAAGAAAAAAATTATTTTTAATTTGCAACCTGATGGAGGTCAGTATAGATGGACTAATAGACCAAGTCCCACACACTGCTAGAAGCCCAAATATTTTTTCAGAGCTAGATGCAGAAAAAAATTATTTTTAATTTGCAACCTGATGGAGGTCAGTATAGATGGACTAATAGAACAAGTCCCACACGCTGCTAGAAGCCCAAATATTTTTTCAGAGATAAATGAAGAAAAAAATTATTTTTAATTTGCAACCTGATGGAGGTCAGTATAGATGGACTAATAGACCAAGTCCCACACACTGCTAGAAGCCCAAATATTTTTTCAGAGCTAGATGCAGAAAAAAATTATTTTTAATTTGCAACCTGATGGAGGTCAGTATAGATGGACTAATAGAACAAGTCCCACACGCTGCTAGAAGCCCAAATATTTTTTCAGAGATAAATGAAGAAAAAAATTATTTTTAATTTGCAACCTGATGGAGGTCAGTATAGATGGACTAATAGACCAAGTCACACACACCGCTAGAAGCCCAAATATTTTTTCAGAGCTAGATGCAGAAAATTTTTTTATTCAATTTGCAACCTGATGGAGGTCAGTATAGATGGACTAATAGACCAAGTCCCACACACTGCTAGAAGCCCAAATATTTTTTCAGAGCTAGATGCAGAAAAAAATTATTTTTAATTTGCAACCTGATGGAGGTCAGTATAGATGGACTAATAGACCAAGTCCCACACACCGCTAGAAGCCCAAATATTTTTTCAGAGCTAGATGCAGAAAAAAATTATATTCAATTTGCAACCTGCTGGACGTCAGTATAGAAGGACTAATAGAACAAGTCCCACACACTGCTAGAAGCCCAAATATTTTTTCAGAGCTAAATGAAGAAAAAAATTATTTTTAATTTGCAACCTGATGGAGGTCAGTATAGATGGACTAATAGACCAAGTCCCACACACTGCTAGAAGCCCAAATATTTTTTCAGAGCTAGATGCAGAAAAAAATTATTTTTAATTTGCAACCTGATGGAGGTCAGTATAGATGGACTAATAGAACAAGTCCCACACGCTGCTAGAAGCCCAAATATTTTTTCAGAGATAAATGAAGAAAAAAATTATTTTTAATTTGCAACCTGATGGAGGTCAGTATAGATGGACTAATAGACCAAGTCCCACACACTGCTAGAAGCCCAAATATTTTTTCAGAGCTAGATGCAGAAAAAAATTATTTTTAATTTGCAACCTGATGGAGGTCAGTATAGATGGACTAATAGACCAAGTCCCACACACTGCTAGAAGCCCAAATATTTTTTCAGAGCTAGATGCAGAAAAAAATTATTTTTAATTTGCAACCTGATGGAGGTCAGTATAGATGGACTAATAGAACAAGTCCCACACGCTGATAGAAGCCCAAATATTTTTTCAGAGATAAATGAAGAAAAAAATTATTTTTAATTTGCAACCTGATGGAGGTCAGTATAGATGGACTAATAGACCAAGTCCCACACACTGCTAGAAGCCCAAATATTTTTTCAGAGCTAGATGCAGAAAAAAATTATTTTTAATTTGCAACCTGATGGAGGTCAGTATAGATGGACTAATAGAATGATGCTATGCCCAAAAGATTTTACTTCACTAGGTGCAGTAAAAAAATTGGTATTCTATACACAGGTGGTATATCTTGCAACACAGATAGGCTACTCCACTGACTAACACACTCTGCAATAGGCCAAAAAGGATTAGCTTTGCTAGATTCAGCCAAATGCTGTGAAAAAAACTTGCACAGCACTGGCACAGACCTGCCTGGCAAAAACTGATAGGAACTGATGTAACCTAGTCCTGAAAAGGACTCCAATTACAATTAGTCTTTACTCCCACAATCTATCTATTTAAGAGCACAGACCTGCCTGATAAAAGTCGTAGGAAATGCTGTAACCTAGTCCTTAAAAGGACTGCAATCACAACTATTCCCTACTCCCAAGCTATCTGTATATTTGTGCGAAAATTGGCTTGAAATTAACAAGGTATAGCGCACACAGCAACAGCGGTGCCGTCTAACACGCAGCTGCAGCAGTGAGAAAATGGTGGCGACGGGGAAAATGGCTTGGTCTTATAGGGCAAGGACATGTGACATACACTGCCAATCACACATGCCCTTGCTTGTGTGAAAAAAAGCACTTCGCTCCGTGTGTGCACTGCTGATAGGCTGACAGATTGCACCTCCCCACTGCAAATGCGGGAAAGAGAAAAAAAAATGGAGATCTTCATTGTTCCTGCAGAGATCCATCCCCTGCCCCTCCCCCCGCCCCGCTGTACACTCAAACTGCGTATTAACATTAATTTTCATCATTACTGAGAAAAAATCCAGTTATGATTTTGGTGCACGAACAGTTATCGAACATAACCTCGAACAGCCGAATTTTTCTCAAATTGTTCGTGTTCGCCGACCGGCTCGAACACCGCCCAAAACAGCTCGAATTTGAGATTGGCGAACAGTTCGAGTAGAACAACGCTCATCTCTAGTGATGACATCATCGCAGGTCCTACAGGTCCTGCAGCTGAAATTGTATCCAGTTCTCTGCAGCCTCCAGCCACAACTCCCAAGGGAAAAGTGAACAGTGTGCAAATTGAAGTGGTCAGTGGGGCGCTATAAACTGGATAAGGCGCTGGAAAATGGATAAAACAAACCTCTTTATTGAAGTATTAATGCCCACAACGCGTTTCTGCAGCGGTCTGCTGCCTTCATCAGGTGGAGTTATGGGAAAATGGCAGAAACAGGCACTTTTATACATAAAACAAAGGAACTCAATGGGAGGTGCCAAGGGAGAATTTGGTACTTAACCCCTTAATCACCATTAAAAAAGACAATTACAATTTAATAACAAAGGGGACTTAAAAAAGCATTACAGGTCTATAACTACACATTATAAACTTACTATGAAGATGCAAGATGCAGACATTAACGGCAATGCTTTAAAAATACATACATATAAAAATGCATATATAAATGAGGGTAAATAAGCATATTACATAAAAATTGGTGAGGCATATTCTGAGTATACCCCTCAACCAGTTTTTATCCCCCCAAAAATATATAAATATTAATAATTCATCTGCACACATTATCAATCGCTAAATTCAAACCTTCCGGATATAATGTACCCAATTTAAAAATCCAAAAATTCTCTCTCTTCATAAGATAATTAAGCCGATTTGTTACATTGTCAGGTACTTGCTCTAAAATCGTGAGTTTCAAGCTAATGGGATCTCTCTGGTGGGCAGTCAGAAAGTGCTTGGAAACACTATGCTGCACATACCCATTCTTAATATTAGAGCGATGTTTATTAAGGCGGGCCTGCATTCTTTGTATAGTTCAGCCCACGTATTGCAAACCACATCCATACTGCAACAAGTAGACCACATAGTCAGAATGACAGTCCACTTTACAGGTGATGGGGAATTGTTCACCAGTGGTTTGCGAGCAGAAGGATACTGCCCCATGATTAATGGTATTACAGCATAAACAGCCAGGAGATCTGCAAGCAAAACAACCTACTCCTTCTTGCCTTTGCCTCCCATATCTCCGTACTGAAGCTGCAGATTTCAATGTCGTGTTACTGGGCGATATGAAGGACCGTAAATTCCGATTCTTCCTATAAACAATCCTGGGTTTACATGGCAAATGTTTAGACAAAAGCGGATCCCCCAACAGGACGCACCAATAACGACTTAATAGTTCCTGTATGTACACTCTAGATTTATTGAAAATAGTCACTAAACTCCAATCTTTATATCCTGTATTCGTATGCTCACAGTTAGGGCTAGAAAATCGAGCCAGACATGATTCCTGACTGAGCGGCTTAATTCTTTTATGTGCATCCCTAATCAATTTCTTAGGATACCCCTTCCTCAAGAATCTTTTTTCAAGGACATCAGCCTCCTTTTCAAAATCTTCATCCTGCGTACAATTTTTCCGTATACGCCAATACTGGCCATACGGAATGTTCTTAATCCACCTTGGAAGATGGCCACTGTCAAATCTGAGGTAGCTATTCACATCCACGGTTTTGAAATGGGTGGATGTGAGAACCCTCCCCAAATCATCAAATTTCAAAACTAAGTCAAGAAACTGTATGGAGTCACTTGACATGGATACAGTAAACTTAAGACCCCATGGGTTATTATCCAAAATTTCAAAGAAATCCTGGGCTGATTTTTCCGTCCCTTCCCAGATAAAGAACAGATCATCGATGTAACGACGATATAATCGTATATGGCCTTGGGTTAGAGGAGAAGATGTGATGAACAAAGATTCAAAGCGCCCCATGAAGATATTTGCGTAGCTGGGAGCTACCCTCGTCCCCATTGCACAGCCCTTTATTTGCTTATAAAAATTATCTTCGAATGAGAACACATTATTATTTAATATGGATTCTATTGATTTCAAAATAAACTGTTTTTGAAAAAGGGGGATACTATCATCTTCCATTAAGTAATGGCGCACCGCTTCTGTACCTAGTTCGTGGGAGATATTACTGTAAAGAGCTGCAATGTCTGCTGTGATAAGGATACAGTTCTTCACAAACGGCAAACTTCTAACTATGGCAATTAAAGTTGAGGAGTCTTTAAGATAGGACCCCAATTCACATACATATTTCTGAAGAAACAAGTCGATGAAGTGTGATAGATTGGACGTAATGGAATTTATCCCGGATATGATGGGGCGCCCAGGCGGATTACAAGGATCCTTGTGTAATTTAGGTAAAAAATAAAAAATGGGGGTCCAGTAACTTGAGATATCTAAGAACCTTTTTTCATTCTTATTCAGAATGCCCTTTTCATAACCTTCCTTAATCAAATAATTATAATTAACAAAGATGGAGATAGAAGGATCAATGTCCAATTTATGGTAGTATTGGTCGTCACTAAGTATCCTAAGACCCTCACACAAGTACCAGGATCTGTCCATAATCACGACTCCTCCTCCTTTATCAGCACTTTTTATTATAATGTCATTATTGTTCTTCAAAGTCTGCATTGCTTCCCTTTCACTTTTCATCAAATTGTCTGGTTTCCTGCGCCGCTCAATCGAGCGTAGATCTCTGAGGACCAATTGTTGGAAAGATTCTATATGTGCACCCTTGTGGTGCATCGGGTAAAACTTATTAGAGCCTCCCCTGGCCGCCATATGCTTATATTGATCAGTAGGGATGGTTACCTCATCAGGTGAATTGGAAAAGCCTATGGAAGCATTGGGTGCTGGTAATTTCTTGCCACGTTCCTCTATTAAAAAATGTTGCTTAATAGTCAATTTACGAAAGAATTCGTTCAGATCTAAGAAAAGATCAAAACTCTTTAATTCAGCATCTGGACAAAATGATAATCCTTTAGCCAATAAGGAAGTTTCACCTTCTGTAAGCATGTGACTAGAAAGATTAAATATACCACAGGATCTTAAATCACTAGTCTCCGAAATTTGTGAGCTGGATGCCACCTCACCTACACCTTTGTTTTCTTGGCGATTAGGGATTCCGAGGTCACGGCTATTACCTGAGATCCCTCTACCTCCTCTACCTCCTCTCCATCCACGTGTCCTCTTTTTCTTTTTGGGTGGCGACCTGGTGCCACTTGAAAAAACTGAGTGATTTTTGAATCTTTCATTGTTATTGGTGGCTTAAATGGGCCAAATAATGGTGTAGATCTCATTGCTATGTTAGCCGTATCTAACATGAGCGCAGTTAGAAACAAGGCAGAATTTTTTACCTCTAATGCTGGCGAGTCCATGGTGCATGTGATATTCACAATGGGTTCGACCAAATTAGTATTATTATCTCCTGATTCAAATAATTCCTGACTCATGTCTGGTCCTATTAACCTATTAAAGTCTTGCGAGGTCGGGTGAATTGTGAGACATGAGGAAACATCCACAGTGTTCGTATTACTAAATGAACATTCGTGACCTGATGCCAAACCAGCACCCTGATTTGCTAAAGGTATAATGTTGGGGAAGGAGGTAATGGAACTACTCGTACATGACATAATGATGGGTTCCATTGTGTTACGTGCAACTTCAGGTGTGTTGTTAAGCATAACCATGGAATTATTAATATCAGGGCAGTGATTATTCCTTTGTCACTGACATATTTATTCCCTTTTTTCTTCACGATGTTGACATTGTGAAGAAAAAAGGGAATAAATATTTAAGAGATAAAATGGAAAGCTCCGCGCTTCCTCAGCCTGGGATCTCTTCCCAAACACGTAACACTGTAGGTGAAGGTGACACTACAAGTAAAATGGTAGCACAGCGGGCAAAAATACCCACTACTGGTCCGTCTGGAATCTTAAAAACTAAAGAGCAAAGGGATAATTGCGAGAAGCATAAGAATACCTTGCTAGGAAAGAATAGAAGTGTACCAAAACTGCTGTATTCTCCATACCATCAGGTGCACCATTAAATCAGCATAAGATGCAACCCATCATTATGTCATGTACGAGTAGTTCCATTACCTCCTTCCCCAACATTATACCTTTAGCAAATCAGGGTGCTGGTTTGGCATCAGGTCACGAATGTTCATTTAGTAATACGAACACTGTGGATGTTTCCTCATGTCTCACAATTCACCCGACCTCGCAAGACTTTAATAGGTTAATAGGACCAGACATGAGTCAGGAATTATTTGAATCAGGAGATAATAATACTAATTTGGTCGAACCCATTGTGGATACCACATGCACCATGGACTCACCAGCATTAGAGGTAAAAAATTCTGCCTTGTTTCTAACTGCGCCCATGTTAGATACGGCTAACATAGCAATGAGATCTACACCATTATTTGGCCCATTTAAGCCACCAATAACAATGAAAGATTCAAAAATCACTCAGTTTTTTCAAGTGGCACCAGGGCGCCACCCAAAAAGAAAAAGAGGACACGTGGATGTAGAGGAGGTAGAGGAGGTAGAGGGATCTCAGGTAATAGCCGTGACCTCGGAATCCCTAATCGCCAAGAAAACAAAGGTATAGGTGAGGTAGCATCCAGCTCACAAATTTCGGAGACTAGTGATTTAAGATCCTGTGGTATATTTAATCTTTCTAGTCACATGCTTACAGAAGGTGAAACTTCCTTATTGGCTAAAGGATTATCATTTTGTCCAGATGCTGAATTAAAGAGTTTTGATCTTTTCTTAGATCTGAACGAATTCTTTCGTAAATTGACTATTAAGCGACATTTTTTAATAGAGGAACGTGGCAAGAAATTACCAGCTCCCAATGCTTCCATAGGTTTTTCCAATTCACCTGATGAGGTAACCATCCCTACTGATCAATATAAGCATATGGCGGTCAGGGGAGGCTCTAATAAGTTTTACCCGATGCACCACAAGGGTGCACATATAGAATTTTTCCAACAATTGGTCCTCAGAGATCTACGCTCGATTGAGCGGCGCAGGAAACCAGACAATTTGATCAAAAGTGAAAGGGAAGCAATGCAGATTTTGAAGAACAATAATGACATTATAATAAAAAGTGCTGATAAAGGAGGAGGAGTCGTGATTATGGACAGATCCTGGTACTTGTGTGAGGGTCTTAGGATACTTAGTGACGACCAATACTACCATAAATTGGACATTGATCCTTCTATCTCCATCTTTGTTAATTATAATTATTTGATTAAGGAAGGTTATGAAAAGGGCATTCTGAATAAGAATGAAAAAAGGTTCTTAGATATCTCAAGTTACCGGACCCCCATTTTTTACCTAAATTACACAAGGATCCTTGTAATCCGCCTGGGCGCCCCATCATATCCGGGATAAATTCCATTACGTCCAATCTATCACACTTCATCGACTTGTTTCTTCAGAAATATGTATGTGAATTGGGGTCCTATCTTAAAGACTCCTCAACTTTAATTGCCACAGTTAGAATTTTGCCGTTTGTGAAGAACTGTATCCTTATCACAGCACACATTGCAGCTCTTTACAGTAATATCTCCCACGAACTAGGTACAGAAGCGGTGCGCCATTACTTAATGGAAGATGATAGTATCCCCCTTTTTCAAAAAGAGTTTATTTTGAAATCAATAGAATTCATATTAAATAATAATGTGTTCTCATTCGAAGATAATTTTTATAAGCAAATAAAGGGCTGTGCAATGGGGACGAGGGTAGCTCCCAGCTACGCAAATATCTTCATGGGACGCTTTGAATCTTTGTTCATCACATCTTCTCCACTAACCCAAGGCCATATACGATTATATCGTCGTTACATTGATGATCTGTTCTTTATCTGGGAAGGGACGGAAAAATCAGCCCAGGATTTCTTTGAAATTTTGGATAATAACCCATGGGGTCTTAAGTTTACTGTATCCATGTCAAGTGACTCCATACAGTTTCTTGACTTAGTTTTGAAATTGGATGATTTGGGGAGGGTTCTCACATCCACCCATTTCAAAACCGTGGATGTGAATAGCTACCTCAGATTTGACAGTGGCCATCTTCCAAGGTGGATTAAGAACATTCCGTATGGCCAGTATTGGCGTATACGGAAAAATTGTATGCAGGATGAAGATTTTGAAAAGGAGGCTGATGTCCTTGAAAAAAGATTCTTGAGGAAGGGGTATCCTAAGAAATCGATTAGGGATGTGTGGCACCCCAGGGGTCTGGTTTCCCACAGTAATGAGGCCCAGGGGCGCGTCAACTTTGGCGTAGTCGGCAGGATTTCGTGCCCGCAACCACCAGGTACTGCGTGCATGAAAAAGAGACTTTTAAAACTTACCATCCGTGAAGTTTTCCCGCCATCGGTGAAGATTCCCGCCATCCGGCGCTATTTTCAGCCTTCTTCCCGCCATCTGTGAAGATTCCCGCCATCCGGCGCCATCTTCAGCCTTCTTCCCGCCATCCGTGGAGTTTTCCCGCCGTTGGACGCCATCTTGAGGACGCCGCGCGGGAAGAAGAGGGGCGTGGACTCTGAAAAGCCCGCGAGAACTGAAGCCCCGCCTCACGTCCGGACGTTGCGTAAGGTCCTGGAAGGAGCCCAGCAGACGCCGACGTCACCGGAGCGCGACGGAAGGTCCTCAACCCTGACGATCCACTGCGGAGCCGCGGCCTACGGAAGAGGATCATCGCAAGGTAGGCCACGGTCCACTAGGGGGGAGAAGGATGTCGGATACGGAGGAGAGCTTCACCGCTTCAACCCCCGCCAGCGCCACCGCTGTTGCGGTCATGCCCTTCACCATGCCCTATATCCCGGGGGCAGCCTGGCTACCCCAGTACTCAGGGGAGTCACATACCCTGCATGACTTTAGAGAAAAGCTGGATAGCCTCTTCCAGGTGTACCCCCTCACAGAGGAGCAAAAAGTGAGCATCCTGGTGGCCCAATTAACCGGAGCAGCCCGAAGGGAGGTAAAGTCCTGGCCACCTGGGGTGAGGACTGTCGCAGGGATACTAACCCGGCTGAGGGACACCTTTGATACCCGCACCTCAGCCGAGATCAAGCTTAGATTCTACGGGTGCAAACAGCGGGCCCATGAGAGTATAAGGGACTATGCCCTGAACCTACAAGAGGCCCTGAGAGCCGTTAAGCAGACCGACCCTGACGGCGTGGGAGACGAGGACAGGCTGTTGACTGAACAATTTATAGAGGGTTTATATTGCAATGCCCACCGAACCCAGTTGCGGGCAATGGCCCTACAGGACCCTCATCTGGGATTTGCACAGTTCAAGGACAGAGCCATCCGGGTGCTCCGAGAACCGGCACCGGATGGCGTTGTGACCCACAGGCGCCCAGCTATCACTTACCACCAGGAGGCGGCGCCCTTGTCGGCAGGGCCTGTAGGG
This sequence comes from Phyllobates terribilis, assembly GCF_046119375.1. NCBI lineage: Eukaryota > Metazoa > Chordata > Amphibia > Anura > Dendrobatidae > Phyllobates > Phyllobates terribilis. The sequence continues at coordinate 701,158,353 of NW_027362761.1, forward strand.
GCTGATGCGCAGGCTTTGAACAATGACCCGGCTCCAGACCTGCACCATCAGGTCCAAGAGCTAGCTAAAAGCGTTGCTGCGTTAACCCGAACTGTGCAGTCTTTACAGGCTTCCACTCCAGGGAAGATCCAGCTGGCATCCGGACCGGAGAACATCCCGTGGCGTCGACCAAGGAGGACCCCACCGGCCAGAGGAAGACCCAGTGACCGGTACAACGAGGACGGACGACCCATCTGCCGCCGCTGCAATCAACCCGGACATATGGCAAGGTACTGTCCTTTAAACTGGCACAACCTGGGGGTAGAGGGCCAACCCCCAGGAAAAAGATCACCAGGCCCATCGAACTGGCGCGACAAATATGTCGGAGGACGTCCAGTCTTGCCTGTGGTACTGGATGGCATCCCTATGAGTGCCCTACTGGACACCGGGTCACAGGTCACCACCATCCCGTACGTGCTCTTCAAGCAGTACTGGAATGACTCGGATATAACCCGCTACCCTGACGACGACTTGAGTATCATCGCCAGCAATGGTCAGCCCGTGCCACAGATCGGATTTAAAGAGGCGACCATTAAAATTGGTAGAGTCGAACTAGCAGCACAGGGACTGATTATTGTAGACATTGACAAACACGAGAGTCACCCAAAGATAACGCTAGGAACTAATGTAATTGAAAATTGTCTTGCAGAGGTGATTTTCCTTTTACAGCAGGTTGCCAAGAACGCCAGCTCCGGCGAGCAGCGGGTGCTCCAGAAAGAGATCCGGGCACTGATGCGACGGCAACAGGTGGAACTCTCCGGCGGTGAGATTGGTAGCGTAAGAATGTGTGACCCTTTTCCTATTGCCATGCCCCCAAAAAGTGAAATGATGATTTGGTGCCGGGCAGCTATTGGTCTGAGAGGTAGAGATTACCAGGCAATGGTAGAACCAGTTTACTCAGACAGTAGGCCCACCATCTTGACAGCACGGGGGGTGGTTAATGTACGCCATGGGAGGGTGCCCGTTCGCATAATCAATATCGGGAAGAGGGAAGTGTACCTGCCCCGGTATGCCACGCTAGCCAAATTATATACCATTAACCAAAATGCTATACAATCTGTGGAACCCTTGCCTCCATCTCACCCGGAGGAAGGTAACGGCTCTAAGAAAACAATGGAGGACTGGTGTCAGCAACTACATTTGGGTACTGACTCACATCAGAAACAGGGAGTCTATCGGGTGGTTCAAGAGTACGAGAGAGTGTTTAGTAAACACCCGTTAGACTTCGGGCGAGTCAAGGGGGTAGAACACCACATCCCCACGGGAGACCATCCTCCCATAAAAGAGAGGTATCGACCCGTACCCCCTGCACACTACCAACACGCCAAGGGGATGCTTAGAGACATGAAGGAGGCTGGGGTGATCAGGGATAGCTGTAGCCCCTGGGCAGCTCCACTAGTCTTAGTCAGAAAAAAAGACAACACCATGAGGATGTGTGTAGATTACCGGAAAATCAACCGTATCACACACAAGGATGCGTACCCCTTACCAAGGATAGAGGAGTCATTGGCTGCTTTAAGATCTGCTAACTTCTTCTCTACCTTGGATCTCACTAGCGGGTACTGGCAGGTTCCTGTAGCAGAGGCGGACCGGGAGAAGACCGCATTCACCACCCCGATGGGACTTAGCGAGTTCACCTGCATGCCGTTCGGACTCTGCAACACACCAGGAACCTTCCAACGACTAATGGAGTGTTGTCTGGGCCACAGAAACTTCGAGACGGTCCTGTTGTACCTGGACGATGCCATCGTATATTCCAAGATGTATGAGGACCACCTGAAACACCTGGCGGAAGTGTTCGAAGCTCTGGCGAGTTACGGCCTAAAGGTGAAACCCTCCAAGTGTCACCTCCTGAAACCAAAGGTGCAGTACCTGGGACACGTGGTGAGCGCTGACGGAGTGGCTCCCGACCCTGATAAGATCACCGCAATTAAGGAATGGCCAAGCCCCTCCAGCGTAAAAGAAGTGCGGCAGTTCCTCGGGTTGGTAGGCTACTACCGAAGGTTTATTCCCGGTTTCACCAAAAAGGCAGCACCTATGCAGGACCTCCTGATAGGCCAGTCCCGGAAGGCCAAGAACCAGAAGCCGCCCTTCAAATGGGAGGAGCTGGAAGAAGAGTCCTTCCGCCAGCTGAAGATGGCCCTCACGGGGGACGAAATCCTGGCGTACCCGGATTATAGCCAGCCCTTTATCCTCTACACCGACGCCAGTAACATCGGGCTAGGAGCCGTACTGTCCCAGATCCAGCAGGGGAAGGAACGAGTAATCGCCTACGCCAGCCGAAAGCTGCGACCCACCGAAAGGAACCCCGAGAATTACAGCTCATTTAAGCTAGAGTTCCTGGCCGTAGTATGGGCAGTCACCGAGCGCTTTAAGCATTACCTCGCTTCTTCCCGGTTCACCGTGTACACGGATAACAACCCGTTGACACACCTGGACACGGCAAGACTCGGTGCCCTGGAGCAGAGGTGGATGGCCCGTCTGTCCAACTACGAGTTCACAATCAAATACCGGGCCGGACGCTCCAATACCAACGCGGACGCCCTGTCCAGGATGCCCAACCTGCCGGACGAAGGAGAAGATCCGGAGGGACTGGAAGAAGTTGAACTCCCTGCGTTCCACCGTCATGGGACTATCCAGTATTCCCACCGGGTAAGGAGTAAGCAGGCTGCTACGTTGAACCCCTTACCTCACTACAACTGGGCGGAAACGCAAGACAGCGACCCTGCCGTCCGACTGGTGAAGGAGATGCTGACTCGCCCGGAGGCTTGCCTTGAACCAGACGCTCCGGAGGAAGCCAAACAACTATGGGCAGAGAGGAGTCGACTGTTCCTTTACAAGGGGAAGTTGTGCCGCAGAATGGTTAACTCCCGGACGCATGAACTACTCTGGCAAGTAGTGGTGCCACGAAGAGACGCAGCCATGGTGATGGAGGCATACCACGACGGAGCTGGACACTTCGGGTGGAAGAAGCTGGAGTTCCTGCTGCGCGAGCGATTCCACTGGGTAGGCATGAGGGGAACCATTGAGAAGTGGTGCAGAGACTGTGGCCCGTGCAACCTAAGAAGGAAGGACCGGGCCAGCCAGAAGACTCCCCTGCAGTCCATCGTCACCCGGCAGCCGTTGGAACTGGTAGCCTTGGATCATGTAAAACTGACCCCAAGCAGAAGTGGCTACGTCTACGCACTAACCATCGTGGATCACTACTCCCGGTTCTTGGTTGTCGTCCCCGTCAAGGACTTAACAGCTCGAACAGCAGCGAGAGCCTTCCAGCAGCATTTCTGCCGTCCACACGGGTACCCGGACCAAGTGTTGACAGACCAGGGACCTGCCTTTGAAGCGGAGGTCTTCCAAGAATTCTGCACTCTGTATGGCTGCCGGAAGATAAGGACGACACCCTATCATCCGCAAACTAATGGACTTTGTGAGAAAATGAACCAGGTGGTAATGGATCTTCTGAAAACGTTGCCCCTGGAAGAACGCAGTCTGTGGCCTGAGAAGCTGCCCGATCTGGTGGACCTATACAACCACATCCCAGTAGGTTCCACCAACTGTACCCCGGCTTACCTAATGAGGGCAAGACCTGGTAAGTTACCTGTTGACCTGGAAATGGGAGTCCTGACACCCGAGGACACTTCACCAGAAGCAGACTGGGACACAGAGAGGCAGCAGCAGTACCGGAGAGTACAGGAGAGCGTGGAGCGAAGTCTCTGTCAGGCTAGGGAAAGACAAGAGAAAACTTACAACCAGTATGCTCCCGCTGTTCCCCTGGTACCCGGAGAGCAGGTCTTGAAGAGGAAGAGACGGCTCCACAAGTTGGACGACCAGTGGGAGAAGGACCCGTACACCGTACTGCCCTCAAGCCACGAGAACCCGAAGGTTTGTACCATCAGTAAAGACGGAGGGGAAACCACAGCCATTGTATCCCGGGACCACCTGAAAAAGTGTCCCGAACAACTGAGGAACCCTGAAGAGGAACAAGAAGACCATCGACCCGTAGAGGAAAGGGAAGATATGGTTAGTACTGTGCTCGGGGACTTCCCTCGGTCTTGGACTCAAGTCAATGGTGCAGTTGTGGTACCCGTACTCACCTTCCTCCAACCAGCATCCCAAGCACCTACGGAGCAACAGGTAGAGCTGGAAGAACAGCCGGTCCAGGAGGCAGAAGACCCCACACCAGCAGACCAGGAGGATCAACCCTCTGCTTGCAGTGAGCCTGCCATATCCCTAGTGAGCCAAAGAGCCGGTAGACAGCTGCCCAGTTTACCCTTGACAGCTCCTACACCCTGTAGTTCAGGGCTAGACAGTCAGCTCCGTAGGTCCACTAGGGCCACTAGAGGCCAGTTACCCGCACGTTGGAGGATTTGAAGTGTATAAATTGTTTTATTTATGTTTACCTGTGTATTGTTGCTTGTGTATAATTTTGTGTTTCTAGTTATTTGTAGGAGTCCTTGGTGGATTTACCGGGAATCCCTTGTACATAGTTGGAGCGTAACCCAGGATGGACTAAAGACTGTTAAGGACTCGGGGCAGGACAAACCCCTACCTGGTTACGTCTCCCTGTTTCGGTGAAATGGACACCTTGCTTTTCTTCAAAGACTGCACCCGGTTACGGACATGCCGTGACCACCTTTATGTGTTTCTTCTTATTGTACTGTTATTGTTGTTATATCTTGTTATGTTTTTCTAAAATATGTTTAGTCCCGGAGTACTAAATTTCACTAGGGGGGAATGTGGCACCCCAGGGGTCTGGTTTCCCACAGTAATGTAATGTTATGTCTGAGAGCAGGTGGGAGGTCCTTTGGTCAGGGATCCTGTGCATGCCACACCTCCTGCCCAGTCTTGGGAGGGGAAGAACTTCCCCTATATAAACCCGGGGCTGAGGCAGGATTAGGAGTAGAGAAGAAGTAGAGACGAGAAACAGTCATAGGAAGAAACAGCAGAAGCTCAGTGGGAGCAATACTACTACGAGTCAGGGGCTGGCAGCTGCAGAGCTCGCCCTGACTGAGAAGCTTTCTTACCGGACCCGGCGTCCGAGGCGGTGGGGACTAACTCTTACCCAGCAGCAGAAGCCGACCGGCAGGGGATTTCAGGTCCTCAGGCCCAGAAACCCGAAGGCACGGTCACACGCGTGGGACCAGCACCGCCATCATGGAGCGGAAGCCATTAGAAGGCCCCGAGTCACCGGCCATACGGGTGAGCACCACACGGTACACTCAGGGACGTGGGCTACTTATATCCGCTTCTAGCAAGGTAGCCAGAAGAGTACAGTCAGTTTGGGAGGCCTACAACTCCGCCTGGCTAGGGGAGATCCCATCTGCTCAAGGACTGACCAGGCCCCGTTCGCTAGCAAGTACTCCGGGAGGGTCTATCGTTGTTACCAGTAAAGACCCTGAATTACACCGCACCGTCTCTGAGTGGTTCCTGCTACCCCCATCTTCCACGTCGGCTGCCCTGAGGCCATACCCCTCCCATTGGGGGTTATACTATCACGCTGCACAATTCTACACCGGCCTCAGCGGTCTGCCCTGCAGCGGCAGCTCCATAGCTGCAAATCAACGGGTGGCGTAGTCGACACTCAAATAACATCTATCAAGACTGCCACACCCTGAGTTTGACTCCCTGGGCACGGACCGGGTCCCCGCCACTCGGAGACTACAACCCTCATCTGATCCGGTTCCGGGTAAGCCCCGTGCGCGAGACGCTGCGCGACACAGCAGGCCCAGGGGCGCGTCAGATGCACATAAAAGAATTAAGCCGCTCAGTCAGGAATCATGTCTGGCTCGATTTTCTAGCCCTAACTGTGAGCATACGAATACAGGATATAAAGATTGGAGTTTAATGACTACTTTCAATAAATCTAGAGTGTACATACAGGAACTATTAAGTCGTTATTGGTGCGTCCTGTTGGGGGATCCGCTTATGTCCAAACATTTGCCATGTAAACCCAGGATTGTTTATAGGAAGAATCGGAATTTACGGTCCTTCATATCGCCCAGTAACACGACATTGAAATCTGCAGCTTCAGTACGGAGATATGGGAGGCAAAGGCAAGAAGGAGTAGGTTGTTTTGCTTGCAGATCTCCTGGCTGTTTATGCTGTAATACCATTAATCATGGGGCAGTATCCTTCTGCTTGCAAACCACTGGTGAACAATTCCCCATCACCTGTAAAGTGGACTGTCATTCTGACTATGTGGTCTACTTGTTGCAGTGTGAATGTGGTTTGCAATACGTGGGCCGAACTATACAAAGAATGCAGGTCCGCCTTAATAAACATCGCTCTAATATTAAGAATGGGTATGTGCAGCATAGTGTTTCTAAGCACTTTCTGACTGCCCACCAGAGAGATCCCATTAGCTTGAAACTCACGATTTTAGAACAAGTACCTGATAATGTAACAAATCAGCTTAATTATCTTATGAAGAGAGAGAATTTTTGGATTTTTAAATTGGGTACATTATATCCGGAAGGTTTGAATTTAGCGATTGATAATGTGTGCAGATGAATTATTAATATTTATATATTTTTGGGGGGATAAAAACTGGTTGAGGGGTATATTCAGAATATGCCTCACCAATTTTTATGTAATATGCTTATTTACCCTCATTTATATATGCATTTTTATATGTATGTATTTTTAATGCATTGCCGTTAATGTCTGCATCTTGCATCTTCATAGTAAGTTTATAATGTGTAGTTATTGACCTGTAATGCTTTTTTAAGTCCCCTTTGTTATTAAATTGTAATTGTCTTTTTTAATGGTGATTAAGCGGTTAAGTACCAAATTCTCCCTTGGCACCTCCCATTGAGTTCCTTTGTTTTATGTATAAAAGTGCCTGTTTCTGCCATTTTCCCATAACTCCACCTGATGAAGGCAGCAGACCGCTGCAGAAGCGCGTTGTGGGCATTAATACTTCAATAAAGAGGTTTGCTTTATCCTTTTCCAGCGCCTTATCCAGTTTCTAGCGCCCCACTGACCACTTCAATTTGCACACTCTTCAAATAGGGGCGGCTGGGGACCGTTTATGGACACCCGGCCGCCCCCAGGTGGCTGGAGACTGTGTGTGGGCACCCGGCCGCGGGGCGGCTGGGGACCGAGTATGGACACCCCCCCTGGCGGCTGGGGACCAAGCGTAGACACCCGACCGCTGGGCGGCTGGGGACTGAGTATGGATACCAGGCCACCGACGCAGCCATGACGTGGTAGCCAGATTCCGCCTCCACATGCCTAAAAGGCCCAATTTCAAGTGCAAGCAAGCAAGCAGTATGGTATTGCAGCCTGGGAGTGGGTGGGTGGCAGGCTGCATACTTGTGCTTGGATTGCAAGGAATGGGGGAGGTACAATTGAACACTGCCCTGGGACAAGGACTTGCACGGGGATAGTTGCAAGTCTGCATCTTCTGATGCGGCAAGGATCACTTCTGATGGGCACACTTTTAGGCAGTGACCTGGGTGTCAGAGATGCTTCCAGGGGTCTTCCCCATGCTGTTCCCATGTCTTTTCAGCACTGTATGCATGTGTCGCACAGCACATGGCCAGATAAGGTTGTAAAATGTTAAAATGACATTTCCCAGTGAATGCATTTGTCACGGTTGAAAGCAATACAATACAAAAGTGCAAAAACGCATAAAAAATGCTACTTGTGAACATAGCCCAAGGTGTGGAGGAGTATTTTTGTTTTTGGTTATTTATTTTACCTTATGCACAAGTCTTTACCCTGGAAAGGATGTTCCTTAACATATTTCTCAGGAAAACAGTTTCAGTTTCGTTTTTGATCGTTTTATTGTGAGCCCGTAAAAGTGGCTTAATACCTCTGACCACGTTGTTGACAGCAGTGACCTGGGGGTCAGAAATGCTTCCTGGGGCGATCCCCATGCTGTCCCCATGTCATTTGAGCACTGTCACTATCGTTTTGGGCACTTTTTAGGCTTTCTACAGACTGCCGCCGCAAAAATGCTCGGGTCTCCCATAGACTAACATTGGGCTCGTTGCTCGGGTCGAGCACCCGAGTACCACGGTGAGCTCAGCCCGAGCTTCGAGCACCCGAGCATTTTAGTGCTCGCTCCACACTAGTCTTTTCGTATGATCTTCATCATATGGAAAATCTGGCTTTGAGCAAGCTCCATTTTCCACCTCCAAAGGGTGTGACATGTTATTATGACCACTATAAAACTGACTGAAATGTGTCAGTAACTTCAAATTAATAACATATTACAAAAGAGAAAAAAGGCGATATCAGCTCACCCACTTAGAAGATTGCAGCACGGAGCCAGTAGTGCGACTGTAAGGATAAGTAAAAAACCAGGAAAATCCAGCTGAGCAAATCTTCTAAAATCAATTTCTTTATTACGTCATGAGAAAAATATTAAAACACCTTAGGAGGACTTCAGCAAACGCGTTTCGAACTATGAGTTCTTAATCATTGAAAAATTTAAATTTTGATTGACTTACCTTTGAACATGTGATCAGCAGGATATGACAGTGGCAGTGTTCGGCCAAGGCATTCCCTACTGCAAGGGGAGTTTGTTCCCGTGTGTGTGCTGACACTTTGACTATGGCTGCCCTTGGGGGAAGGGTGAGTGCTGTGAGTAGCTGATCTACCGCTTGTGCATTCCTTATAGGTTTGCCAGCAGAGGTCAAGAAATTACGGCTTCGCCAAATGGCGCCAACATTATGTGCAACATCATAAGCATATTGCGAGTCAGAAAATACATTAATTTCTTTACCTTTTCCCAGATTACACGCTGCAGCGAGTGCTTTAAGCTCCGCCTCTTGCGCAGAGCAGCTGGAGGGGAGTGGTTCTTGTATTACTGCCTTACCATTGTGGACTACTGCATACCCGGTGATGAATCGTCCTTGTTCACTGTCCCAAGCTCTGGAACCATCTACAAAATACTCAGCAGAGGGATTAGTGAGTGGTACATCAGTAATATTTGCCAAGCCCTTTATTTCAGCTTCCATCTATGCCTGACAATCATGTTCATGTGCCATATCAAACTGAGCTTTCTCATCTGCTAATTTGAAAAACAAGGGCAGGTCTTGGCTCATGGTCCCTCCCTCTTCCCCATACTGATACTTTCCTCCCTTTTCTAAATCCACTGGAAGTAGTGTAGCTGGATTTAGAACATTACAGTGTTGATAGTTATATGGGGGGGTGTAACGAGTGAGACTTCATATTTTGTCAACCTTGATGCTGAGAGGTGACGGGTCTGAGCCTGTTGAAGTATTTCAGATACAGTATGAGGAACTTGAAGTGTGAGGGGGCTTCCTAACACTATGTCCTCTGTCTTTTTAACGCGTTCTGAAGCAGCTGCCACAGCTCTAACACAAGAAGGAGACCCCATAATGACTAGATCTAGAGTTACAGAGTAATACCCTGGAGGGCGCTGCCTACCACCATGTTCTTGGGTAAGGACACCAGACGCATATCCAGCCCGTTCGTGGCAGTACAAAGTAAAAAACTTGCCATAATTCAGTATACCTAGAGCTGGTGAGGCAGAAAGAGTGAGCTTGAGCATGTGAAATGCATCAATAGCCTCAGAATTAATGGTGAAAGGCTCAGTTTCGAGGCATTGGAACAATGGGGCCATAATACTAGAGGCATTTCGTATCCAGAGACGGCAGTACTGGACCAGGCCCAAGAATGCCCAAAGGGACTTGGAAGATCTTGGAAGGGGTATTTTTAGTATCGCCTCAATCCTCCCTGGGCTGAGATGCTTAATGCCTGGAAACAGGCAATGCCCAAGGAAAATGACTGTGGACTTGCACAATTGGATTACAGTCTGAACTGTAGGTCTAAGGCCATTCATAAAACACTGCAACATTAATCTGCGATCCTTATCATCATTATGCTCATATCCAAAATCCAACCATGTTTGTTCTAATACAGAGGCATATTCTGAGACTGACTGAGCCTTATCCTGTACTACAGTTTGTAACAGGTCTTGTTTTTTATCCTGCTCTGCCCATGCCCAGTTTTGCATCCTTTGTATAAACACCCGACCCGACTCTATGGCCGGTTCCTGGCCTGGCAGCATCTGAGTAATTTCCATAAGTAAGGGGTCACTGCCTTTCTGCAGAATGACAGAAACTAGATCATCCCATGTGGCCCGATATGCCTCCTGAACACTCTGGAGGCGCATTCTAAATGTTAAGGGGTTTTTCGGGGTTCTGGGAGCTGGGTAGAGAGGGCAATAAGTTCACTGGGGGACCAAGGCTGATATGTTTCTATTGGCCATACTTGGGGGGATCGTATACCTGAACATTAGGAGGTTGAAACTGTACATGACTAGTGGTCCTCATAGGGAACAGAGGCACCCTGGGTGTTGTCCCTGGGTGTGAAGACCCACAAGACCTGCAACAATTAACCACACTGTCTGCAAGTCCATCCCATTGACCCAGCATAAGGCGGGGGTGCTGAATTTACATCAGGTACAGAGACTACAGGGGTCTGAGAGTTTTTTCAAACTATCATAGATTACATAGACAGTTCCATGTCTGGATTCCTCTGATTTATGTTCACTCATTGAGAGACGTCTTGCTACTTCTAACCACATCCTAGCCTGCTCTAGCTTGTTTTATCTTTCAACCATCTTTCCCAATTGCAGATATATTTCTCCCATTCCTTCTCTTCCAGATTTCCCCACTTTCCCATACCAAATTTCCTCAATATTATTTCACATCCCTCTACTGCTTCTTTCCCTTTCAGTCTCTCCACTATCTCACATACTGGAACTGGGGCCACGCCCTTTGGGTCAGTCAATTCCTTACTGTTGCCAGTCCCCATGACTGCAATCACTGTGCCAGAGTTACCGTAGAATTTGATCCTGTCCCAGTCTGCTCTGAGCCTCGAAAGATGAATCTTTAAGGAAGTACTAACACCGATTTTCCAGCCCTCTGAGCTAGGGAGATTCTTACATACAACCAAACAAATAACAATACCAAGCCTACTGCTCCAACTACTATTGCAATTATTTCTGCATGATCATATAACATTTCCTGAGGTAATCTGCAATTATTAAATAGCTGCCTCTGCAGTTTCTCTATCAACTGGGTTAGTTCCGGGACAAAAAAAGGAAGTCACCCAGGTGGGGGCGTAGTGGTGTGTTTTTACTACCCAGTTCAAAGGTTTTCCTTTTACACCATGTAAAGGCACTGCGTGACAATTATATCTGCAATAAGTGTTACTTTTTATACTATATGTTTCCCGGTCTGGGTATACAGGCTGAGCAAGAACTTCAACTACTATGATTTTCCCTCTCTTGAGCTTACACAAAACAGAACACAGACACTGAGGACGATTCTGATTCATCAAAAACAATTTACGTCAGTCACTCAATGCATACTGCACAATCGCTGATATTAATCCCCCTGCTGTATTCGGGCTAAAAACTGCATTCAGTTACCCCTTTCTTGAGGGTGCCCTTATCAATTTACAGGGGAATTTAGTACCCTCAGAGTACTACCTTACCATGAAGGATTCCTCTGTTATAGGCGATCACACTTCCCTGATCTTCTTACGGACCGATTTTCCTCTCCACCACATGTGAAGGAACACACCAAACGGGATCCCTTATCAAGCAGAGACCATAGTCCCTTATTGGTCAATCAAAAATCATTCAGTCCCACATTCAAGGATCCTCATAATTTACAATATCATACCAGACATTGATGATGTAGACAAAACAAACAACATAAAACAATCCTCCAACTCCTAAAATATACAGGAGAACTGTGGAGGTACCTAATCCCGACAGGCTGGGCAAGGTTGGTTACTCGTCACTTCATTCAATTATCATTCAACCGTCATTCAATCGTCAATTACATATCTAAAAACACATTGAAACATATAAGACAACAGATTTTGCACATTAAAAAAAATGCAATCATTGGCAAGGGTTCAAATATGATTGTCTTGTTAGGACCACCAATTACCCATCCTGGAGCCCTCTAGGTAACACTGAATTATTAGTAACACAAGGGGTTACTTACCGCGGATTTATTCAGTGGTTCCCAGAGAGATCATTGTTGATGGATCCAAAGGAGGTCCGGTTGCGACAATCCCAGGTTTCAGGCTCCATGTAGTGATGGGGCAACCCTTCTTTCTTATTAGAGAGAACTTTGGAATAGACAGCAAAGGGTCTTCACATTGCCAGTGAGATTCAAATTAAAATACTTCATCAATGAAGGGAGAGAGACAAAATACTTGCGACATGCATTGACAGCAGGTAGAGTCTGTATGAGACGGCTAAGACTCACCATATTTATGAGCTAGACAGAGCGGAACTACAACTGTTACATACAACTGAACTGGAAAGCGAAATAGACTATCAGTGATAACACACTTCACGTGGCCCAACGTAAAACCTTCTTGTCAGGGAATTCACAGGAAACCAGTATCTTAGTCAGACATTCCATAATGCAAGTTTTAAACAAAGACTTCAGACATTCAAAAGATATAACTGTTTTCTAAATAATAATGAAGCCAGATATAAAATATTAACCATAACAACACTAATGCAAGTTACATCGATGCATCCTCAAAAGTTGCCGGATTGAAAATCGTGAATGATGCTGCCAAACACTCCATTGCACTCATGAGTACATTCAATTCATCACTGAGCACTCAATAAGACCAGAAACAGTTTATTCTCCAGTGTGTGGAGAAGCATCATTATAATTAATATGTTAATATTAATATTGAGCAGAATTAATTGGTTCGGCCTCCACAACAGTCACGGTCTCTCATGTGGCCCCTCGGGAAATTAATTGCACACCCTTGGTCTATGGTATACTGTGATACACACATCAGATGTTTTACAAAATACACATTATTATACAATATATTATCTGATATGCGCTTTGCAGAGGGACCCAGCAAGTCTGGCACCAAAAGAGTAAAGGCGCAGCCAGAGATGCACTTGGCACAAGCTGCCCAGCTAGGTGAGCCCTTGAAGGCTGGGAATACTCTTCACCCAGCTCCAAGTAAATGGAAGGGGGACTTTGGCAGAGCCCTTCCTAGGCCCACTGTCGTCGGACAACTGGCATCTGGTGACGCGGCTGGTGCCTAGTCAAGAACCAGGTGAGTACCTCTGCAAGAACCCCAGGAAGTGTAACCAGAAGAGAAAATGAGAAAACCCCTGAAAAGATAGCAACACTAATGCTAGCACCACTCACCACCAAGTACATAGGAACTGCAATAAACAGCAAAGGACAGACCAGGATTAAATAGGCCGCCTAATGATCAGATGTTGACTACCTCCCAATCATCCCAGACAGCCACTCTCTGCTAGCCTGCACAGCAGAATGGACACAATTCCACCACTACTCAGTGACAGACAAAGCAGCGTCCTGCGTTGCCTGGCAACCTGGGAAATCAGTGAGAGACATGGCGTCCGGCATCCTGAAATATCTTACAACACCAGAACGGGATGCTCCTTCAGATTGGAGCAGTCGTAGTAGTAGCTCCACCTCCATGATCAGGACAATGGCGTCGTCTGCGAGTAGCGTAGTACCGGACCTGCTCCATTCCCAGGTGGGAGCGCAGAACCACGATTCCTAACACTATCAGAAGTCTGTAGTCACAGTATATCATATGCCAGTCACATATTCTCCTGTATACTGTATCTGGTATACTATGTGCACAGACATCAGATGTTATATACAGGATAATATGTGACTGGTGTAGTATCTGATGTCTGTACTCATAGTATAATATATACCATCACATATTATCCTGTATATAACATCTGATGTCTGCATCACAGTATAATATAGACTAGTTCCATATTATCCTGTATATTACATGTGCTATTTTATATGCACAGACATTCCATATTGCATACAGGATAATATGGGGATGTGTTATGCCAAGTTTTTAGCAATAAGGTTCGGATACGGCTTTAAAGAAGGCAACCCTTTGCGATATAACGCAATTTTATTTATAATAGTTGATTTAAAAGGTAAAATACATAATTAAAGGAATAGTTTGATATGATGATATTGCATACACTTTTGTATATGTTATAATACAAAGGTTAAGTACATATATATATACATATATATATACTCACTTCGTCATCAAGGAGCTTTTAAACATCATCCGTCTGGAACATCAGAGAAGCAATTTCACCAAGACAGAGAGACCCCTGGAAGTCTTCACAACACTGCATGGGCAGGTACATACAACACTACACATCAGTGCAGGTATAACTTATGGCTTCTGTCTGTATCATGATTCCAGTGACTTTTATAAGGCTTAGACAATGGAAGCATAAAACTGGTTAATGTTTATAAGTATGAGTCGTTGATAATACAGAATTGGCCAGGTTCTGTAATCTCGAGAAGTTTACCTATAAACATTGTTTTAGACAATAGATCTGTGTATTTCTTATGGAACATAATGGTAAGTGTACACACATTATCTGAATCAGTATTTTGGTTACAATAACACTATTTGTCAAAGCAAATATAACACTGGTCACCTGTGTACAAATCAGGATAATGAATCTTTGAAACACACAACTTCATAGACCATAGAACAATTAACATTGTCTTACTGCATTGACACCTAGCAAACACTTTGTGGATAGCATGCATCAAGGACAGTTCATGTGAAAGAACTACTTTATCAGTATCAGAGTATATCAATGATATTACACTGCAGTATATTGCAATATATTCCACACTTGGTCTAATGACCACACTTTATCAAAGCATATAAACAATATGTTACAATATGTAGGCTATAAGATATCCATATTTTTATTAGCACTACAGGATGGTAAAATATCATATGCCTGTATTACAGTATATATACCAGTCATATATTCTTCTGTATAGGGTATGTGCTCTACTGTGTACATAGGCATGCAATATTATATACAGGATAATATGTGACTGGTGTAACATCTGATGTCTGTAGTCATAGTGTAATATATAACTGTCACATGTTATCCTGTATATATCTGATGTTCTGTATCACAGTATGTATACAGTCACATATCCTGTATACTGTATGTAATATACTACGTGTATAGACATCACCTATAATATACAGACATAATATATATGATCGCATATCCTGTATATGACATCTTTATCACAGTATACAATGGGTACGGAAAGTATTCAGACCGCTTTAAATTTTTCACTCTGTGTTTCATTGCAGCCATTTGGTAAATTCTAAAAAGTTCATTTTTTTCTCATTAATGTGCATTCTGCACCCCATCTCGACTGAAAAAAAAACAAATGTAGAAATTTTTGCAAATTTATTAAAAAAGAAAAACTGAAATATCACATGGCCATAAGTATTCAGACCCTTTGCTCATACACTCATATTTAAGTCACATGCTGTCCATTTCCTTGTGATCCTCCTTGAGATGCTTCTACTCCTTCATTGGAGTCCAGCTGTGTTTAATTAAACTGATAGTACTTGATTTGGAAAGACACACACCAGTCTATATAACACCTCACAGCTCACAGTGCATGTCAGACAAAATGAGAATCATGAGCTCAAAGGAACTGCCCAAGGAGCTCAGAGACAGAATTTTGGCAAGGCACAGATCTGGTCAAGGTTCCAAAAGAATTTCTGCATTATTCAAGGCTCCTAAGAGTACAGTGGCCTCCATAATCCTTAGATGGAAGAAGTTTGGGACCACCAGAAGTCTTCCAAGACCTGGCCGTCCAACCAAACTGAGCAAACGCGGGAGAAGAGCCTTGGTGAGAGAGGTAAAGAAGAACCCCAAGATCACTGTGGCTGAGCTCCAGAGATGCAGTAGGGAGATGGGAGAAAGTTCCACAAAGTCAACTATCACTGCAGCCCTCCACCAGTCGGGCTTTTATGGCAGAATGGCCCGACGGAAGCCTCTCCTCAGTGCAAGACATGAAAGCCAGCATAGAGTTTTCTCAAAAACACATGAAGGACTCCCAGACTATGAGAAATAAAATTCTCTGGTCTGATGAGACGAAGATAGAACTTTTTGGTGATAATTCTAAGTGGTATGTTTGGAGAAAACCAGGCACTCCTCATCACCTGCCCAATACAATCCACACAGTGAAACATAGTGGTGGCAGCATCATGCTATGGGGGTGTTTTTCAGCTGCAGGGACAGGACGACTGGTTGCAATTGAAGGAAACATGAATGCGGCCAAGTACAGAGATATTCTGGATGAAAACCTCTTCCAGAGTGCTCTGGACCTCAGACTTGGCCGAAGGTTCACCTTCCAACAAGATAATGACCCTAAGCACACAGCTAGAATAACAAAGGAGTGGATTCAGAACAACTCTGTGACCATTCTTGACTGGCCCAGCCAGAGCCCTGACCTAAACCCAATTGAGCATCTCTGGAGAGACCTGAAAATGGCTGTCCACCAATGTTCACCATCCCACCTGACGGAACTGGAGAGGATCTGCAAGGAAGAATGGCAGAGGATCCCCAAATCCAGGTGTGAAAAACTTGTTGCATCATTCCCAAGAAGACTCATGGCTGTACTAGCTCAAAAGGGTGCTTCTACTCAATACTGAGCAAAGGGTCTGAATACTTATGACCATGTGATATTTCAGTTTTTCTTTTTTAGTAAATTTGCAAAAATTTCTACATTTGTTTTTTTTTCAATCAAGATGGGGTGCAGAGTGTACATTAATGAGAAAAAAATGAACTTTTTAGAATTTACCAAATGGCTGCAATGAAACAAAGAGTGAAACATTTAAAGGGGTTTGAATACTTTTCCGTACCCACTGTATATACCCAGGGCCGGCTCCAGGTTTTTGTGGGCCCTGGGCGAAAGAGTCTCAGTGGGCCCCTTTAACACATACCACGATTCATGATGTACAGATACCGCAGAGAAATATATATATAGTACAATGCCGAAGATTTCACTTCTTACATTACATGAGCGATATCTATTGTAAATTCTACAATAGCTTAGAAACCGGCGAATTCTCTCAACGCACAGTGCAGACTGACAGTATAGTCCTCCATACAGTATTATGGGCCCCATATATTGCTCCATGCAGAATACTGGTCCCCATATAACGCTCCATACAGGATACTGGTCCCCATATAACGCTCCATACAGGATACTGGTCCCCATATAACGCTCCATACAGTATACTGGTCCCCATATAACGCTCCATACAGGATAAAGGTCCCCATATAGCGCTCCATACAGGATACTGGTCCCCATATAACACTCCATACAGGATACTGACCCCTATATAATGCTTCATACAGGATACTGGCCCCCATATAATGCTCCATACAGGACACTGGCACCCACATAATGCCTCATGCAGGATGTCACCTCTCCCCCCCATATAATGCCCCATGCAGGATGTCACCTCTCCCCCCCATATAATGCCCCATGCAGGATGTCACCTCTCCCCCCATATAATGCCCCAAGCAGGATGTCACTTGATCCCCCCCCATATAATGCCCCATGCAGGATGTCACCTCTCCCACCATATAATGCCCTATGCAGGATGTCACCTCTCTCCCCCATATAATGCCCCATGCAGGATGTCACCTCCCCCCATATAATGCCCCATGCAGGATGTCACCCCCCCATATAATGCCCCATGCAGGATGTCACCTTTCCCCCCATATAATGCCCCATTCAGGATGTCACCTCTCCCCCCATATAATGCCCCATGCAGGATGTCACTTGATCCCCCCCATATAATGCCCCATGCAGGATGTCACCCCCCATATAATGCCCCATGCAGGATGTCACCTCCCCCCCATATAATGCCCCATGCAGGATGTCACTTGATCCCCCCATATAATGCCCCATGCAGGATGTCACCTCTCCCACCATATAATGCCCTATGCAGGATGTCACCTCTCCCCCCATATAATGCCCCATGCAGGATGTCACCTCCCCCCCATATAATGCCCCATGCAGGATGTCACCCCCCCATATAATGCCCCATGCAGGATGTCACCTCTCCCCCATATAATGCCCCATGCAGGATGTCACCTCTCCCCCCATATAATGCCCCATGCAGGATGTCACCTCTCCCCCCATATAATGCCCCATGCAGGATGTCACCCCCCCCATATAATGCCCCATGCAGGATGTCACCCCCCCATATAATGCCCCATGCAGGATGTCACCTCTCCCACCATATAATGCCCTATGCAGGATGTCACCTCTCCCCCCATATAATGCCCCATGCAGGATGTCACCTCCCCCATATAATGCCCCATGCAGGATGTCACCCCCCCATATAATGCCCCATGCAGGATGTCACCTCTCCCACCATATAATGCCCCATGCAGGATGTCACCTCTCCCCCCATATAATGACCCATGCAGGATGTCACCTCCCCCCATATAATGCCCCATGCAGGATGTCACCCCCCATATAATGCCCCATGCAGGATGTCACCTCTCCCCCATATAATGCCCCATGCAGGATGTCACCTCTCCCCCCATATAATGCCCCATGCTGGATGTCACCTCTCCCCCCATATAATGCCCCATGCAGGATGTCACCCCCCCATATAATGCCCCATGCACGATGTCACACCCCCATATAATGCCCCATGCAGGATGTCACCTCTCCACCCCTTATAATGCCCCATGCAGGATGTCACCTCTCCCACCATATAATGCCATATGCAGGATGTCACCTCTGCCCCCCATATAATGCCCCATGCAGGATGTCACTTCTCCCACCATATAATGCCCCATGCAGGATGTCACTTGATCCCCCCCATATAATGCCCCATGCAGGATGTCACCTCTCCCCCCATATAATGCCCCATGCAGGATGTCACCTCTCCCCCCCATATAATGCCCCATGCAGGATGTCACCCCCCCATATAATGCCCCATGCAGGATGTCACCCCCCATATAATGCCCCATGCAGGATGTCACCTCTCCCCCCATATAATGCCTCATGCAGGATGTCACCTCTCCCCCCATATAATGCCCCATGCAGGATGTCACCTCCCCCATATAATGCCCCATGCAGGATGTCACCCCCCCATATAATGCCCCATGCAGGATGTCACCTCTCCCACCATATAATGCCCCATGCAGGATGTCACCTCTCCCCCCATATAATGACCCATGCAGGATGTCACCTCCCCCCATATAATGCCCCATGCAGGATGTCACCCCCCATATAATGCCCCATGCAGGATGTCACCTCTCCCCCATATAATGCCCCATGCAGGATGTCACCTCTCCCCCCATATAATGCCCCATGCTGGATGTCACCTCTCCCCCCATATAATGCCCCATGCAGGATGTCACCCCCCCATATAATGCCCCATGCACGATGTCACACCCCCATATAATGCCCCATGCAGGATGTCACCTCTCCACCCCTTATAATGCCCCATGCAGGATGTCACCTCTCCCACCATATAATGCCATATGCAGGATGTCACCTCTGCCCCCCATATAATGCCCCATGCAGGATGTCACTTCTCCCACCATATAATGCCCCATGCAGGATGTCACTTGATCCCCCCCATATAATGCCCCATGCAGGATGTCACCTCTCCCCCCATATAATGCCCCATGCAGGATGTCACCTCTCCCCCCCATATAATGCCCCATGCAGGATGTCACCCCCCCATATAATGCCCCATGCAGGATGTCACCCCCCATATAATGCCCCATGCAGGATGTCACCTCTCCCCCCATATAATGCCTCATGCAGGATGTCACCTCTGCCCCCCATATAATGCCCCATGCAGGATGTCACCTCTCCCCCCCTTATAATGCCCCATGAAGGATGCCATCTCTCCCACCATATAATGCCCTATGTAGGATGTCACCTTTCCCCCCATATATTGCCCTATGCAGGATGTCTCCTCTCCCCCATAGAATGCCCTATAAAGGATGTCACCTTTTTCCCCCATATAATGCCCCATGCAGGATGTCACTTCTCCCCCCCATATAATGCCCCATGCAGGATGTCACTTGCCCCCCCCCATATAATGCCCCATGCAGGATTTCACTTGTTCCCCCCCATATAATGCCCGATGCAGGATGTCACTTGTTCCCCCCCATATAATGCCCCATGCAGGATGTCACTTGCCCCCCCCCCCACCATATAATGCCCCATGCCTCCATACAAAAAATCAAATACTCACCTCACTTCTCACCTGCTGCCGCTGCTCCGGGCCCCTCAACCGCGCCGACGTCTTCCCGCTCTGCGCTGCGCTGCCTGTGACGGCTCATGAGAGAGCGCGGTGTAAAGACGTCACCGCACCCTCTGACCTGAGACGTCACAGTGCAGCAGCCGCGGAAGAGACCGGAGCTGCTGCGGAGGCACGGGGAGAGGTAAGTATTGGGCCCTGAGCAAGCGGGGGGAGCGGGCGCTGACACCAGCACCGCACCGCTCACGGGTCCCAAGGTGCACTGGGGTGCCCGACTGTGAGTGGGCCCCCCTGCCTGCTCAGGGCCCTGGCACTTGCCCGAGTGCGTCGGGTGCTGACGCCGGCCCTGTATATACCAGTCATGTATATCCTGTATACTGTATGTGCTGTACTGGGCGCACAGGCATCCAGTGTTATACACAGGATAATATGTGACTGGTGTAATATCTGATGTTCTGTAGTCATAGTGTAATATACAACGGTCACATGCTATCCTGTATATAATATCTGATAAGTGTAGCCATAATATATCATATACCAGTAGAGATCAGCAAATTTATTCGCAGAACACTGGTGAAACGGTCACGTCAGTAGTCCGTGGCCACCAGATCAGAGCCCTGCGAGCCTCCTCCAACCTACCGGCATCTCTTGCTTTGTAGACTTTGCATGATGTGATCTTTGCGGCATGACACATACATGACATTGTGCCTGGCTACAAATCAAAGGAAGAGAAAGAGGATAGTGTCAGGTGGGGGGCGGCCACAGGACTCCAGTCCAGCAGCCCCTGGAGATTGATCTGCTACCATACCAGGGTCCTGCAAATTAGATTGCTCATTTCTATATACAAGTAATATAGTCTCCTACAGTATATACTGTATGTGGTATACTATGTACACAGACATCAGATGGGATACTCAGGATAATAACTTACTTGTTCATCACATACTAGAACTTTTTTTCATTGCTGTGGAGTTAAAGTTTACATTGATTACTTGATTGATCAAGTATGTTTGAAAAAATACACAAAATATATTCATACATATCTATCTGGTAGACGTGCTTATGTGTGACCACATTTACACTGGCGATATGTTTTTAAAGGAGTGTAGAAAAGCACAGCGTACCTTGCTTTACTACATATCTGAAAATGTACGGTATATCCGTCTTAAAGAAAGTAACACGTAAGCATATTATGTACTGCACCTGACCAGTACTAACGCTTATCTGCTGTCAGTTCTTTCCAAGGGCAGCACTCAGACAGACCGTACGGTCATATGAATATATCCTGTGAAGCAGCCAGAAGTAAACTGGTTAAAGGGGTTGTCCAGTCTTAGGCTACAAATCTGCAGTCACTCTGTGTGACTGCAGACTTGTGAATCACATATTATGCGTACTGCACTTTGAGGATTATCCGGTGCCAGCAGCGGGCACGTGACCCCAAGTATGTTATTTGCATACATGCGGTCACATCCCGACTATATTTGTATGGCTTCACTCAATGCAAGTGTATTGGGCGAGGCCAGAAACAGTCTAGTTGGAATATGGCTGGGAGTATGCAAATTGTATACTTTTGGTCACATGACCGCCCGCCACCGGAGTGACTGCAGACTTGTAGTTTAAGACCGGACAACCCCTTAAAAGGATGGGCCGCTACTCATGGGCCACTGCTGTGTGCTTGCCTTCCAGGCTAAAATTTGCCAGCCAACCCTTGTTCTAACCCATCACTGCAGTAACTTCACTTTAGCCTATTCTGTAATGAGGCGACTAGAATGGAGTCTATGATGGGCTCCTATAATCACCTCTATTCTATTCCTGTCAGTGCTGAGCCGTCTACACTGGAGTTGTTCCAGTGAGGACCTCGCTTCAGCAACTCAACTCTAGTCGCCTCAGCACTGAACTGTCTAAAGTGGAGGCTCTGGTGAGATCCTCACTATAGCCACTTCATTCTAGCCATCTGACTACTGCGCTGTCTAAAGAAGAGCTGCTAGAAGAAGGCCCTCACATGAGCCACTCCAATCTAGATGCAACCATGAGGGTATATTCTACTTGCTAGTAGATTAAAGGAACGTAGTGATGTCATGATCACGTGACCACTCGTCTGTACAAGAGGATGTGGATTGTGATAATCAAGTGATCAGTATGAATAAGAGGGGTTAGGCTGTGGCTCATGCTGCACATAACACATCTGCATCTCTTGCTGCTATGGGCATAAAAGGGGACAAACTTATGGTGTGGCACCCATGCTCCCCTGACCTCAACCCCATTGAGAACCTCTGGAGCGTCATCAAAAGGAGTGTTTATGATGGCGGGAGGCAGTTCACATCTAAGCAACAGCTCTGGGAGGGTATTCTGTCCTCATGCAAAACAATTGAAGCAGAACCCATCCAAAACCTGACAAATTCAATGGACGAGAGCGTTCAGAAGCTCCTTTCGAACAAGGGGTCCTATGTGCAAATGTAACATCACCTAGAATAAAGTTTTGAGTTGAAAACTGTTTGATTTCAGTTTGTAATAACCTGCTAATGCTTATAATTTCAAAAATGACCATTTTTTTGTTCTTTATTAAAATGAAAAGGTTGAAAACTCTGCTGTGCATAATAATTTGGAACATGCATTTTGAGTGCAGTTTGAGTTTTTTATTTTTTTAAAAATATACTGTTATCATAGGCAGTTTGTACAAAAACCTTTCAATTGTACTTTAATAGTTATTTGACTGGAAAATTACAATGACTGCAATTCATATAGGTAATTTGAGAAAATCTGAGAAAATATTATTTGCATAATAATTTGGAACACTGTAGATTGTGCACATACCAGAGCTATAATTGTATATCGGTATACAGGTGCTTCTCACAAAATTAGAATAGCATCAAAAAGTTAATTTATTTCAGTTCTCCAATACAAAAAGTGAAACTCACATATTATATAAAGTCATTACAGAGTGACCTATTTCAAGTGTTTATTTCTGTTAATGTTGATGGTTATGGCTTACAGCCAATGAAAACAGTGAAAACACAAAAGTCTTTTTCTCAGTAAATTAGAATACTTTATAACAACAGCTTGAAAAATAATTTTAAAATCTGTAATGTTGGCCTACTGAAATATATGTTCAGTAAATGCACTCAATACTTGGTCCGGGTTCCTTTTGCATCAATTACTGCATCCATGCGGCGTGGCATGGAGGCGATCAGCCTGTGGCACTGCTGAGGTGTTTTGGAACCCCAGGTTGCTTTGATAGCAGCCTTCAGCTCGTCTGCATTGTTGGGTCTGGTGTCTCTTATCTTCCTCTTGACAATACCCCATAGATTCTTTATGGGGTTAAGGTCAGGCGAGTTTGCTGGTCAATCAAGCACAGTGATACTGTTGTTTTTAAACCAGGTATTGGTACTTTTGACAGTTTGGACAGGTGCCAAGTCCTGCAGGAGAATGAAATTTCCATCTCCAATAAGCTTGTTGGCAGAGGGAAGCATGAAGTGCTCCAAAATTTCCTGGTAGACGGCTGCGCTGACTTTGGTCTTGATAAAACCCAGTGGACCTACACCAGCAGATGACATGGATCCCCAAACCATCACTGATTGTGGAAGCTTCACACTAGACCTCAAACAGCTTGGATTGTGGCCTCTCCACTCTTCCTCCAGACTCTGGGACCCTAATTTCCAAATGAAAATTGGAATTCTGGGACCTTGTGGAGTGTCAATGACTGCCTTCTGGACATCTGTCAGCAGTCTTCCCCATGATTGTGAAGCCTACTGAAACAGACTAAGGGACCTTTTTAAACGCTCAGGAAGCCTTTGCAGATGTTTTTTTACTAATTACCGTATTCTAATTTACTGAGATAATGACTTTTGTGTTTTCATTGGCTGTAAGCCATAATCATCAACATTAACAGAAATAAACACTTGAAATAGATCACTCTGTTTGTAATGACTCTATATAATATATGAGATTCACTTTTTGTATTGAAGAACTGAAATAACTTAACTTTTGATGATATTCTAATTTAGTGAGATGCACCTGTATATAAAGAATAAAATATAATAGTACTGGTAAGGTATAAATGACTGATAGAATACATAAAGTGACAAGTGCTATGTGCAAAACAATGCCATACATCAGCGTTTCGCCCTTTCTTCATCAGGGGGCACCCACTGATGAAGAAATGGAGGTGGCGAAACGCTCATTGGGGCGCGGGGACAGTCACTCCACATCTTATTTTTTGATTAGTGAGTACATTGGCTGCTTTGCTCTGATGTTATATTGTACTGGGTTAAAGTGGTTCAGGTACCACTCTGGGAAGTCTCCCCTATACTGACTTAGTGTGTTGTTTTCCATACAGTACAGATCAAATGTTTGGACACACCTTCTCATTTAAAGATTTTTCTGCATTTTCATGACTATGAAAATTGTACATTCACACTGAAGGCATCAAAACTATGAATTAACACATGTGGAATTATATACTTAACAAAAAAGTGTGAAACAACTGAAAATATGTCTTATATTCTAGGTTCATCAAAGTAGCCACCTTTTGCTTTGCTGACTGCTTTGCACACTCTTGGCATTCTCTTGTTGAGCTTCAATAGGTAGTCACCGGAAATGGTCTTCCAACAATCTTGAAGGAGTTCCCAGAGATGCTTAGCACTTGTTGGCCCTTTTGCCTTCACTCTGCGGTCCAGCTCACCCCAAACCATCTTGATTGGGTTCAGGTCTGGTGACTGTGGAGGCCAGGTCATCTGGCATAGCACCCCATCACTCTCCTTCTTGGTCAAATAGCCCTTACACAGCCTGGAGGTGTGTTTGGGGCCATTGTCCTGTTGAAAAATAAATGATGGTCCAACTAAACGCAAACCGGATGGAATAGCATGCAGTTGCAAGATGCTGTGGTAGCCATGCTGGTTCAGTATGCCTTCAATTTTGAATAAATCCCCAAAATTGTCACCAGCAAAGCACCCCCACACCATCACACCTCCTCCTCCATGCCTCACGGTGGGAACCAGGCATGTAGAGTCCATCTGTTCACCTTTTCTGTGTCGCACAAAGACACGGTGGTTGGAACCAAAGATCTCAAATTTGGACTCATCAGACCAAAGCACAGATTTCCACTGGTCTAATGTCCATTCCTTGTGTTCTTTAGCCCAAACAAGTCTCTTCTGCTTGTTGCCTGTCCTTAGCAGTGGTTTCCTAACAGCTATTTTACCATGAAGGCCTGCTGCACAATGTCTCCTCTTAACAGTTGTTGAAGAGATGTGTCTGCTGCTAGAACTGTGTGGCATTGACCTGGTCTCTAATCTGAGCTGCTGTTAACCTGCGATTTCTGAGGCTGGTGACTCGGATAAACTTATCCTCAGAAGCAGAGGTGACTCTTGGTCTTCCTTTCCTGGGGTGGTCCTCATGTGAGCCAGTTTCTTTGTAGCACTTGATGGTTTTTGCAACTGCACTTGGGGACACTTTCAAAGTTTTCCCAATTTTTCGGACTGACTGACCTTCATTTCTTAGAGTAATGATGGCCACTCGTTTTTCTTTACTTAGCTGCTTTTTTCTTGCCATAATACAAATTCTAACAGTCTATTCAGTAGGACTATCAGCTGTGTATCCACCAGACTTCTGCACAACAGAACTGATGGTCCCAACCCCATTTATAAGGCAAGAAATCCCACTTATTAAACCTGACAGGGCACACCTGTGAAGTGAAAACCATTTCCGGTGACTACCTCTTGAAGCTCATCAAGAGAATACCAAGAGTGTGCAAAGCAGTCATCAAAGCAAAAGAGGGCTACTTTGAAGAACCTAGAATATAAGACATATTTTCAGTTGTTTCACACTTTTTTGTTAAGTATATAATTCCACATGTGGGAATTCATAGTTTTGATGCCTTCAGTGTGAATGTACAATTTTCATAGTCATGAAAAGACAGAAAAATCTTTAAATGAGAAGGTGTGTCCAAACTTTTGGTCTGTACTGTATATATTTGATGTATGTGGTGTATAGTTGCTCTTACCTTCCCCTTTATTTAATTGTTATGCACTGGCCACTTTAACTTAAAATAGATTAAGTGTTTATGGTAGTGCATTCAGCAATGCACAGAACCATAGTGTGAACATCCACTGATGTCTGATGTATGGCATTATTTTGCACATAGCACTTGTCACTTTATGTATTCTATCATCAGTCATTTATACCTTACCAGTACTATTATATTTCATTCTTTATATATGTGAATAATTTACACACGGCACTTGTCACTTTATACATATTTGATTAGTATATAATATATTTGTACTTTTCTAGTGTTATTCTAGTGCAATCATGTTTTTGAACAATACATCCAATGGTATGTTATAGAATATAATATGGAGTGCCTCTCCCTCTTTTGCGGTACTATGTTGTTTTAAACTTTCTATTTGTGTATAATAAAAGAATCTGTGGTTTAATACTCTGGTTATTTGGGCCTTTTTCTTAATACATGGGCCCGTATGCTGATGATGTGAAGAATGAATAAGAGCAAGAGTAAGTTTTTGCAGAGTGAAAGGTAAGAAAAGCTTAAATATTAGAGATGTTTTTGAGGTGCAGGTGACATGAGCAAGAGAGTGATCGGACGTAAGGACTGAATGAAAGATCGGAGTCAAATATAACCCAAAGACAGCGGGTGTGCTGCTGGGGAGTAATGGTAGAAGCACAAACGTAAATGGGATTTTCAGATAAAGGTAGGTTAGTGGAGGGAGGGAACACAAGGAGTTCAGTTTTTGACAGATTCAGATTTAGATAGAGGGAGGACATGATGTTATGTGGGGGGTGATGTCAGGAGACTATGTGTATAATTGGGTGTCACCAGCATATAGATGGGACTGAAACTGAATCTATTGTTGGTTTGTGCAATAGGGGCAGTACATAGGCATAAGAGGAGGGGACCTAGAACGAAACCCTGAGGAACCCCGACAGTAAGATGAATAGGAGAGGAGCAAGTAAAAGATTCAGGGAAGGAGTGGTCAGAAAAGGCAGGAGGAGAACCAAGAGCGAGCAGTATCCTTGAGCCCAATTGAGTTGAGCATAGTGAGGAGCTGGTCGTCCACAGTGCAGAGATTGGAGACAGGTCTGTAGTTAGCAGTGCAGTTCTGGTTGAGTGATATATTTTTTAAGTAATGGGTGTATGCTGTAGTATTTGAAGAACGAGGGAAAGATACCAGATAAGAGAGGTTAAATATTTTAGTTCGGTGAGTGGCAATATCCGGGGAAAGGACTGAATGAGATGTGAGGGAATAGGTTCACTGGTGCACATAGTAGGGTGACCAAATGAGAGGAGCTTGGTAACTTCTTTGGTAACTGGTTCAAAGCTAGATGAAGTGCAGGAGGGAAGAGAATGCATGATATTATGGAATTGGAAGAAAATTTCCTGCCGGATATGGTAAATTTTATCTTTGAAATAATTTGTTAGATCGTCAGCGCTGAGATTGGTAGTTGAGGCCTGCACTCTTGGACAGAGGAAATTAAAAGGATCAGAGTGCTTTAGGATTGTTGGATAGTGCGGTGATGAGGATGTTGAAGTAGGCTTGTTTGGAAAGGTGAAGGGCAGAGTTGAATGTTTTAAGCATAAATTTATAATTGATGAAGTTCCCGGTCAGATTTGATTTTCTCCAGACGTTCGGCACACCTGGAACACCGCAGGAGAAAAAGTTTTGCAGCTTATGCAAGGGTTGCCGCCATCTGTGCGGAGTTGTTCTATGTGTAGGAGATGCAGCTTCTTTCATCCAGGGCACTTTGCAGTGTTTCATTATACACTGCTCAAAAAAATAAAGGGAACACTCAAATAACACATCCTAGATCTGAATGAATAAAATATTCTCATTGAATACTTTGTTCTGTACAAAGTTGAATGTGCTGACAACAAAATCACACAAAATTCATCAATGGAAATCAAATTTATTAACCAATGGAGGCCTGGATTTGGAGTCACCCCCAAAATCCAACTTTGATGTAATGTCCTTAAAACAAGTCAAAATGAAGCTCAGTATTGTGTGTGGCCTCCACGTGCCTGTATGACCTCCCTACAACGCCTGGGCATGCTCCTGATGAGGTTGCGGATGGTCTCCTGTGGGATCTCCTCCCAGACCTGGACTAAAGCATCCACCAACTCCTGGACAGTCGGTGGTGCAGCATGACGTCAGATGGAGCGAGACATGATGTCCCAGATGTGCTCAATCGGATTCAGGTATGGGGAATGGGCGGGCCAGTCCATAGCTTCAATGCCTTCATCTTGCAGGAACTGCTGACACACTCCAGCCACATGAGGTCTAGCATTGTCCAGCATTAGGAGGAACCCAGGGCCAACCGGACCAGCATATGGTCTCACAATGGGTCTGAGGATCTCATCTTGGTACCTAATGGCAGTCAGGCTACCTCTGGCGAGCACATGGAGGGCTGTGCGGCCCTCCAAAGAAATACCTCCCCACACCATTACTGACCCACTGCCAAACCGGTCATGTTGAAGGATGTTGCAGGCAGCAGATCGCTCTCCACAGCGTCTCCAGACTCTGTCACGTCTGTCACATGTGCTCAGTGTGAACCTGCTTTCATCCGTGAAGAGCACAGGGCACCAGTGGCGACTTTGCCAATCCTGGTGTTCTGTGGAAAATGCCAAGCGTCCAGCACGGTGTTGGGCTGTCAACACAACCCCCATCTGTGGACGTCAGGCCCTCATACCACCCTCATGGAGTCGGTTTCTAACCGTTTGTGCAGACACATGCACATTTGTGGCCTGCTGGAGGTCATTTTGCAGGGCTCTGGCAGTGCTCCTCCTGTTTCTCCTTGCACAAAGGCGGAGGTAGCAGTCCTGCTGCTGGGTTGTTGCCCTCCTACGGCCCCCTCCACATCTCCTGGTAGCGCCTCCAGCCTCTGAACACTACGCTGACAGACACAGCAAACCTTCTTGCCACAGCTCGCATTGATGTGCCATCCTGGATGAGCTGCACTACCTGAGCAACTTCTGTGGGTTGCAGAGCCCACCTCATGCCACCACGAGTGTGAAAGCACAACCAACATTCAAAAGTGACCAAAACATCAGCCAGAACGCATTGGTACTGAGATGTGGTCTGTGGTCCCCACCTGCAGAACCAGTCCTTTATTGAGTGTGTCTTGATAATTGCCAATATTTTCCATCTATTGTCTATTCCATTTGCACAACAGCATGTGATATTGATTGTCAATCAGTGTTGCTTCCTAAGTGGACAGTTTGATTTCACAGAAGTTTGATTTACTTGGAGTTATATTCTGTTGTTTGTGTTCCCTCTATTTTTTTGAGCATCCTTCCCAATCACAGAGAAAACTGCTCTCCCTCCTCCTGCCCTACACTGATCTACGTGATCAGTGCCGAGCAGGAGTGGAAGTCACCGGGACCTGCATGAAAGATGCATGTCCTGAGCTGCTGAGAGACCTTAGACTGGACTAGCTCCAGGAACTTTCACGTCATGTGATCAGTCATATGCCTGGAAGAAACTACAAGAAATGGTAATATACAGTTTGTGTATGTGTGATACATATGTAGCAGAGGTGTGTGTATATATGTGATACATATGTAGCTGAGCTGTGTGTGTGTGTATATACAGTGGGTATGGAAAGTAATCAGACACCTTTAAAAATTTTAATTTTTCACTGTTTCATTGCAGCCATTTGGTAAATGCTAAAAAGTTTTTTTTTTTGCATTAATGTACACTCTGCACCCCATCTTGACTGAAAAAACCCTGAAATCTAGAAATTTTTGCAAATTTATTTAAAAAGAAAAACTGAAATATCACATGGTCATAAGTATTCAGACCCTTCACTCAGACACTCATATTTAAGTCACATGCTGTCCATTTCCTTGTGATCTTCCTTGAGATGGTTCTACTCCTTCATTGGAGTCCAGCTGTGTTTAATTAAAGTGATAGGACTTGATTTGGCACACACCTGTCTATATAAGACCTCACAGCTCACAGTGCATTTCAGACCAAATGAGAATCATGAGCTCAAAGGAACTGCCCATGGAGCTCAGAGACAGAATTGTGGCAAGGCACAGATCTGGCCAAGGTTACAAAAGAATTTCTGCATTACTCAAGGTTCCTAAGAGCACAGTGGCCTCCATAGTCCTTAAATTGAAGAAGTTTGGGACCACCAGAAGTTCTCCTAGACCTGGTCATCCAGCCAAACTGAGCAATCATGGGAGAAGAGCCTTGGTGAGAGAGGTAAAGAAGAACCCCAAGATCACTGTGGCTGAGCTCCAGAGATGCAGTAGGGAGATAGGAGAAAGTTCCACAAAGTCAACTATCACTGCAGCCCTCCACCAGTCAGGCCTTTATGGCAGAGTGGCCCGACGGAAGCCTCTCCTCAATGCAAGACATATGAAAGCCAGCATAGAGTTTGCTCAAAAATAAATGAAGGACTCCCAGACTATGAGAAATAAGATTATTTGGTCTGATGAAACAAAGATTGAACTTTTTGGTGATAATTCGAAGCGGTATGTGTGGAGAAAACCAGGCACTGCTCATCACCTGCCCAATACAATCCACACAGTGAAACATGGTGGTGGCAGCATCATGCTATGGGGGTGTTTTTCAGCTGCAGGGACAGGACGACTGGTTGCAATTGAAGGAAACATGAATGCGGCCAAGTACAGAGGTATCCTGGAAGAAAACCTCTTCCAGAGTGCTCTCGACCTCAGACTTGGCCGAAGGTTCACCTTCCAACAAGACCATGACCCTAAGCACACAGCTAAAATAACAAAGGAGTGGATTCAGAACAACTCTGTGACCATTCTTGATTGGCCCAGCCAGAGCCCTGACCTAAACCCAATTGAGCATCTCTGGAGAGATCTGAAAATGGCTGTCCACCAACGTTCACCATTCAACCTGACGGAACTGGAGAGGATCTGCAAGGAAGAATAGCAGAGGATCCCCAAATCCAGGTGTAAAAAACTTGTTGCATCATTTCCAAGAAGACTCATGGCTGTACTAGCTCAAAAGGGTGCTTCTACTCAATACTGACCAAAGGGTCTGAATACTTATGACCATGTGATATTTCAGTTTTTCTTTTTTAATAAATTTGCAAAAATTTCTACATTTGTTTTTTTTTCAGTCAATATGGGGTGCAGAATGTACATTAATGAGAAAAAAAATGAACTTTTTAGAATTTACCAATTAGCTGCAATGAAACAAAGAGTGAAAGATTTAA
The DNA here is from genome assembly GCF_046119375.1 of Phyllobates terribilis. Classification (NCBI taxonomy): domain Eukaryota; kingdom Metazoa; phylum Chordata; class Amphibia; order Anura; family Dendrobatidae; genus Phyllobates; species Phyllobates terribilis. The sequence continues at coordinate 701,189,709 of NW_027362761.1, forward strand.
AGGGGTCTGAATACTTTCCGTACCCACTGTATATGTGATGCATATATAGCAGAGCTGTATGTATATGTGATGCATATGTAGCAGAAATGTGTGTATATATACACTACTGTTCAAAAGTTTGGGGTTACCCAGACAATTTTGTGTTTTCCATGAAAACTCAAACTTTTATTTATCAAATGAGTTGCAAAATGAATAGAAAATATAGTCCAGATATTGACAAGGTTAGAAATAATGATTTTTATTTGAAAGAATATTTTTTTCCATCAAACTTTGCTTTCATCAAAGAATGCTCCATTTGCGGCAATCCCTTTGGCATTCTAACTGTTAATTTGCTGAGGTAATCTTGAGAAATTTCACCCCATGCTTCCTGAAGCCCCTCCCAAAAGTTGGATTGGCTTGATGGACACTTTTTGCGTACCATACGGTCAACCTGCTCCCACAACAGCTCAATGGGGTTGAGATCTGGTGACTGCGCTGGCCACTCCATTACAGATAGAATACCAGTTGCCTGCTTCTTCCCTAAATAGTTCATAGAAGAAACCTGGGAGTCTGAACTGAAACGTATATTGATGTGCATGCAAAATGTAAATGCATGTTCACATAAGGCCATTAGACAGAAAAAAACAAAGACAAAAGCAAAATACACTAATACCTAAAAGTAAATGGATAAATCGCACAGTGCTAACTAAATACCCTTAATTATTTATCATTATTTTTATGCACTGTGCAATTTATCCATTTACTTTTAGGTATTAGTATATTTTGCTTTTGTCTTTGTTTTTTTTCTGTCTAATGGCCTTATGTGAACAAGCATTTACATTTTGCATGCACATCAATATACGTTTCAGTTCAGACTCCCAGGTTTCTTTTTTGTAGTCTAATGTGCTTTAGTGCATATAAGGGTGTGGCCGCCCTTTGTCTGAGCTGAAAGGTTCATTCTGCCTCTCAGGTCCATGCTTTCTACTAAGGTGTTAAGTCTCTCTGCCCTTATCCATATGTATGTCACTTGACAAATGGTAAGGTTTTAATATTAGAGTTAGGACTGTCCCATAAAGGTTGCCGTGACGTGGCGGGATGGCTTTTACATTATTTTGATCAAAATTTATGTTAACTAAATACCCTTTATTATTTATCATTATTTCTATGCACTGTGCAATTTATCCATTTACTTTTAGGTATTAGTGTATTTTGCTTTTGTCTTTGTTTTTTTTCTAAATAGTTCATGCATAATTTGGAGGTGTGCTTTGGGTCATTGTCCTGTTGTAGGATGAAATTGGCTCCAATCAAGCGCTGTCCACAGGGTATGGCATGGAGTTGCAAAATGGAGTGATAGCCTTCCTTATTCAAAATCCCATTTACCTTGTACAAATCTCCCACTTTACCAGCACCAAAGCAACCCCAGACAATCACATTACCCCCACCATGCTTGACAGATGGCGTCAGGCACTCTTCCAGCATCTTTTCAGTTGTTCTGCATCTCACAAATGTTCTTCTGTGTGATCCAAACACCTCAAACTTTGATTCGTCTGTCCATAAAACTTTTTTCCAATCTTCCTCTGTCCAATGTCTGTGTTCTTTTGACTATATTAATCTTTTCCTTTTATTAGCCAGTCTCAGATATGGCTTTTTCTTTTCCACTTTGCCCTGAAGGCCAGCATCCCGGAGTCGCCTCTTCACTGTAGACGTTGACAGTGGCGTTTTGCGTGTACTATTTAATGAAGCTGCCAGTTGAGGAGCTGTGAGGTGTCTATTTCTCAAACTAGAGACTCTAATGTACTTGTCTTGTTGATCAGTTGTGCAGCGGGGCCTCCCACGTCTCTTTCTACTCTGGTTAGAGCCTGTTTGTGCTCTCCTCTGAAGGGAGTAGTACACACTGTTGTAGGAAATCTTCCGTTTCTTGGAAATCTCTTGCATGGAATAGTCTTCATTTCTAAGAACAAGAATAGACTTTCGAGTTTCACATGAAAGTTCTCTTTTCTGGCCATTTTGAGAGTTTCATAGAACAAACAAATGTAATGCACCAGATTCTCAACTAGCTCAAAGGAAGGTCAATTTTATAGCTTCTCAAATCAGCCAAACCATTTTCAGCTGGGCTAACATACTTGTGCAAGGGTTTTCTAAATATTCATTAGCCTTCTTACACAGTTAGCAAACACAATGTACCATTAAAACACTGGCGTGTTGGTTGTTGGAAATGGGCCCCTATACACCTATGTGCATATTGCAATAAAAAAAAGACGTTTGCAGCTAGAATAGTCATTTACCACATTAACAATGTATAGAGTGTATTTCTGATTCATTTAATGTTAGCTTCATTGAAAAAAAATGTGCTTTTCTTTCAAAAATAATGAAATTTCTAAATGACCCCAAAATTTTGAACGGTAGTGTGTGTATATGTGTGTGATGCATATGCAGCAGAGCTGTGTGTGATGCATATGTAGCAGAGCTGTGTGTGTATATATTCTAGAGATTCACACAGGCAATGCAGGTTTGGTCCAAACACACAGTTTTTATTGCTTTCCACAGGTTGCACAGAACCAAAAGACAAAAACATAAATACCTAGCCTTGTCCAGGCGCTAACTAAACAAACCAGACCCTGGCTACTCAGACACGGCTGAGCTAACCGCAGCTCAGTCAAACAAAACAGCCATTGTCCATAGCAATCACTGATATTTGCAGTTCTCTGCAGACTCTTCACAGAGGTGGATTCTGGCCTGTCTCGCTCTTCAGTTCCAAGGCACATCCAGTCTGATAAGCTTATCCTAGCTGCCTGGTTATATGCAGGGCTAGCCAGATCAGAACCTGTAGAGCTAGAATTTAACCATAGCCTACCAGGCATTGCTAATATATATATATATTATATACACAGTGGGGAAAAAAAGTATTTAGTCAGCCACCAATTGTGCAAGTTCTCCCACTTAAAAAGATGAGAGAGGCCTGTAATTGACATCATAGGTAGACCTCAACTATGAGAGACAAAATGAGAAAACAAATCCTGAAAATCACATTGTCTGATTTGGAAAGATTTTTTTTTCAAAGTCATTATTTTTTTTCCCTGTGTGTATATATATTTATTATACACACACTGCTCAAAAAAATAAAGGGAACACTCAAATAACACATCCTAGATCAGAATGAATGAAATATTGTCATTGAATACTTTGTTCTGTACAAAGTTGAATGTGCTGACAACAAAACCACACAAAAATCATCAATGGAAATCACATTTATTAACCAATGGAGGCCTGGATTTGGAGTCACCCCCAAAATCCAACTTTGATGTAATGTCCTTAAAACAAGTCAAAATGAGGCTCAGTATTGTGTGTGGCCTCTACGTGCCTGTACGACCTCCCTACAATGTCTGGGCATGCTCCTGATGAGGTTGCGGATGGTCTCCTGTGGATCTCCTCCCAGACCTGGACTAAAGCATCCACCATGGATGGAGCGAGACATGATGTCTTAGATGTGCTCAATCGGCTTCAGGTCTGGGGAACGGGCGGGCCAGTCCATAGCTTCAATGCCTTCATCTTGCAGGAACTGCTGACACATTCCAGCCACATGAGGTCTGGCATTGTCCTGCATTAGAAGGAACACAAGGGCCAACCGCACCAGCATATGGTCTCACAAGGGGTCTAAGGATCTCATCTCGGTACCTAATGGCAGTCAGGCTACCTCTGGCGAGCACATGGAGGGCTCTGCGCCCTCCAAAGAAATGCCACCCCACACAATTACTGACCCACTGCCAAACCGGTCATGCTGAAGGATGCTGCAGGCAGATCGCTCTCCACGGTGTCTCCAGACACAATGCTATATGTATATCTGCATATGTAACCGAGCTGTGTGATCTATTGTTGGTGTTTCTCTGCAGTAAGTATCGATTACATCCTTATTCTACCTTCGTGCATTAAATTCAGTGATAATGACCGCCTTCACTTAAATAAAAGGAGGAATGTTTTTCTGCTGTCTAAACCTGGGGTGCGTGTTATTGTAAGGTGACTTCATTGTCCGAGAAATACGGTAATAGCTGTGTCTGACTGTACAGGAACATGGTCTGCTCATACCACATCTTCTGGGCAGGGGAGGAAATAAAAGAGTGTATACAGACAGGAGAGCATGGGATCTCAGCTGATGTTTTCTGTGAGGCAAAACATTTCACTGCCTGTTTTTAAGCAATGTTTTATCTCAAAGAATCAGCTGTGATCCCGTGCTGTAATGTTTGTATACTCTTGTTTACCCCCCTTGGAAACACCTGTGGTGTCAATATTCACAACCCTCATTTATTCCTTATCCTACAACCCCAAACAGTTATTCAACACTTAACTCACTCCTCCCTCATCCCTGCCGAGGACTTTGCAACACACTGCAAAAATACAATCGACCAAACAAGGCAAGTCATTATTGTTCGACCACCACAACCCCTTTGTTTACCAGACCAAAGCCCTTCCCCCATAACCTCCCTCTCCAACATCACTAAAGGAGAGCTTACTTGTCTCGTCTCCAAATCACACCTCACCACTTGTGCACTTGACCCCATTCCATCCCACCTCATCCCCAACCTCCCACCACACTTATCCCATCCCTAAACCATCTCAACCTATCACGAATTTCTGGTACCTTCCCTTCTGCTTTCAAACATGCCACAATCACACCTACCCTCTAAAAGTCTTCCCTCGAACCGACCGCTATGTCCAGCTATTGCCCCATATCGCTGCTCCCATTTGCTTCAAAACTCCTTGAACAGCATGTCCATGCCGAACTTTCCTCCCACCTCTCATCTAACTCGCTCTTCGACAACCTACAATCTGGCTTCCGTCCCCACCATTCCACTGAAACTGCCCTGACCAAAATTACTAACAAGTTACAGTCAAAGCTAACAGACAATTCTCTATATTCCTCCTTCTAGACCTGTCCTCTGCCTTTGACACAGTTGACCACTGCCTCCTAATACAGATCCTTTCTTCCTTTGGCGTCAAAGAGCTTGCACTTTCTTGGATCACCTCACACCTTTCCAACCGCACATTTAGCGTCTCCCACACTACCTCCTCATCCGGCCCTCTCTCTATACCCTTGGTCTGTGACAACTCAAAGTCCCATGGCTTCCAGTACCACCTACACGCTGATGACACTTACATCTACCTCTCTTGCCCAGACGTCCCCTCTTTGCTGTCCAAAAGCCCAGATTGTCTATCAGCCATATCCTCCTCCTCCTCCTCTCGCTTCCTCAAGCTCAATGTTGACAAATCTGAACGCATTATCTTTCCTCCATCTCACGTATCTTCCCTACCTTATCTATCACAATAAATTACATCACACTTTCCCCTGTACCAGAAATCCAGTCTCTGAGGAACCCTTGACTCTGCCTTGTTCTTCAAACCACACATCCAAGCTCTTTCCACCTCTTGTTGCCTCCAGCTCAAAATTTCCAGAATCAGTCCTTTCGTCAATCTACTAAAATGCTTGTGCATGCCCTCATTATTTCCCGCCTCGATTACTGAAACATCCTCCTCTGTGGCCTATCTGTTAACACTCTTGCACCTCTCCAGTCCGTCATTAAATCTGCTGCCCGACTAATCCATCTCTTGCCTTGCTACTCCTCCGCTTCTCCCCTCTGAAAATCCCTTCACTGACTCCCAATTCCCCAGCATATCCAGTTCAAACTACTAATACTGACCTATAAAGCCATCCTTAACCTGTTTCCTCTGTATATCTCCAAACTAATCTCTCTGTATATCTCCAAACTAATCTCTCGATATCTTCCCTCACGCAATCTCCGATCCTCCCAAGACCTCCTTCTCTCCTCCACACTTGTTCATTCCTCACGCAATCGCCTCCAAGACTTCTCCCGAATATCCCCCATCCTCTGGAATTCTGTGCCCCAACACATCGAATTATCCACTACATTCGGATGTGTCATACGGAACTTGAAAGCCCATATCTTCAAGAAAGCTTGGAGCCTGCAATGACCCTGCTGCCTACTCCCCACTACCGGAGCAGCCGCCTCACCAACACCGGAGCTGCTGCAACCCCTCAACCTACTTTCTCCTTCCCCATCATCCTGTAGAATGTAAGCCCACGGCAGGGTCTTCTTCCCTCTGTACTAAACTATCATTACTAGTTTGTTTACTGTATGTAATATCTGTATTTTGTATGCAACCCCTTCTCATGTACAGCACCATGGAATCAATGGTGCTATATAAATAAATAATAAAAATAATATGATCACTACATCCTTAGATGAAATCATTGAGAGGTGTAGTTTGTAAAATGTCACTTACGGAAGTGGGGGGGTTGCTGTTCTGCCACTTCAGAGGCTCTGCCAGTGTGACATGGCACCCGCAAACCATTTCCCCAAAATGTATTTAAAAAATAAATGCAAGTCATGTCGACCAAAATTTACAACTAACATGAAGTACAACACGTCATGAAAAAACAATCTCAGAATCATTGGAATATATTTAAGTATTCAGAGTTATTACTCAACAGGGCTCACACTCATATCCGAGGAACACTGACGAATGCAATCCAATAAAACATAGGATTACACTCGGATCAATGTTAATCAATGAGCGACTTCTCACCTGCGATTTTTTTCTCGGCTGAAATCTGAAAGAAAAAATTGCAGCATGCTGCGTATCTCGGACGAGACTCGCCAATGCAAATCAATGGGTGCGTGAAAAAAAAAAAAAAAAAAAAAAAATCGCACGGCACTCTGACAATGCGAGTGTTGTCCAATTTTCACGCACCCATCTCCTTGAAACCAGACAATTCATCAGCTGCGAACAGTAAAATCACAGCGGTACCTGACAATTTAGAATAGAGAATATACACACATAGAATAGTTACATAGAGAGAGGTTAGTGACATGTATAATTTGTACAGTGACTGTTGGTTACTGTACATGTCATTTACTGTTAAATTAAAGAATTAAAAAAAAATAAAAAACGGCATGGGGTCCCCCGTAAGGGGGTAATACCCATGGAGCTTCCCAGGCTACTAATATCAGCCCCCAGCTGTATACATAGCCTTTACTGGCTATTAACCACTTTACAGCCTGTGCCGTATTGGTACGCACCAGGCTGTCACTCCCTGTTCAGCACGGGCTTCAGCACTGAGCCCACACTGAACCGGGCAAATGTCAGCTGATTCTTACAGCTGACATGTGCCCGCAACAGCCGCGGGTGGAATCGCGATCCACGCGCGGCTGTTAACATGTTAAATGCCGCTGTCAATCTCTGACAGCAGCATTAAAAATTGCAGCGCCGGAAGCGCGTCACTTACCCCGCCCATGGGTGACTCCGTCACGTGATCGCGGGTCACCGATGCGTGGGCATGACTCCAGTGGTTGTCATGAGCTGATCGCTATGAACGCCACCTAGTGGTCGGCGCTCAAAGCACAGGACCATTTCTGCTACATAGAGGGGTTCGGCTGATCACCTCTATATAGCAGAGGCGATCAGACAAGTGCTGCTTCTAGTCTCCTATGGACTATAGAAGCAAGCAAGAAGTGTTAAAAAAAAATGTTTTAAAAAAATATTAAAAAAATAAAAAAAAATATAAAAGTTTAAATCACCCCCCTTTCGCCCCATTCAAAATAAAATAAGAAAAAAAAACCACATACACATATTTGGTATCGCCGCGTTCAGAATCGCCCGATCAATATAAAAAAAAGAATTAATCCGATTGGTAAACGGCGTAACGAGAAAAAAAATTCTAAACGCCAGAATTACGTTTTTTGGTCGCCTCAACATTGCAATAAAATGCAATAACAGGCGATCAAAACATCGGATCTACCCCAAAATTGTATCAATAAAAATTTCAGCTCGGCGTGCAAAAAATAAGCCCTCACCCGGCCCCAGATCCCAAAAAATTGAGACGCTACGGGTCTTGGAAAATGGCGCTTTTTTTTTTTTTTTTAAGCAAACTTTGGAATATTTTTTCACCACTTAAATAAAAAAGAACCTGTACATGTTTGGCGTCTACGAACTCGGAATGACCTGGAGAATAATGATGGCAGGTCAGTTTTAGCATTCAGTGAATGTGGTTAAAAAAAAAAAATCTGTGGTATTGCAGTTTTTTTGCAATTTCACCGCACTTGGAATTTTTTTCCCGTTTTCCCGTACACGATATGGTAAAACTAGTAATGCCGTTGAAAAGTACAACTCGTGCCGCAAAAAATAAGCCCTCACACGGCCATATTGACCAAAAAATAAAAACGCTATGGCTCTGGGAACAAGGGGAGCAAAAAACGAAAATGCAAAAACGGAAAATCCCAGTGTTGCTAAGGGGTTAAAATAGGGCCCCCCCCCCCCCCCCCCAGAAAAAGTTGACGTGGGGTCCCGCTATTTTAACAGCTAGCAAAGGCTAGGCAGACAGCTGGGGGCTGATATTAATGGCCTAGGAAGGGGCCATGAATATTGGCCCCCTCCCAGACTACAAACTCCAGCCCTCAGCCGCCCCAGAAATGGCGCATCCGTAGGATGCGCCAATTCTGGCACTTAGCCTCCGCTCTGCCCATTGCCCTGTGGTGGTGGCAAGTGCGGTTATAGGGCTGGGGTTGATGTCAGCTTATAATGCCAGCTGACATCAAAAGCCCAGGTTAATAATGGAGAGGAGTCTGTAAGACGCCCCCATTACTAACCCCATAGTGAAAGTGAAAGGGGAAATAAAAACACCCATACCCAGAATTAAATATTTTATTTGAAATAAACACACAGACTCCTTTAATAGTTCTAAACTAAACCATACTTACCATTACGCCCATTCCTCTGAATCCATTGTCAACTGTAATAAAAATAAAATAACATCTAGATGGCAGGCTGCATTGTAGCTTGATGCGACTATCCTGAATGCCATCCTGCAGAGACACTGAGGAGCGCATGCTTGAACTCCTTAGTGACCCGATGCGACGGCATCAAGTTGAGCTGAGTTCATGTCATATGACCTCAGTTCACCTCAATGAGGTCAGCATGAGCGTGGGAAAATTCTCATTCTCGCAGTACTGGCAAATGACGTCAGCACGTGCACGGTGAGAATTTTCCCACACTCAATGAGGTGAACTGAGTTTATATGACATGAACTCCGCTCAATTTGATGCCGTCACATCGAGTCACTAAGGAGCACAAGCATGCGCTCCTCGGTCTCTCTGCAGGATGGCATGCTGGATAGTCGCATCAAGCTACATTGCAGCCTGCCATCTAGATGTAGCAGAGCTCGACCCGTCGCGGGACACATGGATTATGGTCTTCAAGTCGGAAAGGTTTGGATGAGGTTGGTTTATTATTTTATTTTTATATTACAGGTGACAATGGATTCAGAGGAATGGGCGTAATGGTAAGTAGGGTTTAATTTCGAACTATTAAAGGAGCCAGTGTGTTTAATTCAAATAAAACATTTCATTCTGGGTGTGGGTGTTTTATTTCACATTTCACTATGGGATTAGTAATGGGGGCATCTTATAGAAGCCTCTCCATTACTAACCTGGGCTTGATGTCAGCTGGCATTATAAGCCGACATCAACCCCAGCCCTATAACCCCACTTGCCACCACCACAGGGCAATGGGCAGAGAGGAGGCTAAGTGCCAGTAGTGGTGCATCCTATGGATGCACCATTTCTGGGGTGGCGGAGGGCTGGTGTTTGTAGTCTGGGAGGGGGCTAATATTCATGGCCCCTTGCCAGGCTATTAATATCAGCCCCCAGTTGTCTGCCTAGCCTTTGCTAGCTGTTAAAATAGGGGGACGCCACATCAATTTTTTTGGGGGTCCCCCATTTTAAGCCAGTAAAGGCCAGTATACAGCTGGGGGCTGATATTAGTAGCCTGGGAAGCTCCATGGGTATTACCCCCTTCCCAGGCTTCAAACATCTGCACCAGATGTCTGCTTAGCCTCTGCTAGAGAATAAAATTACGAGGGACCCCACCCCATTTTTTAAAATAAATTCTTTAATTGAACAATAAATGACATGTACAGTAAGCAACACATGCAAAACACAATATATATATCACGCACATAGATGCGCATTATATATACACACACATTATATATACACATATACATATATACACACACATATACACATATACATATTTACACTGCTCAAAAAAATAAAGGGAACACTCAAATAACACATCCTAGATCTGAATGAATGAAATATTCTCATTGAATACTTTGTTCTGTACAAAGTTGAGTGTGCTGACAACAAAATCACACAAAAATCATCAATGGAAATCACATTTATTAACCAATGGAGGCCTGGATTTGGAGTCACCCTCAAAATTAAAGTGGAAAAACACACTACAGGCTGATCCAACTTTGATGTAATGTCCTTAAAACAAGTCAAAATGAGGCTCAGTATTGTGTGTGGCCTCCAAGTGCCTTTATGACCTTCCTACAATGCCTGGGCATGCTCCTGATGAGGTTGCGGATGGTATCCTGTGGGATCTCCTCCCAGACCTGGACTAAAGCATCCGCCAACTCCTGGACAGTCTGTGGTGCAACGCGACGTTGACGGATGGAGCGAGACATGATGTCCCAGATGTGCTCAATCGGATTCAGGTCTGGGGAACGGGCGGGCCAGTCCATAGCTTCAATGTCTTCATCTTGCAGGAACTGCTGACACACTCCAGCCACATGAGGTCTGGCATTGTCCTGCATTAGGAGGAACCCAGGGCCAACTGCACCAGCATACGGTCTCACAAGGGGTCTGAGGATCTCATCTCGGTACCTAATGGCAGTCAGGCTACCTCTGGCGAACACATGGAGGGCTCTGCGCCCTCCAAAGAAATGCCACCCCACACCATTACTGACCCACTGCCAAACCGGTCATGCTGAAGGATGTTGCAGGCAGCAGATCACTCTCCGTGGAGTCTCCAGACTCCGTCACGTCTGTCACATGTGCTCAGTGTCAACCTGCTTTTATCTGTGAAGAGCACAGGGCGCCAGTGGCGACTTTGCCAATCCTGGTGTTCTGTGGCAAATGCCAAGCGTCCTGCACGGTGTTAGGCAGTCAGCACAACGCCCATCTGTGGACGTCGGGCCCTCATACCACCCTCATGGAGTCGGTTTCTAACCGTTTGTTCAGGCACATGCACATTTGTGGCCTGCTGGAGGTCATTTTGCAGGGATCTGGCAGTGCTCCTCCTGTTCCTCCATGCACAAAGGCGGAGGTAGCGGTCCTGCTGCTGGGTTGTTGCCCTCATACGGCCCCCTCCTGGTGTACTGGCCTGTCTCCTGTTAGCGCCTCCAGCCTCTGGACACTACGCTGACAGGTTTGCTGTGTCTTCTTGCCACAGCTCGCATTGATGCGCCATCCTGGATGAGCTGCACTACCTGAGCAACTTCTGTGGGTTGTAGAGCCCGCCTCATGCTACCACGAGTGTGAAAGCACAACCAACATTCAAAAGTGACCAAAACATCAGCCAGAAAGCATTGGTACTGAGATGTGGTCTGTGGTCCCCACCTGCAGAACCACTACTTTATTGAGTGTGTCTTGATAATTGCCAATAATTTCCATCTATTGTCTATTCCATTTGCACAACAGCATGTGAAATTGATTGTCAATCAGTGTTGTTTCCTAAGTGGACAGTTTGATTTCACAGAAGTTTGATTTACTTGAAGTTATATTCTGTTTAAGTGTTCCCTTTAATTTTTTGAGCAATGTATATATGTAGTGAATAATACTGCCATAGAAAACTATGTGCAAATGACCTAGACAATTCCCCTATGTAAAAATACAGATTGCATACGGAGTCTAAATGAGAAAATTGCATAACACTGGCTTGAAAAATCGCATGACACTCGTCCGTTTTTTCGGTCCAGATATCGGAACATTTTTTTTCTCACATATGGGTATGAACCCATAAAATGACACTGGTCAGAATTGAAAAATTTGGCCTGGTAGGAAGGTGAAAACAGGCTTGGGAGTGAAGGGGTTAAAGGAAATCTGTCACCAGGTTTTTGCTATGTAATCTAAGAGCAACGTGATGTAGAGGCAGAGAACCTGATTCCAGCGATGTGTCACCTAGTAAGCTGTGTTTTGCAGTTTCAAAACAGTGTTTTATCAGCAGGAGCTATTTCCTACAGGACAAGCTGTCCTCATGCCTACTTGTCCAATAACCCCCCTGTTACTGACTGGCAGCTGTGTACAATGTATATTGACAGAAAACTGCTTATTAGTGGTGTGAGTGGGGTTATACACAGCTCGGCAGTCTCACCTCTGTAGCACAGAGGTACAACTGCTGTACCCAATAAACTAAGTGATACATTGCTGAAATAAGGATCTTTTTCTCTACACCATGCTGCTGTCAGATTACACTGTAAAAACTTGCGGTCTAGTTTAGAAAATATAATTTCAAATGTCCTGTTAAAAAGTTATGAGTATATAGAGCGTGGTGGGGGACCCAATTCAGAATCCTCATCATTTAGCCAGAGTGAAGAACAGCTAATGCTTTCCAGCCATTTTATAGCAAATTACTAGGGGTCTAGCTGCAGGTTGCCCTATTTTCATCTTATTGCCAGCGGACCCCTAAGAACAAGGGATTGCTCAAAGAGAATAAACCCTTTACATCAAATTACAAGTCATCTCCATCATACTATATTAATATACAATGGAGTACAATGGAGTATGATCATACTGTAGTAAGGGAAGTCTGTCAGAGACCCGCATAACAAACAGATACAGACATGTAGATGATTTATCACGCACTTAGAACATTACACCTTTATTACCCTTTTCCTTTTACTATTAGAACTAACGTAATAAAATCACACATTGAAAACATACTGGGACACAAATGCCATGTTTAGCTAGTGGAACTCTACCTGCTCTCAGGAAGTAAAATGCAAGCTTGTGAAAAATACATTTCAACTATGTCCGCTACAACAAGTTATTGATAAAAAACATTAGATTTATGTCAATTCTTCACTCAGTCTTTATTAAAATGCATTATGCACGGAGACCACTTGGCTGTCAATTTTTTTTTTTTTTTTTTTTTTTTACAATTTTCCACACTAAAACAATTACGAGAAGCTTCAAGTTCTGTAAATTCCAGACAGAGCTTCAGACAGTAAAGAGTGTTCGAAGACCATGAAGCCCGGATTTTTCTGCATTTGTATTGTGCAAATCATTCTAGGATGACAAACAGAAACTCAATTTCTGTTAGGAACCACAAACTCCAAATCCAGAAGTTTCACTTTTTACTAGCAATTTCTGTGCTCCTGGAACAGAATATGGGTCATATCAAACAGTCAGTAAATTACAAATGGTTAAGTGGCAACAACCAACACCACGACCCCTCTTTATATAAATTATAAACAGAGAAAGAAGGGAAACACCAATATACTTTACCCTTCAAGAGCAACAAACAGCCCAAATGTTCATACTAGGTCAGCCCTTTGTGCTACATTGTGGCAAGTTATACTTATTAGATCCTTCTGGAGAAGGTGGTGATGTACATAGTAAAAGTACAGCAATAGCCACTGTTTGCACAAATGTAAAAAAGGAAGACGGGCCGTGGTGTGGTCACTTGGTACTTCTGGATCATATGTTCTTGAAATATTTATAATTGCTCCTCATAAGATGGTTCAGATCATTGATGCTGATCTTCATTGCTTGCACTTGGAGTTCGGCTTCTGATCTGACTGCGCAATTGTTCTATTAGTTCTGGGTTTTGTTGCTGCATTTGTTGAGCAAACTGTTGTCCTCTAAAAAGAAAAAAAAAGAAATAAAATTATGTTCCCACAAGCCATTAAAATTATGTAATATCCCACTAGTGTTCAGCTGATCGCCATGAATTAGTGCAGAAAAAAAATCCCAGCTAGCAACTGTTCAAATATACAGCTGGTTACAGATTTCTCTTGCAGCAAAATTACGTTGCATACACAGGTCTACAAAATTGTTTCTTCTTTTCAGGTGCCAAGGTATTTTGCATGGATTTAGGGTGTTTTGAGGGTTCTGAATGTAAAAATCCATTACTTTTGCTGAATTGGTTCTAGTTTTTGAGAATAATTCATCTATGAAAATATTGCATTCCCCTAATGCGACTTGTGTGTGATAACAAATGAAATAGCTTTTGGTCTTTGTGTCTGTCCTTTTACCATTTAACAGTGTCTTAGGAATTAAACATCCCATATTTTGTATTTCAGTTTGGAGGCTTACAATCCTATAAAACACTTTTTAAAGCCAGAATTCTACTGCAGTTAATTGACTATTAAATATCTCAGAAACTAGAGCCAATCTGGCAAAAGTGAAGTGACATTCTTAATCAGAACCATAAACTTAATATAAAACCATTCAGACATTGTTGGCACCAAATACACTGTATACCAGGGTTATATTCAAATGAATGGGTAACCATGTAATAGATGGGTGCGGACCCCTACTTTGGATAAAGTGAACCTGTCAGCTGATACATGCTGCCAAATCCATGGGCATGCATCAGGCACTGGCTGTATAAACTAAGCCAGGTATGTTTAATAGTGATGAGCGAGTATGTTTTGTTAACCCTTTAGCAGAGTATGCTCGGCCGAGCACAGAGTATTATAGCTGCTCGGTGTTATGTTTGAATCGCTCCCGTGTGCATAATTTGCGATGGTTTAACAGCCTTATTACATGTGAGGAATGTGTAAGAAGCAGACATTCCTCACATGTATCAAAGCTGTCAAAAAGTCGCAAATCATGCACACGGGAGTGATTCAAACATATCACCGAGAACGCTATAAATACTCGGTGCTCGGCCGAGTATACTCAGCGAAAGGGTTAACAAAACATACTCGCTCATCACTAATGTTTAACTCTGAAACCCTGTGGTTCAGAGGAAAACATGTTTTAAAGACTGCCAGAGACAGAGCCACATGGGAGACGCGTCGGACAGGCAGGTTGTCGGTGGCTTCTCCCTGCCTGCTGCGCCTTGGATTGACAGGTCTCTGCCTATGTGCGCGTATTCACTTTTTAAGCATGTTCTTCTCTAGAGGGTGTAGGTGGAGGATCGGATATAGGCTCTGGATGACCTCACAGCAGGGATGCCTAATACTATAGGAGACCTCACTCGGAGATGAGAGCTTTGGCGTCAAAAGGCAGATGACTTGGAGAATCGACTACACAAAACACTCTGCATTACGGGATTTCCTAAAAGAGCAGAGGCACAGCGCCCTGATGAATTTGTTGACAAAATGGCTCAAGGAATTATTTCCTGACGCACTCTTTTTCTTGTTCTTTGTTATGGAATGTGATCATAGGGTGCCCACTAAACCCTCAGCTCCACTCTTGGCCAGACTCCTAAATTGCTGGGACCGAGAGACAGCACTTGGCATGGTTACACGTAAAAGAAATCTGGTTAGACAATGCCATAGTTTCATTCTTCCTGCACTTTTCCACTGAATTGCAGAAGCAGAGAGCCACATTCATCAACATCAAACGTCGCCTGCGTGATCTCCAGATACCATATTCCATGCTATACCTGGCTCGGCTACGAGTGGTCGATGGAGAACGGGCCCAGTTCTTTACCACTCTTACCGTCCTAATGAGTGGCCAACCAAGAGACGGAACTTGAAGCACTAGAATCCAACAAAGATAAGTACATCTACTGTTTTCTATGTTGATTTTTTTTTAAAGTAATTCCAATGGATTACCTGGATTCAAGTTCTCCCCAACCGATTTACTCTAAGAAGAATGTAGTTTACGCCCAATACTTTCTGGCAAGATATGTTGTCCGTGTTGTGATAGCTTTGATGCAACCTTTGTTACCTGATGACTCAATTTGTGAGTTTAGGTTCAACTACTTTGTACTATGGCTCCAGGTAGCTTGACATGTTTCATTTTCTATACAGTCACAGCCGAAAGTGTTGGCAACATTGAAATTGTTCCAGAAAATGAAGTATTTCTCCGGGAAAATTATTGCAATTACACATGTTTTGTTATACACGTTTATTTCCTTTGTGTGAATTGGAACACCACAAAAAATATAGAATGATAAAAAGGCAAATTGGACATTTCACACAAAAACCCAAAAATGGGCCGGACAAAATTGTTGGCACCCTCAACTTAATAATTTGTTGCACACCCTTTGGAATAAATAACTGGAATCACTCACTTCCTATAGTCATCAAAAACCTTCTTATATCTCTCAATTGGAATTTTGGACCACTTTTCTTTTGCAAAATGCTCTATGTCCCTCATAATTGAAGGGTGGCTTCTACCAACAGCAATTTTAAGATCTCTCCACAGGTGTTCTATGGGATTTAGATGGGACTTCTTGCTGGCCACTTCAGAACTCTCCAGTGCTTTGTTTCCATCCATTTCTGGGTGCTTCTTGAAGTATATTTGGGGTCCTTGTCCTGCTGGAAGACCCATGACCTAGGACGCAAACCCAGTTTTCTGTCACTGTGCACTATATAGTGACACAAAATCCTTTGGTAATCTTCAGATCTCATGATGCCTTGCATCCAAGGAATCCAGTGGCAGAGTCTGCAAAACATCTTTGAACCTCCACCATATTTGACTGTAGGTACGGTGTTCTTTTCTTTGTAGGCCTCATTTCATCTTCGGTAAACAGTAGGAAGTGCTTAACTAAAAAGCTCTATCTTGATCTCATCTGTCCACAAGACTCTTACCCAGAAAGATTTTGGCTTACCCACGTACATTTTGGCAAACTGCAGTTTAGTTATTGTGTGTGTCTGTCAGCAGTGGGGTCCTCCTTGGTCTCTTGCCATATAATTTAATTCAAATGTCGATGGATAGTTTGCGCTGACACTGATGCACCTTTAGCCTGCAGGACAGCTTGAATTTCTTGATTGGGCCAGCTTAGCCACCATCCGGACTACCTGCGTTGCAACCCTTTATCAATTTTTCGCTGCCGTCCACGTCCAGCGAAATTAGCTACAGTGCCATGGGTTGTTAACTTCTTGATTATGTTGTGCACTGTGGACAAAGGAACATTAAGATCTCTTTAGATGGGCTTGTAACCTTGAGATAGTTGATATTTTTGAACAATTTTGGTTTTCGAGTCTTCAGACAGTTCTCTTCTCTTTGTTCTCCATGGCACACACAGACACACAATACAAAGATTGAGTTAACTTCTCCCCTATTTATCTTGTTTCTGTTGTGATTTTCATATTGCCCACAACTGTTACTTGCCACAGGTGAGTTTGAACAAACAGAGGCTTGAATCAAAGTTGTTAACCCACAATTTTGTAAAGGTGCCAGCAATTTTGTCTGCCTATTGGCCTTTTTTCTCAGTTTTTTTTTGTGTTGCTCCAATATACACATTTATTTCCTTTGTGTGTAAGAACACACACGTAATTGCAATAATTTTCGGGAAAAAATACTTAATTCTCCAAAACAATTTCAAGGGTGCCAACCCGACTGTCTTTTACATTGATGACTGTTCTGCATGCAGTAGGTTTTAAATTATTGCCTATTACTATAGTGAAATGGTTTAACATTCTGTACATGGGCCATGTGGGTTCCTGGCCTTCCTTTAAAAGGATGCACATCGTGCTGTATTCCCTTAAGTTGATTAATAACGGCTAAGAAATGTTTTTTATCGTGGAATACAAGAGGCTTGGAATCACCCAGGAAGAGGGTTCAAGTCTTTTCTTTCCTTTGTAAATATAACCCCCAGGTGGTGTACCTCCAGGAAAACCCACCTCAACCCAAGCACAATTAGTCTCTTGCTGAAGCCCTGAGTTCAGGGGTCCTTACACTCCAATCACACATCATACTCTAGGGGAGTTTCAGTGCTTGTGCAGAAATCCCTTATTTGGGAGGTAATACAGCACAGACCAAAAGTTTGGACACACCTTTTCATTTTAAGATTTTTCTGCATTTTCATGACTATGAAAATTGTACATTCACACTGAAGGCATCAAAACTATGAATTAACACATGTGGAATTATATACTTAACAAAAAAGTGTGAAACAACTGAAAATATGTCTTATATTCTAGGTTCTTCAAAGTAGCCACCTTTTGCTTTGATGACTGCTTTGCACACTCCTGGCATTCTCTTGATGAGCTTCAAGAGGTAGTCACCAGAAATGGTTTTCATTTCACAGGTGTGCCCTGTCAGGTTTAATAAGTGGGATTTCTTGCCTTATAAATGGGGTTGGGACCATCAGTTGTGTTGTGCAGAAGTCTGGTGGATACACAACTGATAGTCCTACTGAATAGACTGTTAGAATTTGTATTATGGCAAGAAAAAAGCAGCTAAGTAAAGAAAAACGAGTGGCCATCATTACTTTAAGAAATGAAGGTCAGTCAGTGCGAAAAATTGGGCAAACTTTGAAAGTGTCCCCAAGTGCAGTTGCAAAAACCATCAAGCGCTACAAAGAAACTGGCTCACATGAGGACCGCCCCAGGAAAGGAAGACCAAGAGTCACCTCTGCTTCGGAGGATAAGTTTATCCGAGTCACCAGCCTCAGAAATCACAGGTTAACAGCAGCTCAGATTAGAGACCAGGTCAATGCCACACAGAGTTCTAGCAGAAGACATCTCTACAACAACTGTTAAGAGGAGACTTTGTGCAGCAGGCCTTCATGGTAAAATAGCTGCTAGGAAACCACTGCTAAGGACAGGCAACAAGCAGAAGAGACTTGTTTGGGCTAAAGAACACGAGGAATGGACATTAGACCAGTGGAAATCTGTGCTTTGGTCTGATGAGTCCAAATTTGAGATCTTTGGTTCCAACCACCATGTCTTTGTGCGACGCAGAAAAGGTGAACGGATGGACTCTACATGCCTGGTTCCCACCGTGAAGCATGGAGGAGGAGGTTTGATGGTGTGGGGGTGCTTTGCTGGTGACACTGTTGGGGATTTATTCAAAATTGAAGGCATACTGAACCAGCATGGCTACCATAGCATCTTGCAGCTGCATGCTATTCCATCCGGTTTGCGCTTAGTTGGACCATCATTTATTTTTCAACAGGATAATGACCCCAAACACACCTTCAGGCTGTGTAAGGGCTATTTGACCAAGAAGGAGAGTGATGGGATGCTACGCCAGATGACCTGGCCTCCACAGTCACCAGACCTGAACCCTATCGAGATGGTTTGGGGTGAGCTGGACCGCAGAGTGAAGGCAAAAGGGCCAACAAGTGCTAAGCATCTCTGGGAACTCCTTCAAGATTGTTGGAAGACCATTTCCAGTGACTACCTCTTGAAGCTCATCAAGAGAATGCCAAGAGTGTGCAAAGCAGTCATCAAAGCAAAAGGTGGCTACTTTGAAGAACCTAGAATATAAGACATATTTTCAGTTGTTTCACACTTTTTTGTTAAGTATATAATTCCACATGTGCTAATTCATAGTTTTGATACCTTCAGTGTGAATGTACAATTTTCAAAGTCATGAAAATACAGAAAAATCTTTAAATGAGAAGGTGTGTCCAAACTTTTGGTCTGTACTGTAAATTCATGGTCTGACACCAAAAGGTGCTATATTTTTTATGGCCCTTGTTATCCTAGCTATATGCAATCCCCCTCTTGCTAATCTAGAAGTCTTAAAAGAGGTTGCTATATTCACAGTGACATATCCCTCTGCTTCAAAGTTCTGTTTAGGGGAATTTAATTTGTTAATAGATCCTCAAGCCTCAAGAAGATAAATACTTGATTAACATTAAGTGAGATGGTGCTCAGGGGCCTCCCACGTTTATGGGCGATTTGGGGTGGCTGGGCCTCTGGAGGGTGAGTAATAGTGATTCTAGAGTTTTCTCTTGTCATACTCACCTTGGAAACTGTTTGTCCATAATTGACTGTTAGGAAGTGTGTCACACCTAGAATATCTACTTGGGGCATTTCAGATAATTCCCCATTATTACTGGAGCGGACCTCTCCCTTATCTGAGATGTGTAATAAATATAGGATACATCCCTTTTGGTTGTCCCTACTTCGGAAAAATTATAAAAGTAATTGACTAAATTCAAGTGTTCTGGGAAACCCATACAGGGGAGGGAGCAATTACAGTGACCTGGGAGGCTTTCAAAGCCTATATGAGATCTCCTATATTAAAAAAATCCTCCTCTCGGAAGGAGGAATAGTTAGCTGCACAATGTAGGTCACTTGAGGCCGATTTTATGGCTGACCCCTCTGACAAAAATAAACTCAGCTGGATTCAGACTGGTAGACAATATCTGCAACTATTAAAAGACAAAGCAGATAGACATTATTCTTTATCAGACAGTCCTTTTTTGAGCTTTGCAATCAGACTTGGCGTCTGCTAGCCCCTATAGTTAACCGTAATACTGCCTCTCCTCCAGTCCTTTTGGTTAATGATCTTGGGGCATGTGCAATTCTCGGGAGATTCTGTCTTTGTTTTTTTACTTCAACTAGGACCTGAACTTTAATTGGGCTAATTACCTGGAGGAGACTCTACAAGAATATCTATATGGTATAAATCTCACAATCCTTGGAGAGTCCTGTGGTCTTAGAGACCCCCATCACTGAATAAGATAATGGAAGCAGCCAGAAACATGGCAAGGGGGAAGTCTCTGTGGGTAGATAGATGGACTCCCTCTGGAAGTCTAAGATATTTAGACCAACTGGCCCCTCATCTTCTTAAACTATGTAATTCCTCACTGGAACAATGCTTTCTACCCGAATCTTTCTATGATGCCAATATCCTGGTAATACTAAAACCGGATAAGCCTCACAAACATCGTGCATCTTATAGACTCATATCCTTAATAAATTTAGATTAGAAAATATTGCCCAAAATGTGAATAGACAAAGTAATTCCCAAAATAATTCACCCAGACCAGTGTGAATTTATTCCAGGTCGATCAACATCGGATAACATAAGGAGAGCGCAGGTAATTGCAAAGTTGGGTTGGAAATGACAGGAAGATTGGGCCTTGGTATCTCTGGATGCTGCTAAGGCATTTTATTCGGTCGAGTGGGTCTACCCTGAGAAGGTTCTTCAGTGATTTGGTTTTAGACCAGGCTTCAGAAGATGGATTGTATTGATCTCCAAAAGTCAACATCCTGATTAATGGTTGTATATCCTTGTTGATTCCCTTGGGGAGAGGGACCATAAAGGAGTGCCCTCTGTCACCTCATTTGTATGCTATTGCCATGGAACCACTAGCTGTCGGGATCCGTCAAGCTGCATGGTGTATCAAGGAATTAAAGTGGGTTCCCCTGAAGACTGCTTGAGGTTATATGCAGATGATTTAATCCTGTTTATGGCTAGTCCAAGAGTTACACTGACTTTGGTAATGGATCTGATTGATGAATTCAGACAGTTTTCTGCTCTAAAAATAAACTGGCAGAAATCCATGTTGTTACCTCTAAACACTATGGGATGGAAAGTAGGGGAAGAATTCTGCATGCTACAAATAGTATCCTACTTTAAATATCTAGGTATACATATAGCAATGAATCATACACAAATCCATCTAATATATATAATCGTCTGTCTGTCTGTCCAGGAAATCCTGCGTCGCTGATTGGTTCGGCCGCGGCCAATCAGCGACGCGGGATTTCAGAAAAAGATAGCAGCCGTTAGCGGCTCATCTGCAGGACGGAGGTCAGCGGCGATGAAGCCGGGAGATGAGCGGCGCTAGCCGCTCATCTCCCGGCGGTTGGCAGCACAAGTACCCCGACGGATGGTGCCGCTGACCTCCATGCGGCTACCGTCGGGAGATCAGCGGCTTGGCCCGCTGATCTCCCGACGGCAAATGTGAAGGGAGGACCGGGGACCAGCGCCGCCGGTCGGGAAACTTCAGCTGCGAGCAGCCAACCATCTCCCGGCTCTTCGCAGCGGAAGTACCCGCACAGCAGCGCCACTGCCCGGTCCTCAGTAATACGATTCGCTGATTGGTCGCAGCCGGCGGCCACGACCAATCAGCGAGATAGGCGCCAAGTTTAAACACCGCTCTGCACAGAGGTCAGCGGCGATGCAGTCGGGAGATAAGTGGCGCTAGCCGCTCATCTCCCGGCTGCTAGCAGCATAAGTACCCCGACCTGCGGCGCCGATGACCCCCATGCGGCTACCGTCGGGAGATCAGCGGCTTGGGCTGCTGATTTCCCGACAGCAAGTGTGAAGGGAAGACCGGGAACCAGCGCCGCCGGTTGGGATACTTCGGCTGCGAGCAGCCGCCCATCTCCCGGCTGCTTGCAGCGGAAGTACCCGCACAGCAGCGCCGCTGCCCGGTCCTCACTAATACGGTTCGCTGATTGGTCGCCGGCCGCGACCAATCAGCGAGATTGGCGCCAAGTTTAAACACCGCTCTGCTGATTGCGCCTGGTCGGCCGCATACATGTTCTAGAATACCCGATGCGTTAGAATCGGGCCACCATCTAATGATTAAAATATATCCCTTATTTTGTCATACCTGAGGCAGAAAATAAGAATATGGGGTGCCCTCCCTTTGTCAGTAGCTGGTAGAATCAATGCCATTGTGTTCTGTGCCTCTGGACACCTAGGAGTGTGGGTGAGCTGGCCCTTTTCTATTAAAATTATAACCCTCCCTAAATTCCTATATATTCTGGGAAATTTAGAATACATAGTCAAACAAAAAGGTGTTTGCTTTGATGAAGTCCCATTTAGCATCCTTCAAATGGGGCTCAAACACACGAACTGAAACTGACCACTCTTCAGAAAACTAGGAGGAGGCAGGTGGTTTACTCCTGGGCTTTTTATATTAATTAGCTGGCCAACTCTGCTTTCTACAACACTGGATAGCAGATACTTATTTGCCCAATATGCACTAAATACTCAGTTCCCAGACATTACAAATTCTCTCATTTCCTCATAACTCTTTACTGGGATTCTAAGGAGCCAGTGACCCAAGGGATTGATCTCCTTTCTATATACCCAGTTATTAAGCAGGAAATGCTCCTCACTACCATGGTTGCTTGAGGCCAGATGAAGGACAATAATACCCTCCCTAATAGAGGAGGATTGGGATGAGGCCTTGACCTCCTTGCAATATGTTTCACCAGCAATTAATAACGAGCAAATCAAAAATGTATATAGTCTATCCATGCTACCTGACAACTAGCAGGTTATATAAAATGGGTAGATCCACCACTGCAGATTGCCATAGGTGTAGAGAAGAGGCAGCATATTTTACACATCTGATGTGGTATTGCCCCTCTATTTCAGACTTTTGGAAAGAGGTCATAGCTATCCTCATCGAGATCATACAATCCTCTGTACCTCTCTGCCTTAAGGTGTGTTTATTAGGAATCCTTGATAAGAAGACCTAGCCTAACTACCCCCATACTCTTCTCAGAGAAACTGTTTTTGGCTAGCAAGGCTATCTCTATGAGATGGATAGAAGACTTCCGCAAATTTCCCACTGGATCAATATGGAAAATACTGCAGTTTGCTATGAGTGGGTGGTATGTAAAAATAGACCCTGTCCTCAAAACTTTTATAAGGTATGGAAGCATTGGTGTGATTCCCCCTTGACTCACATTACTCCCATGGTATGTTAGGGGTAAGGCTAACTTTGCCAAACCATGAACAATGAGAAATGCTGCTTGTTCTATGATATCACCTTGTTATGTTGTATAACTTTCAATAAATTGAGTTTAAAAAGAAAAAAAAAAAAGTGTTTTTTTCCTGAATAGTCGTGGCTAGTGATGCGCGAGCATGCTCCTTACTCAAGATTTACAAGCATGCTCGGGTGTTTTCCGAGTATCTTTGGCGTGCTCGGGTGTTATGCTTGAGTCACTCCGTGCATATGATTTGCGACTGTTTAACAGCTTTAACACATGTGAGGAATGCCTGTTTCTTAGGCATTCCTCACATGTATCAAAGCTGTCAAACAGTCTCAAATCATGCGCAGGAGTGACTCAAACATAACACCCGAGCACGCTCGCCGAAAGGGTTAACAGAACATGCTCGCTCGTCACTAGTCGCAGTGTTTCAGAGTCAAACATACCTGGCTGAGTTCATATAGCCAGCGCTGGATACATGTTGCCAACCAATTGGGCAGCAGGTATTCACTGTCAGTTCACTTTAATAAGGTTGTTCAATTGGAACCTAAAGGAAACCTACTCCCCACTGATAGGAATAGCGGAGTGGAAACATGTCAGTACTATATAAATTAACAGACATAATTAACCAGTTCCGAACCAGGCATATTTTAAAGTTTTTTAGTAGATGTGGTTCATAACACCATAAAAAAAATTCTCACTCGGTTTAAGTAATTTTTGCATATTTTTTTGTCGTGATACATGGGGCTCCTTTTTTAGGCCATTGTCTTTTTTTTTTTTTTGCTGATATTGGGCGATATCAGTGGGAAAAAAAGGAATAAGTGTCTGTTTTTCTTTCTTTTTTTTTTTTTTTTTTATGACCACACAGGATTACTAAAATACATTTAAAAGTGTGTTCTCCACTCTAAGTTATTTTTATATATCAACACTTTAATTACGAGGGCAGGCCTAGTAAGAGCGATTCAGATTGAGCAGTTTTTTTTTTAATTTTTCTGTTTTTATTTATTTTACACATTGTGTATGGTCATAAAATGTGTGTGTGTTTGTGTTCAGACAGTTCATTATTTATATATAAAAATATAAAGTTATATATTTTACATATTATATACTCACCTGTCCGGAGATGTCCCCCGCTGTAATCCTCTGACGGCTGACGCCGGGGAGAATGAGCAGCTCCAGCGAGCAGCTCTGGAGCGGTGTCCCGTCACTCACTGAGTGCAGCTCCGGAGAAGCTCATTCTCCCTGGCATCAGCAGTCAGAGGATTACAGCAGAGGACATCTCCGGAGGAGTATATGGATTTTATTCTTATTTTTACACAGGAACACTGTGGGAGCAGACTACTACTACCTGATCGCAGCGCCGGCAGGGGACAATGATGAGGGCAGTGTTCAGCCCCCGGAGCTTGGGAACAGTGCTAACTGTAGTGCTGATTCCCAGGCGCCGGTATGTGTCACATGGATGACACACGGATGTCATCCGTGTGGGACATTTTGCGCACCGTGCATCTGCAAAATAAATGGACATGTCAGCGTGTGGAGCACACGGACACACGGTCTGTTGAAACACACTGACATGTGTGAAGACCCATAGATTTGAATGGGTCTGCGTGTGTCAGTGTCTCAAGTTCGTGTGGAAACTGTCACCACAGGTACTGGAAACACGGACGTGTGAAAGCCATCAGTGTGTATACAGCACTTATTTAGCATTGTGTATACAGCAATGGGGAAGGCACATATAATAAACCATCTTTGCCTTCTCTATGGTAACTCCAACTGTCTCCGACAGCTGGATCCCCACTTCCACAGCTACATGATCATGTGCAGCGGTGCTACTATTTAGACTGCCCCTGCACAGTTCGAGCCAGACCACTAAGAAGCTTAACGTCTATGGACGGTCTAGAAGCAGATAGACAAAATTTATAAAAAAAAAAAATAAATACTTTTTTATAAAGTTTGTCTATCACGCTATGAGACTTTGCAAATCACCATATTAGGGGAAAAAAAAAAACAAAAAAAAAAAAACACATGAGTCTCCAAAGTCCCTATTTACCTGCCTTCAGCTGCCTTGATATCAAAATATGCTGATATGAAGTACTGATGATGAAAGTGAAAGGGTCAGCACCTGTGTCCTCCTCTGAATGTTTGGATTATCAGAATAATCTCCTGCAGCAGCTTCTCCTCAGAGTATGTTAGACACAGGTATGGTACTTACCTGACCCTTTCACTGCCAGCATTGGTATTCTAAAGGAGGAGTACATTCTGATATCAATGCAGGCAAATAGACTGAGGAAAAGAAAGTGTTTGGAAGACATTACATGCAATTTTTTTTTTTTTACAGGATGAAGACAAATCCTCTCATAAAAAGTTTCATAATAAAAGGAAAACAATCACAAGGAATTTGAAAACCTATACATACGCTTGTATAAGGCTGGCCAAGTCAGTGGGAGGGGTGTTTCCTGCAGCTGCTGCTCCAGCCATAGGATTGCCAGAACCAGATATCATACCGGACATTCTGAAAAGAGAAAAATGGTAAAAAAAACAGGCAGGTCTGTGGAGTCAGTAAGCCTAACCTCCGACTCCTCAATTTCCACGACTCCGACTCCCTCATACATGGCTGATGTTTAAGTGATAAATTTACTGTAGCACAGATTCATCTCAGCTAAAAGTCTAGACCCTTAGATCAGGAATAGGACAGACATTTATAGGACATTTCATAACTTTCCCAAATTCTTATGGAAACATTTACAGCACATCCTGCATTGAACTACTGAACCCAATTTATTATATATTTTAGGAGTCTGTTCATTTTATACCGACTCCACCAAAATGGACTCAGACTCCACAGTCCTGAAAACAGGTCTATCCCTGCAATTCTCAATCTTAACTTGACAAACTAAGTTCATTTTAATAGAACATGAAATAAGAAAACCTCAAAAGCATGAATCTGAATTCTTTACTAGAATTCTTAACCACTGGAAACTTTACCAACAAAATGTACCAAACTTACACACATGGGACCAATTTCTACTCCCTTAAACTGGTTTCACACATCCGACATTCATGGCCTGAGTGAGGACAGAGATGTCCAGACTGGCAGCAGGTCTCCTGACCAAAACTCAACCGCTTATATATGCCTATGAGGCTCGTGAGTTTGGGCATGTATACTTGCTGCCAGTCCAGACATCGCATTCCACATTCGGACCAAAAAAGTCAAGTGTGAGAAACTAGGCTGATATTCCAAGTTGAATTGATGATGGTTTCATGCCAAATATTCTAAGAATATTTAATAGACACAGCACCATTAAAAGGGGTTTTCCCACAAAGTACATTCCAATCAATATATCTTGGAATAATAATAAGTTCTACAACTGGATGTGATAAATATTACTGTTCCTGTGCGGAGATGATCTTATAAAAACATGAACATGCACTGATCATACCACAGCTCCTGGGCACGGGAAATATGCAAAGGAGACTATACAGTCATTATAGCACAAGATCACAGCCGATTCTTTTTGTGAGACAAAACATTTCCCTGTCTGTTTTAAGCAATGTTTTACCTCACGGACAGAATCAGCTGTGATCCCCTGCTGTAATGTCTGTATACTCTTTTGCTTCCTCCCCGTCCAGGAGTTGTGGTCTGATCAGACCATGTTCCTGCACAGTCAGACACCGCCATTACACAGGGAAACATTCATAAGATTATCTCAGCACAGATAAGATAATCAGATTTTTTTTTTTTTTTTTTTTTTTTTTACAAGACAAAAGCATGTCATTTTAACAAGAGTTGAGGCCTTTTTATATCTACTGTATATGATATGATGGATCAATCGGTTCATCTGTGGCTGTACATTCGCACCGCTTGAAGAACCAGTTTTAGTCGAACATGCATTTTAATTTCTCCAGCCAATACCAAGAATTAGCCCAGTTTGCTATAGGCATACGGTCATGTCCAGCCTCCAGAGTATTAAGAGGGGATTCAGCACAGTTGGTGGCTATGTCACACCCAATCAGACCAGGTTATTCTCAAAGTGTGGAAAACCATACATTTGTCAAAATAGATCAGGCATAGATTAGTGCCAATTTTTATTTTTACCTATAGCTGATGCCAATAACTTTACGTACCATCTGCCAGCCGTCTGTCTTCTATGTAGATCTGCTGGAACAGTGCCGATGGCCCCTGCTCAGCTGGCCACTACTCCCTGCCCATCAAATCACATACAGCGGGTGAAATAAGCATTGAACACGTCACCAAGTTACTAAGTAAATATATTTCTAAAGGTGCTCTTGACACTAAAAATTTTCACAAGCTGCCGGAAACGCAACCAATCCACACAGGAAAACAAATCAAACCATAGATGTCCATAAATGAAATTATGTGTAATAATTAGTGATGAGCGAGTATGTTCTATTAAACCTTTCGCCGAGTATGCTCGGGCCGAGCTCCGAGTACTTACAGCTGCTCGGTGATATGGTTGAATCGCTCCCGTGTGCATGATTTGCAACTGTTTGACAGCTTTATTACATGTGAGGAATGTGTAAGAAATAGACATTCCTCCCATGTAATAAAGCTGTCAAACAGTCACAAATCATGCACACAGGAGCGATTCAACCATATCACCGAGCAGCTGTAACTACTCGGAGCTCGGCCCGAGCATACTCGGCGAAAGGGTTAACAGAACATACTCGCTCAACACTAGTAATAATGAGAAATAACACCGGGAAAAAGTATTAGACACATGAAGTAAGAAAGGTGCAAAAACCCATGGAAAGTCATGACACCAGCTGAAATCTATCAGTAACTAAAGCAATCCTGTCACATAATGAAAAATATCAGATGGTCCAACTGATGGCGTTTCATTACAGAGGAGCCACACAAGAAACATCTCATGATGTGTAAAACCAGTGAGATGTCTCAAGACCGCCGCAACTTTATTGTTGCAAAAAATACTGATGGCACTGACAGAAGAATTTCTAAACTACTGAAGGTTTCACGGAGCACTGTGCATAATCCATAAGTGGAAAGAACATGATTTAACAATAAACCGGCCATGACCAGGTGCTCACAGCAAGATTTTAGACGACAGATGAGTAAAGAATTTTCAGAAGAGTTGTCCAAGAGCCAAGGACCAGCTGTGGAGAGCTACAGAAATGCATATAATCAGCAGGTACAATTGTATCAAAGAAAACTATAAGTAAGGCACTCAACCTACATGGCCTGCATGTACGCTCACCACTCAAGACTCCAATGAGGAACAAAATAGCATGTTCAAACGAGTTTAAAGTTTGCTCAACAATATTTAGACAACCTTGTGAAATACTGGGAGAATTTAGTATGGTCAAATGAGACCAAACTTGAAATGTTAGGATGCCATATACACACCATGTTAAAAATACCATTCCAACAGTGAAGATTGGAGGTGGGAACATCATGATGTGGGGCTGTTTTTTGGCATACGGCACTGGCAAACTTCATGTAACTGAAGGAAAGATGAATGGACAAATGTACTAAGACAGTCTTGATAAAAATCTGCTAGGAGTTCATAGAAGGAGCCAACGAAACTTCATGATTTGAAGGGTGTTTGTGTGGAAGAATGGGACAAAAATCACACCTGAGCAATGCATGCGACTAGTTTCTCCATACAGGAGTGGCTATCGTCAAAGGCCTTTATACGAAGTATTAAATAAATTTCATTTTTTCAATACCTTTTTTCCAGTATCATTATTACACTAAATGTAATTTATGGACATCTGTTTGCTTTCTTTGCCTGTGTGGATTGGATGGGATGTTACAGACATCTGGTGAGAATTTCATGTCATTAGCACCTTTAGAAATATATTTACTTCAATACTTATTTCACCCGCTGTATACTGTTGTACTGCATTTTTTTGGGCGTCGTTGTGGGCCCTAAACTACAAGATATCTCCTGCCTGCCCAATATTAATTCTCCACCGGACAGCTTCTGCACAGCTACACCAGCCACATCTGGCTGAAAACTGCGATTTACGGCTATACTGTACTGCTGCTGCCATTGCTGGACCTACACTGCTAGACATCTCCTTGTGTGCCCAGTCATATACCGTAGTTATATTGTGTGGCTTGTGACACTGCAACAGTCGCACATCGCCTGGCTGCCCACTGTGCTTCATGGCTATACTATAGTGCCCATCAGGGGCGTATCTAGGGGGGACAGGCGGGGCGCGCAGTCGGGCCACCTAATGCGGCGGTCTGGGGTGTCCCACCATCCCTCCCCACCACCCCGGCGGCTGCATTCTGCCGTTCTCTCAGCAGGCGTCAAGCTGACAGTCCGCTCAGACAAGCTGCGGCGTGCAGGCTCCCAGTGACTGTAATCGCGTCTTGCAAACGCATGTACAATTGAAGCTCTGACCGTCGGCTTAGAGCGACGTCAGCAGCATGATCAGGTCGCTCGCTGGCGCCCACAGGAGGGAAGAGCAATGGTGGTAAGTGCTCCTGTGGAGCTGAAGATTCAGACTGGGAGAGGGTAGGTGGGGGATGACATTTACTGAGTGTGCAGGGGGACTATTTATTGAGTGTGCAGGGGGACTATTTATTGAGTGTGCAGGGGGACTATTTATTGAGTGTGCAGGGGGACTATTTATTGAGTGTGCAGGGGGACTATTTATTGAGTGTGCAGGGGGACTATTTATTGAGTGTGCAGGGGGACTATTTATTGAGTGTGCAGGGGGACTATTTATTGAGTGTGCAGGGGGACTATTTATTGAGTGTGCAGGGGGACTATTTATTGAGTGTGCAGGGGGACTATTTATTGAGTGTGCAGGGGGACTATTTATTGAGTGTGCAGGGGGACTATTTATTGAGTGTGCAGGGGGACTATTTATTGAGTGTGCAGGGGGACTATTTATTGAGTGTGCAGGGGGACTATTTATTGAGTGTGCAGGGGGACTATTTATTGAGTGTGCAGGGGGACTATTTATTGAGTGTGCAGGGGGACTATTTATTGAGTGTGCAGGGGGACTATTTATTGAGTGTGCAGGGGACTATTTATTGAGTGTGCAGGGGGACTATTTATTGAGTGTGCAGGGGGACTATTTATTGAGTGTGCAGGGGGACTATTTATTGATTGTGCAGGGGGACTATTTATTGATTGTGCAGGGGGACTATTTATTGATTGTGCAGGGGGACTATTTATTGATTGTGCAGGGGGACTATTTATTGATTGTGCAGGGGGACTATTTATTGATTGTGCAGGGGGACTATTTATTGATTGTGCAGGGGGACTATTTATTGATTGTGCAGGGGGACTATTTATTAATTGCGCAGGGGGACTATTTATTAATTGCGCAGGGGGGGGCTATTTATTAATTGCGCAGGGGGGGCTATTAATTGTGCAGGGGGGGCATATTTATTCATTGTTCAGGGGGCCATTTATTGTGCACGGGCAAGACTTAATCTGTGGGGAGCGAGTGCAGACACATTATTGGTAGCGAAGGGGGAAATGTATGCGGACACAATAGAGGAAGCGGGGGTGATGGGATGTGTGCGGACACAGTATGGGGAGTTGGGGGGGGTGCGAGAGGAGGAAATATTAGGAGGTCGGGAAAACGTGTAAGGAGACTATTGAGGGGAATAGTCTGAGGAGACAGTATGGGGGAAGAAAAGTGTGAGTGGGCACAGAATAGAGAATGAGTAGTGGGTGGGCGATAGCATGGGGGACAGTATAACGTCACAGCCTGGAGGGAACAGTATGCTAAGGAAGGGGGAGTGTGATGAGGGGGCACAGTATAGAGATTGAGCCCTATAGGGGGACAGTGTGAAGAGGGGGCCAAGTATGGAAAGGAGAGGGCCGTCTGAAGAGCATGTACCATAAGACGGACAGTGTGGGGGTGATATTTTGTGAAGGAAATATAGTGAGGGGCAATTATTTATTCAGGGGCTCAGCGTAGGGCAGATATTTTTATACCTACTGTATCCTCACCCATCCCTTGTGGATTGTGAGCCCTCACGGGCAGGGTCATCGCTCATCCTTTACCAGTTGCCATCACGTTTTGTTCAAGATGTTTGTTTTTGCCATGTATACCCCTTTTTTCACATGTAAAGCGCCATGGAATAATTGGCGCTATAATTATAAATAATAATAATTCAGGAGCATTATACTGACTCTGCTATCTTTCAGGGCATCATGTGGGGATGTTCTGCAGAAGACCGGAGAAGATGGAAGTCTGCAGAGAAGGCTGTGGATGAGAAAACTCATCAAGACGTCTGGGCAAGAAGAAGAAAAGAAAGAACGACTCCAGAGACCGCGTCATCTATCAGGTACCTGGATGTAAATGTTTATGATGCTGACATTTTTTTTATTTTTATTTATGTTAAGAGCATTAAAAATGTTGTCCATGTTTATGATGAGTCTGCAGGCACTCTACACTGCTCAAAAAAATAAAGGAAACACTCAAATAACACATCCTAAAGCTGAATGAATGAAATATTCTCATTGAATACTTTGTTCTGTACAAAGTTGAATGTGCTGACAACAAAAATCACAAAAATCATCAATGGAAATCACATTTATTAACCAGTGGATGCCTGGATTTGGAGTCACCCCCAAAATTAAAGTGGAAAAACACACTATAGGCTGATCCAACTTTTATGTAATGTCCTTAAAACAAGTCAAAATGAGGTTCAGTATTGTGTGTGGCCTCCACGTGCCTGTATGACCTCCCTACAACGCCTGGGCATGCTCCTGATGAGGTTGCGGATGGTCTCCTGTGGGATCTCCTCCCAGACCTGGACTAAAGCATCCGCCAACTCCTGGACAGTCTGTGGTGCAATGTGACGTTAGTGGATGGAGCGAGACATGATGTCCCAGATGTGCTCAATCGGATACAGATCTGGGGAACGGACGGGCCAGTCCATAGCTTCAATGCCTTCATCTTGCAGGAACTGCTG
The DNA here is from genome assembly GCF_046119375.1 of Phyllobates terribilis. NCBI lineage: Eukaryota > Metazoa > Chordata > Amphibia > Anura > Dendrobatidae > Phyllobates > Phyllobates terribilis. The sequence goes on from NW_027362761.1 coordinate 701,222,066, forward strand.
ACACACTCCAGCCACATGAGGTCTGGCATTGTCCTGCATTAGGAGGAACCCAGGGCCAATCGCACCACCATATGGTCTCACAAGGGGTCTGAGGATCTCATCTCAGTACCTAGTGGCAGTCAGGCTACCTCTGGTGAGCACATGGAGGGCTGTGCGGCCCTCCAAAGAAATGCCACCCGACACCATTACTGACCCACTGCCAAACCGGTCATGCTGAAGGATGTTGCAGGCAGCAGATCGCTCTCCACAGCGTCTCCAGACTCTTGTCACGTCTGTCACATGTGCTCAGTGTGAACCTGCTTTCATCTGTGAAGAGCACAGGGCTCCAGTGGCGACTTTGCCAATCCTGGTGATCTGTGGCAAAAGCCAAGCGTCCTGCACGGTGTTGGGCTGTGAGCACAACCCCCATCTGTGGATGTCGGGCCCTCATACCACCCTCATGGAGTCGGTTTCTAACATTTGTGGCCTCCTGGAGGTCATTTTGCAGGGCTCTGGCAGTGTTCCTCCTGTTCCTCCTTGCATAAAGGAGGAGGTAACGGTCCTGCTGCTGGGTTGTTGCCCTCCTATGGCTCCCTCCACATCTCCTGGTATCTGCTCCATGCTCTGGACACTGTGCTGACAGACACAGCAACTCTTCTTGCCACAGCTCGCACTGATGTGCCATCCTGAATGAACTGCACTACCTGAGCAACTTCTGTGGGTTGTACTGTAGACACCGCATCATGCTACTGTACCTCTAGGGGTGAGAGCATTGGCAAAATGAAAAAGTGACCAGAACAACAGCCAAAAAGGATGAGAACAGAGAAATGGTCTGTGGTCACCACCAGCAGAACCACTCCTTTATAGGGGGTATCTTGCTAATTGCCGATCATTTCTACCAGTTGTCTGTTCCATTTGCACAACAGCAGGAGAAATTGATTCACAATCAGTGTTGCTTCATAACTGGACAGGTAGATTTCACAGAAGTCTTATTGACTTGAATTAACATTGTGTTGTTTAAGCGCTCCCTTTATTTTTTTGAGCAGTGTATATTGCTTGTGACGTCACATTTTGAGAGCAGTAATGTTTTACATTTTCGGGAAATGGAGCTATTTGAAAACTTGCTTCTTGAGACCAGAGCTGATATATATATATTTTTTAATATCTTTATTGGATATATACAATGTTTTGATCGCCTCTAATTTCATTTTTTTTCTACTGTATTGTTGAGGCTGCTGAAAAGCCATAATTGAGCACGGTTTTGATTTTTTTGTCTTGTTATGCAGTTTAACGATCGGTTTAATTTACCTTTTTTTTGATCGATCAGAGTATGCAGTGATAAATATGTTTTTTTTTATTCCTTCATTTTAAATGTGGTAAAAAAGGGGTGATTTGAACCTTTTTTTTTTCATAATTTTTTTTTTTTTAATTTTTTTCTGCTTTTCACTATTTTTCAGTCCCTTTAGAGGACGTAAAGCTGCGATCACATGATCGCTTGCGCTAAACTGCATAGCTAAAATTACGATCTCCTAGGAACGAAAGCCATGGACTGGTTTTCACCGGAGTACTGTGATGACAGACACAGGGGTCTTCAGCAGACCCCTGGCTGTCATGGCAACCCATCGGCATAAGCAGTCCCCCTGCAGGCATGCTAAATGCCACGGTCACAGATTGCCAGTGGCATTCAACAGGTTAGAGGCAGATGGCTGATTAAATGTGCCATTATCGGCTGGGAAATATGAGGGCTTGGCTTGCAAGGTCAATCAAAGGGGGTTAAGCCATATCATGTTTTGGGAAGAAGTATGACTTACAACAGCTTTACATATTTTGTGTGATCAAATTTACAAATATTTCAAAATGTAAAAATATATATATTTTTTTTAACATGAAAACTAATGCAGAAAACTTACAACTGCTGTACTTGGGGGTTATTCATAAGGTTTGATGCCTAGAAGGAAAAAAAAAAAAAGTCTTGAATAAATTTGAATTGACATTTAGTACTGTACAAAAACAAACATTCCTTGGCTTCAATTGACCATTGCACATTTTATTAGGTAGAATATTCACTCAAACATAGATTGAAATGTATGTGCACTAGACAGAAGTCAAAGGAAGAGTGGCACAAACTTATCACTGATGTAATATGTATACATTCGTGTTTAAAAGATAAAGATCATTATAGATCTTTAACAGTGATGAGCGAATGTGCTCGGATAACGTGTTAGCCGAGCATGCTTGGGTGTCATCACAGTATCTTGAAGTGCTTGGATAATATGCTCGAGTCCGTGCAGCTGCATGTTTTGCGCTAGTTAGACAATCCCCGCATGTGTTGCGGCTGTCTAAAGCGGCAAAACATGCAGCTGCAGGGACTCGAGCAGCACTGTGAGATACTCTGACAACACATTATCCGAGCATGTTCACTCATCACTAATCTTTAACTTTTAACCCCTTAGTGACAGAGCCAATTTTGACCTTAAAGCACACCTGTCAGCAGGATTGTGCTCAGTAAACCACACACTGTCAGGTGGGTGCCATTACACTGATTAATATGATACCTTGGTTGATCAAATCTGTGCTATGGTTCTTTTATAATCTTTATTTTCATTCCCGAGATAAGATGCTTGTGCTTTGGGGGCGGCCTTTGCCGAGGGGCTTTATCTTGTGCTCTGTTATGTATTCCTATGTCTGCCTTCTGACAGGTCACTGTGCCTTCAGTGACAGCCTACTATTTTAAATATTGCATGTGTAATTGTGGTACAAATCCTGAAATTTACATGCAGCAAAATGACCCCAGACGCCCGCGTGTGCGCATGGGCATCTATCGCTTGCCGAGAGATGCTACTGTGCATGGACGGCCGGCGGTGCCATATTGATGCAGGCAAATTTCTTTTTCCTACAGCAAAATGGCGTCGCTAGGCAGTAGCGAGTATCGGCAGACGAGAGAGGCTACTGCGCATGCGCAGGTGGCGCGGCCATTTTGCTGCATGTAAATTTCAGGATTTGTACCACAATTACACATGTCGCATTTTAAATAGTAGGCAGTCACTGTAGGCACAGTGAATATAACTGTCAGAAGGCAGAAATAGGAATACATAAGCAGAGCACAAGATAAAGTCCCTCCCCAAAGGCCGCCCCGAAGCAAGAGCATCTCATTATGTCAGAAATTAACATAAAGATTCTAAAAGAACCACAGCATGGATTTCATCAACCAAGGAATCATATTAATCAGTGTAATGTGGGACAGTTTTATAGGTCAGGTGGTTCTGGACGCGGAGATACCAAATGTGTGTACTTTTATTGTTTGCTTGGTTTTTTTTAAATATTTATTTATAGGTCCAGTATATTTTTATTTTTTTGGATTATTATTATTATTTTTAAATATTTTTACACGTTTTTTTTTTTTATTTTGTTTTTCACTTTCTGACACACTTCTTACTTTTACACATAGTCCCACTATGGAACTTTAAGTTTTTGCATTCTGATCGCCTGTATAGCATAGGGATGCAGCAGCATCTCTATGCTATCCAGGCTCTCAGCCCTGCACAGGGAGAAGTTACTTTGATTGTGCACTGCGCATGATCAAAGTAACTTCCTTCTGTCTGGTGACCCAGATGTTGTCATGACGACATTTGGGTCACCATGACTACCACCGGGACCCGGCTCAGACAGCGCGGGATGCCGGAGAGAAGGTAAGTATCGGCGCTTACCTCCCCTTGCTCCCGGAATGTTGTGATCGACTTCGATCGCAGCATTTCGGGGGTTAATGTGCAGGGACCGATGTAGGACTGCTTCTTGCACATACAGGTACATCTCACTAAACTAGAATATCAGAAAGTTAATTTCAGTTCAATACAAAAAGTGAAACTCATTATATAGAGTCATTACAAACAGAGTGATCTATTTCAAGTGTTATTTCTGTTAATGTTGATGATTATGGCTTACAGCCAATGAAAACACGAAAGTCATTATCTCAGTAAATTAGAATACTTTATAACAACTTGAAAAATGTTTTTTAAAATCAGAAATGTTGGCCTACTGAAATGTATGTTCAGTAAATGCACTCAGTACTTGGTCGGGGCTCCTTTTGCATCAATTACTGCATCAATGCGGCGTGGCATGGAGGCGATCAGCCTGTGGCCCTGCTGAGGTGTTATGGAACCCCAGGTTGCTTTGATAGCAGCCTTCAGCTCATCTGCATTGTTGGGTCTGGTGTCTCATCTTCCTCTTGACAATACGGCTGCGCTGACTTTTTGACAGTGGACCTACACCAGCAGATGACATGGCTCCCCAAACCATCACTGATTGTGGAAACTTCACACTAGACCTCAAGCAGCTTGGATTGTGGCCTCTCCACTCTTCCTCCAGACTCTCTGACCTTGATTTCCAAATGAAAATTGGAACTCTGGTACCTTGTGGAGTGTGTCAATGACTGCCTTCTGAACATCTGTCATGTCAGCAGTCTTCCCCATGATTGTCGAGCCTACTGAAACAGACTAAGGCACCTTTTTAAACGCTTTGGAAGCCTTTGCAGGTGTTTTTTGTTAATTATTTTAATTTACTGAGAAAATGACTTGTGTTTTCATTGGCGGTAAGCCATAATCAACATTAACAGAAATAAACACTTGAAATAGATCACTCTGTAATGACTCTATATAATATAAGAGTTTCACTTTTTGTATTGAAGAACTGAAATAAATTAACTTTTTGATTATATTCTAATTTAGTGAGATGCACCTGTAGTACCGGATGTCAGCTGTGACAATCAGTTGACACCCGGCATTGATCGCCCCGCACCGTTTGTGTGCGGGCGCGATCCCATTATGCAGTAATAGTACGTCCCTGGCCCAATAGGCCCTGGGCACAAGGACGTACTATTACCACAAACGTCAGAAAGGGGTTAAAGCACCACTATAGTGGTGCAATAAAAAAAAAAATAAAAAAAAAAAAGTGGTGCTTGGAATGCTTAATCTGTTAATTGGTGCTGCTCACCATATCATGCGTTGAGGGATTAGATATGCGGAGTGTAACACATGCTAGGATTAGACACAGGACTAAGTGTAATATATGAGGAGAAGAGATACAGGGCGCAGCGGAGTGCATCACACAGGATAGGATAAGATACATGTATCCCAGCTCCGTCCACATCTAAGGGAGCAGTGGTGTAATGCGTGACCCTGCTCTGTCCCCTTTTAGGGGAGCAGTGGCATAATATGAGTCCACTCCATTTACTTCTATGAGAGCAGTAGTGTAATGTGTAATAAGTCCTGGGATTGAATACACAGAGTGTATCGTGCTAGGACAGGATGCACATTTGTTTGACGGTTTTAACAAGCATGATGGGCCCTACAACCCAGAGCCGTGTATCTAAGGCCCATCATACATGATACAACCCAGAGAAGTGTATCTACCACGCGTGATGGGCCTTAAGATACATGGCTATGGTTGTATCACACATGATGGGCATTAAATACACGCCTCTGGGTTATATCACACATGATGGGCCTTAGATATACAGCTCTGGGAGATATCTCCCATGATGTGCAGTAGATACACGGTACGGCTATGTCAGTGTAAGCCTTCTTCAGAGACGTAACTTGACATAACAGCACAGCTCGATTATTATACTGCTGTGCTCTGAACACTGCAGACTGACCGCGGCGGGGTGCAGTGATCAGCAGTCTGGTATTGTACTATTGTCAGGCTGCTGAACACCGCTCACTTGCCGCCGATACTCGCCTCATCGGGTCCTCCACTCCCCACAGCTCCTGTCACCGCTCGCATTGAGCATGGTGAGTGGTGACCTGGAGAAAGTTTAGCTTGCAGGGTAGATGTAGCCTTTAAAAAAAAAATAAAAAAAAGGCGTCCACCTACTCCTACAGCTGTGACCTGGACAGCCTAGGTAACGTGCCCAGGTCACAGCAGGATGCAGCCACAATGCAGCAGATGTGGTCAGACACCGACCGCAATTTATGTCTAGGAGCTGCCATATTTGCGGCATATGTGTCAAAATCAGACACCATCACACCAGAAAATAAAAATGGCAGCCCCAAGCAACTGCAGAAAAAAAAAATTAAAAACTGTTAAAGCAGTGAATTTCATTTTGCATTATAAACAAAAAAATTATATAATCATTATTAATACAAAAATAAAAATCATGTCATAGGATTAGAGCATACATGTCAAACTCCGGCCCATGGGCCAAATCTGGCCCGCAGGGTGGTTATATTTGGCCTCCAACACCAGAACCGCCACCCCTTTGTGGGGCCCATTATTCTGTACGGAGGACTAATGTGGGGCCCATTATTCTGTACGGAAGACTAATGTGGGGCCCATTATTCTGTACGGAGGACTAATGTGGGGCCCATTATTCTGTACGGAGGACTAATGTGGGGCCCATTATTCTGTACGGAGGACTAATGTGGGGCCCATTATTCTGTACGGAGGACTAATGTGGGGCCCATTATTCTGTACGGAGGACTAATGTGGGGCCCATTATTCTGTACGGAGGACTAATGTGGGGCCCATTATTCTGTACGGAGGACTAATGTGGGGCCCATTATTCTGTACGGAGGACTAATGTGGGGCCCATTATTCTGTACGGAGGACTAATGTGGGGCCCATTATTCTGTACGGAGGACTAATGTGGGGCCCATTATTCTGTACGGAGGACTAATGTGGGGCCCATTATTCTGTACGGAGGACTAATGTGGGGCCCATTATTCTGTACGGAGGACTAATGTGGGGCCCATTATTCTGTACGGAGGACTAATGTGGGGCCCATTATTCTGTACGGAGGACTAATGTGGGGCCCATTATTCTGTACGGAGGACTAATGTGGGGCCCATTATTCTGTACGGAGGACTAATGTGTGACCCATTATTCTGTACGGAGGACTAATGTGGGACCCATTATTCTGTACGGAGGACTAATGTGGGGCCCATTTTTCTGTATGGAGGACTAATGTGGGGCCCATTAGTCTGCATGGAGGACTAATGTGGGGCCCATTATTCTGCATGGAGGACTAATGTGGGGCCCATTATTCTGCATGGAGGACTAATGTGGGGCCCATTATTCTGCATGGAGGACTAATGTGGGACCCATTATTCTGTATGGAGGACTAATGTGGGACCCATTATTCTGTATGGAGGACTAATGTGGGACCCATTATTCTGTATGGAGGACTAATGTGGGACCCATTATTCTGTATGGAGGACTAATGTGGGGCCCATTATTCTGTATGGAGGACTAATGTGGGGCCCATTATTCTGCATGGAGGACTAATGTGGGGCCCATTATTCTGCATGGAGGACTAATGTGGGACCCATTTTTCTGTATGGAGGACTAATGTGGGACCCATTATTCTGTATGGAGGACTAATGTGGGACCCATTATTCTGTATGGAGGACTAATGTGGGACCCATTATTCTGTATGGAGGACTAATGTGGGACCCATTATTCTGTATGGAGGACTAATGTGGGACCCATTATTCTGTATGGAGGACTAATGTGGGACCCATTTTTCTGTATGGAGGACTAATGTGGGACCCATTATTCTGTATGGAGGACTATGTGGGGCCCATTACACTGTATACAAAACCATGTGGGGCCCATTATACTGTATACAAGACCATGTGGGGCCCATTATACTGGTTGGCTTGCGACTTTGTGAAAGTTTTTCATTTTGGCCCTCTGTGTGTTTAAGTTTGACATCCCTGCCTTAGAGTATGCCAGCTTTAGTGGCTTGTAAAAGAGAACCTGTCAGCAGAATTTAGTAATATAAAGTAAGGGCCATAATGGCGCTGTTAAATGGATTAAACTCATACCTTTGGGGGAAGGAATCTGAAATCGGATTCTCGTTTAATCAGCCTATAAAGTTTTCATCTAATGATATCCCTGTACATCGAAGTGGGACTGGGGGTATGGTCTTCTGCTCCTCAACCTCACCGCCTGACTCCTGTCTTTATATTTCAGGTCACTGATTATTCAGCGATCTGCCTCCTTTATGAAACTCTGTGCCGTCACAGTCATTGGGGTGGGCAACGCATGCACATTGTGATTCCACAGCAAGTCTTTAATAAAAAGGCGCCAGAGGCAGTGTATGCGTAGATAAAGATTTCGGCTCAATGACATCTTCATTAAAGAGGTTGTCCACTACTAAATAAAATGCCCCAATGTATTTAAACGGTGGAGAGAAGTGTTTTTGTAAATACCTTCTGCTGTGTGTCTTGTCTGTGAGTGGCGCTATTGCTGACCGTCCACAGACATCATGTGACCCCCGACTGCAGCCGTCTCTGGCATCCGCTGATGTCACGTCAAGTTCCGGCTGCAGCCAGGCGTGACTCAGTGACGCGCTTGTGGGAGGGGTTACCCCCCCACCTCACAGACCAGCATCCATCGCGTGATTTCCCTCTCCTGCATTCATTGGGAAAGCACGAGGTGGATGCTGGTCTGTGACGTGTGGGGGAACCCCTTCCACAGCCCATCAGAGGGGATAGCGTCAAGAGTCACGCGTGACATCAGCAGATGCCAGAGCAGGCAGCAGCTGAGGGTCATGTGATGCCTGTGAGCGGTCAGCAATTGCACCGCTCATAGGCAAGACGCACAGCAGAAGGTATTTACAAAAACACTTCTCTCCACCATTTAATTACATTGGGGCATTTTATATAGTAGTGGACAAGCTTTTTAGGCCGAAATCTTGATCTGCACATGCGCAAACTCTGGCGCCATTTTATTGAAGACCTGAAGAACATTCGTGGAATCACACTGCACACGTGCCGCCCCCCCAATGACTATGGCGGCGCTGAATTTCAGGAAGGATGCAAATCACTGAATAATCAGTTATCTGACATAGAAACATAGGAGGCAAGTGGCGGAGCAGAAGACCCTACCCCCAGTCCTGCCCGAGATATCGTTAGACAAAAACTTGAAGTGGATTAAACAAGAACCACTGATTAGATTCCTTCACCAAAAATATCAGTTTAATAAGTTTAAACAGCACCATCATGGCCCTACCTTTACTTTATATTGCTAAATCCGGCTGACCGGTTCTCTTTAAGATGATGTTCGCAACATTGTAATAGTAATTTTTCATTCCTGTCATTCCACTTTGTGTTAATTCCTGAAAAGCAGCTGAAGGGTGAAACTACCTGACAGCAGTCTTGAATATTCTGAGGGGTGTGGTTTTTAAAATGGTTTCATTTTTTTCCTAATGTATAGGTCCCCGAAAGTCACTTCAAAACTTAATTGGTCCCTAAAAAAAATAAGGTTTGTAAATTTCCTTGAAATATTGCTGTTAAGTTTTGACACCTTCTAACATCCTAATCAAGAAAAAGGACATTTGACAAATGGTGCTGATGTAAGGTAGACATAAGGTCAATGTTATATATTAACTATTTTGTATGGTATCTCGATTAAAATGTAAAAGTTTGTAAAATCAGTATTGCCGATATCTTTATAGATAAAAACAAAACAGACAAAAAAATAAATTTACCACTACCATAAAGAACAATGTGTCATGATATAAATGCATTCTGTAGGCCATATATTGAGAACTAGGAGTCTGTGTCAGACTGAAGTCTGTGTCCCTCAGCTTAAGTGTCCATGAGCTCAAGTGTCTGAAATTTGAATTAATCCTGAATTGAACCTGAAGTGAACTGAAGGTACCTGGATACTAAGTCACAGTAAACAATGTTTGTTTTTGTTTTCACTCTCACCCCCTTAATCCTTCACTTCTTTCAACCACCCATAATCCCTACACCTGGAAAGGAACTCTTCATCTCTCCCTCCATTCTCCCCACCCATCTCACCTCTTCCTCAGAGCTATTCCACAACATACAATCCTTTGTCTCCAAACACAGACAGCCACCTCATGCCCTCTCCTGCTCCCACCTAATAACGCTTTCTCTGCTCCTCCTTACTGCCGGCGACATCTCTCCAAATCCTGGCCCTCCTCACCACATCCCTACATTCACTTCCACCTCCTACCCCCGATCTATCCCAAACTCTCGTAACCCTTCTAACCTTACACCCATCCGCCCAGCCCCCGCTTCCCCAGTTCCACTAACAGGAGCTCTATGGAACGCTCGCTCTGTCTGCAATAAACTTTCCTACATTCACGATCTCTTCATCACTAACAAGCTTTCCTTCCTCGGAATCACTGAAACCTGGCTCACCCCCTCCGACACAACCTCTACTGCTGCACTTTCGTATGGCGGATTCCACCTCTCCCATACCCCCCGCCCCAACGGCAAGCACGGTGGAGGAATAGGTTTCCTCCTCTCAGAAAACTGCTCCTTCACCCAGATCCCACTGCCGCCCGCAATTACTCTCCCGTCTTTTGAAGTGCACTGTGTGCGCATCTACTCCCCCTCCAACCTCCAACTGGCTGTCATCTACCGCCCCCCAGGATCAGCCACCACTTTCTTTGACCACTTCACCACCTGGCTACTTCATTTCCTCTCTGTTGACATCCCCACTATCCTCATGGGCGACTTTAACATCCCCATTGATACTTCCCTCTCAGCTGCCTCTAAGCTTCTATCCCTCACTTCCTCCTTTGGTCTTACCCAGTGGTCTTCCACACCCACCCACAAAGACGGCCACACACTGGACCTCATCTTCACCCGCCTCTGTTCCCTATCTAACCTCTCTAACTCACCTCTCCCTCTCTCTGACCACAACCTACTCACATTCTCTTCTCTCTCCTCCCCGGGGCAACAATCCCCACTCCACAAACTTGAATACCCTCGTAGAAATCTCAAACACCTTGACCTACACTCTCTCTCTGAATCCCTCCTCCCTCTTACAGACATTAGTTCCTTACATGATGCAGATGCTGCTGCCACTTTATACAACACCACAACAGCTGCAGCTCTCGATTCGATCGCCCCCCTCATGCATACCAAGACTCGCACAATCAACAGACAACCCTGGCACACCAGCCTAACTAAAGAACTGCGACGGGCCTCCAGGGCTGCTGAACGTAGATGGAAAAGGTCCCACTCCCATGAGCACTTCATCGCATTCAAACAGTCCCTCACTACCTTCAAGTCCACACTCACTGCAGCAAAACAAACATACTTCACATCTCTCATATCCTCCCTGTCCCACAACCCCAAACAACTATTCAACATCTTCAATTCTCTCCTCCGTCCCCCAGTGCCTCCTCCCTCTCCTCTTATTTCAGCCGAAGACTTTGCCTCATTCTTCAAGCAGAAGATTGACACCATCAGACAAAGCTTTTGCCTAAAGCCCCCACAGCCCCTCCCCACACCTACCCAACCCTCCTCCTCCAAAACTACATTCTCCACCATTTCTGAAGATCAACTTTCCTCCTTACTCTCCAAATCACACCTCACCACCTGTAAACTTGACCCAATCCCGTCCCACCTCATCCCAAACCTTACCACTATCTTCATCCCAGCCCTAGCCCACCTCTTCAACTTGTCACTAACAACTGGTGTCTTCCCCTCATGTTTCAAACATGCCTCAATCACACCCATCCTCAAAAAGCCCTCCCTTGACCCATCCTCTGTGTCTAGCTATCGCCCCATATCACTTCTCCCCTATGCCTCAAAACTACTGGAACAACATGTCCATTCTGAACTGTCCTCCCACCTCTCCTCCTGCTCCCTCTTTGACCGCCTACAATCTGGTTTCCGACCGCACCATTCTACTGAAACTGCACTGACTAAAGTCACAAACGACCTACTAACCGCCAAATCTAAGCGACACTACTCTGTCCTCCTCCTCCTAGACCTGTCATCTGCCTTTGACACAGTGGACCATTCCCTCTTACTACAGACTCTATCATCTCTCGGCATCACAGACTTGGCCCTATCCTGGATCTCCTCATACCTAACAGACCGGACATTCAGTGTCTCCCACTCACACACCACCTCTTCATCTCGCCCCCTATCTGTCGGTGTCCCCCAAGGTTCAGTTCTAGGACCCCTGCTCTTCTCCATCTACACCTTAGGCCTGGGACAGCTCATAGAGTCTCATGGCTTTCATTATCACCTCTATGCTGATGACACACAGATCTACCTCTCTGGACCCGATATCACCTCCGTATTAACCAAAATCCCACAATGTCTGTCTGCTATTTCATCCTTCTTCTCTGCTAGATTTCTAAAACTTAACATGGACAAAACAGAATTCATCATCTTTCCGCCATCTCATTCAACCCTCCCAACTGACCTATCCATCATAGTCAATGGCTGCCCACTCTCCCCAGTCCCTCAAGCTCGCTGCCTCGGGGTAACCCTGGACTCGGAACTCTCCTTCAAACCACATATCCAAGCCCTTTCCACTTCCTGCCGACTCCAACTTAAAAATATCTCCCGGATCCGCACATTCCTAAACCATGAATCTGCAAAAACACTAGTGCACGCCCTCATCATCTCCCGCCTTGACTACTGCAACCTCCTGCTCTGTGGCCTCCCCTCTAACACTCTCGCACCCCTCCAATCTATCATAAACTCTGCTGCTCGACTAATCAACCTGTCCCCCCGCTATTCCCCGGCCTCTCCTCTCTGTCAATCTCTTCACTGGCTCCCCATTGCCCAGAGACTCCAGTTCAAAACCCTAACCATGACATACAAAGCCATTCACAACCTGTCTCCTCCATATATCTCCGATCTAGTCTCCCGTTACATACCTGCACGCAACCTCCGATCCTCACAAGATCTCCTGCTCTACTCCCCTCTTATCTCCTCCTCCCACAACCGTATACAAGATTTCTCCCGTGCTTCCGCCCTACTCTGGAACTCTCTACCCCAACGTATCAGACTCTCGCCTACCGTGGAAACCTTCAAAAGGAACCTGAAGACCCACCTCTTCCGACAAGCCTACAACCTGCAGTAACCACCGCTCCACCATACCGCTGCACGACCAGCTCTACCCTCACCTACTGTATCCTCACCCATCCCTCGTAGATTGTGAGCCCTCGCGGGCAGGGTCCTCGCTCCGCCTGTACCAGTCGCTGTCACATTGTGTTCAAGATTATTGAAATTGTTCTTGTATTATACCCCCTTTTTCACATGTAAAGCGCCATGGAATAAATGGCGCTATAATAATAAATAATAATAATAATAAAAATATCTAAAAATCACTGAGATATGTTGAAATATTCCAAAGTTATTGACACATCAACTAACATGTCAGATTTGACAAATTTGGCCTGGTTACATCAAATATTGAATTGGTTCATAAAAGCAAAAAAACAACATTTAACATCCCAGCAACATTATGATAGTCTAAAAAAGCCATCATAATCCACTTACCATACTCATGAAGCCAGGGTTATTCAAAAGCCCAGCTAGATCTAATCCTCCAGGTGAACCCATCTGTAGCAGATAAAAAAACATTGTTTTCCAACAAATGCATAAAATACCTGTCCCCAGCTTCAGAAAGATAAAGCAGATGAACTTACTGGACTTGGCATTTCTTTCATCTTCTGTTCAGCAATTTTAAGATTTGCTTTGTAAGTGTCATTGTCTGGATCTAACTCCAAAGCTCTCTTGTAGAATCCCACAGCTTCGGCGTGTTTATTCAAACTTGATAGAGCCAGTCTGGATGGAAAAAAGTACATACAGGAACCCACACAGAACAAGAGTAAAGTGTCCATAACCCAATATAAATATTTAATGGTGCTCTTACTGTAATCATTTGTGGTTTGGGCTACAATGCCATGCTTTCAACATTGAACTAAGAGCATGCTATGTGCCAGAACAGTTGTCGCATATGCCCTGGTATTGGTTGGCAGCGGTTATTAAATGGTCTTCTACAACATGTTACCTAACTGCAAAGGAGAACATTCATTTTATCCAGCTGTCACTTACTTATAAAGAATTAGCTCCTCTCAGAAACCCCAATCATAGCCCAAGATGTGAAAACCACATAGCACTGAACTGTAGTGTGACCAGAAACGAATATCCCAACCATTAAATGGGTTTTAATCAAGTTGGTTGAACTTATCACCTACACTGTTCTACAGCCAAATTGGTTTTGAGACAAAAACAGTTGAATTTAACGAATTTTGTGTTAAAAAGAATGAGACGCTTCAATTTGCTGAATGGCTCTAGTTTTCAAGATCCAGAGGAGGTTGTAATTACTTATGACACCTCTCATGCTGAGTTATAGAAAAATTGTGTCTGTATTATTTCATCATTATTGCATTGTTGGTAGCTCGTCTATTACATCATCTATTTAATCTATTGAGCCTTCAATATTCTATCCTAGGGTGACCAATCAAAAAAAGTCAACTCCGCTACGATGACATAATCCTAATTACAGTTGCATCACGTACTTTGATAAATGCTCTCTGTATAAGTTAAACAGTTTTAGGATTTCTTCACATATATATTTCTATTGTTTTTTCAGATATGCCTTGTTATTGCATTAAAGCGGATAGTTTTTTCCAACATCTGTGGAGAAGTCACTTTTGCGTCACAAAGGAGAAACTTGACTACCACGATAAGGAAAGCCTACAACTTGTATTTTGGCTGCAGAAAAGGAGATCAGGACAAAAGTTGGGCTCAACACACATGCTGCGACAGATGTGCATCAGTGGTTGCATGGGAAGTGGCAATCTATGCCTTTTGCAGTCCAAATGATCTGGAGACAACCAACCGATCACAAAACCAATTGCTATTTCTGCATGGTTCCCCCATTAGGAAAGAAGTTTCAAGGAAGAAGAAGTAGATTTTACAGTATCCAAATATTCCCTCAGCAATACGCCCAGTACCACATACAGAAGACCAGCCGGTACCAAAACACAAGAAACATTTTCTGTCCAGTCAAGTGAGGAAGAAGATGGCGCTTTGCGGTCATGGAGCATTTTCCTCTCACGACCCAGACCTTCAGTCAGCAACGTCAACTGAACACAAGTGAACTGAATGATCTTGTTAGAGATTTGGATCTGCCCAAGAGTAAGGCTGAGCTCTTAGATTCCAGGCTACAGCGGCGGAATCTCCCAGTGGGCGATGTTTGGATTTCTTTGCTCTGCAACCGTGATAAAGATCTTGTCCAATACTTCTTCATGGAGGGCGATCTTGTGGAATGCAACAACATGAACAGTTTAATGGAAGCTCAGAAGATGTCATAATCCAGAGATTTTGAGACTTCATCGATTCGTCCAAAACAAGCCTAAAAGAAGTCTTGAGGCATAATGGCAATTTGCTACCTTCAATTCCAGATGGTTATGCAGTCCACATGAAAGAAACCTATGTCAACATGAAACTGCTGTTTAGGTTCCGGAACTATGACTAACATTTATGGCCCCTCTGTGGTGACTTAAAAGCTGGTTGTCCTCTTACTTGGTCTCAAGGATGGATACACAAAGTACTTCTGCTTTTTGTGTGAGTGGGATAGTCGTGCAAGAGAATATCACTACAATAAAGAGATTGGCCTCTCCGAAATTCACTTCAGCCAGAGAATAAAAAAAAAAAATGTCCTGCATCCAGCACTTGTTGATCCTCATAAGATTTTATAACCCCCATTGCATATCAAGTTGGGCCTAATGAAGAACTTGGTAAAGGCAATGGATAAAAATGCAAAAGCTTTCAAGTATCACATTGATAGATTTCCAAGATTGAGTGACGCAAAGATAAAAAGGAAGGAGTCTTTATTGGACTAAAGATTCGTAGCCTTCTTCAAGAGGAGTTTCTCAGTTTGTTGCAGGGCAAGGAAAAGGCTGCATGGGTGGCATTCGCATTAGTGGTAACTTATTTTTTGGTAAACTCAAGAGCAAATAACTATGATGAGTTGGTGGAAAATCACCTGAAAACATAGAAGAATGTTGGTTGTAACAGGTTCTTAAAGATTCATTTCTTAGATTTGCGTTTAGACTCTATTCCACCAAACAGTGGAGCAGTGAGTGATGAGCACAGTGAGAGATTTCACTAAGATATTGTGGCTATTGAGAAAAGCGATCAAAGAAAATGGAATCCATCAATGCTTGCAGATTACTGTTAGACAATTGTAAGAGATGATCCGATGCAGTAGTACAAGAGACAAGCAAAAGAGTGGTAACTGAATGAGGACCAAATGTTGTGGTGCAATTTCTGTAACTGTTAATAATTCGCAATAGTGTTTAGACAGGTTTTAGTTATTTGAATTGTCAAGTTTCTTCTAAATATCAGAAAATTGGCATAACAAAATATTCTGCATCTTTAGATTTGCAAAAATAAGGTTTCAAAAATTCTAAAACTTATGCATATGTAGCAATAAAAGGAAAACTGTTTGATATCATAGAAACAAGAGCTAACTAAAAATTTTCATTGTCAGATTTGAATTCAGGAGGTCAAAATCATTAAGAAATGGCTAATTTCATAACTGAATATGACAACTTTTGAAAATCTGTAGAACAGCGTAAATCAGGGGAAAAGGTTATAAATTCAACAGTAGATTAGTGTGGGTCTGACTGATCTCTAGAACAGAGCACTTTTATACCCATTAAAATAGCATGGTTGTGCGCTTGCTTGACCTCTGCAGGGCTGTGAAGTCGGTAAGCCAAACCTTCGACTCCTCAATTTCCATGACACCGACTCCCTCATACATGGCTCATGTTTAAGTGATGAATTTACTGTAGCACAGATTCATCTCAGCTAAAAGTCTAGACCCTTAGATCAGGAATAGGACAGACATTTATAGGACATTTCATAACTTTCCCAAATTCTTATGAAAAATATTCCCCACAAACTGCACTGAACTACTGTACCCAATTTATTATATATTTTAGGAGTTGGAGTTGGTCCATTTTATACTGACTTCACCAAAATGGACATCGACTCAGACTCCACAGCCCTGGACCTCTGGTCCAATCATTTCTTATGCAAAAAGAAAAAAAAGGGGTCTCCATCGATGACCCAGTTAAAAATCCATCTTTATTGTAGAAATATTAAAATCTGTATGCACTGGTTCACAAGGAATATCCGAAGAAACAAAAACCTTTTGTACCTTTGGATATTCCTTGTGAACCGGTGCATACAGATTTTAATATTTCTACAATAAAGATGGATTTTTAACTGGGTCATCGATGGAGACCCCTTTTTTTCTTTTTGCATTTGTCTTCATCTCCAAGGCCAGGACGGCTCCATGCAAGGCTTTATACCTGCTGGCAATCTTCAATGTGAGGAGCCGACATGCCTTCCCTACTCCCCTCTGTATATAATCATTTCTTATGGGACTGCTGGAGAAAGTCAAATGTAGCATTCCAGCAGTTCCATAGAGAATGGATGTAGCAGCAGTTAAATATTCGTTTAGGTTTAGAACCCCCAGTCTTTGACAGTTAAATACATGGAAAACATACCAAATGCAGACTTGGAAATATATATAAAAATCTGACAGATTACTTACCCCATTCTACCATAGGCTTTGCTGTAACTAGGATCAATTGTAATGGCTTCTTCACAGTCTCGAACTGCTCCAGCATAATTCCCTATTTTACTAAAAGCTGCGGCCCTACATAGTTTAAGAGTAAAACTTGTTATTGTAACAAAATCAGCATTTAAGGACATATGGCTATGAACTGACATTGGCACAACAGCTCTCATAACATGTTAGAAATGCAATCTTAAATAGAAACGGTCATCAGGTTTTCCCTAAATAAAGTAGGGCCAGCACCAGTAAGCTCTATGTGACAGCACTGTAGAATGCTTTTCTATATGTCCCCAATGCAATCTCCATAAAACAAAAAATAGCTTTAATCAGACTCACATATGGGACGGTCTAGTCTTGATCCGGCACCTCCTCTCATCTTGCTTCGCGTGGATGACGTGTTCTAAGTCATCCGCACAGTGTCCTCAGCTTCTAGCTCCTGCACACTTATCTTCCCTGCCGAGGGCAGAGCAAAGTATTGTAGTGCGTATGTACCGGTGCTCTCTAGCCATTCCCTGTGCATGCGCATTACAATACTTTGCTCAGCCCTAGGCAAGGCAGAGAAGGGCACCTGCGTGGGGCGCACGGATGAGGATACTGAATGATTTAGAACCCGTCATCCATAATAAGCAAGATGAGAGGCGGACCAAGACCAGTGGCGCCCAATGGACCGGACCGCCCCGTAGGTGAGTATAATTAAAGCAATTTTTTTGTTTTACGGACAGCCCATTGGAGACATATAAACAGCATTCTAGAATGCTTTCATATATGGTTTACAGGTGCTGGCCCTATTTTATATGGGAAAAACCTGGTGACATGTTCCTTTAAAATGGAACCTATCAGCAGTATCATCCAGACAGTCTCCACCATGATAGAGCCATGTTACACTTCAAAAGCACTATTGCAAAAAGAAAAAAAAATAATCCAGGCATGGAAGAAGAGTCTGCTGAGTGTTTTACTCTGGCTTCTCATCACACAGATCAGCTTGAATGACAGGTCTTTCCATATATGTAAAGAGACCCATCAATCAAGTTGAGTGGGGCAGAAAGAAGCTAGAGCGAGATGTTCAGTGCACTCTTCCTGCTGTGCCTAGCTGTTCATTCAAGCTACGATTTCCCGAATATGTTGCAGCCAAGAAAAACATACAAGTGCTTCTCACTAAATTAGAAGATCAAAAAGTTAATTTCAGTTCAATACAAAAAGTGAAACTCATATTATATAGTCATTACAAACAGAGTGATCTATTTCAAGTGTTTATTTCTGTTAATGATTATGGCTTACAGCCAATGAAAACACAAAAGTCATTATCTCAGTAAATTAGAATATTTAATAGCTTGAAAAATGTTTTTTAAAATCCGAAAAGTTGGCCTACTGAAATGTATGTTCAGTAAATGCCCTCAATACTTGGTCGGGGCTCCTTTTGCATCAATTACTGCATCAATGCGGCGTGGCATGGAGGCGATCAGCCTGTAGCACTGCTGAGGTGTTATGGAAGCCCAGGTTGCTTTGATAGCAGCCTTCAGCTCATCTGCATTGTTGGGTCTGGTGTCTCATCTTCCTCTTGACAATACCCCATAGATTCTCTATGGGGTTAAGGTCAGGCGAGTTTGCTGGCCAATCAAGCTCAGTGATACTGTTGTTTATAAACCACGTATTGATACTTTTGGCAGTGTGGACAGGTGCCAAGACCAGCTGGAGAATGAAATTTCCATCTCCAAAAAGCTTGTCGGCAGAGGGAAGCATGAAGTGCTCTAAAATTTCCTGGTAGACGGCTGCGCTGACATTGGTCTTGATAAAACACAGTGGACCTACACCAGCAGATGACATGGATCCCCAAACCATGGTTGATTGTGGAAACTTCAGACTAGACCTCAAGCAGCTTGGATTGTGTGCCTCTCCACTCTTCCTCCAGACTCTGGGACCTTGATTTCCAAATGAAATGCCAAATTTACTTTCATCTGAAAACACATTGGACAACTGAGCAACAGTCCAGGTCTTTTTCTCCTTGGCCCAGGTAAGACACTTCTGGCGTTGTCTATTGTTCATGAGTGGCTTGACACAAGGAATGCGACACTTGTAGCCCATGTCCTGGATACATCTGTGTGTGGTGGTTCTTGAAGCAATGACTCCAGCAGAAGTCCACTCATTGTCACTCTACCCCAAATTTTTGAATGGCCTTTTCTTAACAATCCTTTCAAGGCTGCGGTTATCCCGGTTGCTTGTGCACCTTTTCCTACCACACTTTTTCCTTCCACTCAACTTTCCATTAATATGCTCGGATACAGCACTCTGAACAACCAGCTTCTTTAGCAATGATCTTTTGTGGCTTACCCTCCTTGTGGAGAGTGTCAATGACTGCCTTCTGGACATCTGTCAAGTCTTCCCCATGATTGTGGAGCCTACTGAAACAGACTAAGGGAATATTTTAAAACACTTAAGAAGCCTTTGCAGGTGTTTTTTGTTAATTATTCTAATTTACTGAAATAATGACTTGTGTTTTCATTGGCTGTAAGCCATAACACATCAACATGAACAGAAGTAAACACTTGAAAAAGATAGGGTTTGTAATGACTTTATATAATATACGAGTTTCACTTTTTGTATTGAAGAACTGAAATAAATTAACTTTATGATGATATTTTAATTTAGTGAGAAGCACTTGTAGCTTTCTGTAGTAAAGGAGCAAATCTGGATCTTTACGTTGCCAGTGGCCTTTGTAGCAAAAAATAGTTTTCAGGTGCCCTTTAACCGGCAGCTAAGTTCTGTTAATAGCAAAGCAATTAAATGTTACTGGTTTTGCCATAAATGTTTAAAAAGGCTTAAATTTTGAAACTGCACTTAATCTAATGTAAATAGTAGAAGAAATCCTTAATATAGAGTTGACAGATTACGGTATGCTTAGAGCTTAAGTTTTGCATTAAAGCTGTATTTTTTCAAAGAAAAGTCTTCATTCATTCATTGGATAGGGTATAACTTACGGACTTTAGATGATCTAACTGCTGGGACTCCCAGAGATCCTGAGAACAATCCTGAGAACCCCATTATAGACTCTACAGTGCTCAGTTATTTGGGTGGGGCTCTGTAGAGCCCTTCACTAAGGGGAACCGGAGTTCCAGCAGTTGGACCTCCAGGGATCAGTTAATCCCTAGTTTATGGATAGGGGATCATTTTCAATTGTGTGAATAACCTATTAGCATGCAGATTTTAAACAAAAAGGAGGGGGGGGGGGGGGAAATCACCAAGTGGGTAAAATTTACCTGTTGCAGAAATACACTGCATTTTTTGAGTTAAGATCGATGGCTTTAGTGTAGAAAGAGACCGCACTCTCAAAGTTTTCTAATTTCATCTGCTCATTGCCTAAACCATAAAAAATATTGTTATGTAGAGTCATATGAATAGATGTACAGATGGTATTTGTGCTTAATATAGTATATACAGTGGGGAAAAAAGTATTTGATGCACTGCTGATTTTGTAAGTTTTCCCACCTACAAAGAATGGGGAGGTCTGTAATTTTTATCGTAGGTATACTTCAACTGCGAGAGACAAATCTTGGAAAAAAAAAAAAAAAAAATCCAGAAAATCACATTGTATGATTTTTACATCATTAATTTACATTTTATTGTATGAGAAGTATTTGATACAATAGAAAAACAGAACTTAATATTTGGTACAGAAACCTTTGTAATTGCAAACAGAGGTCAGATGTTTCCTGTAGTTCTTGACAGTTTGCACACACTGCAGCAGTGATTTTAGCCCGCTCCTCCATACAGATCTCCAGATCTTTCAGGTTTCAGGGAGGTCACTGGGAAATATTGAGTTTCAGCTCCCTCCAAAGATTTTCTATTGGGTTCAGGTCTGGAGACTGGCTAGGCCCCTCCAGGATCTTGAAATGCTTCTTACGAAGCCACTCCTTAGTAGCCCTGGCTGCGTATTTCGGGGTCATTGTCATGCTGGAAAACCCAGCCACAACCCATCTTTAGTGCTCTTACTGAGGGAGAGAGGCAGGCTGTTGGCCACAATCTCACCATACATGACCCCAATCATCCTCCCTTCAATACTGTGCAGTCATCCTGTCCCCTTTGCAGAAAAGCACCCCCAAAGTATGATGTTTCCCCCACCATGCTTCATGGTTTTGACGGTGTTCTTGGAGTTCTACTCATCCCTCTTCCTCCAAACACGGCAAGTGGAGTGGATACCAACAAGTCCTATTTTGGTCTCATCTGACCACATGACCTTCTCTCATGCCCACTCTGGATCATGTGCTGGCGTCAACAGGGGGATTGTTGCGTGCCCTGCAGGATTTTAATCCATAGCTGTGTAGTGTGTTACTAACAGCAATGTTGGAGACTGTGGTCCCAGCTCTCTTCAGGTCATTGACCAGGTCCTCCTGTGTAGTTCTGGGCTGATTCCTGATCTTTCTCAGAATCATCCTAACCCCACGAGGTGAGATTTTGCATGGAGCCCCAGACCAAGGAAGATTGACAATCATCTTGTGTTTCTTCCATTTAGTAATAATTGTGCCTTCAGTTGTTGCCTTCTCACCAAGCTGCTTGCCTATTGTGCTGTAGCCCATCCCAGCCTTGTGCAGGTCTACAATTTTGTCCCTGGTGTCCTTAGACAGCTCTTTGGTCTTGGCCTGGTGGAGAGGTTGGAGTGTGATTGAGTGTGTGGAAAGGTGTCCTTTATACAGGTAACGAATTCAAACAGGTGCAATTAATACAGGTATGAGGCTGCGTGCCCACGATGCGTTTTTAAAGCGTTTTTTTGCTGCGGAATTTGCGCAGCGTAAACGCTTGTAAAACGCTTGGTAATCCGTCCCCCATGGTCCCCAATGGCAATCCGCACTTTCAATGCCCATGCTGCAGAATTTTCCGCAGCGTTTTTTATGTGCGGAAAAATCCACAGCATGTCCATTATTTGTGCGTTTACGCATGCGGAATTACCTTCTCAATGCATTAAAAAAAATGCAAGGCAATTCCACATGTCCAAAAGCTTCAAAAACGCGCGACAAATTCCACACGCGTTTTTTCGGGCAAGGACATGCAGAAATTAAGCGGAAATTTTCTGTTTTTTATTTTTAGATTCTGTCACTTACAGTTGAAGTGTTCCTACGATAAAAATTATAGACCTCTCCATTCCTTGTAGGTGGGAAAACTTGCAAAATCGGCAGTGTATCAAATACTTATTTTCCCTACTGTATCTCGAGAGTTTGCCAGTTTAACTCTTAAATTTACCATTTAGAGTAGTTGTACAGGGTTCAAAACTCAAGGCTGATTAAAAAAAAAAAAAAAAAAAAAAAACAACACATCGCACCGACAAACCTGTATGGAGTTTAATTGGGTAGTGTCAAGTTCTTAAATTGCTTAAATTAGTTAAACATGAAAATAAGCAATCGACTTGCTTTTGCTATCTGGGGTCATCCACTTGCAATGAGAGCTTTTATATTGTATAGAATACAGCTGGTTTCAATGGAGTTTGGTATTTAGACCCAGGGGTAGAGTATGCAGTAGTTACATTCCAGGAGACGGGTTAACTCTTAACATTCCAGTAAGCTCTCTCCAGCTCATTAAAAGGGGTTGTCCACTACCTATACTTACCACCGGTGTTGGCACTATTCCAGCGGTGTTAACACTGGCTCTTCTGGGGATCGCATGACATTGTAAGACTATCACTGTGGCCAATCACCCCTCTCTTCACGCGCCCCGCCTTCACAAAAATCAAGACATCCGGAAGAAGCTAGAGAGCAACCAAAGTTCTAACCTCCTCTGGATATCAATTACATCCGTAGGATCGGAGAGTGAAGCAAACAGTGATTGGCCACAGGAATGCCTGGGAGAGCAAATGCCAGCACAGCTGGAAAGGCGATGGCAGCAGAGGGGAGTAGAAGTATGATTATTTTACAGGGAGGAAACATAGGAATTCAGGAGCTCAGTTAGCTTCCTACTGCCCTACCCTTCACTTTCAGTTCGTGAAGAGATGCCGATATAAATCTTGCAGGTCTGCTAATCTCTCTGCTCTTGCTAGAGCTGTATGCGTGTTCAAATGCGCTGTTAGCTCGGTGTTGAAATGCAGTGATAGCAGTTTAGACTCGGAACAAATTGCTGACAGCCGAATTTGTTACAGCAGAACTTGTGCTGAGCTTTATAGTTTTACTACTACTATAGTTCTACTACTGACCAGTGCTGTCACTCAAGAAAACTAAAGAAAATGCATTGCTCTGAGCTACACAAGAGACAACTTGAGAATACCCCTTCACAACATGTGCCGTACATGGCGTCTCTCCCTTTGGCGCGGGCTCCGGCGATAAGCCTGCACCTCATGTCCCCTAACAGCCGCGGGTGGAATCGTGATCTGTCACTAGTTTCGCCCATCGGCGCCCGTGTCACATGACCGCCGGTCGTCGATGGGTTGGCATGACAACCCGGGGTCTGCAGGAGACTCTTGCGGTTGTCATTGCCAGGATGCTATGAGCGCCACCCATCGGTCAACGCTCATAGTAAGTGAGGATTTCTGCTACACACAGGCGATCTGAAGATTGCAGCTTCTAGTCTCCCACCGGTTCAAAAAAAAAAATAATATACACATATTTGGCATCGCCCGATCTATCAATATGTAAAAAAGAATTAATCTGATCGGTAAACGGTGTAATGAGGAAAAAAATCAAAACGTCATCATCACATTTTTTGTTTGGTTGCAGCAACATTGCAATAACGGGCCACCACAACATTGTATCTACCCCAAAAAGGTATAAATAAAAAAAAAGTCAGCTCGGCGCACAAAAAATAAGCCCTCACCCAGCCCCAGATCCCAAAAAATGGAGACGCTACGGGTCTTGGAAAATGGCGACTTTTTTTTTTTATTTTTAAACAAAGTTTAGATTTTTATTTTCACCACTTAGATAACAAATATGTAAAGGTTATTTTTTATTTAAGAACCTGGAGAATCATAAAGGCAGGTCAGTTTTCTCATTTAGTGAATATGGTAAACACCCCAAAAAACAATTGTGGAATTGCACTTTTTTTTGCAATTTCACCACACTTGGAATTTTTTTCCCGTTTTCCAGTACACTATATGGTAAAACCAATGGTGTAGTTCAAAAGTACAACTTGTCCCGCAAAAAATAAGCCCTCACATGGCCATATTGACCAAAAAAATAAAAAAAAGTTAAGGCTCTGGTCAAAAGGAAGCAAAAAACCAAAGTGCAAAAACGGAAAATGGCTCCGAGGTGAAGGGGTTAAGAACTCAAGAGTTAAACTGCAATACCAGACAACAAATGAAGATTTTCGGTTCTTACTGTAAAATCTCTTCCTCTGAGCCTTCATTGTGAGACACAGGAAACCATGAGTGTATGCTGCGGACACTAGACAAGAAAAAAAAGTTAGCTCCTTTTCAGTAGCGTACACACACCAACCGAAGCCTAGCTGATCCGTTAGTGTAAAAGGAAAGGAACCTAAAATAAAATAAAGACTGACACAACAGAGGCATTTAGAAAGGATGGGTGCTGTGTCCCCCAATGAAGGCTCAGAGATAGAGATTTTACAGTAAGAACCCAAAATCTTACATTTCTCTGTCGCTTCATAGGTGGGGGAGGGGGCGACAGTAAACCATGGGACGTCCCAAAGCAGTCACCAAGGGTGGCAAATCAAAAGGACTAGTCAAATGTACGACCAGAGGCGAGAATCTCAGGTCGGAGAACCGCCACTGTAATATGCAAAAGCCAGACAACGCAAAGGAGGCGGAAGAAAATACAGGACCATCATGACCAGAGTGTTCAGGAAGGGGTGCTACAGTAAGGGAGTTGAAAGATCGTTGGCTGAAAGAACTTTCCAGGAAACAAGGTAGGATGACTGAAAAAAAACAAAAAAACAAAACAAAACGCTGTAGCGTGTTCAACACGCAGGCCCCAAGACACATTGGAGGAAGCTGGAGATTACCTAAGCGTGCGCACCCCACAGGAATACTCAAACGGATGTAAGGGGAAACTGGTTTCCCTGAAAGGAAGGAAGAAATCCTGCCCTTAAGAAGTTGTGGAACAAACTATACTCCAGGTCTGACAATAAGGGAGGAAAGGGAGATTAAGATGGTTTCCCTATTTCGATCATAATCAAGATGTGTTCGGAGGAACTGGAGCTTAAATGCAGCGTTTGATGACTAGGCAGTGAAACTGAAACAGTCAAACCATGATAGAAAAGATAATGGAATCAGAAAAAAGATATAGAAGTTTCCAAGAGAGGAGATTGTAAGAAAGTAGACTACCTCCACGCTAGAAGAGGGTGGAAGGAAGGGGGAGGATTTGAGTCCAGGCGACTGCAAAAGTGGAGGACTATCGCAGAGTCGCGGAATCTGCAAGTGGACTGAAAAACCTCGTAGAGCACCCTGGATCACTTCATAACGATGTAGAGTATGTTCTGTCGTAAACAACTATGGACAAAAACCATCTGTTGAAATAAGCCGGAGAACAGTCTGATGAGACAAGCCCTCTCTTGTCAAAGGCCTTTCGCAAGTTAAGAAGTTCGTTGAACGAAGCTTACTGTTGGAAAAAAAAAAAAAAAAAATCAAACAGCTGACATTATTCAGTCCATGACGAGATACCTCCACTGAGGTTGACCTGGATAGCGCTCCACATTGGAAGAAAAGATAATCATGGGTTCCGCCATAGAATGATAAGAGAAAATGATGAAGAAGGGAGGGAGACTTAATTAGCCTACAGGCGATCCTGACCTGTGCAATACTGAACTAAAATTCCTAGCTGAGAAAAAAGGGAATGATAGTCATCATGAACTTTCTTCGGTCTGGAAGGATCTTTTGCGAAGAATGATGGTAGAACACCGCCACTAGGCCAAGAATAAGAGTATGCTCAGTAGAGAGAGACACGGAAGTAAAGACAGAGTGATTGAGTTCCAGTAAGAGTAGAAAACCCTTCTGAATAGATAGGAAGGCTGTGCATGCGGATAGAGAAAGCATGTTCGGAAAGACAAGAGACTGGATTGAGATGAGGGGCGATTTTGACCTGTTGAAGGTTGAACCCAAACAGTAGTGTGTTCTGAGAAAAGTGTAAATACCCCAGCATTCAGGAAAAAAAAGAAGCCCTGTACCAAATGTGTGATCCTTGTAAGGACACTGAAGAAAAGGCTAAGCCGATGGCAACGCCTAGGGCTGGCAGAGATACTTGGGGTCTCTGGATTCTAGAAGAAGAGGCATAGATGTAAATTCAAGCGTACTGAGAGAAGGAAGGCCATAGGTTCCAGTCGTCCTGGAGGGCTTTGAAGGGCACATCAGTACGTAAGCAAGAGATCCAGAATGGAAAGATAGGTACTGTCCAACACTGATTTAGATGAGAAAACCCTTCGTGGATGGAGTAAAGCCATGCAAAACATGGGACAGAGACCATGGACAGGTCGGAATCTAGAACTCAAGTGCTGAAGAACAACAGTGTGAAGCAGAGAGCAGGAAAGAACCTGAATGGCAAAAGAAACGACACAGGACAAAGACTCCAGTCGATATGAGGATGACTGGTCCAGCCTATGGAAAGCAAGTACTGATTCCCTAAGGCTTCTTGGGTAATATTTGTAGAACCTAAATAGTCTTAGAAAGGAAGGGAGCAAGGATCGTCACATGCTGGACCACTTACGTTGGCATGAGCCACAATACGACAGATAACCACGATGAAAATCGAAAAATGTCAGCCGCTGTAAGAAAACACAAACCATGAGCAATCTGTTCAGCAAGGACCAACCAATTCGAGGGAGGGGGTACCCAGGGAGGATGCCTGCGGTAGGTAATTGAAAGAGCGGGTCCAGCTCACTGACACAAACAGCTGGCATGAGTGCTGACTCTGAACCACAGGGTCAGACTTAGCCAGGGATTCCGCAAGTTAGAATGGGCTGTCCCATTCCCCCATTGTGAGACTGTGCTGGACCTGGGAGTCAAAATGTAAACACCGGGAGAGAAAATACAAATTACGCCTCGAAATACTTAGATGGATACAATTCTTGCTGGAGGAAGGAACTCGTTCTAGTGATGTTCAGAAATCAGATCCAGGACTGAAGCTGCTCCCGTACTATGGCTGTGTCTTTCGAAGGGCAAGGTGTTATTCGATTCAATTCCTGTTTACGTAACATTCGGAAATAGAATCTCTGGGCTGAAGAGGCTCTTGTACTCTTGGCTGTAGCTTGTGAAGGATAAAGTGTTTTCTGATCTCTGCAAAGAAGAAAGGGTAAGTACCGACAAAAAGACAAGGAGCTGAGGTAATGAAATCGCTCAAGGCTTCTTGTATTGCTCTGCGATCAGTCATGAAGATCATGGTATATATAGGATTTGACTCACTAGGTAGTGGACAGAGAACTAAACGCTGCTGCTATTAGTCATGTGGATCATATATGGTGGGTCTAACTCACTGGATAGTGGGTTATGCACGTGGATCGTGCTGTAGACAGTAATGTGGTTCATGGAAGATGGAGGTCCTGATCTACTGGATAGTTGGTAGAAGGTCCGAAAAACCAGATGGTGAGCAAGGCATCTGGGACGCAACTGTAATCAGGGTGAGGTGAGCGGCAGGAAGTAGGTCTGACTCGCTGCATTGTGGACAGAGCACTTGGATCACTACTGCAACAGGTCATTTGGTACGTGGTAGATGGTGCATCTGACTTACCGGATAGCGGACCGGCCACTTGACTTACTGCTGTGATCGGCCATGTGGCAGGTGGTGCATCTGACTCACCGGAGGGTGGACAAAACAACATCGAAAGCTGGTGCAATCGACCATGAGGTACATGGTAGATGATGCATCTGACTCAAAAGGAAATTGAACAGAAACATGGACCGCTGCTGCAGTCGACCAAGAGGCACGTGTTGGATAAAGTGTCTGATTCACTGGATAGTGGAAATAAAAACATGGACAGCTGCTGCTATCGACCATAAGGTAGATGGTGCATATGACTTACTAAATAGTGGACAGAACACTAGTAAGGCTGCTGCGATTGGCCCTCTAATACCTTGCCACAGACTCACCATGGAAGGAACCTGGGAGAAGAGGGCATAGAAAAAGCGCATTCCAGTGCTGCAGTCAAGGTCTGGATACCTAACAGCATTAAACAGGATACCAGACTGTGACGTGCACTGCAACTAAGAAGTCTGTCCTGGAGCATGTCCTGTCTCATTATATTATTGCATTTATTCATATAAATTTTCTTTTTTAAAAAAAAAAGGGGGGAGGGGAGTGGGTAGTTTCCTGAGGTTTGAGGGGAAATATCTATTGAGAAAAAAGGGATCCACTTACACAGCAGCCGGGGTTTGGAAATCGGAGGGAGACTGCTGGAGAGCACAAAGCTACTAGTCAGCCGGGGTCCGGTCCAAATGCGCAGTAGTGCAGGTCTAGATATAGCGCACCTCTCTTCATATTGTGGTGAAATGCCGGCATCAGGGAAAGAAAAATGATGCTGAGGAGGGGGGGGGGGGGGGGAGATGTCAGAAAAGAGCGCGCCGAGTTCCCAACATCAGAAAGAAGGCGCGCTGATTTCCAGCGTATCTAGGGAAAAAGGTGCGCCGTGATTGGATAAGGACGGCGGGCGGGGAGCGCTGATTGGCGCAAAACCCCCAGCATATATATGCTTTACAAGGAACGCCCCCCCCAATTCTCCCCTAGACCTATGGGGACTGATTCCTGGAGGTCCCAGCATTCATCTTTGCAGCATAATGGGGAAGACTCATCAGGCGTCCCAGATGCTGTTGGAGGCGACTGAAAATGTACCTGGTCCTGGAGGTTGTCTCTCGGGCAGCAGTAAGGTACTGGTTCAGTCTTCCCACCCTGTACGTCTGGCTCTAAGAAGCGCACGTGGCAGGGGAATGATGGCGAGGACTGTCCACCTGTCCCTTTGTGCGGATGCCCCAAACATTCTTGATTTGTTAGGGATGGTTAGGGTCCTGCCTGGTAGACACGAGAGGGTATAGTACTGACGCAACCCTACACTGCTCTCGGTCTCTAGAACGGAGGATCAGAGTGATCAATTACACACTGTCGCCAAATCACAAGCTGTATCTGGAAAAAATAAGTGAATAAAACACAACAAAAACCTAAGGTAGAAATGGGGCTGAGAGCAGCCCTGTGTCCACCTCCTACTGACACTAGCTAAAACTGATCAGCTTGGCTCCGGCTGGTGGGCTCAGTGGGTGACTGAGGAGGAGCAAACTTTTTTTTATTGCCTAGTGTCAGCATACACCCATGGTTTCCTGTGTCCCCCAATGAAGCAATAGAAAAATGCACATATGCAGTACTGTTTCAGGATGAACAGTCATGCTTTTCTAATCCTGCATAGACTATGGGAGATAGGAACTTTAGTGGAATATTTTATTTTTCTTTCCTCTTAAAATACATATAGTTTTATTTTGAACTGTTTAGGTTCTACAGCCTCTATTTCTGGCTACAAAATAAGTTAACAGAGAATTCCTCAGTTAAGCTGAACTTTAATGTGTCAAGCCAGAGGAGCTAAGGAAAAGCTAGATATACAGGCAGCACGGCAGCTCAGTGGTTAGCACTGTTGCTTTGCAGCGCTGGGGTCCTGGGTTGAAATCCCACCAAGGACAACATCTGCAAGGAGTTTGTATGTTCTCCCTGTGTTTGCGTGGATTTCCTCCGGGTTCTCCGGTTTCCTCCCACATTCCAAAGACATACTGATAGGGAATCTAGATTGTGAGCCCCAATGGGGACAGTGCTGATATTGTCTGTGACGCGCTGTGGAATTAATGGCGCTATAGAAGTAAGTAAAATAAATAAGGTCTCATTCAGATGTCAGTGTTGAATGTAAGTGCTGTATCCGATTATTTAATGCTACAACACATACCCAATACAGTCTATGGTGCTGTTCACATGTCTGAGTTTTGTATGGACACAAGGTCTGTGAAAATACACGGAGACATGTCCGTTTTTTTCTGGTATCCACAGATAAAAAGGGCAGATACAAATGTATGGGTTGGTGAGAAACCCATACAGCACACGGATGACATACATGTGAGTACTGTCCGTATTTAACATCACAAAAGAGACCCACGGACCATACACTGATCCAAAACCCTGATGGCAACGGTATTTATTTTTTTTTTCACATAAATGTTTAAAGATGGACATGTGAATGAGGCCTTAGGTTATGTGCACACAGTGCGTTTTTGGTGTGTTTTTCAGTGCAGAAATGGGCCCAAAACACATTGCATACCTTATCCCATGACATTTTGCAAGTTCTGTGCACATGATCAGGAATTTTCCTGAGCATATTTCATGTGCAGAAAAAAACATAGCATATCCATTCTTTGTGCGTTTCCGCATGCGTTTTTGCCTATACAATGCATTGGAAAAACACATGGCAAGAGGTGCAGAAACAATGAAGAAATTTCTGCAAGCAATTCCTGATCGTGCGCACATAGCCTTAGAGTTACAAACACTGCATTATACTGATTCTAAAAGCTTGTTTACACGGACGAATCAGCGGCACAATAGGACCGCCGCTTGGAACATAGGGACATGCACCGCCAAGAACCATCTTTTATGCTTCACCAAAAAATCATTTTACCCCATGAACAAGAGTTTTGTTCTTTCATTGGGAGATCGGCAACATGTTTATACAGCAAGATAATCCTGAAACCAGCATTAACAATGTTGGTTTACCATCATCTTGCAGTGTAAATGCAAGTTAAGTTAACTCATTCTGTAACCAGCAACGTCCAATGCAACATGGAGGCAGTTTTAATTGCATTAAAATACAAATAAAACTTTAAAATTGGTGAACAATAGAACTGCGGTTTTTCCACAACATTTCAAATCAACTTTGCATTTTTCCCCATATTTCAGTAGATTATATGGCAAAGTGAAAATAGTGATTCAGAACTACAACTCTTCACACAAAAAAGAAACCCTCATAATGCCAAGTGGACTAACTCCTTTACGACCCTGGATGTATCCATGCGTCGAGCGTCGCCTGGCATTTAACGACCGTGGACGTATGGATATGTAATAAGTGATTTTGCACGCACAGAGGCTCTGCACACGCGATCGCTGTTGGGTGTCAGCTGATTCTGATGCCCGGCACCACAACCCCCTAAGTGCTGCAAAATCAAATGCAGCATTTAGAGAAAAGACAGAGGATCAGCGCCCCCACGTCATTATCACAAGGGGCCGATCGTTGCCATGGTGACCTGATGTGGTCCTGATGACATCCGGGTCACCAGAGCAAGCAAACTTGCTAGGTCACGCGTGGTGCATGATGTAGGAAGTTTGTCTATCAGTGCAGCGCTGACCGCTTGTAAAGCATAGCATTGTGTCCCATAGTGGGACAAAATAAAAAAAAAAAGTAAAAAAAGAAAAAAAAAGTGAAAAAAAAAAATCTATACAGGGTGGTCCAAAAGTAGGTGGACAGAAAGTGTAATAAGGTTATGAAGGGGGAGATTTCTCAAACATGGTGTAAAGTGAAACTGGCTCAGTTGCCCTTAGCAACCAATCAGATTCCACCTTTCATTTTCCAAAGGGCAACTGAGCCAGTTTCACAGATCTAGTTTTCACAGATAGATCTCCCCCAAATCCGTTTTCTTTTCAGATAATTCAGATAACACATAATGGCTAATAATTAAAATACAAATCAAAGAAAATGGATTTTAACAGAGTATTGGAAATCTCAAAATGCTGAAACCGTTAGAGCAAATGGGGTTGAAACATTTGGTACTCAAGCCCCAAAGAGACAAACCATTTACCGCATTCGTGACAAATTCAATGCCACTGGCTCAATCCTTAATGCTCCAAAAACTGGTCGACCCAAAACAGTCTGAACAGAAGATAATAAACTACTTGTTGCTGAAACATTTGTTCAGAGTCCAAAAAAGTCCACAAGAAGAGGCTCTTTGGAATTGGGAATTTCACGAGCTTCTATCATGGGAATCCTGAAATCTATTGGGTGGAAAGCTTATCGCCCACGTCTAATTCATGGGTTATTGGAGGATGATCCAGAAAGACGGCTGCAATTTAGTGTTTGATAAATCTCCCCCTTCATAACCTTATTTCACTCTGTCCACCTACTTTTGGACCACTCTGTATATAAAAAAAATATATATTTACCCATAAATAAATTTTATGAAAAAAAAAACCTTTAGTGAACACTGTAAAAAAATTTTTTAAAAAAAGAGGCAAGAAACAAAGCTTTATCATACTGCCGTACAAAATGTGGAATTGCGATGAAAAATACAAATGTAAATAAAAATGGTACCGCTGAAGGCTTCATCTTGTCCCGCAAAAAACAAGCCGCCATACAGCTCCATCAGCGGAAAAATAAAAATCTCTCTCAGAATAAAGTGATGCAAATATAATTATTTTTTCTATAAAATAGTTTTTATTGTGTAAAAGCTCTAAAACATAAAAAGTAGTGGCCAACTTCTTTAATGATTGCCCAATCGATGGACCCTGTACCCCTAAGTGTTTTTCTAATTACCTCCTGCTGTCCTTCTTGCCTGTGAGCAGCGCTATCACTGGCCGCTCACAGGCATCACATGACATCACAGGCATCAAAGCCATAAGAACTTTCGAGGACGATCAGTATCCAGGAATGACTCTATTTCCTCTAATGAAAGTAACTCTGCGGTTCGTTTTTTAGTCAAACGTTCAGCCACAGAGGACGATCCAGGTCCAGGAAAAGGAAGGCGAATGGAAACCAGAAATTTTACCAGCGCCAAAAAAAAGACAGGAGCGCCGTGGAGGGAACAACCGAAAAAGACGAACTAAAGGTAATTAACCTATCGAATAGAACACTAACAAATGAACAGATCGAAGTTTTGAGTAAGGGGTTGACTTTTTCCCCTGTCTCAAACTATGATCAATTCACAGCAATTAAAGATATAAACCTATTTAGTCGTAAATTACTTCTTAAAAAACACTTCTCCAAATCGGAAGACGCCTTCCTTAGGGAGGCGTCGACCGAAGAAAGAGAAGCAGTACAAATACTTGAATCACTTCTTGATGAGCAAAATGGAGGCATAGGGGATGATCCCAAATTCCCACCATTTATTAAGAAAAAATCAACAATGTGCCCTCCCTTGTCCGCCTGTCCAGTGATTGAGATGTTCACAAAATTAGTCACTGAAGAGCTAAGACATCTTCCGAATAAACGTACACATGACAATCTAAGCTTGGGTCAGAGAACTGCACTCTATGAATTAAGAAATATGACGGATATAGTAATAAAAAGAGCGGACAAGGGAGGAAACATTGTTATTTGGCCGACCATAAAATATGAAAAGGAGGCCAATAGACAGTTGAACAATAAATTATGTTATAGGAAATTGGAAAAAAATCCAATAATACCCTTTAGTAAAGAATTGATGACAATCTTGGATGCAGCGTTACAAAAAAATATCATCCCTAAGTCAATATATGATGGTCTTGTTGTTTCAAATCCAGTAATACCTACCCTATATTTTCTACCTAAAATTCACAAAGACATTGCTGACCCCCCAGGTAGACCTATTGTCTCGGGCAACAATAGTCTTTGTGAACCAATATGTAAATTCCTGGATTACTACCTAAAACCACTTATGCAAAATCTACCATCCTATATTAGGGATTCCACAGATCTTCTGATAAGATTACAGGATGTCTCCTTTGATCAGGATGTCATCATGGTGACTGCGGACGTCGAGTCTCTTTACACCTCAATTAGGCATGAGGATGGATTAAAAGCAGTAGAATTCTTTCTTAAATTCACACATCTGGACTCCAATTTGATTGCATTAATTTTGCATTTACTTGATTTTGTGTTAAAACACAACTTCTTCTTATTTAAAGATCGAATGTATCTACAGGAGAGGGGCACTGCAATGGGGGCGTCTTGTGCGCCCGCATATGCGTGCCTCTTTCTTGGATACTGGGAACATAACATTATTTTCCCAGCAGCAGAAAATGGTGCAGTCCAGATGTGGGTAAGATTCATCGATGATCTTTTCATCATATGGCAAGGTGAGAATATAATCTTGGAAAAATTTCTCCAAGATTTAAATACCAATATATATAACATCAAGTTGACATATGCCTCGAGCTCTGAGGAAATTGACTTTCTAGATTTGAAAATTAAAAGGGAGGAAAATGGCATGCTATCCACAGATATTTATAGGAAAAACACTGCTGTGAATGCTATTCTTAATGCCAAATCGTCTCATCCTCCCCAGGTTATTAGATCTATACTGACCGGTCAGTTCCTCAGAGCTCGACGCATCTGTTCAACTGATGCTTTGTTTGAAAAACAAGCAACAGAGTTGACGAAGAGATTCGACGCCCGCAGTTACAGAAATGATGTCATCCTGAGTGGATACCAAAGAGCAAAAATGACCAGTAGAAGTGAACTTTTAAAACCCAAAACTAAAAAACAAGATCAAAGTGTGAGATTTATTACCCCTTTTCATGGTCAATGGAGGGAAATGTATGGGATTATCAATAAATATTGGCCCATTCTTCTCTCCGACCCTACTTTAAATCAATTTATTTCAAAAAAACCTTCTATAACTCCAAAACGATCAAAAACACTGACAGATATTTTGGTGAGAAGTCATTATATCCCCCCTAAGCCGCAAAATATATTCACTACCAATACTACCTATAGACAAGGATGTTTTTCTTGCGGATCATGTGGGGCTTGCCCCCAGATAGATAGAACAAAGGAATTTTTTGACTCTACAAAAAAGAAGACATTCAAAATCTCTGAATTTATTAATTGTCGATCTACAGGAATAATCTACTGGGCAATCTGCCCATGTGATCTAATCTATATAGGACTAACGTCTAGAGAATTCAGAGTAAGGATCTTGGAACACATCAAAGATATAAAAAATGCAAAGAAATGTGACAAACCTGAGGAAATTGCCTTTTTAAAGAATATACCAAAGCATTTTAAGGAATGTCATAATGGGAACTGGAGACTATTACGCTTCAGGGGTATTGATAAAATCAATCTGGGAGCGAGAGGAGGAAACCTTAAGAAAATGCTTGAACAAAAGGGAGATTAAATGGATAACTATTCTGAACATGGTTAAGCCCAAAGGGTTGAATGATTTGACAAGCTTTGTTTCATTTTTGTGACTTATGACATTGTTGCAATTAAGATTGAAAAAGAGGATTGCTGATATATATATGGGATATAAATATGTTTTATACATGTAGGTGAAATATAAATATAGTATAAATATTGTAAAATACGGACTACATCGAAACATTGCAAAATACGGATTATATTGATGTATTGACCTATGTGGTATTCATATGATTATATACTGCAGGCTAAGTATTGTTTACTTCAAATGATGGATATAATGGGCTAATAACATGATTGGAGCAATAATGTGTGACAATGTAAATATATTGATAACCTTATACCTATTCTTAAAATCTATCTGTTCCAAATTAGAGCGTGACATGATACGTATCAATTGAATACGGAGAAAAATCTGATCTCACATAGAAGATAAATGCACAAAACAAAGAAGAACAATAAGAAGAGAGGAAATAAAGCAAAAGATATGAAAAAGAAAAAAAGACTCAATATATGTATAAGATGTATTAAATTTAATATGACTATAACAAATATTGTACATCTTCTTTGTGAATACAATATAATGTCAGGCTTGAACGTATGATATGAAGAGCTAAGGGCAAATCTTGCCCATCTGTAAAATGAAGTCAGAATATCCATGGTGGAGCGCGCCCCCGCCGCGTCATACTGGCCTCGCCCCCAGTGCTCGGCGTCCAATCGGAGGCTTCAATACGCGCGCATGCGCGGTGGAACTTCCGGGACGCCGACCGCTGTGGGTAACGCAGTATGGGCGACAGGAGCGCGCTATAACACACACCGGTGATATGGACAGGGATTGGTACTAATCAAGCCTTATTAGGCAACATTATTGTGTGGTACTGATGATTTGCCAGACCCTCCTGCCCATTAAGATGAGGGGCTATTTAATAATTAGCCTGCACTATGTCTTAATACCCCCTGAGGAAGCAATATACGCGACACGCGCGTTGGGGTGCTGGATAATGTGGTAGCCTTTAACATGGCACATGGTTGGTAATACAATGTTCTATCTGAATATAATATGTCTACTATATACCTGAATATAATATGCTAACTATTTGCTATGGTATATAAATGCTTAATATAGCACTGCATTGGGATGCAGGACAGTGTGGCAATCTATATGGTTGATCAGACAATGTTCTATCAAATATAATTAACTGATCTCTACCATGGTATATATTTGTTGACTAAACAGTGTATAGAATATTATGATGTATACAACCTAATTTTTAAAAAAACTTAGAAGGATTTCTTTGTTTAAAATGAATCTATATGTGATATGATGATCTAATTATTGTTCTGATTTGGGACACTTGACCTGTGACCCTCTATATTTCTAATTAATTATTGCTTTGATTCAAGACATCTAACGTGTAACCTTCTATATTCTTATGTGTATAACCATTGAGACTTATGGCTATTTATATGTCTTAGGCTATATATATATACCACATTGCCCGGAAGGGTTTTAAATGTTTTTATGGGCATAATGAAGAATTTTTAAAGATACTATCACTTTTCTGCTTGCTGTGATTTAATAAAAGTACTGATTAAATACGAATGAATATGATTACTTTATATAATATATTTTTGATATCAAAAAAGGAGATACATTAATAGATATCACATGACCCCCGGCTGCAGCCGGCTCTGACATCCGCTGATGTCACGCCAAGTGGGGGGTGACTTAAATCTGCGTTCCACGATGGATGCTGGCCTGTGGGCGGGGTTACCCCACGAATCACAACCAGGATCCACAGCACGCTCCCCCCCCCCCCCCCCCCATTCATTGGGAAGGAGCGCGGTGGGTGCTGGGTGTGACGTGACATCAGCGGTGAGTCACGTGATACCTGTGAGCGGCCAGCGGTAGCGCCGCGCACAGGCAAGGAGGACAGCAAGAGGTAGTTAGAAAAACACTTAAGGGCACAGGGTCCATCGATTGGGGCAATCATAAAAAGTAGTGGCCAACTCCTTTAAAAAAATGAAAAAAAGAGGTATCGCTGTAATCAGTACTGACCTGAAGAATAAAGCTGCCTTATCAATTTCAACACACACAGAAGGCATAAAAAAAATTTAAAAAAATAAAAATATTGAATTGTTGATTTTTTGTTTATTCTGCCTCCCAAAAATCGGAATAGAAAGCCATCAAAAAGTGTCACATGCCCGAAAAATGGTACCAATAAAAACGTCAACTCGTCGCACAAAAAACAAGCCCTTACAAGACTGTCGGCCGAAATAAGGAAAAAATTATAGCTCTCAAAATATGGAGATGCAAAAACTATTTTTTTGCAACAACAAAAAAAAAACAAACCTGTTTTTTAGTGTGTGGTAGTCAAACATAAAAATCCGATATGAATCTGGTATCGCTGTAATCTCACCGACCAAAAGAATAAAGTCGTCTAATCACTTATACCACTCGAGGAACAGCGTAAAAAATACATAAAACCAATTCTTCACCTGCTGCTGATTTGTTCATTCTGCCTCCCTAAGATCGCAGTAAGGCGCTGCTCACATTTATCCTGAGCTCTGTGCTGAGCACTTACACCAGGGTTTCCGTGAAAATCTCTGAAATAAGTGATTCAGACAGAACCCCCAGCGGAAGATTCCCTGTAATGAAGCAGCAGATGGAGGCACTGTTGACGTCGTCTGACCTATGATCCGGCGGTGTCCGTCTTTTTAGGCGTAGATAAAAGCGCGGTCAAACAGTTTTGTGAACCTCTGAAAAGGACAACGCTGAACAGAGGTCAGATGGAGACCAGAGTAACTCTGCTGCCTCATCTCATTATAGTGAATGGATCCCTCGGGGGTTTCATCTGAATCACGACATTCAGAGATTTAAATGGAAACCCCAAAGTAAGTGCTCACCGTAGAGCACTGGATAAATGTGATCCAAAATGTTATGTAAAATGTTCCCAATAAAAGCTTCACATTAAAATACCCCACTCAGGTCTGTCATGTGTTAATGGAAATATAGGGGGCTTCCACGTTACTGGTAGTACAAAGGCTCTTGAAAAGCAAAATGGCTCCTCGCCCTCCAAAAGAAATTCAGCAAATTCTGCGCTCCCAAATCCAAATGCCACCCTCCCTTCTGAGCACCACAGTGTGTCTAAACCACATTTAGCGTCCACATGTTTGGCAGGGGTATGATTTCCAAAATAGGGTCACTTGAGGGGGGATTTCTGCTCTTTTAGCACTTAGGGGCTCTGTATATGGAGTCCACGAACTATTCTAGGAAAATCTGCACTCCAGCAGACAAATAGCGCTCCATCCCTCCCAAGTGTTGAAGTATAGCTAAGCAGTACTGTACAACCACATGTGAGGTATTGCTATGTTCAGCAGAAATTGTGTGACATTTTGGCGACTTTTTTTTACCAATTTCCCCATGTGAAAATGCAACATCTGGGGCTAAAACAAAATATTTGTGGTAAAAATGTAATTTTTTTTTCTTCACTGTCCAATGGTAGAAAATTCTGTGACACACCTGTGGTGTCAATATGATCACTGCACCCTTAGATGAATTCACTGAGAGGTGTAGTTTGTAAAATGGGGTCACTTATGGGGGATTCTGCTGTTTAGGCACCTCAGGGGCTCTGCCAATGTGACATGGTACCCTCAAACCATTCCAGCAAAATCTGAACACCAATATGGAGCGTCTTCCTTTCTGAGCTTTGCACTGTGCCTCAAAAGTAGTTTTCGACCACACATTGTGTATTGGAGTTTGCGGAGAAATTGCACAACAACTTTTGAGGTCCATTTTCTCCTGTTACCCTTGTGAAAATAAAAAAAATTGGGACTAAAATCATTTTTGTGGGAAAAAAAAATCCATTTCATATTTTCACAGCTCTACGTTATACTTCTGTGAAGCACTTGGGGGTTCAAGGCAGGGCTGTGGAGTCAGTAAGCCAAACCTCAGACTCCTCAATTTCCATGACACCGACTCCCTCGTACATGGCTCATGTTTAAGTGATGAATTTACTGTAGCACAGATTCATCTCAGCTAAAAGTCTAGACCCTTAGATCAGGAATAGGACATCTCATAACTTTTCCAAAAATCTTCTGAAAAAATATTCCCCACAAACTGCATTGAACTATAGTACCCAATTTATTATATTTTAGGAGTCGGAGCCCATTTTATACCGGCTCCGACTCCACAGCCCTGGTTCAAGGTTTTCACCACACATCTAAATATGTTCCTTGAGGGGGTCTAGTTTCCAAAATAGGGTCACTTGTGGTATGTTTCCACTGTTTAGACACATCAGGTGCTCTCCAAACGCAACATGGCGTCCGCTCTCGATTTCAGCCAATTTTGCATTCAAAAAGTCAAACGGTGCTCCTTGCCATCCGAGCCCTGCCGTGCGCCCAAACAGTGATTTTCCCTCACACATTGGGTATCTGCGCACAACAAAATTGGGGGTCCATTTTCTCCTTATACCATCGTGATAATAAAAAAAAAAAAAAAAAAAAAAAAAAAAAAAAAAAAAGGGTCTAAAGTAAAATTTGTGAAAAAAATAAATACATTTTTTCCTTCCACATTGCTTCAGTTCCTGTGAAGCACCTGAAGGGTCAATACATTTCTTGAATGTGGTGTTGAGCACCTTGAGGGGGTCCAGTTTTTAGAATGGTGTCACTTTTGGGTATTTTCTGTCATATAGGCCCCTCAAAGTCACTTCAAATGTGATGTGGTGCCTAAAGAAAAAAATGGTTTTGAAAATTGTGTTGGAAAAGAGAGAAATTGCTGGGCAACGTTTAACCCTTATAACTTCCTATCAAATAAAAAAAAATTATGTTTCAAAATTGTGCTGATGTAAAGTAGACATGTGGGAAATGTTATTTATTAACTCTTTTGTGTGACATCTCTGATTTAAAAATTGAAAATTGTGAAATTTTTGCCAAATTTTCAATTTTTTCACAAATAAACAAGTCTTATCGAAAAACTTACCACTATCATGAAGTACAATATGTCACGAAAATACAATCTTAGAATCAGGGGAATCCGTTGAAGTGTTCCAGAGTTATTTTTTTAAAATTGATCACTGTCACTTAATGAGGTATTGAGGCTTCGTCATTAACCTACAGTGTCTAGGTCCTTAAGGGGTTAAGGCACAGACAAATGCATACAAAGTTTATTGCAAGCAGAAAACTATCCAAGAATGCCTTTACTGTTAGAAAACAAACCGTTCAATATTAGCCATAGATCCATGATGTAAAGCAGGCCTGGGCAAAAGATCCTTTATGCTCTCCATGCTTAGTGTAGCACACACACACACAATGCAAAGATTGAGTCACCTTCTCCCCTTTTTATCTGGTTTCAGGTGTGATTTTCATATTGCCCACAACTGTTGCTTGCCATAGGCGAGTTTGAACGAGCGTCACATGTTTGAAACAAAGTTGTTTACCACCAATTTTGGAAAGGTGCCAACAATTTTGTCCGGCCCATTTTATGTCCAATCTGCCTTTTTTGCTCTGTTTTTTTTGTGTTGTTCCAATACACACAAGTGAAATAAACATGCATATAACAAAACATTCTTTATTCAGAATCAAAGAATATATAAAATAATAAATAACAGAGTGCAACTAATAAAACAGGGTCATATAGTATTATTTGACACAAGGTTAGGTATAAATACAAATATATTTTGCTACCAATAGTATTGTATCAGTTTACATTTCTCTGTTGATTAATACATGCACAATTAGACTCCTGTTTAAGCAGGTTGACTTTAATGATACGTTAGCATACTGACTGGATGCAGATATGTACTAAGAAATGATCACCTTATGAGAATATAACATGAATTAGAGTGTCATAGCTGTTTCCACCACAAGATGGTGCTAATGTGCTTTTGTGGGGCTGGAGGGTGAACAAAGGTACTGACATTACTTGTAAGTGGAAAACATTTATATTCTCATTTTTAACCTGACGCTTTGGTGCTTAATCTTTGTATACACCAAGTATTTAACCCCTTTACCCCCGGGGGTGGTTTGCACGTTAATGACCAGGCCAATTTTTACAATTCTGACCACTGTCACTTTATGAGGTAATTACTCTGGAACGCTTCAACGGATCCCCCTGATTCTGAGATTGTTTTTTCGTGACATATTGTACTTCATGACCGTGGTAAAATTTCTTCGATATCACTTGCGTTTGTGAAAAAAAAATCTGAAATTTGGCGAATATTTTGAAAATGTTGCAACTTTCATACTTTGAATTTTTATGCCCTTAAATCAGAGAGATATGTCACACAAAATAGTTAATAAATAACATTTCCCACATGTCTACTTTACATCAGCACAATTTTGGAACCAACATTTTATTTTTTGTTAGGAAGTTAGAAGGGTTAAAAATTGACCAGCGATTTCTAATTTTTACAACAAAACCATTTTTTTTTTTTTAGGGACCGTATCACATTTGAAGTGACATCATTCTAAAAACTGCACCCCTCAAGGTGCTCAAAACCACATTCAAGAACTTTATTAACCCTTCAGTTTTTTCTTCCATATTCCAAAAATTCTTGTGAAGTTTTCACAAAAATGTTACTTTAGACCCAAATTTTTTTATTTTCGCAACGGTAACAAGAAAAAAAAAAAAAAAAAAAAAAGGACCCCAAAATTTGTTGTGCAATTTCTCCTGAGTAAGCCAATACCCCATAAGTGGGGGAAAACCACTGTTTGGGTGCACGGCAGGGCTCGGAAGGGAAGGAGAGCCATTTGACTTTCTGAATATAAA
This sequence comes from Phyllobates terribilis, assembly GCF_046119375.1. Classification (NCBI taxonomy): domain Eukaryota; kingdom Metazoa; phylum Chordata; class Amphibia; order Anura; family Dendrobatidae; genus Phyllobates; species Phyllobates terribilis. Next base: position 701,264,247 of record NW_027362761.1, read on the forward strand.
ATTTGCTTTATTAATTAGCAGACGCCATGCTGCGTTTGGAGAGCCCCTGATGTGCTTAAACAGTGGAAAACGCCCACAACTGACTCCATTTTTCAAACTAGACCCCTCAAGGAACTTCTCTAGATGTGTGGTGACCACCTAGAACCCCCAGGTTCTTTACAGAAGTTTATAACATTGAGCCGTGAAAATAAAAAAAATCTAAATTTTCCCACAAAAATTATCTTTTCGCCCCAATTTTTTTATTCTCACAAGGATAAAAGGAGAAAATGGACCACAAAAACTGTTGAGCAATTTCTCCTGGCTGGAATCAAGAGCGGACGCCATGTCACGTTTTGGGAGCCCCTGATGTGCCTAAACAGTGGAAACCCCCCACAAGTGAAGCCATTTTGGAAACTAGACCAAGGATTTTATCAAGGGGTATAGTGAACATTTTGAACCCAGAGGTACGACACAGAATTTGATAACATTAGGTAATCATATTGTATAAGTTGTCATTAGTCTTAAGCACAAGTGCTCGCTACCTGAGTTTGCATCGGGTACTCAGGTATGCACCATGTATCACAGGTGCTCGAGTCCCCGCCCCACATGTTTGACAACCAAAAAATACATGCGGGGGATAGCACGTGCATGGCAGGCAATCCCCGCAAGTTTTTTTTTTGGCAGCTGCGAAACATATGGGGCGGAGACTCGAACACCCACGATGCTCAATGCATACCCGAGCACCCGATGCAAACTCAAGTAGCGAGCACTTGCGCTTAACACTAGTCGCCATATCATCATTTTTTTTGTCTTTAAGTTTAAAAAAATCCCAAACCTAACACAACCCCAGCCCTAGCGTTTATTTTTTACGCCGTTCCTTGTGCGGTATAAGTGATTAGACTTTATTCTTCGGGTCGGTGTGATTACAGCAATGCCAGAATCATATGGGGTTTTTATGTTTGGCAGCTGTCACACACTGAAAGACACTTTTTTTGCACAGACTAGTTTTTGAAATAATGTTTCCATATTTCGGCCAATAGATTCATGTAAGGGCTTGCTTTTTACGGGACAAGTTAACATTTTTATTGGTACCATTTTCGGGCAAATTAAATTTTTTGATCTTTTTTATTCCGATTTTTTAGGAGGCAGAATAAACAAAAACCAACAATTCAGGAATTATTCTTCGGGTCAGTTAGTTTACAACAGTATCACATTTATACAGCTTTTTTTTATGTTTTGGCGCTTTTACACAATAAAAACTATTTTATAGAAAAAAGTATTTTTTTTGCATCGCTTTATTCTGAGAGCTGTAACTTTTATTTTTCGGCTGATGGAGCTGTATGGCGGCTTTTTTTTTGCGGGACAAGATGACGGTTTCAGCACTACCATATTTATTTATATTAACCTTTTTGATCGCATTTTATTCCATTTTTTGCTTGGCGGTATGATAAAGCATCATTTTTTTATTTTATACAGTGTTCACTAAACTAGTGAAACAGTTTTATAGGTTAGGTCGTGTCAGACGCAGCGCGTGTACTTTTATTGCTTTATTTTTTTTCCAGAATAATATGAATATATATGGGTACAGTATATTTTTATTTTGTAGATTTTTTTCATTTTTTTTACATATATTTTTACTATTTTTTTTTTCCCCACTTTCTGACACTTATTTTTTTTTACTTTTACACTTTGTCCCACTATGTGACTTTTATTTTTTACAGGCTGATAGCTTGCATAGCATAGAGATGCAGGAGCATCTCTATGCTATGCAGGCTGTCAGCGCTGCACAGGAACAAGTTACTTTGATCGTGCACTGCACATGATCAAAATAACTTCATGATGCCTGGTGACCCGGATGTCATCATGACGACATCGGGTCACCATGGCAAAGATCAGGACCCCGTGCTCACAGTACGGGGTCCCGATTCAAGTTAAGAGGCTCACGCTTACCTCCCCTTGCCGCCAGAATGCTGCGATCGATCTCAATTGCAGCATTTCGGGGGTTAATGTGCTGGGAGCTTCTGTGTGGGTGTGATCACATTGTGCCTAATAGTAAGTACCTGGTCCATACCAGGGCACAGGGACGTACTATTACTGACAATGTCAGAAAGGGGTTAAAGCACTTTAGCACCATCTTGTGGTGGAAACAGCTATGACACTAATTCATGTTATACGCTCATATGGTGACATTTTCTTAGCATACTGACTGGATGCAGATATGTACTAACTCATCGTTAAACTCAACTTGCTTAAACATGCCAGGAGTCTAATTGTGCATGTATTAATCAACAGAGAAATGTAAACGAATATAAATATATTTTGCCACCAACAGTATTACCTCATGCCAAATAATACTATGATATGACCCTACTTTATTAGCTGCACTCTGTTATTATTTTATATATTCTTAGATTCTGAATAAAGATTATTTTTAAAGGATAAAATACTTGTTTGAATCCTGGGCTTCAATTAGCTAAGTCTGTGTTGTTCTAGTATCATTAATGAGTTTCCTACTATAGTCTTGTATTGACTCCATAAGGGTATATTGTTGTAATTAGTGTAACACAACATGTGCAATTGCAATAACTTTCTGGGACAAATGTTTCATTTTATTTATTTTTGACGCCATTCCTCGTGCGGTATAAGTAATTAGACGACTTTATTCTTCGGGTCGGTGCGATTACAGCTATGCCAGATTTATATCGGGTTTTTAGGCTTGGCAGCTGTCACACACAGAAAACGCTATTTTTGCATCGCCATATTTTGAGAGCTATAATTTTGCTGACAGTCATGTGAGGGCTTGTTTTTTTGAGGGACGAGTTGACGCTTTTATTGGTACCAGTTTCTGTCACATCGATCTTTTTTATTTTTTGGCGCTTTTACAGAAAAACTATTTTATAGAAAAGAAAGAATTGTTTTTGCATTGCTACATTCTGAGCGCTATAACTTTATTTCTCCACTGATTGAGCTGTATGGCGGCTTGTTTTTTTGCAGGACAAGATGACGTTTTCAGCTATACCATTGATATTTATATTCGACTACTACATCACTTTTTATTCCATTTTTTTGTTCAGCGGTATGATCAAAAAGAACAGTTTTGGTACAATTTTTTTTTTCTCCTTTCTTTTAAAGGTGTTCACTGAAGGGGTTATAGATCAGGTAGTTCCAGAAGCAGCGATACCAAATGTGTGTACTTTATTTGTTTTAACATAAAATTTGGTATTTATTGGGTTAATATTTTTTCATTTTTTTTGTTCTTTTTTTTGAGATTTTTTAACAATTTGTTTTAAACTTTTTTACTTTGTCCCAGGATGGGACATCAACATTCCCTGCCCTGATCTAATACTCTGCAATGCTTTTGCATTGCAGGGCATTAGATCTTTGCATCACACACAGGGAGGAGGTGTGTCAGGACCAGGAGCTTACAAGTCACCGTACCTGGGGGACACCACGGCCATCTTTCAGCCTGGAATCACCATGGAGACAATCAGCACAATGCGATCGCAATCGCGTTGTACCGATTGAAGCAGAGAGGGAGCTCCCTTCCTCTTCTATGCCGATCAATGTTGCTGTAAACTATTGACAGCGGCAAGAGAGGAGTTGCCACGTGGTGTCGTGTCAGTCTCATACAGCTCTGACAGTGCTTTTGACCACGTCGGCGCTTGGAGTGTGCCTGCGCAATAGTCACGTCGTACATGTATGGCGGTTTGCACCCCCCACCGCAGCGCCGTACATGGCCGTACACGGCAGATGTCGTGAAGGGATTCAATTTAGTAAATTTGTTTAGCCCTCCACAGTAGTGCCAGTTTCCCATATGACCACTTGTGAAAATTAATTGCCCACCACCGAGGTAAGTCATATTGCTATTCATAGCATAAGTTTCCACTCTTCAGTTATAGGCAGCTTTTATATTTAGCTACAGACTGGCGATTAATAAAACAAACCCGAAAAAGCAATTGCTCCAGTAATTACTCCTTTTGGTCCTTACCTTCTGTTTTCAATCGCTCAGCTTCTGTTATGTCCTCATCCGATGGAGAAGCACAATTTGAGGTCATTGGTGAAGATTCCTTTCAAAGAGAAAAAGCAAACCGTATTAAAATTATTACAGATGAAATATTATGGCTGACGCATTGGATTGAAATTGAACGGATAGGATAGGATATCAGACCGACTGACCGTCTGGTACAAAAATCAGACATCTGAATAAGTCCTGTAGAACAAGTGAATGCGAGAATAAAATACAGTTAATAAGATTCAGGGTGCAAAACATAAAATATGCATCCAGCTTCTAGGCCACTACCAATACATTGTGCTGACATGTTTCTAATGGTAGTGTCATCAGTAAAGCTGGTTCGAATTACACATTACTGCAGCACTGTAGGCATAGACTGGCAGGGGTGTCAGACGAAGCTCCATTCACACCTGCATTCTGGCTTTGCTTTTAAACGGAACCACGCACACAAAAAAAAGCTATTATCCTGCAACTATGGGGTTAATCTGCAGGTCAACAGCATTCTGAACATGCCCGGCGCCAGCACAGAGCACCGCTGTTGGGAGGAAATTAACTTTATTTCTCCAGGCAGCAATTGGGGTTCAGCCATAAGGGTAGTGATGGCGCGGGTTCAGTCACCACTCTGTACAGAGATCGGCAGCAGTAATCGCGTCCCCGGCCCTGACTGACAGCCGGCCCTAATGATGAGATGCTGTCAGTCAGTCCGGAGTCACGGTTACAGCCGCATCTCTCTATACACAGAGCGGCGACTGAAATCGTGCCGGCGCCACCTTTATGACTGACTGCCGAAAGCGGCTGTGAAGAATTAAAGTTAATTTCTTTCTATATTAATTCCATATCTGCAGGTTAAAACAGTTTTTTACTTTTTACACAACAGGTTCCTTTAAAAGGGGTTGTCCACTACTAGGACAACCCCTTCTCATACCCCACAATTGGCCCCGATAAAATAAAGCTCCTACTCCCCTCCCGTGTCGGCGCTGTTCCCACGGTGTCGGCACTCACGTACAGTGTTGTGGCACACGAGCCAGGCACCAATCAGCGCCGACGTCACCACCCCTGCCTCCTGTCGAATTGAACATGAAAAGGAAGACCAGGCTGCAGCTGATCTCAGACATCCTTTCCATATTCAATTCGTACAAAGGCGGGGACAATGATGCCAACGCTGACTGGGCGTGTTCAAAACAACACACGAGAGCCCCAGGAAGAGAAAGAGCAGACAGCGCAGTCACGGGAGGAGAGTATAGGCTTTTTTATTTCATTGGGGCCGAGCGTGGGGTATGAGAAGGAGTAGTCCAAGTAGCGGACAACTTCTTTAAAGTGTTCGTTGCTTTGAGTTTCAATCATTTTTATTGAATTTTAAAAATATTTAAATGGGGAAAGGAAAAAGGGGGAGAGGGGGATATTTATTGGGGAAATAAAACAAGATTAAGTGAGGAAAGATGGTAAGGGAGAATACAAAACATATTAAAGAAAATAAATACAAAGAAAACTATATCAAAGAATATACATATATGAATTAAGTATGCAAGTGATTCTAGACATATGTTTACACGGCATTAAATGCATATCACATGGAATAAAACTTCAAGGCTAAATGGAGTTAATGAGAAGGTGCCATAAAAAATAAAAAAAAAGTTTTTTCAACGTCTGGGAAAAAAAAAATGCAAGGTATTAACCCCTTATGGACCTTGGGATTTTCAGTTTTCATTTTTTACTCCCCTTCTTCCCAGAGCCATAGCGTTTTTATTTTTCGGTCACTATGGCAGTGTGAGGGCTTATTTTTTGGGAGGCAACTTGTACTTTTAAACGGCATCACTGGTTTTACCATATCGTGTACTGGAAAACGGGGGGAAAATTCCAAGTGCGGTGAAATTGCAAAAAAAAATGCAATAATTTTTTTTTTTTTTTCCCACGTTCACTGAATGCTAAAACTGACCGGCCATTATTATTATCCAGGTCATTATGAATTCGTAGACACCCAACATGTATTGGTTATTTTTTATTTAAGTGGTGAAAAAAAAATCCAAAGTTTGATTTTAAAAAAAAAAATGGCTGCATATTCCTAGACTCAAAACATCGGATCTACCCCAAAATGTTATCAATAAAAACGTCAGCCCGGCGCGCAAAAAATAAGCCCTCACCCAGCCCCAGATCCCGAAAAATGGAGACGCTACAGGTCTTAGAAAAAGGCGCTATTTTTTTTTTTTTACCAAATTTTGGAATTTTCACCACTTAAATATAAAAGAACCTATACATGTTTGGTGTCTATGAACTCGTAATGACCTGGAGAATAATGATGGCAGGTCAGTTTGAGCATTCAGTGAACGTGGTAAAAAAAAAGTAAATAAAAAACAACTGTGGTATTGCACTTTTTTTTTGCAATTTTACCGCACTTGGAATTTTTTTCCCGTTTTCCCGTACACGATATGGTAAAACCAGTAATAGCGTTGAAAAGTACAACTTGTCCCGCAAAAAATAAGCCCTCACATGGCCATACTGACCAAAAAATAAAAACGCTATGGCTCTGGGAACAAGGGGAGCAAAAAACGAAAAAGCAAAAATGACAAAACCCAAGGTTGCGAAGGGGTTAAAACCATTTTTTTTTTCACTTTTTGCTTGCTTCTATAGTCTCCATAGGAGACTAGAAGCAGCAACTGTCTGATCACCTCTACTACATAGAGGTGATGAGCAGATCACCTCTGTAGCAGAAATGCTCCTGTGTTATGAGCGCCGACCACTAGGTGGCACTCATAGCGATCAGCACATGACGACAACCACTGGGGTCTGCTGCAGACCCAGGGTTGTCATGCCCACGCACTGGTGACCCACGATCACGCGACGGGGTCACCGATGGGCAGGGTAAGTGACGCGCTTCCGGCGAGGCGCTGTTAAATGCCACTGTCAGAGATTGACAGCGGCATTTAACTGGTTAACAGCAGCGGGTGGATTGTGATTCCACCCGCGGCTGTTGCGGGCATATGTCAGCTGTAAGAATCAGCTGACATGTGCCCGGTTCAGTGTGGGCTCAGCGCCGGAGCCCGTGCTGAACAGGGAGTGACAGCCTGGTGCGTAAAGGGGTTAATGTTTTACCTTTTTTTAAAAAATATTCATACATATACAAATTATATATATATATATATATATATATATATATATATATATATATATATATACACACATACATACACACACATAATTTGTTTTTAATGAAGCAAAATATGAAAAATAATTTAAAAAGGTTTAGTATTTCCACTTATAAACACTAGGGGGAGCAGCTGCTGAAATTTGCCATAACAACCTAGTGTACAAGTAGCTCACATTAAGACTGCAGTAAATGTGGGCTGGATCTGCTCACATGTGTGTGAAGTCATCCCTCTCCTCCCCTTCTGGGTGTTTGCAAAATAATAATGAGAGCGCTCTCCTCAAGCAACGTCGGTTGCACACACAAGCGCGTTTTTCTGGGAGTTCCATACCTAAAGAATTCAGTTCTGATGAAGGTCTGTACCAGGACCGAAAATGTTTAAAGCTATATGAATGCAAATAAAAGGAACTTAAATTCAAAGAGTGCCAAGTTTTTATGCTCTATATGATATATGGGTTGGATACCCTGCTTGTGCACCTGAATCAGTTACTGCAAGAGTGCCATATATTATCATTTTCGATCTGGATTTTAAAGGCACTTGAATGCTGATTAAATCCTTATCCTTCTTGTAGAAATTCGGTTTGCTGTTTTAGAGAAATCAATTGTTGTAACTGTATGCTAATAAGATGTAAGTGCAGTGGGAATGGATATTGCACTTATAGCTCTCCTGCATCGCCTCTGATTTCCCACCTGCTGCCTGCCTTCTAATTCAGTGACCTGTCCGTCAGAGAGAGGCGGGGAAAAGGGAGAGAAACAGACAAAGTGCATTGCCCACCCACTGCACTTGCATCTCATTAGCATACAATTTCAACAATGGATTTCTCTAAAACAGGTAAGGATTTAATAACCGTTAAAGTGCCTCTATGTACATTCCTTTACTTAGGGGTATAAAATGACAGATTCCACATTCTTCTAAGCCAAGTTTCTGGCATACAGAGGATATAGAAGTCTACACACCCCTTTTAAGTAAAACGTAAACAAATAAATAATCACACCAAGAATAATTTCAGGACTTTTTCCCATCATGACATCTATAATCTGTATACTTCACTCGAAAAACAAACAATGATTTTAAAGTGCAAAAAGAAAAAAAAACTAAAATAAGGTGGTTGCTTAAGTATTCACACCCTTATACTTTGTTGAAGTACTCTTTAAATTTATGACAGCTTTTAGTCTTTTTGTGTAGGAATCTATCAGCACGGCACAACTAGAGTTGGCAATCTTTCCCACTCCTCCTTGCAGTAGCGTTCCAAATCAGTCAGACTGTGAGGGCATCTCCTGTGTACAGCCCTCTTCAGGTTATCCTACAGATATTCAATTGGGTTCAGGGCTGGGATCTGGCTGGGTTATTCCTTTGTTGCTTTGGAGTTAAGCTTATGTTCATTGTCTTACTGAGAGATGAAATTCTTCTTCTCTTCTTCAGCTTTATAGCAGAGGCCTGAAGGTTTAGTTGCAAAATTGTCAAATATTCCCAGCACCTTAAAGAGATTGTCCACTACTTTGTCATTGATAAGCTATCCTTAGGATAAGTCATTAATGTCTGATCGGCCCGGGTCCGAGACCCGGCATCTCCGTCGATCAGCTATTATCTGTGTCGACAGCTGCAAGTACTCACTTGCGAAGCGGGCCGTCTTCTCATAACGGCCACCAAAGGATACTGCACACCCACCTCCTATTGATTTGAATAGGAGGCGGATGTCCAGTACAAAGCCTCTTAAATAAATAATAATTTTATTTATATAGAGCCAATATATTCCACAGCACTTTACAAATGAGCGGGGACTTGTACAGACAATATCAGACATTACAAAGTAACACATAGTATAAACAGTTACAGGAGGAGTGAGGGCCCTGCTCATAAGCTTACAATCCAGGAGGAGATAAGGGAGATACAATAGGCAGAACAAGCTTGTTATGTATGGTCCAGCCATCATTATAATAAATAGGTGTTAGGCTATGTGCCCACGATGCGGAAATGCTCCGGATTTGTCCTGAGCGTTTCTGCATCTCCCTGGCAGAAAAAATGCATGCAGATTGTACATGCAGATTGTACATGCGGATTGTACATGCGGATTGTACATGCGGATTGTACATGCGTTTTTCCTGCCAGGGACATGTGGATGTGAAGCGTTCTTCACATGCATTTCCGCATGCGGGTTGTCAAGCGCTTTCCAAGCGATTTTAGCATCACTTGGAAAGTGCTTGACAACTTGGTCACACTATGTAAATCCATGCAACCGGCATGGATTTATATAGTGTGACCGAAAGAATGGTAAAAATAAAATATATACTTATCTTCTGATGGCCCCCAGTGTCTTTATTCGATGCGTCTCGGCAGCTCACGGTACACTGAAGGACCTGCCGACGTCAGCGTTCACGTGATCCTTGAGTCCACCGCGATCTGTCGGCAAGCCAAGACCAGGGGAGGAGTCCTGAGGACATAATTTGCATATTCCCACTGCATTTTGGGTAAGTGAAGAGTCTCCGCGAGCTCAAAGAACACTGGATTTTGGCTGTTGGAGCTGAAAAGAGGACATCGGTAAACCAGGGGAGGAGTCCTGAGGAGATAATTTGCATATTCCCACTGCATTTTGGGGTAAGTGAAGAGTCTCCGCGAGCTCAAAGAGCACTGGATTTTGGCTGTTGGAGCTGAAAAGAGGACATCGGTAAACCACGTGCCTGCCGGCGCGCGCATTTTGAAGCTTTTTTTTTTAAGCTTTTTTCACTGTTTTCAGAACATTAACAGTAAGAACATGGAAGAGTCCAGGAGCCATTTGGTGAGCTGCATATCCTGCTACATGTTCACAGACTTGCCAGTGGAAAAGCCAAACTTCACATGCCAGAAATGCAAGCTTGTGTCCCTGTTGGAGGAAAAGTTGCGAAATCTAGAAGAGAGGTTAACTACCTTGAAAATCATTAAGGAAGGTGAAGAGTTCTTAGACAGAGCAGAATTATCTCTTCATGATTCAGAAAGAGAAGAAATTCGAACTGCACCTGACGAAACAGAGGAATGGAAGCATGTGACCCAGAGAAGCAGGAGGATTGAGAGGCAGTCAGCACCCATACTACTCAGGAACCAGTACCAGGCTCTCACGCAGGAGAACCATGAAGAAATACAGCAAAATAAGACTTTGCCAGCAATGAATAACCTTGTAAGCCCTCAGAATCCTCCTGGATGGAGAAAGAAGAATGTTGTGAAGAAAAAACGGAGAGTGGTGGTCATGGGGGATTCCCTGTTAAGAGGAACAGAGGTCGCTATCTGCAGACCAGACATAACCTCAAGAGAAATGTGCTGTCTTCCAGGAGCAAAAATTAAAGATGTGTCTGACAGGATATCAAGACTCTTCAGACCTACAGATCACTACCCATTCCTGCTAATACATGTGGGGACAAATGACACCGCAAGAAAGGACCTGGAAACCATCTGCAGTGACTTTGAAGACTTAGGCAAGAAAGTGAAAGAATTGGGAGCGCAGGTGGTCTTCTCATCCATCCTCCCAGTGGATGGCCATGGAACAATGAGGTGGAATAAGATTCTACAGGTGAACAACTGGCTACGTCGATGGTGCCGTCAACAAGGATTTGGATTTCTGGATCACGGAATGAATTACCTATACGATGGACTACTTGCTAGAGATGGGGTGCACCTTACGAAGACTGGAAAACATGTATTTGGAAGTCGCCTTGCTACACTCACCAGGAGAGCTTTAAACTAGAACAATGTGGGAAGGGAAGCAAAAGGCCAGAAAAAGCCATACAGCTGACAAATACTATTGAGATCTCTGCTACTGGAAGTGGAAAGGAAGAACAAAGACAAAACAATTTAAATAATAAAAATATGGGAGGAAGAGAAACCAATCACAAACTAAAATGTTTTTATACAAATGCACAAAGCATGGGCAACAAACAAGGAGAATTGGAACTACTAACGCAGGAAAAGGAATATGATGTCATTGGAATCACTGAAACTTGGTGGGACGATACACATGATTGGAATACAAGGCTAAAAGGATACAACTTATTTGCAAGAAACAGACTTGATAAACGAGGAGGAGGTGTCGCATTGTATGTTAGAAAAGCGTATATCTGCACAGAGATTGAAGCTTCAGAGACTGGGAGTTCTGTGGAAACTGTTTGGGTAAGAATACAAGGAGAGAACAACGGAAAGGACACCATTGTAGGCATTTACTACAGGCCACCTGGGCAAGCTGAAGATATGGATGAACTCTTTATGTATCAAATGACCAAGTTCTCCAAAAATATGACGTAGTGGTCATGGGAGATTTCAACTATCCAGACATTTGTTGGGAATCTCTATCAAGTAAAACTAACAGGTCAAGCAAATTCTTATCCTCTCTTGCTGACAACTTTATCTTCCAAAAGGTAGGGGAGAAAACAAGGGGATCTGCTACTTTGGATCTAATCCTTATAAACAGGGAGGAAATGGTTGAGGAGGTAAAGGTGGCTGGGACGCTAGGAGGCAGCGATCATGCTATTATAGAATTTTGGATAACTAGAGGAGGAAGACATGTGAAGACTCAAACTTCAAGGTTAGATTTTAGAAAGGCAGATTTTAAGAGACTCAGAAAGAGAATAGGAGGGATCCAATGGCTGGATGTCCTCAAGGACAAAAATGTCCAGGAAGGATGGGAAATTTTTAAAAATGAGATTCTCAAAGCACAATCGTTAATCCCGAAAAGTAGGAAGAATGGGAAGCATTTAAGGAAACCAGGATGGATGAACACAGAACTTAAACACATGCTAAAAAGAAAGAAAGAAATGTTTATTAAATGGAAAGAGGGAGGCATATCTAAAGAAGATTATAACGCAGTCTGCAGATCCTGCAGGGCACGTATCAGGTTAGCTAAAGCTGACAATGAATTAAGGCTTGCAAGAGATGTCAAAAGCAATAAAAAAGGATTTTGGGGGTATGTCAAAAGTAAAAGAAAAGTCAAAGATGCTATAGGATTTTTACAGGATGAAAATGGAGAAATGTTAAGAGAGGATGTTGAGAAGGCCGAACTTTTTAATTCCTATTTTGCATCTGTTTTCTCTCAGAAAGAAAATGTAACATCAACTGATCTTCACTGTCCTTTTAAAGGAATAGAGGAATCCAAGTTATCTGTAAACAGAAAGATTGTGAGGGAATATTTAGCTAACATAAATGAGTTCAAGTCTCCAGGTCCAGATGAATTACACCCCAGAGTACTGAAGGAGATCGTAGAAGAAATTTTAGAACCACTCTCCATAATCTTTGAAAATTCTTGGAGAACAGGAGAAGTCCCAGAAGACTGGAGAAGAGCAAATGTTGTTCCTATCTTCAAAAAGGGGAAGAAGGTGGACCCAGGGAACTATAGGCCGGTGAGTCTGACTTCTATACCAGGAAAGATCTTTGAACAAATTATTAAACAACATGTATGTAAGTACATGGATAAGAATGAAGTGATTAACCAGAGTCAGCATGGGTTTGTAACTAACAAGTCATGTCAGACTAACTTAATTTCCTTCTATGACAGAATCACTGACTGGGTGGATCAGGGAAATGCTGTAGATATAGTATATCTTGACTTCAGCAAAGCATTTGACAAAGTATCTCACACCATCCTTATTGAAAAAATGACCAAGTATGCAATGGACCAGGCAACTGTTAGGTGGATTCATAACTGGCTTAGTGATCGGACTCAAAGGGTGGTTGTAAATGGCTTCACATCCAGCTGGATGAATGTCTCAAGTGGGGTACCACAGGGCTCCGTCCTGGGACCTGTATTGTTCAACATCTTTATCAATGATTTAGATGAAGGAATTGAAGGTAAACTGATTAAATTTGCTGATGACACAAAGCTAGGAGGGATAGCTAATACTAGAGAAGAGAGAGAGAGGATTCAAAAAGACCTAAATAAACTGGAGCAGTGGGCAGCAACCAACAGAATGGTTTTTAACAGGGAAAAATGCAAAGTACTACATCTGGGCAATAAAAATGAAAAAAGCATATACAGAATGGGAGGAATAGAGCTAAGCAACAGTACATGTGAAAGAGACTTAGGTATACTAATAGATCATAGACTGAACATGAGTCAACAGTGTGATGCAGCAGCAAAAAAGGCAAATACAATTCTGGGATGTATTAACAGAAGCATACAGTCTAGATCACGTGAAGTCATTATCGGTCTTTACTCCTCTTTGGTCAGACCTCATCTGGAATACTGTGTACAGTTTTGGGCACCACATTTTAAAAAAGACATAGACAAACTGGAGCAAGTTCAGAGAAGAGCAACCAGAATGGTGACTGGTCTGCAAACCATGTCCTATGAGGAGCGGTTGCAGGATTTGGGAATGTTTAGCTTGCAAAAAAGAAGACTGAGAGGAGACTTAATAGCTGTCTACAAATATGTCAAGGGCTGTCACATTGTAGAAGGATCATCTTTATTCTCATTTGCACAAGGAAAGACTAGAAGCAATGGGATGAAACTAAATGGGAGGAGACACAGATTAGATATTAGAAAAAACTTTTTGACAGTTAGGGTGATTAATGAGTGGAACAGGCTGCCACGAGAGGTGGTGAGTTCCCCTTCAATGGACGTCTTCAAACAGAGGCTGGACAGACATCTGTCTGAGATGATTTAGTGAATCCTGCTTTGAGCAGGGGGTTGGACCAGATGACCCAGGAGGTCCCTTCCAACTCTACCATTCTATGATTCTATGACAGACACCGGGGGCCATCAGAAAGTAAGTATGTTTTTTTTGTTTGTTTTTTACAGGTTCTATGGTACCCGGGTCCGGAGGAGTCTCCTCTTCTCCACACCCGGGTACAATCCGCACATTGAAACGCATGGATTCTGCATGTACAGATCCAGTGATGTAGATTCCATGCGTTCCAATGCAAGTCAATGGCGGCGACAGACATATGCTGATGCAGAACTGTGGAGAACTTTGAAGGCGAGAGTGAGGAGTTAATGTAATGTAACGGTGGAGGTATCCGTGTAGTGGTTGGACAGAAATACGACCCTGGATGCCACATTCAGTACAGATTGGAGAGGAGAAAGTTTGGTTAGAGGGAGACCAATCAGTAGAGAGTTGCAGTAGTCCAGACGAGAATGAGTAAGTGTGACAGTAAGAGTATTTGCAGCTTCAAAGGTGAGAAAAGGATCAGATTCCAGAGATTTTTTTTTTTTTAGATGCAAGGGACTTGAGAGAGTGAGAGATTGGATATAGGGAATAAAGGAAAGTTCTGTGTCAAATATAACCCCAAGACACAGAGTATGCTGCTTGGGAGTTACGGTTGAATCACACAAGGAAATTGTTATATCAAGTATAGGTAGGTTAGAAGAGAGGGGGAAAACACAGGGGCAGACGCTTTCCAGTGACACTCCGCTCCCTTCAGGTACAGTCCATATACAATATAATAAATACACCAACTCTTATGGCCCAGTTTATGACACACTATATAGCTAATTTTGCTTTCCATATATGTCAGATTAACATAGCCATAATAAAGGACTCCTGTTATTGATGCACCTGCTCCTTTTTTGACCAGTTTCCTTGTTCTTAACTATATATATTTATATGGATATTGATTATTGTATATAATCTCCATTGTTTGATTAATATTACTGGTCCTGATATATACACCACATTAATAAACAATTTTTGAACATTACATATATATATTTTTTTATTGCATTTACTGTCACTTGGAATTGTGTCCGCTATTCTACTTGGTTATTTGTTCCCACCCTGTTATTTATTTTAAAAAATCTTGACTAAAAAAATTGTGCTTTTAATCATACTTACCATGGACTCCTTCCATTGGTTCTTTTTTGTCTGTTTTCTTATTGTAAAAAACACACATCTGTGGTATTGCAGTTTTTTTGCAATTTCACCGCACTTGGAATTTTTTTCCCGTACACGATATGGTAAAACCAGTGATGACGTTCAAAAGTACAACTCATCCCGCAAAAAACAAGCCCTCACACGGCCATATTGACCAAAAAATAAAAACAGTTATGGCTCTGGGAAGAAGGGGAGCAAAAAACGAAAACGCAAAAACGGAAAATGGCCTTGTCATAAAGCAGTTAAATAAAATGTTCATGTGCTGAAATAATCTTATGAATGTGCCCCTGTGTAATGGCCATGTGTAGCTGTGCAGGGACATGGTCTGATCATACCACAACTCCTGGACAGGGGAGGAAGGAAGAGTATACAGACAGGACAGCATGGGATCACAAGTGATTGTTTCTGTGAGGTAAAACATTTCAATGCCTGTTTTTAAATAATGTTTTACCTCACGGACAGAATCAGCTGTGATCCCATGCTGTAATATCTGTATACTCTCTTTTGCTTCCTCCCCTGCCCAGGAGATGTGGTCTGATCAGACCATGTTCCTGTACGGTCAGACACAGCCATTACACAGTACATAGCAGGGGCACATTTATAAGATTATCTCAGCACAGGAACATTTTATTTTAAATTGTTTATTTCTAATTGTGGAAATTATTATTCCAAAATCTATGGATTTAAAATTCACTTTTTGTTCGTGGGAAAACCCCTTTAAAGTCAGGCCTGTAGTTGGCAGAAAAGTTTGGGTCGAAAGGATGTTTTGGTTTTTTTAAGTAGAGGGGCTATGACCGCATGTTTACATGAGGAGGAAAAGATATCAGAAGTAAGAAAGAGGTTAGGGGCAAAGACAGACTGCCTTATAACTCATGCAATGATCCCATCGCACTGAATGGACTGGCCGGCACCACTCCTGGCCAGACCATGACGGGTTTCTATGCAGCTGTCAAGGTCAGGTCAGGAGAGGTGCCAGCCAATACGAGGTTTATAATGCGATCCTCACACAAGAAATACGGCAGTGTATCTCTGCCCTAAATATTTTAGTTAGGTGGGTAGTGACAACCAGGAGAGAGACTGAAAGATGTGAGGGAAAAGGGTCAACAATACAGGTTGTAGGAAGAGAAGAAGAGAGGAGCCTGGTAACTTCTGTGACAAGTTTGTAAGATGGAGGGAGAGGAGGGCGATACACAACTGCCACTCACAGGGAGAGGGGTTTGTAGAGTTAACAGTATGAACCTCAAAAGGAAGGGAACATTAGCAATGGTATGGGGGGGGGGGGGTGAAAAGAACAGACCAACACCTCCACCTTGTCTGCTCTCAGGTCTGGTAGTATGTGAAAATTGTAGCCCACTAAACGAGAAAGCAGCAGAAGCGGCGGCATCCAACTGCTAGATCCAGGTTTCATTGAGAGCTAGATGATTGAGGGAATTAGAAAAGAAGAAGTCGTGGATGTAGGGGAGTTTGTTGCACACTGAACATGAGTTCCAGAGAGCACAATTAAAAGACAGGAGAAGGAATGCACTGAGCTTAATTAGGTTAGAAAGGTTTCTATGTGCAGGAGGAAGAGCGTTATATTTACTAGTGGAAAGAGGGCCCGGATTAGGAAAGATGTCATCAGTGACTAGAATAAAAAAGAAAAAGCAGGTGGTTCTGTGATTTGGGTGAATGTTTCATGCACGGTATGGGGTTAGTGGATGCTCTGTAGTATTTCAGAAAAGTTAGCAGAATCTGAGTGCTGTACATGTGAGAGGGAAGATGAGATGGACTGATATGGAGCCAGTACAGAGCGTATAAAAGGGCGATAGTTGTGAAAGAAAGTAGCAACGAGGACATATATGAAGCAGAGATATTGAAAATAAATAATGCAGTACAAGTGGAAAAGAATGTTTCTTTGAAAATCTTGCATGGCTTACATGTATCCCGCCTGTCGAACTGCTGTGCACTTAGAAAGACATTGCACACAAACCCCTCTTTCCGTAGGCCATTTCTGAATATATGGGAAAGAATCTGCTAAGATCTAGACCCAATTTACCTTGTTAAACAATTAATCAAACTAAGTAGAGACCAGAGCACTCAATAGTAAGCAAGATAAACAAACACCCACACTGGACAGAAAAAACATTGACTAATGACAAGTTCCAGCTGCCGAAAAACAGCGTCAAAGCATAATGCTGCACCACCACGCTTCACTGTGGGTATTTAGTTCATTTGATAATGTGCAGTGCTGGTTTTGCACCAAACATACCTTTTGGAATTATGGCCAAAAAGTTTATCTTTGGACTCATCAGAACATAACATAAGGTTTCCCACATGCTTCTGCCAGACTTGATGTAGGATTTGGCAAAACACACCTCAGCTTGGTGTTTTTCTTTATAAGAAAAAGCTTCAGTCTTGCCACCCTGCTCCATAGGCCAGACATATGAAGAATACAGGAGATTGTTGTCGCATGTAGAATACAACCAGTACTTGCCAGAAATTCCAGCAGCTCCATTAATATTGTTATAGGTCTTTTTACAGCCTCCTGTACCAATTTTCATCTGGTCTTTCACCAAATTTTGAGGGTTACCCAGTGTCAATGTTGTGCCAAATTTAAGCCACTTTTTAATGAGTGTCTTCACAGAGTCCATGGTATATCTAATAGCTTGGAAAATGTTTGTACCCTTCGTGACTGATAATTTTTAACCAAGAGATCCCTTTGCGGTGTTGCAAGAGTTTTATGGACCATGACTTTTGTTGTAAAATTTAACTAAGAAAATGTCAGGAAAATCCTACTAGAACCGCTAAACTTTATATGGGGTGTGACAGAGTCATTGGTATTGTATATGAGGGGAGGTGTGTGTCACTCAGGTTGCTCTCCTGTGCGAACGGAAACCTACTAAATTTCTGCCAGCATGTTATATGCTGGGGGTTAACTCTCTTAAAGGGTGTGGTTTGATGGGAATGTCAAAGAGGGTGGGAGGCCATTCCCCCTACCTTCTTGGTGTGGCCAGCAAGGTTTAAATACCCAGTCAGTAGTTTGTTCTGGGTGGTGTGTGGTCTGGAGAGGGAAGTCTTCCGGATGTGTTTGGCTGAAGCCAGAGAGCAACAGCAGAGGACTGGTGTTTGCTAAGATTTTACTGTACTACCTGGAGCAGGCCGAGCCTTGCTTGCTATTGGACTCTGTTAAGCTTTATCTTTTGTTTTCCCGTTAACCCCGAGAGGGCATGTTTATTTTTATGGGACGCTGCTGGAAGTTTATGCCACAGAATAAACCAGCAGGAAGTGAACCCGAACCGTGTGTCCTGTGTCTGCCTTCGGACAGCCGAGTAAGTCGCTTTACCACAGGGGTTAAGTAGAATCACTGTAAATGACGGCAGCTTTGTAGTGACTACTACTTACTGTAAATTTAAATATGATTAGCTAGTTCTGAATACAACCACATCCTCAATTATAAGAGGGTGTTCACACTTAGAGAAGACTTCGGCACTCCAGTTTGCATACAAGAAAAAATAGTTTATTCGTATAGTTATAGAAGAAGCCCCTCCAAGGCAAAAAAATGTGTACATGTACCAAAAAACTTTATCATCATAAACCAACGTTTCAACCTATGTCGGTCTTTATCAAGGTTTCTCTAAATGAAAAGAAAAACAAAAAGCATCAAAAACAAGTACATAATTGAGATGTAAACATATAAGGCTGTCAAAAGAAAAACCCTGTGCAACATTACATATTCAGAAAAACAGTAGATATTCAAGGCCCCAAACTGAGATTCAGTTGATTCATGCAGAAAGGGAGGAATTGACAACATTGTTATAACATATGAATTGAAATACTCCAAAGTAAGAAGGAATCATAATTGATGTGAAACCCACTGAATAGTAGTTTGAGTTCAATATAGATGTACACCGGGTGCTGAATAGGTCATTGAGACGCTATATAAAGAAAAGGGAAATGCCATGTAGAAAGTAATATGGTCATAGCATGAGGCTACTAGCAAAACAAGTCCTTTTCCTATCCCGGCCCATTTCTCAGCCATGTCCCACTCAGTGTCTCAGCTAAAATTTCAGGTGATTGACCATGTTCCACTCAATAGAAGAGGGGGTAATCGTATATTGAGACATAAAGAAAGAGAATCCTATTGGATTCATACACTACAAATCCTGACACCAAAGGGTCTGAACAGGGAGTATGAATTGCAATACTGATGAATGATTAATGATTACAGATTTGGATTTGGCATATTTTGGCACATAATGTACTAATGGTATAAATTGTCTTATACACTATAGTTTTGACATATTTAGTACTTGCTAAACCATGAGTCTGTTTCTATTTTTTATATATTCCATAGATTTGGGATAATCTAGTATACTCCTTTTAGAATAGTATCGCTATTTTCCATATACTATAGTTGATTCTGTTGTATTCTGATCACTTTTCTCTTTATTTTTCATAGGTCACCAATTAGTACCTGTGAGTGTAATACCTGCGATCTCGAGGGGTCACAGGTTTTTCTCTTTCTTCCCCTTGTTCCTTGGGAGTTTGTTTCCCCATCACTTATCCAGTGACACACCTTAATTCCCCTCCTCATACTTGCGCCATGGAGGCTACTCTGCACAGAATTGGGAATAACAAGAGTTCCACTGAAGCGGCATAGTTACATATCGCGGGTGCACAATGCGCATGTCCGGAAATTTCAAGCGTTCCACCGGGGCCTAAGAATGCGCATGTCCGGAAGTCCTATGCGCTTCAACTTGCGCTCCAGCCCCTAACAGGAAGTACACCAAGCGCATGTCCAGATGTCTCATGCGGTTCAAACCGCGGTGTTCATGCGTTCCACCTATTGCGCATGACCGATAACGCCGAAAAAGTGCACACTTCTCAATTTACTCAGGGACATAGCTCATATATAAACAAGCAGATATGTCCTGTTACTTTTCACACAGCCCCAGTCACCGGCACTTATCCGGAAGGCACTTTCCCTTATAAGCAGGCACGTACATAAGTCCCACTCGTTACATATCAGGACTTGTTTTGCTAGGAGCCTCATGCTATGACTATATTAATTTCTACATGGCATTTCCCTTTTCTTTATATAGCGTCTCAATGACCTATTCAGCACCCGGTGTACATCTATATTGAACTCAAACTACTATTCAGTGGGTTTCACATCAATTATGATTCCTTCTTACTTTGGAGTATTTCAATTCATATGTTATAACAATGTTGTCAATTCCTCCCTTTCTGCATGAATCAACTGAATCTCAGTTTGGGGCCTTGAATATCTACTATTTTTCTGAATATGTAATGTTGCACAGGGTTTTTCCTTTGCAGCCTTATATGTTTATATCTCAATTATGTACTTGTTTTTGATGGTTTTTGTTTTTCTTTCCATTTAGAGAAACCTTGATAAAGACCGACATAGGTCGAAACGTTGGTTTATGATGATAACGTTTTTTGGTACATGTACACATTTTTTGCCTTGGAGGGGCTTCTTCTATAACTATACGAATAAACTATTTTTTCTTGTATTAAAACTGGAGTGCCGAAGTCTTCTCTATACATGTTAAAATATTTTTTTCTTCTGAGCACCCTAAACTCTCTTTGATTCAGTGAGCGACCCCTCGTTTAGACTTTACATTATTTTAATTATTTTTATTATCCCCCTCAAAATAATTTCATTTTGTTTCTCAATTGATTTGTACAGATTATGGATGATATAAAAGGTAGGAAAAGCTCTGAAATTTCTCTTTTTAGTAAGTTTTTTTTTTTTACATGACAAAAACCTGTCATTTTAAGGGATCTGTATCCTTTTAATATCCACTGTTCAGATACTCCAATTATTTGCACCAAAAACTGAACACATTTCAAAACCATGCAAGGGCTAAGTGGAAGCAGCAAATTTGAAAGGACAGGTTTGGCCACTGTGGAGAAGGACAAACATAGCTTGAAATGTTTCCATTTAATATCTATTTCATATCTACCATCTAGACAAAAAAAACAAGAGACCCCTTACCCCAACCTCGTACACACACCACTCAATACCTGTAGTGTAGCTGCAGCAAATAACTCTGGCAGAGTCTGCAATACGGCAAGGCTTTCATCTCCCATAGAAACATCAAATGCTGTTTCAAGACACTGGATTGCAACTGTAGATAACAAACAACAGAAAGCAGTGAATTGTATTACTTTATACACAATAAGTCAGATTAAGGGAAAAAAATTCCAGCTCTCATGTGCTCTACAATATAATTAAAGGGACCGTCTAGCACAGAATGACAGTTCAAAACAAGTACAAGCGCTCAGTGCTTCATGACTGGGCCAAGCATTCAAGTCCAAGGTCTCGCTTGCTTTCCCTTAATCTCCACTCACCACCCCTTCTTTGATTGACAGCTCTAGCTGCGAATGATGGAGATAGATGGAAACAAGCAAGGAGGGAAGGTGTGGTTACATGGTTGGCCACACCTAACTGCACTTTCCGCCTGTACTTGGATTGAACAGTCATTCTGTGCTTACAGAGTCCCTTTAAAGGGGTTTACCAAAGGTTATTCCATAAACGTATTCAAGCTCTATCTTCAGAATAGGTATCCCATCACTTGGATGAGGTGGCCATCACATACGTGGACAATGAATAGAAAGGTGACTGTGCATCTGAGGATTTTCCTCATTCACTACAACATGCTAAACTGCTTCATTGACAATGGCTAGTGCCACTAAATGGCTGCAGTGTTTATGAGGGATATACAGGACATCACTACTGGAGCCAAGGTAAGCAAAAGACCAAAGGTACAGATAAGGGAAGCAGTGAGGAAATGGCTGACTATACAAATTTACTTATTTTAGCTGTATTGTAATGTTTTAAATACATCTGGGAAAAAACTAATCTGTTAGGGCCTGTGCACACGTTGCAGATAGAACACCGAAAAATGTTTCTAAAATATTTTGTGTGGTTCGGTATGTATCAATAAAGCATTGATAAATTTTTTTTATGGTTATACCTGGATTATGGCATGCTTCTTCCCGTTGCAGATTTGTCACTAAACCTGAAGGGTTTCCTCATGCCAGAATAGTGATGCCAGTACAGTCATACACACATTGATTATTTGTGTCTTGCAGATTTGGTGCAGATGTAAATCTGCAGTATGTCAATTCTATCAGTGTTTTTGCCGTAGATTTCACCCATACTAATGAGTGAGGAAAAAAATCTGCAACAAAAACACCTAAAAAAAACAAAACAAAAAAACCCGCATCAAAAACGTGCTGATTATAAGCAGCGGTTTTCCTGCCAAGAGATGTAGAAATGTCTGCATTGAATACTTGTGTGCGCACATACCCTTTACATTGTTTTAGGGCTGGGTGATTTTGTAAAAAATAAAAAAAATAAATTTAGAGAAAAAAAAATAAAAAATCGATTTAATGTAAGAACAATTTTTGATTTCCATCTTTAAATTTTGTATGAGTGGGGGGGGGGGGAGGCTTAGTAGAGGGTCTGGCCATCCTCAGCCCCATCAAATATACTATAAAATCTGTCATAAAGTGGCGTAAATTATAGCAGAAATCTCCAGTTTAAAGGCAACCTGACAACCGAATGAAGATAACAATGGTATTTGTGGATAAGCTAGGATTGTCATTTTGACATAATTATAAATGGAAACTTTGCCTCCTATTGTGTAAAACCTTTACCCCACTATTGGACAACTTGAGCTGTAATTCAGGACCTCTCTAAAATAAAAACATGTTATCCTATCCTCCCAAAGCAGTGCTATTTCAGCTCCAATGTTCACGCAAATTGAGGAGACATTGTTGTGTCATGTGCCTGTGCAGGCAATAAGTGGCTGCCGTTAGGCTGCAGCGCATTAATATTCCATCAGGGCGTATGTCCGCTCTGACAAAATGGTAAACGGGCATGGCACAACAATGTCACGTCCCTCTCTGGGAAGAGCAGTGCAGACATCACTGGAATGAACAGTGTCCATTTTAGGACATGAGGCTAAATGACCTGTCTGACAAGTGACCCTGACAACTGTAATAATAAAAAAAAAACTGTTCGCTGATGGGACTTGAACCCAAAATTCTGTGTCCCAAAGCCAGTGCACTAACCACTGAGTTATAACCTCAGTTGTGAAAACCTAGGAGTTCTATTTGGTTATATGATTTTCAGTGCAAACTTGTCTAAAACTCATTGGGACTTATGCACAGACTGCAAGCAAGCCAAATTCAAATGATGTGTGATTTTGATGTGCGAGTCTGATGTGTGACTTTCTGCAAACATCAGAATCACAATGACTGTCACCCTGATTATTTTCATGGTTGATCTCATAAGACAAGAAAAGCTATCAGTTAGTATCACTTGACTGAATAGCTTAATGGTAAGGCATCAGCCTCAAACTATAGTGTTTGAGTTCAAATCCTGATAGGAATAAGAATTTTTTTTTATATTATGGCTATTAAGCACACAAACTACAGGGGTGTTTTACTTTTAATATCTGACATTCTGATTGTTATCCTGATGTGTTAAAGAGTTTCAGACACGCTGTCTATTTGCATGGTAAATTACATAGCCAAAGTAAATTGGGAGATTGCAGCCAGTACTTGGATGGATGGAAATAAAAATTTACAATAAAGACATTTTATCATTAGACCCCTTTAAGAAATAATGCAAATATAAAGTCACTTGGAAATAGATATGTAGTAAATTATTGCCTCCCAATTTACTTTTCTCCTCCCCCTCCATAGAGGATAATGGGCAGTCACATGACACCTGCAGTCCATCTTTGAGCAACCACAGGGGATTAAATAAAGTAGAGGGGCACACGTGAGAGGGTTACCCCTTAAGTCACCTCCTGCATCCAAGTTTAATTTTCTTCCTGTGATGTCTGACCTCTGCAGGAGGGGAGGAACAGGTTAACCCTCTGACACACTAACTAAGAAGAATTTCTGACAGGACTGGGCTTGAGGGGGCTCCTCCATCTGGCTATTCATAATTCAAAAAACTCTGTCAGCACAGAATAACTGTTCAAACCAAGTACAGGTGTCCGATGCTTCATGGCTGGGCCAATCATTTACATACGCCTTCCTACCTGCTTGGTATTCATCTAGCCCCACACTTCTATGGCTCTATGAAGCCAGAGCTGTCAATGAAATAATAGGGGGAGGGAGATAGAGGGAAAACAAGCAGGTGGGAAGGTGTATATAAATGATTGGCCCTGCTGTGAAGCACCAGCAGCGGGACTTCGTTTAAACAGTCATCCTGTGCTGACAGAGTCCCTTTAATAAATCTCCATACACTGCTGGAGGAGCTCCTGCTTACAGTCATCTGATCTTTGCATTTGCAAAACAGAAAAAAAAAAAACAACAAACAACCAGAAACACTCTGTTGAGGAAAATAAAACAGATCATAGTAATGTCAAATAACATACCTTCCAAACTCTCCTGGGCATCAGAGGAAAGTCCACCATTATGAAGCTGGTCTTGGAGATACTGGATGATGGAAAATGCCAAACGCTTCTTATCTGCCATGGTATATGTAAACTCCTGTCCTCACAAGAGTAGCACCTGCAAACACATGATGCCAGCTGTCTGGCATTTTACTATGCAGACCAGGGTAATGAGTGCACATATAAATATCACACAAAATGAAAGCAGCAGCAAGATGTTTAGTCAGGTTATATCTCAAAGATACATCCCATTACACTACGCTATGCCCAAGCTGCACTCCTGGAGGACAGGACTGAGCATTTGTCAGAACATCCAACCAACACATCTGGGAATCAATGATATGAAGTTTACACAAACCCTATAACCAGTATAACAACATGTAGCTGGCGTAGCGCAAGTCAGTCTTAATGAAGCGCTCAGTGGAGTACACTGACCCGATTCATTAAGCGAGACTGGGATGTAGATGGAAAATGCTGCAATATTTTTACGCAACCGTTGAGTTACGCAAAAATACTGCGACTTAATAAAGTGTTAACGGCAGATTTTAGGCATAGGCACCCTAGTTAATTACCCCCTTTGAATTTCTAAACCAAGATATTAGTTTGCAGTCAGTGAATGAGAAAACAATTGTTTCCATCATTCAAAGGCAGCAAGCCCGAGCTAGTCCTTCTCTACTAATGTTTTTTTTTGTTTGTTTGTTTTATACACTATTCAGAGCAAAAAGTTGTATGTTCTGCTAAAATACTCAAATTCTGGGGATACATGAAATCATTTCAGGGGGGGACTGGGGTACATTAGAGCAAACATTTTATGACTTTTTAAAAAGCTGAAAACATGGAAACCCACAATAACAAACAAAACAAAACAAAACAAAAAAAAAAAATGAAAAAACAGGCAAGCACATAAAAAAAAATGTCCCAAACTAAAAGAAGAAGAATAAGGTGAAAATGAAAAACACTAAACAAAAATCACCCAAATTCAATAGTGAATCAGGACCAAAGTGTACTAGGCTTCGTTTCAGACATACAGTACAGACCAAAAGTTTGGACACACCTTCTCATTTAAAGATTTTTCAGTATTTTCACGACTTTGAAAATTGTACATTCACATTGAAGGCATCAAAACTATGAATTAACACATGTGGAATTATACAGTTAACAAAAAAGTGTGAAACAACTGAAAATATGTCTTATATTCTAGGTTCTTCAAAGTAGCCACCTTTTGCTTTGATGACTGCTTTGCACACTCTTGACATTCTCTTGATGAGCTTCAAGAGGTAGTCATCGGAAATGGTTTTCACTTCACAGGTGTGCCCTGCCAGGTTTAATAAGTGGGATTTCTTGCCTTATAAATGGGGTTGGGACCATCAGTTGTGTTGTGCAGAAGTCTGGTGGATACACAACTGATAGTCCTACTGAATAGACTGTTAGAATTTGTATTATGGCAAGAAAAAAGCAGCTAAGTAAAGAAAAACGAGTGGCCATCATTACTTTAAGAAATGAAGGTCAGTCAGTCCGAAAAATTGGGAAAACTTTGAAAGTGTCCCCAAGTGCAGTTGCAAAAACCATAAATCGCTACAAAGAAACTGGCTCACTTGAGGACCGCCCCAGGAAAGGAAGACCAAGAGTCACCTCTGCTTCTGAGGATAAGTTTATCCGGGTCACCAGCCTCAGAAATCGCAGGTTAACAGCAGCTCAGATTAGAGACCAGGTCAATGTCACACAGAGTTCTAGCAGCAGGCCCATCTCTTCAACAACTGTTAAGAGGAGACTTTGTGCAGCAGGCCTTCATGGTAAAATAGCTGCTAGGAAACCACTGCTAAGGACAGGCAACAAGCAGAAGAGACTTGTTTGGGCTAAAGAACACAAGGAATGGACATTAGACCAATGGAAATCTGTGCTTTGGTCTGACGAGTCCAAATTTGAGATCTTTGGTTCCAACCACCGTGTCTTTGTGCGACGCAGAAAAGGTGAACGGATCGACTCTACATGCCTGGTTCCCACTGTGAAGCATGGAGGAGGAGGTGTGATGGTGTGGGGGTGCTTTGCTGGTGACACTGTTGGGGATTTATTCAAAATTGAAGGCATACTGAACCAGCATGGCTACCACAGCATCTTGCAGCGGCATGCTATTCCATCCGGTTTGCATTTAGTTGGACTATCATTTATTTTTCAACAGGACAATGACCCCAAACACACCTCCAGGCTGTGTAAGGGCTATTTGACCAAGAAGGAGAGTGATGGGGTGCTACGCCAAATGACCTGGCCTCCACAGTCACCAGACCTGAACCCAATTGAGATGGTTTGGGGTGTGCTGGACCTCAGAGTGAAGGCAAAAGGGCCAACAAGGGCTAAGCATCTCTGGGAACTCCTTCAAGATTGTTGGAAGACCATTTCCGGTAACTACCGCTTGAAGCTCATCAAGAGAATGCCAAGAGTGTGCAAAGCAGTCATCAAAGCAAAAGGTGGCTACTTTGAAGAACCTAGATTATAAGACATATTTTCAGTTGTTTCACATTTTTTTGTTAAGTATATAATTCCACATGTGTTAATTCATAGTTTTGATGCCCTCAGTGTGAAAGTACAATTTTCATAGTCATGAAAATACAGAAAACTCTTTAAATGAGAAGGTGTTTCCAAACTTTTGGTCTGTACTGTACATCAGTTGTTTTACACCTAAGCAAGGAACATAGGGAGCGTGTGAATAAGGTGCATATGCCAGAATTCTGGCATAAAACACCTTAATAAACTTGCGACTTTTGACATTTACACGCCAGTCATGGCCAGATATGCCAATGTGCGCATAGCATGGGCAAGACAGAGCATAACTTACTCCAGAAATGTAAGTCATCTAACATCGAGTACACATGTCTGGCATTGGTGCATGCTGAATATCAAATTAGCCTTATTCACTTGCTACATCAGTCTTGATTTATCGCCCCCAAATTTGAAATGGAGCACCAGTCCAGCATCTATATTAGAAACAATGCATGCAGTCTGCTCTGAAAAATACAGAATCCAGATATCCAGAGCCCCTAGTCGTAAGATTTCATTATACAGCGACTAGGCTTCCTCTCCAGAAAATTTCCATAAATATAAGGGGTAACATGTCACATGTCTGGCCTGAGGAAGAGGTCTGTCCGATGTTGAAACACATAGCCCTGTATTCATTTCATAAATTATTTTGTAATTATTACCTGCCTGTCTGTCTGTCATAATCAGCAGATATTATATCACTCCGTTTTTTATCTTAGTATAAAAATTATTTATCTTTTAGTAAAGGGGTTCTCCTGATTAATATCTGATCATCAGGAGTCCTGCCTATTGTGTAGCAGCCGCTGCCACGTACTGCATGAATGCTCCTATACTGGGGTTGGACCCCCAAAGCATCAATCAACTGTTATAGGCTCCGGCTGAATGGAAACAATGTGCCTACTGTTCTGTAGTTCTGCCTGTTGTGTAGCAACCACTGCCATGTACTGCAGGACTGCTCCTGTACTGGGGTCGGACCCCCACCAATCTGATATTAATGACCTATACTTAGATTAGTCCAGCAGTATCATATGCCTGGACCAAACGGACAGCACGTGGAAGAGCCTCTCCACGAGGCATGGCACTAAGTGGGCGTCTGCGCAGGTCATGCACATTACAGTACACACTGCCCCATAGGTTTACTGGTCACACAACTTCCCAGGATGTACTATGTGCAGGTCACAATAATACCCATGTCTATTACTCCCTACGATCAGCCTCTTCATGCCTTATGCTGCATACAGAAGAGCTCGTCGTATAAGCAGCGCCACTCCACTAGGACCTCCGGGCGATTAAGAAGTGTCTGTCTTACCAACACTAAACACATGCGACCACCGTCCCTGGAAGCGGAAATTGCTGATGTGGTGAAGGCAGCGCAGGAAGTGACGTCATTCGCAACTCCGTCTAGAAGTCGCGAGTGTTTGCGCGTCATACATGGCGCCGTGCACCGGCCATATTGCAATTCTTGCACTACAGAGCTAACTATACAGAAGCGATGCGCTAAGTCCTCTCCTCCGGACTGCAAGCCCTCCCCCCACACGTGACTGCTCCTCCCACACTGCCCTGCGCGGCTGCTCTGGAGGCTTCTCTGACAGACGGAGCACATGGCCCCTACAGGTACCGGTAGAAGCGTGACTCCTCGGAGACGTAGGTGGGGCTGGCAGTAGTGGCAGCTGTCAGTCACCCAGGAGCGCGGAGGGCTGTAGAGCGCGGTGTTGTAGGGCTGTGGTGCGGGAGGCTGTGACCAGGCCGCGGTGTCAGCTCCCATAGCAGCAGGTGGCGTGTACCGGGTGGGGGTCTTTGTGGTCCTGGCAGGAGCCGCTCCAGTGTAGACCTGTCAGTGCTTGCAGGACTTGCATAGAGTTGGTTCCTGCAAACATCACAGGTCATATATGATTTTATTATAGATTTTATGGATTTGGGCTAAAAAACAAATTCCTGATTACTGAAGCTTACATTTTTATTGTTGCTTTATGTAATATAATAAATTCCCCTCATCGCTGATTTAGTTTTGCCAGAATGTGACTCTTCCCATTTGTCCACAGTCCTGTCCGCAGCACGGACATTGTGAAGAGTGGACGGAGCTCCACGGAGAGAGGCGTAAAAGAGCGCCCCCGACAGTCACCGTAATGTACAACACACAAGTGTCAAATTATTACAGGAATGTCTGCGGTCACATATACACAAACGAATGTCCGCGGTCACTGGAGAACACTGCTGGTAATATATACATACATACATACATACAGGAATGTCCGGGGTCACTGGAGAACACTGCTGGTAATATATACATACATACAGGAATGTCCACGGTCACTGGAGAACACTGCTGGTAATATATACATACATACATACATACAGGAATGTCCACGGTCACTGGAGAATACTGCTGGTAATATATATACATACATACAGGAATGTCCACGGTCACTGGAGAATACTGCTGGTAATATATATACATACATACAGGAATGTCCGGGGTCACTGGAGAACACTGCTGGTAATATATATACATACATACAGGAATGTCCGGGGTCACTGGAGAACACTGCTGGTAATATATACATACATACATACAGGAATGTCCGCGGTCACTGGAGAACACTGCTGGTAATATATATACATACATACAGGAATGTCCGGGGTCACTGGAGAACACTGCTGGTAATATATATACATACAGGAATGTCCGGGGTCACTGGAGAACACTGCTGGTAATATATACATACATACATACATACATACATACATACAAGAATGTCCGCAGTCACTGGAGAACACTGCTGGTAATATATATATACATACATACATACAAGAATGTCCGCAGTCACTGGAGAACACTGCTGGTAATATATATATATATACATACATACAGGAATGTCCGCGGTCACTGGAGAACACTGCTGGTAATATATACATACATACATACATACATACATACAGGAATGTCCGGGGTCACTGAAGAACACTGCTGGTAATATATACATACATACATACAGGAATGTCCGCAGTCACTGTAGAACACTGCTGGTAATATATACATACATACATACATACATACAGGAATGTCCGGGGTCACTGAAGAACACTGCTGGTAATATATACATACATATATACAGGAATGTCCGCGGTCACTGTAGAACACTGCTGGTAATACATACATACATACATACATACATACATACATACATACATACATACATACATACAGGAATGTCCGGGGTCACTGGAGAACACTGCTGGTAATATATACATACATATATACAGGAATGTCCGCGGTCACTGGAGAACACTGCTGGTAATATATACATACAGGAATGTCCGCGGTCACTGGAGAACACTGCTGGTAATATATACATACATACATACATACATACAGGAATGTCCGGGGTCACTGAAGAACACTGCTGGTAATATATACATACATACATACAGGAATGTCTGCAGTCACTGGAGAACACTGCTGGTAATATATACATACATACATACAGGAATGTCCACGGTCACTGGAGAACACTGCTGGTAATATATACATACATACATACATACATACAGGAATGTCCGGGGTCACTGAAGAACACTGCTGGTAATATATACATACATACAGGAATGTCCGGGGTCACTGAAGAACACTGCTGGTAATATATACATACATACATACATACATACATACATACAGGAATGTCCGCGGTAGAGATGAGCGTTGTTCTACTCGAACTGTTCGCCAATCTCAAATTCGAGCTGTTTTGGGCGGTGTTCGAGCCGTTCGGCGAACACGAACGATTTGAGAAAAATTCGGCTGTTCGAGGTTATGTTCGATAACTGTTCGTGCACCAAAATCATAACTGGATTTTTTCTCAGTAATGATGAAAATTAATGTTAATACGCAGTTTGAGTGTACAGCGGGGCGGGGGGAGGGGCAGGGGACGGATCTCTGCAGGAACAATGAAGATCTCCATTTTTTTTTTCTCTTTCCCGCATTTGCAGTGGGGAGGTGCAATCTGTCAGCCTATCAGCAGCGCACACACGGAGCGAAGTGCTTTTTTTCACACAAGCAAGGGCATGTGTGATTGGCAGTGTATGTCACATGTCCTTGCCCTATAAGACCAAGCCATTTTCCCCGTCGCCACCATTTTCTCACTGCTGCAGCTGCGTGTTAGACGGCACCGCTGTTGCTGTGTGCGCTATACCTTGTTAATTTCAAGCCAATTTTCGCACAAATATACAGATAGCTTGGGAGTAGGGAATAGTTGTGATTGCAGTCCTTTTAAGGACTAGGTTACAGCATTTCCTACGACTTTTATCAGGCAGGTCTGTGCTCTTAAATAGATAGGTTGTGGGAGTAAAGACTAATTGTAATTGGAGTCCTTTTCAGGACTAGGTTACATCAGTTCCTATCAGTTTTTGCCAGGCAGGTCTGTGCCAGTGCTGTGCAAGTTTTTTTCACAGCATTTGGCTGAATCTAGCAAAGCTAATCCTTTTTGGCCTATTGCAGAGTGTGTTAGTCAGTGGAGTAGCCTATCTGTGTTGCAAGATATACCACCTGTGTATAGAATACCAATTTTTTTACTGCACCTAGTGAAGTAAAATCTTTTGGGCATAGCATCATTCTGTTAGTCCATCTATACTGACCTCCATCAGGTTGCAAACTGAATCTAATTTTTTTCTGCATCTAGCTCTGAAAAAATATTGGGCTTCTAGCTGTGTGTGGGACTTGTTGTATTAGTCCATCTATACTGACCTCCATCAGGTTGCAAATTCAAAATAATTTTTTGTATGCATCTAGCTCTGAAAAAATATTTGGCCTTCTAGCAGTGTGTCGGACTTTCTCTATTAGTCCATCTATACTGACCTCCATCAGGTTGCAAATTAAAAATAATTTTTATCTGCATCTACAGTACCTCTGAAAAAATATTTGGGCTTCTAGCTGTGTGTGGGACTTGTTGTATTAGTCCATCTATACTGACCTCCATCAGGTTGCAAACTGAATATATTTTTTTCTGCATCTACCTCTGAAAAAATATTGGGCTTCTAGCTGTGTGTGGGTCTTGTTCTATTAATCCATCTATACAGACCTCCATCAGGTTGCAAACTGAATATAATTTTTTTCTGCATCTACCTCTGAAAAAATATTGGGCTTCTAGCTGTGTGTGGGACTTGTTGTATTAGTCCATCTATACTGACCTCCATCAGGTTGCAAACTGAATATATTTTTTTCTGCATCTACCTCTGAAAAAATATTGGGCTTCTAGCTGTGTGTGGGTCTTGTTCTATTAATCCATCTATACAGACCTCCATCAGGTTGCAAACTGAATATAATTTTTTTCTGCATCTAGCTCTGAAAAAATATTGGGCTTCTAGCTGTGTGTGGGTCTTGTTCTATTAGTCCATCTATACTGACCTCCATCAGGTTGCAAACTGAATATAATTTTTTTCTGCATCTAACCCAGCCAATAGTTTTGGCCTAATACCACAGTTTGGCCACTCAGCTCTGCTCGGTTACCATCCATTGTTTTTTTGTGCAAACAACTCCAGAGTTGTGAATTAGTTAACCACCAAAATGAGTGGAAAAAGGCCTGCTGCTGGTGGAAAGGGGAATAGGCGTGTTGGGAAGGGGAAAAAAGGTTGTGTCCGTGGGGTAGGTGTTAAAGCAACAGTAACATCTGCAGAAGAAAGACCATCTTCCAGCCAAACTAAAATGTCTACTTCTTTTAGCGGACAATGTGATAAGATCCCTTTCTTACGGCCACGCCAATCGCTACAAATTCCAGATGAGGCACAAAAACAGCAGGTGCTTCAACGGATATCAAGTGCTCCTTTAAGTGGGCTCTCCTCCACATCAACTTCAACATCACAAATACTCCAGTCCTCAAAGGTGTCACCCAAATCGCACTTGCTTCCTCACAGCTCCCAAATCTCCAGCTGCCCGTCTGAGTATGAGGTAGAACAGATGGTTGAGTCTGCAGAGCTGTTTACTCATACTATAGCCTGGGAATCAGAGGTCGACTCCAGCGCTTCTGTGAATCCAGACGAGGAAATGATCTGCACTGATGCCCAGAATCTTTATGAGTCGGATCCAGGACCAGACGCAGAAGGTTCTGACCATAATGTAGACCCTCATTCCCAAACTGTAACTCCTGTTGGTGGAGACAATGAGGAAGACGATGATAAGACTCAAATACCTGATTGGAGCGACAACTTTAGTTTTTTGTCAGGGCAGGAACAGGTTGGCTCTGAGGACGACGGGTGTGATAACACACAGGGTGATGATGATGAGGTTGGAGATCCCACTTACTGTCAACCCACAGTCAGCCAAGAGATGAGGTTAGCAGAGGAGGTGGAGGAAGATGCTAGTGACGACGAGGTCAGGTTGCGCCTTCCTGGACAGAGACGTAGTACTGGAAGCACGTCAACAACTGCATCCTCAAACACAACTCTGCCTCTCACCACAAGTCGTGGTGGCTCTTCAGGTCGCATGGGTGCTAAGCCTTGCATAGCCTGGGCATTTTTTCAGATCGATAAAGATGACCCAACTCGTGTTATCTGTAACATTTGTCAGCAAAAGCTAAGTAGAGGCCAAAAAATACATAGTTTGAGTACTTCATGCATGAACCGGCACATGGACATGAAGCATAAGTTGCAGTGGGAAGCTCAGTGTGCTACAATGCGGCCTAGCCGGCCGGGCCAACCACCGTCTGCCATATCTTGTGCATCCGCGGCCTCTTCATCCTCTGTGACTGGGGGGGCAGCAGTCACACCTGTTTTGGGGCGCAGACCTGCCACCTCTTTACCCGCAACAGCCAGCGTGATTGGCAGGTCATCATTTTCTTTGGAGGTGGTAACACCAGCTGGTGTTGAGCGCTGTCCGGCATCGATAGCACCACCTTTGGATCAAGGCAACCTAACATGTCCGCCTGCATCTTCCTCACAGACCGGCAGTTTGCCGGGGACACCCTTATCAACCCCGTCTAAGCACAATAGCCAGCCCTCGGTCCCTCAGATGTGGACAAGTAAAAGACCATTTCCTCCTAGCCATGAGAAAGCTAAGAGGTTGAATTTCACCATCTGCAAGCTCTTGGCTACAGAAATGCTGCCTTTCCGCCTGGTGGACACAGAGGATTTTCGAGACCTTATGTCCGTCGCAGTGCCCCAGTACCAGATGCCCAGTCGGCACTACTTCTCAAAGAAAGGTGTGCCTGCGCTCCACCAGCATGTCGCACACAACATCACCGCTTCTTTGAGAAACTCTGTGTGTGACAGGGTGCATTTCACCACAGACACTTGGACGAGTAGGCATGGACAGGGGCGTTACATGTCGCTGACTGGGCACTGGGTAACTATGGTGACAGCAGGACAAGGGGCTGCTGTCCAAGTCTTGCCGTCCCCACGAGTTGTGCGTCAATCCTCTTTATGTCATTTTTCCTCCACTGCTTCTGCCTCCTCAACCTCCTCTCGGTCTTCCACCTGCACCCAAAGCCTGTCTGGTCATGCCACAAGCTTTCTAACTGCGCAGAAGGGATCCTGCACACCTCCTTACTATGCTGGCAGTAGGGCTCAACGTCATCAGGCGGTTTTTACTTTGAAATGTCTGGGAAATGTGAGTCACACAGCTGAGGAGTTGTGGTCAGCTCTGGAGAACCAATTTCATGAATGGCTGTCTCCACTGGACCTGAAACCAGGGAAGGCCGTGTGCGACAATGCTGCAAACCTGGGTGCGGCCCTTCGCCGGGGCAATGTCACACACGTGCCTTGTATGGCTCACGTGTTGAACCTGGTTGTCCAGCAATTTTTAGCCCACTATCCCAGACTAGATGGCCTTCTGCAGAGGGCACGGTCGCTGTGTGCTCACTTCCGTCGTTCGCATCCCGCAGCTCAGCGACTTACATCTCTACAGAAGTCGTTGGGCCTGCCACTTCACCGGCTAAAATGCGATGTGCCTACCCGGTGGAATTCAACTCTGCACATGTTGCAGCGACTGTGGCAGCACCGACAAGCCCTGGTGCAATACGTTCTGACGTATAGCCTGGGCCAACGAGATCCAGAGGTGGGGCAAATCACGCTGGAGGAGTGGTCTCAGATCAGGGACCTATGCACCCTTCTGCACAGTTTTGAAATGGCGACGAAGATGTTTAGTGCTGATGATGCCATTATCAGCATGACTATTCCGGTGATTTACATGCTGGAGCACATGTTAAACAGAATTCGGAGTCAGGTGGTGGCACAAGAGGAGGTGGAGGAAGTAGAGGAGGAGGAGTTGTATGCGGAAGGGCTAACATCTGCAAGGTCCAGACGGTCGGCAGCACCAAGGCGGCAGGCATGTGAGGGTGGGGGAGATGGTTTTACCAGGGCGCATGGTAGCAGCCAAACTAGTGAGGAAGGTGCAGGAGCCCAGGAAGAAGTGGAGGACGAACTGATGGAAGACTCATCAGATGAGGGAGACCTTGATCACATTTCTGTTGTGCGAGGTTGGGGGGAGAGGACAGAGGAAGGAAGCATGATTGTTACCTCGCCACCAACACAACAGGGACTTGGTGCTCCTGGATGCGCAACACACATGAGTGCCTTCTTGCTGCACTACCTGCAACATGACCCTCGAATTGTGAGAATTAGAAATAATCCTGACTACTGGGTTGCCACACTGTTAGATCCCCGGTACAAAAGTAAATTTGCCGAAATTATTCCTGCCATAGAAAGGGATGCACGCATGCAGGAGTATCAGCAGAGACTGTTGCAGAATCTTACATGTGCTTTTCCACAAAATACCAGTGGTGCACGTGGTGAATCTCACAGTTCCAACTTGCCAACCGTGGGACCGTCAAGTGTTCAGCACTCAAACCGTAACAGAACCACAGTATCTGCTGGTAACCTCAATTTTGCGGAATCATTTCTCCACTTTTTTAGCCCATCCTTTGCAAGGCCACAGGAGACAAGAAGTCTGACACATAGTCAACGCCTAGAGACGATGGTACAGGAGTATCTCCAAGTAAACATTGAAGCCACGACTGTGTCACTGGACCCTTGCTCTTTTTGGGCTTCCAATCTGGATAAATGGCCGGAGCTAGCCACTTACGCCTTGGAGATCTTGTCATGCCCCGCAGCCAGCGTTCTGTCTGAACGTGTGTTCAGCGCTGCTGGTGGTGTGCTGACAGATAAGCGCACGCGGCTCTCCACTGATAATGTAGACAGACTCACGTTCATAAAGATGAACAAATCATGGATCCGAAACGACTTTTCTACCCCTGTGTCATCCTGGGGAGAGTAAAAGCTTGATGATTGGTTAAAATCACCCTACCAACCGTTTTAAGCTTTCAAATTACTAATCATGTTTATCTGTATCTTGACTGGAAAATAATTTGGGCTTTGTAGCAGTGTGCAGCACTGATCCTATTAGGCCATCTATAATAAGCTCCACCAGATTTACAATTAAAAATAATTTTTAGCTGCATCTAGCCCGGAAAATAATTTTGGGGCTCCGAGATGCGCAAGACACATAAGTGCCTTCTTGCTGCACTACCTGCAGCATGACCCTCATATTGTCAGAATTCGAAGTAATCATGACTACTGGGTTGCCACACTCTTAGATCCCCCAAACTTTTCGATCAACCTTTTCATTTTAATAAAGACCAAAAAAATGGTCATTTTTGAAATTATAAGCATTAGCAGGTTGTTAGAAACTGAAACCAAACAGTTTTCAACTCAAAACTTTATTCTAGGTGATGTTACATTTTCACATAGGACCCCTTGTTCGAAAGGAGCTTCTGAACTCTCTCGTCCATTGAATTTGTCAGGTTTTGGATGGTTTCTGCTTCAATTGTTTTGCATGAGGACAGAATACCCTCCCAGAGCTGTTGCTTAGATGTGAACTGCCTCCCGCCATCATAGACACTCCTTTTAATGATGCTCCAAAGGTTCTGAATGGGGTAGAGGTCAGGGGAGCATGGGGGTCACACCATAAGTTTGTCCCCTTTTATGCCCATATCAGCCAGAGATGCAGATGTTTTATGTGCAGCATGAGATGGTGCATTATCATGCAGAAAAATGATCTTGCTGTGAAATACACGGTTCTTCTTCTTGAACCATGGCAGGAAGTGCTGTTTGAGAAAATCCACATACATTATGGAGTTCATCTTTAGCGCCTTCAGGGATCCTAAAGGGGCCGACAATCTCTCTCCCCATGATTCCAGCCCAAAACATTACTCCACCTCCTCCTTGTTGGCGCTGTAGCCGTGTTTGCGTGGGGTGTCCATCAACCAGCCATCCTCCACTCCATTCATCTGGACCATCGAGCGCTGCACGGCACTCATCCGTGAACAAAACAGTTTTGAAATCAGTCTTCATGTAATGTTTGGCCCACTGGAGCCGTTTCTGCTTGTGTGAAGTGGATAGAGGAGGTCGACAGGATGGCGTATGCACAGCTGCAAACCTCTGAAGGACCCTGCATCTTGTTGTTCGGGGGACGTTGGAGGCACAAGCAGCTTCAAAAACTTGTCTGCTGCTATGACAAGGCTTTTTTGCCGCTGCTCTTTCAACCTGACGTAATTGCCTGTAGGAAAGAGTCCTCAATTTGCCCTTATCAGCACGCACGCGTGTGTACTGTGAATCAGCTACATACTTCTTGATTGCCAAGACACTTCATCCTGATCATCGCACAATGTTGATTGTAGTCATGCCTTGACCTAAACACTCCACAATTTGTTGCTTCTCAGCAGCCGACACATCCTTTTTCTTTCCCATTTTGGCAGAAAATGTAGGCTGCTTAATAATGTGAGAGAGCCTTCTTAAGTAGTCTTGCCTTTCATTGGACACACCTGCCAAACTAATTAGCACAGGTGTCTGCAATTGCTTACAGTGATATAAAGAGCCCTGACACACATCACCATCAATGAGTTTAACTGACAAACAAACAAATTCTTCCCTTATCACTCCTAAACACTTTTTGCATAATAATTTGGAACGCGGTGTACATGTGCTTTTCCACAAAACACCAGTGGTTCACGTAGTGAATCTTACAGTTCTAACTTGCCAACCGTGGTCTGTATGGAATTGTTCAATAAAGGGCCCAAAATTAAGATAACATAGATGGGAGAGGTCTCTATGAATAGGAATTCCTAAGTATTTGATACCCTGTGAGGGCCAGGCAAAGGGAAAGTTGGACTGGATGGAATCCTATATGGATTTAGGGAGGGAGACATCGAGGGCCTCAGACTTCGCTGCATTGATTTTAAAATTTTACCATGTAACAAAGTGATCTATTTCAGCCATAACAGCAGGGATGGATATATGTGATTGAGTGATATATACTAGGACATCATCAGCAAATAGAGAGCACTTGTACTCGGTGCCTCCCACCTCAATCCACCTAATATTGGGGTTATGGCGAATTGATGAGAGCAGGTGCTCCGTCACTAGGATGTATAAGAGAGGGGACAGAGGACATCCCTGCCTTGTCCCATTGGTGATTGTGAAAGGTGATGAAAATGTTCTGACGCACCCCCTGGGCCTTGGGACACCCGGAGCCGGACCCTTTTTGGTGGATGCTGGTGGTTGTAGTCTTCGTGGCGGCGACCCGGTTCCGTGGCTCAGGGCGGTCAAACCAGTGGCGGAACTATTTATGTGGTTTTGATGTTTAAATGTCCGACTACGCCACCCGTGGATTGCGGTCACAGTGAACCGCCGCTACAGGGCAGACCGCTGAGGCTGGTGTTGTGGGTGCAGCAGAGCGTAGCATAACTCCCCACGGGAG
The DNA here is from genome assembly GCF_046119375.1 of Phyllobates terribilis. Lineage (NCBI taxonomy): Eukaryota > Metazoa > Chordata > Amphibia > Anura > Dendrobatidae > Phyllobates > Phyllobates terribilis. The sequence goes on from NW_027362761.1 coordinate 701,302,904, forward strand.
GAGTATAGCCTCAGGGCAGTGTATGCGGAGGATGGGGGTGATGGTGCAGGGCAGCAGCAGTAACGACACGGAGTCAGTGATGCAGTCCAGGGCCTTTACTCACAGTTCTTATTATCCAGACCACGTCTGCAGGTAACGGCTGCCCACGTCGTACTGTGCTCACCAGGTGAGGGGCTCAGACAACTCCCAGATAACTTTGGAGCACTTCACAGGACCCCCTTTGTGTGTCCTTTGTCTGGCCTTTCTTACCAACACTTCTGTCCGGCTGCCTCGGGCCTCCTCTTGGTAAACTTGGCGCCAGTTTTCCTGACCCTATGTGGTGCCTTCCTAGCGGGTGTAGCGAGGGGCTGCGCCACATAAAATGTCAGAGCCTCCGGTTTCTAGCTGAGGGTCGTTTCCTGCCTCCACTAGTTCGGGGACCGGTCTCCCCCTTTGGCCTGACCCCTCCACGCAGGTGGATTCGGGCGTGCGGTGGCGACTCGCCCGTCTGCACCCCTGGGATCCCTTCATTCCTCGTTCCTGGAGCCTTCTCCGCTCCTCTTCCTTCCTTCTCCCTCTTCCAGGCCTGGGCCTCTGTTACTAGGCCCGCCTCCGGAGCAGAGCTCATGCAGAGCCCCTGCTCCCTGCCACTTCTGCTCAGACTTCTCTGCACTGAACTAAGATGGTGCCCACCTTTTATACTCCCTTCTCAATGCACCCAGGAACTGCTTCCTCCCTGCTCCTGCACTACAGGGTTCCCCTTCCTCAG